>NC_135305.1:155704726-157003905 GCF_048772815.1 Callospermophilus lateralis | reverse complement strand
GGATGAATGAGGTAGATTAAAAATATTAAGGGAGAAGGCTTTGGTTTGTTTTTGCATTGAACTGCCAAAGATCAATTTTTTTAATTTGTTTTTTAGTTGTAGTTGGACATAATACCTTTATTTATTTATTTATTTTTATGTGGTGCTGAGGGTTGAACACAGGGCCTCGCACTTGCTAGGTAAGCACCCTACATCTGAGTCTGAGCCAAAACCCCAGCCCCCAAAGATCTTTTTTTTTTTTTTTTTTTTTTTTTTTAAGTTGGACACAATACCTTTATTTCACTCGTTCATTTTTTTATGTGGTGCTGAGGATCGAACCTAGGGTCTCATGCATGCAAGATGAGCATTCTACTGCTGAGCCACAACCCAGCCCCCCAAAGATCAATTTTTTAAGCAGGACTTTTTGTATCTGTTAAATAATGTTATGCTTTTTACCCCTATAGATGTTCATTCTGGATAGAGTTGAAGGTGATAGTTGTTCGCTCAATGAGTTTACCATAACCGGATCAACATATGCACCCATTGGAGAAGTGTGAGTGACCCATCCTGCTTTTCACATACAGGATCTGTTTGGCACTGTGGTGTTTGTGTTGGTTTGCTAAGATAGGGCTGGGGGCATAACTCAGTGGTAGAGCACTTGCCTGGCATGTACTAGGCTGAGTTCAATCCCCAGCACCACAAAAAATAAACAAAAAACTGAGGTGGCATTCTGAATGTGGTGTAAGGCAGTGTTCCAAAAAACAAAATATAGCACATTTGGTGAAAGACAACAAAAGTTATAAGCCAGTCATCTTTTTCATCTTTATTTAGCTCCCTTTAAAAGCTCAAAATTTCAAGTGAGGTTTTTATTTTTCATTGATACCAGTGATGGAGTTTAATTGATAAAGAATTTCTTTTACTGATTTCCCATTAACAGAGATACAGAGATGCATTCTTTTGGGGTGAGGGTAATATTGGGGATTAAACCCAGGAATGCTTTGCCACTGAGCCACATCCACAGTTTCACTTTTTATATTGACATAGTCTCACTAAGTTGCTGTGACTGGCTTTGAACTTGTTATCTTCCTACCTCAGCCTCCTGAGTTACTAGGATTACAGAGCCTGTGCCCAGCTTCAGCATCACATTTCAAAGAGCCATCAGATTCTTTTGAATGCATTCAAGTCTGTGGTCTCAGAAATTCTATTTTCATTATTAATTTTGGGGAGGGGTATCAGCAGAAATGACACTGATCCAAGAATGTTTTCTTGTTTGTTAGGCATAAAGATGATAAACCAGTGAAATGTCATCAATATGATGGTCTTGTAGAATTAGCAACAATTTGTGCTCTTTGTAATGACTCTGCTTTGGATTATAATGAGGTAAGAATCTTAGTGAGAAACTAGAACCTGGAGTTTCCTTGTGGGTGGGTAGAATGAAAATCCAGCCTTCCTCCCTTTTGAAGGCTTTATTTATTTCCCCTTTCCATTCAAGAGCCTGTTTGTCAGGCATGACCAGCCAAAAAAAAAGCTGAGCATCTTTTCCTAGAGTCTTATGATTGAGTATTGCAGTTCCTTAACTAAGAATTGTGGTGTGTGTGATGATCTTGGCTGTTGACACCAATTACTATAAATGAATAAAACCCAGGTTAGAAAGAATTTTCTCCTGAGAGCCTGGTGTATTGATTTTGCTTAAGATAGATAAACATATGTCCTTGATTTAGCCAACAGAAAAACTTTTTTATCATATAATAAGGTAAATCCTTTGCTTTTTATCTCAAAGGCAGGGCACTCCATCAGAGACAAATGTTTGCTGTTCAGATAATAAGCAATGGCCTGAAATTATAAATACTATTTGAAAACTCTGAATACAGTGACTAGTGGTTTTATATATTTAAAGGAAATGAAAAGGCTAATTACTACAATAAGATAATATGTACCTATACTTCAAATGTGTTTTTAAATATCTGGGTCTAGAGCAAGGTAAAAACAGCCTTTAGAGTAATGATGCAAGGGAGGAAATGTGCTATGAAAAAACACAAAAGAGAAATTTACCTGTTTGCTGCTTCTCCCTTTTCACTTTCTGTGTTCTTAATCATTACAGGCAAAAGGTGTGTACGAAAAAGTTGGAGAAGCTACGGAGACTGCTCTCACTTGCCTGGTAGAGAAGATGAATGTATTTGATACTGAATTGAAGGGTCTTTCTAAAATAGAACGTGCAAATGCCTGCAACTCGGTTAGTATTTGGCCATCAGTTGTACCATATGTACTTAGTTCATTTGTTCTCTTGATCAACTCATTATACCTTCTTTCTTCAAATATGCAACTTTTCTGTCCCTATGTTTGATCAGGTAAAACAATTTTGTTATCTATTGGACCAAGAAAATAAAAGCAATCAGTAGATAACCAGGGGCAATCTTCTGTGTTTATGAGATGCCTTCTCCCAGGATGCTGTGAATGGGCTGTCTTTGCTTCCAGCAAAAGCCTCCTACCATCTCTCTTGTTTCAGTATCCAGCTCTTAGTTGATCATCTTTAGCAAGGGGAAAATAATAGAATGTTTTTATCTTAGAACTTTCCTTTAACCTTATTTTCCCATGAGCATCCCACTTTCTTTTCTTACACAGTAGAACTTCTTGAGGAAGAACTGTTTTTATGTACTAATTCTGTGTCATTCTGTTTTCTTGAGTCCACTTTAAACAAACTCTTGTCTCCACTAGCACATAAACATCTAGCTGGATGTACTGGCGCAAGCCTATAATCCCAGTAACCTGGGAGGCTGAGGCAGGAAGATCACAGGTTTTGAGGTCAGCCTAGGCAAATTTAGGGAGACCCTGTCTCAAAAAATAAAAAGGACTGGTGATGTAGCTCAATGGTAGAATGGCCCCAGGTTCAATCCCCGCTGTTTCCCTCCCACCCCCCACCCCACGCCAGTATCATAAAAGGAAAAAACAACTATCAGTTACCTATGATCTTGTGCTAAATCCAGTGGTTACATTATTTATGTAAAGCACATGAAGCAAGGATTTGTGAAAGTGTGAAGTGAAACAGAAGTCTACAGTGGCTCAGGAGACTGAGGCAGCTGGAGTGTGAGTTCAAAACCAGCCTCAGCAAAAGCAAGCCACTAAGCAACTCAGCAAGACCCTGTCTCTAAAATATGAAATAGGGCTGGGGGTATGGCTCAGTGATTGAGTTGCCCCTGAGTTCAATCCTCAGTAACAGCAGCCTGGCCACCACCCCATCCCCCTACCCCGGCCGCCAAAAAAAAAAAAGTCTACAATAAGAATTGGAGGGTTTAATGCAATTATCTTACTGATCAGTTTAATAATAAGCAAATGGAAATAACAGTAGTAATGCAAGAGATTTGAACAATAGTAGATGCTACCAAATCTGTATTTCTGTTATGCTGCTACTTGTGCTTCTCAAATGCACGTGGATCATTCACCTGAGTAGATGGTATACTGCTGGTCCATAGAATGAAGCAAGACTCAGCAAATTCCCAAGGAATGGGTCAAAAAAGAAAAGCCATAGTGGAAATTAGAGGGGATTTTATTGTTATCAGTACAGGGGATTGAACCCAGAGACATTGTACTACTGAGCTACATTCTTGGCCCATTTTGTTTTTAATTTTGAGACCGTTTCTCTCTGAGTTTCCTTGGCTGGCCTTGAGGTTGAAATCCCCTTTTGTTAGTCTCTTGAGCAGCTGGATTGCAATTGTTGTGCGCCACCAACCCACCTAAAACCTAGGTAGAATGTTTTGGACTAAATATCTGTAACACCATATGATTCTGAAGCATTGTTCAAGGGAAATTTATTAAATATGTAGATTAGAAAAGAAATGTTAAAAATCAATGATAAAAACTTTTTAAAACATTTTTTAATACTTCAACCTTATTTATTTATTTTTATGTAGTGCTGAGGATCGAACCCAGTGCCTCTCATGTACCAGGCGAGCACTCTACGACTGAGCTACAACCCCAGCCCCTAAAAATCTTCTATCTTAAGAAAGTAAAAGTATCTAGCACTGAGCTACCACTGGGGCTGCAGCTCAGTGGTAGAGCACTTGTCTTGCACGTGTGAGGCACTGGGTTCGATTCTCAGCACCATCTATAAATAAGTGAATAAAATAAAGGTCCATCAATAACTAGAAAATACATATTAAAAATAGATGGACTCAATATCTTTATCTACAACTAGGGGGGAAAAAGGTAAAATAATAAAGTCAAAAATCAGTTGTGGGAGCTGAGCATGGTGATGCATGCCTGTAATCTCAGCAACTCAGGATGTTGAGCCAAGAGGATCCCAAATTTGAGGCTAGCCTCAGAGCTTAGAGAGACCCTGTCTCAAAATAAAAATAGGGTGGCGATGTAGCTCAGTCTCTAGTCCAAAAAAGAAAGCAACCAGTTAACAGGGCTAGGATATAGCTTAGTTTGGTAGACAATGTACTTTATAGATTATACAAGGCCCTGGTTCAATCCTCAGCACCCCCCAAAAAAGTGAATTATTAACTTCATCAATAAGTTTATTAGAGTTTGGGATACGGCTCAGTGGAAAGGTGCTCCCAGGTTCAGTCCTCAACACTGATGAGGGGAATTCAACAGAAGAAATTCACCCAGCCCTTCAGGGACACAACTTCTTAAGTGGACACAAGAAAATTTCAGTGATGGTTTAAAAGAAGCTATAATTTAAAATCTGCCTCCATAGTAAACACAGTATGCCCAATTCTGTTAAACATTTAAGGAAGGGCTGGGTCATGGCTCATTGGTAGAGTGCTTGCACTAGGTTCAATTCTCAGCACCACATACAAATAAATAAAAAATATAAAGGTCCATCAACAACTAAAAATACATTTAAGGGGCTGGGGCTGTAGTTCAGTGGTAAAGTGCTTGCCTTGCATATGTGGGGCACTAGGTTTGATCCTCAGCACCACATAAAAATAAATAAATAATTTTTTAAAAAATAAAAATACATTTTAAAAGACATTTAAGGAAGAAATAATACAAGTTTTACATAGACTTCAATAAGGGGAAGGGAAAAATTATTTATTGACTCACTTGATGATGTCAGCATAATTCTGTTATCAGGTCTGTTGGAGTGGTAGAGAAAATGGGCATTCTTGAGTGGTGAACAAAGGAGTGGTCTCCCAGGACCTGTCCTTCTGCCTTCAAGCAGGCCTCATTCAGCCAGCATTATCATGGCCAAGACCAGTAGTAAGGATGGAGACCTACAGTGACTGGAACTGAGCCTCATTAGGGTCCTAGTTAGGAGCTGCTGCCCCAGGGTGCCGTGTTAATCTCTTCTGTTGTAGTACTGTTCTTAAGTTTCTGTGGTCTCACAAATTTAGTGAGGCTAGACTTGAGTAAAAACAGTCTGCAGTGGCTACCAGCACTGGGGTCTCCTCAGCCCCAGACTGGTCATTCTGCATGTCACTGCTCAGACCAAGATCCAGAAGGGACTAGATGTAAAGGACATCCCCTTCTGTCCCGTCCTGACTAATGTGATGGATAACTGTTTGGATGAGAGCGTATAGACAAGCTGCAGTAGTAATGGAAGCTGTGCTGATGGGTTGAGCACACCATGTTGTGTGGTGGTAGAGCAGCAGCATGAGGTCAAGAGCAAGCTGAGGAGACTGAGGAATGGCAACGGCAGAAGCCAGGGGGTGTGTATTGGAGAAGGGAGAGCCTCCAGCATGAACAGCAGAAACTTCAGGATAGAAGTCAGGCCCAGTTGTATTTGGTTCCCATCCCAGTAAGCCAACACCCAGTCCCAGGCTGTACTGCAGCTGTTTCTCTGAGAGGCCAGTTGCTTAGGTAGCAGAGCTGTGGTTAACCCCAGCGCCTTGCTCCCTGTACCAGTGTGGAAACCAGCTACCTACTTTCCAGACCCTGCACAGGCATGAGATAGATCCTCCTTTAGGTCCTCCAGCCCAATGGCCAGCAAAGAACTAGTCCTGTGTAATCGGGCTCTGCTAGAAGTTTCTCTTTTGGGGACAAACAAGATCTCACTATGTTGCCTAGGCTAATCTTTAACTCTTGAGCTCAAGTGGCCTTTTGGATAGTTGGGATTATAGGTGTATACCACCTTGCCTGGTCAGGTACACCTCTCCTAGATGTCAGGCTTGTCATCACTAGGTGGCTGGCTGCTGATTGGTACTTGAGATCTTTGTAGAACTTTGGTCTGTAGGGTTCCCTGGTAGAATTTGGAGAAATGGGGGTAGGGGACAGTTACCAGAGAGAGGTAAAAAGCCTGCCTGCCTTCTTTCTTTCTTTCCTTTCTTTAGAAAGCAAGCTGTATAAAGGAAAGACTCGCTTCTACTAAATGGTCAGTTATGGGTACATTTATTAAGCTTTTGCAAGTCACCCTTTTATTCCTAGCAAACCAGATCAATCAAAATTCAGTGTGTTAGGGAAGACTAGGGCAACACCACCCTGAGGGATCCACCTGTTCTCCAAGGATCTCACAGAAGCATTTCAGTGACCACATAGAGTCTGAGGCATTGAAGAACAGTCTGACCCCCTGCAGGCAGGTGACACAGCCTGCCTGCCTGGTGGCCTCCCACCCCAGCACCCGTTTTTCCTTTGCATCATTTTGCTGCCTCCCCAGAATTAAGCTGTCTCTGCTGAAGTGTAGTGTCTGTCTCAGTTGGCAAGTACTTGAGTGACAAATATCCTCATAGCTGTGAAGGCCTGGGGCAGCTCCGCAGCATCCTTTCCCTGCTTGTGTGGCTGGTGTGAAACTGGGACTGTCCAGTCTCAGACCTCAGTTAAAACCACTGCTTGGCAGCTGGTAAGCAAGCAGGCAGGTCCTTTCAAAGCCAGACATGAGAGTGGTATTGCTATGACTATCAGAGGCCACCCCAAAACTTGGCTTCACATGCAGGTTTACAGCTATTTTACTCTAGACCCCTCACTACACCTGCTCAGTAAGGAGAAGCAAGTGGCATCATGGAACTGAAAAGTGGTACCTTAGCCACCAGGGTAACCGGCACAAGTACAAGCAGGACTGCCCCTTTAATCATCTGCCAGGTGGAACAGCTTGGCAAAGGGACCAGAAGTGATCTTGGTGCTGCTCACTTGCTGCAAAGTCCTCATGTTCCCCTTCCCAACTCAGAGAAGAGCCTGTCAATTAAGAGACCAAGGCCAGCTGTTTGCCTGCTTAGGTAGGACTGCCACCCTTGACCAGCTCCACACTGCAAGAATTCACTTTGGTCTTTATTCGTCTACCAGGACCTTTTCCTTGTGTGGATCCACCACTTGCTCAGAGTCACGGCATGTTTCTAGAGCCATTGTTGATATAAATGCTTAAAGCACACAACATACACAGCATCCAGGTGCAGCATTCAGTGCTTACACCTTTCCCTTTGCCACTTATGGCAGCTCAATGGCTGGTAAGGTGATCTTGACACTCCTAGCCCAGGCAGGCCAGCTCAACACTCTGGTTGTGGGGCAGTTTCCTAGATGAGATGCTGAGGTTCTTAGGGATTTCCATAATTAATAAGTGTGTATCTGATAGGGGGGAAAGCCATATAATTCATCATATAACCAAAATGGTGGAAGGCCACAATCTCCTTGGATGAAAATAAAAAAGCACTTGATTAAAAAAAAAAACACTTGATAAAATTTCGTCTCCTCAGTTCAGTTGGGTATGTCTTCAGGAGTCGGGTGTTTAGGCAGAGCCTGTGCTGGTGTGCTCAGTGGCAACAGAACCACTGAGGATCTCTATTCAGGCTGTTGTAGACTACGCAACAGACGAGAAAAAAATCAGAAAAGCAGAAATATGTATTTGCAGCTAAGAGTGTAGAGCTCAAGGTCCTCAGTCCTGTCTAAAGCTGACCAGTTGGCATTGTGGCTTCCTCCCTCCTTAAAACAATACTTGGCCCTCAGGACTCCAGTCTCCTCCCTCCCACCAGCTCTGGCTGTCTTCCATGTCCCACCAGGAGTAGGAGGCCCCACATCTGGTCTTAGGCTCTCTCTGGTCCTATAAGTTTAAATACTATCAATGTGCTAAAGTCTCATTGTGGCTGCCAGCTGCCTAACATTATTTCGAATGCATAAGGGTAACAATAGTTTGTTGAGGTGCCGAAGCATCGCCATCTCTGCAGAGCGTGGTGGGCAGACCTGCCTCTGCCTCCAATGCATTGCCTAGTCATGTCATTGCACTAAAGGATCTGCAGGGACTCCGGTCTATGAGCTGTCTCCATCAGTTCTTCCTTATGTTGCAGCCGCACTAGCCCTCAGAACACACCAGGCTGCATGTTGTCTAATGGAGCTTCACCATTGCCACCACCTGGCTTACACTGGGACTTTTGGGGGTGTGGGGGGGTTTGCTTCCTTTGCCGCCTTCTAGAACTTCTAGACACAATTTTCTATCCCTTTCTCTGTCTTAATTTTTTTTCCAGCATAGCACTAGAATGTAAAATTAAAATTTACTACCTCCCAGACTAGGGGGCAGGGTTAAATCTATTCAATGCCATCCCCTGGCATTTTGTCGTGGCAGGTGGAAGCTATGCAGAGATGGTCATCATCAGCAGTCTCTGTTCTCTTTATAGGTCATTAAACAGCTGATGAAAAAGGAATTCACTCTCGAGTTTTCACGCGATAGAAAATCAATGTCAGTCTATTGTACACCAAACAAACCAAGCCGGACATCCATGAGCAAGATGTTTGTGAAGGCAAGTATAAAGGTTGTAGTTGATGTATTCTTTTCAGAGTAAAGATCCTGGAGAGCCAGCAAGTGAAATTGTTGATGTAAATCTGTTAACATCTCCAGGGTGCTCCTGAAGGTGTCATCGACAGGTGCACCCACATTCGAGTTGGGAGTACGAAGGTTCCCATGACCCCTGGAGTCAAACAGAAGATCATGTCTGTCATTCGGGAGTGGGGAAGTGGCAGCGACACTCTGCGGTGCCTGGCCCTGGCCACTCATGACAACCCTCTGCGAAGAGAAGAGATGCACTTGGAAGACTCTGCCAACTTCATTAAGTATGAGGTAGCTGATGGTCTCCTCCCACACCTGCAGGGCATGTGTCCAGACTCTGCTGTTTCCGGTAGGAGGTTGGGTGATCTCACCAGGGACAGGGTGTGGCGGTTGGTTTTTCCACAGGCCACACACGTCACCCTTAATGATTTAAGTTGTTTCTCTGAAGATAGGTAGTTAGCAATTAAATAAAAGTCTGTTGCTTTCAAGGTGGAATAATCAAGATGAGCTTAAATAAGCTTATAAATTTACTTTTTAAATTCACATAAACTTTAAAAAACATTAATGGGGGATTGTTTTAAAAATAATTCATTACATATTGAAAGTTGAGGGAATTTTTTCCACTTTTCTCCTCAGACTGGAATACTCTATCAGAAAAGTGACATCCTAAACCTCTGAATAGAAGGAACAAGCTTTGGTACTATGGGCCACCGAAGTGGCCAATCTCAAAATGCTCTTATCAGTATGTTTTTTCCCCATTTCAGAATATTTTTATAAGAGTTTAAAGAATGATTTGGTAACAAGGGTGTTTAGTGACTTTTTTTCCCCCCTCTTTCTCTCATAAGAAAATAACTGCTAGGGATATAGCTCAGTGGTAGTTAGTTCAGCCTGTGGGCAACACAAGTCCTGTTTTAATTCATTGTGGCTCTCTTGCTTCAGACCAATCTGACCTTCGTGGGCTGCGTGGGCATGCTAGATCCTCCCAGAATTGAAGTGGCCTCCTCTGTGAAGCTGTGCCGGCAAGCGGGAATCCGTGTTATCATGATCACAGGGGACAACAAGGGCACTGCTGTGGCCATCTGTCGCCGCATTGGCATCTTTGGTCAGGATGAGGATGTGACGGCAAAGGCTTTTACAGGCCGTGAGTTTGATGAACTCAGCCCCCCAGCCCAAAGAGACGCCTGTTTGAACGCCCGCTGCTTTGCTAGAGTGGAGCCTTCCCACAAGTCCAAGATCGTGGAGTTTCTTCAGTCCTTCGATGAAATTACAGCCATGGTGAGTGCACACGGACAAAGGCTTCCCATGGAACAAGTCCTGCAGATCCTGATTTTGATCATTAAAATTTTAGTCACAGCTCCATAATGTGGAATTTCTTTTGTTCTGATCTCCAGGCAATTTCTCTGAAATGCTAGCAGTTCATCAGTAGTTGGCAAGTTGTAAAATCCTAGAGTATTTAAGACCCAGGAAGGCCTTTTAAACCAGAGGGACTGTTTGGTGATATTGTTGTCTTAGTTAAGGGTCCACAGTGTTCGCATCTTGCTGGGTGTAATAGCATAGTGCATGTGATCCCAGTGACTCAGAAGGCTAAAGTAGGAGGATCCAAGTTCAAGGCCAATCTCAGCGAGTGTCTCAAAATAGAAAGGGCTGGGGATATAGCTCAGTGGTGTCTCTGGGTTCGATCCCCAGTACCAAAAAAAAGATGCATCTTATCAACTCAAACATGATATTTTGGGGGATATAATGGACCAGTGGTCTGTCAGCCAGTATTGGATAACCCCACTGTAAATTGGCTTTGCTAATGACTATGCTTTCCGTTTTGTTTTGTTTTTGAGATGCTGGCGATTGAACCCAGGGTCGTACACATGCTAGGCAAATGTGTTGCCGCTGACATACCACCCCATCCCTTTCTGCCCTGGAATTTACCATCCTCCTACCTTAAGCCTCCCAAGTAGTTGAGATTATAGGCCTGTGCCACTATGCCAGACTTATGACTTCACTTTCTAAAAACAGTAATTTTGGTTTTGAAATGATATTAATAGGTATGTTCTCTTCCCTCCCCAACAGGTAACTACTATTTTGAAATTGGAGTTTAGTAAAAGTATGAAAAGCAGACATGGGAATGAGAAAATATATATATACATGTATATCTATCTATCTATATAATAATCTATAGAGTATTCAGTGTTTTTGCATGTCTTTGAACTTTATAAGAAATCTGCATTTTTTCTTGAATTTTACTCATTTGGATTCATCTTGACTACCACATAAGTTGTATTTTTGGTTTTGGTGTAAATTTCAAGTTCCCTTTGTTTCATTTCTCTCTGAGGTCTCTGGTAAAGTTTTCGACACCAATTTATAATAGAGGAATTCTACAATTTTTCACCTAGAGACCCACTGATGTCCCTTTTACCTGATCAGTGAGACTTTGCCCTGAGGTATGAATGTCACACAGCAACCATGGGTTTCCCTTTCAGACTGGTGATGGTGTGAATGATGCTCCTGCTCTAAAGAAAGCCGAGATTGGCATTGCCATGGGCTCTGGCACTGCAGTGGCTAAAACTGCCTCTGAAATGGTCCTGGCGGATGACAACTTCTCTACCATCGTCGCTGCTGTGGAAGAGGGACGGGCCATCTACAACAACATGAAGCAGTTCATTCGCTACCTCATCTCCTCGAATGTAGGGGAAGTCGTCTGGTGGGTCCCGACAGTACTGCTGAGCTCTTTTGTCCACTGTGAAGTTCATGATGAGCAGTTCTCCCAGCGTGCTCTCTGCACGGTGGCTGTTTTGGTCTTTGTGCCTGAGTTGGGGGCTGGAGGAAGAGACACAGACCCCTTAACCAGATAAAGTTCTTTTTTCTCTAAAAGTTACCTTTAATACAAAATTGGGGTATCATTGATGTTCTGTGGTTGCCTAAGTTTATTGTAGGTGATCCATGCTGCTGTCTGTTGTGGGTTGTATGGAGGAGGTGAGGGGTGATGGTGCTATTTAAAGTTCCCCAAAGTCACTGAGGTCTTTGTCTTCTCTTCCTTGGGGACAGTATTTTCCTGACAGCAGCCCTTGGGTTTCCTGAGGCTTTAATTCCTGTCCAACTGCTCTGGGTCAACCTGGTGACCGATGGCTTGCCTGCCACTGCACTAGGGTTCAACCCTCCTGACCTGGACATCATGAATAAACCACCCCGGAACCCAAAGGAGCCACTTATCAGTGGGTGGCTGTTTTTCCGTTACCTGGCTATTGGCTGTGAGTATAGTTTTTATATTGATTTTTTTAATAAAATGTTTATGGGTCAATGTTTTGTAAATTTATCCCTTTAGAGCATCTGTTTCCTATTTCCATATTAGGGTAGCAAAAAATGAAGGGTGTCCTCTTTCAGTTTGTAGATAATTAGCACCAAGGGATGAAACTGAATCCCCACTTCCATAAAAAAGAGAAAAGGGATGACTGCGCATCACCAACTCCTGGTGCAGGCAAGGCTATTGTATATAACATCTCTCTGTAGAACTCATGTTCCTGACCAGGGCTTGGTCCTCTTCCCCAGGGAAGTAAGGCCCAGAAAGATGAGGCCACTTCCTTAAGATCCCACGGGAGCTGGGTGCAGTAATCCCCGCAGCTCAAGAGCCTGAGGCAGGAGGATCCTGAGTTCAAAGCCAGCCTCAGCAAAAGTGAGGCGCTAAGCAACTCAGTGAGACCCTGTCTTTAAATAAGATAAGGGCTGGGGATGTGGCTCAGTAGTCGAGTGCCCCTGAGTTCAATCCTTGGTACCAAAAAGCAAAAAACAAAACCTTACAGCAAGGTATTTAGTTTTAATGACACATTCAAATTTCAAAAGGCACATGGGCCTAGGGAGGAAGGATTCTCAGCCATTCAGATCTCTCCAGCCTTAACAGTTTGTCACGGACTGTGTTCTTTTCCATAGACTCCAGCAGACGAGCAGTCCCCTTTGCTTTATAAAAATGACAGCATGCTGTACTTGCCTGCATGGGGGACTTTGCTTTGCCCTCTTCCCATCTGGAGCACATGTGCAGTTGCATCTTTTTTTGGGGGCGGGGCAGGTTCACAGATGGAACTCAAGGGCAGGGACATTCAACCACAGAGCACATCCTCAGCCTAGTTTTATTTTATTTAATTTAAAGACAGGGTATCACTGAGTTGGTTAGTGCCTCACTTTTTTGTTGACACTGGCTTTGAACTCATGATCCTCCTGCTTCAGCCTCCTGAACCTCTGGGATTACAGGTGTGCACCACTGTGCCTAGCTGCATCTTTCTTGTATCCAGCTGCCTTAGTTGCTCTGTGTGATTCTTGGGTTATGCATATGTGCACTTGTGATTTTTGGTGGATCTTACCATGAGGTTCACCTGAAGTCTGTTCTGTTGCTTCCTTGAAATGAACTCCCTGAATTCAGAGGTACCAAGAAAATGTCCCAGAGTGTGCTGGGGTCTGCTCTTCTGAGAGAGTTCCCGTGGAAAGGTTCTGCTAGGCCTTTAATGGAACAAATAAGTCATCTACTAGACAGCATCAGATTGCCCAGAAGTTGCAGTTTGACCTGGTCCCCCAGAGCTATGGCTTTATGTAGACAACGTGCCTGCAGACTTAAAGCACACACTCTTGAGAAGGTGCACTGAGTGTGGAGGTTGGAGAGCTCAGTGAGGACCTTTCCCCACAAATTCTGGAGGGAACATTGCGTAGCTCTTCTGTACAGTAAACACCATGTCCTTCCTGAACCCTGTGGTCCAGCTGCTCTGGCTGCTGGCTGCAAGCAGTTTAGAGGAGCAGCAAGAGCTCAGTATCCATGTGTATCCATGTCTTTCACTGCCGTTCTCATGGGGATTGGCCCACGCAGCATCACCTGCGGCGAGTAGTGCAGGCTGCCTCCTGGGTACCAGCATCCTTTGTGTTCCCAGGTTACGTCGGCGCTGCTACCGTGGGTGCTGCTGCCTGGTGGTTCATCGCTGCTGATGGTGGTCCAAGAGTGTCCTTCTACCAGCTGGTATTTGGTCCCCTTTCTTTGTGTACCTGCCATGTGAGGCGGTGTGGGCTCTTGGTCTTTCTCTGATTTGTGTGTGTGTTGAATCATCCTAAGGCTCAAAAGCAAACGTTATATTTGAGATGATTCTGAGGGACCAGGGCTTCTCTGGGAGATGGGTGAACTCCTTGGCTGTTCTGGCCTTGGCGTGGGATTGGTGCCTGGACTTCAGAGAGAGATTTGGCTGCTGGATTTTGTGGGGGGTGGGGGTGGGTGATGTGTGCTGGGGATCAAACCCAGGGCCTTGGCATGCGAGGCAAGCACCTACCAACTGAGCTACATCCTCTGCCCAGCTGATTGGAATTTGATTGGACTTTTGCAGAGTCATTTCCTCCAGTGTAAGGAGGACAACCCAGACTTTGAAGGAGTGGATTGTGCAATCTTTGAGTCCCCGTACCCAATGACAATGGCGCTGTCTGTTCTAGTAACCATAGAGATGTGTAATGCTCTCAACAGGTTAGTATTCGTAGTAGCAGAAGTGAGAGCTCTGACCACCAGAGCACTAGGGCTTCTGTCATGGTCGATGGAGGGTCACAGGAAAGTTCTCCCTTCCCACAGAGAAGAGAACAAGCAGCACTGGTTTTAAAAGCCTAAGCTGTTGTCACCTCCAGGAAGTAGTGGGAGTGCTCAGCCATGTGTTTCAGAGCTCTTCTTTAAAAGAAACAGGAGGCCAGAAATAGCATCAGGACATGAATGCCAGCACCCACGGGCGGGGGGGGGGGGGAGCGCTTGCCCTTCAGCATTAAGGCAAATGGTATCATCCAATTAGCCAGTGCCAAAAATGGAAATTTCTAAATAGCCCAAGAGTCCAGGGCAGTGAAGACGGCTGTGAGCCTGCAGAGATAGGATCTGCTGTCCCGAAGCCTAGGTATAAAATTGGCAGTTTGTCCTACATCTGAATGTTGTCTTCCTTGACTTTACCACAATGGAAACTTGTCCCTAGAATCAGGTCAGGGGCTGACACCAAGGTAGCATCCACCTTACTGAAGTGTAGTTGGGTGTGGTGTCTGGCTGCCACTGACACACACCTTTGCCTCTTTGGTGAGTTCACCTCCCTGTTCTCATTCTTCAGTTTGTCTGAAAACCAGTCCTTGCTGAGGATGCCCCCTTGGGAGAACATCTGGCTTGTGGGCTCCATCTGCCTGTCTATGTCACTCCACTTCCTGATCCTCTATGTGGAACCCCTGCCAGTAAGTGATTGTGGGACCCCAGGCTGGTGGCTGGCACCACCTGTCTGGCAAGTTTGAAGTTTGACGAGGCGGCTTCGTTTCAGCTTATCTTCCAGATCACACCGCTGAATCTCACCCAGTGGCTGATGGTGCTGAAAATCTCCTTGCCTGTGATTCTCATGGATGAGACACTCAAGTTTGTGGCCCGTAACTACCTGGAACCTGGTAAAGAGTGTGTGCAACCTACCACCAAATCCTGCTCGTTCTCGGCATGCACCGATGGGATTTCCTGGCCGTTCGTGCTGCTCATAATGCCCCTGGTGGTCTGGGTCTATAGCACAGACACTAACTTTAGTGATATGTTCTGGTCTTGACTGACAGCTCTACATACAGAAGATGTTTAACTTAATCAATTTTTTATTGTTTAAAGCAACTGTCTATTTCTGCTGAATTTTCACATGAACATATTGGCTGGTGAAGGAGGTTTCATACTCTAGATTTTTGTTTTGCTTTTTCTGACTCCAGTGGGGCAAGATTTTCCTTTTTTTATACACATAATTAAAGTGTCCATTGACATGTACAGAGAACTAACACTATTTTATGCAAATATTTTTTTGTAGATGAAAAAGCATGTACAGTGTTCTGTTTAATACTCATCCTTGTATAAAAATAGTTGAGCCAGCAGACATTGTCAGCAAATTAATTGGCAGCAGACTTTAGGAAACAAATGTGTTTTTTAAAAAAAACAAAACCAACTAAATAGCATGTGTTGTGTTTTTTGCATGATTACCTGGATTTAATTTGATATCACAGTCTAATTTTTATTCATAAGCCAATTTTTCTGCACTGAGCAGAGTCCTGCTACCTCAGTCAGTATTTTTTGGTTTGCCACTTCCCGCACCCTCTCCATTCACCCCCACCCTGCCCCATGCCCCCCACCCCGCTCGGCTTTTTCTGTAGGGTCTTGATGGTTCTGTTTACATCAGTCTTCATGAGAGGTATGCCTGTCTCGCTTGTGCAGAAAACATTGTTCCAGATTCAATCAACTGGGTTTATGTCCCTTCACATAGTTTTTAAAGTTATTTATTTAAATGTCTAATGTATTTTATTGTAACGGACATTGTTTTGCCAACATTGCCTAGATCTCAATGGCACTTCACAATCTAGTTCAAAAGAGAAAAATAAAACATTTTAAATGGACAGAAAATAACTGTCTTGTTCTTAACTCTTAAATTGTTCCCCTCGAACTATCTGATAGTCTACCTTCCTCTGAAGTTCTTAGCACAGAACCTCGGTTTAGCATGCTTGAGGGAAAGTGGGGTCCTGTTCTGCTGCATAGGTAGTTGGGGAATTTATTTTTTGATGTATAGGCACAGGTTGTCATCTAATATACATTTTATGCAAGTCTCTGCTGGCCTCATTTAAGGAACGTAGGGCAAGTGTGTGTGTGCGCGTGCGTGCGTGCGTGTGTGTGTGTGTTTGTTTTGTAAAATCTGTAAATAGCACATGACCAAATGAACATATTGTATAGAACTATTTTTATTTGAATGTGGCACTAATCACCACCATTACTCTGACCAATGTTTGAGCATGTTCGAGATCAGTCTGACCAACAGTGTATGAGTCATTAACAGTCCTAACTGTGATGTTTTCCTCCAATGCCTTCCAACATCCATCAACTAACGTGAGTATTTTCTTCTCTGGAACTTGGATGCTTTAGCCTAAAGGTGACTGACTGCCACCAAACTACTATTGAGGTAGTCCTCGATAGTGTACTGCATGGCAGCTCCCACCTGGCGGGTACGGGAGCTGCCAGGGGCACAGGAGACTTAGGTGCAGTACCAGCTGACTACAGAGGTGACATGAGTGCCACATGCTGCTTAGATCAGGGCACCCGTAAGGTGCAGGAAGGGCCTGCACCAGCCAGAATGGGGTGTGATGAGCCAGGCACAGTGGCACACACTTATAATCCCGGCTGCTCAAGAGGTGGAGGCAGGAGGATCACAAGTTCCAGGCCAGCCTCAGCAACTTGGTGAAAACCTGTCTCAAAATAAAACAGGACTGGGGATGTGGCCCAGTGGTAGAGTGACTGGGTCTAATCCCCTATATCTAGAAATTAAAATTTTTAACTAAAAAGATGTGAGGGGGCTTTGGGTCTTTATCAGCTGCAGGAAGTCACCCCCAAATGTGCTCCTTGTTCGTTGAAAGCAGACGCTGGCAGCATGGCAACTGACGGAATGGACAGGGCGTCAATAGGTCTGTCTTAAGTAGGCCACCTTCTCTTGCCTATCTGGGTCACATCCTTTGTGGCTAAGCTTGTCTTAGCTCCAAGGGTATGTTCATGCAGTTGCAGGCCTGGCTCTGCTCAGTCCAGCAGGCCTGACCATTAGCCAGAGTGAGGCGGCCTGTGGCAGCTTCCCCTTCCTGTGAGACCCTGACTCCTCTCAAGAAGGTCCTCGGGTTCTGGTCACTGATGTGGCCAGAGGTGATGCAGATGGGAGAATGTGTGGGTGTCGAGTAGAAGGTGCCGGGTTCAGAGGCCCACCTGTGTGGACATTCTAAAAGCACCATCCCCATCAGGCACACCAGAGGCTTTCAGGGCTGCTTACAGGGAGCTGTGACTCTCAGGAGCCAAGGCAGGTTTGCCCACCAGAGAATGTTGGGGGAAAGTTTTGCCATTTTGGACATTATGAATGACAAAGGATTCAAGTAAATCAAGTGGAAGGGTGGCGTCTGACCTGCAGATCCAAACAGGACATCACAGAGTTTGCTGGGTGGTGCGCTGTGCAGTGGAAACCAAACAACCAAATAGTCGACTTTTCCTTGATTTAGCAGACTTGACCCAAACAAGTTGAGTGGTGTGGGCTACCATAGGAGCCACAGATACCCCAGGCTGCTCTGGGCCAGCCTTTGCCTTGTGGTTTCAGTTTCCAGCACCTCCTGGCTCTCAGCTGAACTAAAAAGACCAGGGCATCACCTTGACCACGGGCACATGCCCTCCTCAGGCCTCCGCTAGTGCCCTGCCCCATCTTCACCCAGCACCCTCACAAGGGAAAGTAGTAAGTGGACGGCAGTGTCCTTGTAAGCTCCCGTGCTCCTAGGGTCAGCTCTTGCCCAGAACCTGACTCTACATTCTTTTTGGAGCACCAGTGGGCTGCTGGCCCTGTTCCCGAAAGATGAGCATCTCACAGGTGCCCTCAACAGGTGCCAGTCCAGCTGCTCATTCTCAAAGATGTAGACAGGCCATTCCAGAGGAAACTGTCGAGAGCCAGGGGAACCTGAGCAGCCTCTTCAGTGGCTGAAGGAGGTGGCCAGACCTCAGGAGTGTCTGCCCATAGCCTAGGCACATGGTGTCCAGAAGTCATGGTCACCCAGATCTTGTCAATACCAACACCCTGAAGCCCACAAGGAGGGAAGTCTGGGGACTTTACCGAGGGACTGGTGATAAGCAGCCAAGGCACAACAGTGTATTTCAGCACTGGCAGAGCTGGGCCCCAGCTCTGGCCATCCTTGGGAGGGAGGGGGGGCGGGGGGAGGCCTCATGCTGCTGTTGCATGGCTCACCCCCTCCATCTGCCTCACCTCTGCATGGCTGACCAAGACCTTCCTCTGGCCTGTCTCACTGCTTTCACACCTGAAATGGTTTAAGTTTCTGCCTCCTAGGATTCATTCTGAGTCAGGTGTCCTTTGCTGTGTAGGCAGATGACACAAGGGCATTGTCATTGAGCCAGTGCTTTTAGATGTGACCCAGTGTGGGCAGTGCCTTGGGGACAGTTAATCAGAAAAGCTGTTCTTGAAATACTGGAGATAAGGTTGTCACTATAGGTCTCTCAGGTAGTTGTTCTAACATTTCCTCCTCATGTTTCATGAAGCTGATTTCCTCTCTCTTTCCTTTTCAGCAATACTGGAGTAACCGCTTCCTAAACCATTTTGCAGAAATGTAAGGGTGTTCGGTTGCGTGCATGTGCGTCTTTAGCAACACATCTACCAGCCCTCTGCATGATTGATGTTGGGGAAAAAGAAAAGTAGAAAAAGTTCCCAACTCGTGTGTGATGTGGAGGAAATGTGTATTACCAGTGGGGTTTTTAGCTTTTAAATCAAAATAATGTAAATGTACAATTTAGCCTAATCAGAAAGCCTCTTCAGAGAAGTTTGGTTTCTTTGCTGCAAGAACAGTGAGGTTCTGAAAACCTTATCTAACAACTTAGAAGCAATCAGCCAAGTCTCCACATTTCTCTGTGCAAAATGTCATAGCTTATATAAATGTACAATATTAAATTATGATGCATGCCTTCAGTTGTAAGTAGCCAGATTTCTCTACAGTGACCTTGAAAATGTTACTTTTTAATTGGCCCTGTACAGTTTGCTTATTTATAAATTCATTAAAAACACTATATTGAATGGTTAAAATGTAGGCCTTCAGTTCATAACTTGTTATTTTTGAGGGTGCAGAAAGCTGTTTCACACTGTATTAAATGTAACTTATTTAATGAAATCAGAAGCAGTAGACAGATGTTGGTGCAATACAAATATTGTGATGCATTTACCTTAATAAAATGCTAAGCGTCAGTTTATCCCAACGCATGTTTGACTAGACTGTAAATAGAGATCAGTTTGCTTCACTCTGTGCTGTAACAAGCGTTGCACAGACATGGTTTCAGGTAAATAAATCTATTCTACATTAAATTCTCTGTGGTATTGGTGTTCTGTAGGAGGGCGGAGACGGGCATCCAGGCCAAGCTTGTGTGGACACAGGGACCGGAACTACTTGGACTTGGCTTTGTGGGCAGGCTAGCAGAGCAGAAGGTCCATGTGTATGTATGAAGAGGGAGGCCTGCTCTGGCTCTTGCTCTACAAGGGCCTGAAAACCGAGTGTGCCTCACAGAAACAGGCCTCACTTCAGTTATTTTTGAGTGTGCAGAAAGCTGTTTCACACTGTTTTAAATATAACTTATTTAATGAAATCAGAAGCAATAGACAGATGTTGGTGCAATACAAATATTGTGATGCATTTATCTTAATAAAATGCTCAGCGTTGATTTATTCCAATGCATGTAAGCCCTGGGTTAAATCCCTAGTGTGAAAGCTGAGCCAGGCACAATGGTGCGTACCTGTAATCCCACCAACTGGGAAGACTCTGGCAGGAGGATCACAAGTTCAAGGTGAGCCTCAGCAATTTAGTGAGACCCTAAATGACTTAGTGAGAGACCCTGTCTCAAAAAGGGTTGGATGTGGCTCAGTGTAAAGTGCCCATGGGTTCAATCCCTAGCACCCAGAAGAAAGAGCTAAGACCCAACTTTTCAGCCACCTGGAAAAGTCTGCAGACTAGAGTCACCAAACGCAAAATGTGAGATGTCACATTACCTCCTGTTGACTGACTAGAAAGAGACAAAGTGTGACCAGAAATGCTATTGGAATTCATCAATTTAATAATTAGTTGGAGCCAGGGGTATTAACTCAGTTGGTAGAGTGCTTGCCTTGCATGCAGAATGCCCTGGATTCAATCTCCAGCACCACAAAAAAATAACTAGTGCTTAATATGCCAGGGGTGGGTTTGGGGTAGGGTTCTTTCTAATTCCCTTTTATCATTTGGAAAATAGTAGGACCAGGCATGGTGGTGCACATCTGTAACCCCAGCTATTCAGGAGGCTGAGGCTGAAGAATCTTAAGTTTTGAGGCCAGCCTGTGTATAGGGAAACCCTGTCTCAAAAAGGATTGGGGGCATAGCTCAGTGGTAGAGAACTTGCCCAGCATATGTGAAGCCCTAGTACTCCCACCCCTGCCCCGCAAAAGGACATAAGGACATAAATTAAAATATATATATAATTCTTGCCAGTTGTACTGATAAAGGAAAACATTCGATAAAATTTGACATTCATTCTTAAACAAAAATTGTATCCATAATTGTCATGTATTATAACAACCTGGGGCTGGGGTTGTGACTCAGTGGTAAAGTGCTTGCCTGGCATGTATGAGGCACTGGGTTCGATCCCTAGCACCACATTTTAAAATGAAAAACACTGATTGAAACATTTAGAAGTGTCCAACCACCGTTCTAGAGATAAATGTCAAAAAGGTGAATAAAAGCAACCAAGGGTCCTGTTGGATAAATGGAAATATCCTAGAAACTCGGAGGAGCTGATGCCTCAGTGTGAGTGGGAAAGCTAATGGTGCATATAAGACAAGACTACACCCTCAAAAGAGAAGTAGTTAGATGGCCTAAGGGAAAACTTGGCTAGCTTATAGGTGTGGAATGATGTTCTACTCCACAGTCAAAAGTCACAAGATAGTTGCCCATCGACTGAAAATTTCAGGTCTGCTAGTACAAGGCCACGGTGCATACAGCATCCTGAGGTGGCTGCTGGGACTGTGAACAGTGACAGCCACTGTAGAGAATAGCCGGGTATTAGGCATGGACTCATCTGGGCCGCACAGCATTTGCAGAGGGAGATCAGCAACAGCAGGAGAGATAAGTGAGCAGAGTCGGCAGCTCTCCATGACAGTGGGTCAGCTCTCTGTGCAGGGGCCACACCTGCAATCCCAGTTACTGGGGAGGCTGAGGCAGAAGGATGGCAAGTTTGATGCCAGCCTCAGCAACTTAGATCCTTTCTAAAAATAAATGGATAAGTAGTGAAGCACCCAAGTTCAATCCCCAGAACTGGGGGGGGGGGCACAAAAAACGTCCCCAGATGCATGTCTGCAGGGTGGGCCCTCGGGCTCTCCTAGTTCCCCAGTCCGAGGACACCACCATTCTCCAGTGAGAAGCTCGGATTCCACGGGCAACACAACCGTGCCCTGAGAACACTGTAGCGCTGCCCTGGGGCCACTCCAGAGGGACCTGGGAGCCAACCAAGAAAGAGCTCCTGAGAGTCAAAGGTGGAACCAACCACCTGGCCGCAAAAGAAAGCCCTTTGGAGCTCAGCCCTGACTGCAAGCGCCCTGGGAAAACGCAGAGGGAGCCACCGAGGTGGGTCACTCCCACCACCCTTAAGGAGGTGCTAACCCGCCCTTACCGCTGTGCAGTGTCTTTCTCCCAAAAAGCACATGCAGTGTGGACAGAGAGAAGTGCCTTCACGGTGGAGACAGGCGGGCAGCCAGCCATCGAACAGAGGGGTGCGAGGAGAGGACAGCCACTGATGTGGCCCAGGCACCCAGCAAAGCAAAAGTGCAATGGCCGGTGGGACAAGGGACAGGGAGGCCCAGGAGCTGTCCAGTGAGGTCCCGAGGCTGTCTCTCCCTCCTGGCAGACAACAGGGCGGGAGAAAACCTCTGCGACCACCCTGGCCCCCAGCACAGCCTCCGGCCCTGTTCTGAGAATAACTCCTGAACCCAAAGCGCCCAGGCCTTGGAGGGCTTCACTCCCCGAGGTGGGGCTTCACCCAAGCCTGCAGGCAGGTCCGGTCCCCTGGCGGACAGCCGAGGGGAGGCTGCCACAGGCGGGGCCTGGCAGGGCTCCTGGGGACAGCCGCCCCTGGAAGGCCCAGGAAGGGCCCTCCTGCCCACTGAATCCTGATGGGAATTTGCCCAAAGAAGGAGAAGGGCGGGAGCACAGGGAGGCCGCCCGAGGCCGGCTCTAAACAGGCCCCAGCGCCAGGCGGCCAGAGGCCTGTGTCAGGCCCTAGAGCCCGGGAGCCGAGGAAGGGCCCAGCACAGAGTGGACCCTGGGCTCCGAGACAGAGAGCATGGCCAGCTGGACACTGTCACCATGACCACAATCCTGAGAAGAGCCATTTAGAGGTGGCTGTTGGAAAGCAGAGGTCCCCTTCATCCTCAGCCACCTCCATGGCTTGGGCCCAAGGGAGGCAGAACATCACGGCAGAAAGGGGCAGCTGGGGACAAGAGCTCCAGGGCCACCCCTCCACACACAGCCTCAGCCCCACGTTAATCCATCAAGTGACCAACCCAATGACAGGTCCCAACTCTCACGATCTAACCTTCTCACCTCTGGACGTGGTTGCGTAGCCCAGTGAATTCGTGAGTTTCTGGGGGGACATCTCATATCCAAACCCTAACAGCTTGGGGCCAGAGACCCCGGACAAATGAAAACAGCCCGTGATCCCTCAGCTTGTTCAAGGTGTGAAGGGCCACTGCGCTCCAGCTGAGGCAGAGGGTGACAATTAGGCAAAAGGGTGGAGCATGGCCCCAGTGCAGCTCAGGAGACCAGCTGAGAGGTGGAGCACACCTGGGGGCCTCGCTCACACCTGTCACTCTAGAGTGGTGTGACAGCACCCACAAGCACCTCCCACACACAAGACAGGAATGTCCCAGCAAGGAACATGACCTCTGCACAGCCTGGGAAAGCCATGCCAAAACATGTCCCTAACAGCACAGCCCATGACAATCACAAGTCAGACTGGAAACGAGGGTCTGACAGTAGCAGAGGGGCTACAGCAATGATCCCACCCACAGATGGGACCCCGCAGCACGGTCACAACAAACATATGAAGGAAGGGCATGCTGGCCTCACGCAGAGAGCTGCCATGTGACCAGCAGGGCAAGAGCACAGGGCTGTTTTCCCAGAGAAGCCAGAGCCTGGCCCACTCCAGGGAGGACACGTGAAGCACGTGTTCCTGTGACTCTCACCAGTTTCTGCGTCTTTGTGACCAGGTGGGTTTTTATAGAACATATGACACAGACATGCTGCATTTCACAAAAATTAGGATGCGTTAGCAGGTGATCTGGGTGGTGAGATTGTAGCCATTTCTTCACTTTTCTTAGTGATAAAATATGACAAAAAATTCACCATCGTTCCCATTTCTTCAGAGAGCTACTCAGGGCGTAGAAGTAATTACCTTCACATGGTCAAGGACCAGCCACCCCCAGCCTGGCACTACCCAAGCTGAACTTCACAGGTTCCCCTCCTCCCCCAGCCCCAGTAACTTCAGAAGTGGGACAGTTGGATCAGATGGTCATCCTAAGAATTGGACTCATGTAAATGGAATCATGTCATTTATCTTGTGTCTGGCTTCTTTCATTTAGAAAAATTCCTCAATGGGGCTGGGGATGTGGCTCAAGCGGTAACTCACTCGCCTGGCATGTTTGGGGCGCTGAACTCAATCCTCAGCACCACATAAAAATAAAATAAAGATATTGTGTCCACCGAAAACTAAAATAAATATTAAAAAATTCTCTCTTCCCCCTCCTCTCTCTCAAAAAAAAAAAAAAAGAAGAAAGAAAAAGGGCTGGGGTTCTGGCTCAGTGGCAGAACACTTGCCTAGCATGTGTGAGGCACTGGGTTCAATTCTCAGCACCACATATAAAAAAATAGACAAATAAAGGTCCATCAATAACAAATAAAATATTTTTAAAAAAGAGAAAAATTCCCCAAAGTACATCTATGTTGTAGCTGTGTCAAAATTTCCAATTTCCCTTCCCCCCCGCCCAGTACTGGGTATTGAACCAGTGGCTCTTAACTTTTTATTTATTTTGAGACAGGGTCTCGCTAAATTTTGAGGCTGTCCTCAAACTTGCAATCCTCCTGCTTCAGCCTCATAAATCACTGGGATTATAGGCGAGCACCACCCCGCCCAGCCAATTTCCTCCCTTTTAAAGCTGAATACTATTCCACTGTCTGGCCCAGCCACACTCTGCTTATATATATGCACTCATAGGTAGATACTTGGTGGCTTGTACCTTTGGGCTACTGTAAACACTGCTGCTATGAGCACAGCTGGACAAGCATCTGCTCAAGTCCTTGCTTCCATTCTTTTGGGTGTTTACTCAGAAGTGGGATAGTTGGATCAAATGGTCATACTGTTTATATTTATGAACCAATCAGGCTCATTTCCACAGGGGTCACAACATCTCAAGTTCCCACCAGCAATGCTCAGTTATAATGTATTCTATTTTTAATTTTTCTCTCTCTGTGCTGAGGAACCACCCAGGGCCTCACTCATGCTGAGTACATGCTCAACCGCTGAACTTGGCCTTTGTGTTTTCTTTCCAAGGCTGCTGGGGGACCAGACTTCCAGGCTTCAGCTTATTCCTGGCTTAGTTGGTGCTGTGTGGTTGGTGAGAGTGACATGTTCTGCTCTGCCAAAGATTAGCAACCTCCTTCACAATCTGGAAAAACCCCCACATGCTGGCTGGTGAGGCCCAGGTGAGCCCAGGGCAGGTCTATGGAGCTTGCCCAGGCCTGGAGACCTCTAGGTGCCCCAAGAGGGGAGGTGGCAGTTCAGGCCCCACCTGCTGCCCTGGGGCAGGGAGGCTCCTTGGGAAGTGGAAAACCTGAGTCAGGCACTTACCTCAACAGCCTTCACAGTGCCAGGCACTCCTGGTGACCTGTGGCTACCATCTTCACAGAGGCTGCAGCGAGGTGCATGTCTAGTCCAGCCTCTGCCTGTGGTCAGTGGACAATGCAGCTCCTGCGCACAAGCCTGAGCAGAGGCTCCAGAAAGCTGACCACGGCAGTTTGCAGCAAGCTCTGGGGGTGGCTCCACCAGGCCTGGGCCTGCCCCAGGTGAGCCAGTGCAGGCTGGGAAGCCACAGGTGAGGCCCATGGAGGCCAACTCCTCCCACCACAGGCTGCAGGGTAGAGCCCCAGGTGTGGGACCCTGGAGCTCCCCTTCCCCAGGTGTCTCAGTATTTGGTCCAGGGAAGCCCTGTAGAGACCAGGAGGCCAGGCTGGGAAGTAATGGATGATGCAGGCTCGGGACCCCAGGCCTACCCTGGGTTTAAACCAAGGTCTGGTGCTGGATGACAATCTGCATCACTGACACGTGCGCTTTGAGGGTTATAGGTTTGGGCAGAAACTGTCCTCATTCTTTGAGAATTCAGAAGCAGAAACTGTCCTCATTCTTTGAGAATTCAGAATGTGGCTGGCTCCCCATAGGCTCTGTGTAGGGACCAAGACTGCCAGGTGGTTGGCACCCAGCAGGGCTCAGAAGTGGAGAGGACTGTGAAGGGCAGGAGTGTTCTTGGCCTGTCTTTGTGCTTAGTGGAGAACTTCAGAAGGAAGAACAGGTGCGCTTCAGACACCACCAAGCCATTACCAGGGACCTGGGGTCAGGGGATCCCACCTGAAAGGAGCTGAGGGCGCCATGCTCAACACCTCCCGAGTTCACTGAAGCCTCAGCCAAGGAGCAAACAAGGAAGCTCAGGCTGCACAGCTAAATGCCTGGTGGCCCAGTGGCCAGAGCTCCTGGAACCCAGCACGGCCTTGGAGCAATCTGAAAGGAAGGGAGATGACAGGACACAAAGACACCTCATGCTGGTGCATGAAACTATCTCAAGATTCCCATGGTGACCATGGCATTTTGGGGTAGTCCCTCCTTAGAGTGCTTGGTCTCCCAGGAAGTGGCTCAATGTGATAGCCACAAGGCTGAGCTTCCAGCCCTTGAAGTTTTTTGTGAGAAAGTTGGTAGTGACAGGGCCAAGCTCAATCCCCACCCCCATACCTCTACTCTGTACTGGGGAGTGAATCCAGGGGTGCTCTATCACTGAGCTATACCCCTAAATCTTTTTGAGACAGGGTCTTACTAAGTGGCCCAGGCTGACCTTGACCTTGGGATTATCCTGCCTGTTTCTCAAGATCACAGTCATGCAATGCAGTGCCCACCCCATCTCAATCTTTGATTTGGACCTGGATTGTGTTCTTAGCCCCGAGGCCACAGCTACCACCCCCTCCCCCAAGTCACGAGCCAGTGCTGGAGCTGCGGAGCCGAGCCATGAGGAAGACAGCTGTGGTGCTGCCAGGATGGAGGCCTGCAGACGTCAGGTCACAGGGACCCAGAGGCTCCTGGCAGAGCTGAGGGACCTGCCGAGGAAAGGGGCCCAGGCCCCAAGGCACATCCCATGCACACAGGAACCTTGCCTGACCTGCAGAAACAGGACTGCAGGCGGAGCCTGGCTTCCTCCGTCTGCGATAGCAGAGGTTTCACTGTTTCTCTCAAAGCCCTGACTGGTCACAGAGCTGACAGAGCTCCCAGGCTTCAGGCAGCACCTTCTCCTGGCTGTGCATTTCCTCCAGCTGCCCACCGGGCTCATCAGAAATGGCTCAGGTCAAGTGGCCCAGCACAGACCTTGAGCCTCCCAACGAAGGCCACTTTCACAGTTACTGTGCCCATTTTAAACTTCTCACTTACATCAAATTCACATTTTAGCCAGGTGAGGTGGCAAATGCTTGTAATACCAGCAATTAGAGAGGCTGAGGCAGGATTTGCAAATTTGAGGTCAACCTCAGCAATTTAGAACATTCAGCAACTTAGCAAAACCCAGTCCAAAAAAAGGGGATATAGCTTGGCAGAGTACCCATGGGTTTAATCCCCAATTAAAAAAAAAAAAAAAAATCCAAATTTACATTTAAAAACACTTTAGATAGGTTACTTTCTTTCAGTACTGTAGACTGAACCTAGGTATTCTCTGCCACTGAGATACTTTTTAAAAAATGTTTATTTTGAGACAGATTCTAAGTTGCCTAGGCTTGCCTTAAACTTGAGATCCTCCTGCCTCAGCTTACCAAGTGTCTGGAAATAGAGGCACGTATCACCATGCCCAGCCTAATTTTTTTCTTTTTTTTTTTTTTGGTACCAGGGATTGAACTTAGGGGCTCTCAGTCACTGAGCCACATGCCCAGTCCTATTTTGTATTTTATTTAGAGACAGTGCCTCACTGTTGCTAAGGCTGGATTTGAACTTGCGATCCTCCTGTCTTAGTCTCCTGAGCCATTGGGATTACAGATATGCACCACTGCACCTGGCCTAATTTTGTTTTAATGAGAATTTGGGACTAGGGGTCTGACACCTCCCAGGGACCCAAGTGAAGGAGCCAGACTGACCATGTGAAGTTTGGCTGAAGACTCTCAGGCCCAGGGAAATTTAGTAACCAAAAATGCAAACAGATGAACCAGATGAGCTCACTGAGGTTTCAGCCCTCCTGGTTCCCAATACTAGGGGGAAAGGGAATCTATTTATGGCAAATGATTCTGGATTAGTAAATTCTGATCAAGAGGCCAAAAGAGTTAAGAGCCTGTAAAAAGGCTTCCATTCCAACCACCCCACACCATGACTGTATGAACCAGTTTTATTACTCCACTGCCCAGGTGCACCCTGGTCATGCTCTTGTCACACCTGCTTTTCAGACCAAGGCAAGGTGCCAGCTCAGCAAATAGGAAAGCTGTTCTGCAAAACAGCAACTGCCAGCTAAAGGCATCAACCACCACTGCAGAAGGAAGCAAGTCACCAGGGGAGCATGGGCAGCACAGGACAATGACTTCTGGGACCAGGAAACCCTCTCTGATAGGGCCAGACCATGTTACTGTCCTTGGGAGATGACACTCTTCCTCTCGGAGGGTGGGTCACTCCTTCAAACCCATCCATGTCACAGACAAAATGCTCCATTCTTCCAGCTTCTGGATTCAGCAATGAAACATCAAAAGTGCTCTGACCAAAGCCCCAGCATGAGCACGCCTTCGTCCTCCCTGGTAGAGCAGGGGAGGATGGAGACACATGGAAGACTGGCCAGCCCCACTGTTAAACAAAGTCCCGACTAGAACTCGGGAGAGAGGGGCAGAAGGCCCAGCTGCAGGCATACACAGTTACTGTTTTCTTGGAAGCAGCTCCTCCAGCTCCTTCAGTCCAGGCGGGCAGCCGGTGCCCCTCACTGCATGCCGAACCACTGCTCCTGGTCGGCCCACTGGGCCGCCTCACTGTCGCTGCCCTCTAGGTCCCCCTCTTCCCCACTTCCTTCCATGTCATCCACATCTTCCTCCTGAGTTGCATCTGTGGGACTCTCCTCCTTCTCCATCTTCTGCATTCCCTCTAAAGACTTCTGGTCATTGGGGTCCAAACTAGGGGACAACAAAACAAAGGAGAGGCCTGAATCTCTGCCTTCTTCCAGCAGAATGACTTGACACCTAGCTGGCTGGGAGGTGAAATGAGCAGAACAACTGCCAGAACCTGGTGTCTCCCAACAACCCGGACTGAGGGCTTCCAACACCAGAAGTGAAAAAAGGAAAAATCTTTTCCTAATTTTTGGAATTCTCAAAAGATTTTGATTTTTTTTCTCCACAAGTTTCTTAAACTTTTTCATACCTATCCCCCTAGCATTCTGCCAGAGGAGGCTTCCAGACACCGCAATGAAAAAGTGGCAAACATTAACAGAAAGTCTCAATGTAATTTCTTAAAAGTAGGGCTTTTTGAGCTGCAGGGTTAGAGTTATTCTTCTGTGAGAACAACTGCTCTGTGCTCTTATGACACAGTGACATATCAGCATTTCAGTTGTCAAGTAAAAACACTGTGGCATGCCATGAATAGATGTCAAGCTCCTAGATTAGACCTCAGGACCAAGGCTACCTCTACCCAGGCATGTGCATATCGCAGCCAAGAATTTACATGTGCCAAACCCCCAAACTGCAAAGCCTCTAGAACATTCATTTATTTGACTTCTAGGGAATGTTTCCTCTTGACTTTGTAACCATCACTGGCCTAGCCAATTCACCTCTAATCAAAGTCTGGCTTTTTTTTTTTTTTTTCCCCATTTGCTTTTAAGTTTCCAAAAAGCAGCTAAAACAAATGTTGGAATCCCATTTCTATTTACATAAATGCAGGCTGATTTCTAACATCTCTTCTCTGATGCTCCAGCCCTCTGGCCTCCACCCAACCTTCTATAGACTGCTAGGAAAGCATGAGTGGTGATATCACCAGTGTGCACATGAGGAGAGTCCGGAATTAAGCAATCCCAGTGGTCACTGGCCAGGCACACAAGTGCTGTTCAACTGTCCTCTGTATGAGGGAATGCATGTATGTGATCAGACTCAATTACAGACATTACCTCACTGTGACCCTGCGGACACATAGACTCCCTCAAAGAAATCACATCAGTGACCACTATTTATTTATTATTTACTATGTGCCCGGCACCGTGCCAAGAGCTTTACCTGGAATAATCATTTAATCCTCATTTAATACCCAATAAGGTAGAGAAAAGAACATGTTAGTTACTTGCCCAAGATGACAGTGGTGAAGAAGCATTCAAGTTCTTGACTACTAAAGCAGGTAGGAACATGAGAAAGTACTTACAATACTTTGATTGGAAAATGCAGAATATAAAATATATTCTAGGTATAAGAACAGGATGCCACAGTGGTATGGGCTCTTTAATGTTGTTAATATACTTTAAGAAAAGTTTTTCACAAGGGTTGAATTCACAAATTTAACTCTTCTGCCATTACAATTATTATTCTGCTTTCCACTGTGGGCAGTGTGTGTGTCTTTCTAGAACTCCAGCTACACAGTTCCCTGCCTTTCCTCCCCTTTTTGTAACCTGCCCCGCCAGAGGCTGAGTGCCTACCTGAGCGCTATACTGTACTGGTCCATTGCTTCCTGATACTCATTGACAGCTACAAGGAAATCTCCTAGGATCCGATGCAGGACACAGTCACTCTGATTAGCCAGTGCATTCCTCAGCAAGGCAATTCCATCTTCATATTTCTGTTCTCTACCTGAAAAAAGAGCCTAGCTGTCTTCATCAAAATTTTGAAATCATACTTCCAGCTCAACTCTATACATGTAACCACAACCATCATAATCTGACAGTTTTTTTGTAGCCATCCTCAGAATAACAGTGTGACACAAAGTGAGAGCAAATGCAACTGAATTCCTATTTCATTAGGAAATTTGTGGCTTGGGTTCTGATTTTTCAAAGGTATTCTTGACGTTAATCCAAATAAAAAGCCAAGCTGCTTTTTATTTTGATTTGTTAGATTGGCCCAAATCCAGGAGTCATCATAAATCAGGACAAAAGACATACCCCCATTTCTCACCATGTGATGCCTTACTGCTATCTCAGGACTCTGCCAGCAAGAAAGCCAATGAACCCAAATCAACATTTTCATTAAAAAAAAAAAAAATTCTCATAAGAGAATCCAGATAGCTCAAAAACAATTCAAACTAAAACCAGCCCAAATTAGCTCAGGACAACTAAAATCAGATGAAAGTAAGCTGAACAGGTACTAACCAATTTAGACCATTCAAGCCAAATCAATCAAGTCTAAGCCAGGTACATTTGGTTGTGTGCTAAACCAATTCAAGCAGCCTCAGACCTGCTGCAAAAGGCACACACACCTATCTGGTCATCTGTAACCAGCTGGGAATGGAGAGTGCAACTAACACTTGGTTTTATAGAAGTGAATGTTGAGGGGCTGAATGTTGAGGCTCAGTGGTGGAACACTTGCCTTGTATGTGTGAGGCACTGGGTTTGATCCTCAGCACCACATAAAAATAAAATAAAGGTATTGTGTCCACCTAAAACTAAAAAAAAAAACTAAAAAAAAAAAAAAAAAAAAGAAATGAATGTTGAATGGGCAAAATAGAAGACATACTTACTAAGTAGTTCTGCTTTTTTCACCACAGCTTTAATGTAATCCGGCCTTTGGGTCAGGGCTTTATCTAACAAAGTTTTGGCTTTCTCCTGTGTCACTGGGTCTTCTAGACAAACGGTGGCTAAAAGGGTAAGGGTCTGTGCATTTGCACCTAGAGTTTTGTAAACATTGTTAGCCATTACCATTGCTTCTCGAATACTGTTTGAGGTTAAGTAACATTCGATGAGACCTTAAAAAATAAAACACACAAAGAAGTTCAATCATATTACCTTAAAAAATAAAACACACAAAGAAGTTCAATAAGCCAAGCTTCCATTCTGACAGTGTTCCAAATGGCAAACCTTCCAAGTTTTAGACAAAGGGCAGGCCCTCGGACAACTGATGGTAAGATTAGACTGGAGGATGTGCTGATGGAATAGCTAAAGAGCGCTCTAACCAGAGCACTTGATAGACGTGGAAAAAGCCTGCCCTGAAAATGCACCTTCAGTTAGTGAAACAAGCATGCATAAGGAAACTGCAGCGTGTGGGCAGAACATCTGAACACTGAAGAACAAATGTGACACTAATCATTACTCTGTTGTGTGGCCAGAAGATTAAAGTACTGAGAGATAATGTTTCCAATGAAACTCAAGATTCTACTGCCTTAAGCCATTACTCTCTGGCTGTGTTCAATCACCTGCAGACCTATATTTAAGAGGGAAGGTAAAAAGTGAAAGTCCTATTTTATCAATTAAAGAACCTACTATCAAGCCATATGGGGAGAAAGGCAGACTCTGACTTGAAACACAGAAGTTATCTCCAAAGGCACTTGCTGAGGGCCTTCTCACATTAGGTGGAAAGCACTTAATCAGACAGACCCAATATACCAAGATTGGCAGCTCCTTTCTCTTTTCACACCCACAGTGAGATGCCCTATGGAGCCACTTCAAGAAAACTCAACTCTTTGTGCCAAGAAGTTGAGAACAGGGGAAGAACTTTTTGGCACAAAGCACTCATCAAAAACAGAAAAACAGCTTAAACCCCAAACCCACACAATCACTGGCAGATTTTCTCCAAAAACTCCTCCACCCTAGCAGCATTTATAACATTCGTGCACACTCTTCCACACATTATGGTTACTTAACCAGAAATTACCTAACTCTAAAGGGCAACATGTTAGGTTCCAAATACAGCTGTTTGCAACTACTTATTGAGTATTGAAACTTCAGAAGGAAATGGAAAGAGCCAGGTCTAGTGGTACATGCTTGTAAATCCCAACTACTCAGGAGGCTGAGGCTGAAGGATTCCAAGCTGGAGGCAGCTTGAGCTAACAAGACCCTATCTCAAGGGCTGAGGATGTGGCTCAAGCGGTAGTGCACTCGCCTGGCATGTGTGCGGCCCGGGTTCAATCCTCAGCACCACATACAAACAAAGATGTTGTGTCCGCCGATAATTAAAAAATAAATATTAAACTTCATTTCTCTCTCTCTCTAAAAAAAAAGACCCTATCTCAAAAATAAAAATGGCTAGGAATGTAATTCAGTGGTACAGCACTGGCCTAAAATGCCTGAGAGGCCCTTTCTTCAATCCCAGCCCTGGGGGGGATGCACCTCACTAATCAAGGGCATGCACCAGCAAAGGGAGAAAGCTCCACTGGAGATGGCCAGAAGGTATAACCAGTTACGGAGATCCAAATCTTCCAAAGAGTAGCCTGAGAAGCCTCACTGGCCCGCTGGGGAAATCTGATGCCCCCATATGCTCTAACTATCTCCATCCAGGCACTGGGGTACTGGGATAATCCAAAGGCATTCCTGTACTTGGGCAAAACAGGGGTGCTGCAGAAAGGAGTTGGTGTGACCAATACAGCTTAGAGGGAAGTTTTAGTTTCAGGTTTAAGAATTTAATCTGGGGCTGGGGATGTGGCTCAAGCGGTAGCGCACTCGCCTGGCATGCATGCGGCCCGGGTTCAATCCTCAGCGCCACATACAAAGATGTTGTGTCTGCCAAAAACTAAAAAATAAATATTAAAAAATTCTCTCTTAAAAAAAAAAAAAAAGAATTTAATCTGAAAACAGAGACTTAGTTTTCTGGAGTTTCTTTAAGAACAAAGGCAATTTCCATTCCCCCAACACATTTACAATAAGCATAGCTCTCTGGCTCTATAAGCAAATTTGTTCTTTCCTCCAACTTTCAAATTTGAACTCATCTTCCTGTTAAGATCAAATCACTCCTAGACTCCTAGGTTTATTTTTAAATTCTTACAAAAATATGTTTTAGAGGAACTGCATCTTGTAAGATCTATTTTAACGTCTGTGACTGAGTCACCAAATGTTGCTGAGGCTGGCACAGTTTCTTTGAGCTCCTAGGGTCAGTTCACATGAACTTAAAACATTATATAACAACAACAAAAAAGCTGAACCCCAATCAGGCCCACTCTGAAGGTCACAATGGACAACTAGTTCCCACAGCCAACATTGTTCACGGATATGGTGTTACTCTATCAGTAACATCTGTGGTCCAAAATAAGGTAAGATGACTAGGAAAATAAAGACATAACTGAGCAATTTAGCATAGGGCCTGGCAGAGATTCTCATTAATGACTGGGCTACATCTGAAGGGGGAAAAAAAGGACAAAAATCTATCCCAAGTATCCCCTCACCAAAAACCAGAAAAAAAGACAGAGAAATGGGGCTGGGTTTGTGGCTCAGAGCTATAGCGCTTGCCCAGCATGCATGAGGCACTGGGTTCAATCCCCAGCACAACATAAAAACACTAAACAGGGGGCTGGGGTTATGGCTCAGTGGCAGAGCACTTATCTAGCGTGTGCAAGGCCCTGGGTTTGATCCTCAGCACCACATAAAAATAAATAAATAAAACAAAGATATTGTGTCCAATTACAACTAAAAAATAAATATTAAAAACAACAACAACAAAAAAAAAACCCAACACTAAACGGGTTGGGGATATGGCTCAGTTGGTAGAATGCTTGTCTTGCATGCACAAAGCCCCAGCACCACAAACAAACAAACTAAACAGAATAAAGGCATTATATCCATCTAAAATTAAAAATATATTAAAATAAAAAGGTGGGGAGAATTCATTCTAGAAAATGCAGGGTGAAAAACCCAGTGACACCACTAATTAATGTAAAATGCCTAATGCATGATTCCCAAATCTGTCTGCACATTAATACCACCTGGGATCTTCAAAAAATACCAGCAGCTAATTCACAGCCCATGTTTTCATCTATGTTGGAGTGACCTGGCAGCTTGATTTTTGAAAAGATTCCTCAGATGACTCCAATACATAAGAGTTTAGAACTGTGGGCCTGATGAAACCTTCCACCTGAGTGCAGCTACCATGGCTTCGAATCCCCGCTAGTTATAATGATCTTACCTTCGTAACAATCTAAGCGACAAGGTGAGAGCCGTATGGCCTCCCGAAAATGGATTATTGCTTCTTGGACTCTGCCCATGTTCCTAAGTGCTGCTCCTTTAAGTAGTAAAGCTTGCACACTGTTACTGTTCAGCTGAATGGCCTTGGCTCCCAAGTAGAGGGCTCGGGAGTAGCGTTTGCTATAGAAGCTATGACACCTGGAGGAAAAAAAAAACACCAGAAATTACCTGAGAGGGACCATAAAGAAGTTTCATGCACAAATCAGAAGGAAGGCCCTATATATGATCCTCATTATAAACCACACTTACAGTTATAAGCTATGATGTTAGTGAAAACAAAAAATATATATATAATTTATATTTTTTATTTAATATTTAATTTCTTATTTATTTTTAAGGGGGAAAGCTTAACAAGGAAGAAAAAAACAGAAAAGAATCTGATGATCTGGATACCTGTTATGAGCTGAAAGACATTCAGAGAATCTGTAAAGCCACGTAAATAACAATACAGGTTTTATTTATTTACTTTTTTTGTAGGGAGCAGTGCTGGGGATTGAACCCAGGCCCTCACACTTGCTAGAGAAGCACTCTCCCACTGAGCTACATTCCCAACCATGAGGTAAATAACAATGGAGGTCATCCTGAGTAAAGCCCAGGGCTAAAACATGAGGCATTCACTGTGTCATTTAATGCTTACCCCTAGAAGTAGGGTAGGAAGTTATTAGCCCATTTTCCAACTGAGGGGAAAAAAAAAACCCAGAGAGGTCAATATGCATCTAAAATCACATGTCACAGGCCAGGGATGAAACTCAGTGGTAGAGTACTTGCCTAGCACACCATAGACTTAGGTTCAATCCTTATATCACAAAACAAAATCAAATGTCATGATTTGATTAAGGCCTGATTATCTCCCTTCCCCTCTTTTTTTTTTTTTGGTGATAACTGGGGATTAAATCCAGGAACTTTACATGCTAGGCCACTGAGCTATTCCCCAGCCCTTTTTATTTTTTATTTTGTTCTTGGAATCCTCCTACCTCAGCCTCTTGAGTCCCAGGATTACTAGGCATACGTCACTGGAGACAGCCTGATTATCTCTTTTTTTTTTTTTTTTATTTTCTTTTTTTTTTTATTGGTTATTCAAAACATTAGCCTGATTATCTCTTAAACTAGTGCTTTCAATTCATATACCTACAATCTCTTAAAAGAATCTACTGAAAACCAGGGAGAAAAGGGAATGCACAAACATACCCAGAGACCACCCAGGGTTCTGCATGCTGATCAGAAATATTGAAAAGACGGCAGCCAAGGTTCTCCACATCCTCTAGCCGCCCTTCTCGTGCCAGGAGGTAGCCATATACATCCATCCCTAAAAAAGGAGGACAGGATGAGAAGAGGCCCTTTAATGTAATCAAAGAAGTCATTAAAAAGGAGTAGGATCTAACAAGCAGACCCACATTGAGGTTCCTGCTGCTTTAGGGTCTGAGCTCTTTCCATCATCATGGACTCCTCCACAACTACTTCCCTACAAAATGACTATTAAAAAGGAAAACTCATCCAAAATAAAAAAGGCAAAGAAGCAGAAGGATATATCTCACAATTTAAAAGCCTGTTATTTTCAGGAACTGTTTGTCCCTATTTCTGTGGTGTGATATACAGCTCTCCTAATGAATAACCAGAAAGGGCCCAAAAAAGGCATCAAATAAATGCTCCCTCTGAGCTCTACTATGCTGAAAAAATCAGTCTCACAAAAAGTTGGCCTACTCCAGAAAAAGCTTGTAGTTCATTCTAGAATGCAGTTCATTAAAGATCCCCACCCCTCCTTACTCCTGATTGTGCTCCCCTGATCCCACTTCGTTCTCACTCGAAGTCTATAAAAAGGGCCTAGACTTGCTGTCACCCATACCCATCTTCTGTTATCCCTTCAGATTCCCATTAAAATTTCCTTTCAAGCCAAAATTATAGCAATACTTCCTCTGGCTCAAAGTCTTGGGTTTATGCTTCTGAGTCTAAGCTGCCAACTACTGCCAGACTAATTTTTCTAAAGCTCATTTTCATCACGGGCATAGGCAGCTTAGAAACAGGAATAAACACCAGGCAGGAGGGAGGCTTCAACAAACAAATTCATCCTTCTGTATCTGTTCCCTCATCTGCTTGCTTGTGAAAATTCCCCTCCTCTTATTAAGAGTTTGCCATACTGGCCAGGCACAATGGCACACGCCTGAAATCAGCTGCTTGGGATGCTAAAAGAGAAGGATCACAAGTCCAAGGCCAGCCTCAGCAACTTGGTGATAGTGAGACTGTCTCAAAAAAAAGGTGGGAGAGGCAGGGATAGGGATGCAGCCTCAGTGGTAAAATACTCCTGGAATCAATTCCCAGAACCAAAAGGAAAAAAAAAAAAAAAAAGTCTGAAAGGCTGCTTATTGTTACAAGGCATATTTTTCTAATGGTCTCTCTGAGGCCTTACGAACAGACGTCAGCCTATCTAGCTGATCATATTTCTTCACTATTCCTGAGCACGCACTCACTGCCAGTCACCTGACAGCCAGTTTTTCAAAGGCCCGATGCCTCCTTCCGTCAGCTGCAATCTTCTTTCGGATCAATGGTTTTCCTATTGTCTGCTCCTAATCCTTTTCTTACTCTCTCTTAATTATGCTACAGAAACAGTACAACTAAATTCCCTAACATGATATTATGGTTCTTGGGATGCCATCCAAATCAGGCACATCATAAATTTATAATTCATAAGAAAGAGCTATGACTCTCTCCAAAAGGGGGGGGGGGAAGCCAAGTAATGTCTGTGAAGAGACTGTACTTGAATTCAAGCAAAAATAACTGCTTAAAATGAATCATCAAAATGTTAAAAAGACATGCCAGGAACTTAAAAAATACATAAATAAAGAGTAAAAGACCAATGTAATAAGCCTCAAAAAATTTTCCCTGAAAAACAGTACCTGTTCATGCCACGTTTCTTGCCTATCTTCTGATCTGCCCCTCTATAGACACTCTCATCTTGCCCCAAGAATTACTTACCTTTTATCAGATAAGGATCCAGCATTTGTGCCTGTTCAAACTTGAGAACAGAGTTTTTATTGTCTCCAACTCTGAAGTACAGATCTGCCAAGCTTCCTAGTAGGTCCACATTATCTCGCAATAAGGACTTTTTCTCCAATGAACTTAAAAGATATTAAACAGTAAATCTTACAATTAGACCCTTAATTGCTTAATCAGAGGAACTGGCATAGAGACACTACTTTTTTTTCTGTATGCAAGAAAGCTTTCATAAAACTTTGAATATACACAATAAAGCAGACACTACTCACTACCTAGAAAGAAATTCCTTGTTGCAATTTTTCAATTGACAACATACACTACATGGAGCTGAATGCAATGTCATTCACAAGTGACAGCTATTTATTACTCAACTGGATGGCTTTGCATAATACAAAAACTCCCGTCTCTTGTTCTTGGACTATATCCAAATAGAAGGAAAAGCCCAGTCCTAAGGGGCAATCTAGGTTAGATGCTGCAATAAACCATGCTTCCAGGGAGATCAAAAAGGTTTTCTTCTAGGTTTAAGCATGACACAAAATGGCAGTTTGCTCTTTACCTTTGCATATAGATCTGAACTCAGTCCAACTGTACATTTTTATAGGTTTCCAACAGGGATTATTTTATTTCCAATTAACAAAGCCCAAGGACAACTGCTACAAACCAAGAAATAAGCACTTCATTTTTCTGTTTTACTAATTTAAACACATCAGACTTCCAGATGAGGAAAGGGCCTCATGAACAGGGAATTAATGCTGTGGTTCTTACCAGATGGTATTGATTGCTCTTGAGTTGTCACCAGTGTGCACAAAAGCATATGCTTTGATCCACACAGAGAGCCAGTCCAAGTTAGGCACAGTTTGGATCACATTCATAGTCATTGATGCCACCTCTGCACCTTTTACAGAAAGGGATAGCAAACCTAACCCAGCAGAAAACAGGAAAAAAGTGGTGAGGCAATGCCCTCTTCCACAGTGCAAGAAACAGTCTACAACTTCCCTACGCTACAAGCACCCCTTCCCTATCTAATAAAGATACACAAGGGGGCCAGAGTTGTAGCTCAGTGGTAGAGCGCTTGCCTAGCATGAATGAGGCACTGGGTTCATTCCCTGGCATCACATAAAAATAAACAAATAAAATAAAGGTATTGTGTCCATCTAAAACTAAAAAAAAAAAAAAAAAAATACACTAGGGGCTGGAGGTGTAACTCAGTGGTAGAGTGCTTGTCTAGTACAAGCAAGGTCCTGGATTAGAGCTCCAGCACTAAAAAACAAAACAAAACAAAAAAACAACATAACAATAACAACAACAAAAAACACATATGACAGAAATACAATAACTTATTATTTTCGGTGCTGGGGCTCAAACCCAAGGCCTTGAGCATGCTAAGCATGTGCTTTACAACTGAGCTACATCCCTAGCCCCAGAAGATTGCTTAATATTTCTTGACAGAAGCAGGGCATGGTGGCACACATCCGGGAGACAGAGGCAGGAGAATCGCAAGCTCAAGACCAGCCCCAGGAACTTAGTAAGACCCTATCTCAAAATAAATAAACAAATAATTTTTTTTTCCTTGATTGAATATGCGATGATGTAGGGAATTTTTTAAAAACTCTATTCTGCCAGGTATGGTGATTTATACCTGATCCCACTAACTAGGGAATCTGACCCAGGAGGATTACAAGTTATTATAAGCGGGCCAAACCTCACTAAGATAGTGAGACCCTGTCTTAAAAAATAAAAAAAAAAAGAGGGTTAGAGTTGTGGTTTAGTGACAGAGTGCTTGTCTAGTGAGGCACTGGGTTCCATTCTCAGCACTGCATATAAATAAATGAATAAAATAAAGGTTTATCAACATCTTAAAAAAATTAAAAAAAAAAAAAAGGACAGAGGCTATATAGATCAATAGTACAGTGTCACTGAGTTCAACCCCAGTATCATTAAAAACAAACAAACAAAAACTATTCTAACATATCGGGAACCACTATCTTTGACAGTTGACATTCCAGGAAAACAGGCAGAAAATTAACTGTACCTAGAATGGCATCAAGAGCTAATGGGCACTGCCGCAGTACTTCCTTATAGCTGGTGACTGAAGGGCGCTCCTGACCAGCCTTCCTGTACAGGTTTGCCAGCATCATGTTTATCTGTATAATCAAAAATAAAGAACAATAAGATAATATTGTACTGCAAAAAAAAATCTCACCATCAAAAAGTTCTGATTTTTATTACTAGCTACTACTCTACTTTTTACTGGAAAATCTACCCAGAGCTCTGTGCAAAGAAAGAAAGACCAATCCTGGGCTGGGTTGTAGCTCAATGCTAGAGTGCTTGCCTTGCACATGTGAGGCCCTGGGTTCGATCCTGAGCACCAAGTAAAAATAAAGATGTTGTGTCCATCTACAACTAAAAAAAATTAAAAAAAAAAAAAAAAAAGACCAACCCTATTCTTCAAAGCAAAGAATAAATCACATTACTATCCTTGCTTTTTCTAAGTCCTCCCATTCCTAAAAGGAAAAAGTCACATTACCCTCTCATTTACCTAACTAAAACGTCCAGTAATATCTGGACCAAAGATGCTGCCTCTAGAAATGGAAATGACATTCATTTGATAAATTCCAGAATTCTAGTTACCGTAATTCATTCTTGAACTATCCAAGAAGTGCTTACATTCAAATACTTTAAATTCAATTAATACTGAGACATAAGAAAGCAAAGAACTCTTGGCATAACTAGTTAAAAAGGATCAGATGAATTTTTCCCCAAAAGGAAATGACAGATACAGAGGTAAAATACTTGGCTTCTTTTTGTCAATTACACTAGTGACTAGAATCTGGCCTTTCTAACAAAGCTTTTACCCTTAAATACTAACTTGCCAAAATCATGTTACAAAAATTCAACTCAAACTGACCTATAGAAATTACCATGAATAGCTACACTATTTAAATCCAGTGCAGACATCTGTATTTTAACACAATTTAAATAAGTAACTAAGTAAAGCTTTCTTAGCAATCCTTCCTGAGAACACAACAAAGAAAATCTAAAAGTGACAAACAATGTGGAAATTACAGAAGAGGGATAAATGATCTTAATAGTACAAAGAAAAAACCCACTGTTTCAATTTAAACACAATACTGTGTTGGGCAGATCATTAACCTAAGGAAGCAGTCAATGTGAAGACACAAGAAAAAAGTCAATCCCCCAATATCTTCAATTATCTGTGACTTGGCATGCCAGGTATTTACTCAAAAGAATGCTCTGAAGAACATCTGTTTCAATTACAGACCTACAATGTATAAAACATCCCAGAATAGTATGAATCCACACTAATCCAAATGATGAAATAATAAAACACTCGAAATAAAATTATTTTTTATTTGGCTTCAGATATTTCATTTTAGGCTATTTTGAATATGCAAAGGAAGGTACTTAAAGGAAAACTCCAGTATTAGTGCCAATACTTCAAAAGAATAAAAGGTTAAATTTAAGATTCTTCCTTTACTGCTTGATATTAACAAACTGATGAGCCATTTGTCTCAACAAATATAAAAATTTCCTTTAAACTACTTAACTGTCACTCAAAAGAACAAGTTTTAAGTGCTACTGAGAGGAAAAGTCAATTTTTAAAACGGATCCTTACTTGGGAAAACAGTAAAGACACATTCCACCAGTTCTAAACCCAAGTAGTCATTATTTCCTAAAAATTGAGAAATTGTGTGTTGGTATGCTTACTCTTAAAAGTTGAAGATTTGCCAAGATAGAATAATCTAACACTGGAATTTTCCTTTAAGTGTGAGGGAATGTGTGGTGGTGTTTACCATACATTAACAGATGTTCATTTAGACGTATTTTGACTCACTTCCTTGTCCTTTACACAGACTGAGGAGCCAGTTAACTCCCTAACGGACAAGAAAGAAAAACTGTAAATATCATAGGTTTATTTTTGAGGCACATGTTTGCTTGCTCCTGGCTACAAGAGCTCTACTGTACTCCTAACAAATACAGACTCCTCTAGACCCTCTTAAAATAATGATTGCAAACATCAAGCATTGGATGCCGTAAAGTCAAAATTTTTTGCCATTAATGATTTCCAAAAATGTCCCCAAACACCAAGTCAATAAGAAGGAGATTACAATGCATTTCTGATAAGGAATAGTGTCGTTCAAAGTTTATAATCAAAATAGCTTCTTCCAAAAGGCCTTGAGTACAGCAGCAGACGCTTTCTCATACATGCAAGAAATTAATTCTCAGGTAGGAAAAAACTCACAGAATACTAGAATGAAATTTAATATATAGCATCCAAACCTATTAAGAGACAAATTGGTCCATAATATACTTCTAAGTATTTGGGTTTCTTTTTTTTTTTTTTTTTTGGTATTGAATTGAACCCAGGGATACTTTACCACTGAGCTACATCCCCAGCTCTCTTTGAGACAGGATCTCACTAAGTTGCCAAGGATCTTCCTAAGTTGCTGAGGCTGATCTAGAACTTGTGATCCTCCTGCCTTATACTCCAGAGTCACCAGGATTACACGCAGACAACATTACACCCAGCTACTTCCAAGTTGTTGAGGGTTTTTTGTTTGTTTTTGTTTTTTTAAATTTTTAGTTGTAGATGGACACAATACTTTATATTTATTTTTATGCAGTGCTGAAAATCAAACCCAGCACCTCACACATACCAGGCAAGCGCTCTGCCACTGAGCCACAACCCCATCTATTTATTTATTTTTTTATAGTCCTGAGGATTAAACCCTGTGCTTCATACTTGCTAAGTGAGCACTCTACCACTGAGCCACAACCCCAACCCCATGAGGAAATATCTTAATTTTAAAACAGGTTGGGGATGCAGATCAGTGGTATGGTATTTGCCTATTATGTGTGAGGCCCTAGAGTATGATCCCTAATATGTAAAACTAAATAAATAAAATTCAGAAAAATAGAGCTGGGAATGGAGTTCAGTGGTAGAACACAAGCTTAGCATGCTGGAGGCCCTGGGTTTAAACCCCAGCAACAAAAAACAACAAATAAACAAAAAACCTCCAGAAATAACCAATTTAAAATAGTAAATAATCTTTAATGTCAGGAGAAACTTAAACACGTTCTCATCAAGTTGGGTTGTCAGGAAAATGCAGCAACACTTAAGATGTACTAATTTAACTACACCAGGTTTCTACTGTTTAGATTCCTGGTCTTCAGGTGCAGGAGGATGTGCAGACTTTTCTTTTCTTTTCTTTCTTTTTTTTTTTTTTTTTTGGTGGTGGTGATACTGGAGATTGACCCCAGGGGAGTTCTCACCACTGAGTTACAACTCCAGGCTTTCAGTGCTTTTTATTTTTAATTTTGAGACAGGGTCTCAAACTTGCTGAAGCTGGCCTCAAACTTGCCACCCTTCTGCCTCAGTTTCCAAAGCAGCTGGGACTACAGGCCTAGGCCACTGTGCCTAGCTGTACACAGAATACTTATTAAATTCCTCATTGTTAAACACAAATTGCACAAAAAATTTTTTCAATTAAGTAAGGACAGGTGATAACCTGGGATATTGAATTCTAGCCAGATATGGTGGCACACGCCCATAATTTCAGAGACTTAGGAGGCTGAGGCAAGAGGATCACAAGTTCTAAGCCCATCTCAGCAACTCAGTGAGATCTTTTCTCAAAAAATAACAAAAGTTGAGAATATAGCTCAGTGGCAAAGTGCTCCTGTGTTCAATCGCCAGTACCAAACAAAAAAATTCTGACATGAATTAAATACTCAGAGCAAGGATTCACACTGTTCTTCTAAAGGGGGCTTCAAAAAATTTGATAGAGACACCCAATATTCTCTACATAACAGTAATTTTTTAAAATATTTATTTTTTAATTGTAGTTGGATACAATAACTTTATTTATTTATTTTTATGTGGTACTGAGGATAGAACCCAGGGCCTCGCACATGCTAGGCGAATGCTCTACCGTTGAGCTACAACCCCAGCCCAACAGAACAGTATTTTTAGTTAAGCCAGGTGTGGTGGTGCACACCTGTAATGCCAGTGGCTCAGGAGGCTAAGGCAGGAGGATCGCAAGTTTTTTTTTTTTGTAGTTGGACACAATATCTTTATTTTATTTTATTTTCTTTATTGTTGGTTGTTCAAAACATTACATAGTTCTTGATATATCATATTTCACACTTTGATTCAAGTGGGTTATGAACTCCCATTCTTACCCCGTATACAGATTGCAGAATCACATCAGTTACACTTCCATTGATTTATATATTGCCATACTAGTGTCTGTTGTATTCTGCTGCCTTTCCTATCCTTTACTATCCCCCCTCCCCTTCCCTCCCCTCCCCTCTTCTCTCTCTACCCCCTCTACTGTAATTCATTTCTCCCCCTTGTATTATTTTTCCCTTTCCCCTCGCTTCCTCTTGTATGTAATTTTGTATAACCCTGAGGGTCTCCTTCCATTTCCATGCAATTTCCCTTCTCTCTCCCTTTCCCTCCCACCTCTCATCCCTGTTTAATGTTAATCTTCTTCTCATGCTCTTCGTCCCTACTCTGTTCTTAGTTACTCTCCTTATATCAAAGAAGACATTTGGCATTTGTTTTTCAGGGATTGGCTGGCTTCACTTAGCATAATCTGCTCTAATGCCATCCATTTCCCTCCAAATTCTATGATTTTGTCATTTTTTAATGCAGAGTAATACTCCATTGTGTATAAATGCCACATTTTTTTTATCCATTCGTCTATTGAAGGGCATCTCGGTTGGTTCCACAGTCTTGCTATTGTGAATTGTGCTGCTATGAACATCGATGTAGCAGTATCCCTGTAGCATGCTCTTTTTAGGTCTTTAGGGAATAGACCGAGAAGGGGAATAGCTGGGTCAGATGGTGGTTTCATGAGGATCACAAGTTTAAAGTCAATCTCAGCAAAAGCGAGGTGCTGAGTAACTCAGTGAGACCCTGTCTCTAAATAAAATACAAAATAGGGCTGGGAATGTGGCTCAGTGGTCAAGTGTCCCTGAGTTCAATTCTTGGTTACCCATCCCCCACCCCCAAAAATGTATTTTTAAGGTTGGCGTTGTAGCTCAGTGGTGGAATGCTTGTTTCATATGCATGAAGCCCTGGGTTCAATCCTCAGCACCACATCTACAATTGAAAAAAAAAATTTTTTTTAATGTATTTTTAGGGCTGGAGATGTAGCTAAATGGTAGAGCACTTGTCTTATATGCACAAAGCATGGGTTTATGGCAGGTGTGATGGCACATGCCTGTAATCCCAGCAACTTGGGAGGCTAAGGCAGGAGGGCTGCAAGTTCAACACAAGCAACTTAGCAAGATGCTGTCTCAAATTTTAAAAAATAAAATAAAAAGGGATGGGGATGTGGCTAAGTGGTTAAGTGCCCCTAGGTTCAATCCCTAGTACCAAAAAAAAAAAAAAAAAAAAAAAAAGGTATTTTTATATACATGAGCTCAATTCACAATTCAGTTGTCACAAAAATTAACAGATTTTTATTATCCTATTTTATAAATAAGGTTTAAAAAAAAAAAAAAAAAAAAAGAAGACCAGAGATTGTTAATTTGCCCAACCTTAAATTGTATGTAAGTCACATGTGCCCTAGATGCAAAAAAGACACCAGATCTCTGACTTCAGCTAAAGGTACACTCTTCACTATAACATGCTGCCAAATCAAACACAAACATATATTCCACACTTATGTACAATTTGAAAATGAAAGAATAAAATCATTCCCACTATCAAATGGATATATCTATGGAATACAAAAAATGAAGTTCTAAAAAAAGTGGTTTTGCCACCTGGAAGCATTTTGCAAATCATTCTTCCCCACAGAAACAAATACCAAAGAATATATACTCATAACATTGTCCAGCTGTTATTACTCATCAGCTGAATTTTCAGGTCTCTTAAGAAGGTCAATCACCTCTAAATCTCTACTTCATTAACAGCGGAAGAAAGTGAGACAGTTATGAGTACAATGTTCAGATGGCCTTCCTAAAGAACAGAGAAAACATGGAAGAGAAGGGAGGGATGCAGAGGAAGAATCACATAACAATCTGCTAATTGAACTTACTTTGGGAGTTCTTTGTCTTGAAGGGATCCCATCAAGTATAGCAATGGCATCTTTGTCTTGTTTTAGCATTGTATAACATTCAGCCATTTTATATTTCACTTCAATTTCAGATGGAAGACACTAAGAGACAATGAAAAACCAATTCTTAAAAATATGGTCTCAAGCCAGGTGCAGCAACACACACTTATAATTGCAGCAACTTGGGAGGCTGAGGGAGGAGGATCACAAGTTTCAGGAAAGCCTCAGCAAATTAGCAAGACGCTGTATCAAAATTTTTTTAAAAAGGCAAGCTCAGTGAGGATGCAGCTCAGTGGTAAAGCATCCCTGGATTCAATCCCCAAGAACAAAAAAAGTTAGTGATTGCCAGGGGGCCGGGGACTGGGGCTGGGGAGAAGGGTAAGAATGTGAGAATGTAGAATGAATGCCAAAAGGCATGAGCTTTCTTTCTATAGTGATGAAAATGTCTGGAGTTAGATAGTACTTGTGATTATACTAAAACTCACTAAATCGTATACATTAAAAAGGATGAAATAACAGCATGTGAGTTATATCTTAATTTTTAAAAACTTCCATGAAGATTCAATGTATTAAGTTATATGAAAAGTGAAAGTTTAGCATAGCCTGTGATCCCAGGCACTTAGGAGGCAGAAGCAGAAAAGATCACAAGTTTGAGAACAGCCTGGGTAACTGAGTATGACAACAAAGGGGAAGGGAGAGGAGGGGTGAGAATGAATGGAGGCCTAGGAGAGGTGGCTCAGTGGCAGAGTACTTGCTTAGCATACATGAAGTACTGTATTCAATCACCAGTACCAACAAAAAATAGCAACAAGCCAGGCATGATGGTTCATGTCTGTAATCTCAGCAACTCAGGAGACTGAGGTAAGAGTACTGCAAGTTCAAGATGAGCCTCAGAAACTTGGCGAGGCCCTAAGCAATTCAGCAAAACCCTGTCTCAAAAAAAATAAAATAAAAAAGGGCTGGGGATGTTGCTCAGTGGTAAAGTGCCCCTGCAATCTCCAGTACACACACACACAAAAGAAGTTTAGCATCATACTTGGCAAATGGAATACTCTACATATTAACTATTTTTATGAATGATTCTATCTGGGTAATATACATGACTTACATTTAGTATCAGAAAATAAAAGAAAATCCTGCAATCAGCTCATCATTAATAATAGAAAGCAAAGATTTTACATAAAGATAAATAAAACCAGATGAAGGGGCTGGGGTTGTGGCTCAGTGGTAGAGCACTCGCCTAGCACATGGGATGCTCTGGGTTCAATCCTCAGCACCACATAAAAACAAACAAAATAAAGGTAGTGTGTACAACGAAAAAAATAAATATTTCAAAAAAAAAAAAAAAGATGAAGCTGAACAGGTTAAAAAAATTAATTTTTCTTTCTAATGTGAAAAAATTGAAAGCAGAAAAACTGACTGATAATTTCACTTATAGTTCACCTAACATTTTATGTATACTAAGAAATTTAAAAACAGATTCAAACTAAAAAGCAAAATGTCAAAAAGAAAAAAAAAAGAACTGTGTCACATTAAATTGGGTAGAGAGAAGTGATGGGAGGGGAGGGGAGGGGAAGGGGGAAAGGAAGGACAGCAGAATAAAATAGACATTATTACTGCTTTATGTATATGCGTGACTGCATGACCAATATGATTCTGCAACCTGTACACTCAGAAAAATGAGAAATTATACCCCATCTGATTCAAATGTATGATGTCAAGATCACTGTACTGTCATGTATAACTAATTAAAACAATAAAACAAAGAAATGAAAAAAAATAATAAAGTTAGGCATAATTTCACCTTTTAAAAAAAAAGCAAAATGTTTTCTTTCCCTAGTTTTCCACTTAAATTTATTTCCTTCATACACAAAATATTTTCAAGCTCATTATCCACATATATTTGAAAACATGTATCAGGATGTATTTATGTATCACTAAATTCTCACCTTCAAATAAAATAGTATTGACATATTGCTTCAAACCTTATTTTACTAGTACATAGTCATTTTCAAATCAGCACATATACTTTAACCTCATTTGTCTTTTTTCAATAATTCATCATATTCTACTTCATGAAATCTGAACCTGCTTATAAGCACTTTTGCTTCCAGTTTCTTCTTATAAACAATACTGCATCCCTGAAAACCTTTTGTGAATTTGTTATTAGGATTAATTCCTAGCAATGGAATAATATGGTCAAATGGTGAAGACACTGCAATTTTATTGCTTAAATTTATTTAACTATCAAGCAACCAAAATTGCCAGAAATTTTTAAATTCTTTCCCATAAACTTTACTGTGTTCTCACACAGGCCTAAAACTGAATGACATTTTACAAGCTGCATTTTCATTAAAATCACAAAACACCTTACATTTTAAGCTCTGTTTCTATAAAAGGGAAGAATGATGCATAACTTTGTTTATGCGGTTTACATTTTAGATTCATCCACAAGAATTTTGCTCTTGTCCTTTAATGCTTGGTTGGGTAGGTTCCTACATCTAAGTAGTTTTTCATCTTTGTCTCGCTGTTCAGTTTCCTTTTGAATTACTTTTTATTTTATCATCTTGTTCATCTAGTCAGTCATCTTCTGAATTACCTGTCTTGGGGCTGACAGTGTAGCTCAGTAGCAGACAATATGCTTAGCATACATGAGGTGTCAGGTTCAATTCCCAGCACAGCCCCCTTCCCCAACCCTGGAAAAACAAAGAAAAAACTCACAACTCTATCTTAAATTACCTGACTTTGTGGAGTAGAAGCAGAATTTCCAGTTGAAGGTCTCACTTTTGAAGTTTTACTTAGGGCTTTCTTTTGCTGTAAAGCCATAGCATACTTACTTACAGCATTCCGATATTCCTTATCATGAAAGAGAGAATCCGAATGATACACCAAAAGCTGATACTTCTGAGATGGGGAGAATAACTCACTAGAAAACAAAGAAAGTACACCCCCTACGTGGGTTATTTTGAAATATTAGAAAGAGCACCTTAGTGTTCATATAAGTCTAGCACAAAGCTTTGAATAATGGCAGTTTAAAATTTTTAATACACCTTAAGGGCTTGTCCCTAAACTGAGAGGCATGAGAAATAAACTCTATGTTACTATAACCAACATATCTAGGATACTGCCTTAAATTGCTGGGGGTTTTGTTTTGTTTTGTTTTAGAGAGAGAGAGAGAGAATTTTTTTTAATATTTATTTTTCAGCTTTCGGTGGACACAACATCTTTGTATGTGGTGCTGAGGATCAAACCTGGGCCGCATGCATGCCAGGCGAGCGTGCTACCACTTGAGCCACATCCCCAGCCCTAAATTGCTGTTTTAATGTAACTAAAATTATTCTTTATTTAATATAAATGCAATGATATCTATAAAAACCGAATACAAATATACAAAAAAAAAAAAAGTATCTTTTCCTCCCCTTTTTTGCTCCAAACCCTTTTAACAGTCTGATATACATTCATCCACAAGCTCCTAACATCAAGTTTTAAGGATAATACTAACAAAGGAGAGCAATCACAATGACAACTAATACTACCAAAGAAGGGCTAAAGACCTGGAAAAGAGAAACTTCACCCCTTCTTCCTAGGAAGGGGATGAATAAAGAGAACTGGACCTCAAAACTCTTGAAATACTGAAGAAAATATCAGTCTGAGAATAGAATGAAACAGCCAATGGGACAGAGTGCAACAGAACGAGGACTGACTATGTTTGATAAAGTCTTTTTATTTTTATTTTTTTATTTATTTTTTTAAGGTGGACACAATATTTTTGTTTTTATGTGGTGCTGAGAATCAAACCCAGTGCCTCACGCATGTTAGGTGAGCACGCTACCACTTGAGCCACATCCCCAGCCCCAAAGTCTTTTTAATTTTACATGCAAAAGTAAACTTTTAAGACTTTGGATGTAGCTCACTGGTAAAGCATTTGCCTAGCATGTGTGAGGTCCTAGGTTTGATCTCTAACACCACAGAACAAATAAATTAAAAAGGAAGAGTAAACTTTACTCACACTAGAAGCATCCTTTTTTTTTTTTCTCTCTCTCTCTCTTTTTGCACGATACTGGGGATTGAATCCAGAGAGGCATTCTACCACTGATGTACACCCCAGTCCTTTTTACTTTTTGACCCAGGGTCTAAGTTGTCCAGGCTGGCCCCAAACTTTGAATCTTCTTGCCTCAGCCTCCTGAGCTTCTGGGATTACTGGCATGAGCCACCATGCCTGCTCAATAGAAGCATTTTTATCTCCTTAAGTTTCAGGAATTTAAAGACGGTATGTTTCAAAACTATTTCTTTAACCTTCAATATGTTCACAAGCATTATAACTGTCTGGCTACCATTCTCTTGCTTTTTATAGTGCTGAGGATCAAATGAACCCAGGACCTCTTTATGTCAGGCAAGCAGTAGCTGCACCCCTAACCCCAACCTCCTTTTTTTGGGAGGATAGGGAGTGGATATTGAACCCCAGAGCACTTAACCACTGAGCCACATTCCCATCGTCCCCTTTTTAAATATTTTTTAGTTGTCAATTAATCTTTTATTTATTTTTATGCGGTGCTGAGGATTGAACCCAGGGACTCATGCATGCTGGCAAGCGCTTTACCACTGATCCACAACCCCAGCCCCCTCAGCAGTGTCTCACTGAGTTGCTCAGAGCCTTGCTAAGTTGCTGAGGCTGGCTTTGAACTCACAATTCTCCTTCCACTCCTCCTTCTCAAGATAAATTTACACTTTTGTGTGTGTATGTGTGTGTGTGTGGTGCTGGAAATTGAACCCAGGGCCTTGTGCATGCAAAGCAAACACTCTACAATTAAGCTATATCCTCAGCCCAAATTTACACCCTTTTGACAGATAAAAGCCATAACTGCTTAAAATGAAAAGACAGAGTCAAAGAACTTTGTATACAGTTAATATGCCAACAAACCAAGGTATATCAAGAACAGGTACCAGGGGATGGGGCTGTGGCTCAGTGGTGGAGCGCTTGCCTAGCCATGTGTGAGGCACTGGGTTTGATCCTCAGCACCACATAAAAAAAATAAAATAAAGGCATTATATCAAAACTACAACTGAAAAATGTTTTTTAAAAAAGAACAGGTATTGGGCTGGGGATGTGGCTCAAGCAGTAGCACACTCGCCTGGCATGCGTGCGGCCCAGGTTCCATCCTCAGCACCACATACAAAGATGTTGTGTCCGCAAAAAATTTAAAAATAAACATTACAAAATTCTCTCTCTCACACTCTCTTGAAAAAAAAAAAAAAGAACAGAAAAGAACAGGTATCATAGATTAGTGACTGCCAGGGTAAAACGGATAGGGGAATGATTGCTAAGAGATTTCTTTTGGAGATGATGAAATGTTTGGAATTAGTGGTACAACACTATGAATACCCTAAAACCCAAAGAACTGGTTTTTGTTGTTGTTGTTTTTTAGTATTTTGTTTTTCAGTTGTAGTTGGACACAATACTTTTTATTTTTATGTGGTGCAGAGGATAGAACCCAGCACCCCACATGTGCTAGGCAAGCACTTTACCGCTGAGCCACAACCTCAGTCCCCAGAACCGTTCTCTTTAAAATGATTAATTCTATATGTGAATTAAAACTTTGAAAAAAAAGGGGAGAGGTACAGAAGATGTAGTTCACTGGTAGAGTGCTTGCCTAGCATGCACAAGACCTGGAGATTCCCAACAATGCCCCTGCACCCTGCCCCCCCGAAAAAGATAGCAGGCTAAACACTGGATATAAAGTTATAAGGAAAATTCAAGGAGGACTGGAGTTGTAGCTCAGGAGAGTGTTTGCCTAGCATATGTGAGGCAGTGGGTTAAATCCTCAGCACCACATTAAAATAAAGGTGCTGTGCCCATCTACTATATATATACGTATTTAGATACAAAAGAAAATTCAAAGAGTAAAAGGGATAGTTCAGATGACTTAAGAGCTTTTCCAACACCCAGAGTCAATGTATTCAATGAGCAATAACTATTTTTTTGTATTCAGTGATAAATAATCATTTGATAAATATTACTACATCCACAGGAAGCATTCAGATACTTATATAACACACTTGCCTATTACACACTTACACATACACACACACACACACACACACACAATCTCTGGAATGATACATGGAAAACCTAATAGTTGTTGCCTCTGGAGAAGAAAAACAGTAGCGCGGAGGTTCAAGACTCAGAGATTGATCTGCACACAAATTCTTTACTGATTAATTTTTTTTTCAGTGTATGTATTGCCTATTCAATGAATTTCAAAATATAATAATGATAAAAGATCAGAACTTAAACATTTGCTGAAACTAAGAACTGCCAATCTAACCTAATGTGAAAAAGCTCAGGCTAACTAAACTTAATCTAGCCAAATCACCAAACTGCTTCAAACTATCCTGTTACATCATCAATAACCAAGAATAATGTACAGTGTGTTGATCCCCAATAGTGGAAACTTGATGCTCTGAGAAATCACTCAGAACCAAGTAAAAGTCTCCAGAATAAACACAGAAGGCAAGCAGAGGCCAGTGTTCCTTACTGTCAACACTAAGTGGATGGCCATAAAGGATGATTTTACCACTGAGGCCCAAAGCGCACTAGTGGAAGTGAAATGGGGCCCAGCCACTGCGCTGCAGGCACTTTACAGCCTTTTCCTCTCTGACCTGGACCACCTTCTAGAGCAGGCCAAACACAAAAGGGTGCAGAGTCGATTTCATTATAATGCTATAAGGAGGCAGCAGACTGTGGGGGTCAGAATGGAGACTTCTGTACCTACTAGATGTGTGAACTTGATCAAAGTACTTCACTTCCCTATCTCCATATGGATGTCTATAACACATCAGAACAGAGCTATGGCATGGGCGCTGTGCTTCTTCAAAATAGGGCAACTGTACTTTTGGGGTCAGAGTGGCTAAGAGGGTATCTGAGCTGAAACCTAAACGAGGAGGCAACCCTGAGGTGAGGATTCCAAACAGCAAGTACAAGAGCCCGACTTGAGAGCCTGCTTGTGTGGTCCAGCACCAGAAAACAGAGCCCAGGAGGCCAGGGCACTGGGGAAGAGATGGGATGGGGAAGGCAGGTGGTTGGGAGCAATAAGGGGCGGAAGCTCAAGGATGAACCCTGTGCTTCACCTAAGACTTAATACACGGCAGCGGAAAAGGAAGGGGACGCTGCTCTCACAGCTGCCAAGTCCTTAAAATTAGGCGCCACTCCCCTGCCCCATCAACGAAACCTCCCGTTTATAGGGGGTTCCAAGGTTAAGAGAGCGGGTCCTGCGGGGGAAAATACCCATCTCGGATGTAGGACAAGGACATAAAAACCAGGGCACTGGGTCAGAGCGGCAGCGAGCGAAAACCCGTTCTTGGGAAGGTGCCGGGAGGGGAGGATTCAGCCCAGCGATGTGACAATCGCTTTATCCTGCAACAGACGCCTCAGGAAACCCTTCGCTCCCAACGTGCGGGAAAGCGCCGCCAGCGTGGACCTCGGCCTCCGCCTTCCATTCTCCGGAGCCAGCGCTCGCCACATCCTCGGCAGAAGCGCACCGCGGCGCCGGCCCCCGGGACACTACTCGCGTTCCCGCGTCGGCTGTCAGCGGAGGCCGCAGCTGACCGAGGATCCGCGGCCACTCCTTCCCGCCAGAATACCGCCTCGGCCCGGGCTCCCAAACCGCCGCCGCTCTCCTCAGCCCAGGCCGCTCCCCGCCTCAACTCACGGGTTGTTATTACTCATTGTAAGTAGCAAGCTGCTGAGAAGCCGCACGTTGGAGTGCAGCCCCGCGGCCGCCATGTCCCGCACATGGTCTATCACATTCATTCTGCCCGGCAAAACCGCAAGTAGTTGCGGCTGTAGCGGCGCGAAAAGCCGGCAGGCAAGTTTTCCTTTTCGAAGATTCCAAAATGGCGGCGCCGCCGGGGTCCATCGGGTCCACACGCGGCACCGCCCCCAAGGAAATAGGTAACTGCGGAGGTGCCTGAGTAAAAAGCAGCTCAGCGGCTCGCTACTCCCGGGACCTGGGGGGTAGGAGGGTTCGTTGTTTTTACGCAAAATTACATCATCGTCCTGAACTGCAAACTTTGCGGTGGGCATACAATGGGACGAAAGGCACCTCAGTAAGGATATTGAAGTGAGTCTGGGGAAGTCTGTGTATCTCCGAAATTTAAAATATATTGGCATTTATCATAATAAAAGCAAATGGAGTGCGGGAAAACTTTGGAATAGGCGCCAAGGGCTGACCTAACTGCTTTTGCAGTCGCGCGAGCGCACCAGCAGAAGGCGCCACACCCCCTCCGCCCGCCACACCCCCGAGACTTTCGTGTGTCTGACAGTTTCAGGCTTCTCGCCTTGAATCCAGAGCCTGGTACCCGGTGAAATGACTCACTGGATTAGTGTGAATAAAATATAGGCCCAAGCATGAGTTGGTAGCCCTTTTAACCAGAGTTTGTCTCGTACAGTTAACATTTCACAAAAAATTTTGCACTAGTGATTGCATCGGATGCTCATAAACAAGCCACAGAGTTGAAACTGACATTCCCTCTTCGCAGATGAAGAAACCGAACCGAAGATGCCTGCTTGAATTTTGGGCTCAGGTTTGATAAATGGTTGGACTTGGAGTGAGATGTTCTGACTTCAGATTCCTAAATTACACAGTAGCTAAACCAACTGCATTGAAAACTCAAGTGTATATAATGACCAAGTAGGTAATTGAATGAGGCCCCTTATTTCAATTTTTTAAAAATCGGAATTTTTTTCACTATTGCTACCTGCGTTCAACTATAATGGTTTGTCACCCATTTCTTGAAGGAAACACATTCTTAGTCTATGTTTCATTTGATTCCAAAGAAACAAGTGCAAAGAAACACATGTATCCATTGGGTGTGGTGGTGCACACTTATAATCCCAGAGACTCCAAAGCTGAGGCAGGAGGATCACACGTTCCAGGCCAGCATGGGCAATTTAGCAAGACCCTGTCTCAAAATAAAAATAAAATGAATGTAAAGGAGTCCAGGGTGTAGCTCAGAGGTAGTATGTCACAGAGTTCAAACCCCAGTACTGTGCAAAAAGAAGAAGAAAAAGAAATACAGTGGCTGGGGTTGGGGCTCAGTGATAGAGTGCTTGCCTAGAATGTGGTAGGCACTGGGTTCTATTCTCAGCACCAAATATAAATAAACAAATAAAGGTCCATTAACAACTAAAAATAATTTTTTTAATACATATACAGGGCTGGGGCTGTAGCTCAGTGGCAAAGCGCTTGCCTAGCATTTGTGAGGTACTGGATTAGATCCTCAGCATCACATAAAAATTAACAAATAAAATAAAGGCATTCTGTCCATCTACAACTATAAAAATTTTTTTTAAAAAAGTACATATGCAGGGCTGGGGTTGTGGCTTAGTGGTAGAGTGCTCGCCTCGAATGTGTGGATTCGGTCCTCAACACCACATAAAAAAATAAATAAAGATATTGTGTCCATCTACAACTAAAAAATAAAAATAATAATAAAAAAAAAACATATACAGGGATGGTACTGAGGTTGTGGCTCAGTAGTAGAGCACTTGCCTATCATGTGTGAGGCACTGGGTTCAATTCTCAGAACCGCATGTCAATGAATAAAGGTCCATCAACAACTAATAAAATATTTTTTAAAAATAAAGGTCTTGGGCTGGGGATGTGGCTCAAGCGGTAGCGCGCTCGCCTGGCATGCGTGCGGCCCGGGTTCGATCCTCAGCACCACATACAAACAAAGATGTTGTGTCCGCTGAAAACTAAAAAAAAAATAAATAATAAAATTCTCTCTCTCTCTCTCTCTCTCTTTAAAAAAAAAAATAAATAAATAACGGTCTTGCTAAATTGCCTCAGCTGGTCTTGAACTTACAATCCTCCTGCCTCAGCCCCTCAAGGAGCTGGGATTACCAGCCAGCAGGAGTATCCCTTTTCTAAAGGGGCAGCAGCAAGTCAACTTCATTTTTCAGTCTCTTGATCTCATGTGGAAATGACCCATATCTTTTGACTTTTCAAGAGAAGTCATAATCATGGAAAAGTGTAATTTAGCTTACGTGGTGGTATGTGTCACTGGGCTTTTGCTCAGCACCTTCTGATCTACCAGTGGCCACAGGCTACTCCATGAGGGCAGTTGGGAGAGGAAGTCAACAAAGAAACAAATAAAATTTGCTGAAGGGGCTGTGTCTGTGGCTCAGTCGTAGAACCCTCACCTAGCATGGTGAGGCAGTGGGTTTGAGCCTCAGCGCCATATAAAAATAAATTCAAGTTATTGTGTCCATCTATAAGTAAAAAAAAAAAAAAAAAAAATCGAAAAAAAAAAAAAAAAGATTCTCTGGAGAGCAGCCTAGGCCAGAATCTCCAAGTTATTCCAACCCTTTGTCCGTCCCCACACATCCAAAGGCAAACCAGGTTAGAGACACTGTAAACTCACACACCAGACACGCTCTGAGCCTTGATAGGATAATGAAAAATGGCTTTGGCAGAACCCAACATTCCTGACCCGCAGAACAGGTGATTAGGAGCCACCTAGGCTGTGAATCCTGTCACCTGAGTCCTGTAGAATGGCAGCTTGCGCTAAGTGCCTTTATTTAGCTGACAGGTATCCATTATCCTCCAGAAAGAAAGAGACAAAAAGATGCATCTCAGAAAGATGTGGGGTGGGTAGGAGCACCCATCTGAAACCGGTCTTGAAAATCTGGATCAGGTCTCCATTCCCCTGGTATTGAAGATAGAACTGAGAAACGCCAAGGCAAGAGCAAAAAAAAAAAAAAAAAAAAACAGAGAGAGGGAGGGGCAGGGAAGGGACAGAGGGAAAGAGGAAGAGTCCTCTGGAGAGGAGGGGGTCCAGAGCTGGTGCCCCAGGGAGTGGGGGTGTCCTACTCCTTTCATAGATTTTAGGTTTCCTTTCTTCTCATGTCCCAGATGGAAAAATCCACATAATCTCTGACTCCATTTACATGAAAGATTCAGGAGAGATAAGCCCACAGGGACAGAAAGTAGATTAGTAACCATTGGCTCTTGCCATGGCTGGCTTCTGGCTTTGGCACTTCACTTTTCCTGGGGGATCCCACCAGCAGGAGGTCAGAAAGGAAAACCAGCAGCAGAGGATGAGAGGGAATAGCCAATGGTGTGGGACAAAAGGAGAGGGTGGTGTGCTGGAGGCCAAATGAAGGCTCTGGGTCCAAAAAGGAGGAGTAGCCAGTCATGCCCCACACGGCAGAGGTCAAGGAAGAAGAGAGTGGCCCTAGGATCTAGCAACACGGAGGTCACTGGTAGCCTCGAGAAGGACATTTTTGGTAGAGAGGTGGTCAAGATAAGATGGGAGGAGACACAGCTGAGACGGAACAGATGGATAACTCCTTTGAGTTTTGCTGCAGAGTGGTGCTTCTCCACTAGGGGTGATCATTTCCCCCAGGGGACATTTGACAATGTCTTGTTAAGAAAATATCAATAGAGTCGCTCTGAGGTCCGAGGTGGAGGAGCCCAGAGTCCACCTATGCTGTGGGGGTAGCGCCCTGGAGGCGGGGCTGCAGGTCCCGGCTGGCGGGTCCGGGCTCGCAGGGTCCAGGAGGCAAAGAAGGGTCTTGTTCAGGATGTGGTGGCCTCAGCCTGGGACCCGGACTTCTGAGGCGAAGAGATGGCCCGACCAGCAGGCCCCCTCCAGAGTGGGAGGGCGACGGATGAGCAAAGTGTGACCTGGGGAGAGGGAGGCCGGTTTAAAAGACCTGGGATGTGGTAGAAATTGCTGTGATCATAATGGCTCTCAAAGGATGCTTCAACTTCAAAACATCAGAGGAACAAGAAATGGCCCCAGCTTAATTTTCATCCAAAAAAATTCTGAGACTTCTATTTTTGACAAAATGCTTTTGTTTCCATTTTTAAATGATATATTGTTAGAAACTTGCATGGAATATCAAAAGGTGCTAAGTCACAAAAAATGGGTTAAAAAGATCCATTGAAATAAAGCACAACAGGGGGGGATGGGGTTGTGGCTCAGAGGAAAAGTGCTTGCCTAGCATGCATGAGGCACTGGGTTCGATTCCTAGCACCACATAAAAATTAAATAAAGGTATTGTGTCCACCTACAACTAAAGATAAATGTTAAAAAAAAAAAAAAGGAAAGAAATAAAGCACAACAGAAACTGCATCGTGTAAGGGACTGTGAGATTCCTAAGGGAAGCACCTTGGATTTCTTGTACATGTGTGGCAATGGTGGTCAGTAGTCATCATAATTGACACTGGCTCCATGCCTAAAGCTATGGGGGCTCCCGGGGTCCAATGGCAGAGTCTTCATCATAGTGACATTGGTAGTAATCGCCATAGTAGTCATGTCCATTTCTATCTCTATTTAACCAATAGGTGATGTCATCTTCAAATTTCTGGAGGAAAAGAGAAAGAATGATGGAGAATGGATTTAAAGACACACAGTCCCCTAAAAATCACATCTTACCAATGGATTTTCTCGGTGGATTTTCTTCAATGATTAACAACCCTTACTATAAATAACTATCTCCTTCTAATGTTCTTATACACAGATGTCAACATGACCAGATACCAAAAAGGGGTATTTTCCCTCAAAAGATTCTATGTCTACACCTTTTGTTGTACTAGTTGTAAATATACCCAGACCCAGCAATAGAAAATAGACTAAACCAAAAAAAAAATTTTTTTTTTCCAATAAATACAGATCACTCCCCCGCCCTTTTTGGTGATACTAGGAATTGAACTCAGGAGGCTCTCTATCACTGAGCTACATCCCCAGCCCTCTAGCCTCGACAACTTAGCAAGATTCTGTCTCAAAATTTTAAAAAAGAGTTGGGGTGTAGCTTAATGGTAGAGCACTCCTGGGTTCAATCCCCTGCAATAAACAAATACATAAAAAGATCCAGTTGGTTTTTATTAGTAATTCATGAATTGAGCAGCCTCTCTTCTAAAGATTTGGAAAGGTGCTCTGCTGAGCTGAGCAGCGGAGTGTGGTTTTATCAGCAGAATAGGAATGGAGAAATAGAAATAAGGAACAAAATGTGGATTGAGAGCTGTGAGTGTAGCTACATGATACAGTACTTGTGTACCATTCATGAGGTCCTGCTCTGTACCAAAAAAAAAAAAAAAAAAAGAGAGAGAGAGAGAGAGAGAGAGAGAAAGAGAGAGAGAAAGTTTATAGGTCAGTTCAAAGTTTCTTTCCTTAACATACTGGCTTAGGTAAATTGGGTCCCTTCTGGTTCATTGCTGTGAGTCTTCTGTTTTGTGTGTTTTGTTTTTTTTAAACTGGACCCTTTCAAAGTTCAGTCTGAATTCATGGCACCTAGCATGAGTGATTCTATTCTGATTTGATCTTATCTTTTAGACCTGTGCAGGATTTCCGTCCCAAACAATGGCTCACCATAAATTCATTTAACAATCCACAGAATGTGGGGAGTGGGGAGGTTGCTACCTGCATCCAGAGGTAGCAACAAAGAATGCTGCTAAACATCCCATAATACACAGAGAAGCCACCCTTCCACCACAACACTGGGCAGGAATTCCAATTTATAAACTTAAATGTCGGGGCTGGGGATGTGGCTCAAGTGGTAGCGCGCTCGCCTGGCATGCGTGCAGCCCGGGTTCGATTCTCAGCACCACATACAAACAAAGATGTTGTGTCCGCCGAGAACTAAAAAATAAATATTAAAAAATTCTCTCTCTCTCTCTCTCTCTTCTCTTTCACTCTCTCTTAAAAAAAATAAATAAATAAACTTAAATGTCAAATCCAAAAAGCCAAAGTGTCAAGGTTGAGAAGCTCCTTTGCAAAAAGAAGGAGGCAATGGATGGGTGCTAGCAGGTAGGAGAAATAGGATTGTTTTTAAAGATGGGAAAAATAATATGTTTATGTGCAGATGGGAATGAAAGAAAGCAATATCACTGGCTAATGGTAGGAGAAAAGTTGATCATTCTTATACAGACAGTGTAAAATATATGGGATTGATAAACCCCCACAAAAAATGTATGATGGAAAATTGTCAGAAAAGATATATAGCAGCAAGGAAGGATTCACCTCCTCTAGACATTATTTTTTAATATTAACCTTGAAAATCAATTAACCAGCCAAGTGTGGTGGCTCACACCTATAATCCCAGTGGCTCAGGAGGCTGAGACAGGAGAATCGAAAGTTCAGTTCAGCAAAAATGCAAAAGGCACTAAGCAACCCAGTGAGACCCTGTCTCTAAATAAAAAATACAAAATAGGGCTGGGATGTGACTCAGTGGTCCAGTGCCCCTGAGTTCAATCCCCAGTACCCCCCCACAAAAAAAAAAAAAAAGAAAGAAAAAGAAGAATAAAGAAAATCAATTAACCAAAAAGAGGATAATGTCTATAGTTGAGTCCCACTAAGCTAAAGCAAGTCAGAGCACACTGATTTTAGTATTATTTGAAGGGCACAAATGGCATTAAATTGACTCAGGAAATCCAAGAAAAATATCCAAGGAGACAAAGTCTCCTCTTCCTCATGAGATATCTTCTAAAAAGATACTTTCAGAGCCAAGTGAAGATTTTAGGGGGCACTTCATTTTTACTCTTTTATCGTGAAGAAACTGAGGCCCTGGGATGGTCACTGACCCCGAGCTCTTAGGTAAGCCAAGTCACACATGCATAATGACATGGATCCCATGGAGTGTTGAACTATTAGAGGAACTATTTATAAATGTGAATGTTCTGCTCCACTTTCATTCATCTCTAAATGTCCAACAGCCTCCTGAGAATGAAAAGCTTTCCCAGATGCATTAGATATTTTTTCTTAGATCTGTCTTTTGTACAAGGGAAAAAAACACAACCACTTGTAAATTGCTCTAAGGGAAACATTATTAATATCCCTTAAGTGTCTCCTGGCAGTGACAGGCTTCCATAGGGGAAAAGTAACTCCAGGACAAGGAATTTGCCTGAACACCTGGGAATAAATTCTATCATCTTTCCAACCAATTTCCCCTCTTTGGAGTAAACGGGCCCATAAGGTTCTAAGATGTCAGGAGGTTCTAAAATGTCCTGATTGGCCTCTTGCATATGATAGACTAGTAAGACTCGCACGAAGTCTCAGACACAAATGCAAAAGCGCTTGCCCCAGCCAGAGTTCAACTGCCACAAAATACAGTGGTGGCACACATCTGTAATTCTGGTGACATGGGAGGCTGAGCCCAGAGAATTGAACGTCTGAAGTTAGTCACAGCAATTTAGCGAGGCCCTGAACAACTGAGTGAGACCTTGTCTTAAAATAAAAACTAGGGGCTGGGGATGTGGCTCAAGTGGTAGCGCGCTCGCCTGGCATGTGTGCAGCCCAGGTTCGATCCTCAGCACCATGTACAAACAAAGATGTTGTGTCCGCCAATAACTAAAAAAAATAAATATTAAAATTCTCTCTCTCTCTCCTCTCTCACTCTCTCTAAAAAAATAAAAAATAAATAAATAAAAACTAAAATGGACTGGGGATGTGCTTCAGTGGTTAAGCACCCCTGGGTTCAATGCCTGGTCCCTGGGTTCAATGCCTCCCCATATACATATATACATACATATATATATATATATATGATGTACATGCATACCCATACATATATTTATATTAGATATCTCAAACTTTAGAAACTCCTCTGTGACTCACATGTTTGACTAATCAAGTTCTTATTTCCCAGACTATGCTGATTTCTTCTGTCTTCCTGATTTGTAACTGCTGATTTGTCTCAGGGATTACATTCAATCTCCTAAGTCCTAGGACTTCCTGTCTCTCCAGTCCAGACTATTGAACTTGGGACCTCACACATAATAGGTAAAAACTCTACCATGAGAGCTGCATCCCCAGCCTTCACACAGATTTCTGTTTGCTTGTGGATACCATGTAGGTCATCAGTTGCCCTCTCAAACTCCAATGTCATTAGCACTAAACTCTTCTCTCCTCCTCTCCCACTGGACTTCAAGCCTGGGCTGGGGCTGTAGCTCAGTGGTTCAGCACTTGCCTAGCATGTACCAGGCCCTGGGTTCAATCCCCAGTACTAGATTTAACAGCTGGGACTCCAAGCCCAAACACTTATTTCTAGAAGTTTCTTGAACAATCTCAGGGTATTCCTGCTGTCCCAACAGAACTAATGCATAATTAATCATAGAACACTCATATTCAAGAGTTTGGGTGAATGGGAAAGACCCTGAGTTTGATCCCCAGCACCTCCCCCCCCAAAAAAAAGAGTTTGTGTGACAGATTACATGATCACTCCACCTATTCCCAGGCACTGTCATTTTCCAAGTTAGCTTGACTCAGAACCTCAACCTAACCTTCCCCTGTTAAATCCAATGCAGTAGAATCTTTTAGATTGTCTCTCAAATCTCCCCTTTATTTTTACATTTTTAAATAATGTCAACTAGGTCCTTACACCTGGATCACTAATGAAGCTCATTTCTCACTGACACCTCTGACTCCTACCTCTCTAACCTCTAACCTGTCAGGTACACTCTATGCACCTCCATCATATGAAAATCTTGATTTTTAGCCTGTTGCCCCTCTGCTTGAAAATATAAATGTAATAACTCAGTGAACATTTACTAGATACTGTAGTTACTAGGTAAGAAGTACTCTTTCCTAGATCTTGAAAAACTCCATCCATTCAATATCTATGAGTGCCTACTGTATACACCTCACTGTCCAACCACTGGGGCTACCATGATCAAAACACACTGCCATTTAAGCACTTTACCATGAGAGCTGCATCCCCAGCTCTCTATGTACAAATCTTAACCAGTAACACAAAACACCCAGGTAATTGCTCAGGGCACATTTCAAGGGTACATGTAATGAAATGACAATAGGTGTTTTTTTTTGGGGGGGGTGTGGAGGGATGTGAGATTAAACCCCCCAGGGCACTTTACCACTGCATTATGTCTTCAACCCCCTTTTTTTAAATTTAAAAAACAATTTATGTGGAGACAATATCTCACAAAGTTGCTGAAGCTGGCCTCAAATTTGCAATCCTCCTGCTTCTGCCTTCTAAATTGCTGGGATAACAGGCTGTGCTATCACACCCAACCAAGGGGATGGTTTTTAAAAGCACCATGAAGGCAGAAATTGGAACAGTTACTTGTATGGCCACGTTCATTGCAGCACTGTTCAGAATGGCCAAAAGGTAGGAATAACCCAAGTGACCATTAACAGAAGAATGGACAAAACACCCAGGTAATGTGGTCTATTCAAATGATGGGATATTATTCAGCAATAAAACTGAATGATGTTTCACTGCATGTTTCAACATGGGTGAACCTCAAAAACATGTAAAGTGAAAGAAGCCAGACACAAAGGGCAAATATTATATGATAACACTTACATGAAACATCTAGAATAGGCAAATCCATAGAGAGAATGTAGACTATTCTACATTAGAGGGTTTAGAGGGGTTGGGGAATCATTTTTGTATCAATACAGTTTCTGTTTGGGGTAAAGAAAACTTCTGAAAATAATGATGGTTGCATAATATATATAAATATATATACATATATATATTAATACCCTTATTTTGTTTATTTTTATGTGGTGCTGAGGATCAAACCCAGTGCCTCACATGTGCAAGGCAAGTACTCTACCCCTCAGCCCCAGCCCCGGTCCGCATAATATTATCAATATAACTAACTCCAACTTAATTATATGAAAAAAAAAATTTAAACTAGGGAGTGAACTCAGGGATACTTTATCACTCAGCTACATCTCTAGTCCATTTTTGTTATTAACTTTTCATTTTGAAATAGTGTCTGACCAAGTTGCTTCAGGCCTCACTAAGTTGCCAAGGTTGGCCTCAAAATTGTGATGCTTCTGCTTCAGCTTCCCAAGTTATTGGGATTACAGCCCTGTGCCACCACAACTGGCCTTGAGCTTGAGGCTTTTTTTTTGGGGGGGGGGGTTGGGTGGGTGCTGTCTCTGCCACATGAGGTTAAATAGGATTTTAAAATGTAGTGTTAGGGTTGAAGGTAGAGCTCAGTGGTAGACTGCTTGTTTAGCATGCGTGAGGCCCTGGGTTCAATCCCAACACTGCAGAATGAGAAGTCACATGTTTTGCACAGATCACCTGTAAACTGAGCTGTAGAGTTAAAGCAAAGTGGAAGTCATGAAGGATGGTTCCTCTCAACATTAACACAGAGCAGATGCAGTCCTAAAATTATATTCTCCTAATGGAATGGTTTTCCAAACATCTATAAACAAAAAGGAAGGGAGAAACAAACCAAATGGCTTTTGGTTTAATGGTGTTACATCCCTTTTTGGACATAGTTTCCATTTTTTTTTTATTAAAGTCTTCAACACTGGCCTCAACTTTCTTTTTTATTAAGGTCTTTAGCACTAATAATTTTAGGAACAAGTAAAATTCAGAGTAAGACTGCTCACATAAATCTTGTTCAAATATTTCATATACTGTAATCTTTCTACCCATGTGATGACAGTAATTAGTGGTATATTAAAATAATGAATGGAAACAGGATGCTTGAGAAAAGAGAATAAGTTGACTGACTTTACTGGACTGTTTGGCTAATTTCATTTTTTTATAAAATTCTTTTCTACCGATTTCATTTTATTTTATTTGTTTATTTATTTAAGGGAACCAGGGATTCCATTCAGGGGCACTCAAACACTGAGCCACATCCCCAGCCCTATTTTGTGTTTTATTTTGATACAGGGTTTTACTGAGTTGCTTAGTGCCTTGCTTTTGCTGAGGTTGGCTTTGAACTCTCTATCCTCCCGCCTCAGCCTCTCAAGCCGCTGAGATTACAGGCGTGTGCTCAATCTCATTTTAAAAAAGTAGTTCTTTGTTTTGTTTTGGATGGAGAGAATTGAACCCAGGGCCTATAGCAAGCTAAGCAAGTGTTCTTACTACTGAGCTATACCCCCAATCCACCCTGCCAAAAGCAGCCTCTTCCCCTACTATCAAGAAAATTATTGAATCTTATTGAATTATAGACATGTACAACTCAGAATATACAAGTCTTGTTAATCTCTCCTTCCCCAAGATAATCACTGTTGAAAGTTTGGGGTATGTGCTCCTAGTTTTTCCTGGAGTACAACTAAATAAACAAGAATGAGATCATACTTTAACATTGGCCTCAATTTTCTTTCTTTTTTTTTTTATACATTCATATATATTTTAGTTGTAGGTGGACACAATACCTTTATTTTATTTTTATGTGGTGCTGAGTATCCAACCCAGTGCCTCACATGTGCTAGGCGAGCGCTCTACCACTGAGCCACAACTCCAGCCCCTCAACTTTCTTTTACTCAATGTCTCCTAAGACAATTTTCCATGACAAGACAGAAAAAGGCCATTATTATTTTTAGTGGCTGCATCATATTATCATGTTAAAATTTATGGAGGTACCAAAATTTATTCAATTTCCTATTGAGAGATGAGTGGATTATTTCCAGGTGTGCGTATGTTTTCTCAGCACTGAATAGAGATTAAATTGAGTTGCTGCATCGAAGAGAGTGAATATTTAAAAATCTGATAGGGACTAGAGTGTAGTTCAGTGGTAGACCTGGGTTAAATCCCAGCACATATAAAATTTTTAAAAACTTGATAGCTATTTCTAAATTGCTTTCCCTAAAAAACTACACCTTGGGCTGGGGTTGTAGCTCAGTGGTAGAGCGCTTGCTTCTCACATGTGAGGCCCTGGGTTCGATCCATATAAAAATAAATATAAAAATAAATAAATATAAAAATAAATAAATAAAAATATTGTGTCCATCTACAATTAAATAAAAAACTACACCTTGTAATAATCTTCTTTTAATGTCAGCATTACATTTTGATTAAAGCTGTATTTATAAACCCATAATATTATACTTCATGTAAAATCTATTCCTAATCCTTTGCAAACCCATATTAAAAAACAACACTCAATTCAGCCCCAAAGGATCCAGCTTCTGTTGCCTGTGCGCCCCCTGCTGGCACTCACAGAACAGGATAGCAATAAGTGGTTTTTCTATCACACTCAAAAAAAAAAAATTGTAAAAAACAAAATTTTATTTTTTTATGCCAATTGCTTTTATAAAAAAAAAAACTTAGATGTTGATGGACCTTTATTTTATTCATTTATTTATATGTGGTGCTGAGAATCGAACCCAGCACCTCACACATGCTATAAAAGCGTTTTACTGCTGAGCCAAAACCCTGGCCTCCAAACTTTTATTCTTGAAATGAATCACTGAGCCTTTCTTTCCTTCTTTCTTTTTAACATGCCTCTGAGTCTGTAGCAGAGGTTTTGACGCAAACATCAAGAATCTGAATTTTGGGGGCATGGGTTGTGGCTCAGAGGTAGAGTGCTCGCCTAGCACATGCAGGGCCCTGGACTCGATCCTCAGCACCACATAAAAATAAATAAATAAAGATATTGTGTCCAGCTACAACTAAAAAATAAACATTTTAAAAAAAAGAATCTGAATTTTGGTAAGAATTTTATTTGGGAGGAAACAAAACAAAAACTAATAACAACCCAAGTACAACACTCTTTGGATTTAAGACTGATCTTTCATGGATCTGCCCAGTAAGAGTTCTGTTGCTCCTTCTTTTTTGGTACTGGGGATTCATGCATGCTGGGGGCTTAAGTTTCACCACCCCCAACCCCTGGTGTAAGTTTTATGTCTCTGTACTTTCAAGGTATGTGGAATGTGGTACTTAACTAAGTCTATAATTCAGGTCTTCAGTGAACAGATTCAAGAGCATTGAACTTGCATAATAAAATTACATATTTATCCATAAAACCAAAATGGAAATAGTCTAGTTTCTCAAGTAACAACACAAAGCTTCGTTTTGTTCTTGCTCTGCGTACTGGATTGAACCCTGGGGCACTACCTTTGATCCACATCCCCAGCCCCTTTTACAGGGTCTAAGTTGTTGCAGCTGGACTCAAACTTGTGCTCCTCCTACCTCAGGCTCCATGAGTAGATGGGGACACAGATGTGTGCCAGCTCAGTTAAAAGTTCTGGTTTTAACAAAATTTAAACTTAGTTTTGTACATATATAGTTTGTTCCTAACAGCACAACACAAATAATTAAAGCAGCAAGCCGCCTAGTTTTCTTTTCCCCTTCCCATACTCCCTTGCTGTTAGAAGCCAAGGAGACACACATCCAAGTCTCCAGGCAGGCTTTCTGGGAGAGGGGAAAGGCAATCCTCTGCTGGGGTGCCCCTCTGGCTCTGTTCCCTGCATCCTGCCAAGACTGAAGTTAAAGAGCCACCTGGAAACTAAGGATAAGAGCCACATGTAAAGCAAAGTGGAGCAGGAAAATATGAGGAGCTGGGGTCCACTGATGAATCTTCAAGTGGCTCCATTCTGGGACTAAAGGAAACGGAGATTTGTAAAATCCTCAGAGAATAAGGGAGTTCAGGAATCTGACCTATTACAATCTTACTTATCTGTCAAAATCCCCCTGCCCCCGAAAGTAAGCCCACCAAAAGTAACTGACAAACTCCTCCCATGACCTGGACCTGCTGAACTCTGTAAACTCAGACCCTTATTGCGCCCCTCCGATGCTTGCATCACTGACCCATTGAGGTCTCCCTTTCTTTTCTTTTTGTATTCTCTTTCATTTGCTTTCAGGGACTACTTCCAGATTCAAAAGAGAGAAAAAAATCCCAAGGCATGGCCTTCTGGATTTTCTGTACTTGTGGGCAAATATAATTCCAACATAGATACTAAAACAACTGCCACTTGAGCCAAATACTCAAAGGTATAACATGGGTGGCAGTGCAATAACTTTATGCCCAAAAGACTCAACACACTTCCTGAACTATCTAATTTAAAACCTTGGGCTAGGGATGTGGTAGAGTGCTTGTCTTTGATGCATGAGGCCCTGGGTTAGATCCTTGGCACACATACACACAAAAAAAACACCTTCATATACCAGGAAATATTGGTCCCATGAATTTTTGGAAAAACTCAAATAACTACTCCTGTCAAGTAATGAAAATCTTTTAAATGAATAAAACTGGCTAAATATAAAAGTGAATGTCACTAAAGGATAGACAACCTAGACTCCAGAAATAAACCCATGTATTTATGATAACTGATTATTATTTGAATAGTGGGGATTGAACCCATGAGTGCTGTACATCTGAGCTACACCCCCAGTCCTTTTTTATTTTTTTCATGGGGTCTTGCTAAATTGCTCAGATTGGTCTCCTGCACTCCTGCCTCAGCCTCTCAAGTAGCTGGGATTATGGGTACGCACCATTGTGCCTGTCTTGGTAATTTCTTCTTCTTCTTTTTTTTTTTTTTTTTGGCATTGGGGATTAAACTCAGGGTGCTTAATGACTGAACCATATTCCCAGCCCACATTTTGGAGAGAGGGTCTTGCTAAGTTGTTTAGGACCTCATTAGTTGCTGAGGCTGGCTTTGAACTTGAGATCCTCTTGCCTCAGGCTCCCAAGTTGGGCGTGCACCATCATGCCCACCTTGGTAACTGACGTGGAAGCCAAGATAATTCAATAGGGAAATAATAGTCTTTTTGACAAATGGTGCTGGGTCAATTAGATAACCTCATGCAAAAAGATGAATATAGATCCTATCTTACTTCGTATATAAAAATTAGCTCAGAATGGATCAAAGACCTCAATGTAAGAGTTGAAAGTATAAAATGCTTAGGAGAAAACATAAGGCTATGCCACATCGATGTTCATAGCAGCACAATTCACAATAGCTAGACTGTGGAACCAACCCCGATGCCCCTCAATAGATGAATGGATAAAAAAATGTGGCATTTATACACAATAGAGTACTACGCAGCACTAAGAAATGACAAAATCATGGAATTTGCAGGGAAATGGATGGCATTAGAGCAGATTATGCTAAGTGAAGCTAGCCAATCCCTTAAAAACAAATGCCAAATGTCTTCTTTGATATAATGAGAGCAACTAAGAACAGAGCAGGGAGGAAGAGCAGGAGGAAAATATTAACATTAAACAGTCATGAAGTGGGAGGGAAAGGGAGAGAAAAGGGAAATTGCATGGAAATGGAAGGAGACCCTCATTGTTATACAAAATTACATATAAGAGGTTGTGAGGGGAATGGGAAAAAAATAAGGAGAGAAATGAATTACAGTAGATGGGGTAGAGAGAGAAGATGGGAGGGGAGGGGAGGGGGGATAGTAGAGGATAGGAAAGGTAGCAGAATACAACAGTTACTATTATGGTATTATGTAAAAATGTGGATGTGTAACCGATGTGATTCTGCAATCTTTGTAATGTTTTGAATAACCAATAAAAAAAAAAGAAAGAAAACATAAGGCTAAAAAAACATAAGTTGTCAAAATCAGCTAAAAAAAAATAGACAAATGGGACTTTACCAAAATTATTATTATTTTTTTTGTACCAGGGATTGAACTCAGGGGCACTTGACCATTGAGTCACAGCCCAAGTCCATTTTATTTAGAGACAGGGTCTCACCAAGTTGCTTAGCGCCTCGCCTTGCTGAGGCTGGCTTTGAACTAGTGATCCTCCTGTCCCAGCCTCCTGAGCCGCTGGGATTACAGGTGTGCACCACTGTGCCCAACCAAAATTTATGTGCTTTAAAGGACACATCAAGAGGAAAAAAAAAAAAAAAAGAAGAAAGACCTCAGTGTTGAGGCAGGAGGATTTCAAGTTTGAGGCCAGCCTCGGCACCTCAGGAGATGCTGTCTCAAAAAAAAAAAAAAGCCAGGAGCGGTGGCCTGGGAGGCTGAGGCAGGAGGATCTCAAGTTCAAAGCCGGCCTCAGCAAAAGCAAGCCATTAAGCAACTCAGTGAGACTCTGTCTCTAAATAAAATACAAAATAGGGCTGGGGATGTGGCACAGTAGTTGAGTGGCCCTGAGTTCAATCACCGGTATCCCCCCCACCCTCCAAAAAAGTAAAAAAAAATCCACACAAATTCTGAAAAATGTTTTTACAAATTACACATCTGATAAAGGTCTACTGTTTTGAATATATAAAGAACTCCTAAATTATACAACAAAAAGGCAAGTCAAGTGAAATGGATAAAGGATTTGAACAAAAATTTTTTCAGAGAAGTTGCAAGTGACCAGTATTCACATGAAAAAATTTTCATTATTAGTCATTAAATACAAATCAAAACCACAATGAAGGGGTTGGGGCTGTGGCTCAGCAGTAGAGTGCTTGCCTACCATGCGTGAGACCCTGGGTTCAATCCCCAGCACCACATAAAAATAAGTAAAATAAAGGCATTGAGTCCAACTACAACTAAAAAATAAAAATAAATTACAATGAGGGACTGGGGTTGTGGCTCAGTGGTAGAGCACTTGCCTAGCATGTGTGAGGCACTGGGTTCGATTCTCAGCACCACTTATAAGTAAATGAATAAAATAAAGGTCTAACAATATCTAAAGACATATTAAAAAAAAAACAATGAGATTTTACTTCACATCCACTGGGGTAGGAAGGAACAAGCGTCAGTGAGGAAATGCAAAATAGCGCAGTTGCTATGGAAAAATGGTCTGGCAGTTCTTAAGAAAGTCAAACATAGTTATGACTCAGCAATTCCACTCCTAGGGTCATAATCAAAGAGAAATTAACATGTCCATATAAAAATTTGTACATGAATGTTTTGGCAGCAGTTATAAATAAACAAAAAATGGATACAAAGCAACTGTTCACCCACTGATGGATAAACACAATGTGTTCTATCCTCACAATGGAATATTACTGAGCCATACAAAGGAATGGAAACTTATTATATTCTCAACGTGGGTAAACTTTGTAGACATTATGCTAAGTTAAGGCAGGCAGATACAAAAGGATAAATGTTTGATTCCCCTTACATGAGTGTTACCCTCAATACTTAAATTCAGAGACCAAAAGTAAATTAGAGGTCATGAGAGGCCTAATGGTTATAGTTTCCATTTTATGCAATGAAAGTTTTGAAAAATATCCTGTGCTAGTTGTACAACACTGTAGATGTAAGTAGTGACTCTATACATACTGTGTTATGTACATCTCTCTCATACACACACACACACAGAGAAAGGAAAAAAAAAATGAAGCAAAAAGAAGTATTGATTCATGTTATAGAACGGTTAACTTTGAAAACATGCTGTGAAAGAAACCAGACACAAAAGGTCTTATATTGGGGCTGGGACTGGGGCTGAGTGGTAAAGCACTCACCTAGCACGTGCGAGGCACTGGGTTCAATCCTTAGCACCACATAAAAATAAATAAATAAAATAAAGGCATCGTGTCCAACTATAACTAAAAAAAAAAAATTTAAAGGCCACATATTGTATGACTCCATTTATATGAAACATTCAGAATAAGCAAATCTAGAGACTAAGTAGATTACTTCTGGTGGAGGGTAGGAAGAGTGGTTGGGCAGAAATGAGGGAGGGTGATGGATAAAAAGTACAGGTACATCTTTTTGGGGTGATGAAATGATCTGGCGTTAGTGGCAATGGGTGCAAAACTTTAGGTATATACTAAAAGCCTCTAAATTGTATATACCTTAAAAGGGTGAAGAGTATGGAACATGAATTTTATCTCAAAAAATTTTTAATTGAATGTCAAAGATAAGCAATAAAGTTTTTCTGACATGAAACGTTAGAAAGTTCTTTATTATTCATTCTTATTAAGCACCAGCTTAATACTGCATAAAATTTCAAGTTATCCTTCAACAACTCACCCCCAACCCCCAAATTCTTGATCAAGAGCTTTTCAAGTAGAGTCATGCTCTCTTCTTGCTTCTGTATAAAACTTTAAGAGATAAAGGCAAAGGGTCGTATATCTTGCTGTGAAATGCTGCCCAAGGTGCTGGAGACTGGCTGCCCAGGCGCCCTTCATTGCCCAGGTCCTGAAAGACTCTTGTTCATGAACTGTCTCTTCACAAAGCAAGTCCACCACTAACAAGGGAAGACAAGACAGAATGGACACATGACAGTGCAATTTCAAGGTAAGTCAGAATTCAAATTAATTAAATAATAAAATTTAATATTGGTCCAGTATCTCTTTCATTATAAATTCCTTAAAGGCACAAGTAAACTTTTCTGGCCACTCAAAATATGATGAAGTATGTCAATTTGATATCGTGGATTCTGCATCCAAGGATTCAACCAACCATGGATAGAAAATATTAGGGGAAAAAACTATACCTATACTGAACACATTAGACTTTTTCCTTGTCACTTTCCCTAAGCAACAGAATATATTGGTTACTTATATAACATTTATATTTTATCAGGGATTATAAATAACCCAGAGATGATTTAAAGCATACTGGAGGAGTGCATAGGTTACATGCAAATATTATGCTATTGTATACATAAGGGACCTGAACAGGCACAGATTGTGGTACTGAAGGTACTGAGAGATGACTATATATCCAAGATATCAGATAAATCAAACCTGTTCTGTGGGTTTACAATGCCCCAATGTAAGAACACACAACTAAAACTTCCTTATTAGATGCAATTCATTGTTGTGATCTAGTCAACTATTATGTACCAAGTACATTCTTCGGCAACACAAAAATTAAGTGTTCTTGCAATGGAAGACTTCAGTGTGTTCAGCAGAGGTAAAAGGTGATTTACCAATGAAACAGGCAAAAAATAGGGTCCTACCTTGCTGGGTTTATCATTCTGAGGGTCAAAAACTTTTTCACAAAGTCTCAGTCCAGTCTCTTGCCTTAGCTGCTGTAGATAGGCTCGCATGACTTCTAAAAAAGAATTTAAAACTGGGCTGTAATTTTTGTTTGAGTGTGTGGTGCTGGGGATTGAACCCTCAGCCATGTACATGCTAGGCAAATGCTCTACCACTAAGCTTCAGTCCCAGCCCTCAGAATTTAAAAAAGTATTTGAAAATATGCCCAAATGTATTGGCCATTGGTCTAGATATCAACTCTGGCAATATGTTCTTTTCCTTCCCTTTTTTCTCCTTTCTCCCTCCCCCCTTCCCTCCTTCCTTTCTTTCTGTTACCAGGGACTGAACCCAGGGATGGTTTACCACTGAGCCACATTCCCAGCCCTTTTTTATATCTTATTTAGAGACAGGGTCTCACTAAGTTGCTTAGGGTCTCACCAAGTTACTTACTGAGGCTGGCTTTGAACTCACAATCCTCCTGCCTCAGACTCCCAAGCTGCTGGGACTACAGGTGTGCGCCACTGTGCCCAGCAGCAATATATTTCTATATATTCAATATGAGATAAGAAAAATAAATGACAGTTCAAATGGCTTTGTAACTATATTAATTTTGGCTCAAAAGATTCTCTGTATGTCATATTTGTTAGCAAGAATTTTTTGTGAAAGTTAAAAAGATATTGTACTTATGCTGAGTGCAGTGGCACATGCCTGTAACCCCACTACTTAGGAAGCTGAGGCAGAAGGATTGCAAGTCTGAGGACAGCCTAGGCAACTTAGCAAGACCCTGTGTCAAAATAAAAAACAGAAAAGGCCAGGGGTGTAGCTCAGTGATAAAGCACTGCTGGGTTCACTTTTAGTACTGTTAAAAAATTAAATGAAGAAATAAATAAAAGATGGGCTAGGAGCCAGGCTTGGTGGCACACACCTGTAATCCCAGTGGCTTGGGAGGCTGAGGCAAGAGGATCTCGAGTTCAAAGCCAGCCTTAGTAAAAGTGAGGTTGTTAAGTAACTCAGTGAGACCCTGTCTCTAAATAAAACACAAAATAGAGCCGGGGATGTGGCTCAGGGGTTGAGTGCCCCCTGAGTTCAATTGCCAGTATCTTTTTTTTTTTTTAAATATATATATATATATATTTTAGTTTTAGGTGGACACAATATCTTTATTTTATTTTATGGGTGTTGAGGATCGAACCCAGTGCCTCACACATGCCAGGTAGGCACACTACCACTTGAGCCACATCCCCAGCCGATTTTGCCAGTATCTTAAAAAAAAAAAAAAAAAAAAAAAAGATGGCATGGGGTTGTAGCTTAGTGGTACAGCACTTGCCTAGCACATGTGAGGCCTGGGTTCGATCCTCAGCACCACATAAAAATAAATAAATAAAATAAAGGTAGTATGTTCATCTGCAACTAAAATAAAAGATAATGTAAGTCCCAATGAGTCCACTTTAAATCTGTATACTGATAAAGGCAAGAGAAGGAGGAAGGTAGAATGTCAGAGAAAACCTTCACATAGATAGGACAGAAATCCTGTTCTTACCGTCTTCCTGTTTGTTCGCAGGTTTGGCATAAATTGCATTAAGTGGAAAACCAGGCTCTCCAGGAATGGGAAAATTAGTGATTCCCAGGGTATACATTTCTTTCTCACCTTGGCTTTTGGAATTGCACTAAAAACAATAACAAAATCACACACACATTTAAGAAGGAATAGGATAATAATATCCAAACTATAATTTTTTTAGTTTAAGCAGCTAAGGGAGGAGCATAATGTTTTTTGTGTCTTTTGTAGTCTGGTAAATCCTGTGGGCCCCTTCTCAGAGAAATGTTTCAAATGAACAAAACAAAGAAACATAATTAACATAAGAGAAACCAATTATTATTATTATTATTATTATTATTATTATTATTAATTTGGTATCAAAGATGGAACCCAGAGGCATTTAACCACTGAATCACATCTCCAGCCCTTTTTATTTTTTATTTTGAGACAGGGTCTAAGCTGCTTAGAGCCTCACTAAACTGCTGAGGCTGGCCTTGAAATTGTGATCCTCCTGCCTCAGCCTCCCCAGCTGCTAGGATTACAGGCTTGTGCCACTATACCCAGCTTCAAGAGAAAACAATTATAATGAAACACAATAAAATATCTAAAATCACTTTTTTTTTTTTTTTTTAATTTTTGGTACCAGAGACTGAACTCAGGGGTACTCGACCACTGAGCCACATTCCCATCCCTATTTAGTGTTTCATTTAGAGACAGGTTCTCACTGGGTTGCTTAGCGCCTCGCCATTGCTGAGGCTGGCTTTGAACTCGCAATTCTCCCGTCTGAGTCTCCCAAGCCGCTGGGATTATAGATGTGTGCCACTGTGCCTGGCTAAAATCACACATTTTTTAAAAGTGCACAAAACAGTAAGATCTAATAGCTAAGATGAGTGAGATAAACTTTGAAATATCTTCAACACCAATATAATATGAAAATATCATGAATACCATAGAAGAAAAAGTCATAGGCATTGCTAATACTACTGTGGACAGTCTATGTTAATAACTAAAATAAATGCTAAATTTTAGTTATAGGGAAGAAAAATGAAATTTTTGCCACTTAACCTCTCAGACCTTTGGATTCTATCCTTGGACTCCAGGATCAAGAACTCCTGAGCCAAGCAAAATTCTTTGTCAAGATTTTTGTCTTTCACGTGCAAAGCCTTTTGAAATCATCACTATCTCTTTTTTTTTTGGGGGGAGGGGGATGTTAGTCAACCACATTATAAATTCAAAGAACTACATTCAGATTTTCCTCTTAAGTAAATGCTCTAAGTCAGAGGAAATATGATTATCCAAGTTTAATTACCTTTTGGAGTTTCTTTAGACACTCAGATATGTAGAGGGTGATATATATCAAGGTCCTATCAGCTTCATTCTATGGGGGGAAAACAAAATCTTCATTAAAACAACAAAAAATACATAACAACCATGTATATACAGCCTTTGCTTTTTGATTATCTACTGAAAATCCTGACAATATAGTTACCATAGCATCAAAAAGTGTCATTTTCCAAACACATACATGGTCTTTCAAGCTCCCTTGGGCAGGAGCCACTGGCTTCCATCCTGAGCTGTGGGGCTACCCTTTTTTTTCTTAGCTGCTACGGATGACGGCCTGTGTTCCTGAGGAGCTGTGCCAACAGCCCCTCACTCTGCTTAGGAAGGAGGATTAACAAAGCTGCCTGGAAAACCTGAGACACACCATATGGTTGGCTAATTGTTTAAAAGCCTTTCACTTGAGGATTTCTGCCGAGGATAGAAACACTCATTACTCAAAAGAAGGAAGCAATTATTTCACATCTGACATGTTCTTGAAGAACTCCAGAAGCCTAACATCTTGACCTAACTGAGAAGAAAACGTGAAGACAACAGCTATTGATCAAATGTAGGCCCAACTTCACAAAGATTTATTAAAACAACAACAAAACTAAAGCTATATATTTCCCTTTTTTTTAAGACCATATATTTGATGATGAAATATGCGAAATGTGGCAGAATTACAATATTTATTCACACCTCGTAAAAATACAATACTTAGACGTGCATTAGATATAGAAAATACATCATCAATATCACAGGATGTTCAGACAATTTGTATGTAGATCAAGAACCCATAAAAGATTCCATATCCTGTTTGATTCCAAAAGTAAAAGTTTGGCAAGAGGTTAAGGTTACATATTTTAGGACACTACCAGGAAAATTCCTCACCATTTTTTGTAACTTGCTCAGGAACTGCCCCCACCTCTGACTCTCGCCCCTGTATTGGGGATTAAACTCAGGGCCCCCTACCACTGAGCTACATCCTAGCTCAGGAACTGCCCCCACCTCTGACTCTCGCCCCTGTATTGGGGATTAAACTCAGGGCCCCCTACCACTGAGCTACATCCTAGCCTTTTCTTTTCATTTTTGAGACAGGGTCTCTCTAAGTTGCCCAGGCTGGCCTCAAATCTATAATCCTCCTGCCTCAGCCTCCTGAGTGTCTGGGATTACCATGTACCATCAAGCCCAGCTATAAAATTTTTAAAAATTTCCCCTCTCCTTTTCTTCTACTCCTCTCTACCTTTTCCTTGACCATCCTCTTCATGGGAACTGAGAGCAGAAAAATAGAGAAGAGGGGTCAGGAAAGCAGGCGAGGTTTATTCAAATAAGTTTCTTTACTTCTCAATATCAAGTCTATGACACAAAAGCCCAAGTTAAGCGTCCTTTATCAAAAATGTTTGGGCCCAGAAAAGCGTTTCATATTCTGGAGTGTTTGGAATTTTGTAGTATTTGCAGACTTTACCAGTTGAGCATTCCTAATCTAAAAACCCCAAATCTGAAATGCTCAACCTGTATATAAAAAAAATAATAGGCTGTGTCTGGTGGAATACACTTGTAATCTCAAGTGACTCGGGAGGCCAGAAACCTAGTGAGACCCTAAGCAACTTAATAAGATCCTGTCTCAAAATAAAAAAAAAAAAAATTAAAAACGGAGCTGGGGATGTAGCTCAATGGCAAAGCATCCCTGTGTTCAATCCCCAGTAACAAAAAAAAAAAAAAAAAAAAAAAGCATTTAAGCATTTAAGGCCTTTTGATTGTGGATGAGTCCTACACAAATATAGGGCTGGCACATAACAGATCCTTAATTAATGATGAATAAAAAAGATAAGTCCAGACCAGGGGTTGGCAAGTTTTTTCTGAAAAGGTCAGATAGTAAACATTTTTTGCATTTTGGCCTATGCAGATTTTGTCATAACTACTCAACTGCTATTGTAGTAGGAAAATAACCACAGACTATATGCATACAAATGTACACTGCTGTGTCCAATTAAATTTTATTTACCAAAAGAAGTTGTGTGTTACATTTGGCCCTAAGGTTACGGTTTGCCAACACCTGATACACACTTTGGGGAAAAAAAATAAAACTAATATTTATACAGAGTCTACCATTAGGCACTATTCTGTAATTTTAAAATCACAATCTCATTTTATTTTATTTACTCCTCACAGCAACCCTAACTGCAAGGTAGATATTATCCCCATCAAAAAAGTAAGTTAAACTACAAGCACTGTAATTTACCTTAATTTCATAGTTCTTGAAGAAAACATTGGCCTTGAAGTAATAGATGGCTTCATCCACAATATCTGTATCTTTTGCTAATCAGGAAGGGAGGAAGGCAGAGAATATCAGCAGCCAAGTGCAAACCATAACACCTATAAAAAGCTATAAAGAAACCCCCACCAAACATAAGTCCCAAGTGTCCTGAAGTTGAACAAAATAAAATGAGGTTACTGAAATTGTCTTAAAAAACTTGTTCTAGAAAAACAAGTACATAACTTTTTGGGGGGTCATTTTTGTAAAACTTATATACACTCATTAGAAAAAGAATTCAATTAAGGGGCTGGGACTGTGGCTCAGCAGTAGACCACTTGCCTAACAAATGTGGGGCCCTGGGTTCAATCCTCAGTACCACATAGAAATAATGATGTCCAATTACAATTAAACAAGTATTTAAAAATAATTCAATTAATACAAAAATATATTTTTAATTATCACCCCAAATCCCCGATACATAGAAACAACTACTATTAACATTTAATGAACATCATTCAAAGCCTCTCTCAATGCATTTATAGAAAAAGACTGAGATATAGGTTAACTTTAACAAAGTGTTTTTTTTTAAATAAAAGATATTCAATATAATTTTTATATAGTGTAGTTTCAGAGGAAAAAACACTCAATTATTTCAAATTTGTTGAGATTCAGACATATATCTTTCTTTTTATAAAAACTATGACTTGGGGCTGGGGATGTGGCTCAAGTGGTAGCACGCTCGCCTGGCATGCATGCGGCCCGGGTCCGATCCTCAGCACCACATATAAACAAAGATGTTGTGTCCGCCGAAAACTAAAAAATAAATATTAAAAAAAAAATTCTCTCTCTTAAAAAAATAAAAATAAAAACTATGACTTAGCTGGGCATGGTAGTGCATGCCTGTAATCCCAGCTACTCGGGAAGCTAAGGCAGAAGGATCACAAGTTCAAGGCCCACCCTCAGCAATTTAGGGATACCCAGTCCCAAATTAAGAAATAAAATTTAAAAAGGTCTGGGGATGTAGCTCAGTGGTAAAGCCCCTGGGTTTAGTCCCCAGGATGGCAAAAAAAAAAAAAAAAAAAAACCCAAAACCCCAAAACGATGACTTAAATGTACTTGGGGGCTAGGAGTTTTCAGTGATAGAGCTCTTGCCTGGCATGCACAAGGGCCTGGGTTCAATCACTAGCCCTGGGGCGGAAAAAAAGCTGTTGGACAAGGTTACAGACTGAGAAAGACAGAAATATTGCTGTGACAGAGACAGATGTCATTGCACAATTTCTCTGGCAGTTTTTGGTTCTCCTTTTTTTTTTTTTTTTAAATTTTAAAAAGGTCAAAATACCAGGGTCTTGATATCCGGCAGCTGGTTTCAGTAATGCCAAGACATTTATTTATACTTCTTGTCCTTGATTGTTATCCCTCACAAACAGAAATGCAAAGTAACCTCAAAGCTTTAATTCTCTGCAATTCAGCTGTCTTTATCCCCGTTTATTCCTCTGTTGAAGAATTTCAATGGAATTCTAACTCCAGACTTATATTCCCTGCAATCTATTTTCTTAGGAAAAGGAATTTTCCTCAGAGAATGCAATCAGCTAGTTCTTCTAAACACAATGATAGGAGGTGGTGGAAGTGAAAATGATTCAGAATTTAGAAGAGTGCTTGGCATATAAAAGGCACTCCAAAGCTATCTGCTGAATATAAAGGAATCTGTGTGTATGTGGGATGCTAGGGATTGAATCCAGGGCCTTGCATATGCTAAATACATACTCTAACATTGGGATAGAACCCCAGCCTCACAATTAATTAATGCTAAATTACTTAGCTCACAATACAGGCTTTCACTCTAGTATTAATCTAGTCCTTTTAAGAAGAGAAACAAGGTCACCCCTCAATTTATCTGGTTTCTTAGGGTCTCAATCTCCCTTGAGGGCCCAAGAATTGCAAAGGTGGTAGATTTATTCCATCCTTGTTCTACTGTACCTTCTGATGTACTATATGGTATTTGTAACCATGTAGAAAGTGTTCTTCTCAAGACATCTGGGCCAACATTGATTCTTATGCTTTCTTTGCAGTATAATTTTATATATATATATTATTAGTCTTCTTCTTGTGTCTTTTTCCATCTGTTCTTTTTTTTTCTCAGAATCAAATAAAAACCATGGTGACTCACCAAATTTATTAAGTTTACTTAACTTTCAACTGGTGTTGAAAACAGAATTAAATTAAGAGGCGGTCAAGTCAAATAGTCTGGCAGAGGAATGGAGATGGGATCAGTACAAAACTTGTAGTTATAACTATGGTCTTGTAAACCATGAGTGGAACTCAATCCAGACCCTTGCTGGGTGAAGGGAAACCATGTCTAACATAATTCAAATTATATTGTTGGCAGAACATCTCAGAATATGTCAGAAGAATCTGTGTCTGAAAACAGAATAAGGCTTTTTTTTTAATATTTTTTTTTAGTTGTAGATGAGCACAATACCTTTATTTATTTATTTATTTGTGGGTGCTAAGGATTGAATCCAGTGCCTCACATGTGCTAGTCAAGTGCTCCACCACTGACCACTGAGCTATAACCCCAGCCCCAGAATGAGGCTTTCTGAACAGTAGAAATGTTTCAAAAAGCAGAGTGACGAGGGATGGGGAATGTAGTTCAGTGGGTGAGTTTATGCTTAGCATGCACAAAGTACTGGGTTCAATTCCCAGTACCCCAAAACAAATTAAAAAACCAAACAGCTACCAAAAAAAGAAAATTTAAAAAAAAAAGCAAGAGTAGACACAATAAGGGCTTGTGGCTCAGTGGAAAAGCATTTGTCTTGCAAGTGTGAGGTACTGGGTTCCATCCTAGTACCACATAAAAACAAATAGAGACACTAAGTCCATACACAACTAAAAATATTAAAACAAACAAACAAAAAAGAGTAGATACAATGGGCTGTGGCTCAGTGGTAAAGCGCTCACCTGGCACGCATGAGGCACTGGGATCAATCTGCAGCACTACATAAAAATAAAATAGAGATATTGTGTCCGCATACAACTAAAAAAATACACTTAAAAAAAAAAAAAGAGTAGGGGCTGAGGCTGTGGATCAGTGGTAGAGCACTTGCCTAGAATGTGTGGGGCATTAGGTACAGTCCTCAGCACCACATAAAAATAAATAAAGGTATTGTGTCCAACTACAACTAAAATAAATAACTAAATAAAAAAGAGTAGACACAGTAATGTTATGGAGCATATTTAAGATTTTAGAGTAGCAGGCTGGGGATGTGGCTCAAGCAGTAGCGCGCTCGCCTGGCATGCATGTGGCCCAGGTTCGATCCTCAGCACTACATACAAACAAAGATGTTGTGTTTGCCGAAAACTAAAAAATAAATATTAAAAATATATATATATATTTTAGAGTAGAAAGCAGATCAGGGGAGGGAGGAGAAGAAGGAAAGGGAATGTATTGGAGAACGTGATTGATCATTTATGTGCATGTACAAACATGGCATAATGAATTCTACTACTATGTATAATTACAATGCACCAATTGAAAAAAAGTAAAAAAAGATATAACAATGAGGTAGTGTTAAAAATGAAGATCCTGAAGAATGAAAAAAGGAAAAATATTTAGATGGGGAAGAGGTTAAAATACTTTTTGTTGTTTGTTTTTCCCACTGTGATGCCAGAGAAAGGATGGGGACATGGCATTCAACACAGATAGCAGCATTAGAGCATTAGTTTAGTTTAAAAGGGAGATAGTGAGCCAGGTGCAGTGGCACACAGCTGTAATCCCAGAGGCTCGAAAGGCTGAGGCAGGAGGATAGTGAGTTCAAAGCCAGCCTCAGCAATAGTGAGGCACTAAGCAATTCAGAGAGACCCTGTCTCTAAATAAAATACAAAATAGGGCTGGGGATGTGGCTCAGTGGTTGAGTGTTCTTGAATTCAATCCCCAGTTACCCCCACCCCCTTCCCCAAATAAAAAGACTGACAGTGATTGCAGGAACAGTTTCCAAAATTAAGCACATTTTCTCTCAACAAAATATTCCAGAGAAATCACAATAACATAGTTTCCTATTAAATGCAACATACAACCTCAGTCTTGAAAAATATAACACCCACCAAGTAAACAGAAGGAAGAGAACAATCTGAGGTAGGACTAGGTTCGAATTTCCCAGATTTAATGTCAGAAGTTTAGGCATTTCATAGCAAAATTTGAAAATAATGGTTTAGACTTACTCTCTCTAGGGGCAGGTCCTTTGAACTGACTTCTGATAGGCAACAGGGCCATGTTTCCAATGAGTTTGGTGTCAGGGTCCATGAGGGAAGAGTGGTAAGCCTGTAGTGGCAAACCAGGTAAGAAAACAGAAACAGAAAGATAGCAAATGTCACTGGGATGACAAATACATTCTTCCAAAGGAAAAGAAGAAGGGATGGCAGCAGCAATGTGCTGGAGCTGGCTCTTACTGACTGAAAACCAATTGTTAAATTCTGAGGAATTATGCAAGCAGTTATTAAACACAGTCAAAAATTAAATTTGTAAATTTATAATTAATTATATTTAAAAAAAATAAGTATTCAACCACTTCCCAATTTTAAAAAATTACATTTTACTATTGTCTATGTTCTCAGGGTTTTTTTAGGCCTTTTCTATCTTTGTAGTAGAAATACTGTATGATAGGATGCTACTGTGTATGTCTTCCAATTTTGTATTCAGTGACATCACAGTGATAACTGCTGGAAATATTTTCATTACAGAAAGAGGCAAATAGAATATATCAGGATACCCACCTTCCAGTTAAACCAGGACCCAAGTACTACCTTTTCAGTTTTGCTACTTTCTGGCTTTATGACTTCAATAAAAACATCACTTTTCTTCCCTTAGCCTGTTTCCAAATTTGTAAAATGTGTATGATGAGTGATATGCACCACTTTTAGTGGGGAGGTGTGAGTTAAAGGAGAGGGAAAAAGAGTACCTGTGAGAGCAATTTGAATGCTGACTCCTACTTCTGCTTTTTAAAGATGTCTGGCTTTTTAGAAGACAACATACCCATTCATAGATTTGTTAATTCACCAAATGATTACTAAGCATCTTCTATGTGCAAGGGACAGTGATACAGTTGATATAAGACCAGTGTGGTACTCGTTCTTAAAGAACTTTCAGGCTAATGGAGAAAGCAGATGCAAAATAAATAACACAGAGAAATCCAGGATGCTTTATGCATAACTGGAGTGAGCCCAGAGCTTTACAGTTCTGGCTTAAAATCTTGCTTTACCACTAGTGTGAAAGTTATTTAATTTCTGTGGACCTCAGTCTCCTCTTCTGCAAAATAAACTATAATGGTATTTACTTCATAAGGTCACTTTGAGATTTATTATTTAATAATTTTTATTGGTGCATTATAATTACACATAATAGAAGGGCGTCATTATGACATATTCATACAGGCACATAACATAATTTAGTCTATTTCATTCCCCGGTATTTCCTCTTTCCCCTTCTCTCCTCCCTTCCTCTTAACTTTGAGTCTGGCTTATTTTGCTTAATATAATGCTCTCAAGTTCCATCCATTGTCCTGCAAATTATATAACTTTTGTTCTTCTTCTTTTTAAAAAATATTTATTTTTAGTTGTAGTTGGTCACAATACCTTTATTTTATTCATTTATTTTTATGTGGTGCTGAGGATGGAATCCAGCACCTTGCACGTGCTAGGCAAGTGATCTACCACTGAGCCACAACCCCAGCCCCAACTTTGTTCTTCTTTATGACTAAATAAAACTCCATCGTGTTCAATTAAGAATTAAATAGAGGGGCTGGGGATATGGCTCAAGCGGTAGCGCGCTGGCCTGGCATGCGTGCGGCCCAGGTTCAATCCTCAGCACCACATACAAAGAAAGATGTTGTGTCCACCGATAACCAAAAAATAAATAATAAAATTCTCTCTCCCCCTCTCTCTCTTAAAAAAAAATTTTTAAAAAAAGAATTAAATAGAAACCCAATTACTATATATAACCACTAAAATAATAATAATAATAATAATAATAATAATAATAATAATAATAAAGCAAACAGAATACTTTATGAAGTGTGTAGCTCTGGTCTGGGAGTCAAATAATTATGGGATTTGGAATTTGTGAAATACATAGTGTAAGTATGGCCTGCTCCTTTTCTTTTTAGAGATAATTTTTTAAATATTTATTTTTTTTTAGTTTTCGGTGGACCAACATCTCTTTATTTTTATGTGGTGCTGAGGATCGAACCCAGTGCCACGTGCATGCCAGGCTAGCGCGCTTCCACTTGAGCCACATCCCCAGCTCTGCCGTCCCATTCACCAGTAACTGTCTTGTTATCCACCTATTTCTTCCATTGCATCTGTCACTATCTGAAACTCCGCTATTTGTTTACATTTTTTAATTGTCTGTCTCCCTATTAGACTGTCAACTCCTTAAAAGTGGAGATTTGTTGGCCTCACTCACTGCTGTAGAAGTGTTCAGCCTGCAGCAGATGCTCAGTAATGTTTGTTGAATGTAATGCATGTCACTGAATCACCTTTTTCCTTATCTGCAAAACTGAAACCACAATGGCGACAAATCCCTCAGACCCGCAGGACAACCGGGCCATCATCAATTTTCACTCCTATCCCCATGCACACGAAAAAAGAAACACCTGGAAACCCAAGCCAACCCCGAGGCGAAGGATTTCTCAACCCAGCTGGATCGGAGATGGCCGCCTCGCGGAGGCGATAGGTCAGTGCGGGAAGTGGGGTCTGACAGATGACAAGCAGCAGGCGGGACCCGCCCCCTAAGGCGGAGGAGGAACTGGCGCTGGCAGAAAAAAGAAGCTGGACTCTGGGCTTGAAAAATGAAGAACAGGGGCTGGGGACATAGCTCAGTTGCTTGCCTAATATGCATAAGGCCCTGGGTTCAATCTCCAGCACCACCACCAAAAAAAAAAAAAAAAAAAAAAAAGAATAAAAAGCGTAGTCTTTTTATTCGCGGCCGCAGTGAGTCTTCCGGTCCCAGCTGGCCTCAGGGGGAGCAGAGGGGCGAGGGAAGGGGCCGAGACTGGAGAGAAGGGGCCGGGAAGGGCTCAGGCGGCCTCCTCCCTCGCCCGGCCGCCGGGCCACACTGCCGCGCCCCACGCGCCCCCACGCCGACACCCCCGGCCGCCCCAACACTAAAGAGACTGGTCCTGTTCCTCGCCTCTCCCCTTCTCAGGCTCCCGCTTTTCTCAGCACGCGCACGACTTCCCGCCGCTTTCCCCAACACCCACTGTGTCCCCACAACTCGGGCTCGAACCCTTACCGGCATCTTGGCGGCGCTGGGGTTTGGACTCAGAGGAGCAAGATCTAGTTAAAGCGCGGCGCTTCCGGTCTGGGGACCAGGGCCGAGTAGGCGGAAGTGAGCCGGAAGGGGAGGGCAAGAGGAGGACGCGACGTTTCCGGCCTTGCCCTCTCGCCGCCGACTGCTGCGGCTGCACGGATCAGAAGGTGCGTCAGGGGGCGTCCGAGCTCTGGGCAGGGGCTCTGAGTACCGCGCATGTGTAAAACGCGTGCCGACCAGGGAGGTGTTTGAGGCTTACGGTATCCCAGTGAGTAGTCACCTTGGTTTTTCCTTAAAGCTCACCTTTTCAGTGAAGAATTAATTACCTAATCACACTTTTAAATTCAACCCCACTCCAACCCCCTACTTTAAGTGAGAAAACCTTTTCCCCTCAGTTTTGATTCTGCGTTTCCTTTTGATGTCGTCTGTTGCCCCACCCTTGTGAATATTAAAAAGGCAGGGCTCTTGTCTGCTTTGTTCACTGGTATACCCCGCGCCGGTGACAGTCACTGTACATTGTAAGCATCGGTGAATATTTGTTGAGTGAATGAACTCCACCGACTGCCTTCAAAAAAGGGAAGTTGGGGAGGGAAAGAGGAAGAGCTTGGCGACTGAAATGAAGCAAGCTAAATTATATCAGAACAAACCCCCATTATTATGTGTTAAGTATAATGCACTAATAAAAACTTTCTTTTTTCTTTTTTGGTACCCAGGAGCGCTTAATCCCTGAGCCACATCCCCATCCCGTTTTCATGTTTTATTTAGAGACAGAGTCTCTATAAGTTGCTTAGGGCCTGGCTAGATTGCTGAGGCTGGCTTTGAACTCAGGATTCTCTTGCTTCAGCCTCCCAAGCCACTGGGATTACAGGTGTGCACCATCGCGCCTGGCTTAATAAAAACATTTTTAAAATGGGGAAATTGAAGAGCATAGCGAAGAAGGGATTTGTGTATAGTTTCTGCCATTCTTTGTGTAATGGTTGAGAAGTGGACACTGGTTTTAAAGTCCCAGTTCCAACATGTACTAGCTAATTCTGGGCAAGTTAATTCACCTCTCTGTGCCTTTGTTCTTCACTTGAAAATGGAGACAGTATTTCTCATTGTTTTGGGAGAATGAAATAACCTGAAAAATGCTTAGAATTTACATGCCTGGAGCATAGTGAAAACTCATTATTAGAAAGCACCTCTTGTGAAAAGCAAAATTCATTGCTGTCTGGGAACCATTTTTTCTACCAGCCCCTAAGATTGAAATATTCTCTCTCTTATTCCCACATCTGATTTCTCATTTGGGTCTCTAGCCAAATAGTACTTTTTAGAAGTGTCCTATTAATCACTCATTTGTTACTTTCTCCACTCTCCCATCCCTTAGCAGTTTTCCTTTTTTCAGGTAGTCTTGCTGGCCAGCACGGCAGACCCATTCAAGTTAGGCCTTGTCTGCCCTCAGCATTGCCATTTTATTCAGTGTCAGGCACCCACAGAACCTCATTAAATTTGTGCAGAGTCATATTATGCTCCCCTGAGACAGTAAAATCCCTGAGGCCTGGAAGGTCAGATTTTCAACCCCAATATTCAGAGAGGAATGCAACAGAATCTAGCTTCTCATTTTCTTCCCCATGGATATATTAGAATCTCCAGAAGCTAAACCAGGGAGGAATAGCAAGAAGAGGGCAAATAAAAGTTTCTTTCTTCCCCTCCCAAGGGGCAAAATTTCTAAGAATCAGTAGCCCTGAGAAATAAGAGTGTTTTCACCTTTCCACACTCCAGGGGCTACAGCAAAGTCCCCAAGCCGACTGGCATACTCCATGTTGCCCACTCATCATGTTCTTCACAAAGTGGTCTTTTTAACTGGGGATCGAACCCAAGGCTTTCTGCATGTGAGGTGAGTGCTTTACCACTAAGCTACATACATCCCAGTCCTCAAATTCGTCTTTTGAAAATAACTCACATGGTCAGTCCATGGTTCAGACACCTATCTCCCAAGCTGGCTGCCAAGAGCAAACTAACACTGATACCTATGTCTTCTCATTTTGGTTCTTTAATTAAAATGGATCAGATTTGACACTGCAGGTATACTTTTGCTATCCAGAACAAAGAATGATAAAAATATAACCTGAGTTGCAAGTCTTAATTTGAATTAGCTGGCAGATCAGTTGCCAAATGACTAATGGAACACTGGGCCTGTTTTTGATGAAATGAAAGAGATCCTGGCCTATACTAGGTTTAATCTATTGGCCAATTTGCCGTTCCCAGAGCCTGCACTCATACCTAATACAAATTAACTTAGAAATACTGAAAACAAGGCTGGGGATGTAGCTCAGTTGGTAGAGTGCTAGCCTTGCATGCACTAAGGCCTTGGGTTCAATCCCCAGCACCACCAAAAAAAACCAAACTGAAAACAAATGAATGTGCCAAGAAGTTATGTCGTCTGCACTTTGGTGAATGCTTTATTACTCAAGGAATGTATAAACTTTGAAGTGCTCAAAAACTATAAACTAAATTTCTAAAAACAATCCCTGCCGGCATTGACACTTGGGAAAATTCACTCATTTAAAAATTTACTTGGCTATGAATTTCAAGTTCCACCTGGAAAATAAGAGTGTAATGAAAGGTTAGTGCTACCTTTCTGTTTCTTTCCTACATACACATATATGTCTCAAAACACAGATACTTTTAAGTGAAAAAATCTTATTAAATGAAATATATATCCAAGAATTAATTAAGTTGAAACTGGGATTTTAGCAACATATATGATTAGTGAAAGATTAGCATTTAGATTATATGTTGTTTCTGAACATAAGAATGAACACATAGTTAAGGAAAACATGACTGGTGACACACATGGAAAGCTGTAAAACTAAGTAGTGAGCAGGACTTTAAAATTAAGAAGACAATAAAATACTACTTAACAAACAGTAGATAGCTCAAAACTAAGAAGTTCAAAAACATAAGATAATGTTGAAGATGTAGAAATTATTCCCACTATTAAATTCTAAATGGTACAATATTTAAAAAAATACTTTTTAGTTATACATGAACACAATATCTTTATTTATTTTTTATTTATTTTTTTTTATGTGTGCTGAGGATCAAACCCAGTGCCTCACACATCGCCAGGCAAGCGCTCTACCACTGAGCCCCTAAATGGTACAATATTTTGAGAAGCTGTTTGGCATTATATAAAGTTGAAGTCAATGATAAAGTTTATTCTCATGGCTGTCCCTTGGAGAAACTCATGTATATATGATACAGGAAATATATTTATTGCAGAATTGTTTTCAAATCAAAACAGCTTGAAATAAATGTATCAAAAATTATGATCTACTAACATAACAACATATTAACAGCAGTGAAGTGAAAGAGCTCCAAGTACATACCACATTTAATTTTTAATTATACAAAAAACACATATTCAATGTAGGAAAATAAGAACATAAGATAATCAATGGCATTATCTATACCCTATACCCTTGTGGATTTTTCCTTTGGATATACATCTGTATAATTTGTTACAGTAATTCATGCCCCTGAAGAAACCCCCTGTTAACAAAAATCCAAGCAAAAAATAAAGTTAGAATGTCCTTAATTATATATATCCCAGGTGCAAATTTATATTATGTATATTATGTACAAATCTATGTGCATTCATTCCCCCACTTTTTTTTTTTTTTTTTTTTGAGTGCTGGGGTTTGAACCCAGAGCTTTGTGCATGCTAGGCAAATACTCCTCCACTGTGCTACATCCCCAACCCTCTTTACAATTCTGACATTTAAAATCTCAGCTGATGCTGGGCGTGGTGGCACATGCCTGTAATCCCAACAACTCATGAGGCGATGACAGGAAGATTGCAAGTTTGAGTCCAGCCACAAGGCCAATCTCAGCAACTTAGTGAGAACTTGTCCCCCTCAAAATAAAAAGGGGTGGAGATGTAGCTCAGTGGCCAAGTGCCCCTGGGTTTAATATACATTAACAACAAAAACAAAAAACAAACAAACAAAAAAACCCAAACAACAACAAAAAAAACTCAACTGATGCTGTTAGAATACCACTAAAAGATTCCTTTTTTTTTGCAGTGATGGGGCTTACACTCAGGGCTTTGCTCATGTTACCACTAAGCTTCACTCCAGCCCTGAAAAGACTGGCCTTGAACTTTCCATCCTCCCGTCTCAGCCTTCCCAGCTATTGGGGTTAAAGGGTGTGTACCACTGTGTCTGGCAAGATTTCACTTTTAACTCAGGACTTGACTCAGGCATGCTCCTGATAAAGGGCCAAGTATTCTTTTTTTTTTTTTTCCTTCATTAAAAAAAGCAGCTGTCTACTACTGCATCCTTTGAAGATTTGCATTCTCTGCTGATTTGGCCACAAGCTCTTCACATACAGTTACTTTTTAGTAAATTATTCATTCATTCTGGCGTTCTTGAAAATATTCATCAAACAAAGAGGAAGACTCATCTTCATGTTCCTGACACAAAGGAAAAACAAAACAGAAAATACATTCGTTTATTTCCCCTCACATGTGTTTACATATTATTCAGGTAATGCTCGATATGGAACTAAGAACCAGGAAGGACCGGCTCCAGGTGTTGCTCATAGGTAATCATCAATGGTTAAGAAAAGGCATAATTGACGACTATCATTAGTCTCTTCACTGATGTGTGAGAGCAGCCCAAGTTCAAATGGATTTCATCTCCTTTTTGTACATACCCTCAAGCTCTGAGTTCAAAGACTTAATTCAATAACAATACCTCAATAAAAGGCAGAATAAGGGCTGGGATTGTGGCTCAGTGGTAAAGCGCCTGCCTAGCATGTGTGAGGTACTGGGTTCAATCCTCAGGACCACATAAAAATAAATGTCAATTTTGGAGATTATCCAGAAAAGCTCAGGCAACTGCTATCACTAAGACAAAACCCTAAGGAGTTGCCTGGGTTATGTAAGGGGTCAATGAGTGCTGGCAAATATTTTCACCAAAAAAAAAAAAAAAAAAAAAAAAAAATCAGAAATTACCTTGGGTTCTTTAAATTCTAAGTCTTCTCCATACTGAATGGCAAAATCAATATGCTGTAATACAATGTTCATGCTTTCTTCATCTGACTGATCATAAGGTAAAAATCGAACCATGCTGTAGTCATCAATCTACAAATAGGAGATTTCAAAAAAGGTTCATTCTGAAGTTGGGCAAAATATGTAACTTTCAACTTTGATATGAGTTTTTATAACTATTTGTACTTCTGATTAAAAATATTTGTATTTCAGATACAGAGGAGGGGCAGCCAGAGACAAGAGTAACAAATTGTTATTGGTTCTCCTGAGCTCTGACCAGCGAGCACACACACTGGCTCATCACTTCATTGCATACTGTTTCAGGGGATTTATCTGAATTCGACACCCGCTGAAATGTCAAAAAGAGAACAAAGAGTTCTCAACTGCCAAATGGCTTGAAATAGTAGGCATATTTTGTTAATTTATTGACCACTGATAGTAACTATTTCTAAATTAAACTGCTGACAGGCCTGCCCATACTCCCTCCCACCCTTCTTCTCTATGCAGGAAGTAGTGTTGGTCTGTGCTTCCCAGAAAGGAGGTCACTGACTAGATGTGGGCAAACACATGGAAAGGTGGAAGAAACCCAAAGCTCTACACTTCAAAAGCTTACCAGTCCACAAATTGCTTTCGTCAACTTTTTGAATTTTTTGCTTCTAAAATCACTTGTCGAATCTTTTAAGAAGGAGTACATGTCTGGGTCTAGAAACCTTTAAAAGGTGAGGAAGAAGTCTGATGAATAAAAGGAAGAATAAATCAGGAAACTAGATTTACAGACTGTCAGAACCTCTCATTTCCATAAAACAGAAGGTCTGTCTCTTCAACTGAAATCTGATGGTAACAGAAGAACAATGAACTCACTTCTCAATTTCCTTTTTAGCTTTCTTACTCAGCAGATCCATTTTCGTCATGATGTTAACTTGTGGAATTTCTAGAGATATCATAGCACTCAGGGCTGCCAAGATGCCAGAAATAAACTGGAGGAGGAAACAGAAAAGGGAAGATGAATCAACTGCTCCCAACAAGTCTCCAAATAGACAGGCTTCTACTCCTCCCTTCCAGGGAGAAAACTGGCCCTAGTAAAAGATGTGCTAATATTAAAGAGAAAGACCACTCAATCAGATGATTGAACCTCGGCTCCCAAAGGTGAGGATACTAAGGAAAGATGTGGCTTTAATCTACGGTGATCACATATCTCAATTTAGACAGTATTATCAACCTCCTTACTCATCTAATACTCAAGAGCTATTAATGATAAATAAATCTTGATTTAGTTCATAAACTGAACAAGAGATCCTCAGAAAATTTTAAAAAGGCTATTTTGTTGTTTCTTATTTATTTATTATTTTTTGTAGTTGTAAATAGACATCATGCCTTTATTGTATTTGTTTATTTTTATGAGGTGCTGAGGATTAAACCCAGTGCCTCACAAGTGCTAGGTAAGCGTCCTGCCACTGAGTTACAGCCTCAGCCCCTATTTTATTATTTTTAAAAATACATTATCGGGCTGTGGTTGTGGCTCACTGGTAGAGCACTTGCCTAGCATGCATGAAGCACTGGGTTCAATTCTCAGCACCACATATAAATAAACGAATAAAATAAAGGTTCATCAACAACTAAAAAATAGAGTATTAAAAAATACATTATTTCACTGCTTCTTGGTCTTCTGGCTAAGATCAAGTGTAATTAGTATAGTAGCTTTCTTTTTTAATCAGTTTACTATCTGACACGTTCTCTATCAGATAATACATGAAATGGATTTTTTGGAGCAGGGAGATGGAATAGGAGTTTTCTCCATCCACTCCAGGCATCAACACAGTACGTCCAGGAATGGTGCACTCCACCCTATTCTTGCAGTTGTTAAAAGCAGGTTGCTGTTGGTTTCTCTTAAAAACAACAACAACAAAAAAAACCCATTATTTAAAAAAATAACCCATCTGTCTCAATTTTCTTTAATAAACAGTTCCCTAAAATCTCTGAATCATCATTTACTATTTTTGAGTTTAAATATATCAGCATAATAATTTAACAAATATTAAGTGACTCTGAAATAGTCTGTGAAATATCCAGAATCATACAATAATCAAAAGGGATAGTCATCCGTTTACACTCGTGATTGAAAAATTCTTAACAGATTTATCCTCAGACCTTGAATGACTCCACCATGAACTGAGAATCAACAAGAAAAACTCCACACACTCGGAATTCCCACTGCTCCAGTTGCTGGACCAGCTGTTTCATCACAGGCAGGTGAGTGTATAGCTCAATCTGACCTACAGGAAGAACACCATGAGAACAGTACAATCTACAGGAAGAACACCATGAGAACAGTACAATCAGGAATAGGGTAATTCAAGACAGAGAGAACATAAATTTTCCCCAAAGATGGGGAAGTCAATCCTGAGTAACAATACATTCAATTTTTAAGAGGTCTTATAGTCTTTCAGAGTAGTCACAAAACTTAAGATGAATTTTAGCAAATTTCAAACAGACTACCCAGTTTTATGAAGAAAATAAAATTCTTCACACTTTGGTATGTAAGTACGCATGAGGTGGGTACTAGATAGAGATTGAACCCAGTGTCACTCTACGACTAAACTACACCCCTAGCCCTTTTTTTTTTTTTTTTTTGGAACTGGGGACTCAACTCAGGAGCACTCAGCCACTGAGCCACATCCTCAACTCTATTTTGTATTTTATTTAAAGACAGGATCTCACTGAGATGCTTGGCACCTCGCTTTTGCTGAAGCTGGCTTTAAACTCAAAATCCTCCTGCCGCAGCCTCCCCAGCCACTGGGATTACAGGCCACAATGCCCAAATCAGCCCTTCTTATTTTGAAATAGGGTCTTATTAAATTGCCTAGGCTGGTCTCAATACTCCTGAGTAGCTGGGATTATAGGCATGCACCACCACACCCAGGCACACTTCAGTTTTTTTGCCAATCAAAAGTGAGTTCAATTCACAGTAGCTGAGCCATGGAACCAACCTAGATGCCCTTCAACAGATGAATGGATAAAGAAAATGTGGAACATATACACAGTGGAATATTACTCAGCCATAAAGAATAATGAAATTGCCCTAGGTTCAATCCTCAGCACAATATAAATAAACAAAGATACTGTGTCCATCTACAACTAAAAAAATTTAAAAAATAATGAAATTAGGGCATTTGCTAGTAAATGGATGGAACTGGAGAATATTATGCTAAATGCAACAAGCCAATCCCAAAAAAACAAAGGCCAAATGTTCTCTCTGATATGTGGATGCTGATTCACAATAGGTGAGGTGATTCTGGTTACACTGTCTTACACTCCACTGGACTGTGACTCCATGAGAGCAGAGCCCATGGCTCCCTTGCTGTCTATGACATTCCCTGCATACAAAGCAAGCACTTGATGAACTCGATGAATAATGACAGACAACAAGTAAGAGATTGGTAACTTATTTTTTAGTTTCTTTCTTTCTTTTTTTTTTTAGTTGTAGATGGTCACAATATCTTTATTTATTTATTTTAATGTAGTGCTGAGGATCGAACCCAGTAGCTCACCTGTGGAGGCAAGCGCTCTACCACTGAGCTACAGCTACAGCCCCAGCCCCAGCTTGGGTACAGTCTATAGCTACAAATACTATACTAATTTATACCTCTGCTGAGGTCACAATTATCACAGCCTCAAGAAAACAACACATTCAAATTGCTGACTTACCTGGACAATCAAAAAGAATGTAGTCGTCCTCTACATGGCCCAGACAGTTCTCTAGCCAGTCAAAATTATTGGCAAAGTACTCCATGCAAAATACCAATCCTCCATTGGGACCAAACCTTAGAGAATCATCCTCCATCACATCATCCACCTCGATCAGTTCCCGGATGTCTAAAAAGGGCAGACAAGCCCTAAATCTAAGCATCCACTCAAAAATGATTACCCACCACCATAATAATGATTAATTTTCAAAATCATACATATGAAGTTATTTATGTACATGGTTTTGTACTGCGGCAGTGTCCATCAATAGGGAACTGAGCAAATACATTAAGGTATAGCTAGACATGGCACAGTGAAATATTATGCAGCTCTTTAAGAACTAATATAATCTCTTAGGTATGTTATTAAGTGAAAAATGCATGGCACAGAACTCTGTGCAAGAATATCATCAATGCTGGGCGCAGTGGCACACGCCTGTAATCCCAGAGACTCGGGAGGCTGCGGTGGTAGGACTGTGACTTTAAAGATAGCCTCAGCAAAAGCGAGGTGCTAAGCAACTCAGTGAGACCCTGTCTCTAAATAAAATACAAAATATGGCTGGGGATGTGGCTCAGTGTTTGAGTGCTACTGAGTTCAATCCCCAGTACCCCACCCCACCCCACCCCACCCCGAACAAAAAGAAAGAATATCATCAAGCTGGGGATGTGTACTAGTCATCCCAGTGACTCAGGAGGCTGAGGAAGAAGAATCGCAAGTAAGGGGAGAGCCTTTGCAACTTAGTGAGACCCTGTCTCAAAATAAAAAATAAAAAGGGCTGGGGAATGTAGCTATAGTGGTAAAGTGCCTTTTTTTAAAATCCCTAATACTGAAGAAAAAGAAAAAAAAAGGAAAAAATACATACATAGACTATTTATGGAAGGGTACAACCGAAACTGAAAATATTGGTTTTCTCCAGGGAGGGGGTTTTGGTTGCTGGGACAGAGCTGGGAGGGAGATATTTTCTTGTATGCTTATTCTTTTGTACCTTTTGTATTTTGAATCATGTAAATATGTTATTACCTACTTCAAAAAAAGTAAAACAAAAAAAAAGCCACAGTCTCTTAACATGATGACCGTAGGCAAGCTACCCAACCTCCCTGAGCCTCATTTTCCTTTTGCTGAGATGGGAAATAGGGATAGGAATCACACATCCTGGGATAGAAGGATGAGAATTATATGAAATAAATCACCTACAGGAAGGGCTTAAAAATTCTGGTATATGTATGTTATCTTAAGTTTCAGAAATCAATATCCATAATTTCCTACCTTAGGTTTTTACTTATTTATGTGATCAAACCTATAATTTCTGTTCACAGTTCTCTGTGAACAGATATTTCATCCACAAGCACAGTTTTTTTTCTTTTTTTTGATACTGGGGCTAAACCCAGAGGCACTTGCTTAACCACTGAGCCAGATCCTCAGCCCTTTTATGTATTTTACTAGAGACAAAATCTCAATGAGTTGCTTAGGATCTCGCTAAATTGCTGATACTGGCTTTGAACTTGCAATCCTCCTGCCTCAGTGTCCTAATCTGCTGGGAATATAGGTGTGTGCCACTGAGCCCAGCTCACAAGCACATTTATAGTGATAATACCTTCCTAACCACTACTTCAGGAATAAACAGCCAACCCAAGACTGGACTGATCTTCTAGGAAGATAAATTAAGGAGACACTAGTCAGTCAGTAAAACACTTGGACCAGAGAGTGATGTGAACCTGGGGACCTCTTTGGGCAACATGCATCCTGATGCAGAGAAAGCTGGTCTATAAGGAAGAGAAAATATATCAGAAACGGCAAGAAAGCTGGCCTTGGTTGAGTTTTGGGTTCTAACTTGTCATAAAATCTTATTTTTGGGTTTTGTGAGTGGTCCCCTAAGTCTCCTAACACATCTTTTTACTTAAGCTAGCTTGAGAGCTTAACCAAATGATCCCAAAGTAATGCAATGCCTTTTTCTCAAGGAAGAGGACTATCCCACATCCCTTTTCTCTTCACTGCCTTCCCCAACTGTACCTACAGCCATTCTCAAGGATCAAACATGTCATTATGAGAAATAAGAATGAAAAAGAATTTTAATTTCAGCTCCTTTTCACAGCAAAACCTCCTCATTAAGTTGTCTCCTCTCAGAATCTGCACAGGTCACCTGCATTTCACTTGAGATCAGTCCAGTCTGCTTTCATCTCTGCCACTCCACTGAAATAAATTATCGAAGTCACCAAAATCTGTGTTCCCAAATATAACAGCCATTGCTGTGTCCTCACCTTACACAACTTCTCAGCTGTACCTGACACTACCAACCACCATCTCTTGAAACATTCTCTCCTGGCTGTTATAAAGTCATATTTCCCTCCTGCCTTACTGACATCAACTGCCTCTACTGGACCTCTGAAAAGACACTGTCAAGGCTGAGTGTTGGATCCTTGTCTCCCTCCCAACATGAGCTCATCCAGTCCTGGGCTTTATGAATCCAAATGCTGCTTACCCAAATATCTGTACCTCCAGTATACGTGAGAAGTTTTTACTTAAGGTTGACCTCTTTATTTAAGCTAGCTTGAGTTCCTTTTGTTGGCTACAACCTAATAAGCTTTACTATAGATTTACCATAACAGGTCTAGCCAAGCGGGGACAGAAGGGAAGAAGTAAGAGAGAAGTCCACTCACTTTTAAGTCTTAACTAAGGATCAAAAAAGGCTACCATCACACACATCACCATGAACACATGTCGCCAAATGACAGCCTCATGTTGTTCACTCGAAAGCAGTTTCTGTGCTAAGCAGCCAGCACCCTTACTGTTCCTGAAGGAAGGGAAGGCTATGCTAGGACTTACCAGCCATCACAGGGTAGTTGAAGTGTTCTGCTGCTGGATCTAGGTTGACCACCTGGACAGACCGGTTGAGGGCTTCACAGTGTTGGACCATGGTGGCACAGTAGGTGCTCTGCAGTGTCACAGGATATAATGGGTTAGAGCAACAGGCAATGCAGCGATACCCTCCACACCCATAAAAGGTTTCTCCAGACTCTCTGGGGCAAGATCCACTAAGGCCAAACCTATGCTTTCATCAACCCTGATTATAGCTAGAAACAAAAGAAAAGGCACTGGACTAGGAATCAGGACACCTGTGTGGGCTGCAGATCCAGACCTGGTCTTGATTCTCTGGTAACCCTGGGAAACACTCACTCTGCCCCTCAATTTTCTCATCTCTAAGATGTTTTCCATGATCACTAAGACTCCTTACTGATCTAACATGCAATAAGTAGAATTTTTTTTTTTTTTTTTTTTTTTTGGTGGTGGTGGTGGTGCTGGGGATTGAACCCATGGCCCTGTGCATGTAAGGCAAGCATTCTACCAATTGAGCTATATCCCCAGCCCAACAAGTGGAATTTAAGGGAATATTTCTGATTACATGGTGCGGCACCTAACACATAGTATCTCTTCTAGGACTCATACAGTCCAAATGAAGCGTTAGGGTAGGATGGTCAAGGATGATGTCTCTGAGTAGGGGATATCTGAGCACAGAGGAATGAGCCTGCCAACCCAAGAGAACATTCCAAGAGGAGGGAACATCAAGATTTCAATGGCTCAGAACATGTTAATTAAAGCCTAAAGCCACACAACACCTCCAAAATTCTAGTGTTTTTCCCACTTATGTTATTTGATCGATACCATGTCTACTATATTTTAGTGCCCTTAACATTATTGCTTAAATCTGTTTACAAGGAAAAATTTGCTATTATTATAAATGGAAACCAATTATATTATATTTATCATAAGGATGAAGGTATAAAATTACAAACAACTTTTCTTCTGCCCCCCACAGTACTAGGGATTGACCACAGATCCTTGCACATGCTAGGCAAACAACCATTGGGCTACAGCCCCATCCCTTTTAATTTATTGAGACAGATTCTTACTGCTACAGGTTGGCCTGAAACCTGTAATCCTCCTGTCTCCTCAGTAGCTGAGATTACAGGCATGTGGTACCTTACCTGGTTTAGATTCAGAGCTTTTACAGGAAACAGTATTTGGCTAAGATTGTAAGCATTGAAGTTGTATGTAAATGGGCCGTGGGGGAACATGCTGGTAATCTCAGTTACTTGGGAGGCTGAGACATGGGGATGGCAAGCTCAAGCTTTTCTTGGGCAAAGAACTTAACCTTTCTGTGTCTTCCTTTTCTCTTACCTGTAAAGTGGGCGGGGGGGGGGGGGCGGTTTAGAGAGGGTTATAGGATCTATCTACCTGGTTCTTATTTTGACTACAAGGAGTCCTCAAATTGCCCTGGCTGGCCTTGAGCTTGCCATCCCCATGTCTCAGCCTCCCAAGTAACTGAGATTACAAGCATGTACCCCCACGGCCCATTTACATACAACTTTTCAATGCTTACAATCTTAGCCAAATACTGTTTCCTAGTAAAAGCTCTGAATCTAAAATCTGCCCTTTCCCCAAGACTGAGGGATTAGGGGTAGGGGCTGTAGATCGCTTGCCTAGCACGTTTAAGGCACTAGGTTCAATCCTCAGCACCACATAAAAATATAAATAAATCAATAAAATAAATGTGTGTGACCATCTACAACTAAAAAAATACTTTAAAAAAAGACTAAGGGATTAAGTGAGAGTTGAACTCACCTCACTACAAAGTGAAGAACTGAAAGAATTGAAAAGGGAACAACTTTTCCAGTATATGACCCCACGCTCCCTAATATGCAGTCCTCACACCACCTGATATCACCTATAATAACAAAAGTAAATGTTCTGACAGTAAAGAACAGTAAAGACCCTGTTTTAACCTCGGTGGCTCCGAGTCAAGGCCAGATTCTGGAATCTGACAGCACTGGATTTAAATTCTGGCAACAACTTACTAGCTGTGCGACCTTGGGCAAAGAACTTAACCTTTCTGTGTCTTCGTTTTCCCTTACCTGTAAAGTGGGCGGAGGGTAGGGAGGGTTATAGGATCTATCTCACCGGGTTTCCGTGAAAATAAACGAGGTGGCTAGTGCAAAAGTATCCAGTAAAGATTAACAACTACCATCTTTTCCCATCCAAACAAAACCAAAACGGACACTGAAGCAGAGAAGCGGGGCGCCCAGGGTCTCAGGGTCCCTAGTACGCACACCAGCCGACCGCCCCATCGCTTCCCGAATCCCTGGCCACCCACGAACGACGACTTCTCTCTCCTCACCTTCCCGCTGCCTGCGGGGCCCATGACCAGCTGCGCATACCGAGGCATGCCGGCTCTCGGGTTCCCCCGGACCCTCCGCCACACTCCCTTCAGCCTTCGCGCGACGCCCACTGAGTTCCGGGAACACGGAGCGCCCACCAATAGAAATCAACAGTCCGTTTACGCCTTTTGTTCGGCCACACTTCTTACTACGGAGAGTTCCGCGGACCAAATACCATGAGGAACGCTTCCTGAAGAAACGCGGCGAGGGCATTGCGCATGCGCAGAAGCAGTGGGCAGAAATCTGCGGTTGGGAAATTTGCCAACCCTGGTTGCCTGGGGGATAACGGATAACGGATATCATTTGGCATCCCTCCGCCTAGTGCCGTGGTCCATGATTTTACTTACATGGTGACACCCAAGATTTGCAAATTTGCTGAGGGTCTGGAACGCTGACGTGGAGGACACCTTTTGTTTTAAGGAGCGCTTATGTTTCCTCCTTGTGACGCGTCCCTTCCATAAAAAGATGCTAACTTGCAGACGCTCGATCAACTAAAGGACTCCCGCCCCTCCCCCAGTTGAACTCCGGGGTTGTGAATCTGCCCTCCTCGCTCTCTCCCGACGCTACTCGGGCCGCGTCCGCACGGCGTCGGAGGGGCTAGAATTCGGCGTCGTCCTCTTTTTCACCCCAATATCTCCGGGGCTGACGCACGCGTGCCGACGGGGGAGGGGAGAGAGGGAAGCTGCTCCCGCACTTTGCTCGCGGTCGTGGCACCGCGGAGATGCCGGGCCGGGGTCCCGGGTCCGACTGGATCGAGTGCAGCAATTCCGCAAAGCCGCCCGCTGTGCCCGGGACCGGGGGTGGCGGCAGCGGGTGAGGCTGCGGGCCCCGAGGGTTGGGGGTTCGGCTCTGAGCGTCAGCCCCTGCAGGGGACGGGTGGGGGCTGGCAGCTCTGCTCGTGGACTGGTCCTCTGCGCAGTGAAGTGAGGGGAGGGGAGAAGCTTTGTTAAAGTGGTCAGGATGGAAAATAATGGTGGCTGATTCGCTGTTTAGGGGAGGGGCTTGGTGCAGTGACTGAACGCTGATCACTGAGACAGTCGCCTGCGTGCATCTTTCTGCCCCGAGAGGGCGTTTCAAAACCTGCTGGGAAAACTGCGGGGAGCTGAGTAGGCAGTAAACGTCCGGAGGGCTTCCTAGTCAATAAGCCGGTTCCTTGACATTAAGCACCATTCTGTTAGATGGGAGCTTGTAATAGCCAATGATGATGAAGATAGTTGAGATACTGAAATCACTGCTGGAGGCTATCCTTATCCCATCCTTCCTTTGTTCCCTAAAAGCGAGAGCTGCTAGCGGTTTACAGTACAGTTCAGCCCAAGGTCCAGGCTCCAGCTGCACCCTTAGCCACGGGTTGCTCTTCCTCACCCGCGCGGCGCTGGGAATGGAATCCCAGGCCTCGTGCTTCCTGGGTAATCGCTCTGACTCTGAGCTATATCCACAGCATTTTTTTTTATTATTTCGAGACAGAGTCACGCTAATTTGTGCTGGTCTGGAATTTGCAGTCCTACCTCTGCCGCTGGCGTAGCTAGGATTACAGGTGTGCGCCACCGTGACTGGCATTATTATTATTATTTAAATATCTGGTGCTATTTAAAGACTTCTTAGAGGTGGGATGAGGTAGTGTGCTTTCCTTTTCTTCACAGTGCTTGGCTGAGTGCTGAATCCTAAGTATGTTAGATCAGTAAACTCATGGTCATTGAATAAATTGCAGGAAGTAGGAAGGGAGCAGGTTTTGTCTTAATTTGAGAAAAAGTCAAAAAGAGTTCTTACGAAATCGGAAACATTACAGACTAATTTTATCAGTTCCAGCACACCTTACTCTTCAAAGGACAGTCTTTTCAGTAACCAAATTACCTTATTAAAGAGCAAGGAAATGGGATGAATAACAGAAAAATCCAAACTACTTAATTGAGCTAACTGTAGGAATTAGATTAAGAAACTATAAGAGTCCAAATCTAGCTTAAAACAAGTCTTTTAAAGTACGGTAGAAATTTGATAATTCACTTTGGAAAAAGCTTGGAGCCATTAGGTTTTAAGCAGACTTGCAAGAGAAAATTTTGCAAGATAGTCTGAGGGAAACATGAAAAGCAAAAAGCATATATGTTACTATCCTTTTCATTTGAAATACATTCTTTAGTGCTTATAAAGCTAATATTACATATTATTTATATCCTTTTTTTAACAGATCAGCTGGACTTTATTATCAGAATTCCAAAGGTACTGGTGAGTAGTGCATAAAGAGCAGATGACACAAATAACAGGGTTCAGAGAAACCAGTTTGCCTGTAACTACTTAGGCAATGGATTTTTTAAAATAAGACTTTACTAGCATCTTTGGTAAACTGTCTTTAAGATTTTCAAGGCAATCCTTACCTGGGGTTCCCTCTTAACCCTTCAAGAGTTCTGTTTCAGGCATCTCACTTGAATAAATCCTACTCCTTTCATTCTTGAAAAAAAAAAAATTTAAAAGCTTTCTGTTTCAGTCATCTCACTTGAATAAATCCTACTCCTTTCATTTTTTTTTTTAAGAGCGAGAGAGAGAATTTTTCTTAATATTTATTCTTTAGTTCTTGGCGGACACAACATCTTTGTTTGTATGTGGTGCTGAGGATCGAACCTGGGCCGCACACATTCCAGGCAAGCGTGCTACCACTTGAGCCACATCCCAGCCCCTCCTTTCATTCTTGAAAAAAAAAATTTAAAAGCTATCTGACATCAAATATTTAAAAAATTAACCATAAACTCTAAAAGGGCTGTGTTCAAAACTGATGGTTGCAGAGCACAGTCTGGGTTTTATACATGGATGGAAAGAGGAAGTTCTAAACTGAACAGCTTCAAAGTCCACAAAATATTTCTTGTCTGGGGATATTTTATTCATTTATTTAAATGTGGTGCTGAGAATTGAACCCAGGGCCTCACACATGCTAGGCAAGTGCTCTACTATTGAGCCACAACTCCAGCCCCAATACAATATCTTTTTATTTATTTGTTTTTATGTGGTGCTGAGACTCCAACCCAGTGCCTCACACATGCGTAAACCTGGATTCTCTTTGCTTTTCCTTGGCATAGTCCCTGTATAGTCCTTACAACTACCTAGGGAAAAAATTCACACCCATATATGTATATGTATATGTATATGTATATACATAATGTAAATATATAACATGGTTGTGTATATATTTTACTTTGTGGGTTTCCCTCCACCAACTGGAAATTGAATTCAAGGGCACTCTACCACTGAGCTACATCCTCAGCCCTTTATTTATTTATTTATTTATTTATTTATTTAGTTTTGAGACAAGGTCTAAGTTGTCCAGGCAGGCCTTGAATTTGTGAGCCTCCTACTTCAACCTCCAGAGTAGCTGGGATTACAGGTATATGCCACCGTGCCTAGCCTCATCAAAATTCTTACTGAATTATAGTAAAATGTGAAAAATAAACAAAAGTAATAAGATTAAAACAACCCAGACGTGGAGGGAAATAATTGAAAAAAAAAAGTAATTATTGGTATATTTGATAGATTGACTATATTTAAAAAGCAGCTGGGTACCCTCTTCAGTAATACACATACTAGAACTGGAATGATACAGAGAAGATTAGCATGACCCCTGTGCAAGAATGACATGCAAATTCACAAAGCATTCCATATTTTTAAAAAATTAAACCATAAAAAATAATTTAAAAGAAATTAAAAGCATCCAGGTACAGTGGCATGTGATGTTATGACTGAGGAGGTTGAGGCAAGAGGATTGCAAGTTTGAGGACAACTGGGAAACTTAGGGAGACCCTGTCTCAATTAAAAAAAAAAATTAAAATGGGCTGGAGATGTAGCTCAGTAGTTGAGTGTCTCTGGGTTCAATACCTGGTACAAAAAAAAAAAACAAATTTCTAAACAAATATCAAAATAATAATGAAAGGTTTTTATAGTGTAGGATTTTTCTATTCAAATAAACAACAAATATATGCTAGTAAAAACTCTGAAAAGGCAGGGTGTGGTGGCAGAAGCCTGTGATCCCAGCAGCTCTAGAGGCTATGGCAGGAGAATTGCAAGTTAGAAGCTAGCCTCTGCAATTTAGCAAGACCCTAATTCAGCCACATAACCCAGCCATTTTTATTTTGGGACAGAGTCACACTAATTTCCCAAGCTGGCCTCAAATTTGTGATCCTCCTGATTCAGCCTCCCAAGTCACTGGGATTACAGGTGTGTGCCATCATGCCTTGCTACAGATGTTATTTTAATCTGATTTACCACAACTAAAATTGGTAGTCTTCAAAGCAATGAGTAAAATCCATCTTTCTTTCTCTTTTTATGTTGTAATGCTGAGGATCTCAATCTGCTCATGCCACTGAGTCAAAACCCAGGCCCTAAAGCCCATTTTTTCAACAATTTATTTACTACTAACACTTTACTATTTACCTTAGGAATAAATTACATTTCTGAAATTTTGACTTTGAGACTTACAGAAAATTTGTGAGAATAATACATGAAAGTTTAGGATCTTCATTCAGATTCCCCCAAAGTTAACTCTATCTAGTTTTTTTGTTTGTTTGTTTGTTTTTATTTTTAGTTGTAGATGGACACAATACCTTTATTTTATTATTTTTTTTAATATTTATTTTTTTGTAGTTTTTATATGGTGCTGAGGATCGAACCCAGGCCCTTGCACATGAGAGGCAAGCGCTCTATCGCCGAGCCATAACCCCAGCCCCAATTTTATTAATTTTTTTTTGGTAGTGTTGAGGATCAAACCCAGTACCTCACATGTGCTAGGCAAACACTCTACAACTGAGCCACAACCCCAGCCTTCGATCTTGTTTTTTTTTTTGGTACCAGGGATTGAATTTAGGGGCACATGACCACTGAGCCACATCCCCAGCCCCATTTTGTTTTTTATTTAGAGACAGGGTCTTACAGAGTTGCTTAGCACCTCACTTTTGCTGAGGCTGACTTTGAACTCGAAATTGTCCTGCCTGAGCCTGCTGAGCCACTGGGATTACAGGTGTGCATCACCATGCCTAGTATTATATACAAGGTCTTGCTGAGTTACTTATGGCCTCACTAAGTTGCTGAGGCTGGCTTTGAACTCAAGATCTTCCTGCCTCAGCCTCCCAAGCTGTTGGGATTACAGGCATTACTATGCCCAGCCGAGTTGTATTTCTTGACATTGACATTTGTGAAGAACACAGGCCATTTCTTTTGTAGACTATCCCTCAACTTGAGTTTGTTTGATCTTTCCTCCCAAGATTTAGCTTTTCACATTTCTCATAGGAATACAGCAGAATGATGCCAAGTTCACTTTGGTTCATTATATTAGGAGACACTTGCTGTGGGTTAATCTTTTTTTTTGTTGTTGTTGTTATAGGGATAGAACTCAGGGACACTCAACCACTGAGTCATATCCCCAGCCTTGTTTTTGTATTGTATTTCAAAACAGGGTTGCACTGAGTTGTCCAGCACTTTGCCCTTGCTGAGGCTGGCTTTGAACTCAGATCCTCCTACTGAGCCTCCTGAGCTACTGGGATTACAGGTATGCGCCATCACACCCAGCACTAAATTCATTATTATTATGATGGCTAGAAACAGATGATGTTTCTAATTCTACCGCTCATTCTACATTTTTTTTTTAAAGAGAGAGAGAGAGAGAGAAAGAGAGAATTTTTTTTTAAATATTTTTTTTTTTTTTAGTTTTCGTTAGACACAACATCTTTGAATGTGTTGCTGAGGATCGAACCCAGGCCGCACGCATGCCAGGCAAGCACGCTACCGCTTGAGCCACATCCCCAGCCCGAGAATTTTTTAATATTTATTTTCCAGTTATCGGCGCACACAACATCTTTGTATGTGGTGCTGAGGATCGAACCCGGGCCGCACGCATGCCAGGCAAGCACGCTACCCCCTGAGCCACATCCCAGCCCCTCATTCTACATTTTTTTCAATTGGTTTCCTGTTATAAGGAATAATTTTCCTTTCTCTACCAACTGTTTATGTATTTATTGTATCATTTATTTATGAATTTATTTATTGGGCAGGGGATGTGGCTCAATTGGTGGTGCGCTCGCCTGGCATGCGTGCGGCCCGGGTTCGATCCTCAGCACCACATACAAACAAAGATGTTGTGTCTGCTGAAAACTGGAAAATAAATATTAAAATTCTCTCTCTCTCTCTCTCTCTCTCTCTCTCTCTCTCTCCTCTCTTTCTCTCTTAAAAAATGAATTTGTTTATGTATTTATTTATGAATGTATGGATTTTTATTTTATTCAATAGGTTAAATCCTTCACTGTCATTGTTTTTCTGCTCAGATTATTTGAGATTTAACCAGTGTAAACCCTTTAGAAATGGCTTTTATGCTGTTTTAAATTGTCTCTATTATCCTTTGAGCACTTTGTTATCCCCTTTTCCTCTCTCTGGTGCTGGGATCAAATCCAGGGCTTTGTGCATGCTAGGCAAACACTTCATCACTGAACTAAAATTCCAACCCTTCCATTTTACTTTTTGCTATAAAATAGTGTACTGTTGTGTCAGCCATTTCTCCAAGGAGCCCGTGGGAGCAGAATGGTCCCCAAGTCCCCACCCTAACTTGTTAGAGTTACATGGCACACATATATCTATTTCTGTATTTTTACTTAATAGTTCATTCTGTGCCCTCCTCTTTCCTTATTCATGGGTAACTTTTTCTCCAACAGTATGAAACCTGGCTACCATTAACTATGATATAATTATTTGTTAGTCCTAAAATACATAAGAAGTAGCTTCAGAATTGTTAATCTACACCTCTACAAAAAAAGAAGCCTAGTAATTAAAGATTAGTATTTGCTTAGAGTACTTTTTGTTTGAGGGCATACAGTCCAAGCAATGTATTCAGAAACTGTTGGGTTAGGTAACAATTTATTTACTTATTTGCGTAGGAAATAAACTTAACATTTTAATTGTTTTAGGTATATAGTTCACTGGAATTAAATTGTTGTGCAGCCATCTTCCTAAATTAAAATTTCACATATCAAATTATGGTAAATCCCTATTTCTCCTTTTTTCCAGCCCCTGATACCCATCATTTCTTTTTTTTTAAAAAAATAATTTTTAGTTGTAGGTGGATACAATACCTTTATTTTATTTTTATGTGGTGCTGAGGATTGAACCCAGTGCCTCATGCATGCTAGGTGAGTGCTCTTCCACTGAGCCATGACTCCAGCCGGACGCCCATCATTTCTATGAATTTGTCTTTTCTTGGTATCTCATATATGTGAAATCATATAGTATTAATCTTATGACTGGCTTATTTCACTTAATGTTCCCAGGGTACCATACAGTAGCATATGTCAGAATTACCTTTTTAAAAAAATTATTTATTTATGTATCATTAGTTTTAGGTGGATACATTAGTTTTGGCTGCCTAATATTTCACTGGATGGATATACTATATTTTGTTTTATCTGTTAATCCATTGATGGACTCAGGTTTCTTCCCTCTCTTGGCTGCTATGAACATGAGTGTGTCCAAATATGTTTATGTCCTTGCTTTCTTTTGGAATTGCTAGATCAAAAGTGGAATTGCTCAATCACATGGCAATTCAATTTATTTTCCAGTTCTACACCATTTTACATTCCCACCAATGATGCACAAGGTTATTGATTTCTTTCTATCCTAATCAACACTTCCTGTTTTTCTGTTTCGTATTTGGTTCTTTGTGTGTGTGTGTGTGTGCGCGCTTGCGCATGCACCAGGATTGAGACCAGGAGTGCTTAACCACTGAGCTACATCCCCAGCTCGTTTTATTTTTTGAGACAGAGTCTCACTAAGTTGCTTAGGGCCTCCATAAATTGCTGAGGCTGGCCTTGACTTGTGACCCTCCTGCGTCAACCTCCTGAGTCACTGGGATTATAGGTATGTGCCACTGTTCCCTGTGGTTTGTTATGTTTTTTGATGATAGTTATCCTAATGGGTATGAAATGGTATTTCACTGTTTTTGATTTGTGTTTCCCAAATGATTAGGGATAATGAGTATATTTTAATGTGTTTATTGGCTATTAGTGTCTCTTTTTTGGAGACATGTCTATTCAAGATGTTTGTGTTCTAAAACCAAATCGCATATCATAGTCTTAAAAATTACCTGATATAAAATACTCATATTACTACTCCATAATAATACATGTAAATAACTAGATATTATTAAATTTGTTGAATTGATTTTTGCTTCTGAAATTCATAATATCCTTGTTTACAGTTAGAATCAAAGGTGGACATAGAGTAAACTCACACATAGCCAAGCTGCAAGAGTTATGGAAAACACCTCAAATTCAAACAATTCACATCCCTAAATCAATGAAGGATGCATCTTTTTTAAAGGTAATCTTTGAGGGAAATTTATTTATTTATTGTGGTGCTGAGGATCAACTAGAGGGTTTTGCGCATGCTAGGCAAGCACTGTACCACTGAGCTATACTCAGTCCCAGAAAAACATTTAAATATCAATACTATTTGAAGTCAGAGCTGAACTTTTTCTTTCCTCACTACTGGTGATTGAATGCAAGATTTGCTCATACTAGATAAGCACTTTACCACTAGCTACATGCCTAGCCCCAGAGCTGAACTTTTTATCAAAAATACTACTTACCAAGAGGTTAAGGCATTGCACATTACAAAGTTTACCCAGCATATTGTCTGGGAATCAATAAATATCTCTTGGGTAAACTCATGAATGAATGCAAGGATGATAGATTTCCTATCATAAGATCTAATGTGGGTTGGGGTTGTGGCTCAGTGGTACCAGCATACATGAGGCACTGGGTTTGATCTTTAGCACCATATAAAAATAAAATAAAGATATTGTGTCCACCTAAAAGTAAAAAATAAATATTAATAAAAAAATTTATCATGTATAACTAACTAAAACAAAAAATTTAAAAAGATTTAATGCATCTTTACTTAGGAAGCTCAAACACAAAGATACTCAAGGAAAGTTCCATTCTACTGGCTGCATGCCTGTAATCCCAGTGTCTTAGGAGGCTGAGGCTGGAGGATCACAAATTTGAGACCAGCCTCAGCAACTTAGTGAAGCCCTGTCTCAAAATTTAAAAAATAAATACAAATGACTGGGGATGTAGCTCAGTGACACAGCACCTCTGGGTTCAATCCCTAGTACTACCCCTTGTCCCCCCAAAAAGTCATTCTAGAGTTAAAAGTTGAAAACCCAACCTTATAAAGATTTAACTCAAGAACTACAAAATTAGAAGCAGCAGGTAAAGGAAATGGCATTAAGGGTTTTACAATTATTTACTTGTACGCTCACTAAATACCAGTTCTAAGAGCTGGGTGTGGTGGTGCACCTGTATTCCTAGTTACTTGGAAGGCTGATCTTTTGAATTTAGGAGTTCAAGGTTAGCCTGGGTTACGTAGCTAGACTCCATTAAAAGAGAGATTGTAAAGTAAATTCTGTGTGTGTATATATATACATATAGTAGACTCTTGAATCAAGCATGTACTTCAAAATCAGAAGTATACTCGTTCAGAATTACTTAACTGGAGATTTTTAACTGTCCCTCAGTATGTCCAATATTGATAGTTATTCTGGTACTGGAAAAAAGACTTTAGTTAAACATAAGTAGAGTCATTGGGTTAATTTTAGGTACTATGTTATACTTCAAAAATCATATTGAGATGGGCTGGCATTGTGGTTCAGTGGTAGAGTGCTCGCCTGGCATGCACAAGGCACTGGGTTTGATCCTCAGCACCACCTAAATGTAAAATAAAGATGTTGTGTCCACCTAAAACTAAAAAATGAATATTTAAAAAAATATCGCGAAGGTAAAATGCAGTATACACAAAGTAAAAATTGCTGGCAGAACAGCAGATTCACTCCCTTATTCCTCTAGGGCAGGGGATTCTCAAAGCTCAAAGGACATCTGGATTACTTGAGTGGAATGTCAAAATCACTTGCATTCTTTATTCATTGTGTGTGTGTGTGTGTGTGTGTGTGTGTGTGTGTGTGTTGCTGGGGATTGAACCCAGGGCAGCAAGAACTCTACCAACTGAGCTAATCCCCAGCTCACTTGCACTTTTTTTTTTTTTTTTAATTTTTAAAATTGTCAATGGACCTTTATTTTACTTATTTATATGTGGTGCTGAGAATCAAACCCAGCCTCACACATGCCAGGCAAGTACTCTACCCCGGAGATACGACCCCAGCCCCCACTTGCACTCTTTAAATGGCCATTTCTTTTTCTTTTGGCCACGTTAACATAGTTTAATTTGTTTAAATCAAATGTACAAATGGCACAGCTGTCCTAAACATCCACTCTTTCACATAAGGGAGACTGTCAACCTCTGTTCTATAATGCTGATCATAAATTCTTTTATTCTTTTAGCATCCAGACCTCACCATAGGCCAGAAGCGTTATCTGTGCAGCATTGCTAAGATCTATAATGTAAACTACCTGAGGACCTTGATGAAGAGGCAGTACATGTATGTGATTCAACGCAGCTTACAAAAGCCAGGCAGGTACACCTTCAGTTGGTGTCTCACTAGTTCAAGAAATGAGAGGGCCATCTAACTGTGGTGATTTATATGACAGGTGTCCTCACTCATCATAAGAGCCACCTCTGCTCTCCTTACTCACAGAAACAGCATTACTCTTGCACTATATGGCGACACCAACTGGAGAGGGAGGAGTCTTCCAACATTGCAGCCATATCTGCACCTGAAATGATCATACATCATTCCCTTTGGCGACCAGTGAGAAACAAAGAAGGGTCTGTTTCTTGAGGTTTAAGTGGGAGAGAATGTGCCCAATTTTATCTGAAGGGTAGCTCATACTAGTTTGTGTTCCCTAGTATGTTCACTTTACTAAATTCAGACTAGGTGGACAGAAAGCACAAAAGGATCTTTCTCTTTACTGAGCTGATTGAAATAGCCACTTTTTTAAAGAACATATTTTGTGGACTTGTAAAAAACTTGATCAGACATATCATTTCAATATATTCCCATTCAAATTTTAAAAAATGCAAATACTTGCAAAAGGAGAGTTATGGTTGCTTCTGCACTGGAGAGTATTTCAAAAAAAAAAAAAAAAAAAAAAAAAAAAGAGGAAAAAAAGAGATTAGAAAGCCCCAGTATTCAAACTGCACTTCTATAATTAACTTTGCATTTCAGGATTAATAAATCACAGGAGTTATTTAGGGACTTAAGCGGTCTCTTTGGTAATTCCAGTAGCTAAAAAAAAAAATAATTTGTGTAGATTTCCATGTGCATTAAGCAGTTGTTCACTTTGTTGGCTCCAATTAAGATACTTCCTTTTATTATAGGTTAAAAACTGGGCATGCATCTAAAATAAGATGTAAGTCACTGAAGATTTTTAGAAGACCTGGCAGACTATTCATGCAACCAGGTAAATTTGTAATTTAAAAAATATGCATTTCTTAAGATCTTAGGTTTAAAAATATTAAACTAAATGTAGATTCACTTTTATTATGAAGACATTACAAGTTTTGGAATGTGCTCTCTGCCTTAATTGTTCCAAATAAAAAACTAAACATGAGGGGGCTGAAACTGTAACTCTGGTAGAGCGTTCACCTAGCATGTGTAAGGCACTAAGTTCGATCCTCAGCACCACATAAAGATAATTAAATAAAGAAAGGTATTGTGTCCATCTTCAACTAAAAAAATATTTTAAAAAGCCCTAAACATGAAATAGTTTATGCTCTCAATTAAAAGAATACACAGCTCAAGGGAATGAGATTCAAATTATTTCTTTTTCTTCTTTTGGGAATGCTGGGAATCAAACCTAGGGCTCACACATGCTGAGCACATGCTGGGCTACTTCCCCAGCCCACAGTATTTCTAATTCTCAATATATTTACAATATCAAGGTCCAAAACTCAACAGAGAATGAATTTGTCAGAACCCTGATCCACAAATATCTTTTTGAGCCATCACACTTCTTTAATAAGATAGTGCCGTTTTTGTTTTTTAGTTGTAGACTGACCCAATACCCTCATTTTATCCACTTATTTCCATGTAGTGCCAAGGATCAAACCCAATGCCTCACATGTGCTAGGCAAGTAATCCACCACTGAGTCACAATCCTGGCCCAGATAGTGCCATTTTTACATGGACAGCATATTTTCTATAGCACTTAGTAATTTACAAAGGGCTATATCACTCATACTATCTTGTCTGATATTCAACAAACCAGTGAAAGCATGCCAAGCAGGTGATAGTATCAACGTTTTATAGATGCAACTCAGTCAAATCCAGACTTTAAAAAGATCTGCATAAAGGATCCTTCTACCACAAGTATAGAATACTGCAGAATTAAAAAGGAAAAACTGGAAGACAAATTGAGTGATCAGAAATTCTCAGAATTATAATGGAGTTATAAGTGGAAATGAAATAATTCTCTAGTTAGTGCCATACTGGCTAGGAAGTAGGGAAGTAAAGCCTTCTGAATTGATATTCCATTGCTGTACAACAGCATCAACCCAGCTCTGCTGTAAAAACCATACTAATACCTACCCAAGAAATTAGAGAAAGGGGAAAAAGTAAGTCTGGTTCCAAAAAGAACAGTTAGGGAAACCCTGGGGAGGGGAAAAGGCACTGTGGCCCCCCAGAGAAAGAACCAAAGGAAAATGGAAAGACACTGAAGATATAACTGACCGCTTTTTCTCCCTGACCAAAAGATTCTGAAAACCAATGGGAGAGGGCTTGGATTGTAGCTCCATGGTAGAGTACTTGCCTAGCATGTGTGAGGCACTGGATTCACTTATTGACACTGCATATAAAGAAAGAGGAGAGGAGAGGGAAGAAAGAAAACCAATGGGAATACTTAGTAACAAAGAATTTGTTATACAGTAACTTGTTTAGAATATAGTACTGTGTATCTATTATTTTTAAGAGTAAGAGGACTAAGGTGATTATCTCTGCTAAAAGTTAATTAATGAGCTAGGTCATTTTGAAAATGTTTCAAAGCAGACATTATAAATTCTTATTATTCCTTCAGTTTCTTCAAATGATTCTGAATCATACATGAATGAAGAAAAAAAGGAAGAAGATTTACTAAATAAGTGTATGCAATCAATGTCAATTGAAGAAAGGGGAGAACATCTGATGTTAACTTGACAGTCTTGTGTTATGGACTGAATTCAGACACCACCTAACATCAAGATATTGTGTCCCAAAGGGGAAGGCAAGGGACTGCGAATTGTGTCCTTTATGTTTAGGATGGTGTTGTTCACCATTAAGTCATGAATTTTAGTTTGTTCAAAAGCTTTATAACAATATGATTGGTCTGATATAGTTCTATGTACCATTGATATTAGTGTAATAAAATTTATATGTAATATATGCTTGTATTTCTAGCTAGGTACAATTAAAATTTTTCTTGTCACTTAAAAATGAATTATTTTTCTTTAAACCTGACAAATGCATTATGAATGTAATTCCTTTCTCTACTTATGCTAAATTCTAAAATAGCAATATTCTAATATCCTTCAAGTTTGGAATACTCAGATATATAATAGCATTTGAAAGACTATCATTGGGGCTGGGGATGTGGCTCAAGCAGTAGTGCGCTTGCCTGGCATGTGTGCGGCCTGGGTTTGATCCTCAGCACCACATACAAATAAAGATGTTGTGTCTGCCGAAAACTAAAAAAAATAAATAAATATTAAAAAATTCTCTCTCTTTAGGGAAAAAAAAAAGACTATCATTACTTGCAAAGTAGGCGCTCAATAAATAGTTGCTACTTGATGCAAGTTAAAAATGTACAGATTTGCCTTATCTTATAAAAAAATTAGGCTCTCAGGATTGGACCCGGGCTGCATGCATGCCAGGTGAGCTCGCTACCGCTTGAGCCACATCCCCAGCCCAATAGTTGCACTATTGACAGGATTCTTTACATTTGCACTTTAGTGAGCTTCCCAGAGAAACTTGAGTGGTTCTTACCCAAAAAAAAAAAAAAAAAATGCTGGGTTTGTAGCTCAGTGATAGAGCACTTGCCTAGAACGTGTGAGGCCCTGGGTTCAATCCTCAGTAACACACAAAAAAAATAAATCAATAAGGGCTGGGGTTGTGGCTCAATGGTAGAGTGCTTGCCTAGCATGCATGAGGCACTAGGGTCGATCCCCAGCACCACATAAACAAATTAAATAAACAAAATAAGGGTATTGTGTCCATCTACAACTAAAAATCATATTTTAAAAAAAACTGTGAAAAAAGAAAATTTCAAAAATTACACCTTAAAAAAAAAATCAATAAAATAAGGGTATTGTGTCCAAATACAATAAAAAAAATATATTTTAAAAATGTTGTTAAATCTTGAAAAATGGGAGTAGCAACAGTTTAAAGAATCACTGCTGATTTAATCAATCAACATGAGACATTATGTAGAAAATAAAATGTGAGGCCAACTTTATGACATAGAATTTTGTAAGAGAAGAGTGCTCTGAGAGGTCATCTCAACTACCCCTTTAATACTTAAATTTTGCGGTTTCATTTAGTCTTTCATTTTTATGTTTTTAAAAAAATTAAACACAGATTATCAAAAAAGTATAAATGAAAGGTAAACATTTATTACTAGAGAAGAGAAAAATGTATACAGAAAGTCTAAATTCTTTCTCTTCATGCACTACCTTTGCAATAAAGTCCAAATACTAACTTTGAAGATATTGTCAAGGATAAATTTTTCTAAACACATGACTATCTACTGTGTCGTGGACTTTTTTTTTCCATAGAAACTATATACTGCAAATATATTCTTATAGTTTACAAGAAGCTCAGAGCACTTATGTATAAACAAAAAAGACATTTCTTACTGCAAAATATTACAGAAGTTAATACAACTGTGTGGCTCTTAAGCATTTAATTACTTAAACAAAGGAATGAAAAAAAAACAAAACAACCCAGAAAATCATGAACAGGCATGGCTTTAAGATTTTTTGTATTCAATTCGTTCTACTTTCACATCATCTCCAATTAGCTGATAGACGTAAGTGACAACTGTAGATGCCTGGATATCCATCAACACAAATGAAGGAATAATATTTCTGAAAGAAAAAAAAAAGTTAGTATTCTGTACTAAAGAGAAACAGCACTATAAATATCAATTTAAGATAACAATTTGAGGAGGTGGGGTGGTGGCTCAGTGGTAGAGCACTTGCCTAGCAAGTGTGAGACACTGGGTTCAATTCTCAGCACCACATATAAACAAAATAAAAACAGAAGTTCTACCAATAACTAAAAAAAATAAAATTAAAAAAGATAACAATTTGAACTCAAAAATCTGATTATTACTTACATACTCAAAAGAATAATTACCAAAAGAAGACTGCTAAAAAGTACACAGTTATTTAAAAGATTACATGTCTTTTATGAAATGTCAAAGACACAATCATTAACTTTACTAAAGCCCCCAAATTTCTAAATTGTATACTACTTACGTTTCTAAGGCATTATAAGCGCCAGTGGCAGAACCTGGGTTAATGTAGAATTTATTTTCATGCTCAAATGCTTCAAATTTGTGTGTGTGCCCTGAGATAAGAATGTCCACATCAAACTGTCTCTGCAACAGGGCTAAGCTGGCCATATCTCCCCACGGAATAACTTGATGTCCATGGATCAGACCAATTTTGAACTGTCCCACAGTCACAACTTTCTGTTCTGGATAATTCAGATTCTAATATAGGAAAGAGATAAAGAAAACATGAATTTTATTTTTTGGTACTGGGGATAGAATCCAGGGTATTCTACCACTGAGCTACATCCCAGTATTTTTTATTATTTATTTTTTGCTACTGGGGATTGAACTCAGGGGTACTCGACCACTGAGCCACAGCCCTAGTTTGTATTTTATTTAGAGACAAGGTCTCACTGAGTTGATTAGCACCTCACAGTTGCTAAGGCTGGCTCTGAACTGGAAATCCTTCTGGCTCAGTCTCCCGAGCTGCTGGGATTCAGGCATGCGCCACCATACCCAGTTTGTTTGTTTATTTATTTATTTAGGCAGGGTCTTGCTAAGTTACTGAGGCTGGCCTTGAACTTGTGATCTTCCTACTTCAGCCTCCTGAGTCACTGGGATTACAGGTGTATGCCTGGCAAAAACATGTATTTTAGAAATGTTTTTTAAAAAATCACTGTATAAATATTCAACCTTTTAAGGATGAGGAAACTGAGGCACAAATAGGTTAAAATAATTTGCCCAAGGTTACATGCCAGTAAGTGACTAAGATCCAAATTCTAGTAGCACGGCTCCAGGGTTTGTGGATCTAGCAAATTAGAGACAAAAAAAAAAAAAAAAGATTGAATTCTTGCTAATTAGACTTCTTTAAAATAACAGATGGAAACCCTTTATTTAATTAACCAGATCTATATTCTAATTATGAATAAGAAGTTTGCCCCTGTCCTTGTTATTACTCCGGTCTTTGACTTTTATACCACCTATAGTTTATCCAAACTAAAATCACTAAAAAAAAAAAGTTAAGGGCTGGGGATGTGGCTCAAGTGGTAGCGCGCTCGCCTGGCATGCGTGCAGCCCGGGATCGATCCTCAGCACCACATACAAACAAAGATGTTGTGACCGCCAAATACTAAAAAATAAATATTAAAAAAATTCTCTCTCTCTCTCTCTCCCCCTCTCTCTCTCACTCTCTCTTTAAAAAAAAAAAAAAAAAAAGTTAAAAAAAATAGACCATACTATGTCCATTTGGTTTGGTATAAAAGAACCTTGTTAGAGAGTACCAACCAAGTTAGATAATTTTTTGTCTTTTAAGTTACATTGGTAAGGGCCTAAAAATTATCTATTCTAATCATATTTACTAAAAGTCAAAAAGGAGAAGTAATTTGTTTTTTTTTTAAATTGGTTGTTCAAAGTATTACAAAGCTCTTGACATATCATATTTCATAACATTTGATTCAAGTGGGTTATGAACTCCCATTTTTACCCCGTATACAGATTGCAGAATCACATCGGTTACACATTCACGTTTTTACATATTGCCGTACTAGTGACTGTTGTATTCTGCTATCTTTCCTATCTTCTACTATCCCCCCTCCCCTCCCCTCCCATCTTCTCTCTCTACCCCATCTACTGTAATTCATTTCTCTCCCTTGATTTTTTTTTCCCCTTTCCCCTCACATCCTCTTATATGTAATTTTGTATAACAATGAGGGTCTCCTTCCATTTCCACGCAATTTCTCTCCTCTCTCCCTTTCCCTCCCACCTCTCATCCCTGTTTAATGTTAATCTTTTAGGAGAAGTAATTTGTGAAAAGTCTCATTAACTATTGGGCAAAATTGAAACTCTAGAACGTTAGAGTTAGATTTATTAAGGTATAATTTACATACAGTAAAATAATCCTCTTTGGTGTACAATTTTTTTCAACTTAATGGGTTTTGATAAATGCATACAGCTGTGTAAGTACTGCCACATTCAAAATATAGAATATTTCTCTCATTCCATTTTAATTCTCTTGTGCTTTATAGCCAATCCCTGTCAATAGAGTAGCGATGGGGTCTTATTTTACTTAAAAAGGATCACTCTGGTTGCTTCTTAAAGAATAAACAGGAGGAAAGAAAGGTAGAGTGAAGAAAGTGGAACACAGGAAAGTGATGTGGTAGCTTGGAATAATAGGTCAGTAAAGGTGGTGATGGTGGTGGTGAGAAGTTCACAGCAACAAAAAAGAAGCTAAAAGATGGCACTACAAAAATAGTAACAAAGCCACTTTACTCAGCATCAATTTATTTAGTAGGAATAATTATTTAAAGTGTTTGTGGGGTAGTTTACATCTGTGTAATATGGGTTGAGCATCCCTAATCTGAAAATCCAAAATCTGAATCTTTTTGAGTGACCCAAACAATGACACAGATGGAAAATTCCACACCTCATGCCACATGTTAGGCTTTCCTGAAAATGCAGGCACACTGAAAACATTGTATAAATTACCTTCAGGCTATGTGTTTAAAGTGTGTATGAATGAAACAGTGAATTTCATTTCTAGACTTGATTCATATCCCCAAAGTAAGTGTATAGAAATATTCCAAAATTCAAAACAAACCTGAAATCCAAAATAATTCTGGTCCTAAGCATCTCAGATAAGTGATAATAGTAATTTTATAGATGGAAATTTTTAAAAAGAGAGATAAGAGAAAAAGACCTTAGCAATATAGATACCCTAGTCTAAAGGAAAAAGCTTATGTAAGTAAAAATTAAGAAGGGGAAATATCTGAGAAGGAAAGGCAAATACATCACCTCATCAAAGTCTCCTCTCACAATGTGAACATCACCAGCCAGAGTCTTGAGATAGTCATAACTCTCCTTGGTGCAAAGGTTTCCAGTGCAGAGAATGTGCTGAATCTTTCCTGGTACCAGGAGTTTTTTGAATTTAGCAGGTAAACTGTTGCACCGATGTGGGATGTGCAGATCTCCTAATACCAACACCAACTTTAAAAGTGTCAAGATGAGATAAAGCATATTAAACATGATGTCAAAAAAAAAGACATTCTTGGGCTGGGGCCAGTGGCAGAGCACTTGCTATCACATGAGAGTCACTGGGTTTAATCCTTAGCACCCCCAAAAAAATAAACAAAAATAAAGGCATGCTGTCCACGTACAACTACAAAAAAAATTTCAAAAAAATTTCTCCATAACTTCCCTTTTTAAATTAAATTTATCAGAAATTCCAGAACCTGATAGAAGTTGTTCATATAGTTCCTATCATGACTATTCAAATCAAAACACATAATAATACACTCTTTTCTAAATCAATCTTTTGTGTGTGTGTGTGTGGTGCTAGGGATTGAACCCAGGGCCTTATGCATTCGAGGCAAGCACTCTACCAACTGAGCTATATTCCCAGCCCCTAAATCAATCATTTTATTTTGGTCATAAACAATTAAGTATACACAATACAGATAATCATTCTACCTATCAAGAATAAAATCAAGCATTCCAAAGTGACTTATTTAGAGATCTATAAATTATTCTGAAATAAACAAAACCACAAAATGAAACGTATAATACTGAACCCTATAGAACTGGGCATTTTGAAGGCTTATAGGGCAATTCATATTTCTGTAGTTGTAACGTAAAATTTATATCTTAATTCCAGAAGCACTATTAAAGGGTATTATTAAAAATTTAATGAGAGAGAAGTTAATTCTGTAATTGATGCATATACTAGGTTGACAGTTTGGAGAATAGAAGCCAAAATTTACCATTTTTGTTACTTCCAACTATTAGCTATGCATTACAGAGGTACAAAAACAGCCTATGATTCAGAGTTACAATAAAGACGTGCTTATGAATTATAACCTTTTTTGATATTTTCACTTTCCTTCATTAGAAACTCTCACTGTCATGTTTTTATTACCTAGATTAAATTACCTATGTACTGTCAGTATAATTCCCAAACTTAAAAAAAAATTCACAATCTTTCATGTGCATTAGAGGATTAAAACAAAAAAGAAAAGTCAGTTAAATAAGTGATGAATTTAGCAGGAGGTAGTTTAGAGTTGCAACATAGTCTCAGAGGACAAAATCATATTTTGCTCTGAAATAAAAAATAATAAAAACCCCCACTTCTGTAAAATTTCAAGATTTGACAAATAACATTATATAATTTAGTCATTTAACAGAATATTGTTAAAAAAAGATAATTTAAAAATAATTTCTGTCCTCAGCCAGGCATGTTGGCACATGTCTGTAATCTAGCTATTTGAGAGGTTGAGAGTTGAGGCAGGAGGAATCCAAGTTCGAGGCCAGTTTTGGCAATTTAGTGAGACCCTGTCTCAAAATAAAATTTTAAAAAAGGTTGGGGATGTAGCTCAGTGTAGAGTGCCCCTCAGAGAAACCCCCAGTTAAAAAAAAAAAAAAATAATAATAATCAAAAAATCTGCCCTCAAAAAGACAACATAATCAATTTTTTAATGTTTTTAGTTTAAGCACCTTCATTTCATACAGGATGTTTTCCTTTATAGATATCCTATCCATAAAGGTTCATGCTTTTTTTCTGCCTTTTTTCCCTTTATATATATTTTTTAATTTTTGTAGTTATAGATGGATAGACTGCCTTTATTTTTAATTTGTATGTGGTGCTAAGGATCAAACCCAGTTCCTTGCACATGCTAGGCAAGTGCTCCGCCACTGAGCTACAACCTCAGCCCCCTTTCCCCATATTTTTAAATTGGTGCATTATAATTATATGCAATAGTGGGATTCTTTGTTACACATGTGTTTGCACATGATATAACAATTTGGTCAACATCCTTAACTAAGGCATGACTATTCCTCAATATTATCAAAGAAAACATTAAATACTTAATGTGTAAATTAAAATGATTACTAAAGCAAGTTTGATTCATCTGGCAACAAAAATAAAAATGACTGCAAAGGAAAGGAACTGTTATCAGGACACAAGGTAACTGAAGTAACATGAGGTTACAAAATTAGCACATTTTAAGAGAAACTGTTAAATAAAGTTTCTTCTTTATAGCTTATAAATATCATTTTATAATTTATAAACATAGTTTCAATAGTTATTTGTGCAATGACCTGTTTCAATGGAGAGCTTAGTGGACATAAACTCTGTAGAACTAAAAAACTCTACAAAGTTTCCACCCTCATTGGTAATCAATATAAAAACACCTTGATACAGAACAATATTCATTCTGTTTTTTAATATTTATTTTTTAGTCATAGGTGGACACAATATCTTTTATTTTTATGTAGTGCTGAGGAGCGAACCTAGTATCTCACACATGGTAGGCAAGTGCTCTACCTCTGAGCCACAAACCCCAGCACCTAGAACAATCTTCATTCTAAAGTGGACTCCTTTCAGATATGGATTGAAGTACATAGTTAATGTGGAAGCTGGCATATGAGAAGAAAATAAAAAATAGATTTTTATATTTAAAAAAGAACAAATTCATAACAGTGTATATGTCTATTAGAGGTTGAACATGTTTGGGACTAATAATGAATGAACCATTCAATCCGAATGTACTAGAAAGAAAATTAGTCATGATACTTTATGACTGATGACCTAAATTCTTCAAAGCACTCTGCATTATCCTCACATATATCCAAGACTATTAATAGTCTAAAGCTACAACTGTATGAAGACCACACTGAAATTATTTCAAATTAATTAAGGATTCTTAGTAGGGCAGAATCCGCTGGTTTCCTGCTGGTGACAAAGTTATAAGGGAAAGAGTGTCATATATGTTCAGGAGTGTCTCTGCCAATATTCCACACTTTGACAAATTAGGTTAGATACAGATTATAGAGTCTTTTAAGACAGCAAAAGATCCTGGATATGGCAGTCTTGTTAAATTCATAAAAAGAAACAACCCAAACAAAGCATGGGAATTTGGTTACTTCCTATTTGACAGATCTTAAAAGGGTGAGAAACTCAGTCAGTAACAGCCATCCAACCACCATTGTTAGTAGGAGCTAAGAGAAGAAACTTACTCTGTGCCCAGCCTTAGTGGAATGAAGAAGTTGATTGCAGACAGGGGGATGGGGGGAAAAAAAAGGATGAAACATGACTAATGTTAAAAGAAAGCAACAAAAGGAAACAAATCAAAAAAAGAACAACAAAAAAACCCCACACCAAATGAATATGCAAAAAATTGTTAATGATTTCTAATTGTTAAGAAAGAAAATGTTAAAAATCAGCTGTGCTCAAAATAATAACCAAAGAACCATTTGCTGTACTTTAAAACATGACACGAATGCTCACTTTTTAATAAAATTGCCTTATCAGTTTTTCTATTTTTCTACTTGATCTTGTTCTCCACGTTGACTCCCATCTCTTTTGTTTCTCTTCTGTTTAAAATTTTAGAATAAAGTTTTTAATTTTTAGAAAACAATTTGGAAATTCATTGGCAATAGCCTAAAGGTTAATCTCTTCTGGATTCTTGGGCTCTAATTATCCTTCAGGTATATTGGCTTTAATTCTCTTATGTTCAAAGTTCTAGTAGTGAAAAACTATGCTGCAGCTGTTTTTTTCATAGAGGATGTATACAATACCATAAATATGTATCAAGTAACAAAAATGTCACAAAAATAATAAATCAGACACATTAATCCAGTTAAAATTGGACCTTCCTGGTATCTAAATTTGCTGCCCACAGACTCTGGGCACTGTACAGTGTTAAATGTCCCTAAAATTCTTTGCCAAATACAATGTTTTTACTCATAAAAGAATTAGCTGATGATAAATTTTGTTCAGTTCTTTCTTTTTCATATAAAAAGTCCATCTACCCCCCAAAAGTGTTCACCTTTCTAAACAACTTCTGAAACATGAATTTGGAATCATGGCTGGAAAGTATTTCTTCTCCCTTGGATAAATGTCTCAACATTACTGTAAATTGGAGTCTGTTTAGAAGCAAGAAGCCAAAAGTGGGATTAAAGCCTTTGTTAATAACAATAATAATATTATTATTACATATTTTTGGTACTGGAGGTTGAACCCAGGGCTCCCTACGAGTGAGCTACACCTCCAGCCCTTTTTATTTTTTTATATTGAGACAGGGTCTATCTAAATTGCCAAGGCTGCCTCGAATTTGCCATCAAACCCCTGGGATTACAGGCATGCACCACCACACCAGGCCAGGATTAAAGCCTTTAAAGAAACAATTATACAATTCAAGTTTTAGACTATCACCTTATAAACCACCTTTTGAAAGGTACTATTTGTTATAGAATAGTAACAGTATTAAAAAATGTAATGATCAGAGAGAAGTTCCTCCAGTTGAACTCCACCAACACAAACATCAAGAATAACAGAGCTCCTCTGCCAACAGTTGACATTTTAGAGGGCCAAAGACACCTTAGAAAATCTGATTACAATTATGAACCCTCTACAGCAGCAGCTCCCCAGTTTTTATGTAGTTTGGTGTTTTGTTTTTTCGTTGTAGATGGACATGATATGTGGTTCTTAGGATCGAACCCAGTGCCTCACACGTGCTAGGAAAGTGGGATTAAAGTGGGAAAGTGCTCTACCAATGAGCCACAGCCCAGCCCCTGTAGTTGGGTTTTAAGGTTAGCAACCTATGGGGGTGAGGGGGGACAGCCTGAAGCTGGCTGGGGAATCATGGGGAAATACGATGCAGGAATGCGGTAAAGCTCCCTAAAATACCCCTTGGCGCCAACTCTGGCTCTCCCCCCCCCCCAAAAAAAAAGCACATGTTCACAAAATTTTCCAAATAATTTCATGGAATTCACACACCCATCAAGGAATCCTGCTCTAGAGAGTCGCGCCAGGCGCTGCCTTCGGAGAGCAAGGGCAGCTGCGCGTCATTCCAGGGGCGGAGAGATCGGCTCTCGCTCCCTTTGCCTTGATGGCAAACTTGAACAGCCAGTGAGTTCTGCGGAGATAACTTCCCGCTAGGCACTGAGAGGCCAGCTTTCGCCACACGGGGTGGCGGCCAGCACACCCCAACCAGCTGGAAAGGAGCAGGGCACGCCTGGGAGCGCAGGGGGCCGCTGGAGGTGTAGGCCCCAAGGCCCTCCCTACTCCAGCGTACCGAACTCGTGACAGGGTAGGCAGCTGAGGCCCTGTCCACCCGCGGACATACTCTGGCCCCTGGGGCCAAGGGGCGAGACCGCCCGCACCCAGAGGTGGCCGCTCCCTTCCTTTCCTAGCCCTCCTCCTGGGCCTTCCCCAGGCCGGCGCCTCGGCCGCGCTCGCCAACGCCTCCGGGATGGCCCAAGCCCTCGTCCTGAAATCCCCCATGGCTCCCAACGATGCAGCAACCCCGCCGACAGCCAGGCCTCGGTCGCCAGCGACGGTCCTCACCATCCTGTCACCGGGCTCCGCTCAGTCACCAGAACAGCAGCCGCCCTCTTCCTCAGGTTCCTCGGTGACCCGCCCACTTTCCCCTCAACCAATGAAAAACGAGGTCGACTGGAGACGGCCCTACGGGGACCCGCACAGTCCTTTTACCGCCGGAAAGCGAACCTGAGCTTTGAGAATTAGTGGAGGCGGAGTGAGAGTGGGAGGAATTGAGGCTGCGTAGCTTCGAAAAACGCGGGCAACATCCGGGCATTTGGGGCCAGCAAGCTAACCTGCGCCTTCCAACCTTGCCTTTCAGCAACCGCTGCCATGCTGAAGTGCGGGATGAATGGCAGTCAGGTGAAAGGTGGGGCAGCCTTTTTTGCCTCCCTGTGTAGAAGAGGAAAAGTCTAAAAAGCCAACGACGTGTCTTCAACTGTCGCCTCATTCTTCCCCTTTGCCTTTGTGCGCCAGCGCTGAAGTCGCGTCCTGACCACTGCCTGTCCCCACAAGGGCCCTCGGGGCTTCTGACGGCAGGATGAAGGCCCCTCTCCGTTGAGGCGTAGTGTTCAGTACTGCGCAGCGTGTGGGGAAGAGTGGGGACAAAAATAATGTGTGGACAAAGTATTTTAGTGCCCAGAAAAAAAATAAGCCTGATTTTTTGCACAGATTTAATCTTTTTTGGGTACTGGGGATTGAACCCAGCACTCGACCACGGAGCCACATCCCCATCCCTTTTATTTTTTATTAGAGACAGGGTCTCACTGAGTTGCTTAACACCTCGATGTTGCTGAGGCTGGCTTTGAACTTGTGATCCTCCTGCCTCAGCCTTCCAAATCGCTGGGATTACCACGCCCAGCAGATTGTACGATTTTAAAACCACTAAATCACCTTGGGTCTCAGTTTCCTCATCTGTAAAATGGGAACCTTAGCAGTACTTTAGAAAAGCACTTTCATTAGTAGGGTTTGTTGTAGGCATGAAATGGAAATTAATATAAACAAAAGGGAATGTGTGGAACTGCTCTTCATTGTATATGGCCCTTTTAAAATGGAAGTTAATACAGAAAGCATTTAGAAAAGCGGTGGCTTTCTATAAATTGTAGCCTGAAAATGGTCATTGAAAACTATCTTGTATTGTGACTGGCTTCATTTGTGTTGAAGACAAATATAAGAAAATAATAATGAGCAGGAAAGGGAAGGACAAGTCCCCCCATTGTTACTTGTTCCCAGAGTACTAGGAAATTGTCTTTAGCAGTGTGCACCTTCTTTTTTAATAGGGAATTTTAAAAAAAAATATTTTTTAGTTGTCAGGAATCTTTATTTATTTATATGTGGTGCTCAGAATCAAACTCAGTGCCTCACACATGCTAGACAGGTGCTCTACCACTGAGCCACAACCTCAGCCCCATCAATAGCCAATTTTCTGTGATTATTTAATTTTGCTTTCCTTCCTAGACTGTAAATGTGATGAGGGAAGGAACTAATCTTGTCTTGTTCATTACTGTACCCCAGTGCATTGGGCTGTATTTGGAGTCTAGTAGGTGATCAATACATATTCATTGGGTGAATAAAAGGTCTGCATCAGGCAATCCAGGAAGCAAATGTGAAGAGACACATGCCTCTTTTAAAATTATTTATTTATTTAGGTCATCCCATCTTTCGTAGTCTGCACACTTGTGATTCTTTAGCATTGCAATCTGAATTCTGGGATTGTTATTTCTTTTTTATGTTCTTCAGTAGATTGATAGGTCCATCCATTTATATTACAGCATAGTTTCCTCTATATATTTGCATGTTTTTTACTTATTCATAATTCATAAGAACATTAATGGTATTAACCCAAGCCAGATCAATATTTCATCCAGCCCTAGCCTCTCTTTCTAACAGGACATGCAAGTGTGTTTGATGGGAAAGTCTGACATCTTCTATGCTAAAATCTGGTATTTCCCCATGCTAACCTCAAGCAGAGATGAATACTCTTAATTTCTCTCTCGTAATACATTTAAAAAATTTAGTTGTAGTTAGACATAATATCTTTATTTTATTTATTTATTCATTTTTTATGCGGTGCTGAGTATCAAACCCAGTATCTCGAATATACTAGGTGAGCACTCTACTGCTGAACCACAGCCCCAGCCCCTCTCGTGATGCTTTTTGACATGACCAGCTGTGGAGTTATTAAAACATTTAAAATCATCCTCTCCATGCCCTTTTTCCATATATTTTTTGCAAATAGATTTATTTAAACCAAATTGAAAAAAATGCAATAGTATGGAAATTTCCTTGCCACAACAGCTCCACACAATACTGCAGACATATAGAAGAAAGAATGTCATTGAAGTTTATACACTCATTCTGCAAATTTATTGACTCCTACTATGTGATGGCATTTTTCCAAAGGCATTATACTGTATTTCTTAAAGCAATGTGTCATTAGTCTAGAAAATGCTATATGGATCCGTTGAACAATTTGTCTATCAGATATATTTAATTAAAGAATTTGTCCCTAGATATTTGTATAAAACATGCAAAAACCAAAAGTCAAAACATCCTATTTTGATTAAGGAAATTGTTCCAATATATGCAGGAGAAGGAATTCAAAAGCATTATTTCCAGGTCAATCATACCACAAAAGTTCAGCCAAAGATGAATCCAACATATTGCAATAAACCCCTTTTGAGATCTTGCACTTTGGTTTTCATATGTTCTGATAGGACTTGACATGAAACAGAAGTTGAGATCATTATGGCTAACTTGAGTTTATTGGAAACCAAGGAAAAGCTGAATGTTATTACTGCCTATACAGTCCATGAATTAGAATGAATGGTAGAACCAGGCTGAACTATGTGTTGCAAAATAGGCAACAAAGGGTGGGTACTATTTCCATTTTACCAATAGTTGATTGATGCGTATTATCTGCAAAACCAAAAGCCTCCATTTCTCTCTCTAGGAATTATACCCACAGGGCAGGGAAGAATTGTTCAATTGAAGAATCTGTTAAAGAATTTGAGCTGCAGGAACAAATTGTTCAGTAGATTCCACTGATCTTTATGAATTTATCTTGAGTCCTCTGCTTGATGAAGTAGCCCTGTGGTTTGTTTTTGTTATTAGAGAGAAGGAATGTAAACAGTGCTTTTTCTTTTTCTCCATAGTGTTTGGGAAAGCAATCCAGGCTTTATCCCGAGTGAGTGATGAGCTGTGGCTAGACCCATCTGAAAAAGGTGTAAGTGTTACCAAAGTAAAGCTCATCCCACAGACAAACCAATGTCCCAGAAACGAGTTGGGGAGAAAGAAAGGCTTTATTTAATGTCCAAGAATGGGGCAAGAGGGCGCTCTGTTGGCACATCAACTTCTCAACTCCAGGGGCTTCAGAGGTTTTGGATATAGGACAGGAATAATGAGGGAGAGAGATAGGCTAATAAAAGGAAGAAAATTCATATCTTTTCTGGGAACAGGTAGAAATCTTCCAGGAACTTGGGGTGCCACCTCTTTTTTACTTCAGTTATGTCTGGTGTTTCTGGTGATGGTGTCTTTAGCCTTGAAGTGGGCTAAACAAGTCTAGTTAACACTGTGTCATAGTTTTGGGTAAAACATTTCTCAAGTGAACAACATGTCTACATGCAGAGCTGAGTGAAAACCTGATCCAAGGTTAAGGCAGCAAAGGAGAAATACACAATTTGGAGGCAGAGAGGCCAGAGTCTTTTCATCCTATTCCAGTCACCCATTGGACATAAGCATGCCTAAGTGAAGAGTCAATGTTTTCAGCAAAAGTGGCCTTCAAGTCCCTAAAAAGTAACCTATACAACCTATCATCATAACTCACATGTCAGAGATGATATCTACCCCAAAGCTAATGAAGGCTAATTATTTATTAGCTTTGGGGAGGCTAATAATTTATTTCCATCTCTGTGATCTCCAAAATCAGTGATTTTTTTTTAAGAGAGAGAGAGAGAGAGAGAATTTTTAATATTTATTTTTTAGTTTTCGGCAGACACATCTTTGTTTGTATGTGGTGCTGAGGATCGAACCCGGGCCGCACGCGTGCCAGGTGAGCTCGCTACTGCTTGAGCCACATCCCCAGCCCAATCAGTGATTTTTTTAAAAGTCAACTAAGAGCAAGAGATCTGGAGGGTTTATTTAGGTTTTTCTCTGGTAAAATAAATAAGAATGTGAAGTAATAGATCATGCAGTAAGACAGAAATGTTTAAAGATCCTAGTCCAGATTGAATGGAACCAGGAAATTCAGAAATTACAGTTATCCCTTTCATTGTTCACCTTTATTTTATATATCTCAGTATACTTAGAGCACAGGAAACTTGAAATCATGCAGAAAAACATAATTTATTCAAGTCAGGAGTCATACACTGGTGATCAAGAGACTAGATGTGGCCTGTAGAAATATTCTGTGAGACCTACACTATTATTTTTGTTGTTGTTGTTGTTTGTTTATTTTTTCATAGAGGGGCTGGAGATGTAGTTCAGTGGTAGAATGTATGTTTTTCATGCACAAGGCACTGGGTTCAATTCCAGCATACTCCCTCAAAAATTGAAATAATTTCTAACATTTAAAAATTGTGAGAGTCCACATAAAAATCTGAATTTCTTGCTTCTCTTAAAAATGTAAAAGACCCAGGACTGGGATTGTAATGCAAACAGATAAATAAAATTAAAAGACCTGATAATTTTGGGGCTTACAGTCACAAAGGAATTAGTTAACCAGAACCAAGTAATGGTTTTTCTCCCTTAGATGAGGTATGAGACCACCAATTTACTATAACTCCTTTTTATATCACCTTCTGCCACTTCATCCATTAAAGTTAAAGCCCCTGTGGGCATTTTCATTTTCAATTTAATATAGATACATACACATATGTATGTACATATGCAAATTCAATATACACTGAATGGTGTAGTCCATAGTTAACATTTCATGGCATTATAATTGAACTTATTTAACTAGGATATTAAACATAATTGAATTTAAGTATTCAACTATCACTTAAAGAAAGTTGGTTTTCTCCTAATTAGCTCTCTTATTTTTCCCAGCTTGCTCTAAGATCAATGAATTCTTCTCGATCAGCATATGGATGTGTCCTGTTCTCTCCTGTATTTTTTCAACATTATCAATGGTCAACCTCAATGAAAATGAGTGATAATGACAGAGCATTGAATTTAAATTGCAAACTGGGAATGAAGGTAAATATAAGTAGTCCTGGGTTTCTCTTGCATTGGAGAAATATTTATTATATAGGATATAACATATATTCTATACTTGGTAATTCAGATGGCATGCAGGACAATTCTGCGTATTTATGAATATTACGTACATCCTTGTTAGTTTTAAAGAAACAGATAAAACAACCATATTAGGTATGTTCTTAATATGTATACTATGTTTGTGTTACAGTCAATTCTACCCATCTTTAGATGTCTGACTTCTCTCGAAAGAAATGTAGAAAAGTGCAAAATATTCACCAGCTCTGATGAATGCAAAATAGTTATTCAGTTCTTCTGCAAGCATGGTAGGTGTTCAAAGTGGTTTAAATTTTTGTGTTTTCTTCTTTGTGTGTGTGTGTGTGTGTGTGTGTGTGTGGTGATGGGGATTAAATCCACAGCTTTGTGCATGTGAGGCAAGCACTCTACCAAATGAGCTATATCCCCAGCCCATGTTTGCTTCTTAATATGATTCTTGTTTACAGACTCTCAAGATGTCACATAAACATTGTTGCTTAGGATTTGTGTAGTTATGTGGTAGGGCAGTTGTATTATCTTAACTGTCTCTGTAGGAGTATTATAAGATGATTGGTATTAATTATTTCCTTCTTATGACTTGTGAATGGCACAAGCTATACCTACATACAAACTGCTATTTTAAAATGCTTATTTGAGAGCTGGGGATGTGGCTCAAGCAGTAGCGCACTCGCCTGGCATGCATGCAGCTCGGGTTTGATCCTCATCACCACATACAAACAAAGATGTTGTGTCCGCCGAAAACTAAAAAATAAATATTAAAATTCTCTCTCTTGGGACTGGGAATGTGGCTCAAGCGGTAGTGTGCTCGCCTGGCATGTGCGCAGCGCTGGGTTCGATCCTCAGCACCACATACAAATAACGATGTTGTATCGACTGAAAAACTAAAGAATAAATATTAAAAAAAATTCTCTCTCTTTAAAAAAAATAAATAAATAAAGTGCTTATTTGAATTTAAATTGGTTACTCTAAAATTGACTGATTACTCTATGGTATTAGTCACAAATGCTATGTGCTATGTGACTAATACTATGGTATTAGTCACAAATGCTCCTAGGTAAGAACAGAAAAAAATAATGCCTGCTGATATTGAAAGTGTCTAGGAGTAGAATATTATCATAGCTGGGGCTGAAGGAGGCCCAAAGTTACAGAACTAATAAGTCACAGAGCCTGGATTTGAATCCTGCCCACTTTGGGAGCCAAAGCTCGCATTTATTCTCTCTGTTACACCAAGCTTTCACATTTCCTGACCTCAGGCTTATAAGCAAGATATTAAAATGTTGTACTGACAGGACTTTTGCATTCTTTTTTTATTTTTTATTTTTAGTTGTTGATAGACCTTTATTTTATTTGTTTATATGTGGTGCTGAGGATAGAACCCAGTGCCTCACACATGCCAGGCAAGTGTGCTACCACTGAACCCAACCCCAGCCAAGGACTTTTGCATTCTTAACCTGTATGGCATACTGATTCAGAATATGGACTCTGAATGCCATGAACACTAGGGTGAAATCTGGTTCTGTCCCCTCTGTGGTAAGACCTACAGCAAATTATTTTATATTTTGTGCCACTTTTTCTCAATATGTAAAATGGGGCCATAATATATGTTAGTCTCAGCCTTCTATGATTTTTATAAGGATTCAAAGCTTAGTAAAGCATTCTTTTATTTAGAAAAGAGCCTGTATATTCTGTAAGGGATAGCATTGGTTATATTTATTAGGATCACTGCTATTTTAAGTTAACAGGAAGAATTTTATGTTTTAAAAATGTTTTTGCCAAATGTGATGGTGCACACATGTAATCCCAGGTACTTGGTTAAGGCAGAAAGCTAACAAGTTCAAGGCCAACCTGGGTAATTTAATGAAACCCTGCCTCAAATTTTAAAAACTTTAAAATATTTATATTTTTAGTTGTAGATGGACACAATAACTTTATTTTATTTATTTATTTTTATGTGGTGCTGAGAATCAAACCCAGTGCCTCATGGGTTCGAGGCAAGCATTCCATCACTGAGCTACAACCCCAGCCCCCAACACCCCACAAGAATTTTTTTTTTTAAAAAAGGGGATGGAGATGTAGCTCAGAGACAAAACACACAGGTTCAATCCCTAGTAGTGCACACACACACATCTCCACTTGTGATATTAGTCCAAATCTTTTTTTGTAATAGAATGACCTTAAGGAAGATATCTTACTATTACATTTTTGTTTTTTTAACATTTATTTTTTAATTGTAGTTGGACACAATATTTATTTTATTTATTAATTTTTATGTGATGCTGAGGATGCCAGGGCCTTGCACGTGCTAAGTGACTGCTGAGCCATAACCCCAGCCTCTTTACTGTTACATTTTTCTTAACTTTATCTTACGCTTTTCAAAATATATTTAAATTTCATTGTACATTTATAATCCTTATTTTTTCCTTAGAAATACCAATGGTTTGATATTATTTTCCCTTCTCTGAACTTTAGTTTATCTGATAGCAGAATCATGCAAAGAGCATGTCTTAACATCCCAAAGATGTGGGTATGAATTCATTCCACTTTATCTTAGCTTCTTGCAGCACATGAATTCTCCAAACTTTTGTTTTCTTCTCTGGAGAATGGCGATCATCTTGCCTACCCTCACATTACAGGTTGCAATGAGGCTGAGGTGAACTTGCATATGTGAAGCACAGAGCTCTGTGCCTGGTGCAGAGGGAGTACTCCCTAGTTGTTGCTGTCTTTATAGCAATCCTCTTCCTTGTCTCCAGTAGATTTTTAAATAGCCAAGTGGCTTGGTTAATTTCAAATAAATATTTGTGATTGGTTAATTTTTAATGCTTTTTGAAGGATTGTTGAATGAATTAGGACATTTTAGTAACAGAAAAAAAGAAAAAGGCCCAGATAATCCAATTCAAACTGGCTTAAACAATAAAGAGGAATATTAGGCTTGTGTACATATGGAGTCTGAAATAGTTCACAGGCAAGGTTCAATCCAAGCTGCATTTTCTTCTGACTTTTTAGAAAAAAAAATTTTCAATTCAACTTTCCTTTCCAGATTTTATCCTGAAGTGAGCTTCACTTATAAACTCAAAATAAGGTGATTCCAGTAGCAGTAAGAGCTACATGTATCCTCTTTTAGGAGTGAGTGAAATTCTTATCTTGCACATCCATTGAACATAAATGCTTGACTTTTCTCTAACTGAACCACCTAAACTAAGCCTGGGAGCCAGGGGAGTCCTGTTCCCTAACTGTCCTGGCTTACTACAATATCTGGACCACATCCAACTGCAAGGCTAACAGTACATGGATTGGTTTGTGCTAGAGAGAGTCCACCCCTGGAGCTGAAAGAGGAGTCAGTCCTATCCAATCTCATGGCTGCTACAAACTAGGGAAGGGAATGCTGCAGGAGAGAAGGGGGCAGGGCATAGATGCTGCTACAGTAACTGGGTTAAGTAGTTGTACTCTCCAGAATTGTATTGCTCAGCAAATTATGCTTGCAGCTTTACATCAATAACCTGCAGCTTTACATCAATAACCTGGTGAATCTAACCATAAATAACATTCAGAACAGTGATTTTCTACATTGTTTAGCATCTGCTAATAAATCAAAGGATGTCTTCTATCACCAGTCCTTCATATTTCCTTTTGCCCTGGCCCCAGAGTTGCTAAGAAAAAGTCAGTAGGTTGTCCCTAAAGAACATGATGTAAAACACCCTGCTGGTAATTCTGTCCTGGCTCTAGGAGCTAGATCTCCAGTAGAGAAGGGCTTCCAAAAGAGAGTGTACTTTTTTTTTTTTTTTTTAGTTGAGGGAAAATAAAATCTGATTCATGCATGTATTTTACTGAAGTGAAGTACAAAGGGCTGGACTCAAAGTCTTAAGCTTTCCTCAAAGAGTACTCTCCAAGTGTACTAATGACTCAAAATGATTTTAAAGAAAAAAAAATTTGAATAACTTACTAGACTCGAAGGTGTACCAGATTGTCCTCTCTCTGAAATTCCAAACTCCACAAATATAACATCTCTATCATAACGGTTGGTCCTTAGCTGTACTGCTTCAGGTTCAGAGAGTTCTCTGGATCCATTGAGAGAAGTTCTAAGTTGAGCTTATGAAGTAGCAAGAACTCCAGCATAGGATCAAGTACCCATGGACAGGAGCACTGGTCTTTAGAGTGGTCCAAATTATCTGTAACTGGTCTGAGTTCATGGCCTAATAATGAGCTTATGTCAGAATTTAAGACAAATACATTACTAAATCTTCTCTTTAGTTTAGCTGTTGTTTGTTTGATTGTTGTTTTTAAAGAGATGGGAACTTACAATGTTGCCCAAACTCCTGTTCTTAAGCAATACTCCTGCCTTAGTCTTCCAAGTAGACTGAGACAGGTGCATGCCACAGTGCCTGGCTTTTTTTTAATAGTAAGATGGTGTGTGTGTGTGTGTGTGTGTGTGTGTGTGTGTGTGTGATGGGGGCATATTGAGGATTGAATCAATACCACATGTGCTAGGTAAGTACTCTACCATTAAGCTATGTTCCCATCCCTTTTGTTTTTTATTTTGAGACAGGGTCACACCAAATTCCCAGGCTGACCTTGAACTGAGATCCTCCTGCCACAACCTCCACTAGCCCCTGCCAGTACCTGGCATTGCCTGGCTTAATAGTTAAGACCTTCTTTTTTTTTTTTTTTTTTTGGACTGAACTCAGGGGCACTTAACCACTAAGCCCCATCTCCAGCCCTTTTTCTTTAATGTGGTGCTGAGGATTGAATCCAGTGTCTCACATGTGCCAGGCAAGTGCTCCATCACTAAGCCACAACCTCAGCCCCTAATAGTAAGACTTTCTTGATGACGGAAGTAAATTCTGGTGAAAACTCCACACCTTATTATAGTACAGTACTTTGTGGTACACTAAAGTTAATAAGTGACCCAGAGAGGAAACAAATTTTAAAATTTTTATCTCATTTGCATTCTATGAAGGAGAATTAGTATTAGACTAAAAGAACTAGTGCAGTGAAGCCAAATTGTTTCTAAAAGGATGTAGTGGAATATTCTTTGGGTGAGAGGCAAGGTGGAAAGATTTTCTGGCTAGTGATGTCTCATTTGGCAAGTTTCCAGCAGGTGGCAGTGGAAGGAGGAAGCAGTATGAGCCAAGGGGTAGGTTGAGAACATTCAGGGCCTTTCATAAGGAAAAGGGAAAGGAAGGAAGTAGAGGAAAAGGTAGCCTCAGGGATAGCGAAAAAGACACTCCTCAGCCTGAGCCCTCTGCAACACCAGTGTTCACTTGATCCAAATGCTCTGTGGGTAAGACGGTGCTTTGATTCGCATGGGCTATTTCTCAAGACTACCTAAGACACGGTGATGGTAGTGGCTTCTGTGGGGGCCAAGGCAGGAACCAGGGGAGGGCAACTTCCTTTTCACTGGCTGTTCTTTGTTATCTTTGATTCTACATATACCTATTATCATCTCGCCATAAGTGACAAGAAAATATTTTAAAAAACAAGTAAGAGATGTTAGTTTTTGAGCTTTGTGCCTTCCTAAAAAAGCCACCATTTAATATAGGTCAGATTATATCATTCAAACTCAAAATTCTCAAATAGCTCCCGATTTTGCTCAGGGCAAAAGCAAAGATCTTAGAATTGACTGGTAAGTTTGTCCAGGATTCAAAAGCCGTGGTGTACTTCTTTCTGGGGGTGCATCTCCCCCTCCACAGCCTATTATTTTACACATTTATGTTCTTATTGTCAGTCTCCCTTACTAGAATGTAAACTGTGAGGACAAAGACTTTTGTCTGATTTGTTCTCTGATATTTCCAGCTTCTAAAAATCATCCCTATGTGGTATATTACAAAAAAAAAAATTCCCAAATTATTTGTAGACTCTTCTTCACAAGCTGGGGCATGTTTCCCCACTTTGAATCTTGGCTGACTGGAAACTTGCTTTGATACCAGAAGAACTCACTAGAAGTGATTTTGTGTGAGTTCCAAGCCGGGACTTCAAGAGGCCTGTCAGCTTTCACCACTTGAGAACCTTTCCATCAGCATGAGAACAAGTGTGGTGTGGCCTCCGGGAGCAATCCTGGCTAGGTGAGGAGAGGCCTCACCTGTCCCAACTCTCCCACTTGTTCCTGCTGAGGCCCAAATAGGGAACAAGGCCATCCTACGTGATCTGACCACAGCTAAGCCCAGCCTAGGCCAGAAAAGCCCTCAGCTAAATTGTGGGAAGTAACAAGTGCTGGTTATTTTAAGCTACTAAATTTTGGAGTGATTTTTTCTCATTCAGTCCAAGCTGGTTAATACAGCTAGATACACACTCAGTAATATTAAGTTAATAAACATTGTTTTGTTATTAATTCAGCAAAATAAAACAAAGAACAATAAAACACCAAACATATAAGTTGAGAAATGTTTCTGGTGAGCCCTTTGATTCTCACTGCAACATTATTTTATTATTATTATTTGGTACTGAGGCGCTCCACCACTGAGCTACATACTTGTCCTTTTTATTTTTTATTATGAGACAGGGTCTTCCTAAGTTGCTGAGGCTGGCCTCAAACTTGAGATCCTTCTGCCTCAGCTTACTAAGTCACTAGTATTACAGGCATGTGCCACTATACCCAGCTTCAGTATAACATTATTATGCTATAAAATTATAGCCCCCCTGGATTTTATTGCATGGGTTCTGTATGCAAATAGATTCATAGTTTTAATTGTAATTGTTAAAATTGTATCACCTTGAAAAGTCACGTAACCTCACTGAGATGCAGTTTCCTCTTCTGAGATTAAGCCTCTACACTATAGGGATATTGCGAGGATCACAGAGGATGTATGTGAAATGTGTGCTTCCTAGCATATTCATTTGAGGGTCAGACTCATTCTGGAGGAGCATCCCTAACCCAAAAAATCTGAAATCTGAAGGGTGTTGAGGTCTGAAATCCAGTTTTAAGATTAAGGTTGTTCAACCTGTAAAGTCTATGCAAATATTTCAAAATCCCCAAAACTCCCAAATCTGAAACACTTTTGGTCTCAGCATTTGGAATAAGGGATACTCAACTTATGTTGCTACCTCTCTTTTTTCTCAAAAGGGAAAATAATTCACAGACCAGATGTGGAGGTCTAACTGCCAAAAGTCCTGTCTGAAAAATCAATCTGGATAAGAGAAGCTGAAAGAGATATGATCTATAGTGGGAGGTGACTGTTTTACAAATTAAGGAACTGTCTTTCAGAGGATTTGGGGTTCTCCACTGCCTCCCTGGTCCTCGGTGTCATGTTGCCTGGTGTCCACTAGGGAGCGGTAACAGATTTCATTGAGGAACAGTGCTGCTCTGAACTTTGAGCACCTGCCATATAGCAAATGTTACTTTATTTTATTTGCGCTGTCAAAATTAAAGATTCAAAAAAATCTGTTTTTCTTGTGCTTAAAATGATTAAGAGTTCACTTTGTTCTTTTTAAGGTATTAAAAGAACTCATAATGTGTGTTTTCAAGAAAGCCAGCCTTTGCAAGTTATTTTTGAGAAGAATATGTGTACTAATACACTGATGATTCAGCCAAGGTAATGAGTTTTATGTTGTTTATTTTTCTTTTTCTGAATATCGTATGGCCACAGGATGAAAAAAATAATGCCCTACTTACAGGTTTTTATTTCTAAAGCTAAAACTTGACTTAGAAAAATCACTTTACAGGGTCAAAAGGAAATTTGATATAGTAGATGAAAACTGCCTAATGGTAGCAGCAATAATTTAGTGGCCAAGAATGTTCTAAAAATATCCTATCATGATTTTTTACATCAAGTTCTATCAAAGAAGAAGAATATATTATCTCATAATACTTACATTTATATGGTACCTATCTAAATCTTAGAACATACAGCAGTAGGAAACTTTTTAAACATTTTAAATGCAGACTGATTTTATCCCTAAGTGCTTTTTTTCTCTAGATAATGAGTGAAGTATTTTTTGTCAGTGAAACTATACCCAGTTTTTGCTGTGAGCCAAAGTTTATTTTATCCTTATTTGTGTGTGTGTGTGTGTGTGTGTGTGTGTGTGTGTTTGCGCATGCACTCACGTGTGTATGTGTTACTAAGGATTAAATTCAGGGGTGCTCTACAACTGAGTTATGTCCCTATCCCTTTTATCCTTTATTTTTTTTTTTTAAGACAAGGTCTCATTAAGTTGCTGAATCTGGCCTCAAACCTGTGATCCTCCTGCCTTAGCCTCCCAAATTGCTGGGATTGCAGGCATCCACTACTAAGCCTGACTTCTTATTGTTTTGGGTTTTTAAAAAAATTTGTTCTGATTAGTTATACATGACAGTAGAATGCATTTTGACACATCATAAATAAATGAGTGTAACTTCTCATTTGTCTGATTGTACATGATGTAGAGTTACACAGGTTATTTTTTTAATTACAAAAGTTACACCTATTCCTTTTAATACATCCAAATATATAGAAGTGTGCAAAGGTAAATAATGTAAGTATTCTCTGCCACCTCCTGTCCCACTTGGCAGTCAGGTCCCCTTTATTAACAATTTGGTATTTCTCCCTATTATTATAAATATCTATTTCCTTAATATCACCTACTACACATATATAGTTTTTGTTTGTTTGTTTGTTTGTTTTAAGAAAATGTTCTACTCTCCGTATTGTTTGGCCACTTGCTCCCCTGCCCACAGTGGTAGAGATGGAACCTGTGGCCTTGTGCATGCTAGGCAAGCATTCCACTATTCAGCCACATCCCCCGCCCATGACTTGCTTTTTTTTCTTTTTCTTCTACAACTTACTTTTTAAATCTTAGTATATAATTGTGAGCATATTTCTATATCAGTTCACTTAAATCAATCTTATTCTTTTGAATGATTACATAATAATTTTTCATTATATATCTGAGCCATGATTTGCTTACTCTAACCTCTTGGTGAAAATTTAGGTTGTTCCAACTTTCTGCTGTCATAAATAATTCTGCTGTCAGGACACAAGATAGTGTATTCATCATTTCCCCAAAACTTAGTGCCTTCAAAGTCAAACATTTTTTATTCTCTAGTAACAAGTGTGGCTTAGCAGGGTGTTACGGCTCAAGGTCTCTCATGAGGCTGAAGTCAAGACATTGCAAGGGGCTACAGTCTCATCTAAAGGCTCAGTTTGGGGAATTCACTTCCAAGCTCATTGCCAGGGCTGTTGGGAAAACATGTGGTTGTTGGTAGGCCTGGGATCCTTGCCATATGTGCCTGTCTATAGCTGCGTGAGTGTCTTCACAAATGATAACTGCTCTGAGCAAGATAAAGAACATGAGTGAGAACACAGACAGTACTGGCAAGACAGAGGCCAAGGTCTTTTGATCCTGTAATTTCAGAATTGCCATCTCATCACTTCTTCCATTTTCTCTGTGTTAGAAATGAATGTAGGTGCTGGAGTTGTGACTCAGCGGTAGAGCGCTCATCTAGCACATGTGAGGCTCTGGGTTTGATCCTAAGCACCACATAAAAATAAATAAAATAAAGTTATGTGTCCAACTACAACTAAAAAATATTAAAAAAAAAAAAAAAAGAAAGAAAGAAAAGAAATCTACCCCATGTTATTTAAGGGAAAGAGGTTAAGGGCGTGAATATCAGGAGCTGGTGATCACTGGGGCCATGTTATAGGCTGCCTAACCCAGAGTCCTAGAAATGGAATTACTGGGTCAAAGGCTTATACAAATTTTAAATTTGCATAGATACTATTAAATTGCCATGTGAAGTTTGGGTCAGTCTTCATTCCTACCAAAATATAGGAGAATTCTTCTAAGTAGAGGATGTAATAAATCTTTAAAATGTCTGCAAATCTAATAGGTAAAAAAAATGGTATTATTGGATATTCTTTATTGTTGTGTATTCCTTATTAGTAGTGAGCTTGGGCATTTAAAAAATATATTTATTAGCATTTGGTTCTTGTATGAAGATAGTTGGCTTCTTAGCGGCTAGGGGTGTAACTCAGTAGTACAGCATTTTGCCTAGCACTTGCACAAGGCCCTTGGTTCATTCCCAGAACTGGTGGGGGGAAGGAGAGGAGGAAGAGAAGGAGTTGTATAACACCCCTCACCACCTCTCCCTCAACAATGAAAAAGTTCTCAAATGAACTTGGTTGGTGTTCCTGACATTTAGACATCAGTAAACACTGCTAAGCTAATGTCTAACATCAGGTTGACACCAAGATTGCATAAATTCTAAGAATTTCACTTTTATTTAACAACACTTCAATTTCAAAAGGAGAGAAGAACTTGTAATGAAATCTTTGGAAAAACAACCCAACTAAAAAATGGGCAAAGGATTTTAATAGACATTTCCCCAAAGAGGACATTCAAATGGCCAATACATAGGTAAAACAGATAAAAAGTCATTAGGAAAATGCAAATTAGACTTTAAATCTGTGTATTGTGTTACCTGTGAGTTATAGCTCAGGAAAGCTGTATTGAGCACTTGGGATATCCAGAGAGCCTTGAAAGCAACAGACAATTGGTTGTCCAGGAAAGTAACAAAACAAAAGAAAATACAGGCAGCAGGCTGCTTATCAAACTCCACCCCCTTAACTGGGCCTCCAGCATAGTTCACCCCAGCTGTATTTAAACAGCTTCATTTATGACTGTCTCCCTTTTCAGTCTGATCTCAGATCAACTAAAGGAATGTACTTCTATATGTCTATAAACACACACATAATATATGTGATGTGGTGTTTTTGTTCATGCTGCAGCTGTCAGATGTATTTTGCTATTCTCTTGGACTTCAAATGAAATTATAATTTAAAAATATACTAGACATAGGACAGTTGACATATAAGAAAGAAAACAGGCCTTTTGGGTACATCTTCTTAAGCGCAGGCTAATTATTAATTTCCAGATTAAAGATTCAAGTCCCAATTAACAAGGTTGTCTTTTTGTTTGTTTTCCAAGTGATGTTAAGACATTTCATTACATTTTATAGACTACTTGCTGAGGCGATTGTTCTTTTTACATCAAGTCAAGAGGAGGTCACCCTTGCTGTTACTCCACTGAATTTTTGCCTCAAGAGTTCTAGTGAGGATTCCATGGGTAAGGATAATATCTGTTGCCTTGCTTTGATGGATTCTCCTTCCTGGCTATCTTCATTGCTAGCCTTGCAGGGCATATTAATAGCATAATATATGTGTCTAAAAAGCAGTAAGATATAGAAAGATCATAATTTTTTTTAAGAGATCCAGGACATTTAACACAATACTGATTAAAATATTTGGTTTTGAAATTCAGGTTATTTTAAAATGAAGAGAATGGTTACTGAGGGAAATATATTTTCAGTTAAGATTTTAAGGTCTATTTCTTATCTTCTATCACCCTGTGTGTTTAAAAAGAAAAGCAAAGAGGTCAGCAATCCATAGAGATGATTTGTTGTTGTTGTTGTTGTTGTTACTGGGGATTGAATTCGGGGGCACTCAACCACTAAGCTATATTCCTAAACCTATTTTGTATTTTTTAAATTTAGAGACAGGGTCTCACTGAGTTGCTTAGTGCCTCGCTTTTGATGGGTCTGGCTTTGAACTCGCGATCCTCCTGCCTCAGCCTCCCAGCCGCAGGGATTACAGGCATGTGCCACCGCGCCCAGGCTCGTGGAGATGATCCTGACTAAGCAAGAAGAGACAGTAACTTTTAATTAGAAATGTTAATTACTCCATTTAGCACATACACGGGGCAAAAATGTGTGACCACTCCTCAAGTCAGCTGTTCCTAGCGTTTCCTGGCGGCGTGGGCCTCCTTACCTGGAGATGCGGCCGCGCCTCGGCCTCGGGTCTTCAACAATGGGGCGCCCGCCTGCGGTGGGGTTTTGACCGTGAGTGAAAACCCGCGGGGTCTTGACCCTAGATCTTTTGTTTTCGGTGATGTTAAGGGAGGAACCGTATCATTTTAAGGGGAAAAGCCAGCAGAACCAGGCTTCCATGGGGTCGGTGTGTGCCAGGGTGGGTCCTAGAGCTGCCGCTGCGAATTCATTGATCTTCCCAACAACTTTGATGTGGCGCCGTGGCCGATCAGCCCACCTGGAAATGGAAATCACCAAGAGGCAGCCGGCACCAGGTAGGCGAGGCTTTGGAGCCCCAGCGCCAGGGAGACGTGCGCTAGTCCGGCGCGGGGCGCCGTTTGGGGGAGACATCGGCGACGATTTCCAGGGTTCAGGGTTTGTGCCCACTTCTCTGGGCTTTGCCCTCGGCGCCGGGTCTGCGGCTCGACCTGGCTACTTGCTCACGTGTGCCGGGACTGTTTGCAGAGACGGTGAAGGGCTCAAGACTGCCACCCCAGGAAGGCCAAAACTGTCAGAGCCGGGCATTCTGCGCAGGTGGAAGTCAGGGAGGGGCCCCTGGAAGCTTTAAAGAAAGCAGGTGGCATAACTGGGGCAAACCAGCTTATTGTTAAAGGTGAAAAACATGACCGGCAACTCAGGCCTTTCTTGTTCTATCTCAGTACTCTTATTGAAGTTGAAGCCCAGAGGAACTGTGGGACGGGCCTGGTGCTGCATGCGGTGGTAGTGGCCTGTGGTCCACAATCATACAGGCTTCAGAGAGCAGGCTCTCCCCCACTGTCTCAAATGCCTCCCTCAGGTCCCCCAGATTCTGATTTTAGCAGTTGGGAGTACATGATGTGGAAAACCCGTGCTGGGCTAGTGCCATCTCTGAATAGATGGCTATTTAGTAACCAGTGAGCACTGTCCCTCATAAGCAGCTTTCTAATGAGTAGTTATGGTACATCTCATTGTGTAATCTTATGGAACCTCCTCTATTTTGAAACACTGGGTGTGTGGGAGCCTTCCTGATTGAGATGAATGCATATTTAAGGTATTCGTGGGACCCTTTTAAAAATACATATGATTTAACCTTTGTTCTTACTATGTATATAATTCATGTTCATTGAAGAAAAAAAAAAGCACAAATAAAACAAGTCACCTGAAGTCCTGCTATCCAGAGATAGTTTGGTGTATCTTTTATACTTCAGTTAGAACAGCAGAAGATTGAATGAAGGTACTGATATACTAAGAAACTATTAAAGTCATGTTATGTGTGTGTGAATTTTATTCATCTCACATCACTTTATGTTAGAACTCTGGTATTTTTACATAAGCAGTTTATGTGAAATGTTCTTGTAGTAGTCTCTAAATTGTGGAAATCAGGAATGCAAGAGGAATATAAAATATACTGAATTTCTCTTTTGAACAAAGGTACTTACAAAGAGTACACAGATATTGTCAGGAGGGGAGGGGGAGGAGGAGGAAATGGGATGGGATTTGAGAAACAAACAAACAAGTGCCTTTTCCCTCCAAATTCATTCTTCTTCCTCTTCCTTCTCCTTCTTCCCCTTCTCCTCCTCCTTTTTTCTCCTCCTCCTCCTTTTTTCTCCTCCTCCTCCTTTTTTCTCCTCCTCCTTTTTTTCCTTCAGTACTGGGGATTGAACCCAGATGTGCTCTACCACTGACCTACATTCTCAGCCCTTTTTTACTTTTAATTTTTGGTACTGGGGATTTAACCCAGGGGCGTTTAATCACATCCAGCCCTTTTATTTTATTTTTTTAATTTAGAAACAGTTCTCATTAAGTTGCTTATGGCCTTGCTGGCTTGCTGAGGCTGACTTTGAATGCATCCTTCTGCTGCTCCCAAGCCGCTGAGATTACAGGCATGTGCCAACACACCTGGCTCAGCCCTTTTTATTTTATTTTGAGATGGGGTCCTGCTAAGTTGTTAGGCTTTCCTTGAACTTCTGATCCTTGATCCTCCTGCCTCAGACTGTCAAGTTGCTAAGATTACAGGTAGTTCCTCCAAATTCATCATGAATAATTTTTAAAAAGAGTTATTGAGTTATAACTTATATACTATATGAGTGATTCATTTAAAGAATACATTCATTTTTTATTCTATATGGATTTGTTCTCATTTCCTCCCAGCCCCAGCCCTAAGTGACAACTAATCTACTTTTTGTATCTATGGATTGCCTATCCTGGGACATTTTGTATGAAATATGGAATCAAACAACATGTGGCCTTTTGAGTCTGCCTTCTTTTATTTAGCACAATGTTTTTAAGGATGTTCCATGTTATAGTGTTTATCAGTACTTCGTTTTTAATTGCTGAATAATATTCTTTTCTATGGTTATGCCACATTTGATTTATTCATTCACCATTTGGTGGGCATTGTTTTTTTTTTTTTAACAAATTATACATTTCTGTGAAAACATGTGTTTTTTTAATATTTCTTTTTTACATGTAGATGGACACAACACAATGCCTTTATTTTTATGTGGTGCTGAGGATGGAACCTGGGTCCCACCCGTGCTAGTCGAGCACTCTACCGCTGAGCCATAATCCCAGCCCCTGATGGGCATTGTTTTAGTCAGTTTATTCTTTGCTGACAAGAAAAGACCTGACAAGAACAATGTAGAGGAGGAAATGTTTATTTGGCACATGATTTCAGAGGTTTCAGTCCATAGATCACCTATCCCAGAGCTCTGGGCCCAAGATGAGGCAAAACATCATGGCACAGAGAAGGAAAACACCTCTGCCACAAAAAAGCAGAGGGAGAGCTCCACTCACTAAGGGAAAATAAAAACCCCAAAGATGCACCCCCAGTGATCTGCTTATTTCAGCCACACCCTACCTGCCTATGGTTACCACCCAGTTAATCCATATCAGTGGACGATGCCCTGATTAGGTCAAGACTCTCATAACTTAATCATCTCACCTATGACCTTTCTTGTATTAACTCACACATGAGCTTTTGGGAGAAGCCTCATTGCTAAACCATGAAAGACATTTTTATTGTTTCATATGAATAAGGCTCTTAGGAATAGAGCTAACATGAACATTCATCTACAAGATTTTTTGTGATTATGTGTTTTTATTTATCTGGGTATATAGTTAGGAGTGAAATTGCTGAGTCTTATAGTAATGTCATATTTAATATTTTGAAAACCTGCCATATTGTTTTTCAATAATGAGTGCTCTATTGTACATCCCACCAGCCACATGTGGGGTCTGATTTCTCATATCCTTGACAATACTTGTTATTGTCTGTCTTTTGGATTACAGCCAGCCTAGTGGGTGGGAGGTAGTGCCTCATTCTGGGTTTTATTTGCATTTCTCTAATTACTAATGATGTTGAGTATCTTTTCATGTATTTATTGGTCATTTCTTCTTTGGAAAAAAAGTCTGTTCAAATCCCTTGTTCATTTTTTTTTTTTTAATTTGGATTGTCTTTTGATTATTCTGTATGCTAGCTCATTATATATAGATTTGCAAATAGTTCCTCCAATTTTGTGGGGGTTTTTTTACTTTTCTTCTTTCTTTTTGGTTTTTTTGTACCAAGGATTGAACTTGGGGCACTTGGCCACTGAGCCACATCCCCAGCCGTGTTTTGTATTTTATTTAGAGATAGGGTATCACTGAATTGCTTGGCGCCTCACCATTGCTGAGGCTGGCTTTGAATTCGCAGTCCTCCTGTCTTAGCCTCCCAAGTTGCTGGGATTACAGGTGTGCACCACTGTTCCTGGCTGTTTTTTACTTTCTTGATGGAATATTTTGAAGCACAAAAGTCTTAATTTTTTTTTTTTTTTTTTTTTTTGTGGTTCTGGGGATTGAACCCAGGGCCTTGTACATGCAAGGCAAACACTCTACCAACTGACCTATATCCCCAGCCCAAAAGTCTTAAAATTTTTTTAAACTTTATCTATCACTTTTTTAAATTGTTGATAGATCTTTATTTTATTAATTTGTTTATATGTGGTGCTGAAGATCGAACCCAGTGCCTCACACATGTCAGACAAGAGTGCTACTGCTGAGCCACAGCCCAGCCCTCTATCACTTTTTTTTTTAAAGTTGTTGATGGACTTTTATTTATTTGTATGTGATGCTGAGAATCGAATCTAGTGCCTCATGCATGCTAGGCAAGCGCTCTATCACTGAGCCACAACCGCAGCCCCCCTCTATCACTTAAAAAAAATTTTTTTTTAGTAGTTGATGGACCTTCATTTACTCATTTATTTATATGCAGTGCTAAGAATTGAACCCAGTGCCTCTCACAGGTGAGGCAAGTGCTTTACCACTGAGTCACGACCCCAGCCCAAAAGTCCTAATTTTTTAAAAATTTTTTTAGTTATAGGTGGACACAATATCTTTATTTTATCTTTATGTGGTATTGAGGATCTAATCCAGTGCCTCATGCATGCGAGGTGAGCACTCTCCCTCTGAGCCATAAATTCAGCCCCACAAAAGTCTTAAATTTTGATGGAGCCAACTCATCTATTTTCTTTCATTGCATGATTTTTGGTACATCATTCAATTTTTGGGGTGGGTTACCAGCGATTGAACCCAGGGGCACTCAACCACTAAGCCACATCCCCAGCCCTATTTTGTATTTTATTTAGAGACAGGGTCTCACTGAATTGCTTAGTGCCTCGTGGTTGTTGAGGCTAGCTTTGAACTTGTGATCCTCCTGCCTCAGCCTCCTGAGCTGCTGGGATTACAGACATGTACCACCATGCTCAGCCATCATTCAATTTTTAAATCATACAAGAATATATAATAGAGGGAATAATACATAAATCCTTGATTATCTTGAAATGTACATGTAAAATTCCAAACATCAGGGTGTGCTATAATACATTGTTGAACTAAGTCAAATCATCTTTTTTTGAATAGATGACATAAGATATGTCTGGAAGCTGGGCTCGGTGGTGCACGCTGTAAACCTGTTTTTTACTTTCTTGATGGAATTGGAGGCTGAGGCAGGAGGATTGAGATTTCAAAGCCAGCTTGAGCAACTCAGTAAGGCCCTAGGCAATTCGGCAAGACCCTGTCTCTAAATACAGAAAGGACTGAGGATGTGGCTCAGTGGTTAAGCGCCTCTGGGTTCAATCCCCTGTACCAAAAAAAAAAAAAAAAAAGAAGAAGAAGAAGAAGAAGAAGAAGAAGAAGAAGATATGACCAGACACCATGGCACATGCCTGTAATCCCAGAAACTTGGGAAGTTGAGGCAAGAGGATCACAAGTTTGAGGCCAGCCTCAGCAGCTTAACAAGGCCCTAAGCAATTCAGAAAAGGGCTGTGGACTTAGCTCAATGGTAAAGCCCTCCTTGGTTTCAGTTCTCAGTATAAAAAAAAAAAGTAAGATGTGAAGTTTGTTTCTGTTTAAAGGAACATAAAATTTAAAAATTGTAGGGTATGTTATTTAGAATTATCTTTAAATATGAGTGGCAGAAAATAAAATAATAGTGGTTGATAATGATTATTCCATGTTCATCAAAGCACCAGGCTTTTTTTGTATTGTTCCTTTGCCATCTTTAGGACTATGAGCTCTGCCTCATGGTCCACATGAATATTCATAGGAGCATTACTCATAATAGCCACAGAATGGAAGCCAAATGTTTTCAACTCATGAATGAATAAAGAAACTGTGATCTCTCCATACAACTGAACATCATTTATCCATAAAAAGGAATGAAGTCTGGGTGGAGGCTACCGTGTGGATGAATCTTGAGAAACATTGTGCTGAGTGAAAGAAACCAGACACCAAAGGCCACATATTAAATGAGTCCACATATAGGAAATATCCAGAATAGCTAAATCCAGAGAACAGAAAATAGATTAATGGTTGCCAGTGGTTGGGAGGAGAATGGGGAACGAGGGCTATCAGATGGTGGATGGGGCTGGAATCATCTGAAGATGTGAAGAAGGTGCACTCACGTGGCTTCTGGTGGATGCTGGGAGCTCAGCAGGGCCCGTGACCATGCACCCTGGATTTCATATGGCCTGGTAGCTGAGTTACAAGAGTCAGTATTGCACAGACAGGAAGAAGAGACTGCCAGTCTCTTAAGGTCTGGACACAGAATCCAGTGCAGGTCTCTTTGCCATATCCTTTTGGTCAAAGCACTCTGGATCCTACCCTGATTCAAGGGGAAGGGATGTAGACATAGAACCCACTTCTCAAGGAATGTCAAAGAATTTGTGACTTTTTTTTTTTTTTACCTATCCTTTATATTTTCACATTAAAATTTAATAAATGCCTCTGGGACTCATTTTATTCTTTATTTTTTTCTGTGACATTAAACAGATTTGACAAATTCTGTGTACAGTGAGATGTCTTTTGGCCCAGATGAGTTTGACTTCTTTCAGATTGGGTTGGATACAGAAATAACATTTTGCTTCAAAGAATTGAAGGTAAACAAATATTTGTGTCAAATTCAAATTCAGGTTTTTACTGGTATTTTTCATAAAGATTTAAAGTTTTTTTTTTATTTTCTTCCTCAGGGAATGCTGATGTTTTCAGAAGCTATCCATGTTCCTATATCCATTCATTTTGATTTTCCTGGAAAGTAGGTCCTTGGGAACTTTTCTGAGTTTCACTCTTTTGTGATAATAAAACCCTTTGAATCATGGTGAAATTAATTCACACCCCAGGATTTCCTTAACTTTACTAGCTTCATGTATCGAAGTAAAGTTTTGAAAGATGCCAAATGGCATTTTTAAATTGAAACTTGATTGAGAAAGATACTTGTTTTTGCAGAGTGAAACATTTATAAATTTGATATGCTGCTGAATAAATTGCCTAATTAGAAAACCATATATGGCTTAAGCAAGTTAAAATCCCTATGAAACTATGAGACTTTATATATTTCAGAGCAAAAATTTGTGGGGCTGGGGCTGGAACCCAAGGTCTCACACATGAGGCCAGTGCTGGACCACTGAGCTACATCCTCAACCGCTCCAAACTAAAATTTTAAATGGGATTGGGTTGAGATGTATTTATGAAATTGAATTTAATGATTTCTAAGGGATCTTTCAGCTCTTAGGACTGTGGTTATTTGAGATTATTAAAGATTCCCACATGAAAGGATAGCTACTATTTCTTTTTATTCCATAATTATCATCTTTAATGCATTCTTTTTTTCCAAATCATTTTATCTTTAATAACCTGGCAATAATTCAAAATATGAAAAACGTGTTCCCTTTAAAGAGGATGCCACCATGATGGCCTCATACAAGCATGATCAAAGGCAATCGGAGGAGACTGGATTCCAAAGGGCATGGGTGGTTGGGTTACGGATTCTTCGAAACAGAGCAGGTGACAGACGAAACATGAAATTTAAGGGACCCTCAGAGAACAGGGCGCGGTTGCTGAGTCATGAGCACCTTGCTGAGTCATGAGCACCTTGAACCGTTTCTTGATGGTGATTCGGTGTCGCGAATATTTGTCGTCTGGGGAGAACCGAGCAGGATGGGCTGAGTAGGTCTGTTGTCCCATAGGGTCAAATTTCTTCAGTGTGTAGACTTGATCTCCTTGCTCATTGAGATAATACTGGAGAAACATGACCATGTTTAAACCTGAGGCTCCAAGTCTTTAATGCATTCTTAATGACCACCAGAAAATAAATGTTATTTTTGCTCTGACTCTGCCCTTTTAGACCAATGGCTTTGAGTATTGATGACATGCTACTGGAAGCTAACTTTATTTTGGCTACCTTGGCTGATGACCCAAGTCAGGCATCTTCGCCACAATCACTGTGTCTGTCGCAGACACGAAAAAGGTAAATCTATGTTTTAAATTTGTTATTGGTTGGGGAAAGCCATGCCATCTTATTCTGAAATAATTCAGTGGCATTCACTTAGGAAACAAGTGGGGAGTAAAACATTAGGTCAGAAATTTTGTCCCAATCTAGAAGAGCTAGAGTAACACCAAATCCTAATGTTGAAACTTCACCAATGTTGTATCAGATATTTGTTTTTTTCTCTTCTGATCAGAACTTAACAGGGCTATCTGATTTATCTTTGTTATCATTCAAAACTCATTTTCAATTTTCAGTGTCAAGTTTTGCAGGAAAGTATGTTATTCATTACATAAAACTCTTCTTTCTCAGATACAGGGATAACCATTTATCTTTTTTCTATTTTTCTTTTCCTTAATAACATTTTGGTGGGAGGCATAATTTGTTGTAAAGTCACACAAAGTTATAGTAGAAATTTTGGAAAATACATAAAAGTACAAACAAGAAAATAGGGGCTGGGGTTGTGGCTCAGCGGTGGAGCGCTCACCTGGGATGTGCGAGGCCCAGGGTTTGAACCTCAGCACCACATAAAAATAAATAAATAAAAAAAATAAAGGTATTGTGTCCAACTACAACTGAAAAATAAATATTAAAAAAGAAGAATAAAATAGAATTCACCCATAATTGCCCCACTCAGAAATAGCTACTATTAACATTTTAGCTCACTGAATTTTCTTTCAGACTCCCCCCACCCCCATATACTTGTATTTTAAAACAAGATTGGGCTGGGCACATAGTGAGTTCCTGTAATCTCAGAAACTAGGGACACGAAGGCAGGTGGATCAGAAGTTTCAGCAGCTTTGACAACTTTATAAGGATTAAACAACGTAAAGAATTAAAAATTAAAAAGGGCTGGGCACGTACGTGGCTCAGTGGTAAAGCACTCCTGGGTTCAATCCCTGGTACCAAAAATAAAAAAGGAGTGGGATCATGTAATGTGTTGTTTTGTATTCTGGTTTTTCTCCATAAAATATATTGTGAATATGTGTGTTCCAGCATCATTGATTATGACTTGAAAATATAGGTTTTATTTATATTTTTAAGTTTGCATCTGCACTGAACATGTACAGCTTTTTTTTTTTTTTTTTTAGTTGTAGATGGACATCATACCTTTATTTTATTTATTTATTTTTATGTGGTGCTGAGGATAGAACCCATAACCTCACTGTGCTTGGCAAGCACTTGACCACTGAGCCACAACCCCAGGCCCAAAACATAGGTTTTCATGACCTCATGATGTTTCATTCTACAGATTTCTAATAATTTATTTAACTTTTTTCTCACTTGATCCTGTTAACATATAATATGAAGTCAAAGGAGTTTCTAAATGATCATATACATAAATGGTAGGTTTCAACAATTAATTCTGTATTATCTAAGTACATCCTCTAAATCAACACTATCATTGTCATTCACATTATTCCATTAGTTATATAAAATATATATTTCCCCAATGACTGAGGAGGCTGAGACAGGAGGATTGCAAATTCAAAGCCAGCCTCAGCAATTTAGCAAGGACCTAAGCAACTTAGTGAGACCCTGTCTCTAAATATAAAAAATAAAAAGGGCTGGGGATGTGGCTCAGTGGTTAAGTACTCCTGGTACTTAAATACCCCTGGTTAAGTATCCCTGGTACTCCTCAAAAAAAAAAAAAGTGTATATATATATATATATATATATATATATATATATATATATATATATATATTTATTTATTTCAAAGAAATAGCTCATTTAATCCCTGTTAACCTCTCAGGTCAGATATGATACGGTCAAATTCGAAGGCTGATAAAAGTGGAACCAGCCAGACTCCAGAGTGTATCTCGAGAAAATCAGCACCCAAGAGGCTTTATCCTAGGGAAGCTGCCACCAAAAACTCTGCAGGGAAAAACTGTGGCAGCCCTCAAAGGAAGAAAGCAAGTGGAGACAACATCTTTGAAGTACCTGAAAGCATTGTGAGCGACACAGAGGAAGGGCCAGGCTCTCCATACCTCAAGAAGGTAAGAGGAAAAAGGTGGACTGACTGACACTCAGTCAAGAAGTGTCAGCACCAGTCTCCCTGGGCACCCTGTGCCCCAACCCACCTCAGCCTCTTGTGAATTATTTATTTTTTCTTTCTTTTTTTTTTTTGTGTGTGTGGTGCTGGAGATTGAACCCAAGGCCTCATGCATGCTAGGCAAGCTCTGTACCCTTGAGCTACCCCCGGCCCCTGTGTTGTTTTATTATTTTTTGTTAGAGGAGGTGTGAAGCTAGTCTCCGATGAGAAAAATCTGATTTATAAACTATCAATACAAATAGTTACATTTCTCAGTAATTTCTAACAAAGCATATTCTAAGTAGAGATGTGGGCATTTGTTTTCAAGAATAAATTAGGATCATCTATAGTATGCTCTATTTTAATTCCAACAACATGCTAAAGTCATAGAAGTAATTTTTTTGGTCACACTGTGCTTACTTTTTCACAGGCAACAACACAAAATCATTTTCCTGGGACTTCAGGACCCTGAAATTCACCAAAATTTCCAGTTTCCTCAGTAGGGACAGTGATGTTTAGAATTGCAAGCTCCGTGACACCCATTTCAGCTCTCTTAAATTCTCCACTTTTAAGGGGAGTTGTTGGCTTCCACATGGCAAGGACGAGGCCACGCTGCGCTCCGCCTGGCCTGCTGAGGGCCTGGCCGGCCCTGGGGCCCTTTCCCCTCCGCCCTGGTTTTGCACGGTGTGCTGGGACACTTGCTTCAAACCTTAGGTGGACAATGAGTGGTTCAGAGCCCTGGCTCTAGAGTTCAAATTCCTGCATTCAAATTTCTCTTGCCACTCATCAGCTGTACAATTTGGGCAAGTTACTGATATTTGCCTCAATTTCTTTGTCAGAAAAATGGAGATAATTATATCCGTTAAATGGATCTTTGAAAAACGCACTCACAGACATACCTGGCGTGTCAGTGCTCCGCAAATGTTCGTTACTACTCTCTAGCACTCTCCTGCTTTTAGGCTCTTGGTCATTCCACTTCCCCCTCACATTGCGGTGGAACTCCTTGGAATGGCATTCAGGGACTTTCCCTGGGGAACTTAATATACACAGTCTTCACCTGGCTTCCCATTCTTCTCTCCGCCCCAAACAGAGCAGGCGTGTGCGCGGGCAGCAGATAGGCTGCTTCTCTAGCAATCCGGTGTCTGGCTGAGCAAGCTGTGTGGACAGTGGCCTCAGGATGAACCTCTGCTTGGCGCTCGGCGTCTGCCATGCACACTGAAAACAGGTTTGTGAACCTGACAAGGCCAGAGCCATGTGATGCCTATATTTCCATCACTATGTGGCCCATCCTACTACTTGGCTTATTTAACATTTTATTTTAAAGTAATTTCAGACTTTTGGAAAGTTGCAAAAATAGCATAAGAATTTCTATATGCCCCCCCCTCCTCCCCCCTCCACTGGGGATTGAATTTATGGGCGCTTAATCACAGAGCCACATCTCCAGCCCCTTTTTATTTTTTATTTCTAGACAGGGTCTTAGTTGCTCAGAGCTTCTCTAAGTTGCTGGGGCTGGCTCCTGCCACCATACCTGGCTTTGTATTAAGTTCATCAGGGGTTGGAATCTATCTCTGGACTTTTTGTTCTGCTAATCTTGGCCTCTGCATGTGTCAGGGCAACACTGCATTATGACAGCTTCCAGGTGTGTTTTCATGGCTGATGGGTTAGTATCCCTTTGTGGATTGTGTCAGTTTTTTCCTGTTTTCAATTTGTTTTTAGTTTAGTTTTGTTTTGTTAATACTTATATTTTAGTTTTGGGTGGATACAATATCTTTATTTTTATGTGGTGCTGAGGATCGAACCCAGTGCCTCACGTGTGCTAGGTAAGCACTCTGTCACTTGAGCCCCAGCCCCAGCCTCTCAATTTGTTTTTAATTTAAGCTTTGATATCAATTTACCAGATCCATAAAAAAGGGTGTTTTTTTTGCTTTTTTTTTTTTAGTATTTTTTTATGTCTTAATTTACTCTGCTAGGTAGACTGTGAGTTCATCAAGGGCAGACCTGAGTCTACTCATTTCTCTCTTTCTAGTGCATTGCCAGTAGTGTGGACACCTTCAACCCTGGTTTGGGATATCCTAAGAAAGTTTTTAAAACCTCTCTGGTGGTCTCACAAAATTCCAGATGGTTCACCGTGTGTGTGTGTGTGTGTGTGTGTGTGTGTGTGTGTGTGTGCATGCACATATATGCTAACTGTGCTACTTTGGAAAAGGGGATTTTCAAAATTAGCTATAACAGAGTTCTATATCCTAAATAATGACCAGTGGCTTCTTCAATGTAGGGAGTTATATACAGTTCTCAGGGGCAGTAACATAGGGAACACACATACACACACACACACACACATATAACATTTAGACATACTTTTAATTCTTTTCTTGTCCAGTTCACATGGGATTTGAGGCTACTGTCTGGCTGCATGGACGCTGTCAAGTTTTCTCACTGAAAGACATGGGGAAGTCTCCATTATCCAGCCATGTGAGATTTAAAGGCCAAAGAGAAGAGAGATAGAAAATAGCACTTACCCTAAGCCAATGGCAAATTCAGGCAGCTCTCAAAAACCAAAGTCCACCTAAGCTTCCCGGTCTCATGGGGCACCATGAACGTCCCTGAGGGATATGTGCATACGATGATACACATTCAACAGTCCTTGGTCAAGGCTTTGAGATTGTGTCTGCAGTTATGGCGAAAGCCAGTGTGTTAGTTTCCTATGCTCCTTCCACAGATTTATTGAACCCAGGGCCTTGTGCATGAGAGGCAAGCACTCTACTAGCTGAGGTGTATCCCCAGCCCTGAATTTCCACAAATTTTGTGCCATGAAAACAACACAAAGGTATCATCCTACAGTTCTGAAGGTCCAAGTCTGAAATGGCTCACTGGCTAAGGTCAAGGTGTCAGCAGAACTGACGTTCAGGAGAATTGGGAGTCTGTTTCTTACCTTTTCCAGCTTCTAGAGGCCACTGTACTCTTCTCTCATGGTCCCCTTCCATCTTTCTGGCCAGCGCTGGCTCGTTATGTCTTTTCCTATTGCTCACTCGAACCCTCTCCATCCTCTTTCCACCCTTAAGGATCTTTGTGCTCACCTTGGGCCCCCCAGCTGGTTCAGCCAGCTGTTCGCAACCCTGGCTCCATCTGTAACCTTTGTTCCCCTTGGCCACGTGACATAACACCTTTACAGGTTCGTGGGCTTAGTCCACAGGGGCACTGTGTGGTCTATCATGCCACCAGCCCTGCCAAGCTGCTTTTTTTTTTTTTTTTAATCCAAAGTGTCCTTTCTTTATTGTAATCACTCATTATTAAGGTGTATTTGTGATTGAATTTCAAAGTATAAGCCATTTGTACACATTGTACATTTGCTTATAGGGCAGGTGGGCTTAGCTGATATTTTAATAGTAAGTACAGTCTGAAAAGTATCAGGCTGCAGCAGTACAAACAGGATCCTAATTAATTGGCTCCTGGCTGGCCTCTGTCACAGACATCAGTCCATACTGACCCTTATTAAGCTGGAGTTTTCTATGTGGAGTGAGGAGCCCAAACTGCTGTCAGAACTGCCACCTTACAGAGCATCCCCATCTTCTGATACAAAATTGAAGATGACCCAAGAATGGGGCTTATTCATTCATTCATGCTGCTCCCATGGACTTCCACCAGTGTTTCCTGCAGGCAGGTGTCCTGGAGAGCACGTGAGGGAAACTGGTCAGCAAAATAAAAAAGGTTCCCAAACTTGTTTAGAGACTAAAGAGGGTATAAGGTATAGGGACTAAATTCAGATATAAAAGTCATGTGACTAAAAATAGGGAAGTTTTTAAAAGCTGTGGTAAGTTCAATGAAAAGTTCAGGGTGCTTTGAGATTTAAGGTGCTAAACAGCCTACTCCAGGAGACCAGGGGGGTCTTCAGTTTGAAACTCGTGCTTAAGCTGAGCTAGAAGGGATAAGGAAGTGAGTTTGGGGGGGCAGGTGCAAAGGCCCTGCAGTTGGAGGGGCATTCTGGTTTTAAGAAACTGACACCTGAGTTCTGCAGCTGGGAGCAGATTGCCAGAGGCAGACAATGCATTGCTCAAGGGGAAGCTACATGAGGGCCAGCTTATGCTGGAAGAGTCCTGTGGACTTTGTGTAAACAGCCTTATAAGTACCTTGGTATTTGAAGTCTTTGAAGGGATTTAACAGTTGATGGTGTTGAATGTTTACAAGAGAACTTTAGCCATGTGAAAAATGGGGTGTGGTAAGGCAAGAAAGTTACAGCCTCTGAGTTGGTCACTCCTTAGATGAGGGGTGGAGGCAGTGGTGAAGTGAGACAGCTAACTTAGGAGGTAACACTCTTGACATGGGTTGGTTAGAAGGGGTAAGGAAAAAGGGAGAGATCGGGGTGATTTAGGTTTTGAGGACCTGGTTCAAGACTTGAGTATGGGGCTGGGGATATAGCTCAGTTGGTGGAGCGCTTGCCTAGCATGCACAAGACCCTGGGTTCAATCCCCAGCCCCACAAAAAAAAAAAAAAAAAAAAAAAAGACTTGAGTATGGCAACTGGTGACACCAAGCAGGCAGTAGGATGACTGAAGTTCAATCTTGGAGTCTCCCTGGCACACAGATGGTAATTTCAAGAGGACGGTCCACACTTAAGGTCCTGGTTCTTAACCAGGGGCGGCTTCCTCCCCCAGGGGACCTGGGGTAAAGTCTGGGGCCATTTGGATGATACAATTTGGGAAGGGGGTGCTACTGGCATCTAGTGGGGAAAGGCCAGCAGCACTGCCCAGCATCTCCCAATACAGGACAGCCCACAACAGTCATCAGGTCCCAAATGCCAGCTGTGCTAAGTTTGAAAGTGAGCCCTGGTTCAAGGTTGGGTAGAAGAGGGTGAGCCTGCTGAGCGGCCCCCGAGGTAGGGTAGGGACTGCACTGGAAGGCAGTGTGAGGGACGACCTGAGTGGATGAAGGCAAAAAATAGCCTCCAACTTTAAGGATGTGGCCATTTTCATTGATCACATCTGAAGCTTGTGAAGTGGTGGGGTCAGAAGCTTTCTAGACAGGGCTAAAGAGCAGGAAAATGAGAAGAGATGGCTCAGTTCACACAGCCAGCATAGGGTCTGGCTCAGCCTGGAGTTCTGATGGCTTCAGGGGAAGTCAGCAGCAGAACTCTGCCCCAGCTGAAGGTCATCTTGGGCCTCTGAAGTTAGGGAAGGGTCTGGTTTTAGGACCACACTGGCAGCGTTCTGCAAGGGCTGTCACCTTGAGCATTAATTGGGCAAACTTTCACTTTGGAATAAAGTGCAGTTTTTTTTTTCTCCCTAGTTTTCTTGCATGTTCTTTGGAGCTGTTTCTTCTGACCAGCAAGAACACTTCAACTGCCCTTTGGACAGTCTGGCGATAGCAAGTGACAGTGACGAGGATGTGATTAATGGCACTGTCTCCACATCTAAAGCTCAGTGATAGCCTCGCCTTAAGCCCCAGTCTTCATGCCTAGTGTACAACAGATATGGGAGTGCATCAAGATGTCTTGAAACAGTTTTGTGACTAGTAGTCCAGTATTTTGTATTTGTGAACATTTTGGAGTTTGGGACTCTCAGAAACTGCAAAAAGTTATGCAGGTTTTCCAAATAACATCACTTTTGTCCATTGAAAAAAAATTCTGATTTTTGAAGTAGCCCTTAGAAAAAAATAATCATTCCCTCACTTTGGAGTCTTTTTGTATTTTGTAAAAGATTTGATTTCATAGCCTTCAATTAGAACAGATTTTCAGGGATGATTTTTTATTTGCAATGTGATACAGAAAAAGAATTTAATGGAAATGATGTCAAACTTTTTTTTTGTTGTTGTTGTGGTGGTGGTGGTGCTGGGGATCGAACCCAGGGCCTGGTGCATGCAAAGCAAGCACTCTATTAACTGGCTACACCCCTAGCCCTCGATGTCAAACATTTCTGTATTATCTAAAATAGCATAGAACTTCCACACAAGAGAGCCTGGGTTTGGAATGGAATGTGGGATACAAATGTCTGTTCTTTGCCCCTTTAAGAATTAGCTTCTTACCTGCATAAACAAGACTAAAAATTTGGAACAAAAACACTGTTATGTAATACCTGATGGTGAGAGCCTCTCCCTCCCCCAGACTTGTTTGCAGTTCTATAACCCCAGGAACCAGCCTTCTGTAACATCTTATTGCTAAGTCTTTGAGAAACCATCAAACAATAAGGAAGTGTTAACTGGCAAGCAATTGTTCTTCAGATTTTGTGAGGAATTTGAAAAGGTGGCTGAGTGGATTAGTATGCTTCAGAACTGTGAACAGTTTTAAATGAAACCAGAATGAATTTGGCTCTTGTAGCTTAGTAATGAGTCATGGCTACCCACAATAACCTAATAAAAACTCAAGTTCATCCCAAGATGTTTCTCAGTGAATGAAAATTGGCTTTCACCAAGCTTTTTGTGGAAAGTGGCAATGCCCACATATTTTCAACTACATTTTCAAAGTAGGCTGAATTTATGTCTCTTATGCTTATACCAATGATTAACACTGAATTCATATTTGTAACAAATGCAGATGACTATAGAGAACTTTTACACACAAAAGTAACCCTGTAGGTCTCCTTGCTGAGGGTGAAGTTTCTGATTTCTTCATTGAAATAGGCATCAGTCTCAGGCTGGGGTTGTGGCTCAGCGGTAGAGAATTCGCCTAGCACATGCGAGGGCCTGGGTTCGATCCTCAGCACTGCATATAATTAAATAAAGGTACTGTGTCTAACTACAACTAAAAAATAAATATATGTATTTTTAAAAAATAGACACCAATCTCAGCAGCAGCCTTGATGTAGCATGGCCTGCAGAAGACAAGTTATGCTGCTCTACTGTACACACTTTGGGTTTTAGAATTTTGATAGTGTGCCAAGAATACACACACCAGGGTTTTTTGTTTTGTTTTGTTTTGTTTTGTAATTTCACTCTGTACCATTTAGGAGGTACAAAGCCTCAGCAGAGAAAACCTCTGTATTCACATTCAGTTATGAGTCCATTTTGATGAGTATGGAGGGAGCTAACGGATGTAGTAAAGCAGTGGATGAGAATGAGCTATGGCAATTAAAGTATTGCGAAGGACAGAAATGCACAGCCACAAAGTGCAGATTCACTGAAGGCTGACTAAGAGGCCTGGAAATGGAGAGCTTGGACAATGTTAAGGGCTGGTGCCTTGTTTAGTTACCATTCAAACCAAAAGAAGTACACAGATTAGTATAAATACTATATTTATTAAATATCTTTACAGTTTATTTAAATGTATTTACAGAACTATTCCTGCATAAGTTATATTTCAGACATCCAATCAGGTAATTGCCTCTTGGGTAAGACAAAGAATGATAGTCTCAACAGAAAAAAAAGCAGCTTATTAGTATACACATATTCAAATTTGCTTAATTATTTAGCCATCTTTGCCACAAACTACCTGCTAACAGTTAAATTCTGATGTGGACATTTTTAGTTGAGAAGTTCAATTTAATTTAATTTTCTTTTAACAAATAAATAGAACCCAAATGTTTTCTGCTTTGTATTTTGTTTTATAAGCAGATTTTGTTTTTTTCTGGTATTGTAAAATTTGTTAAATATAAAAATGTGATTCAGTTTCCAACTGAATTTCGTAGCTTCTATCAAAGATAGCTCGTATTAAGGTGACAAGGAACCATGAACTTATCCAGAGGTACAAACATTCACAGTTCTCGCCAATCTTACTGACCATCTCCAGAACACTCAAAACTGACTCAGTAAATTCTCACAATTCCTGCCTTGTTACATGATGTAGTAGGTTGGTGGTACTGAAGGTGGTTTTCATCTTCGGGTTACTCTCTATCCAGAACTAACGCAGCTGACAGGAGAGGACACTTCCATCTGCAAAGCTCAAAATCGTGTTTTTTCTACTCTAGACACAGCCCAAACCCCAGACATGCATACCTGGAATGGATTTCTTTAGGAGTTAGTACCCATCAACCATATGAGTATAATAATTTGGGACAACTTGTCCCCCCCCCCCCTCATTTCTTCTTCCAGTTTTTAAGAGCCTATGGACTCTTATCTACTTCATCTCCATTTGGTTAAAAAAAAAAGTTTGTTTTTTTGTGCGCAGGCAGCTTAAGTTCATAGGAAGAAACAAGGTTCTGATATGTTGAGTGCACATTTTAAAACAGAACAAAATAAAACTTTCAAGCATGTGATAAAAATATTGATTTTTATAATACAGTATTGCTTTATAAATATAGATGGAAAAGCTATAAACTTTACTGGTCTTTGGTGCATCCAGAGAGGGATAAATAATTTGCCACTTGTAAATTAGAAATCCAAATTTTCTCTTTTGTTATAAAAGTCCACTACATGAGGCAAATTGTGTGTGTGTGTGTGTGTGTGTATGTGTGTTTACACTGCTTGATTTAAAATACAGTTTACACACACACACACACATCAGGTTCAGAATTAGACCCAACAAGTGGTATAGCTCAGCCACACCCCTGGAAGCTTGCATGTAAGACTTGGAGAATGCTATTCTGGGTCCCACACAGCCTCTGACCAGTGAGAGGAGGAGAGTTACTTGCTAAACAGCACTCGTCCTGACCCCTAGCAGTCATAAAATGCAGTGCATAACACAAAAAGGACAGGGGAAAGAAGAAAACAGGGTATTTTATGTACTAAACTACAAGCCAGGTCCAAAGTCAATTCCACCATGAAACTCAATTCTTGCCCCATTATTTTCAGTGTCACTGGAACAACCACATTGACAGTTTTTAACAATCATTTCTCAAAAAAAGTAAGTTGATTAAACAAGTTGTATAAAACACCACCAATCTAGCTTTACAAAGATTGTTTGATGGGTTAAATGAGAGCAGAGAAAAGCCAATAACCTGACCGTTACTGCTCCTACCAGGAAGTAAATGGAGGCATTGGAAATCCAGATCATAAGGCTACATACTTCTGACCAAAAGTAATTACAAACCCAAACAAAAGAGTTGAAGTCATCAATCCTAGTTTGAATGTATTCCTTTTAACCAACCCCTTCAGGATGCAACTTTCTTTACTTTTTAAAATACCCAGAGACTGCAGAGTTTGTGCAAAATAAATACCCCGCTTGCCACATATGCGTCCATATTCTAGCAGAGCATGATAGTTTCTCCTTATTTAAACAGTCTCCCTCCACATCCCACCCGCCCTCTATCTTCTCTACCAAAGAATTCTGTTTTGTCAAGTTAGGGTAGTTAAGGCATTCTGACACTTAATTAAAGGTGATTCAAAACAGGTATCTAACATTATGCCAATTAAGGAATAGTAGATAAATTATTGAACGGCTTACAAATGAATAACTCATTCTTATTATAAATGAAATGCCTGTTACAAGCATGATGCATTGAAATATAGTAATGACATGTACATGGTACATGTTAAACAATTTTAAATAAAACAAAAGCTTGACAGTTACTCAAATATACAGTACAAATTCACAAAACAAAATCTTTTAAAACAAGTTGAGGTAACCTCAAACGTAAGTTTTAATGCAATAAACCAGGGAGTCAGTATCTCCTCTCGAGAAAAAACTTTCTGTGTTCTCCTCAAGTAGATTCTCGTCAGGTTTAATTGCATTCTCATCTATACACCAATGTTACCTGACGTATATATAAAACATGGCTTTAATTTAAGAATTTCTAAGTATATATATTTTTCTACCACCAAGTTAATGAAGGAAAAAACTGACTCAAAAATATATATCTTTACAGCAGTCAACTTGTACATAAACCTTAAAAATAAGTTTGAGCCTGCAGGTAATGGGAAACCAAATTCAGGGTAATTTTTATAAGGAAACTATACACTGCAAAATGGCTATTCGGAAACTGTAAACATTAAGCTTGATTCAGAAACCCCTACATTTCTGTTTGGGGCAATTGCAAAAGTCATATCATCACTAGGAGTTTTCCCTGTGGACTCTGTGCTGCTGCCACTGCACACGTGCTCTTGCCTGGTGGACGCAGTGATTCGGTGCATGCTCTGCAAAAGCAAGGCTCCTAGGGGAAGGTCTGAGGGCTCCATGGGCAGCACGACTGTGAGCCAGCAAAAACCCACCTACAGCTGTCCATTCTCAACCTGTCAGCCTGGGGCCCAGAGAGCCCACCCAGGGCACCTTGCAGACAGCGGGGGAATTCCAGCCATAGCACTAAATTTCTAGGCTTTAAGGACTTTTGCAATCTTGAGTAGCATTTCCATTAAAAAATTTTGGTAAGGATACCCCCTTCCCCCGGATATCAGGCAACCAGCCTGTGATTTGGACTAATCAATAAACTGCCAAAACTTTAATCACGGGAACACAATTAAGCATCTTTTAAAAGCACAAAATATTTGCATCCATAGAGCTAAAATAATTACTTTTTTCTTCCAATGTGTAACAAAAAAGCTTCTGGGATCAAGATCTTATAACCCAGAGCATATTTATAAGCTCCTGGAAAATAGGAGTTTATAATGAAAACATAAAGCCACACCTGATCACCATAACCAAGATGGTGCCTGTGGAAAACATGTGACATTTCTTTTGATGAATAATGTTATGTTTTCTAGCAGACGTATCATAATTTATGACTTGTCAGACTTAAAATCCCTTTAACACACTGTAATTTTGAATTCTCTTTACCAACATTACCCATTCTTAATACTTCAACCGCTTTTGAAAAGTAATAGCCTTTGAAAACCTCCATGAGAATGAAGGCTAATCTTCAAATCTTGCTTCTCTTCAACTGTTGCCAGCAGACATGAGCTAGTGAATGACAGTAGTGGTTCTCAACAAAGATCTCAATGGGTCTCAAAAAGACAGGCAAAAGGCTTACATCACTGGCCATTGAGATCAGTGGCAACGAAACGTGGTCCTGCCAGCAGGATCAGCACACATGGCAGGGAAATTGGGACAAAGAGAGGAAAGGCAGGAGTTGACAGCTCGGTGAGTCAGTCTGTATACTCAGCCACTATGGAAAGAAGGACGGTGATGTCATCTGGCTTTCCACCTAAAACAAGAATGAAAACTGATCAGTACATTTTAAAAGGAAAAAAAAATCACTCAAAACTGTGGTCTTAAGTAAGTACTAGTGCTGGGTGTGGTGGCGCACACTTATAATTCCAGGAGCTTCGGAGGCAGAGGCAGAAGGATCATGAGTTCAAAGTCAGCCTCAGCAACTTAGTGAGACCCTAAGCAACTCAACTTAGTGAAACCCTATCTCTAAATAAAATACAAAAAAGGGCTGGGAATGTGGCTCAGTGGTCGAGGGCCCCTGGGTTCAATCCCTAGTCAAATGCTTGCATTTCAGGCCTGTTTGGCTTATTAATAAGCCCTCACAGAAAAAAGAAAAAAGTATTTGATAAAGAGAAACAGTTAAAAAGAAAACACTCAAGAAATTTCACATAATTTAATTGAAGCTTAAAAAAAACCAAAAAACTCCCCTGCTCTTTTACAACAGCTCTATGAAAACGGCCACCATATCTTCTGTTTACACCATCACAGTAAAGACAAAATCTGTTACAGTAACTTCAGCCTGACAAGAAAGTTACATGCTTCTACCACAACCCTAATTTGGACAAACATACCCAATGTTTTTAAACTAGGAATAGCCTTGTACTCTAATCTGCCAAACTGCTATGGTGTGTGTGCGCGCGCTTGCTTGTGTGTGTGTGTTTTCTCTTATTTTAACATTTCCTGGAGGGCTAAGAAATGCTCTACATGTCATAATATTACATCAGCAAGAGCCTGACCAATTCCACTAGCTCTGATATGCTAGCACCAACATGTCATCCCAGCTCCAAAACTGGCCTGCTCCCAAAGTCACAGCATGCAGTAGATAGAAGGACTCTTCAGTCAAGGGCAGTTTCACATTGCTTCCCTTTTCAAAATCCGCTCTGGCAATTTGGCAGGCAAATACTGTCAACGAGTCCCACAGAGCCAGAGGAAGGGAGAAGAGAAATGTCAGACACGTGAAGGGCAGAATGTTAAACTGTTCGGAATGCACAGGCCCTCCAGGCAGAGCTCTGAGGCCTCTAGGGCTCAGTTCCAAGCAGTCCAGTGGTGGCAATAAAGGGCTTCAGGTTCCATTGGCTGCTGTAGCCGATAAAGTTCAGCTTTGAAGGGCACCCAGTGGGAGGACACAGGACGTACATTTGCTTGTGCTCAAAGGCACAGGCTCAAAGCTAGGAGAGGACACTGACACAGTCTCACCCACAGCCAGAAAGCTCCCACAGTTAGTCCTTATGACATTACCAAAGAATGCTTACCTCTCACATTCAATCCGTTGTCACATGCAAACTGTGCAAAAGGTGACATATAATTTGGATCATAGGCCAGCTCGTGAGCTTGCTCAGCAATGCTCCTTGCTGTCTGTTGTATACTCTCATAATTTGAGTTCTGATATGAAAGGATAAGAGAGTTATTTTTAACCATAACACCTCACATGACTTCTGCATGCAAGTATGCTTCTTGCAGACATCACTTTTTAAAGACAGTAACATTTATTTAATTTTCTACCATGTAAGTTTTATTCTGGTCAGAGAAGACAGTGAATGTGATGCTCTGATTAACATGCTGAGCCCATTGGTACTTCCTACACATCTCCCACAAAGTCCTTTGCTGGGATGGTCTCTGGCCCTCAAGTTTAGGTTTCCATTTTTGCTTCCCCATTTGAAAATTTTAAGGTATTCTTGTTAAAATGGGATGGACTGAAAAGTGGATCCTGATAGCGCTGTGTAACCTTAAGCCATACCCTTGTCATTGCTATTTTCAACTTCCTCATCTGCAAAATTGCGATGGGAAAACAAGGTCCATTTCACCTGTAACATTCAAAGGGCTAAAGCATTTTAGTCTAACAGAAATAACAGGTCTCTGCTTTAATGTCACCTCCTCCAAGAGGATTTCCCTGACCAATTTATCTGAAGTAGTGACCCCTCCATTCCCTCATCCTGTTGTGCATCATTACTATTTACCACCAACATTCCCTTCTTCGTATTATCTGCTCTCCCCTACTAGAACCTAAGCTTTAGCATGATTTCTATTCACAGAGCACAGTGCCCATGACAGGTAAGCACCTAACAGTTACTGCACATACAAACATGGTATGATGCTAAGGATTCCCTTCACCTGGTCTGGGTTAATTGTCCCAGTAACCCTGTAGACAGGACCTTTATTACTCCCCATTTTATAGGTGAGGAAACTATTGCTTAATAATTGAAGAAGTCTACTCAAAGTCACAATAGTTAGAGGTAAGAGCTTAGAAAAGACTAATTTTTCCCAGAGTTTTTACAAAGCCAGGAGAATAGGGACAGCCTGTTTTCACTTCCTGCCCTCTGTATGGGAGAAGCCTGAATTGTTCACCACTGCTGACAGCTCAGGTCACATCAAGGCTCCTAGCTGCCTGCTTTCCTTGGCTGGGGTTTGGGATGGCTATTTCCTGTCTTTCCCAGTCTCAACACCTGCTGGGTGTATTATAAGAATAAAAAGAGAAAAAGACAACCAGTAGTCAACACCATTAAAATACAAACAGGAAATGTCCTTATCTGGACTTTTCCTACTTTAACCACTCCACTAAATGCTTGGGTAAGAAGCCTCTTATTTCCTTAAGTTCTCTTGTGAATATTTCCATTTATAATTTTTATAATTTCTTGGAATATTAGAAATATTATTTTCCTAAAGTTCACAAAATAGTCCTTTCTAAAACTACTGAGACAACATAAATGACTCAATAAAACTCAGCTATTCAGAGAGGGCCACTTTCCAGAGGCTAACCTTTGAGTTAATTACCTTTAACTTTTTTAGCTCTTGAAGGATCATATAATCAGGCATATTGTCAAAGAGTCCATCTGTCGCCGTCAGGATAATGTCTCCTAACTGGACGTCGAAAGATGTGCTATCAGCAGCATCCGGGCTGTAGCAAGGACAGGGCAGGGTAAAGTTAAGGAAGCCTTTTAGAGATTCAAAGGATCCTACAGGCATCATTTATAATGCAATGAGGCTTTTTAAATGGAGTCAATTAAAAAAAAAAAAGTCATTCTGAAATTCCTAACTTGAAGAAAAATTAATGGGAAAACAAACTCTGATGTAAGTTTCCAAAGTTTAACCCAGTTAGTCCCATCGTTCCAGATGTGGTATACCTACCTAAAAAACTTAGTTGAGCAATAAATATACCATTTAGGGTAACTTTGAAATAATTATGTTTGTAGAACCAAAAACTGGGGACTTAATGGGTTAACTGAAACCAACAGAAAAACTGAGTCTGCTGATTAGTTGCACGTGGATTAAGAGGAGAACGCCTTCTCTTCTGAGTCAGACCTAACACGCTCTATGACCTTGGGGAAGTGACTCTTCACTTCCTACTTCTTCAGTACCAAATTCCATCCTCTCTTACTCACTTGCACTTGTCAGTTCCCCTGTACACACTCTCAGGATGTTGCATTAGTCAGGGTGGGATGCTGGGCATCCAGGGAGAACAGCGTGCCTATCTCTAAGAATTCCAGACACCTGCAGTGGTTCTGGCACAGTAAGGACTGTATATCTCCCAGTGGTCACAAAGTGCTCTGGTATTTATGAGTATGACTGGCATGTACATCTTCAAGAAACATCTGTTAAATGACCGAATGATTAGAGAAACAAAGTATGTCAAATTGAAGAAAAAACTCTTCAAGATGTTGTTAAGGGAAGAAAGCATGGCACAGACAGTGTGTAGCATATGCAACTGTTTCTGTAACAAAAAGAAAAAAAAAGGGAGGAGACCCACAGATGTAGAGACTCCGAAATACAGAGAAACAATGTGAAGACAGTCAAAGTAACAGTGGCTGCTTCTAGAGAATGTGTGGCTGGGGACAGACAGAAGGAAGTTGTTCACTAAATTTTTTGTGCACAGCTTTTAAAAAACAGAATGGGAAGCCAGACACAGTGGTGCACGCTTGTCATCCCAGTGACTCAGAAGGCTGAGGCCTTAAACAACTTAAGAGATGTCCTGTCTCAAAAAATAAAAGGGCTGGGTAGGTAGCTCAGTGGTAAAGTGCCCCAGTCAATCCCTAGTGCCAAACAAAGTAAGGAATAAAACAAACACACACACACACACACACACACACACAGGAGATCTTTCTCATCACAATGTGTGATGAAAACAGACATAAGAATGGGAGAGAAGGGGGCTGGGATTATAGCTCAGTTGGTAGAGTGCTTGCCTCGCATGTATAAGGCCCTGGGTTCAATCCCCAGCACCACCAAAAAAGAAGCCAATGGGAAATGTAAATCAGCCCTTTTCATCTCATTCACAGAAGCATTTTTCAATAAAAGTTAAAAAAAAAAAAAAAAAAAAAAAAGAATGGGAGAGAAGCTGGTCACAGTGGTGCACACCTGTAATCCCAGCAACTCAGGAGGCTGAGACAGGAGGATCCCAAGTTCAAAGTCAGCCTCAGCAATATTGAGGTACCAAGCACCTCAGTGATGTGGGGACATGGCTCAGTGGATGAGTGCCCAAGTTCAATCTCTGGTACAAAAAAAAAAAAAAAAGGGAGAGAACCCCAGGTGGGCCTTTGAGGCTGATTCTCACCCTCTTCTCCACCTTTACCACTTCAGGGCTTCCAAGGAGAGGGAAAAATGAGATGTTTAATAATCTGTTTAATAATCTGCCTTAACCTGTAATTAGGGAATAGATACCAGGAAAAAAACTCAAAGGCCCTGACCCAGATGGGAGTGGCCAGAACCAAGGCACCTGAGCTTGAACAGAAAAACCCCTATACTTATATAAATGATGTTACAGAATATGTAAAGACCTAAAAATCAGTGCACACCTAGGGATTTACACAGAGTGCACTCAAAACATTTTTGGTCCATTCTTTGCTTGACTGAGGAAAGAAGTGGCACATCTAAAGTTCTGCAATGTGCTTTTGTAGGGAAAACTTACACATTTATGTAACAAATATTCTGTAAAAACAGTCACTAAAGGAAAACCTCTAAGTTAAGACTAAAATACTATTTTATGGAAAGAGTGCCCAATAACTAAAGAGATACATGCAGTAGATAGGAAACACACACACTTGTAAAACTACTGGAAATCAGGTTGATTCCTATGCAAGACACTCATCTGCTCAGTCTTTGAAAACCAATCAGGTTTCAGAAGTGTAGATTAATGACCAGGATGGCACTGATGCTCTATTTTATGCTGAGGTTTTTCTTTCCCCAGGAGTGGCCTTTGCTATTCTGCCTGTGAGAGACTTGCTCCCATTGGACAGTCTGTCCTCTGCTAATACTCCCACCCATGAGCTTGGTGTTCCGCCAGCTGCAGTTCTGCCCATTTTGATTGAACATACTGTGCCGCTGGGAACTTTTGACTGCACTGAAACATGAGCTGCAATCACATGCTAGCAGGCTATCTCTGGGATCCAGGGGAAGCCACCTTCACCTTGCCGGCAAGCCGGCAGAGTGCGGCTCTAACCAGGGTGTCCCAAGGATAGCATGTGTAATCCAGCAGGGCTGCTCCAGCACTCAAAAGCCAGAACAAGCAAGAGCAAATAAAGGAGAGTTAAAGTGCCATTCTCCAAAAACTATTAGCTGAACTTGGCATCTACTGAGGCGCTGGAGGCTCTGAGGTCTCCCCACTCCAATAAAACTAATATCACTGTGTATTATAGACAATTGAAGAATATTCTTCTAATTATGGTAATCTGCTGAAATCTGAAGGTAAAAAGTACTTCCTATTCTCTAGAAGTCTGCAACAGACATTTTAAATGGGCAACATCAAATACCTAATTATATAATGTGTTCTTTTCATATTTGAAGATGGCAGAAATAATCATTTTATCTTAATTTGGACTTAAGATTTGGTTAAATAAGAGCTAGCGAATAGAAAAAAAAACTAACAAAAAGGCACTTGATAGAATGGTTCTATGTTTACAAAAGGTTCATTACCTATTTATGAAGTGCCAGTGTTTGTGCCAGATCCTACAAGTTTGTTAACACAGTGAAACCTGAGACTGTCTTAACCTTACTTCAACCTACGAAAAGATGTGAAAGTTAACTCAAAAAAAATTCTAACTGTATAGGAAGGTATTAACACTTTAAACATGAACAGAGAGAAGATGTCAGAAAGGAAAAGAGAACACCTCAATGACATTATCATAGACAACATGCAGGACAAGACCACTTCTGACTGTTTCCTGCAGTTCTACTGGATGCATATAAGAAGGCCTGAGAATGAGGAAGTTATTCTGACAGATACAACATTATGTCTGTCTATAAGCTTCCCTAACAATATACACAAAACTTGTACAGGCAGTGGCATGCATGAACAATGACTAATGACTCATTTTTCTAACATAAATTAACAGACAAACTGAATGTACTAATGCATGTTGGTATTAAAAATTGATACCTGAAATACTTCATAGTCTTGTCAAATTATTGACTATCGGAATTCAAGTTGACTGTTGTAACTAGTTCAAACAAAATACCTTTCAAAGTCCAACTAGAAGGTCCTCATTATGAAAGCATTCTAAGGCTTCTTTTTCATAGCAAAATGCCTGTTCCCTACTGTATACAAGGTGTGGGAGGGAACCTGTGGGTGAGAAATATCCTATTCAAATGTAACGGCTGAGGGGAGATTACCTGTCACTTAACACGACTCCCTCGGCTTCTGGGGGTGCAATTGAGAGCTGAAACGGAGTGTTGAAGTAATGCTGCTGCTCATCTGATCGGTGCACAACTTCACCGCCCCTGACAACCAGAAAACCTGAGTCACCCAGGTTCGCTGTGTGTAAGCGGTGACTAGTTCTGTCCAGCACCACGATGCAGGCAGTGCTGCTACCTGGAAACAAAATGGACAGCATTTATTTTCTTTCCCTAGGGTCTCTACATACACATTTTTATCACAGAACTCCAAAGAATAACATGTCATAATTTGAATGTCTTGCCTAAATAGGATTTTGTTTTTCTTTCTTTCTGTAGTGTGGGGAACTAAATCTAGGGCCTCATGCATGATAGCCATGTGCTCTATTCCTGAGCTATGCCACTAGCCCAGGATTTGTTTTAGTTATGCTCTACACCCCCACAAATGTCAACTAATAATCTGATCAGGGTCAACATGGTGGGAAAAGAATGGATTATAGGATGGGAGTTTAGCTCGGTGACAGAGTGCTTGCTTAGCATCCATCAGGCCCTGGGTTCCACCCCACCACCACAACCACCACAACAAAAAAGAACAGATTCCATTATACAAAGTAGATGGGTCACTGAGGATTTTCATTCTTCCTTTCGCAGAGACTGGCAAAGAAAAAAATGACTGGTATTTTTTTTAATTTTTTTTTTAGTTGTAGGTGGATACAATATCTTTATTTTTATTTATTTATTTTTATGTGGTGCTGAGGATTGAACCCAGGACCTCATGAGTGCAAGGCAAGCACTCTACCACTGAGCCACAATCTCAGCCCAAATGACTGGTATTTAATCACATTATTTCATTTCACTAGTGCTATCTATAATCTATGCCAAATGCTCAAATGGATGTTGTTATTAAGTTTTAATATTCAAATGCCAGAATCAAAATGTTACACTTTCCCAACACTTCTCATGAGTCACTCAGGAAGCCTTCTTCACAAAATGCACTAACATTTAAGACAGGGCACATAAAAATTTTAAACCGGATTTCCATCTGTTGCAGTCATAAAGAACTTTTATTGAAAACTAATAACACACTATGAAGTAACAAGACCAATTTTCAGAGGTAGCTTGTAGAATCAACCTGTTCACTTTACAGAGACTAGCGTTTGATGGGAAGAGGCCACATTCCAAGCAGTTCCCACAGAGCTCTGTTTACCTCTGTTGCACACGGAGGCTTATCCCTCCTCAGACCAAAAGGCTGACGGTACAACTAGAAAGGACCACTTTCAATTACTACAAGTTAAACCTAGACCTATCTCTACCAGAAAAACATGCAGTTCACCAAGAAATAAATGTAAATAATCTGTAACATTTGAAAAAATGATCAGCTCATCAGTACATTAGCTTAATAAGAGTTAAAAGAAGGTATTGCATAGTACTGGCCTAAGTGCAGGGAACATGATCACTCTTATTCTGTGATGGTAAAGAATAAAATTAAACCACCTTTCTGCGGGCAATATAGCCCTGAAAAATGTACATGTTTAGGCTGGGACTGTAGCTCAGTGGTAGAGCACCTGCCTTGCACATGTGTGGCATTGATTCAATCCTCAGCACCACATATAAATAAAGATATTATGTCCATCTACAACTAAAAAAAATATTTTTTTAAAAAAGTACATGTTCTGGGATGGGGATGCATGTAGCTCAATTGGTAGAGTGCTTGCCTTGCATGCACAAGGCCCTGGGTTTGATCCCTAGCACTATCTCTCTCTCTCACACACACACACAAAGTATATGTTCTTTGATTGAGCATTTCATCTGTGAGAATTTATCCCAAGAAAATAGTAGGAGATGCAAGTAAAACTTAAGTACAAAAAACAATGTTTAGGATCAGAAAGAATTAGAGGAGCACATGGCAAATGTAATCCCAGCTACTTAGGAGGCTAAGGCAGGAATATTTCAAGTTTGAGGCCATTCTTTTTTTTTTTTTTTGGAGAGTTTTGTTTGTTTTTATTTCACCTTAGAAAATTCATGTTTACAAGTCCTGGCTTGGGTTAGAAACATCCTAACCACCATCCTGTTGAATCAGTCTAAAAAACTGAGGCCATTCTTGAAAATTTAGCAAGAAAAAAACAAAGAAAATTTAGCAAGACCCTATCTTGTGTGTGTGTATGGGGGGGGGGGGGAGGCAGGCGGGGGACAACGACTAAGAAATAACTGGAAATAACCTAAATATCTAAAATTAAGAGACTGCTTAAGTTACAGTACACTCATATAATGCAAGGCTATATGCCATCATGTAATACTTAGAGGAACATAGATTCTAGATTCAGCCGGCCTGCATCTGAATCCTAGCTCTGCCACTTACTAGTTATGTGACCTGGAGCAAATTACTTAACCTTTCCATGCTTTAGTATCTTCATTTACAAAAATATGAATGACAGTAACTACCTTATAGAGTTGTCTCAAAGGATTAAAATTAGTTAAGTCATGTCAACACTTAAAACAGAAACCTATTTGATAACTGTTAAAATTGTTAAAGAAATATACATGGAAAGGAGGGGCTGGGTTGTAGCTCAATGGTAGAGTGCTTGCCTAGCACGCATGAGACACTGGATTTGATCCTCAGCACCACATAAAAATAAATAAAATACAGATATTGTGTCCATATACAACTAAAAGTATTTTTAAAATATAAATGTGGAAAGGAAAGAATAGATAAGTTAGGTAAAATAAGTAGATTATAAACTAGTATTAAAGTTTCCTTTAAAAAAAGGGAAATTTAAAGAACTCCATCAAAGAGTGAAACTTACTATAAGTAAATTAAAAAACGAAATGCATCAGTAGGCAAAGTCTAAACTACTAAAATCACAGTTAAAGAGCAAAACAAAGCAACAGGCTGTGGAACCAGCTATGTGAAATCCCAGTGTGCCGTCGTCTTCTAGCTGCGTGCCCATGGGCAAGCCACCTGTTCTCTGTAGGCTTGTTTCTTCCTAACCGAATGGGGAACAAAGTTCCTTTGTACTTACCTCATGGGGCTTTGTAAGCATAAAGTAAACTCAATTGCATTTACCATTATTCTTTGCATAAATGTGAAGAAAAAGATTTGAGCATAATCATTATAATCTTAAATTTTCTTAGTGGCATTATGGGTATCTAATTTTTGTTAATGATGTCTTAAATGAAAATATATAACAATGTAAACAACTTAAATACAAGCAAGCTTCTCATCCTAATGTTCAGAAATTCTATTTCCTTGTTATTTATAGTACTGTGTTGGAACTAAACTGACATTACTGTTAGATCACAAGTCCCTATCCCTTAAATGTCAAAGAAAAAAAAATGGGTGTTGTAACTAATTAAAAGTATTGTCAAAACCTACTCCGTAGCTTATAGTAGAGCAAGATCACCAATTTGTTTTCCTTCCTAAGGTTGATTAACAAAAACTATTTATCAGTAATAGAATGCCACAAAAAAGATCTTCCGAAGGTTGATGGAATTAGATCCTAAGAATGAAAAATGACCGATGAGTAGCATAGTCTTGGAAATTTTACTGCAGGAAGGACTGATGTTGACTCACTATTACTGACAAAGACAGGCTTTTTGCTACCCCCATGGCAGTAGTCCTAGAGGTTAAAATCAATCCTCCTGAGCAATGGAGCTTTATAGTATTTGAAGCAACAGCACAAACCCAAACTCAGTCTTGCAGGTTTGCAGTGTATACTTCTCCTTTGCCTCCTCAAATTGGTGGTGTGTGCTCAGGCCTCAATAGCCTAATATTGGGAGAAGAGCTTATCTTCTTATGTTTTGGAGAGAAACAAGCAAGGGAAAAAAATGCAAAAAAAGAAGGAGCTGAGAATGAGTGCTGGATATTCAGACAATTGACCCACAGACAGGCACTCAGGCAAATCCCTCAGGCTAAAATAGAAATATTTTTATCACTCAGCCCTTATTTTGTAATCTACTACTAAGCCTTTGTGCAGCAGAGAAAGGGATAACCTTATTAGGACTGACCCCTCAAATTCTTCAGATACATTGGCTTCTTGAGATCTCTGCATATGTACTTAAGTTTTCTGAGGAAGTACAACCAATAGCCCGTGATGCCAACCCAGCCTCAAAGCAGCTAGAAATTCAGATAAATAAGTGATTCAGCCACTGGCTTGCTCTTTATGTTGGGTTTATTTTGTAGGCTTTTAAGCAATTGCTGGATTTTTTTTTAAAAAAATTACTTAATCTTGTAATTGTCACTATTTACAAGTACAACTGAGTTTTAGCAAAGCTCAGCAGCTGGTCTTTCCCAAAATTTGCCTGAGTTTAGTTACAAACAGCCCAGAGATTGGGGGGCGGGGGGGGGGGGACAATGACAACGACAACAAAAATGACAACAAAAGGCTATTTCAATGCATCTTTTAGGAGAAAAAAATAATCACAATATTCAATGTAGGTAAACCACTTAAAAAATGTCCTTAAAATTTATTTTACTATTATCTCCATGTTATATGAAGGTAAACAGGAAGGGAAGCAGAGGTAGGAAAAAAGACCTGCAAAAGCTCAAAGCTTTTTTTGGGGGGAGCGAGTAGGTATCAGGGATTGACCTCAGAGGCACTTGACCACTGAGCCACATCCCCAGCCCTTCTTTGTATTTTATTTAGAGACAGGGTCTCATTGAGTTGCTTAGTGCCTTGCTGTTGCTAAAGCTGGCTTTGAACTCATGATTCTCCTACCTCAGCCTCTGGAGCCGCTGGGATTACAGATGTACGCCACAGTGCCCCAAAGCTTCAAGCTTCTTCTTCTTCTTCTTCTTTTTTTTTTTTTTAAAGAGCAGGTGCCCAGGGCTTCATGTTTTTTTTTTGTTGTTGTTGTTGTTATTGATGGACCTTTATTTTTATTTATTTATTTATTTACATGCAGTGCTGAGGCTTGAAACCCAGTGCCTTACACGTGCTAGGCAAGTGCTCTACCACTGAGCCACAACCCCAGCCCGCCCCAAAGCTTTTAAAGTACAAAAAAAAAAAAAAAAAAGAAAAACAAGATAGGGGCTGGGGCAAACAAGATAGCTCAGTGGCAGAGCACTTGCCTAGCATGTGTGAGGCACTGGGTTTGATCATTAGCACCAAACAAAAAGAAACAAAGGCATTCTGTCCATCTACAACTATATTAAAAAAAATTTTAACAAAAAACAAAACAAAACAAGATAGCTGTTTTGTAATTGGCTGTCACCAATCAAAGTGAAGGATGGGGGTGGGGTGGGAAGGTGCCAGCAGAGGCACTCATAGGAACATAGGAGTCAGCAGCCCCCTGGAATTTGTCTGGGCGCGCTCTTTCTTTCTCCATTTCAACTTTGAAGGCAATGGGTCACAGTTAAATGCTTTGCTCAAAGTCATATAGCAAATTGACAAAGAAATACTGGAAATAAATCTATAATGTTTTGCTGTGCCAAGCATTTTCCAGATTGCATGTTCAAAACAAGAGATATTAAGAAAAGTAGAATATATTGAAACTGCAAGACATGATTTCTCTTCAGTTAGAAGGAAAACAAGCTATTTAAGCACAGCATGGAGAACACTAAAGATGGCAGAGTGATTAAAAGGAACCCTCCCTAAAAAGGATTTAAACTGAAGGCAAATTCTACAACATGGCAATCTTCAGAAACACTGAACAGAGCCTGATTTTAAGTGTGGATGGTGACTGGGTGGGAGGTCTTCTAATAACCACAAAGTGCTGGCAATTAACAGAAACTTAATAACACCCTTTCTGAGAGCATGCTCCAAAGGCTAAGTTCCCAGGAAACCATTTAACAAATAAATGCAGAAAGCTGGCCAAAAGATGCTACATTAGCATACTAGATAAGCAAATGAGAGGTGTCTGTTTTTAAGTTTCCTAATATAAGGTTAACAGGGATCTAATTTGTGCCAAACTATTTCATGGACTAATCAAGTGTTAGTAGCCTGGAGGTTCTACAACTTCCACTCCCCACAGGCAATCACCTGAACTCTGCAGGCCAGATACTAGACCCTTTCTTCCTCCCTAGGACAGAATTATATTTTAAATTTTATAATCTCTTGCTTTTCTTTCTTCTTTTACCTTATTTTAGAATCCATGAACAATACAGTTCTAACTTTTAGGTTTCTGTACATGAAATACATGGAATAGAACTAACTGTCAGGTAGTAATTTGCAAAGTCCTCTTTAACCGTCACAATGTATTTCTGAGTACTGCAAGCAGCTTTAAGTTGTTCCTTTTCACAATGCATCTTTCTACTACTGATGCATTTTTAGGCTGTTTCCAATTTTCTGCTATAACAACAATGCTACTAGAACATCCCTGTATCTAGCTCTTGGAATACAGTTGCACAGGAGTTTCTCACATTTATCATAAATACCTAAAAGAATTGCTGGGGCATACTGTACATTCATGATTAATTTTATTTGACAATATCAAATTGTTTTCCAATGTTGCTAAACCTTTTTACACTCCCTTCAAGCAGTATTCTGAATTTTGGTTAACCCAAAGATTCTTTATCAAACTCTGCCTAGTAGGAAGAGCCTTAGAAAGAAGTTAGACTAGTAAATCACTCTCTTGATTTTACTTTTAACCATATAATGACTCTTTAAAGAGGTAACACAAAGGGTATCTACTTACCAAGCAAAGGTACTTTATTTTGTAGCAGCTCACAATAGCTTGTGGTGAGAATTCCAATGGGATTACTTGGTACAAACCTTCCTTCTTTTACCAAACGTTCACACGTTCGCATTAAAGTCCCTGAGAACTGAGATGGGTCAACTCCATAGTCTCTCCATCCTCCTACACCATCTGCGACCCCTAAAATAAATTACATATAAAGAATATCATCACCAATTTCACAGGAACTATCACTCCATCTTCTCCTAACAATTAATTTTATTATGCACTAGTACATGCTTACTCCAAATTCAGAATAAAGTGCTCAAGTTTAACGTTTTTATATACTAATATTCCTAAATCACATTCTCTGTTTAAAATTTGGTCTTTCATATATTGATGAATAAACTTTTGAGTTACCACAGGGTGGCAATGCCTACCTGGCAGGAATTCAACTTCAGCAGGATTACCTTGAGTTGTAAGTACTGTTGATTTTATAAGAACAAAAACTGATATTTTAAAAGTGCTGACGCTAGTGATAATACAATTGAATCAGAGCTGGCAATCACTAAGAATACCAAAAGCAGGGCTTGGGTATAGCTCAGTGGTACAGCATTCAATTAATCTCTAGCACCAAAGACAAAAAAACCACAAACAACAATTTAAAAAAAACATAAACACCGAAAAAGCAGGAGACTTTTAATGCCAGACAGTGGTCAATAACTGTGAAATTAAAAAAAAAAAAAAAAAAAAGAAAAAGAAAGAAGAAAACAAACCCAAATTTTACACCCTTTCTTCCTTTTTGAGGGAGGGAGGGAGGGAGGGAGGAAGGAAGACCAAATTCTACACCCTTTCTTCCTCCTTCAGAGACACCACTATGCTGTCCCACACAACAGCCATTACCATTTCAAGTGCCTGTGGAACACTTGAAATGTATCTGATCCACACTAAAATGTGCTTTTGAAAACTTAGGATGAAAAAATAAGAGTGAGGGGGAAGGGAAGAAAAAAAAAAGAGAGAGAGATAAGTGTCACAGTAGAATGGGTAGAGAGAGGTGAGGGGGAGAGGGGAGGGGAGGGGAGGATAGGGAGGACAGCAGAATACAACTGACACTAGGATTGCTGTATGTATACACATGGATCCTGCAATCTGTACACGTGGAAAAATGAGAATTCATACCCTATTGGAATCAAATGTATGGATGGTCAAGATCATTGTATTGTCTTAAGCAACTAAAAAAAAAAAAAAAAAAAAAAAGAGTAAAATTTCTCATTAATTTTATACAAAATAATATTTTGGATATAAAGCACTAAAGATATATTATTAGGGCTGGGATTGTGGCTCAGTGGTAGAGCTCTTGCCTAGCATGTGTGAGGCACTGGATTCAATTCTCAGTACCACATATCAATCAATAAATAAAAATTTAAAAAAGAATATATTATTAAAACTCCATCTATTTTTATTTAATGTAAATACAAAGCCATTTAAAGTTACATATGTGGCTCACATTATGTATCTACTGGACAGCACTAGTGCAGAGAATTCCACAGGTCCACAGAGCTGTTGATGAATTCTGTGTCTGCTTAAGAGTCCTTAATCAAGAGGAAACTAGTGTTTCAAGGACATCAATAAAACATCAAAGTTGGTATCATATAATCTCCTCTACAACCTCTTGCAAAACACTAAGCTAGTTATTCTTCTCGACATTAAAATCAATTCTTGCCTACTAAATTCAAGGGAACTGAGAGAATACGTCAGACATACATATTATTAAGGCTTTAAGTGTTTTGTTTTTTTTTCTGGAAGGATCTGTAAGAAATATTAATAACAGTTGTTTTGGAAATAAGGAAGTGAACGAAATCAATGAACAAAAGGAAAATATCTGTTTTTATTTCATAGCATTTGGTATTGTTTGAATTTTATTTTTACCATGAGCACCTATGATTTTCTTTTTTAAAACTTAAGCTCTATTACTATGTTATACCCTCCACAGGAATTTATTTATTTATTATTTATTTAAATTTTTTTTTAAGTTGTAGATGGACACAATACCTTTGTTTATTATTATTTTTTTTAATGTGATGCCAGGGTCGAATCCAGTGCCTCACACATGCTCAGCAAGTGCTCTATCACTGAGCCACAACCCTGGCCCCTCTCCACAGGAATTTAAAACATTTTTAAGACTTCGTGAGCACAAAACTCCTTAACCATAAAAACATTTTTTGTACATGCAACTTTCATATACGCCTTTTTTTATGGGAATGGGAGTACTTGGGATTGAACTCAGGGGTACTTGATCATTGAGCCACATCCCTAGCCTTTTTGTATTTTATTTAGAGACAGGGTCTTACTGAGTTGCTTAGTGCCTCACTGTTGCTGAGGCTGGCTTTGAACTCGAGATTCTCCTGCATCAGCCTCCCGAGACATTGGGATTACAGGAGTGCGCCATGGTGCCTGGCTTCACATACATTTTTAAAGAGTGCATTTGGTACAAAAGTTGCTTAATATGAGGGCTGGGGATGTGGCTCAAGCGGTGGCGGGACGCTGGGTTCGATCCTCAGCACCACATAGAGATAAAAAGTGGAGATGTTGTGTCCACCGAAAACTGAAAAATAAATAAATTCTCTCTTTCTCTTTATTAAAAAAAAAAAAAAAAAGGTTGCTTAACATGAAACACAAAGCTAATTTTTCTGGTGATAGTAATTATAAAAAAAAAAAAAAAAAAAGGCTGGGGATGTGGCTCAAGCGGTAGTGTGCTCGCCTGGCATGCGTGCGGCCCGGGTTCGATCCTCAGCACCACATACAAACAAAGATGTTGTGTCTGCCAAGAACTGAAAAATAAATATTAAAAAATTCTCTCTCTCTTTAAAAAAAAAAAAAATGGAACATATCCTGAAAAAGAGGAACCAGAACTGGAGGATGAAAAATAGGGTGGCAAAGAACTTATTACCAACCTTCCCCACCTTATGTGGCCAACCAGTAAGCGAAATTTCACTTTGGGGCAATTCCAAACTAGCTGATTAAATGACATGAAGCCTAGGATTTGTTTCAAATAACTCCACAGGGCTGTGGGTGATGGAGGAGTAGATGAGACAAGCCTGGCCATGAATGGATCATTGTTGGAGCTGGATGAGAGATACACTCATCTCTCTACTTTGATATATATTTAAAATTTTCCACTATATGAAATTTAAATAATGACAATGATAATAAAGTTTAAAAAAGAAAAATCCTTCTGAGTGCTGTGTGGAGTAAGAACAGAAGGAGGAGGGCCTTAAGAGGGACCGTAAGCAATCAGTTTCCACCTGACTCCTGGACAGAGAAAGGCTTGCAGACATTTGGGATCCAAGAAACGAACAGTGGACTAGGGACTAGAAGAAGTAAGGGAAAGAACAGCATCAGGGATGTCTAGAAATCTACATCACCAGGAAAATATATCATATTTTACTTTGTTTTTCAAGTACTTGTATGGAGATTTGGTCCAACTAGTAAAAGATCTTAAGGTAGTATACTAGAAAATTCTTTTGAGGAACTTTTGCTTTACTGGGGTTAAGATTTCACCACAATTTAAAATACAATAATTTATGTTAAAACAAGGAATACAATTATAGTCCTTGTAACATCATCTGATGAATCATTCTTTTCTGAACTACTGCCTGCTCAAGGGAATAATTTCTTCTTACGAAGTCTCTAGTCCAACAGTCACAATTAACTTTAAATACAATTTGATTTCATCTACAAATGCCCTTCACAAGAAAACCATTAAAATCTGAGATAGCATTTAGAGTCAATCTTGGCACTCGCTAAATAATCTGTCAGCAGGTTGAGTCTGACCTGACACAGCCCTAATCAGATTTCTCCCAGAATAGAGCACAACCTTTCAGGCACCTGTTTGCTTTTTACACAGGCAAAGGATCCCAGGCAAAAAGTCACTGGTTAAATCTCTTTAGAACAGAAACTCAAAAAGTATATAAACTTTCCAAAAAAGATGCAGGAGAGGGGCTGAGGTTGTGGTTCAGTGGTAGAGCACTCATCTAGCATGTGCAAAGCCCTGGGTTCAATCCTCAGCACCACATAAAAATGAATAAATAAAATCAAGGGATTGTGTCCAACTACAACTTAAAAAAAAAAAAAATATATATATATATATATATATATATATATATATATATATATATATGGGGAAAAAAGCCTTAGTATACATCTGCAATTTACATACAAAGAACAAGTAATATAATGGAAAGAGTCCTATTCAGGATCAGAATCTGGTGAAAGCCAGAATAACCTACAGCACACGTCATTTGAAATCTAGTTTTATCCGTATTTGGCAGTTAGTTCTATCCAGAAATTAACATGTCCTCTATTGCATAAGCAAAAGTTCTAGTCCACAAAGAGCAAGAACATTTTTTAAACAGTAGAAATGATCAGATGTAAAGGAAATTTCATTCACAATACACTTCAAAGGCAATATAAAATAACTGTTGATAGACTGCTTAAGATCCCAAAGATGTCAGCACAGCACCTGTCCAACAGCAAAAGAATATCACTAAGAGCAAACAGACCTAGCTTGCCTGAGCTGCTCTCCTCCTCGTGGGGTGCTTGACTACTTGCACAGGAACCAAACAAATGGCTCCCACAAATGCTGCCACGGAGTGTCAAGAATAAGTGGTGAAAACTGGGGGTATAACTCAGTTGGTAGACTGCCTGCCTTGTATGCACAAGGCCATGGGTTCTAATCTCCAGCACCACACACACACACACACACACACAGTGGTGAGGGCCATCAGGACACCATGAGAAGTGGCATTCAGCAGGCCCTGGAGGGTTGGTCAGATTTCCACAGGCAGGGAGGGTAATGAGAAGCAAAGAATGGCAGGCAACTAGGTGTAGCTGGGGTATGAGTAAGCCAGCAGGCACTGAAAAATGCAGGGCAGTGGCTGATGTTGGAGAGAGCCTAGAATGTCAGTCCAAAAACCTCAGAGTTTATGCTATAGACCTGTCCTGTTGAACAGGGAGCTGCTAGCTATTTGAATGTCTGGTGTGGACTGAGATATGCTTGCTGTTAGGTATAAAATGCACTCTGGATTCCAAAAACTTAGTACCACCAACAAAAAATTGGACAATATCTTACTATGTTGAATATAAAACGAACATAATAAAATTTACTGCATCAGTTCCATGTTACTTTTAAAATGTAATTTCTAGGAAACTTAAGATGACCTATGTAATTTGTGGTACATTCCTATTGTGGACAATAGAAAGTCATCAAGGTTTCTGGGTAGAATGATATAAACCAATTGATATTTCAGAAGAATAATCCTGGTAGCAAGTGTAAAGGATGGGTTGGGAGAAGAGAGAGGTTCAGAAGTCAGGTATCAACTGTAAGATTTTTGGGGTTGAAGGTAATCAAAAAAGAAAAATAGAAAATGACTGGGCTGGGGTTGTGGCTTAGTGGCAGAGAGCTTGCCTTGCTCATGTGAGGCATTGGGTTCGAACCTCAGCACCACCATAAAAATAAACAAATAATGATATTTTTATAAAAGAATAGACAAATGACTAGAAATACAAAAAATTAATAAATTTAAAAAGGTATCTGTTCAATATGTCCTATATCAATAGGTTTCTGGATTTGGGGAAGCTGGATGAGTACTGGTTAGATTTGGAAACACCTTTAGAAGACTGAGTTGCAGGTGCCAGCGGGATATTTTTGTGGAAGTGTTCTTTATAAAGTCAGAAACTTCTGAGTCTGCAGCTGGCAAAGCTAGTCAGGGCCAAACATCTCTGGATCTGAGAAATGATACCATACTGGTGGATGAAATGCTCAGGGAGGATATAGAGAGTAATTAAGATTGGGTGCCCAAGTATGCTTGCACTGACTTTATCTTAGAAATGAGAATTCCTGGCCAAATAACTCATTTGTGAATTTTATCTTGCTCTAGGCATCAAATTATAACTGTAGATATGATAAACTGATCAATTTTAAGGAATAGCCAAGTATCCAGTTTGTCAGAATGTCATAATCTCTACAGAGGTAGAGAAGCTGAAAATGCAGGCTGAATTAATAACTAAAAAGGCCTTGAATGCCAAGATAAAGAGTTTTCAATGAATGTAGAAACTACTTCCGTTGGGCTGGGGTTGTGGCTCAGTGGTAAAGTGCTCGCCTAGATGCATGGGTTCCATCCTCAGCACCACATAAATGTAAAATAAAGATATTGTGACCACCTAAAACTTAAGAATAAATATTTTTAAAAAACTACTTCCTTTAATTCACTGTAATCATCTTATGTCTCCATTAATAACATTCTGTGAGCACACATCTAGCTTAAGTGTTTCCTTTGGCCCCAAATCCAATTACAACTATTATTAGATTAAGATCATGGTTACATATCCAAAATAGCTGAGTGAAAGGCTAAGCAGAGACTTAAGGCACAGAAAATTTCTTTAGTTCTATCATTTAAGTGGAAACATAGTTTTTTTGAAGTAGAAAATGATCAAATAGCAAATACGATATTTATGAGTTTTTTAGAGAGAATGTGATTAAGTTTGTCATAGACTGCTTTCTAAAAGTGAAGAGTTAAGAGAGAGAAAAGACTAACGCTGGTAAGTTTCCTATCATTTAAATGTTATCTTTTTGAGAAGAAAATTCTAAGTAACAACAAATTGTTATTTTTCTAATTATCAATGTTCTTGTTTTGCCATAGGTATAACCATCTGAAAACAAAGTTTTAGGGGTGGGGTGTAGATCAGTGATAGAGCGCAAGCCTAGCATGCACTGCCACTGGATTGGCTCCCTAGTACTTCAAACTAACAACCAATCAATCAAAGTTTGCTGTACTTTAAAAATCCTTAGCTTTTTATTAGTTACATAATTTTACTTAATAGCTTTGTTCTAGGAAAATCGGTTGAAGAAAAAAAAGTTTGGTAAGCAAACTCAAATCATAGAATTTTTAAAATCCCATCTTCCCAGTTACACGTGGCCACTGACCTGTGTAGCTGCAAAAGGCTCACCTTGAGAAAGACTTCTAAACTAAGCACTGTCCTCCATTAACAGCTGTCAGTATGATGTTGCCGTCCTTCTTGAGCCCTGTCTACGATACTCATCTCCAGACGGACATACAATAACTTACAAAACATTTTTTAAAAGAAAGTGGTGCTCAGAGAATACTAAAATTCAATTTTAATATAAATATCAATGAAGAAAACTTAGTTTTCTGTTTTTTGGGTTTTTTTGTGTGTGGTGCTAGGGATTGAACCCAGGGCCATGTGCATGCGAGGCAAGCACTCTACCTCTATGTCTGCAGCCCAGTAGCAATTTTATTATATAAAAACATTTTTAGCACATAGCATCTGAGGTAGTACCTCTCTATTCCTTACATCTTGAAGTGTTTTACATGGAGCCTCACACTCCAAAGAAACAAGCTGGTTCTACAGGGATTGTTTTTCCGTCAGTAAATCACATCTTATCTGCTAGGATGAATACTTGATAATGAACTGAAACTCCAAAGGAGAAACTGACTGAGGATCTGGCTAGATCATGAGAGTTTAGAAATAGCAGGAGTCACTCTGCAGCAAGGTTCTAATGAAAAACTAGTTACATTCTAAGACTCTTTTTCAAATACTACCATCTAGCATTCTCAGACTGAGCCTTAACTGTCTAAAGGGATCACAACATGAAGCATTAAAAACTGGAGAAAAATGACACCTGAGGATAAATTCAATTTGCTACCAAATGGAATAGATCACCTTTATATTAATATTTTTTAAGCCTCAACTATTGGGATACTTAAGAACGCTCCTCTGTGATTCAGGACTGTGAAATGTATCTGCAAATGATTATCCCAGAGAACAAAAAGCAGGATATTAAAAAATGTATATTCAACAGTCAAGTTATTTAGAAGTACAATGTGCTTTGACTAACAGTGCTTTCAGTTTTGTGGAGATGAAATTATATAGATTATTCTATTCTGCCTGCGTTAGTAAGCAAGACATGTTTACCCCAAAGCAAGCGTACTGCATTAATCACTATGAAACCTGCATCTTTTGATTCACCAGAGACTGAGCCTATGTCAAGACCTTTAAATCTCTAAGCAGAACAATTAACTCAAATGAATCTAAAAGGATGGAAAGGAAGAAAGGCTCAATCATATAATAAAATGTGTAAAATGAAACCTAAGAAATGGAACTCCCCAGGACAATTGATGAAAAATAACTTATTAGAGTGGAAACAAATGGTCAATTTTATGTTTTAGAATCCTAAACAAAATAGCTGACTATTCTTTACTAGTTAGTAAATGTGAAATTACTTAACAATTAATCAAATTAAAGTGTACACACACACACTCTGACATACCCCTCTCTATTATCCAGAACACTCATTAATTTGAGAAAATAATTTCTGGACTGTCTGAGCAGTTTCTTTGCCTTAAACAGCAGTGAAAAAGGCTTAGAAAACAGGGGCAAAGAAACTTAAAATCAATTTTAAAAAGTTCTTCCTCTAACTTTACCTCTTTTCTTTAAATACCACAGCCTTAATGTGAAATTATCTACTGTGGCTTGGGGAACTTGTAATTTATAGACTTGGCACATTATCACTGGCCTTCTCTCCAGAAACTGCAGAGTTGAAGGTTAAGTCACTGAAAAGGTCACTTCATTCCTATCTGGCCTGCAACAGTATCTTCCTCACATGATAAATGCTGTTAGCAATGCTTTCTGGATAGGAATAAGCAACAAACCATTTAGGAAGGGGGCAGGGTATCATGTTGCATTTTAAGTTATAAAGTTATTATAATAAATGACAACACACGAGTTACCAAATTAAGGGCCTCCATTAAAGCTGTGGCTTCTGTTAGTTTTTAGGCATTAGGGAATGTTATACAAAACCAAATAATTTAACATGTAAGGAAGTAAAAAGCAATGAATGGCAAGATATACACTGGCTCTTTAAGCTGAGAGAAAAGTTCTCTCTTTATAATTAAATCTTTCTAGATCTAATCTTTCTGGTCCTTAAGATTAACCTAATATTAGTAACAATTAAGCTGTATAACCTTCTTCTTTTTAAAGACGAGGTTCTGCTCTCACCCAAACCCCCTAGGCTCAAGCTATCCTCCTGTCTCAGCCTCTGGAGTAACTGGGACTGTAGGTGTGCAGAACCACATCCAACCTCTAAATTGTACATCCCTGACCTAACATCGAAGAGGCTACTATTTACCCTGTTTTTCTTCACCCCTGTATAAAAATAAGGGCCTTATTTCTAAGAGTCACATGTAGCCCTGGCACATGTTCTCTGCCCACCCCAAAAGAACATAATTTCTTTGGATAAACCTGCCAAGTGGAGGACTATCTCTTAATTTCTGAACACTAATCCTATTTTTACTCTACATTTTCAATTAAGTAACAATCATTGAGTGGTAGGACAAAGAGTAATTTTTTTTCTTTTTATGTCTCATACTTTCCAATTTTTCACAATGAGTATATGTTACTTTTATGGGAGGGATAACAAGAACTAATTAAATCTACATTCTATCTTTACATTCAATATTAAAGTTATCCAACCATGTTGAGAGACACTGTAGTGAAAGACATAAACGGATTTACACGTGCTAAGAGTTCTGTTCATGGGAACATAAAATCAAGGGATTATGATTGTGGTAGTGGGGGTTTAGAGAAATTTAAGATCCATGACTATAATAAAACAAAATAAATATGAACCAATAAAAACAAAAGCAAGGAGAATCAGAGCATATCTAGCTGAAGGAATTAGAAAAGAATTCATGAAGAAGCAAAGGGTCTAAAATGAGCCTTGAAGGATGAAAATCAGTCTGGAAGACGTTGAAGAGGAGGCATTTTGAGTATTTCCCTATGATTTAAACTAAGGATAAAGCACAAGTCAAAAAGGTTAGGTGAGAGCTCTGCTCTAAGAAACTCTGCTCTAAGAAGAGAAACCTGGCCTCCAGGTAAATGCCTATTAAATCCATACCAGAAACCTCTCACCATTAATCAGCTAAACAATTCACAGCATGAGTTAGGGCATTTGGGAGGTCCCTTGGAAGGAAAGGCAGGCCCGAGGCCACAAAAGTCAACAACGCTTCTATTTGTCTTAATTAAGGGTCTCTGCTCCACTATTAGCTTAGGGATAGCTCATAACTAAATAGTATTCAGACTCAGCAAAAAACACCTTTGTAAAAGAAAGTCTGAAGATCGCTTCTGACTTGAAAGGCAGTGTGTACACAGGTCAAGGGCATAGGCTCTGGAGACAGATCTGAGCTCCAGCTCCAGCTCCAGCTCCAGATCCAGGATGGGCGTCCTTGGACAGCTTTCTGAGCTTCAGTATCTTCGCTTGCAAATGAGAATCTTATCCTTCACAGGGCCGGTGTGTGGAACAGCATAATGTGTTCCAAGTGTCTGCCACAATGCTCAGCTCAGCAGACATTCTGTAAATGAGAGTTATGCCTATCAGTGAGGAAGTCCAACTAGCAGCACACAGATTAGGCTAGCCTGTAGCAATCAGAAAAAAGGAGTCTTTGACCCATGTCTGTATGCCACCAGCTCTACAAACACTGGTCTGTGGTCACAACCAAAAGACAATGAACACTCACAGAAATGTATAAAAGATGAGTGGTACATTCAGCTTTTCCAGTTACACATATACCACTATGCAATATTCCATTAACATTTAAAAGTAACATTTTCAAGTTCTAAACAATAAACATGTATCTCCAAAAAAAAAAAAATGCAAGGAAAAAAGATTCATCTATACTTTGCATAGATGAATGCAAAGTATATATTCACTCCTAGAAGTGACTCTGAAGTAATCTCAATTACTAAACATCTCTTCAGTGCATGCCACCTACTATGTGTCAGAATTCAAACTTAGAAAGTCCTCATTTAAAATGGAAATCTTAGGGGGCTGAGGAGATAGCTTAGTGGTAAAACACATGCCTAGCATGCATAAGGCCCTGGGTTCAATCCCCAACACCACATAAAAATTAAAGAACAGGGCTGGGGATGTGGCTCAAGTGGTAGCACGCTCGCCTGGCATGCGTGCGGCCCAGGTTCGATCCTCAGCACCACATACCAACAAAGATGTTGTGTCCACTGAAAACTAAAAAATAAATATTAAAAAATTCAAAATAAATAAATAAAGAAAGAAAGAACAGAGGCAGGGATTATAGCTCAGTGGTGGAGCACTTGCCTAACACATGGGAGGCACTGGGTTCCATCCTCAGCACCAAATAAAAACAAATAAAATAAAGGTATAAAAAAAGCCAACAAGAAAATTTAATTTAAAAAAAGAGAAATAAATAAATCTGAATAGGGCACAATGGTGCACACCTGTAATCCCAGCAGTTCAGGAGGATGAGGCAGAAGGATTGAGAGTTCAAAGCCAGCCTCAGCAACTCAGCAAGGCTCTAAGCAAAACCCTGTCAGTAAATAAAATATAAAAAGGTCTGGGGATGTGGCTCAGTCGTTAAGCACCCCTGGGTTTAATCTCTGGTAACACAAAAAAAAAAAAAAAAGAAAGAAAGAAAGAAAATCTAGTTAAACATAAAGTGGACTATTTTCTTTTGTCACTATAATAATCCAAGTGCCTCAAATGATTGTTTCATCCCCAGCAGTTCTCAACCCTTGCCACACCTAGAGATGATGTGTGGAGGCCCAGGCTTAGCCTTATAGGGTAAGCCCAGTGTGGGCTAGGTGTTTGGGAACAGGTGACTCTAACAAGCCTCACTGCCCCAGCACTTAGAACTCAATCCAGGTTAGATGTATTAAAGCACCCCACAAACCTGATGATTCTGCCACTAAAATGCCTTTTGCACCAAACCTGTCTTCTATTTTCAAACTTGAACCTTTTCTTGCATCTCCTGGATTGCAACCACCCATATTTCCAGGACAGAAGCCTTAAAGAATCTGCCAGGTGCAAACCAACTTCAACCTCCCTTTCATCCTAATTGGTCTTTCCTTCTGTTCTCCCATTACACCTTTTTAAAATATATATTTATTTTTTAGTTTTAGGTGGACACAATATCATTATTTTACATTTATGTGGTGCTGAGGATCGAACCCAGTGCCTCATGCATGCTTGGCAAGCTCTCTACCACTGAGCCACAACCCCGGCCCCTCCCATTACACCTTTTATATCAACTTATCTTTTCGAAACATGGCGATGTCCATGTTACTCCTCTAAACACCTGGCATGTACATGCTATCCTTATTTGCTTTTATGTGTTTAAAACATTCTCTCAACAGAAACATAAGAAACTAGTAATACTAGTTACCTCCTAGATGAGGGACTTTGTATCTAGGAGACAAGAGTGAGGAGGAGACTTCACTTTGTACCATTTTGATAACCATGCTGAATCATTTGAATATGCTGCTGCTTCAAAAATAACCAAACCAGGGCTGGGGCTGGGGCTCAGCGGCAGAGAGCTCGCCTAGCATGCATGAGGCACTGGGTTCGATCCTCAGCACTACATAAAAATAAACAAAACAAAGGCATTCTGCCCATCTACAATTACAAAAATAAATAAATAAATAAATAAATACAAAATAACCCAATTCAACAAAAGCAAAAATATCTTTTATAACTTCCTACCAAAAAAAAAAAAAAAACAAAAAAACAATATTCTTTAACATAGCAATTATGGCCTTCAACAATTTGGTCTCTCTTTTTTTTTTTTTTTTTGAGAGAGAGAGAGAGAGAGAATTTTTTAATATTTATTTTTTAGTTTTCGGTGGACACAACATCTTTGTATTTGATGCTGAGGATCGAACCTGGGCCTCACGCATGCCAGGTGAGCGCACTACCGCTTGAGCCACATCCCCAGCCCAAGTCTCAGTCTTTTTTCTAACAGCAATTGTCAATAGCTTTCCTTATCCCAGTTTCAGCAGTCAAGACAGCTGTAGTTTGGAGCTCAGCACTCAGTCTCAATCTCAGACAATCTGGAGGGTCTCACCATTCTTCTCATTTACCTCAACTTACAAAAAAAGCCCATCTCTCTAGACCTGACTCTGTGCTTCACACACCTAATGTTATGTTCTTTTATACTGTCCTGTCCATCTATTTGCCTTCCCCTATAGACTATGAAACTTGAGGGTTGAAATCTTTTTTTTTTTTTTTTCATCTTAGTCTTTTCACAGCACCTGTTCAAGGTCTAACAGGAAGAAACCAATAAACCATGAATTCAGTTGATTGCAAAGAAAAGTTATAATACCTACACTTTGTGAGCTGGGGTTGTGGCTCAGCGGTAGAGCGCTCGCCTAGCACGTGCGAGATTTTGGGTTCAATTTTCAGCACCACATAAAAATAAATAAATTAAATAAAGGTATTGTATCCAACTACACCTAAAAAGTAAATATTAAAAAAAAAAAAAAAAGAATACCTACACTTTGTTAAGTGAATACCTATGCACTGGTATACAAACTGTCACCTAAAAACTCCAAAGAAAAGGAACCCAGCCTCAAATTCTGGTATTACACAAGGATTTTTGTCTGGGTGGAGTTCAGTGCGAGATCCTTCACACATGAACTGTAAAAAGAGAAGGCTGTCAAACAGAACACTGAAGAGAGGTTTGGAGATAACCCCCCTCTCTGCTTTCTTTGCTACTGAATGAACCCAGGGCATTAGCCAAATTCTCTAAGCTTTAGTTTCCTCCTCTGTGAAATGAGGGACAAGAGAACAAATTCTCTCTTGAATTTCTTTGTCTAGGTCTAGATTCTGGGACTCCAAATCACACTGAGAGAAAAAGGAGCCTGTTTTAGAAACTCCTGATAAAATAAAGGTTAACAAATACAACTATATATTTCACACAAAATTATATATTTATTGAGCTGGGATTGTGGCTCAGCAATAGAGCGCTCGCCTTGCACAAGCCAGACCCTGGATTCGATCCTCAGCACCACGTAAAAATAAATAAGTGAAATAAAGGTATTGAGTCCAACTACAACTAAAAAATAAATATTTTTTAAAAATTATATTTATTGCATGAGCTAGTTTGAAGCAAAGGCTTCGTTTCAGACTTTCCAATTTATCCCTTGCCCTTATTACACTGCAACATGTACATATTTTCAGAGAAACTTTGATAATGACTCATAAAGCAGAAACACTGTTCCTTATTCTTTTACTTCAGTTATAAAACCTGACTAAAGTGTTGAAAAAGTTTATCTCCCTTAAGCCACTAAGAGTCAACTATTTTTCAATTTAAAATCCTGTTAAAAGAATAAGATGGTTACAGATAAGTATTAATTGACTTCACTGAATTCAAAAGATCTGTAAATAAATTAATATATATGTATAGAATGTATTTACAACACACCCTATCATTCAAAGACCTTTGATTGTCCAGTGAATTCAGTATACATTAACGAGAAAAACAATGATCAGATCAAAGTGGCAGCTCAAGAACCAAGAGAAATAGTTTTAAAAACAATGCATAAAGGCTGGGGTTGTGGCTCAGTGGTAGAGCACTTGCCTAGCATGTGTGAGGCACTGGTTCAATCCTCAGCACCACATTAAAAAGAAAATAGACAAATAAATAAAATAAAGTTATTTTTTAAAAAGTGGAAACTTGGCTCAGCAGTAGAGTGCTCACCTAGCACAGGCGCTACCTGGGTTCGATTCTCAGCACCACATAAAAATAAAGGCATTGTGTTGTGTTCATCTACAATAAAACAAAAAAAGATTCTCTCTCTTAAAAAAAAAAAAAAAAAAAAAAAAAAAAGCCCTTTATTACCAACTAGTGGTCAATCTAAAGGTCATGAACAGTCTTCCAGCTGTTATGCAAATAGCTCAAACCTGTTTTCCTATCCAACACTGCTATTCAAACAATGAAGTTAAAACTGAAGCATTTTTGTTTACTTCATTCAGTGCAGCCTTTTGCATCAACCTCAAATGACAGCACAAGTCAAAAAACTACCAATTCAAAAACTTGCTAGGCGACGGTATTCTTTAAAGATCAAAATATACAGTCACAGCAGTTCATAAGGAGATAAATTCTCTTTCTTTTCAGTCTGTTAATGAGTAAAAGAAAAATCAGTGCAAAAATGTGGAGGAATTGGCCTGAGTAAAAACAGTACTGGGTCCTTCAACAGAAAGCACTCTTTGTAGGAAGTCACTTTTGTAGTCCCTGGCAAAGTTTTTGCAGTCATTTAGTAGTCCTTGGGATTCATACCAACAATTCAGTCAATTCTAGAACTGTTTAACAAAAATAAACTATTCACACCTCAAAATAACTGTTTAAGAACCTGGAAATTTTGTAAAAGTTAAATGTGACAAACTCAAGATGTACAATAGGCTTACTAATGAAAGAAAGCAACTGAATATCTAATAAATAGCATAAAATAGTCTAAGCTGGAGGGGAATATTTACATCAAAGGCTTCACAAATGCTCACTGCCTTTGACCCAGAACTCCTCTTCAAGGAATATACTCTAAGGAAATATTCAGATTTAAAGAGATATTCACCTGGTGTTATTTATAACAGAAAATTGGAAACAATCTAAACAACTAAAAATAAAAATAGATGATTGATTTAATAAATTATAGACTATACATGCAGGAAAAAAAATGACCCAGATATGTTTATCAGCACAGAGATACTGCCAACTTATATTTCAAACAGCACAACAGGGCAGAATACATGTTAACCCAATCTTGTTTAATAGTGTACAGACATACAATTACACACACAAAAGCTGGAAGGAGTCACACTGATTATAGCTGAGTTATGAGTTATAGGTATTTTATATGGTACTTTTCTGAACAGGTGTTACTTTTATAAGCACAAAAAAGAACCGTTCATTTGAAAGCACTAGACATGCAAGAGGATCAACTAGGATCAAGTCCAAACTATAGACATGTACCAATCTTACTGACCAGTTAACTTTATAGATGCAGAAACATTCAGATTAAAGATAAGAGCAGCTACTTCAAAGAGTTATAAAGATTTAAGAGCTGAGGTCGTGGCTCAGTGGTTGAGTGCTTACCTCACATGTGTGAGGCACTGGGTTCAATTCTCAGCACCACATATAAATAAATAAAATAAAGGTCCATCAAACAACTAAAAACAAAATTAAAAAAAAAGATTTAAAAATGTACAACATAAAATATAAAGCACTACATAATGTAGTGGTTGACATGTGTTTTGAGAAATTTAATAGCTGGCTTAGAAGAAACAGCATGAAATACTTTCACTCTTTTAAAGTACCTATCCTCTCTCCTCAATCCTGTTTGAGATCTTATTCAAGAGTACTTAGCATTTTTTTACCTTTTTGAAATTTTTAAACTGAATTTAAAAAGCTGTTCCAAATGCCAACTCAAGTTTAAATGTTCATTATCAGTCTAATACCCTCTGCAGGAGGTTGGGCTTTTGCAAAAAGTCTGAATTTATGTTGTGACTTTGTGAAACATCTAATAGGAAACAAATAATTTTAGATTTCAGGGAAAGAGAAAACAACACTCAAATAAAAGACAGATCCATAAATTTTACTACTAATAAAAAAAATTAGGATCTTTTTTCTTCATTAAAAAAGATCTAAAGGTATCAGCTAATTTTGAAAGGCAAACTCACAAGTCACACTATTTTCAACTGACTAAAGTTAAATTTCATTAGAAATAAAATACTGATAACTTATTTTTCCAAAGCAGTTTCCTGAAAATTCTGAATGTCAAGCCCTAGGTAAGGTCTCTCTAAAAGGCATGAAGATCTATATAAAATGAATTTGACATTTAGCTTGAACTTGACATAAGTTTTTGATCTACTCAAAGGACATGGTTGTAGGTCATATGCTGACCTGGTGTAGTGTTTCTGGAGTACAAACTCCACTTGGACACTGTTAAAACCATTCAGGCTATGGACTGCCTGGTTTCATAAAGCCATGCTAAAGTTCAGGGAACTGCCTCCTACCACCCAACACTCCTCCCCTGCAAATCCTCCACAACCAGCTTCTATATGTATTCTACCTTCTCCAGCAATTTAAAATCTCTTTACAAAAGTGTATCATCTAAAAATTATAAACAGTTATGCTTTTAAAATCCAATTACTTGCTTTACAAAAAGATTAATCCAGCTGGATGCACGAGATGCACACTTGTAATCCAAGCAGGGGGTGCTGAGGCAAGAGGATCAAAAGTGTAAAGTTAGGGCTGGAGTTATGACTCAGTGGTAGAATGCTCAGCTAGCATGTGTGAGGCCCTGGGTTCCATCCTCAGCATCACATAAAAATAAGTAAATAAAATAAAGGTATGTGTCTATCTACAACTAAAAAAAAAAAAATTAAAAAGAAAGTGCAAAGCTAGCCTCAGTAACTTGGTGAGGTCCTGAGCAGCTTAGTGAGACCCTCTCAAAATAAAAAAATAAGAGTTGGGGATGTGACTTAGTAGTTAAGCGTCCCCTGGTTCAATCCCTGGTATCCCCAACCCTAAAATGAAGATTCATCCAGAATCCTCTAGAGGATTCAGATTAAACAAAGATAAGAGAGAAAGCAGTAAAAATTAAAAAAAAATTTAACTAAAGCAAACAATCTCTAGATTGCACATTTGTGAAGTAGCTCTAAACACATAAGAAATAACAAATAAAAAAAATTTAAAAATAAAGGTGCCTTATAAGTATTTTATTTAAAAAAATACAATATACCCATATAGCAAAATTGAGACAAATATCAAGGAGCAGGAGTTTATTTATTTTGGTACTGAGAATTGAACCTAGGGCCTCATGCATGTTAGGCAAGCACTCTATCACTGAGCTATATCCCTTGCCCAAGAAGCAGGAGTTTGAAAAGCAAACAGCAAACTTCTCTATCCATCAATCCCATAATCTTATTACAGAATAAAAGAACATTCAGAAGTCAGAAAACAACTAGTCAGTGGCTTCTTAGACCCTGTTCTTCTTTTAGTACTACATGGTTCTTTTATTAAACCCAGAATTCTCACACTTCTTAACATTCCACAATTTTCTCTTGAAAACACATAGATTCTTATAAAATCAGGAATATTAAAAGCACCAACTTATCTCAGAACTTAAATATTTGATGACTGCAATTTTAAAAAAATTTCCCTTATATAAAAATATATTATACATTAAAACAATATGCCTTGCAAAGTTAAACAGAGTTACCATATGACCCAAGAATTTCACTCCTAGGTATATATTTGAGAAAGTTAAAAACTTGTCCACACAAAAGCTTATACATGTGTGTAGAGCACTATTTACAACAACCAAAATATGAAAACCACCCAGGGGCTATCAATGAATGAATGGATCAACAAACTGTAGTATATTCACTTAATGCAATATTATTCAGTCATTTGGGGGGAAACAAAAAGTTTTGACACATGTTCCAATATGAACCTTGAAAACATCATGCTAAGTGAAAAAAAACAGTCACAAAGTGTCACATATTGTGTGATTCCATTTATATGAAATGTCCAGCATATGCAAATCCAGAGACAGAATCTACTTTGTGTTACCAAGGATTGGGAGACAGAGGACTGGGGAATGACTACTAATGGGTAGTGGATTTCTTCTGGGGATATGACAAAGTTCTGGAATAGTGATAGTGGCTGTACACTGTAGTGAGTGTAAAACTACTGAAATGTATACTTTAAAGGCCTTAATGTTATGGCATGTGAATTATACAGCCTAATTTTTTTTTAAACTTCCAACAGGTAGATCAAACTGAAATTAAGACTTTAAGAAAAATATGACTATGACAATGGTTTCCTAACACGATTTGAAGTATCATTGAATTCCAAAGCCATCTTCAAAGACAAATTAGTGTGCACATACTCTCCCAAAATAATTACTTTTATAAAAAGACAACTTACTTTCAGATACAGAGATTCTATTAAGTATATTAAAATTATCAGTTGTCTATAAAACCAAATTCTACTTCATCCTTCCATATCCTAAATGTAATTTAGATCTGTTTACTGCTTAATCTCACATAATCTTTAAACCTTAAGATTATTTTTAAGACTGGCAAGATTCAAAAAAACATTTCAAAATCCTGGCCACAGTCAGACTGGAAGGCTGGAATATGAAATTGTTTTATTTTCATATTTAAGTTCCAAGTTAAATCAAGCTTAAACAAACATCCCACAGTTTTGTAAGAATTGCTTTATAACTCAATATTCAGAGGTCAGATTTTACATGGCACAGACCATGCTGCCATTTAAAATAAGTGATTTCTGTAAACTGTGGTTTAGCACGCAGAGGAGTTTTGGTTGCATTCTGGTATGAGTCAAGAGTGAATAAAGAAGTTACACACACACACACACACACACACACTTACTTAAGCGGGAAAAGTAGTACTTAGAGACAGACTGGTTCAGAATTCACATATTTCATCAAGAAAACTTGACCAGTGGCATAATAGAACAAGAACTGGGATGAGAAGAATAAGGTGCTATCATCGTTCTGTCAATAACCAGTGGATAGAGTACCTTTAAAGTAATTTGACCTGATTTCTCATTCATAATATGAAAGAACTGGATTCCAAGGTTTCGAAATCTTGCGATTCTCCAGTCTTAGATTCTACTGTTAAGTAGCTTAGTGCTGTGGGAAGCCCAGAGATTACACTAGGCAGCTCTCATATTTTTGTGTACCTAGGAAGCCATGCCATATAGAATAAGAAAACTTAGGACTTCCCATAGGAAAGAAGGAACAAGAAAAGTGTACACAGCTCCTGCTGGTACTGATTTACTCCTGTTGGACCTAATAAAGAGAGTACCTTTGCCAGTTTTCCAGGGGCTAGGAGTGGTCCTTATGTCTCACCACACCCACCATAGTTAGTTTTTCCTAAAAGAAATCCAGTGGGGACTACAAAAATGGTTGTGAAGCACCAATACTTTTAGTCACTGCATGACTAATAGGACAAATCTATTTTAAATTAAAGAAACAAAACAGCATTTTCTTCCTCACACAAACTTCATTCCAACAGTAAAGGAGTCCTAAATGACCACAATGAATAATTTGAGTTGCAAATACTTAGTGTCAGTCCAAAGAAAATAAATTATCTATAGGACTTGAAAGGTTTAAAAGCACTGAAGTTCAACATAAATCTATTATTATTCAAGACAGCCTTTAATACCATTCTGTTTATAACTTCAACTTCTAGAGTAGATAGCAGTATTAAAGTCTCACTGAGGTGGGTGACTACACATGCCCATAATCCCAACCACTCAGGTGGTTGAGGCAGGAAGATTCAAAGTTCCTGGGCAATTAGTGAGACTCTCTCTCGAAATAAAATAAAAAGGGCTGGGGGAGTAGCTCAGTGGTAAAGCACTTGCCTAACATGTGCAAGGTTCTAGGTTTAATCCCTAGTACCACAAAAAAAATTTTTCTTAAATAATATTGAATTCACCATCATATGAACTGGTTCATGGCAGTCAAGGATCAAATGAGGTCAATTTAGGAAGCTGTTTCAAATGACTCCCAAGACAGCTTTTCAGAAGAGCTCCTACACAACAGGACAGTCCTGGAGAACCTGCCCCTTATTTGTTCCTCTCCCCTCCCTATTTGCACTTGTGTGTATGCACAATCTTTGTCAAATCTGGGTGATGTCCACTGCTTGATCACATTAAATAACCATTTGTTTGGGCGTGCTTAGGTACAGAAAGGTACAGAGCTGGGGATCTCAATCTGATACCCATGCATAGACCTGTAGGCAATGCATGGACAGACTACATGCACTTACTGAAGTTGCTGAAAGCCTATACAGACTTTTGTCTCTCTGAACATTTTCTGGGAAGAGAAGATCAAAGATCTTCTGAGGCTGTAAATCAAGAAATTTAAGAACTACCAACTTACTGCTAAAAACAAAATGGAATACATCCACCAAGAGCGTTCATGTGAATGAGATAGGAAGTAATACATATTATTAGAGCTGTAAAATTATAAAGGGTGCCATCTTTTCAAAACAAAGGAAAATATGATCTTTTGGCCAGAAGCTGTTATTCTACAGGGACAGGTAGTCCACTCCCCTTCATCCTCTAGTCTAGATAAGGAAAATGAGACTAGAAAGGCTCCATCCAAGACCACAAATCACAGAGTTACTAAGTGGCAAAGCTGAACCTCAAACTAGGCCTGGCTCCTGTCAGAATGCTAGAGCATGAAATTAAGTTTATACTGTTTTAGAATGGGTTTGACCAAAATTTCCCATATCCTTATAAATATGCCTCTCCACTAAAAAGGCTACATTCTAAAATTTTTAAATCAAACTTAGGCATAGGAATTTGATACACTTAAATACAGTAAATACAGTAGTCTCTCTTTCTCTTGGGGAATACATTTCAAGATATCCAGTGGAGTCAAGAAACCACAGATGTACCAAACCCTGTATATACTATATTTTCCCTCAGACATACCTACCTATGACAGTTTAATTTATAAACTAGGCATAGTAAGGAATTCACAATACCTAATAATAAAATAGAACAGTTAAAACAATATACTGTAATCAAAGTTATGTGACTAGGTCCCTCCCTCTGTTATCTGATAACCAAGATGGCTATTAAGTGACCAACAGGCGGGTAGTGTATACATTGTGAATACAATCAATGAGAAAATCCTTGGATAGAATGTACAAGATTTCATCCTGCTACTCAGAATGGCATGTGCTTGAAAACTTACCAACTGTTTATTTCTGGAATTTTCCATTTGATATTTTTGGACCTCAGTTAACTGAAACCATAGAAAGTGAAACCATGCATAAGGGGGGGCTACTGTACCCTTAAATCATTAAATGAAACCACATACCTTTCGCAAAAGCCTATTTCACAAGTAGATTTATAAGGTGAACCTTAATGTCTCATTATCTCCTCAATGTCCTGTTGTACTATTGACTGCAACTTTACACTTTTTTTTTTCTTTTCTGCAGTGCTGGGGAAATCCAATGGAGGGTCTCATGCTTGTTTGGCAAGCGCTTTACTATTAAGCTATACCCCCAGTCCAGCTTCAACTTGAAAAGCAGCACAGGTAGGCTAGGGATATGGCTCAGTGGTAGAGTACTTCCCTACATGTGCAAGGTCCTGGGTTCAATCCCCAGCAACAAGCTAAAAAAGGGAAAATAAATAAATAAGTAAAGCAGCACAGGTTACAAATTCATTGCATAGGGGCTGGGGATGTGGCTCAAGCGGTGGCGAGCTTGCCTGGCATGCGTGCGGCCCGGGTTTGATCCTCAGCACCACATATAAACAAAGATGTTGTGTCCGCCAAATACTAAAAAAAAATATTAAAATTCTCTCTTCTCCCTCTCTCTTTAAAAAAAAAATTCATTGCATAAAGCACTTCTAAGTGTAATAGGGAAAGACAGTTTTTGATAGTCTTTGAAAAAAAATATACTGAATTCCTCATGCTGCCTCCAAGAGTGGATCTGTACAATTTCAATCTGTGAGAACCCTGACCCTAAAGAGTTTTCCTCTCAAAGGTTAACATTGATAGTGTTGCCTAAATGCTAAATAATTTTATTTAATCCAGGTAATTCATAAATTAAACTGGAAACCTTTCCAGTCTCCTGTTCACAAACACTAGAACCAAAGTTACTAGGCAGTTATTCTGAGATTGGATTAAAAATGATTGCTGTCATAAAAAACTCACAGAACCATTTGTTCCAATGCCAAACCTTGCCTTAACATATGAACATACTTTAGAGTAACCAAAAACTCAATCTCACTTGAGAAGCAAAATGAAAGTGACATCTGAACGTAAATCCAATGACAGCATGTCCTTCAATTTCAAAAGAAGTACTTTATTCTCTAAAAGAGCTTTAATGACACACAATTCTGTGAAATACACAAAATCTCCAAAGACAGACATTACAGTAGTTTTTGATTGCTTATGAATTCTAATTAGCCCTTTCTGCAAGCTCCTTCCCTAACCTCCTACACCCCAAAGGTGGAACTAACTGCAACAGGCCTTAGGAAGCACCTGTGGCCTGAAAAGGCTGTGACCAATTCTCAAAGCCTTCTTGGCTGCAGGTTCAACTAATCTATTTTGGGTCAAGGAGACTCTCTGCCACCCCAATGACCTCAAGTGGACAAGATCAGTTTGGGAGAATGCACTAAGAGAATTTTTTTTTTTTTTTTTTCCACCAGGCCAGCAGCCCCACTACTGGATGGAGATTCGGTCCAGCACGATCCAGACGGTGGAAGAATGCGGCTGGGCTGTCGGCTGGGCTGTCGGGGACTCCCGACACTCCGCTCTGGATCCCTGCTCTGGATCCCGCAGCTTGTGGCCAGGCAGTGGTGTCAGAAGCACGCAAAGCAGGGATCCTCAGGGCACGCAGAGGGAAGGAACCAGAGCGAGGATAGGAGCCTGCAGGTGTCGCCCAGGGAGAGGACGAGGTCGCCCAGGGCAGACACAGCCAAGTGACTAAGAGTGCGGCTCTGGACTGGAACAGACTGGTCACATTCTCAGGCGGTGACCTTGAGCACCTGGCTCGACCGCTCTGCACCTCAGTTTCCTCATCTCTAAAATGGGGGGTGGGGTGTTCAAACGGAAAACGCGCCTCGGAGCGCTTGGCACGGCGCCTGGCTGCTAGTAAGCGCTTCCTGCACGCGAGCTCCGCTGGCTCCTCTCTCTGCCCGGAGGAACTGGGGAAGCCCCGCGCAGGGGAGTCCCCGGTAGGCGGATCCCGGGCCGGGGCGGCGAGGACCCCCGCCGGACTCACCGAGCACGTCGGCGGAGCGGTGCCGGGCCACGAAGCACGCGTCGTCCCCGTAGCACGCGCCCTTCTTGAGGAGGCCCTTACGGAAGTCCTTGCCGAAGCCGCAGCCCGCCGTCACCAGCCCGTAGTCGCCGCCGCCGCCGCCGCCGGCCCTGGGGTCGGTCTGCGAGAGGCCGCCGAGCACGGCGCGGGCCACCAGCCGCCCGTACGAGAGGACCGAAAACATCGCCGCCGCCGCCCCCCCGAGGAGGCGGGGGGTCGGGGGAACAGGAGGACGCGGAGGCCCGGAGCCGGCTCTCTCCTCAGCTGCAGTCGCACTGCCGCCGGGGCGCTCCTCAGGGCGGCGCGCAGTAGCCGCCGCCGCCCCTGCCCGCCGCACAGGGCCTCGCACACGCTCCGCCGCGCGCACCGGAGCCAGAGCGAGGTCAGAGCCAGCAGCTTCTCCGCCTTAGCACAAGTGGGGTCCCGGCTGCAGCCGCCGCTGCCGCCGCCATCTTCCGCTCCACTAGCGTGTTCCGGGCCGCGCCGGCAGCTCCGCCCCCTCTCCGGCCCCGCCTCCAGCCACGCCCCCGATTCGCGGTCCAGGTCCAAACCCCGCCCCCTCGGGCTCGCTGCCCTATGCAGTCACCCAGGTCGAGCGTGCGCAGAGGGTGTGGACACAATGTCTCCTGGGAGTTGTAGTTGCTTTGGACTTGGCTGCATGGGGTCCAGGACCTAGGACAATTCCCCAGATGTGGGACTTGGGTTAAGTTATTGAGAATTATAGGTGTGCTACTTTGGCGTTTTCTCCCATTTTAACAGTATTTAACAGTATTTCTAACAGTATATCTTCCGTTTAACAGTATCTTTTAAAGGCTATTTAAAAAATAACAGCAGCATCCCTTTCAACAAAAACCTGAAGGAAACCAGAATTGGAGTCACATTTTGTCTTGTAGAATACATAATGAAAAACAAGAGATATACAGACCTACTGATGCTTCCACAATTAATATGCTTTAAGGGTTTAGACTGACAGTCTATTTTCAAAGGAGAGACTTTTTTTGCATAGTGGGTTTTCCCCCCCCTTTAGGAAGAACAGTGTGTTAAATATCCCTATCAGGGTAGCCAGGACACTGATAGAGAAAGAAGCACTGCCACTGTGGACATGTCATCTGTAAACATTTCAAACTTTGCAGATGGTTCTGCCTAACTGGGAGTAAAAATTCCAGGCTCCAAATTTCTTTACTCCAGATATTAATTTTCTTGACATTCTCTCTGGCCAAGCAGGTATTTTCCTAGCTCTGGTCTAGGGAGAAGAGGGAGAGCCAAAGCCTGGAGAAATGGGCCCTCTTGCCTCTCTCCTACCACAGCTGCCACCTCTTCTCATAAGAGGGCAGCCGTTACCAAGAAAGGCAACTCGCCTTTCTTTTTAAGCTCTCAGCTCAGCTGTAACAAAGATATCTTGTAGCCTCCCCCAGATATTGACTATTGTAAAGGACTCTCTTCTGAAGTCATTTAGTTGAGTAACAGTTAAATCTAATGGGAAGTTTGTAATCTAATGAGAAGATACAATCCGTTTGTAGTGAACATGAATGTATAAGCACCCAGGTTAGGCCCTATGCCCTGCGGGGATAGTAATGTAATTCAGCCCCTGTATATCTTTACCACCACATTTCGTGCCATGTCCTTTTAGCTAACTGGCCTCCAGCCATGCTCACAGCTGCTTAAAGATCTTTACCCTTACTCTTCCTTCTACCCATTATGGAGTAATTCCATTATCTGAGGGCCCTGTGCTTTTCGTTGCTGTATTCCCAGAACATCTGGGCACACAGTAAATACTTCCTTCAATAAATGAAAAAAAAAAAAAAAGAATAAATAGTTCACTATAATCTAAGTTCCTCCAAGGGCAAGGATCATTTTCCATTGTAGTATTAGAATCTAATGCAATGCCTGGCACATAATGGGAAAATTTGTAATGCTTACTGAATAAAAGAAGGAATAAGGAATAGGAACCATATGATAAAAGGAAGTTTGTTGAATAACAGAATGATTGAATAAAAGAAAATTGAACTTTGGGGAAAATTATCTAATTTGAAATAATTTTTAGTTTAATTCAAATATAAATATATATCACCCAGGAACATTAGTCCTTTTCCAGTTGCTTTTGACAGGAATGCAGTTACTTTAGGGATTCCCATCTGAGTTCTTTAAATTATTCCTTTTTATACTTTTTAAATATACCTATAGTCCTGCCAACCATCCACTCAACACGCATTATTCTGTTATCCTAATTACTGTCATCATTAAACACTTTTGCAGCTCACAGGGTGCCAAGTACTCTATATGTTCTTGTCCTCAAAAAATTGAACTGAGTAAATCACTCCACACAGTGAGTGGGATTTTGTCAAATGTATAGACCAAAAAAAAAAAAAAAAAGTTAATTTACCAGATAAAATGCATACCAATACCAATAATGTAATCACACCTTGCAATTTTTTATGGCGCAAGAATTAGAGAGTGCCCAAAACAGCTGAGGGGGGGTGGGCGGGCACCTCTTGGATTTCTCTGCTGAGGTATTTCTGTCTCTGCCAGCTGCACTAAAGGTTGTCCTTTGAAGCATGCACACCACCAAAAAGTCCCAGCAGGCCTGTCAGGTAATTCTACCCCAAGGACAATTTTTTGTTAAATAATGGGTCAACCCCTATTCCTTGCCTTGTCAAACTCCTCTAGACCTTTAGTTTTCAGGGCATGTATTACCCAATTTCCATGTCAGTCACAAGAACCGGTCGGATTGGATGAGTAGGAACATAAGATGTGACTGTAAACCGGTAACCTCGGTTCTGATGGGGCTGCTGTTTTCAGTCAAGTGATCTGAGTGCCTTGAGTTTCCGGCAAATGAGATTCTTGCTAATGGGTTGCTCACCGAAGCACATGGCAAACAGAATCTTCTCTGAAAGCTTCCTTGCTCTTTTTTGGAAAGGAGAGGAGATAGGGCGTCAGGTTCCCCTGAATCATTGATTACAGGGTCAGCTCTGAAGTTTCAACAGGGTGGGGCGGCCAGGAGAGGGGACTTTAAAAAAAAAAATACCTCTTCTGCCCTCGCCTGGGAGCACGATCCATGTTTGACATTTTGCTGGACTTCAGAAGCCCTGAGTTTTCTTCCTTAACGGAGTTACATTCCTAGCACTTCAAGGATTCCTGGGAGGTCAGCTGCCACTCTCAGAGGAGAGCAAGTGCAAAAAATACCATCTGTGCTCCCAGGGCACCTCTATGGCATTAGGAAAGAGGTTTGCACTGGGGTCACCACAACCTCAGTTCCTAAAAAAAAAAGAAAAAAAAAAAAAAGCATGAATTTTCTGTCACATTAATACACTGATCTCTTCTGAGTTTTTTGCTAACCTAATCAAAAGGATTTGTCTATGAAAAGGCTTCTCAACTTTGACACCATTGACATTTGGGGCAGAATAAGTCTTTGTTGTGAGAAGGCATCCTGTGTCCTTGGAGGAGGCTTAGCAGCATCCCTGCCCTGTACCCACTAGATGCCAGTAGCACCCTCCTCTCCCATACTCACCCCCCTGGAACAAGCACAACTGTCTTCAGATGTTGCCAGATTCCTGAGAGACAAAGTTGCCCCTGGTTCAGAACCATAGCGTTATGGCAATGCTAGGCAAGTGGAAAAATACTTCTGAATCTCTTGCTATGTTTTAGGCATTTGGCTAAAATAAGTCACATTGGTGACTCTGTGGCAGCTATAGTGTAGTTGGGATAGTAGGAGGGTTCAAATTAAGTAAATGTAGAGAAAAAAATAAGTGCCACCAGTGGAAATAAAGGAGGTATTTGGGAAGGAGTAATTTGGTCCATGGTGGGTAGAGAACACTGGGGGCATTTCATCAAGAGGAAACATTTGTAAGAGACCTTAATGGACATCTAGAGGTCTCAGACAGGGGCCTAAACATTCTAGAAGGAAACAATGTAAATTCAAAAATGTAGAGTGGGATTGGAGAAAGGCAGGCAGTTCAGTGCAGCTCCATCCTAGGATCAGAAAGAGGAATTATGTAAAATGGAAGTAGGAGGTTAGATTTATTTGGTCATAAAAAGGGATGAAGTACTAATACATGTGATAACATGGACGAACCTCAAAGTCAACATGCTAAGTGAAAGAAGCCAGACACCAAAGGCCGATATCATATGGTTGCATTTCATGAAATGTCCAAAATAGGTACATCCAAACAGGTGGAGAGCAGATTAGTGTTTGCCAGGGGCCATGGGGAGTGACCACTAACAGGTACAGGGTTTCTTTTTGCAGTGATGAACATGTTCTGGAATTAAATAGTGGTAATGGTTGCATAACCTTGTCAATATAGCAGTAACCATAGAACTGTATACTTTAAAAGGGTGAATATAATGGTATATGAATTCTATCTTAATTAAAAAGACACAGTAGAGGATCTTATACATCAAACTGAGGGTGTTTAATGCTGGAGACTCCAATGGGTCACCAAATGCTTTTATTATGCCAGATAATAGCAGTGATGATAAGGGTAATGAGAGATCAGTAGATGTCACAGGCTGAGGGCTTCCCTGTGCTTTGCCGACGCCATCTTTTCTGATTACCTACTGAAACAACCCCCACAGTCCTGTCTGCATTTTTCTTCAAAACATAGCATTTTCTTATTTTCTCTGATGCTGACTAAAATGTAAGTTTCATGAGATCAGGGACTATTGTCCGTTTTATTCATTATACTACTTTACCTCTGAAAGGGAATATAACTATTCCAAAAGGAAGAAATGGCAATTCTCACTGTCCAGAACAGTGCCTGGCATATAACAGATGCTAAATAAGAAATGCTATTGGATAAAAGAACCTTAGTGATTACACCAAACAAGCAACTTATTTACAGCCAAGGGGGCGGAAGTGCATCCCATAGGAAGCCAGGGCTGGGCTCAATTGCAGGTGTTCCTGAGCCTTGTAATGGCACCCTGCAAAACCCTTTGGAAGAACTAGGTGATTCTTTCATCTTGTGTGATGTTCATATTTTCTCCACCCAGAATTCACTTCCTGGAATCTCTGATTATAATATTTTGATTTTCATTGAAGACATAATCTACCCTTCCCAAAACCACAAGGTTTGGGTGGAACTGGGCTAAGGCACCAAGAGTGGACCCCTGACCCAGGCCTGGTCAGTTGCATCTGATTCTCATGGTCATAGTGATTGGCCCAGAGAGAAAGCACATGACCCAAGACAGACCAATAAAACCCAAGTATGAGATTTTTTTTTCCCCTCTATCTCTGAAGTAGATCCTCAGCCAGTGGCCTCAGCCTCCCAAGTCTCTGGGATTACAGGCGGGTGCCACTCCTGGCTATGATATTTTGCTGAAAGTATTAGGAAGGAGAAATTCTCACCAGGGTTCCTAAGATTGGTAGAATGCAAGCTTGGGACCCCTGCTGGTAGTCTTTGCTATTTCTTGGGAAGAATCTACCAGAAAACAAAGTCAATATGGAGAGCAGCAGAGTCTAGAGATGGTAAGACGCAGAGGCCTGGTAACACCTTTCAAACCCCTATATTCAGCTTTGCCTGAGCAAAGATCAGTCCCTGAATCATATGAGTTCCCTATTGTGCTTAAGCCTCTTCTGTTTTGGCTTGCAAAGCGACGAATCCTGACAAACACATCATGTGACCTAGGTACCATGGCTACCATTATTGAACCAAGAATAAGTTCCCAAACCAAAGGCAACTATTAGAAGGGAGTTTATTCTCTTCTAATTTACATAGAGGAGAAGGAACTTTCACTTTTCAACAGAAAAACCACTGAAGGGAATTTCTGACCTCTTTCTTTTGTCTCTCCATAAAATGAGGAGTAATTGTCTGGCTGGTGGGCTTGGGAGAAGATGCTCAGCCTGATGTCTCTCCCTTTCTCCTTTTTCTTTTTGCTGTAGCCTGACCCTTGGACACTCATGATCTCCTCCTCCACCATGGGAGCCTGTCCCTATGGAAAAGGCTTGCAGTAACACAGCCTGCAACTGGGTAAATGAACTTGATCCAGAGGGAGATATGTGTATAACTAAGCCAAGGTCTCTAATGCTAATTCTTTGGAGCTCTGGTTTCTGGATTCATGCATCTGCTTCTTAGTGGACAAATATAATTAATGATCATCCCACCAAACAACAAAATGTTCATTTAAATTTTCTCCTCAGAAAATTTTGAGAGGCAAATACAAGGGCTGACATTTGGGTGGGCTAAAATAACAGGTAGAGATCCAATTTCTGGTGCAGATGGGGCTCTGGGCTTAAAAGTAATTGTGGGTCAAGTGGATTCTTGACCTGGGTGGTTTGTGATAGCCAGAGTTGTTCAGCAGGATTTTAACTGGCAAATGCCTGAGTACAAGGGCCTCTGGGGCTGGCCTTGACCTAACCACTGTAAGCATAGCTTTGACCTCAGCAGGCAGCTGGAACAGGGATTAGATCACTGGGGAAAAAGCCTTTCTGTCCCAGAGAAGGCTTACCTTAAAGCGGGCAGAGCTTCAGCTGACAAACGGTTAGGCTCTGGTGGGAAGGAGGCTTTTGCTTCCCATGATACCTCTTTGTAAATCATTCGACTGGGCAGGTTGAGTATGATTTGTTTATTGGTTATGCAACAACCTGATCACCTTGAGTTTGAGAAAACTAGACTCTGACTTCACCCATAGAATGGGAGTATATTTTATTAATGAGTGGGGGGACAGAGAGAAAACAGGGCCCTTAGGTAGAAAATATGCTTCTTTGTGGGTGGAGGTAGAGGAAATGAATGATAGCCGAGAGGACAGTTCATGAGACTTATGCTTAAGAGCTTGTATCTGGGGGAAACAGGTTTGCTCAGGAAATCAAAGAGGTCCTGGGTTGCTTTTGAAAATATGTTTCTGTCATATTACCAGGACAAAATTTGAAGAAGAGTGAAAGACAAATAAAGGAAGATTGGCTCTGTCAACTGGAAGAAGGCAGATTTTTTTTAAAGTTTAAACAGTGGTCTCTTGGAGCTGGGGTTGTGGCTCAGGGGCAGAGCACTTGCCTCATACATGTGAGGCACTGGGTTTGATCCTGAGCACCACATAAAAATAAATAAATGAAAAATAAAGATATTTTTAAAAACCCAACAAAACAAAACTGTGATCTCGGTAGTTAGACCAGACAGATTGGAAAGGGAAATGAGTTTTTGAAATCTCAGTGAGGTAGATATGAAAAGGAAGAAAAGAAACCTGAGAGGAAGCTGAGGTGATATTATAAATTAGTGGGAAAGTTAATTATTTTCAAACAGAGTGATAAGATTGGTGATCCCTCTAGGGGAGGGGACATTAAATCATATCCCTAACTTATACCATATACAAAAGTTAAATTCCAAAAAATAAAGGAAAAAAGAGTAAATTTGAGGAGTGAAGAGCAAATTGTTAAGACTTTGAGAAAAAAAATAGAGACTATAGGGATGAGAAAAAATGGCTTCAATAATTTTGAAAAAGTGCACAAACTGCTAAGGGAAGTTGTGACCAAAGTAATTTACAACATTAAAATGTAAGTTTATCAAAAAAAAGATCAAAGGCCTCTTGTAAGAGCTAAAATTATGAAACTCTTTGGAGAAAACAGGGGGAAGCTTCGTTGGCATTACATTTGGCCATGATTTCTTGATGTGATGCCAAAAGCACAGGTAACAAAAGGAAAAGTAGATAAATTGGATAACATCAAAATTTAACACTTCTCTGCACATCAAAGGATAGAATAGAGTGAGAAAGGCAACCCACAGAACTGGAGAGATGTTTGCAGATTATGTATCTGATAGGGGTTGATATCCTGAATATATAAGGAACTCCTACAAATCAACAAACACAGCAAAAAAAGAAAAAGAAAAAAATACCAGCTGGGCACCGTGGCTTATGCCTGTAATCCCAGTGTCTGGGGAGGCTGAGGCAGGAGGATGATCCTGAACGCTAAGCAACTCAGTGAGACCCTGTCTCTAAATAAAATACAAAATAGGGCTGGGGATGTGGTTCAGTGGTCAAGTGCCCCTGAGTTCAGCCTCTGGTACAAAAAAAAAGAAAGAAAGAAACACCAATTATAAAGCGGGCAAAGAACTTGAATAGACATTTTTCCAAACAAGATGAACAAACAAATGGCCAATAAAAAATGCTCAGCATCACTAGTCACCTAGAAACTGTAATAAAAATCACGATGAGCTCCCACCTCACTCCTATTAGGAAGACTGCTGTCAAAAAACAGAAAATAAGTGTTGATAAGGATTCAGAAACATTGGGAGGCTTGTGCTCTGTTGGTGGGATATAAAATGGTACTGTTGCCATGGAAAACAGGATGGTGTTTCCATGAAAAAAAAAAACTGAATTACTGTGTGACCCAGTAATTCCACTTCTGGGTGTGCACCCCAAGGAACTGAAAGCAGGGGCTCCAACAGATAACTGCACACCCATGCTAATAGCAGCATGGTGCACACTAGCCAAAAAGTGCATATGATCTGAGCATCCGTTGACAGAGAAAAGGATGGGGCAAATGCAGTCTAGCCATACTACAATCACCAATACCAGAAAGAAGAAGAAGAAGAAATAAAAAAAGTAACAACTTAGTAGAAAGACATTTTTAAATGCCTAGCAGAGCCAATTCAGAACAGAAAACTGTACTAGCCAGTAAACATGAAAAGAAAGCCAGTCTCACTAGTAACCAGGGAGATGACAGAATGGGAAGGCTAAATTAGATAGGGCAGTGGGGTTGAGGTGAAGCCCTCTGAAAAGGTGTCTTTTGAACTCAGATTTACATGAAAATTTGAGAACAGTCAGACATTCAAAGTTCTGGAGGAAGAACATTCCAGATGAAGGCAATAGCTGCTGTAGATGTCCTGGGGAAGGAATAAGTTTGGTTCTGTCAAGGAGCAAGAAAAAGACCAGTATGGCTCAAGCAGGTAGGGAAGGAGGACGAGGTAAGTGTTGAGGTTAAGAAGATACAAAAGCAGATCACGTAGGGTCCTGGAGGTGATGGTAAGGGTTTGGAGTTTTATGCGAAGGCAATGAAAAAAGTAAAAAGTAAAGTAAAAAGAAAAGTCTGTTCCATATAAACAAAGACACAAACATGTATTTGCTCAGTGCGCCCAAAACTTAGAGCTCTGTGTGGGACTTGCTTTGGATTTCAAGAGGCCAAGAATTCAGGACTTCGATGCGGAAGTGAAATCCTAGAGATTAAATCTGAGATTGGATAAAACAGAATGCCGCCTTCCATAAGCCATTTTTGGAGATATAAAGAATTATGCCTTATTTGGGACGGAGAGGAAAGGAATGTAGGGAGAAATCATATGGGGTTTTCTTTTTATTCCCTGCCAAGACACAAAAAAACTCTGTCCCCACTACGGAGGGTTTCTCTATTTCTGTCCTTTGATTGTGACAATAGAGTGGGAAGCAGTTCCTAATTCCCCCTTTCTTTTCCACTTTCCAGAACACAGAGCTCTTTGTTAGTTAATAGTTTTACTGTGAATTACTAGGGAACAACAAAAGGGATCATAAACTATAACAACAAAAGTATAACATAAAGCTTCCACAAAGTGGAACAGCCCAGGATGTTGGAAATTAAAACATGATTCATCCAAATATAGAATGAAGGCAGGTCAAAGAGTTATTCAGCTTGTCAAAGAACAAACAGTAAGATAGTGAAGTTGGTTCAGAAAGCATTCTGAGGAACTAGTAACTTAATGAGATACAGAACTGGTAATAAAAACTATAAATCTACTGGATTCTTTTGTTGTTTTGTTTTGAAGAGAAATAATTTAAAACGCTACTGGACAAGAATCTGAGTTGCTAATCAGTAGAAAATAGCAAGGCAAACACAGGTATATGTCTTTGTCCAGATATGTGGCTGGTGGGCCCAATTCAGCCCTGCCATTTGTATTTTTAATAAAGTTTTATTAGAACACAGCTATATCCATTTGTTGACCATATAAAGCTGCCTTTGCTCTACAGTCACTGAGTTCTAGAATCGCAGAGTTGAGCTGCATATTGTCTGCAAAGCCTAAAATGTTTATTCTCTAGACTTTCACAGAAAAAGTTTGCAGACTCCTGCTACAGAATTCAACAATTTGGGGTGAGCTTTTAAAACGATGTTCTAGATGATGTTGAACGGAACTATGCTGCCCTGCTCCTGGTTTTATTTCCAAATTTAGGATAATTCTTCCTAAAAAGGAGATGTTTGGCTTAAAAATTTGGCAGCATTTTGAGAGTGTTATCTCTGGCCCATAATTCCTAAATCCTCCCCCCACCCCCGCACTCCCCCACTCCCTTTCTGCATCAGTGACAATCTCAATGGCCCTCACCATCCCAAACCTTTTCTCTGAGGGTGCAGCTTATGAAAAAGCTTATGAACTTCTCTTTAAGCACAAGTAGGCCTTAAAAAAAAAAAAAAGAAAAAATCGGCAGTAAGTGATGTCAGCATTGTTTTTTGCAAACTCACTGTGAGCGAGGACTCCATTGAGAGGTGGAACCAAAAAAAGCACTTAATTGAACATAAATAAAATCTGGGAAACTGTTAGACCTCAGGGCTCTGCTTCATAAAAACACACTTATGGGGAAGGTTTTTTTTGGGGAAAGCCCACAGCTTCTCTGAAATTCTAGAGCCGTTGCCAAGGGTAAATTCTGCGTGTCTGCTGACGACTGGTGTTTCCCAAGTTCCTGGCACGTAATAGTTGCTCAGTAAATATTTGGTGAGTGAAATGCAGCCAGTGAACAAAGAGTTTTTCTCTCAGGGTCAGTCCTGAGAGAGGAACCAAGTTTTGGTGACAAAGGCTGCCATCTGCAGGTATAAAGTGGAACTACAAGATTCGGAACTGCTAACCCCAACAAACGCAAGGCCAAGATTAGCACAGAATTTTTCTTTTTTAGCTTTACATGGATTCATGCACCTTTTCTTGTCCTAAGTTATGGAGTTCTTCACCCTTCCTCCAGTAACATTTTAAATTATTTTAAGGGCTTATTAAGTACCTAGTGTCACGTCTTGCTTGCTCACACACACATTCTGCAACAGGCACCCCTGTAATCCCAGAATCTCTCAGGAATTGAAGATCCCAGGTACCTGGGGTGACAGGTGGAACCAAAAATAGCACTTAGTGAACATAAATAAAATCTGGGAAACTTTTAGGCCTCAGATTACCCCCAGCCCCCATCCCCTTGTGACTCCCTCTCCCAAATCACTGAGAATACAGGTTATCTATTCTCTGGAGAGCTTGAACCAGGTAAATCCTGGGTCCAAAGACAGCAGTAAGAGAAATGAGTGGAGGTGAGCAACATCCTAAAAACAGGGATCTAAAAAAATAAATAAATAAATAAATAAAAAATAAAAACAGGGATCAAACAAAAAGTGTGTAGCTATAATAATCTTACCCTTTTTATTTTGTTTCGTTTTTGTTTTTTGGTATCTGGAGATTGAACCCAGGGTTGCTTAACCACTGAATCACATCCCCAGTGCCCCCATTTTTTTTTTTTTTTAATAAGAGGCAGGGTCTCACTGAATTGCTGAGGGCCTCACTAATTGGCTGAGGCTGGCTTTAAACTTGAGATCCTCCAGCCTCAGCCTCCGGAGCAGGTAGAATTACAGGTGTGCACCACTGCATGAGGCTTAACCTGTTTTTAACCATCATATGACTGGTGGTAGTATTAATATTGTTATTCTGTTATTGACATTGTACTATAGCACTATGATAAATGTGTATTTTGGGATAAAATAACAAATTTTGTTGGCTTTGCTAAGAACCTAGCTTTATGGCATGGCAAAGAAGAGACACACAGGTGATATCCGTTTGGCTAAGGAAAACCCCTGTAGTGTTGATTTTAGGTAGAAACATCGGTACGATGGGCCTGGCACAGTGTGCACACCTGTAATTCCAGCTACTGGGGTGGCTTAGATGGAAGGGACCCAAGTTCAAGGCCAGCCTGGGCAACTTAGCAAGACCCTATCTCAAAACAAAAAATAAAAAAGGCTGGGGATGTAGCTCAGTGGTAAAGTGCCCCTGGGTTCAATCTCCATCACCAAAACAGGAAAAAGGAAAAGAAACATCAATCTGATGGATTTTATCTTGAAAGAATATGTATTTATTAGTTGTATCCACTGAAATAACCTATAAATAACATGAAAATTGTCAGATTTAGCAAATAAAAAAAAGGAACCGGTTAAACATGATTTTTAGGTATTTAAGTATGCCCTATGTGGTGTTTGGGACATGTTTACACTGAGGATATTTATTGTTGATCTGAAATGCAGCTTTAGCTGGACATCTGTATTTTATCTGGAAACTCTGCAATTTAGGAGCATAGATTTTCTGTTGTGCCCAAATTGTGGTCTCTAACTATCATTTCTGAGTAGACAAAAGCAGGACTCCTAGGAGAAGTGGTTGATTCCAGGTCTGAAAGTACAAGAATATCACAGATTTTTTTTCATACCAGAAAGTAAAGATGCTATTTTAAAACCTATTAGGGTGATGTTAAAAGATCTCAAGCAGTTGGGCGTGGTGGCACATGCCTGTAATCTTAGCAACTCAGGTGGCTAAGACAAGAAGATGGGAAGTTCTAGGCCAGTTTGGTCATCATAGTGAGACTCTGTCTCAAAATAAAAAATAAAGGACTGGGGCTGGGGCTCTCGCTCAGTATCAGAGAGCTTGCCTAGCATGTGTGAGGCACTGAGTTCAATCCTTAGTGCCACATAAAAATAAACAAGTAAAGGCATTCTGTGCATTTACAACTATATATATATATATATATATATATATATATATATATATATTTTTTTTTTTTTTTTTAAATAAAGGACTGGGGGGCTGAGGATATGAGTTAGTGGTAGAACTCTTGCCTAGTATGCACAAGGTCCCAGGTTCAATCCCCAGAACTAAAAAAAAAAAAAAAAAAAAAAAAAAAAAAAATTAATAATAAAGGACTTGAAATGGAATGTGACTCAGAGGTCAAGTGTCCCTGGGTTCAATCCCCAGAACCATACACATATAAAGTCTCAATCTGAAAAGGCTCCCACAGCCAAACACGGGACAACATGAACATCAATAAAGATCAAGATCAAATACATTTAAATCAATATATTCATAATACTTTAAAAACTCAACTTGTTGATCATCTTTGGAGGATACAAAGGAATTAACTCATTATTCTGAAACCTGGCAAATAATAATTTCAAAATTTTGATTTCATGTCAAACTGATAACATTTTGCATTTATTGGGTTAAATAAAATACATTATTTAAATTAAAGCTGGTCACAGTGGTACACACCTGTAATCCCAGCTACTTGGGAGGCCAAGGCAGGAGGTTTGGTTGAACTCACAATTTGAGACCAGCCTGAGCAGCATAGCAAGATCCTGTTTCAAAAAAAAAAAAAAAAAAAAAAAAATTAACTTCTGTGGTTTCTTTTTACAGTTTAAAATGCAGCACTAGCAAAAATAAATAAATAAATATTAAAAAAATTTTAAAAAATGCAGCACTAGACAACTTAAACTTAAGTGCCTCTCATTTGAGTTTTGTATTATATTTCTATTGGACACCGTTGTTATAGATGGTGATCATCAATCACACCCACTAATATCCCAAGAAGAAATCAGGATGTAAAAGTGAAGCTTAGAGAAGTTGTAATAACTCCAGCTTTGAGTGCCCTTTTGGTGTCAGTCATTTATTTGAAGTTGGGAATACAAAGACAAAGTCAGTGTGAGAGGTGGTGTATGGGAGGGACACTTTCAATCCACTATTTATGAAGCAGATACATGCTGCCAGGTCCTAAGCTAAGTGTTTGTGTACCTGAATCTAACTCTTCCAGCTACTCTCCATGTAGGCATTTTCTCTATTTTTCAGATGGAGGGATTGAGATTCAGAGAGGTTAAGTAGCTTTTTCAATGTCACTCAGCTGATAAGGGATAGAATAGGATTAACCCAGATGGTCTTATTCCAGAGCTGATGAAGTTCTGCCTCCTTGGTGGGTGATGGAGGAGGTGAGATTTGAAAGATAAGTAGCAGCAATAAATGGGCATCTCTCCTCTGGTTTCTGGAAGGTCTCTTTACCATGACCCAATATATTAGGCTGTCCTAGAAAGATTTTATTTCTGTAACTTCAAAACTGAGGGCTAGACCAATCATGGTGATCAGCAAAGAAAATCATTCAGCCAAGAGATGTTACCTGGGCAGCCAGCTGGTCTCCTTCTGTGCCTTCTGCTTAAAAAGCTTTAATAGCTATATTTTCACTACGTCTTCAAAGCAAACACTGTCTTATTGAGCAGCTATAGAGTACTATAGTAGTTGAGTCTAATTTTTTAGAAAGACTTGAAAATAATTCACAAGTTTTTGTTCTATGTTTTTGCTTTTAACCCAATTTTAAGCAGATGACATTGGACAAGATGGGGGTGAGGGGTTGCCCTATTTTCAACTGTTGCCCTTAACGGTAACTGGGAATGCTACCCTACAAGGTAGGGAAGATGGTTCTTAAATTTCATTTTATTGCTGTGCTTATTTAATTTTAAAATTAACTAGTTTCAATTGACAAGTAATACCCCCATAATAAAGAATGATGCCCTTTTCCTCCCCAGAAACTTACAATTACCAGCTTCTGGTGTGTTATAGATAACATTTTAGGAGGACTCTCCCGGGTAGATCACACCTGGAGGGGACAGGTGGCAAATGCTTTGTCCCCCTGTAGTGGGCCTCTGACTTCTGCAGTAGAGCCTGTGGCTGGGGTCCGGTGGGTGAGGCGCTCCTCATTCCCTTTGAGGGATTACAAATGACGTCCACATAAAAGAAGCAGCAATTTGAGTCTTTGTCTGAACAGACCTATCTAAGCTTCCTCTTCTCTCATCAGATCATCTTTTTATCCTCTCATAAATTGACAATAAGGTAGGGACTTGGAGATTTTGGAGGTTTGGAATTAGGGTTTGTTTCAATCAGATTTCTCATAACTATGATCACAATAATTCTGAAGTGAACAGTCCAAATTTCTTTTTTTCCCCCCTTTCTTTTTTTTTTTTTTTTTTTTTTGGTACCAGACATTGAACTCAGGGGCACTCAACCCCTAAGCCACTCCCCAGCCCTATTTTGTATTTTATTTAGAGACAGGATCTCACTGAGTTACTTAGTACCTCACTAAGTTGCTGAGGCTGGCTTTGAACTAGAGATCCTCCTGTCTCAGTCTCCTGAGCCAATGGGATTACAAGGGTATGCCACCACACCCAGCAATTCCAAATTTCTTATTGTCTTCATAAATATATCAGACCAGGGCTGGGGTTGTGGCTCAGTGGTAGAGTGCTTGCCTAGCATGCATGAAGCACTGGGTTCAATCCTTAGCACCACATAGAAATAGAGATGAAGATATTGTGTCCACCTGAAGCTAAAAAATAAACATTAAAAAGATTAAAAGAAATATATAAAAATAAGTAAATGTATCTGACCATGGGGCCTGACTTTTGGGTCAGGAGAACAGGCTTGCTCAAAAGCTGAGGTTTTTGACCCAAAGATGGTCACCCTGTTTTGTTTTTGCCTTTTTTCACTCTTTGCCTTCTTTCTAACAAATTTGCATTCACAAAAGATTTAGGTTTTAAAACAAGGTGTGGCAGAGATGCCTTCCCCCAAGACAGGGCCAATCCAGGCAGGTTCAGGGCTCAGCAAGAATTTACCAGCTGGTTGCTAGTAAGAGGAGGACGAGAGGGCAACAACTGGCCCCGAGGACACGGGGACAACAAGTTTACAACACAGAAACTGAAACTGAGGTGGGGGAGGACAGAGCAGTGGTCCCACCACGTCCTCATGAGCAACTCAGCGAGACCCCCTCTCAAAATAAAAAATAAAAATGGCTGGGGGTGTGGCTCCGCAGTTAAGCGCCCCTGGGTTCCAATCTCCAATGCCAACAAAAAAAAAGAAGTCATTCAGGAAAAGACTTGGGCAGTTTCTTTTAAATCTAAACATACACGGACATACCATCCAGAAATCTTGCTCTTGGGGATATACCTGAGGGAACTGAAAATGTGTGTTCATACAAAATCTGTGTAATGGCTTTATCTGTAACCACCCCAAACTGGGAGAACCAAAATTCCTCAGCTGGAGAATGGATAAACAAATCTCAGTACATCCATATTTGGAATACTTGTCAGCAATAAAAAAGGATCAGACTGGGAGAAAACAGCAAACAGGGCTACATGACTGTCAACAAGGGTTCTGAGACTACACAAAACGGACAGTCTTTTCAACAAATGATGTCGGGAAAACATGCAGAAAAATGAAAGTGGTCTCTTACCTTAGAGCCTGAGCAAAAATTAAAATAGATTTAAAACCTATGGTACATCATTGCCCAACATGCATAAGGCCCTGGGTTTGATTCCTAGCACTAACAAAGGCAGGGAAAGAGATCAAGGTCTTCAATGTAAGACCTAAAACTACTAAACTCCTGGAAGAAAACCTGGGGAAACCTTCAAGACATTGGGTTTGGCAATGGATACAACATTACAAGCACAAGCAACAAATGATACAAACTTCATCAAACTTAAAAAACTCTGTGTATCAAAGGAAACAACACACTGACGAGCAACCCATAGAAAAGGAAAATATATGTGCAAATCATATATTTGATAAGAAGATACTATCTAGAATATATAAGGAGCTTCCACAATTCAACAACAGATAACCCAGTTTAGAAATGGGCAATGGGCTTGGATAGACATATCTCCAAATAAGATATGCAAGTGGCCAATAAGCACATTAAAAATGCAAATCAAAACCAGAATGAGATATCACTTCATACCTGTCGGGATGGCCACCATCAAGAGATCAGAAAATTGTAAGTGTGGGCAAGGATTTGGAGAAGTTGGGACCCCGTGCACCATTGGTGGGAATGTAAAATAGTGCAGCCATCATGGAAAACAGTATAGCGCTTCCTCAAAAAATTTAGGGTAGAATTACCATATGATCCACCAGTACCACATCTGGTTAGATGCCCAAAAGAATTCAAAGCAGAGTCTTGAGGCCCGTGTTCATCAAAGCATTATTTACAATGGTGGAAGCAGCCCAGCTGTCCATTTACAGATGAATGGACAAAGAAAAAAGGTTATTTTACACCCACAGAGGAATGTTCTACAGCTTTAAAAAGAAGGAAACCAGATATTGTGCTAATGAAATAAGTCAGTCACAAAAGAATAAATACTGGCTGCTTCCACTTATCAGAAGTATCTAAAATAGTCAGAATCATATATTGCCCAACAATGTGAATCTACTTAATATTACTGAACTGTATACTTAATAATGGTGAAGATGGTAAATTTATAGCTGTGTTTTTTCACAATGATAGTAAAAAGGAATGTACTGTTGATAAATGTGACGTTGATGAATCTCAAGTGAGTGAAAGAAGTGAGGCTCAACTCAACAGCTACATACCATGAATGTGACATTCTGGAAAATGGAAAACTGTAGGGACAGAAAATGGATCAATGTTATCAGGACCTGGGACAGCAGAAGAGACTCGTTATTCTAACAAGTTTGTTGGTTTTTGAAAAAATGTTTTTGTTTGTTCGTTGGAGACAGGGTCTCTAAGTTGCTGAAGCTGGCCTTCAACTTGGGATCCTCAGGCCTCAGACTCCCGAATAGTTGGGGCTACTCATGTATGCCATTGTGCCCAGCTACAGGACAGGCTGATGGTAAAGGGACATGAGGGAACATTTTGAAGTGGTAAAATTGTTCTATATCTTGATCATAGTTGTGATTATATGACTGCATGTGTTTGTTAAAACTCATAAAACTATATACTAAAAATATCTACACCTTGATGTAAAAGGAAAGCCATAGGGCTGAGGATGTGGCTCAAGTGGTAGCATGCTCACCTAGCATGCGTGAGGCACTGGGTTAGATTCTCAGCACCACATAAAAACAAAATAAAAATATTGAGTTCACCTAAAACAATAAATATATATATGTATATATATATATAAAGAAAAGCCATACACAAAAATTTTATACTGTATTTAAACTATCCCTCAATAAACTTGACTGAAAAGAAACAAGGGCCAGAGTGACACCACGTCAGAATCTGAATAATCCGTGTATAGTGTGTTTTTTTTCTACATCTTTCATTGTGTTTGGAATATTTCCATCTGAAAACATGAAAAACAGAAATGGTTTTTTAGAAAAAGCCAGCCATCTTATTTGAGCTGCAATTCAGACTGATAATAGGATGAAAGTAAGATTATATGCACAACAAAGAATTCTTATTTCAATCCTGTCAGTGGATACCCACAACTGTGTGTATGAGAAAAGGTCAAATGTAAATTTGAGACCTTTCAAAAATGTGAATTCTGTGCCAATAGCCCTACTGCCCCCATAATGTTTCAGAAAACACTTGAACAAGAATGGTCCCTGGTTAATGAGGCACCCAAGGAGTGAGAGAGGTAAAGTTGTCAAGAGTTATTTTCTTCTGGGCGTTCCAGGAAATCAACTAGATACTTTAGTCAAGTGGTAGGACCAATCCTTTGAGAGCACACAGTCTTGATATCCCTGTAGCTCTAAACAATCCCTTTACAAAGCTTGATGATTCTGCCTTTCTATTTGTAACCTATTTGGGTATGATAAATAAAGAAAGGTGGCCACATATAATAGTGCACACCTGTAATCCTAGCTACTCAGGAGGCTGAGGCAGGAGGATTACAAGTTAGAGGCCAGCCTGGGCAATTTAGCGAGAACCTATCTCAAAATCAAAGTTGCAAAGGGTTGGGGATGTAGCTCAATGCCCTAGTTTCAATACCCAGTACCAGAAAAAAAAAAAAAAAAAAATCATGCCTATAACAACAACAATAACAACAATCATTTCACCTCAAGCCACACCAAAGAGCAAAATAGTAGTTGACACTGCCTCGTGAAGTCGGTCTTAGCTTTTTTTCTGTCTTGCTACTCTTCCTGTCTGACTTTTCAAGCTTCTCTGATGTGGCAGTTTCTAAGTGTAAAACTTCAAAGAGCTGTATTGTCTTGATTCCTCCCAATGTTGGCACAGACTTAAGGAATTGTGAATGCCAAAAATCCTAGAGTAACAGATGGACATTTTAAATCACAAACATTTGTGCACAACACAAATGCTGGGGCTTTGGGCAAAAAATGGAACTAAGAGTTAGCTAGTCCTTATGTCCTTCCATACTAAGGAGGGAGCTTAAGAAAAGCCAGGGCAAAGGAGGGGAGGAAAAAAATGCTTTCATCTGAAAGATGAGAAGAGCCTGGCAGAAATGGGTCATTTGTTACGTGAAAAGTTACAATGTTCCTAAGATTTGCAAAATGTATCTGAGTTTATACAATTTTCATTTGACTTTGTAAGAAGTTGACTGTCATAAAATGACTTTTGGGCCATCTACTGAGAGTTTGAAGTTGGACAAAAGAGGGTAGTGGGATTATTTCCCAACTCTTGTCATAGCATGGTTGGAATCGTGGGGAGGTAGACTTGAAGAGGACCTTAAAAATCACATAATCAGAGCTGGGGTTGTGGCTCAGTGGCAGAGTGCTTGCCTAGTATATGTGAGGGACCAGGTTTGATTCTCAGCACCATGTTTCAATAAATAAAATAAAGATCCATTGACAACTTAAAAAAAAATTTTTAAATCACATAATCATAAGAATAAAAAATGGTCGGGCTACAGGGCGCTTTATGGAAACATTAATCCAGCCCAAATGAAGCCTAATTTAATTTTAGGCTTAAAATTTCAGAAAAGAATATAAGACAAAGTGATTCATAGACATTAAAGAATTGAAAAGAGGGCTGGGGATGTGGCTCAAGCGGTAATGCGCTCCCCTAGCATGGGCGGGACACTGGATTGGATCCTCAGCACCACATAAAAACAAAATAAAGATGTTGTGTCCACCAAAAACTGAAAAATAAATATTAAAAAATTCTCTCTCTCTCTCTCTCTCTCTCTTCTCTTCTCTTTCTATCTTTAAAAAAAGAATTGAAAAGAAAGTAGATGGCTGGAAGTAAAGAGAAGGTTTCAAAAACAAAACAAACAAGTCCTTGATTTAGAAGTCAAAAGATGAAAGTTTTGGAAAATAAAGTGTTTTTTAAAAAGAGATGTATTTTATCAATTATTAAAAGCAGTCCAGAATTTCACTCAGATGTTAATGCAATCCTTTGCAGAAAAAAATTGGAAATATCTGTAATATACGTTTGAGTGATCCAATTATATATTTATACACTTGTTTCTGGAAGCCATAGGAAGGTGTTGAACTTGTCATTTTGATTATTTCACTTTGTCATATAAATTTAATAAACTTGGTATACGTACTGTTTGGCATTCTTCTCAATGGGTAAATGAGTTTCTTGAATAAATACCGTGATATGTTCAGCATTTTGACATCTACTTCTTAATTGTAAAGTGACAAAGTATAGTTAACATTCCCGTGTTTGGATACCTCCTAAATAAGTCATTTTAGAATGGAGCAGCTTTCCTTAATCTTGAGTATCCAGGTCATTTCATTTGATTTTCCCTTTAAAACTTACAAATTATTCTACTTTATTTCCTTCCAAGTTTATCATCTGTAAAAAAAGTTGCAACACGGAGACAGAAGCTAGCTGGCGATCCCCTGATATGCATCTAAAACAAAAAAGGGAAAACCGGTGCCCATAGAGTCTGGGATAGAGAGAATTCAAGGACGAGTGAGCCCCATGCTCTTGGGAAAGACTCTTAGTCACGTTAGGACAGCGGTTCCTAAATTTCTGTCACCCACAAGCTGCATCAGGCCATTTGTTAGAAATATTGATTTCTGGGCCCTACCCTGGCTTATTGACTTAGGATCCCGTGAGAGCGTAGCTAGGGCTCCGCATTTTCTTGAGCAAGCACCGCAGACCGACCGAGAACCCTAATTGGGATTTACGCGCCCCTGAACTCCGCCCTCACGGATCCCCGCCCCTCTACCAGGCCCCGCCCCAGCCCCGCCCAGGCCCCGCCCCGCCTGTCTGGTCCAAGCCCCGCCCTCTCCTCTCCGGTTCGCGCGGCCTAGCGGGCCTCTTCCCGTGATCCCTCGCGCCTGGCTGTCGCGGTTGCTAGGCAACCGGCGCTGGCGGCTGGCGGCGCGGGGATCTGCACCACCATGGGACCGCCGCCGGGCCTCGCGCCACTCCTGCTGGTCCTCCAGGGCTGCTGGGCCTCGATGAGTGCCCAGGACAGGGCCACCCCGGCGGTGACTACTGAGGACCTCAGCTCCACCGAGCCAGCCCCAGCCATTCTTGGACCCTCTCTGTCGCCTAGGACCCCGGGGGCCCCCAGAACCCCGGAGGCCTCCAGAACCCCGGAGTCCTCCGCCTCCGGCCCCAGGCCCACCCCGGTTACGGACGGTGGGTACCGAGTGCTAACTCCTGGGGGTCTACAGGGATCCAATCTGGAAGGGGTAGCCGGGTGAGAAGGTAATAATAGTAATAGCTGAGGCTGCTGTGTGCTGACATTGCCGAACGTTCCATAGGCTTGGATCCCCCAGCAATAACCCTAAGAGGTAATTCTTATTCCTGTCGCACAAATGGGGAAACTAAAGCTCAGAGAGCGTAAGTGGGACAGTGTCAAATCCTTGAAAGTATGAGCAGTGGCCCTGGACAACGTGAATGCTTATGACAATGACGAATGTGTCCCTGCAGCTGAAGTTGAAATTAAATAGAAAGTTTTAAGACAGTGGTGGAAATCAATGCTGAAGCTGCATTGAACTTTTCACTTGTATTAAGAACAGACGCCAACGTTCTAGCTTATTAAGTTTGACTAGGTGAAGGCCTTTGTCAGTTGATTCCAATTTAGAAAATCTCAGGATTCCTCCTGCATTTAGTGGAGGTGGGAAGGTAAGGGATGAAGGCTTATGCCTACTTCTTAGGATTTGCATTTAGAGATAACTAACATATCTCTTAAAGTGATCTTCTAATCCTGGAATTACAAATTTAGAGAGTATTTTTATAATCTAATTTGATTCATGTCTTCAGGGGATATCTGTGATCCCTTGAGATTGAGGGCAAAATTTTGGGAATATGCATTTTTCTGGGGTGAGTGTTCATAGCAGTCAAAGATTCTCACAGGAGGTCATCATCTCAAAAAAAAAAACTTTTGTTTTTTTAATCTTTTGTCTGGATTGAGAGTATGCCCAGTAGGTATATATGTATTTTTGTCTCTCTCCTCTCTTTTTTTAATATTGTAGTTGGACAGAATACCTTTATATTTTTATTTTTAAATATTTATTTATTTATTTATTTTTTTTTAGGTGTAGATGGACACAACAGAAAGCCTTTATTTTTATGTGGTGTTGAGGATGGAACCCAGGTCCTGCCCGTGCTAGGCGAGCGCTCTACCGCTGAGCCACAATCCCAGCCCCTGTAACTTTATTTTTATGTGGTGCTGAGGATCGAAGCCAGCGCTCTGCGTGTGCTAGAGCACTCTACTGCTGAGCCACAACCCAGCCCCCTTTTGTCTCTTTTTGAGAGACTTTTAACTAAGGATGAATATGCGTATATAAAAAAGTTCTTATTGGCCGACATGCTGAACTCTAGAACTTAATTTCAGTTACTGAACCATTATTTCTTGAAAGAGCCTCTTTTGTAAACTAGGAGTAGTCGGTAAGAGAAAGGACAAAGGCCCAGGCTCAATGGTAGAGCAGGTATTTAGTAGGCACGAGGCCCCGGGTTCAATCTCCAGCACCAACAAAACTCCTGGGGGTAAACAGGGATCCAATCTGGAAGGGGTAGCCGGGTGAGAAGGTAATAATAGTGATAGATTCCTTACTTCAATATATAAACAAAGCTCTGCTTTACATTTAACCTGTTCTAATAAATTGATAGGAAAAATAAATCAGTGACAAATTGGGACAGAATATAGCCAGGTATTCAGTTTCTGAAAATCTCTAGGGTTTGTGGACTAGACTTTCATTCACATAAGAACCTCATCAGTTATGTACTTTCTCCCCAAAATGAAACAATGCTTGGATCATTATGACTAGGACATATATTCAAGGTTTTTCTTCCAGTCTGGGTGATGAATTTGAACTTGTTTTGGTCTTTCTAAAGGACCCTTTAGGCCCATGACAGTAATAACTACCTGCTTCCTGTGTGGTAGGAACTATGTTACGCATTTCACCTGTGATATATCTTATTTAATCTCCCAACGTGTGGGCACTGTTATCTTCATTATTCAGGTAAGTGAATTGCTAATTTTAGGTTGCACAGCTGCTAAAAGTTAGAGCAGGGGGCTGGCTCTAGAACTAGATACAGATTTGCAGAATAACCCCAGGCCAGTGCTGGTGGGAGAGTGATACTGTTCATCTTAGTACCCTACTCTCCAAGCTAAGCATGCAGATGATAAGAGGCATGGAAGAGCAGCTGAGTGCTACTTAGGTCTAGTGAGTGCTCAACAGATACTTGCTGGGTGATTAAGTGCACTTGCATCTTAGATGAAGACCTTTTATTTCTTTTTTTTTTTTTTCATTAAACACTATTGCTTTATCCTTCGCAGTCTTATAGCTACCTACAAGGGTTTTGCGTTTTGAAAACAAATCAAGATTGTAATTTTAAACGCCAAAAGCAGGGAGCCTCACTACATTAGTGATTACTGGTTACATCATCATCTTACTCAGCACACAAAGGAGTCCCTATCTAGAGACGAGCACATAAACTTAAGGCAGAAAACATTTGTAAGCATTGTGTATTTTTTTGCTGACAAAACCTTTCCCTTATATACTTTTTTCCCAGTGTATACCTTTTTTGAGCCTTCATTTTTCTAAAGCTCATTTTTACCATGGAATAATTCATATATACAAATAAGAAGGGTGCATGGACTCTCTACCAACATTTGCTTGATATCCTTTGTTTGCTTATTATTTTTAGAGTTGAGATCCTTTTCTGAAAAAGAAGCAAAACATATGTCCTGATTTTATTCTTCTTTTTTGTGGTACTGGGGATTGAACCCAGGGGTGCTTAACCACTGAATTACATTCACAGTCCTTATTTTTAATTAATATTTATTTTTTAGCTTTAGGTGGACACAGTATCTTATGTGATGCTGAGGATCGAACCAAGTGCCTCACGCATGCCAGGCGAACACGCTACTACTTGAGCCATATCCCCAGCCCCCAAAGCCCTTTTTATATTTTAATTTTTAAAATATTTTTAGTCATTGATGGACAATACCTTTATTTATTTATTTATTTATTTTTATGTGGTGCTGAGAATTGAACCCAGTGTCTCATGAGTGCTAGGCAAGCACTCTACCACTGAACCACAACCCCAGTCCTTATATTTTATTCTGAGACAGAGCTTTGTTAAATTACTGAGGCTGGCTTTCAATTCATGAACCTCCTGCCTCAGCCTTCTGAGCCACTGGGATTACGGTGATTATACCCAGCGATTTTATTCCTTTTATTTCTTCCTTCCCAGCAATAATCTCTACCAAAAATTCCGTGTTTTTATTCTCATGCTCTATTTCCTTGAAGAGGATTTTTCCCAGTTCAAAAGAGAATGAATTAGTAGAGAAGTTAAATTGTGATAAACTGAGACAGAATATAACTGAGTATTCAGTGCCCAAAATTCTCAGGATGTTTGGATTTTTTTTCTTATCCACATAAATACTCAATCTGTTAAAATTGGATCTAAAAATGTAGTGATTAGAAATGCAGATAATCATGAATTATTAATTAAAAATTGCTGAATGGGGAGATTCCTAATCTCCCCCATTTATTATCTCAATTCCTAACACTTGTCTAAGCACCTGAACCCATCCAACTTTTGGACAAGAGTCTGTAAACATGCATTTAGCTTCAAAGCTTCAGGTTACATATGAGGAGAGAGACAAGATTGCACCTCCTTTTCCTAGAGGCCTTAAGTAGGCCCTTTCTCTGAATCATCATCTCTAGGAAAGGGCTTGAGAATCTTCGACTGAATCAGTGGGCCTTTTGGTCAGTTAAAGAACTTAGGTGTGCTGTCCTTCAACCTGTGTCAATTATCAACATCACTTGAAAATTTTTGAAAACTGCAGGTGTCTGGGTTTCATGTTCAGTTTGCCAAATCAGAGTCCTTGTAGCTAGAGCACAAACAGGACTTTCCAAGCTAGTCAAAAGATCAGCCATTTGGGGGAAATCTCTGATGTGGTGTCAAACTGATTAATTTCCACTTTACAAATTCCCCCCGAAGTGCAATAGGAAGAACAAAATGGAACTTTTATATGTAACTAATTTATGGCACGTTGTGGTGGCAGGGGGTAGTCGCTGCCTGCTGATTGTGATGCTCTGCATCCTACCCCTCCTTTTTTCTGTAGTTGCTGCTCTCTGTGTCTGTGACTTGTCCCCAGCACAGTGTGATGTCAACTGCTGTTGTGATCCTGATTGCAGCTCCATGGATTTCAGTGTTTTTTCTGCCTGCTCAGTTCCAGTTGTCATGTAAGTATATGACACCTCGTTTGGATAAAATTTGAGCAGGATAATAAAATGTGGGGAAAGAAAGTGAAAACTCACCCAGGCCAAAAACCCCAAACCTGATTTCCTGTGTTTTGCATCGTACAGAAGGGAGACTGTGCGAAGCAGTATGTAAACCAGCAGCTTTCCCTCATTTGCATCCTGCCAGGTGATAATGCAGGCCAAAGAGAGCTCACGTTGCTTCTGGGGAGTACAGTGCAATCTCTCAGTGTTCAGAGATGGAGTCACATTTCAGTTTCAGTTGTGAACAGATATCACGTCCCATTTCCCTAACAGTGAATGTCTCATGCATACCTACATGAAGAATGCAGTTTAATTTTACCTCTTTTGTTGTGGACACAGTACTTGCAACAAAAAATTAGAAAAATAATCAGCAGTGCTTTGTTTATACTTTTCTGATATATAAATCTTCCAGGAATTCTCACAGTTCACATTGTATAGAACAATGGGAAATGACATTCCCAGCAGATTACAAGTGAAGAAATCATCTAAAGGATTTAATCTCATATTTCAGAGCTTTTTGAAAAAAAAAAAGCATTTCCAAAAATGTACATTTATTCAAGATGGAACCAATTTACTATTTAGAGGGAGCTAATTTAAGTTTAGCCTTATAGCGCCTTGTAACAATTGATACATGATAGTTTGAATTCTTTTTGGAAATACAATGGATTTTTTCCCATGAGAAACCATTTTATCAATCCAGAGGGAGATCAAATAGATTTCTAATATTGTTTAAAAAAAGACTGGAGAATGGGTGTTGTAGTCTGATTACTTTTCTTGATACCTGGTTGTCCTTGTTAAAAGTCATCATCTAAGGAGGCTGGGGTTGCGGCTCAATGGTACAACACTTACCTAGCATGCGTGAGGCACTGGGTTCGATCCCCAGCATAAAAATAAAAACAAGATAAAATAAAGGTACTGTGTCCATCTACAAAAAAATAAAAATAAATTTAAAAAAAATTTTAAAAAGTCATCTGCTCTCCTGCTTTGTAAGTATAGGAAAGTTGATAACATTTTTTCAAATGAAATTTTTTTATTAGCTAATATGGCAATTTTAGATGTAGACTATAGTATTTAGGACAGGGGTCAGCAATTTTTTTTCCTGTAAAGGACCAGATAATAAATACTTTAGTCTTCTCAAGTCTCTGTTGCATCTTCTATATTTTACCTTTGTTGCACACAAGCAGCCAAAGATAAGTCATTGGATGGGCATGACTATGTCTAGTAAAATTGATAAAAAATGGTGTGTTTTGTAGACCCCTATCATAGAAGTCAAGACTAAATCTCTAATACCCTTGAGAAAGGACCTCATTTTTTATAAGTTTTGTGATTTTCTCCTAAATATAAATAGCCAAATCAAAAGTCCTCTTCCTAATTAACTGAGCATTTTCGTTATATAGGTCTCAGTTCAAAAAGTTTACTTACATTTACTAAACTATCAACAAATCCTATGTGTCATCTAATAACTCGTAAATTTATTCATAAGCTGATTGGACAAATGTTTCATGAGCACAAGAAGAATATATATTTTTTTTAATCTTTTTTTTTTTTTTTTTTTTAATCTCAGCCCTGCTTCTGCCACATAACCAGATCTCATTGAAAAAGAGTTGACTGGGCTGGGGTGCAACTCACTAGTAAGATACTTGATACTTGACTTGCCTGCATGCATGAGGCCCAGGTTTGATTAAAAAAAAAAAAAAAAAGTGGACTGAATGAATGGATTTCTCCCTGCCTTTCTCCTTTACATACCCCTAAATGTATCCTGGAGGACCCCTGCCACTGCCTGGCCTTCCCTGTGCACTAAGCAGCCTTTCATTCCTTATCACTGGGGATTGAACCCAGGGGCCCTTTACCACTGAGCTACACTCCCAGCCCTTTTTTATTTTTTTCTTTTGAGACAGGGTCTCACTAAATTGCTGAGGGCCTTGCTAAGTTGCCTTGAACATGGAATCCTCCTGCCTTAGCCTCCTGACTCTCTGGGATTATAGGCGTGCACCAGTGCTCTTGGCTTCACCATACCTTTCTGGAGCACTCCTGTGTGCCAGCGCCAGAGATATAAAGATAAGTTCAGCCTTATCCTGCCTCTGAGAACATCCCAGTGAGGGAGAGAGACAAATGAGTACATGCAGTTTCTGCTCCTGAATCCTGGGAGAACTCAGAGGACTGGCAGCTCAGACACTAGGCTGAGAGGGCTTTCTACAAAGATGTTGGAAGCTGAGCTGGATCCCAAAGAACAAGTTAAGTTGGCCAGCATGAGACTGGGGAAGAACATTCCAGGCCCAGGGAACTGCCTGGACAGAGTCCTGGGGTGGAGGAGGATGGCCTGTGCAGTTATCTGCAGGCAGCTCACGTGGCTAGAGAAGGATGTGGCACAGAGGTGTGGAGAAGAGCTTGGGACTCAGTCCCAAGGAGTCTGTGTGTGTGCTGAAGGGTTCTGATGTCCTGAAGTCCCACCTCATGTCATTCAGCAACAGTGTGCAAAGTGGGTCACTGAGGCCAAGCCTAGTGGTAGAGAACCAAGTAAGATACCACTGCGGATGCAAGCTCATGGCTCCCGCCCTACCTGAAGGCTGGGATAGTGGGACTAGGTGGAGGTATGAGATGTGATACTGAGATACTGCCCAGCTGGAGGCTGGCCAGCTGGAGGAGTCAGAGGCATCATTCGAGTCCTCAGGCACCCGAGCCCTGAGTTTGCCCATTCCTACTGACTTGCCCTTGGGAAACTCCTGCCTCATTCATTGCTAAAGACACTTCAGACGCTCTCATTACCTATCAACCCCTTAGCCTGGACTCACATTCTTCTCCACCTTCTTCCAGGTCCAGTTTATGGCTATTCTGCATCTCCAACCCTCTGCTCCAGCCAGCCATGCTATACCAGGTTCCCAAAGACCATCAGTTCCCTACTTGGTGAATGCTGTAGCGCTTCAATTAGTTTCCCATTCCCTCTGCCTGTCTGATTCCTAAAACAGTCCTTTAAGCCCTGTAAAAAGTTAAATGATAGCTGGGTGCATTGACGCATGCCTGTAATCCCAGGAGCTCTGGAGGCTGAAGAAGGAAGATTGCAGGTTCAAAGCCAGCCTCAGCAAAAGCAAGGTGCTAAGCAGCTCGGTGAGAACCTGTTTCTAAAGAAAATACAAAATAGGGCTGGAGATGTGGCTTAGTGGTTGAGTGTCCCTGAGTTCAATCCCTGTACCGTAATTTCTAAGCCTTAAACCTTTCAAAAAAAAAAAAAGTGAATGATAATATTCAATCTTGGCAGGGGCACAGGAAGGTAGGCATGCTTGTGACAGTGTTGATGAAGATGGATGTTTTACTTCTCTGGAGGGCAACCTGGCAATGCCACAGAAGCCTTGAATAATGAATCCTCCTTTTGACTTGGCAGTTCTACTCCCAGGAACAAGGCCGAATAAAATAACTGGAAACATTATGAAGATGTTTGTATAAGGATGTCAGTATAGCTTCATATGTAATTGGGGAAAATTAGATACAACCTAAACCAACTGTAGAGGATTGTTTATAATTTTTTTGTGGAGGGGGCAACTAGGGGTTGAACTCAGAGGCACTCAACCACTGAGCAACATCCCCATTGTATGTTTTATTTAGAGACAGGGTCTTGCTGAGTTCTTTAGGGCCTTGCTAAGTTGGGATTGACAGAAGACTTAACTGTACCATAATTTCTAAGCCTTAAACCTTTCAGATGATTCCTTTGAAGACAAGTAATTTTGGATCCAATCTGGGTACTTAAAAAGAATTTGAAGTTCTACAAAATTTTATATAATTTATGCTTTCAGAATTTGCAAGGTTTGTTAACATTAAAATTATACCCTGATCTGTTATCCATACTTGACAAGAGTTCCTTATAGGTTGTTACACCCGACTTAATTTTTCCACTAGAGGAAAGTTTCAAATTCAAATCTAACATCATGGTTTTATAAATGTCTTCTCGAACCCCAAACCCTTCTTCATCTTCTTGAAATGTATTTGATATATTTTGGTTTTGTCCCCTTGTGACTGAAAATATAGGTGGATGTACTGCAATTTATTATCTGAATTGACTGCTGACCAGTGACTGTTACTTTCTCTGCCAAAATGAAAATTGTTTGTTTGTTTGTTATGGTACTGCAGATTGAACCCAGGGGCACTCTACCATTGAGTCACATCTCTAGCTCCTTTTATGTTTTGAGACAGGGTCTCACTAAGTTGCTTAGGGCCTCGCTAAATTGCTGAAGCTGATTTTGAACTTGCAATCCTCCTGCCTCAGCTTCCTGAGTCTCTGGGATTATAAGCATGTGCCACCTACCCAGTCCCAGCTTTTTTTTTTTTTTTAATTTTGAGACAGGAGCTCACTAAATTACTGAAGCTGGCCTTAAATTTGAAGTCCTCTTGCCTCAGCCTCCTGAGTAGCTGGAATTACAGGTGTGAGCCACCCCAACCAGCAAACATCTGATGGCTTTAAAACATCTTCCCAAGATCATATATTTATGCCTTAAATTTTATATATTTTTATTTTTTTAATTTTCAGGGGTGATAGCCAGTTTTGTACTCAAAAAGCAGCCATCTATTCATTGAATTTTAAAGCAAACCCACCTGAAAGGGTATTTAAACTCATTGACCAGATCAATCCATCTATTTTCTGCATTCACATTACAAACTGTAAGTATTTGACATTGATATATTTTGTGAAACTAAAGTTTTTCTTTTAAAGTTATTTTATGGAAAAATATCTCATTCAGTTAGATTTGAAGTGATCATTCTGTTTTGGCCATGTGTATAAAGTATATTTTCTGAGGCCATTTTAAAAATAGCTGAAAGTAATTTTATAGATCTGTGACCTGAACATTTTCTTTGAAAGTGATCATGCTTATATATCTGTCTTTTCCATTCTCACTCTTGATTTCAAGGTGTTTATGTTATGTAGACAGGCGTGGGAGTCCAGATTTATATAACACACACGTGACTTTTTCAGCGTATTTCCTCCTGGCGTAATGGTTGAAAATCAGGTTCAGTTTTGAACATTACCTGTGGTTTCTATTTCCTCTTACTTTTTTAAAGTACATTTGCATGAAAACAGTATCTTTATTTTTTATTTGAGTATTTAGCTCAAGTAAGTGTTTCTATCCAAAGTACATGTGAGTGTGAATGTTATCAGAGTGTCACAGTTCAGAGACATATTTATGGTTTTATCAGTTAAACCTCATCATCATCTTTTTTCCTGAAAGATTTTTTTTTTTTTAGTTGTAGATGGACAGCCTGCCTTTATTTTATTGGTTTATTTTTATGTGGTGCTGAGAATAGAACCCAGTGCCTCACATATGCAAGGCAAGTGCTCTACCAACCTGAACCCCAAACCCTTCTTCATCTTCTTGAAATGTATTTGTATATATTTTGGTTTTCCCTTGTGACTGAAAACATAGGTGGAGGTACTGCAATTTGTTATCTGAATTGACTGCTGACCAGTGACTGTCACTTTCTCTGCCAAAACATGAGCCCAATAAATATGCCATCCCCTCTTTCCCTTTTGTTCTGTACACTGCATATTTTCCCCCAGGCTCTCAGCAGTCCCTGGGCTGAAAGTGGGAAGAAAGTGATGAATATTTTTGGCTTCTGTTGTGCTGTTCACCTGTGTGCATATAAAACCATTACTACTTCTTTTTTTTTTTTTTTTTAACAGTAGTTTGTCAATGAACCTTTATTTTATTTATTTATATGTAGTTCTGGGAACCAAACCCAGGACCTCACACATGCCAGGCGAGCACAATACCACTGATCCACAACTCCATCCGGGGACCCTGCTTTTTTTTTTTTTTTTTTTTTTTTTTAATTAATTTTTATTGTTGGTTGTTTAAAACATTACATAGTTCTTTTTTTCTTTTTTTTTTTTTTTTGTAGTTGGACACAATATCTTTATTTATTTATTTTTATGTGGTGCTGAGGATTGAACCCAGGGCCTCGCCTGTGCTAGGCAAGCGCTCTACCGCTGAGCCACAACCCCAGCCCATTACATAGTTCTTGATATATCATATTTCACACTTTGATTCAAGTGGGATATGAACTCCCATTTTTACCCCGTATACAGATTGCAGAATCACATCAGTTGCACATCCATTGATTTACATATTGCCATACTAGTGTCTGTTGTATTCTGCTGCCTTTCCTATCCTCTACTATCCCCCCTCCCCCTCCTCCCCTCTTCTCTCTCTACCCCCTCTACTGTAATTCATTTCTCCCCCTTATATTTTTCCCCCTTTCCCCTCACTTCCTCTTGTATGTAATTTTATATACCCCTGAGGGTCTCCTTCCATTTCCATGCAATTTCCCTTCTCTCTCCCTTTCCCTCCCACCTCTCATCCCTGTTTAATGTTAATCTTCTTCTCATGCTCTTCGTCCCTACTCTGTTCTTAGTTACTCTCCTTATATCAAAGAAGACATTTGGCATTTGTTTTTAAGGGATTGGCTAGCTTCACTTAGCATAATCTGCTCTAATGCCATCCATTTCCCTCCAAATTCTATGATTTTGTCATTTTTTAATGCAGAGAAATACTCCATTGTGTATAAATGCCACATTTTTTTATCCATTCATCTATTGAAGGGCATCTAGGTTGGTTCCACAGTCTTGCTATTGTGAATTGTGCTGCTATGAACATGGATGTAGCAGTGTCCCTATAGTGTGCTCTTTTTAGGTCTTTAGGGAATAGACCGAGTAGGGGAATAGCTGGGTCAAATGGTGGTTCCATTCTGAGCTTTCCAAGAAATCTCCATACTGCTTTCCAAATTGGCCGCACCATTTTGCAGTCCCACCAGCAATGTACAAGTGAACCCTTTTCCCCACATCCTCGCCAGCACTTGTTGTTTGACTTCCTGATGGCTGCCAATCTTACTGGAGTGAGATGGTATCTTAGGGTGGTTTTGATTTGCATTTCTCTGACTGCTAGAGATGGTGAGCATTTTTTCATGTACTTGTTGATTGATTGTATGTCCTCCTCTGAGAAATGTCTGTTCAGGTCCTTGGCCCATTTGTAGATTGGGTTATTTGTTATCTTATTGTCTAATTTTTTTAGTTCTTTGTGTATTCTGGATATTAGGGCTCTGTCTGAAGTGTGAGGAGTAAAGATGTGTTCCCAGGACGTAGGCTCCCTATTTACCTCTCTTATTGTTTCTTTTGCTGAGAAAAAACTTTTTAGTTTGAGTAAGTCCCATTTGTTAATTCTAGTTATTAACTCTTGTGCTATGGGTGTCCTATTGAGGATTTTGGAGCCCGACCCCACAGTATGTAGATCATAGCCAACTTTTTCTTCTATCAGATGCCATGTCTCTGATTTGATATCAAGTTCCTTGATCCACTCTGAGTTAACTCTTGTGCATGGTGAGAGAAAGGGATTCAGTTTCATTTTGTTGCATATGGATTTCCAGTTTTCCCAACACCATTTGTTGAAGATGCTATCCTTTCTCCATTGCATGCTTTTAGCCCCTTTATCAAATATAAGATAGTTGTAATTTTGTGGATTGGTTTCTGTGTCCTCTATTCTGTACCATTGGTCCACCCGCCTGTTTTGGTACCAGTACCATGCTGTTTTTGTTACTATTGCTCTGTAGTATAGTTTGAAGTCTGGTATAGCTATACCTCCTGATTCACACTTCCTGCTTAGCATTGTTTTTGCTATTCTGGGTCTTTTATTTTTCCATATGAATTTCATGATTGCTTTCTCTATTTCTACAAGAAAGCCATTGGGATTTTGATTGGCATTGCATTAAACCTATAGAGAACTTTTGGGACCCTGCTGTTTTAACAAGCCTCTGAGAATTCTGGAGGAAGTGAATATGTAAAAAGACACTGTGTCTTTTTCACATCAGCCTTAATGTTTCTAAAATATACTTCCAAAATACCGAGGATGTCATATATACACATAATTTATGCTGATTTAAAACACTTTTTCTAAACAGATAAACCTGCATTATCCTTTATTAATCCAGAAGTGCCTGATGAAAACAATTTTGACAGATTGATGAAAACATCAACTGGTTTTACATTGAATGCAGAATCAGATGTTTCTTTTTCAACCAAATTGGATGCTCCAAGTACTACTAAATATGAGGTGAGCCAAGAACTTGACTGAGTCTGCTCATTGTGTCACAGATACCCTGACCTTGTAAGTTGATTTTTAATGTCACCAGCAAAACTGACTTTCTGGAACACAGAAGAATTAATATAGACTGAAAAAAATTGATGTTTGTGCTTCTAAGTCAAAGATCATGAAAATTAAAATTGGATGTTTAGATTCTGAACATGGTAGTTAAGGTTGTTGATTCTGTGATAAGCTTGTGTTTTGTCTCTGCAGAATTTGTTTTTCTCAACCTTAAAAGAAACAGCAAAATGCTTGAGGCTTGATGCTGGGGACATGAATGGATTGGTTGGTGCCTGGCCCTCTTCTCAAAATTGTATTTACTTTTTTTGTAGACTTTAGGAGGTTGTGTGCTATTTTATAGTAAACCTTTAAAATGTGATATTTATTAACATTGAAAAAACTTTTTCAGAAGCATCTTTTTGAAAGGAAAGTATAAAATTAATATGTACTGGTTCTGAAAGTTAGAAATATAGAGATACCTAAGTAAAAACCAAAATGCCCTTTGTCTCTGTTAAAATTCACACTGCTGGGATTGCGGGGTGCAGCTCAGGGGTATAGCATGTGCTTAGTATGTGTCAGGCCTTGGGAATGGAGAACAATTCATGCTGAAAATCACTGTGAAAACATTGTTGTGTATTCTTCCTAATTTTTAAATCCATCTAAAAAACATACATACTATTATATAGAAGTGAGATTTATAGTTACCTACATTGTTCTAGAAAATTCTTTGTTTTAGTAACAAGTCTTTTTTGGTACTAGGGTCACTTTTTTGGTACCTAGGGTCATTCGGCCACTGATTCACATCCCCAGCCCTCTTTTGTATTTTATTTAGAGTCAGGGTCTCACTGAGTTGCTCAGTGCCTCTCCTGTTGCTGAAGCTGGCCTTCAACTCAGGATCCTCCTGCCTCAGAGTTGCTGGGCACCAGCTGGGCTGTGCAGAGCTTTCTAGGTATCGCCTCATAACAGCCCGGGAGGAATGCGGTATCGTCTCACTTATCTGTGTACAACCTGGGCATAGGAAAGTAACTTGTGAGTTAGTGTTAGGGCAACATTTACAAAGGATTCCTGTGTCTATATTTGAGCTATTCCATTCTTTTGTGGAGTTGGGATTGAACCCTTGGACTCACACATGCTAGGCAAGTGGCAAGTGCTGTACCACTGAGCCACATCCGCAGCCCAAGCCATTCCACTCTTAACAGACATTTGTTTCCAATCTTTGCTATTATCATCCACAATGAACATTCCTAGGTGTATGTGTGTGTTTGATTAAATTCTTAGGAGATATTTCTATAAATTAGGGTCAAAATAAATGGAAATTTTAAATATTAATGCACAGGTATATCATTCAAAAAGATTATAATAGTTCCTGGCACCAAGGTATTTTGGTAAATTTTAAATTTTAAGACAATTGTCTGTATGCTCAGTAGCTGTAAATTTGAATTTTGAATGTTAGGGAAGAATTTCATGGGGCATTTGGTTTGGGGAAAGAAGGCATTTCTTCATAAAATTGGTTTATGAAAAAATTTTATATGACTTAATGTATACTGCAACTGCTGTTTAAGTAATTAATGGTAGTGGAACATGATTCTCACCCCTGTGCCCAGCCGCCCAACTTCTGCCTGCAGAGGCAAACACTGTCAGCTCCTGGGTCCTTCCAGAGGGATTCCAAATTCAGAAGCCAAGCACAGTGACACGCATGCCCAGAAGCACACATCCTTTAAAAGAGGGTGAGACAGCTAGATGTCAGTTCCCTGTGGGCTGGCCACAGTGTCTCTGACGTCTGCGATGCCGATGACACCTAGCCAGGTGCCCTCTGGGTGCTGAAGGAGCGCCATGGGCGATCTTGGTTGTGTGTTTACAGTATGGGGCTCAGCTGCGGACTTCAAATGACTCTTCAGCTCCATTTTTGAGATTGCCTTCACCACTGATGTCATCCCTGTGCGCTGATGATAACCCTGCAGGTAAGAGGGTGGCCCTTTTTCTCTCTCTGCAGAGATTTTACAGTTATTAGTTTACATTTCTGGTCGTAATACACAGCAGCCTTCGTACCTGCAACAGGAGTGGGCTGAAGAGGCCTGAGAGCACCTCGGCAAGGGAGGTTGATTTCCTGCCGTGGGGGCCTCTTCTTTTCCACATGGTTGCTGCCTGGTTCCTTTCCTGATGAGATGAGCTCCCACCACCCGCAAGCAGCCCACTCACTTGTCAGACACTTCCAGGTAGGCTTTGGAAAGTTCCAGAGCTTGTCAAAAGCTAACATTTATTAACACTCACTGTGGGTTAAGTGATTGCATGTGTTTTCCCATTTAATTTTCACTGATCCCTTGGGGTCAGGTTAATATTTCCAATTTTTATTTTTAAAATTTTTTTCATTTTTTAAAAAGAGCATTCTCTATTTTCCCCCCTATTCTTTCTCCCTTTTTTATTGGTGCATTCTAATTATTCATAATAATGGACCTTGATACATATTCATACATGCACATGATGTGTTGTAACAATATAATTCCATCTCTATATTACATCCAATTTTTTGATGAGGAAGCAGAGAGGCAGAGGGTTACTTGCTTCGGCCTTCTCAGGCGGTGGTGGAGAGGGGCTGGCCTGCAGCCGAGCCCACTTACTTCCCAGTGAGTCCTGCTTTTCCCTTCAGGAGCTCGAGAGACTCACTGACTGGCCCCCAGGTAGTGGGGGGTGGCAGCCACGGTGCTCTGAGGCTTCAGCCAGCCTCTCTGTGGAGCCATCTAAGCAAAGGACGACAGGGAAATGCATCCTATTGAGAAGACAGGACACACTAGAACAGTGTCAACTGAAACCAGACACCATTTTCGCCTATCAGTTTGACAAGGCTCAAAAAATTTGAAGACGTGGGGAACTTAGCACTCACTTACACAGCTGGTGACACTATGAACTGGTACCACCCCCCTAGAAGGTCAATTTAACTTATGTATCAAAATTATGAAGGAATGTTTGGTCCTTCAGCCAGCTGTTAACCCCCAGGAGTTGATCCTGCAGAAATGCTGGCCCACATGCAAAATAATAGATCGAAGTGTTTTGGTGATGGCAAAAGCAGAGACAGTTTAAGTGTCCTGTAGTAGGGAGCTGAGGGAATAATTATGCCACCTGTGTAACAGGATGCTAATTATAAAAGGAGGAAGAAACTCCTCCTGTACGGAGGCAGCCTGACCTCCAAGATACATTCATCATCCAGTGGAAAAAACAAGGGGAAGGATGGTATATCCATTGTGTTATTTGTTTCCAAAAGGGGAAAAATAATTTTTAAAAATATTTGTAACTACATATTTTTGTTTGTTTGTTTGCATACACCATTTCCAGGAAGAAATATTGGAAACTTCATCCTGGTTGCCTCTAGATAAAAAGAATGGTGGGAAGACAGGAGTTGGAGAAAGACTACTCAGTCTTTTTTTGTGCCTTTTGAATTTCCTGCATGCCTTACCTAGTTGAAAACTAATTTTTAAGCACAATTTTAGACATAGTGTATATCCATGTTGTAACTTATTTTTGCAGTTTTACCTAGATTATAGTTTTCTTCAGTTGGAAATTTTCTTCTTCTTTTTTCCCCGTGGGAATGTTATGACATCCAGCATTTCTGGTGAACCAGGCTGTTACATGCACCAGAAGGATGGATTTAGAACAGTGTGAAGAAATTGAAGCCCTTAGCATGGCTCGTTACAGCAGCCCTACAATTTTGAGGGTAAGAATTATTTTGAAGTGGAACTAACTTATTAGTTATGTTTTCTGTTCTTTGTACCCTTTTAAAATATGAAAAGTATGGAATAATATCCATACATGATTCACACTGAAGTTTAAATTTGTCTTCTCCAGTACTCTGGTATAGATGATTATTGAAATAATCCTTTAAATAATTTTTTATTTTTATGTAGTTAGCTCATATTTTGATTTCATTCATTTTGATGATAACCAACGAAATCTTTTCTGTGACAGAAATACTCACATTAGCATCAAAAGCGTTCTCTTTCTCATAAACAGACTGGAAAAAGAAGAGAGAATCCACTTTTTGGATAGCAGATGAAATAGGCAGGAGAGGACAGGAAGTGGGATTGTTGGAGCAGGGAGAAGCGGTCACAAGGCCAGGGCCCCCTTCTCTCTGGTGGCAATGACTGAACTGGAACTGAATACAGGAGCCAGATGGGGGAGGTTTGTGAGAGGAGAGACATTCTTCAGTGACAAAAACCGAGATGATTTTTTTCCAAGGGCCCCTCCTAATTTCCTTTTTTTGTGGGGAAAGCAGAGGGAGGATGGTCCATGGCCCCATGAATCATCTGGACTGTAGACTCAAGTTAAGCTTACCCCTTCCTTTCCCTTTTTAAATTTAATTTTTTTTTTTTTTTTAAGAGAGAGTGAGAGAGAGGAGAGAGAGAGAGAGAGAATTTTTCAACATCTATCCTTTAGCTGTCGGCGGACACAACATCTTTGTTTGTATGTGGTGCTGAGAATCGAACCCGGGCCGCACGCATGCCAGGCGAGCGAGCTACCACTTGCGCCACATCCCCAGCCCTTTAAATTTAATTTTATATTTTTGATACTGGGGATTGAACCCAGAAGTACTTTACCACTGAGCCACATCCCCAGTCCTTTTTATTTTTTGTTTTGAGACAGAGCCTCACTAAGTTGCTAAGGCTGGCCTTGAACTTGTGATCCTCCTGCCTCAGCCTCCTGAGATGTTGGGATCACAGGTGTGTGCCAGTGGAAGGGTTAACCTTTCTTCTGCCCTCTTTTCTCTCTCTCTCTCTCTCTCTCTCTGGTAAGCCAGCCCTGCATGTCCCTGAGTTCTTCCAGTTAACTTCTCAGGGTTGTTGGCAGTAGTCCCTGAGTGGCCAGGTACTATCTGTCTCAGCACAGGCCTCCCAAACATCCCTCTCCCCAAAGCTCTCAGTGGCCTAAAAGGTTGTCTGGTGATGAGGTTGGGAGTGAGAGTGACAGGAAATGGAGGAAGGTGGAGCCCTTCAGCAGGAGAGCTGCAGCCATGCTTGGGAGTAGGAGTTAACACCAGGGGGCTGGGGCTTGCTGCAGGAAGACTGGGAGGCTGAGGAAATCTCCTGGGCGAGCCCTGTCTCCTTGCAGTAAGAACCTGTGCAGCGAGTAAGCAGGAGGGCAGGGCTGTGCCTGCCTTCCCCAGTGTTATGGCCACGTGGAAGATGTAGGAATGATACGGAGGCCTGGAGGCTCCCTGATGCAGTCATGAGCTGGCCTGTCATGTTTCAGCCAGAGATGATCACAGAAAGTGTGATCACTGTGGTGTAGATACAGACATGCAGATGGAACAGCTTGATTCAAGAAATTCTGTTGTCCTCTGTAAAAGTCTTTAATAGGATGAACATGGCCTTTAGTCAAGGTCTGAAAAAGCTATGAAACTATCTCTTTGTTGTACTTAATGAAATTTGTATGTTTTCTTTTTATCTAGGCGCCTAATTCAGGAAAAAAGGTAAGAGTTGTTTGTTTATTTTTTTAGTTGTAAATGGACATAGTATCTTTTATTTATTTTTATGTGGTGCTGAGGATCCAACCCAGGACCTCCTGCTTGTGAGGCAAGTGCTCTTCCACTGAGCTACAACCCGGCCCCTGTTTGTGTTTTTGCAGTGCTAGGGATGGAATACCTGCTAGCAAGTGCTCGATCACTGAGCTCACCCAGCCTCTCACTTTTTCCCCTTTAGACAACAGAGCGGACTTGACTGACAGGGTGCTGTGGACTTCCGTCCTTTCAGGGTCTCCTGCTGTTGTCTTGGTCTCTCATCAGGGAAGCTGCGAGCTCAGGGTGCCAGCTCTCAGTGTAGCACACACCTGGGTCAGACATACCTGTGAACACAGTCCCCAAGGAGGCCTGAGATGGTGGCTTGTCACAGCCTCCCAAAGCCTATGGAAGTGGTCAGTTCAAGAGTCACCTTGGTGGTTATTTTTTTGTCTGCCATGTACCTCTGCCTTCCTGGGTCAAGTGGACGATCAGGGTGGAGCCTGGCACTGTGTGTTGAGTGGCCTGTGTGTGCAAGGTGCGGGCGCAGCATCTGGACACAGGTAGCACCTAGGATGCTGGTCCTGGCTGCAGTTGATCTGGTCAAGTCTCTGGACACAGACACGTTTGAAAGGAAATAGCTCTGGACTTGGACTTTGGACTTCATACTATGTATGTGGGCCTGGAGGAGCTTGTTTTCCAGGTGCAGTCTCGGGCCTGCCAAATACTCAACACGAGTGAACCTGGAGCCCTGGGGGGGCTTCCTGGGGGAGCATGGTGGGCGCCAGAAGCTCACTCAACCCCCTTCCTCTTTGAATCTTCCAAAAAACCTAGCTTGAAAGTCATGCTGAGAGCTCGCCCATTGCTCCAGCCCCTGGAAAGTGCTCTGATTCTGCCATTCCAAACAGTCTCTGCCTCTCGTGTGCTGAATCCTTAGTTCAGGGCAGCGCATGTGTGTACTGGACGCTTGGTGGGTTGGGCTAAGTGATGAGACTCTGGGCTGGGAGCGCGGTTCAGTTGCAGGGAGAGCCATCATGAGGAAGGTGTGTTTCTGAGAAGCACTGAGTGGGTTCCAGTGCGTTCTGAGTGTGAACAAGTCTGAAGTCCTTGGGTGCCTCTGCTGTCACAGGAGGCAGGCCCTATTATTATTACTTGGCGCAAACAGGTAACAGAATTAGCTTGCTGACGGCCACAGAGCTGGGAAGGGGGAGAGCTAGGATGGGATTCCAGGCTGCCTGGTCCCAGAGACCTTGTGCTTTGCCAGGGATACTGATTTTGCGTCACTAGCTCCACACACTCCCTAAGTGTCCTGCAGACAGATCGGGATTTCTGCTTCGGGTCTGAGTGACACCAAGACTTGTACTCTGAAGGGCAGTCATATAAACCAATAGCAAGGATTCATTTACATTAAAGGGGGAAAAAAAAGCAGCATTCGGGGTGTGTCAGTAGATCAGGACATAGATATTGGAGCCAGTTTCCCCTTTAAGGGAAGCTGCTGTTATTCCCCAAATTCTTGCCACCATCTGCTGACGTAGCCAGGAAAGTTTGGTTCCGAGTTCTCATGTTAGTGTGTGCAGTTCTTTTTTTTTTTAGTTGTAGATGGACACAATACCCTTTTTAAAAATCTTTGTTTTTTTTTTTTTTTTTGTACCAGGTATTGAATTCAGGGGCGCTTAACCTCTGAGCCATATCCCCAGCCCCTTTTATATTTTAATTTAGAGACCAGGGTCTCCTTAAGTTGCTTAGGACCTCGCTAAGTTGCTGAGGCTGGCTTTGAACTTGTGATCCTCCTGCCTCAGCCTCCTGAACAGCTGGGATTACAAGCGTGTATCATCATGCCCAGCAATGCCTTTATTTTATTTATTTATTTATTTTAATATTTATTTTTTAGTTATAGGTGGACACAGTATCTTTATTTTATTTTTATCTGGGGCTGAGGATTGAACCCATGTGCTAGGCAAGCACTCTGCCACTGAGCCCCAGCTCCTGCTGTAGTTCTTTACCTGTGGGGAATCTGGGGACAGCATATGACCAGTGGGACACTGAGATTAGACCAGGCCTTCTGGTTTGTCCTCAGGATTGTTCCACTGAGGTTTTGATGGGTGAGTGTAGCTCCTGAGTTTTGAACTGGGCCTTCACTTGTTGCCTGCTGGGTGCTCGCCCCAAATGGCCCTCATCAGAGGCTGGTGTATGGCTGGACACGCGCTTCTTGGAGTCCAGTCTCTCCACTGAGCCAGGCGCCTGTATGTTCAGAGGAAGGAATCTAGGGTTGTCTTTTTGATGACTTAAACAAGAGCTAGTAAATCCTAACCCAGGGCACCCGACCTGGCTCTTCAACCCAGCAGTGCCCTTGTGAGGCTGAGGGCACTGTGGTGATTGGTTTTGTCTCTCTGCCACTCTTGTCACACAACAGCTCACTTTTTTGAGTAAACTGTGGCATGTTTTTATATGAGAGGTTTTGCCCCAGGACAGTTGCAGGTTTTCTTGGTCATGGGAGCACATACATAAGGAGAGCTTATTTATCTAAAATGACAGCTTAAGTACTTACCAATTTAAAATTATGAATAGGTTGGCACATGATTGAGGGCAGAGTTCAGAGCAATTTGAACAACTGGATATATCAGGTTCTTTCCTAAATAGTGGTATCCAAGAATTGAAATGTAAAGCATGTGTCAGATTTGCAAAGAGCCCCAGCTGTCTTTAGAGGACTGCTTGCTCTTTGTCACTCTGCTAGTGATGGCCACAAATGATAAGTGTTCTTTAATAGCATCAGAGTCACCAGGGCTTCTTGATGTTGTTTTAAAGGTTTTTCTGTCTGTTTTGTCTTATCCATGATCCCACCATCTACCAGAGATCACCACCGTGTGTGTGTGTAAAGCTGTATATCACTTGAGTCAAGAGTGTGTTCGGGGCAATTGTGAGGTTTATGGGTATGTATCTGGGGGCTATGTGTAGAAAGAGCACATGTGTGGATGCATCAGGAGGAGCTGGGTTTGGGAGATGCAGGCCTTTGTGTGCACTTGTGTCTGATGTTGTCATGTATTGTGTATGTGATATCATTCATATACCATAAAACTTACCTGTCTGTGTGTATGCTGGGATCGAACCCAGACCCAGTGCTTGCTCACCACATGCTCTACCTCTGAACTAAAGCCCCAAACTTGCCATTTTGAAGTACAGTTCAGGGTTTTTTGTTTTTTTTTTTAAATATTTTTTTTGGTTGTAGATGGACACAGTATCTTTATTTATTTTTATGTGGTGCTGAGGATCAAACTCAGTGCCTCACACATGCTAGGTAAATGCCCCAGCCCAGCTCAGTGGTTTTTAGGATATTCACAAGGTCATGCCACCATTACCATTTTCCAATTCTAGAATATTTTCATCACCCTAGAAGAAACCCCCTGTGCTCATTAGCAGTCACTTCCCTTCTTTCCCAATTCTCTCCCCTGGCCCTGGAAACCACCATTCTACTTTTTTGTCTTTATGGATTTGCCTGTTTGGACATTTCATATAAATGGAATCATATAATATGGGTAGCCTTTGCTGTCTGGCTTCTTAGCATGTTTTTGAGATTTATCTGTATTGTAGCGTGTAATTCATCATCATTATAGTATATGCCATTTTTATGGATGAATAATATTTCCTCAGAAAGACCACATTTTATTTATCTATTCCTTAGATAGTTCATTTGGGTTGTTTTCAGTTTTTAGCTGTCATAAACAGGCAGCTGTGAACATTCATTTAGGAGTGTTTGTGTGAACATGTTTTCAGAGGTAATAATTTTTCAAGTTTGGATCCTAGCCTCCTCTAGTGTTTTCCTTATGAATGTGTATATCATGTCTGTAAGTGGGAATATCTGTATTTTTGCAAGTGAGGAATTATCCTGTGCGTATCATTTCAGTAGCAAGCCTTCCCAACTTGGCAGTCTAGATCTTCAGAGGTTCATTTCAATTTTGTTGTTGTTATTTTAACCCTTGGTTATGGAGTGTAGTGTCTCTAATAATCCAGTTCTTTGCTTTGCAGGTCTTTATCACTATCCAATCCATTGTCATCCAGTCTCTAAATAAAACACTGACCCGACTGGAACACACTGACGTGCTGTGGCCGACTCTCATGGGCTCTGGGCAGGAGAGGATCTGCATTCACGTTGTTCTCGAGGTAGGCGCCCAGTGTGGCCTGGCAAGCCCTGCTTATGTGTGGCAGGCTCCAGCCAAGTGCCTTGGGTAGAGGGCATCTGAACTCCTCCAGAGTGGGCGCCGCTCACTGTGTGTTGGTATTTTTCTTGGCTTGGCCTCCGGCTTGCTTTTATGCTGGTATCAGAGGGTGTTTGTCACACAAACCCAGCGACTTGCAAGAATCATCAAAGTTTCGCTGTTGCTGCTGTTGCCTTGGTGTGGCGTTTCCTCGGCAGAGGTGATCTGGTTCCATCTACTTGGACCAGCTGACTTGGAATCTTTTACAGAAGTCAGGCAGAGTCTCAGGTGACCCCATCCATGGGGCTGATACCAAGGGAACACCACCTGTAATCCAGTTTGACAACAGAAAAGTTGCAAGAGATGGGAAAGGATTTTCTCCCTATGGATATGTGAGTTATTGATATAGTTAGTGAGATGCAGTGGAGACAGGTGTATTTGGAGTATCCTTCTGTTTTAGGTAAAGTACAGCCTCACATACACAGAGAAAGGTGAGATAATGAAAGCTGCTGTCTCATTCCTTCTGGGGACAGTGAGCAGTGCAGTGATTCCCCTACAGCAGAAGTTTGAGATTCACTTTACTCAGGTAAGTTTGACCAATTTTGTTTAAGTATTTAAGTACCAACTTAAGAAATCCTAACTGCTTAGACAAAATCAGTTCAGAAATCTTGCTGCATCTGATCATTTGCCCTGAAGGGCTGTGTGAGGCCTGTGAGGTTTGTAATGCAGCCAAGCAGGGTCCTTGCAGTAAGGAATAAGGCTGCTGTCGGCCTCAGCTTGTTCTTTTGCAGCCTGGTGCACTCCCACACCCGGCAGATATATTTATAGTTCTGAGTAGGGGGAGAAATTCTTTAATTGGTTGGCAATTATGAAAGGCATTTCATTTTCTCCCTGTTGTTTCCTTATTAAAATGAGGATCATCTGGGGGCATTTCTTCATTGTCTTTCAGGAAGATACAAAGCCAGTTCCTCTCAGTGGAAACCCTGGTTATGTTGTGGGGCTCCCGGTAGCTGCTGGGTTTCAGCCTCAGAAGGGATATCCTTTTTGCTCCCGTGGGGGTTGATGTCCCTGTCCACATGCCTGGGCCATGCTCCTCTTTACTGCTGAGGTCCTGTGGTAGGAGAGACTTGGCGGGGCCAGAGCTTCCTCAGGACAGCCCTGTGTGCGTGCGTGTGTGTCTGACAGTCTGTCAGTCGGTCAGTCTGTCTGACTCTCTGTCTCTCTTTCTGGCTGTACAGCCAGAGGGGCTGAGAGGAGATAGCAGGACTTGGAGAAGTGCTGGTGTTTTGAAACTGAAATCTTCAGATGGAAAAGTTGATGTTTGGATGCATTTAATTTTACATTTAAACAGAGGCTCTTAAACAAGCTTAATGATTTTGAAAATTTGGAGTTAATTTTGAAGGGCAGTTTCTGAGGATTTATTTTTCCTGAGGAACACAGTTATAACTATTTCACCCCCTCCTGGGAAATAACTGTCATCATCCCTGCAGTCTAGAGAAGGGGGTTTGGGAAACTCTCTCACGTCCCTTGTCACAGGGATACCATCTTCTGACTGATGGGAAACTAGGCTGCTCTAGCACCAGGCGACTGTCCCTTAACTGTGTGTGAATGTCTGGGATCATTCAGACAACAAATAGATATGGACAACTCACGATCCTCCGCAGCTCGGCTGAGCAGGACTGCTTAGCTGTCGAGGGGACCCGGACCCCAGTGTTGTTTGGCTACAACATGCAGTCTGGCTGCAAGCTACGGTGAGAGAGTGACCTGTTTCTCTTTGAACTTGTTTGTGTTGATCAGAAAACAGAACATTCCCACTCTTCCCCATTTTAAGCATACCTCTGCCTCAGCAGATGAGCACATATGAAAGCCACCATAGTTTATTATCATTATTAATGAATAGTAGCAAAATGATCACAACCATTTTTCTTACCAAATATGGCAGACTAAAAATGGCAAAGTTTTGTGTGTTTCATGTTCAAGGTCAGATGCACCTGAGTTCAGAGCAAAAATGTTCTCTCGATAGTCCTTCCCATGTTTCTGAATTTTAGTGTGCACAGCACAAGAAAAACAGTGAAAGGAAGGCTGAATGTGATCTAGTAAAATTAAAATTTTAAAATTAAAAATATTAAAATTTAAAAATTTATCTTTTTATTATCAAATATATGTACATCATATGAAGTGTCAATCAGCTCTGTACAACTTGTTATAAAACCAGCGTTTCTTTTTTTAATGTATATTTTTTAGTTGTCAATGGACCTTTCTTTTGTTTATTTCTATGTGGTGCTGAGAATCGAACCCAGTGCATCACATGTGCTAGGCAAGCACTTGGCCACTGAGCTGCAACCCCAGCCCAAAACCAGCAGTTCCTACCCTCATTTGCTCCATCCCATGTGCAATCCTGTTCAACCCTTCTAGCTGGGTTTTTGGGAATCCATCTCCAGATCTTTAAATAATCTGCACATAATGTATTTATTGATTTTTTTTCGGGGGGGCTTTCTAAATTTTTTTATTGCGTCCTCCCTCTGGAAGAAGGAGGCTTGGCTCTTTTCCCTTTGCCCCCCTGCCCCACCACCCACACACCTGCCGAATCTCCTCAGGGTCATTTTGTCATTATTCTGGTTAGGCTCCCATTCACCATTTACATTGTTCTGATCCCCTTAGACTAGATTTCTCAAAGGGGGTTCCATGGAATACTATTCTATAAGATGTCCTCAGGCATAGGTCTATGATTTAGTAAGTTTGGGAAATACCATATTATAGTTAAAACCGTGATTCTTTCCCATAGGACTTCTCAGAGGCTTTCATATGCCAGTGTGCTTCAGAAGGGACAGGGGGACATAGGGAGGCAATGTGTCCTCAACTTTTGCCCATAGCACCCTTCCCATACAGAGAATTGTAACACAGTTTGAGAAACATGGTTTTGGAGCGTCTCCATGGCTAGGATTCTGCAAAGTTAGGGACACTTTGGCTTCTGTCCAATTATATCCCTCTGGGAAGTGAGAAAATAAACTGGAGAGGGATGTGTATCATTGAAGCTTTTGGGGCTGGGGATATAGCTCAGTTGGTACATGCTTGCCTTGCATGCACAAGGCCCTGGGTTCAATCCCCAGTACCACACACACACACAAAAAAAAAAAAAAAAGAAAGAAAAAAGAAAGAAAGAAAAAACAAGAGGAACTCCTGAATCAGAGAACAAAAGTGATAAAGAAAAAAAAAAGTGAAGCTTTTAAAAATTGGTGGATGACTGTTGCCTCTTTTTCCTTCCCAAAGACTGACCAGCACCCTTCCATGTCGGTTAGTGGCACGGAAGGTCAAGGACCTGCTGAAGGGCCAGGGCTTCCCAGATTACGTGGCCTCATTTGGAAATTCCCAGGCCCAGGATGCACTGGACTGGGTGCCCGTCCACTTCGCCACCCTGACATCCAACGTGAAGGTAAAGGGGAGGAGTTGAAGGCTGTCTGCTTGCAGTCCCTTTTTTAAAAAATATATATATTAAAAATATATAAATAAATATTTATATATTTATTTGTATGTGGTACTGAGAATCGAACCCAGTGCCTCACACATGCCAGAAAAGTACTCTATCACTGAGTCCCAGCCCCTGCTTGCAGTCCCTTTTACTTCTGGGTGGGGTGACAGGCAGCCGGGGCTATCCTTGTGAAGAAGATGGGGTGCTCTGTTATCAGATTGGCCTGGATCTTGAATACTGCTTGGCCCTTGTTGGTAATGTCATGATAAGTCAGCAATTTCATGGGCTTGAGCCTATTTCCCCTTTTGTGGGATGGGACTCATGGTATAGACCTCATGGGGTTGTTGGGAGGGTGAAATGAGGCCCTTGGCAGGGTACCTAGTGTCCCTATATAAACTGAAACTTTGACAGTCACCATCTTATTACTCCAGGTGGAGCATCTCTGATCCCAAACTCAGAAATTCTAAGTGCTCCAAAGTCTGAAACATTTTGAATACCGACGTTACTATGCAAGTGGCAAATTCCACACCTGGCCTCATGTGATGGTCATAGTCAAAACTGAACACACTAATTGCCAGACATGGTGACACATGCCTGTGATCCTGGTGACTAGGGAGATGGAGACAGGAGGAGAACAAGTTCCAGGCTAGTCTCAGCAGTTTATGGAGTCCCTGTCTCAAAGTAAAAGGCAATTTAAAGGAGGTGTAGGCCAGGGGTAGAGTTCAACCCAGCAAAGTACTGATAGGGAGGTAGGGAGGGGGGAAGTCAGCTCCAGTCTATCTTTGTGTATATGAAACAAGTTCACATTTGGGCTTGGGCCTTGTTACCAAGAAATATCACTCAGGCACATGCAGATATACCAAAATCTGGGGGCGGGGGGACAACACTTCAGGTCCCAAGCATTTTAGATAAGGGACGATTGACCTGTACCATTATTGTGGGTACTGCACATGCCCTCCCCAGAATGGGGACCGTCTCAGCCTTCCTCCGTCCTCACAGCTGCCCCATCCATGTTCCCTGGTCTATAGAGGCAGCCCACAGGAGTGCTTTCAATTTCAAAGTTCCCCAAGGAGTTTAATGGAAGTTGACATCCTACAAATAGGTTCCTGGTCACATGTGACTCTTCCACCCACTGTTTTCTTTTGTCTTAGCAAAGTGTGGGCCATGCGTCATGGAGGCGTGCTCCCCATCTTCTGCCCTAATTGCCCAGCTATTTCTTGTCACGCTTTCTTCAGGCCTCTCATTATCCGCTTTGCATATTTATAGCATGGGCATAATGGGGTGAGGAGGCTCACAGCTCTGACCCCACCCTCCCTCAGCAGAGACCCAGGATCACTCCGTGCCTACTGTTCAGCTGCTCAGCCTTGGCTAAGCTCAGCTGCCTAGTGAACCCTGCAAATCACTCCTGGCTTCTTGGTGCTGGGTGTAGACACCCAGTTATTACTGCCCCTCCAGTGGGAAGACCCTGGCTGGGAGCAGAGGCAGCCATGCGTGGGGAAGCAGCCCTGCCTGGGGCTGTGTGGGTCCTGAGCTTTCAGCTGGGCTGGGGCACATTATACCAACTAAGCAGGAAAACAAGTGGAAGGAGCTGGGGTCCCTGCCAAGCTTGGTTCACACCAGTGGCGACCGCTGCGGCGTCTCCTCAGAGCAGAATGTCAGTGAGGACGGCAGGGTTTCTAAAAGGCAATTCCAAGCTAAGGAATTCCATTCAGGACTTACAGCAGGTACCAAATTCAGCAGGCTTGTAGCTCTCCATGCCCTGAGAGATGCAGTTAGAAATATGTTTTTATCATGGAAAAATCTCCAACACACAGGAAAGTAGCATAACACAGTGGGATCCCCATCTACTCCTCAGGCAGCTTCCATAGTTATCAGATTTTCCAACTGAAAAGACTTTAAAGGCAGGAGAAAGATCTGGCAGGCCCACTTGCCCCTTTTTCTTTTGGGGCTGACCAAGCAAAGGTCCTGGGGCAGAGGCAGCCTCCAGCCTGGGCCAGGGCATCTGGACTGTGGCCCCCATGCTCTCAGTGCAGAAGATGTGTTGCTAATATCTTTGACAACACACACTGCCTGGGTACCCAATGTCACATCTTAATTGCTAATGATGGAGTTAAGTAAATAAGAATAATTCTCACATTTCCTCTCCTTTCCCAACCCCCTGTTCTGGGGTCAACCCCAGGGCCTGGTACCTATTATCTCTCCCAGCCCTTTTTATTTTGAGACGGGCCTTCGCTAAGTTGCCCAGGCTGGCCTTGAACTCTTGATCCGCCTGCCATAGTCTCCCAAGTAGCCTCTCGGTGCATTTAACATGCTGTGCAATGGAGCTTCATGGTCTCCCCCTTCCTCCTCTCCTCTGGCTATTTCTCTCCCACATTCTGAGGTAGATATAGATGCCCTTAAGTCCCTGAATGTCCCACCACTGAGGAGCAAGATGGCCACAACTCCCAGCGCTGCTGGCCTCTCCAGAACCAGCAGGGATGCAGAGGTGATGGAGGTGTTACGCTATTTTTGGAGCATGGAGTACTTTAATAATATGTGCTCTTCAAAGCTGTTTTTATCTGAACTTCTAGAGTCTATTCTCTTGTTCAGAACATTTTGTAATATGTGGGACATTTTGTAATTAAAACTCTGAACTGCAGATTAAGTTTGACTTGGAGTTGTGTAATATTCAGATTGATTAATGGAGCTGTTTTGCAGGATTCCTGCCAGCTTCCAGTGGCTTTGGTTATAGAGGTGAAGTGGACTAAGTACGGGTCCCTCCTGAACCCACAGGCCAGAATAGTCAACGTAACTGCAAATCTCATCTCCTCCTCCTTTCCTGAGGTAGGCCTGATGGAGTTTAAAGGTGCAGGTTGGGTCTGGGGTGTAGCTCAGTGGTTAAGCCCTTGCCTAGCATGCGGGAGGCCCTGGCTGTGATGCCCAGCCCTGCAAAACAGGACACAACAGAAGAGAGTTTAAGACAAATCCAGACAAAACTCAAGTATGACAGGTAACATTTATTACTTGGTAAAGAGATTAGCTTTTAAACAATCTGGATTGTTAAAACAATTTTGCTGTGGTTATTTACTTAGAGGGAGAAACCCACTGACAAAGGTTTTATTTACATTAACAGTCTTGTTTAGATTTAATCTTTTTTTATACATAATTATTATTTTTAAGGTGGACACAATATCTTTATTTTTCTGTGGTGCTGAGGATGGAACCCAGTGCCTCATGCATGCCAGGCGAGCGTGCTACCACTTGAGCCACAACCCCAGCCCCTAGATTTAATCTTTAAAACCCGTATGAAAATGGATTGTTGATCGTGGTGTGTCAGGTGAGGACAGCCGGGGTAAACTCTGCCTGTCAGCCGAGGCAGTGGCCGAGGGACCCCAGTGAACCTGTCATCTTCATGAACTGACAGGAGTCATGGCGTGAGGAAGAGGAGGAAAGGGGTCTCGTTTTGTCCTGGCCACACACTGGAGGGGGGTCTTGCTTCTGACTCTATTACAGACCAGCGCCGGAAATGAAAGGATGGTTCTCATTTCCACTGCGGTTACTTTTGCGGCTGTGTCTGCACCTGCAGAGGCGGGCTTCAGAGCGCGGCCAGCCATCAACGCCAGGCTGCCCTTTAACTTCTTCTTCCCATTTGCTTGACGTAAGTGGTCCCTGGAGGAAACCGAGCCCCACCTCGGTCTGAGGTCTTCTCCTCTGGAACGTGTGCACTTGGGGCCGCAAGTCCCTCAGAGGCGTCCCACTTCCTCATGCCTCCCACGCCTTGGTGTTGCCCCCGCACCAACTCGCTGCCCCGGACCAGCTTCTAGCTTTCTTGTCCCCTTCTGGAAGTTTCATTCTGCTTGGGTTGGATTTAGAGTTGGTCATAGATGGAAGTGGACTTGGGGGTGGTGAAAAAACAGCCCTTGCAGCAGCCCACTCGGGGTCTCTCCAGTTCATCCAGCCCTGCTTTAATGAGAGTTATTTTTAAAATGTTCATTGTTTCTAGCTCAGGTTTTCTTTCAAGTCCTATCAAGCTAAGTACAAAAATAGCAAGATACTGTATAAAATCATGCAAGTAGGGTGCAGAGCCTCACGAGGGACCTCTTAAGAGATCATGTGAATTACAGGGCAGCCTTGGGTCTAATTGCCACCCTGCACCAGGCCCTGCCAGAGCTGGCTCTCCAGCTGGTGGGTTGCGTGGGAGGCCCCGGGGCTGCAGCTCAGGGGAGAGGTTATTCTATACATTAATTGTAGGTCATTGAGAACCGTGCTGTCAGGTGGCAGAATGCTGGATACCGCAGAGGAGGGTCCTGGTACCTGGAATGACATCCCCGTGGTGACAGCAGAAGACTCTAGAACAGCATGGGAATAAAAAGGGTCTTTCTAGGATGGACTGGAGGCTAAGGCGGCTGCTTTTCTTTTTCTTTCAGAGTGAAAGGACGTACGGGTCCCAGCATAATCATGTGAAATTTGAAAACTGTACATTAGATGAGATTAAATTTTATATACAACTAGTCATCATCCAGCGAGCATGTCATATTTAAGCCAAGAGTGCAGTGTCCAACATGAGGAAACAGTCTGATCTGGCTGCTGTGCGTGGCAGGGTGGCAGCTCTTGGGTCATACCGAGGAAGAATCGCCTCCTGTGGTTGTGTCCAACACAGCCCCGGTGGGACCCATGGGTGAGGCATTGACCCAAGCCCCTCACCACGTGACCCGGCAAGGTGGTCACTCTTGGGCACGGCCAGCCCAGGGAGGCAGGGTCCTCTCTGGGGCCGGGCTGGGGGAGTCTAATTAACCTCGCTGAGAAGCCCGTGCTGCCTCAGGAGCTTGTTGAGTCTTTCAATTTCTTGTTCCTGTTGCAAAAGCAGACAGAGGGACTTTCTGAGCCTTTGTAGGGATGTGACAAAGAGCCAGTGAGCCCCGGGCCCAGGGACACAGATACGAATGGGAGCTACACTCCTTGTGGAATTCAGGCTACTGAGGCAACTGCCAGAGTCGGGAGGGTCCCCAAGCTGCAGCAGTGACAGCAGCAAGTGGGTGGCTCAGGGCAGGGGTGGCCGAGCCGAATCTGAAAGGATGGGAACTCGCGAGGGAAGGGCGCCCCCGGCCCAGGCCCCCCAGGAGCAGAAGCATCATGCTGAGGTGGGAACTGCAAGTGGATGTTGTCCCCAGGTCTTACCTTCTCAGAGCAGCTAAATTCAAGGTGTTGGATTTTGGCAACCAGCTGAATATTCATCTGTTTTAACCTTAAGAGCTGCCGTTCTGAACGTGTCTTGACCGAGATGATTATCCCTGAAAATGGGGAGTCACAGGATTCTAGTTTAACCAGTGGGGGGTGGAGAAGTGATTTCTATGTGTATAGAGTTGGGAAGAATGACAGTGGCAGTCATCACAGAGTGGCCTCCGAACTAGGAGGGCCGGGTATTCCCTTGGGAGCCTCTGTGTCCAGGTGTGTGGTGTCTCCTCGGCTCATGTGGCTGAGAGCTCTTTTAAAATAGCCATAACCGTGAAGCTCCTTAACCCAGAACCTGTCCAGGACAGTGGCCCTGGTCCATGGCAGTGGGTGCTGACATGCCATAGGAGCCCCAGGCTGGCCACACTCATGGTCAACCCTCAGCAGAAGCAGTGATGACCGAGCCTCCACTCTGCCCCTGGACAGAATCCAGGCTCTGTCCTTCCCCAGCTTTGCTCTCAACGCTAAATCTACACTTGCTGGTGACCAGCCGCCCCCACCCCGCCCACATCTGCTGCAGCCAGTTTCCCTGCAGGTCCTGCTGGAGCTCAGGGGGCTGCGGCCATACAGGACTCACCAGGCCACCAAGGGAAGCGGCTCCACGCAGAGGCCCTGTCCCTCCCTTAGCGCCCTGAACCACGGCCCATCCGTTCAGGGATTCCCAAACCCTGGCTGGACACCTGGAGGGCTTCCGAGGTAGACCTGCGCCCAAGCTTATCAGGCCTTCTGCTGCAGACTGTTTTAAAAAGGTCAGAAGGTGACCACTGCGGCAGGTATACAGGCAGGCCATTAAGCAATCGGCCAGCTGTGGTCACTCTCCACGTAAAATCCCTTGGCCTGGAACTCCTGTGCACAGGGTTTGCGGGGAGAGGGCTCTTCTCCAGACAGGCACAGAGCGGCTCTTTGAGCTCCCAGAGCCCGTCTCTGGGTCTCTGGTGGGTCATCAACACCACTCAGAGGCTACCACATCCTGTGACCTCCTCAGAGCTCAATTCCTGCATTCCTGCTGGATGGTGCCTCCTGGGTGTCCTGGCTGGGGTAGGCTCCTCTTAGGAGACACCCAGTTTAGAACCGAGATTCCCTGGGCCTTAGCCTAACCCTTTCCATGAATCAATCTTTTGGGGTGGTACCGTTGAACTTGGGGGCCACTGAGCCACATCCCCAGCCCTAGTTTGTATTTTATTTAGAGACAGGGTCTCACTGAGTTGCTTAGCACCTCGCTTTTGCTGAGGCTGACTTTGAACTCATGTTCCTTCTGCCTCAGCCTCCTGAGCTGCTGGGATTACAGGTATGTGCCATCATGCCCAGTTCCATGGATATCCATGAACGTTTTTTTTGTGTGTGGTGCTGGGGATTGGACCCAGGGCCTTGTGCATCCGAGGCAAGCACTCTGCCAACTGAGTTGTAGTCCTAATATCTTTTGATAATCATGAAAACAGCCCAAAGGAGAGAGGTGGTTCCCAGAGCAGGTGTCCTGGTCTCACTCTGGCCTCAGAGGTGGCAGTCAGTGGCCAAGTCACATCCTGCCCCATGTTTTTCTGGACTTCTGGGAGGAGGCAGTGGCTGTGACGGAGACTATGTGTATGTGAGCTCAGGCTCCTGGGGTGACTAAACAGCTGGCCTTGGCACCCTCTGTCCTGTGCCCTCTGAAACCCAAGAGTGCTGGGTACCTACCATTGATGATCCGGGCCACCCGCCATAGCCGGAGCAGGATCAACAGGCCCAGAGCCTCAAACTCATGCTCCCGGAACAGGAGGACTATGTCGAGGATGAAGGAGACCACCACCACGACAGCATCCAGGATCTCAAACTTGTGGTGAAAGAATTCCAGGCGGAAGACGAAGATTTTAAAGAAAATCTCCATCATAAAGAAGAACAAGATGGCAATGCTCATGTAGTGGAACACCTGGAGGGGAGGAAGAGCCACGGTCAGGGGTGCCACTGGTCACAGGGCAGGTCACAGAGACTGACCTTGAGTACCCCTGCTAGTTACCAGAGGGAGAATTCCCAGCCCAGGTGCTGTGCTGAGGGTCACTAGCATGGCAGGTGGGCAATGCCAGAATTCAGAGTTCACCCCCACCCCCCGCCCCTGCAGCCTGGCAGCCCCACCGCTAGGAACACACCCCAGGGCAAAGCTTGGGCGTGCTCAACGACATGTCATGGGGTGTTTACAGCAGTGGTTCGCAGACCTGCGATCTTTGCCTTGTCTGTGAACAATGTCAGCGTCATTGGAACCACTCAGCAAGTTCTCATGGCACTCCATAGACATCCTGCTCCACTCTTAGGGCCTGGGCAGAGCCACCCACATGTGCCCACTGGGAAAGACCACCACGGTGGGGGCAAGTGAAGAGGGTCCCCAGATCTCAGTTATGAACACCTTGCTAGGGAAACAACCTCTGGCTCTGGAGCAGAGGACATAGTAAGTGAGCTGGGTTCCGTGTGCCAGGAAGGACATGCACAGGCTTAAGGGCATCATGTCAAAAGGACACAGTAGTCAGCCTGAAGAGGCTCACAGCGGCCAAATTTGGGACAATTTGAACATCAGAAAGGCTGACTGAGATTGACTAACACACCGAATAAAAAATAAAAATCTCAGGTCCACGCCGGGGCAGGCACACAGGCTTCAAAGACAGCGCCTGGTTATGGAAGGGTGGCCATTACTAAGGGTGGGGGAGAGAAGGAACCAGAAAATCACATTCTGTACCCCTCAGTGTTCACTGCTCAGGCAAGGGTCATGCCTCTAGGGAAGGGGACATTTGTGTCGTACCAAAGTATCACTAGGCAGGCTATTTATAACTGCAAAGGGACACATGTCCCTGGACAGTAGTATGGTCCAGCATTTGCTGCCTAAATTGAAAGATCTAGCTGAGTATCGCTGAGTGGGAGACCCAGCTTTATGTGGAACTCCTGAAGGCGCCATATAAAGAACGTGTCCCACGCACGGAGAACACTTGCTGACGGAGCCTCTGGACCTAGGGAACCAACTAATGGGTCTCTTTGTCCGGATTTATCCAGACTAACCTAGAACCTCTGACAGCCTACAGGACAACTGACTGGACAATTCAAAAAGTCAGTATCATGAGGAGGGGAGAAGGCTGAGTGCTGGCTCTATGTTACAGAGGACATCTTGGGACAAGTGAGGAGATTCAAAGTGGTAATGATATATCTGCTGACCACTGAATTGGGTCTGACAGTTCTGCAGGTGAAAGACCTTATTCCTACACTGTTGAAGTGTTCAAGGGGGAAGTGTCGCTACATCTGTGACTTATTTTCAAATGGCCATGCAGAAATACCTGTGCCCGTGTGGATGTATACTGATGAAGGAAATTGCGTATTGGCCATTTTTCATAATTAAAAAGTTTTGGAAAAAGACAGTATGGCAGATATGTTATTGATCCTATTAAGAAAGTGGGAGAACTGGGCAAGGTGGTGCACGCTTGTGATCCCATCACCTTGGGAGGCTGAGGCAGGAGGATCTCCAGTTCAAAGCCAGCCTCAGCAAAAGCAAGGTGCTAGGCAACTCAAAGAGACTCTGTCTCTAAATAAAATATTTTTTAAAAGGCTGGGATGTGGCTCAGTGGTTCAGTGCCCCTGACTTCAATCCCTGGCACAAAAACAAACAAAATCAAAAAAACCCAAAAACAAAAGCCAGAAAGTGGGCGAGAGAAGGTACTCCTTGGGCTGGAGATATGGCTCAGTAGTAGCCCGCTCGTCTGGCATGCGGGAGGCACTGGGTTTGATCCTCAGCACCACATAAAAATAAAATGAAGATATTGTATCCACCTAAAACTAAAAAATAAATATTTTTTTTAAATAAAGATATTGTTCCACCTAAAACCAAAAAATAAATATTAAAAAAAAAAAAAGGTACTCCTCCTTCCTTGCAGACCAGGCCAGCATAGGTGACAACAGAACGGGGTTGCCTCTGCCCTTTTACCATTTATAAAGATAGGCATTTAATAGCGATTCCATTTTTCCCCCACAAAGCACATGGGGGAGATGCCTCTGAGGCTTGGATTTCCTCCTGTGTTTCCACTGCCTGTTGGGTGAACATCTGGGTCGGGCTCAGCCTTTAGTGGATGTCACTGAAGGGACCAGGAAAACACCAACAGAAGACAGGAGGAGAAAGACACTCCTGCCCCCGGGAGGGGAACGTGCCTCATGTCCCTGATTACATAGGCCTGCAACCAGTGACTGGCTCTGGCGAGCTTCAGTGAAATGAGCTTCCTCCTGGTACTAAATGCTTCTCTCTCAAATTCGGAAAGGCAGGCCTCTTCTCCAGCCATTGACTAAAACACCCAAACTACTTCCCAGCAAGCCCTGTGGCTCCAAGCTGGGTGGTAGCCACCCCCTCTGCCCCCAGTGCAGATAACAGAAGTGACCCACATCAGGAGCACCCCAGAGAGTGGGGACAAGCTACCTGGGGCGCATAGTTGTTCTTGTCAGGCTCGATGATCTTCAGGTCCAGAATGAGCTCAGCGAGCACCAGGAGAGCGTCCAGAATGACCAGGCAGATGATGACGACCTGCGGGTAGTGGGAGGACAGAAAGTGTGAGCCTGAAACAGGGCCCTCCTCCTGCCCTTAGGAGCTGCCTGGAAACATCAGTGAGACCACCAGGTACAGGTGCCGAGGAGGGAGAGCCACTGCCAATACCTTCCTGGAGGGAGCCTGCAGGGGCAGGTCCCCAGGGTCACAAGCTGCCGCCTGCCCACCACCTCTCCCCCCAACCTCTCTCTGCTGCTGACTCACTGCCCCTCGACGACACCAGGCTCTTCCTTGCTCTTTCACCTTTTCCCTGCGCTGGCTCAGACCAAGTTCCACTTCCCAGATGGCAAACATTTTTTAAAAGTTATATTTTTCTATTTTTGGGGATTGCTGTCGCCACAGGGTGCACAGAACCGATAATGGAGAAGTTATCTGACACATCCTGCCTCAGGGCTCTGGGATCTGGAAGGGGGGACTCCAGGGGCTGCCTACTCTTCAGGTGACAGTGATGCCACTATACACAGAAACCAGCTCCTGCTTGTCGGGGACAGAGAGCAGGCCTGGGTTTCCTGGACAATTGGGAAAAGCTGAGTGGCAGAGTGGGGCTCTGTGACTTGCTACAGAGGGTCAGTGGGTGCCAGAGCGAGAGGTTGTCTCATTGATGGCAGCAGGGATGCTGCTGGTGAGGCCACTAATGGCAGGGGTACATTGACAGAGTTCTGACAGTCCATGGTCTGTGGAAATGGCAGCAGTGGGGGAGCCCCAAGGGACCCCGTGTGATACCCCTCTTTCCTCAGAAATTCCAGACCTCAGGCCTCGCCTCTCACGCTGTTAGATCCATTGATTTTGACCTCTAAAACGTAATCTGCTGTAAACTGGCAGTTTCACGTTGAAATTCAACAAGTTGGAGCCTATGAAGAAGGGACTGTTTAACTTTTTGGCCATTTCCACCTGTAGTTAGTTGTTGCAGTAAAGTGTCTGATGATGTCTTGATGACGTGGCAAATGGCTCTGCAAGGAAGTTTCCACACACATCCAAATTCAGCAGCTTAGTAAAGATTCAAGCCTCGGGTATTTTCTTTTTCTTTCTTTCTTTTCTTTTTTTTTAATCTTTGGTTTTATTTTAGAACCAACGGGATCTGAGAGTTCTTATAGTCTTAAAAAAAAAAAAAAAAAAAAAAAAGCCAGGCACAGATATTTAGACCTAAGATCCAGTATTCAGCCCTAAAATGGAATGAAGGGCCGCACGTGCTATATCATGCCATGTGAAGGGGCCAGACTACACATCGTATGCCTCCTTCCACACAGTGTCCAGACAGGCACGTCCAGAGGGACAGCACAGACAGAAGGCCTTGGGGAGACTGGGAAGTGATGGCTCAATAAGAACAGGGTCTCTTTGGAGGGTTGATAAGAACGTTCTGGAACTAGAGAGTGGTGGGCTACATAACACTGACAATACTAAAAACACCACAGAATTACTTCAAAATGATTGATTTCATATGAATCTCACCTGAGTTTATAAAAAGCAGAAACAAAAGTGAGAGAAAGATTCAAGACCAAGAAAACCATAATGCCTGGACCCCAATCCTGGCTCCTGTGAACCCTCAATCTGCCGCTCACCAGGCAGCACTGTCTGGAAGAAGCCGAGTCACAGAGAAAAATGCAGAGAATCTGGAGAAGCCCTTAATCCCCAACCCTCCCCTGCAGGACTGGGCCAGGCCAGGCCTGTGGCTGTCCCAGGTCCCCACAGCAGCACCTCCCAGTGCTATAGAGTCTCCATGAGCTGGCGCTTCAAATCTGAGAAAGCGGAGTTGGCCACCTCTTCTGCCCCCAGGTGACTGGGGAGTGTGTCGTGGGACAGAGGAGAGTGCAGGGCAGAGTTCTCCCGCCCACAGGCAGGAGTAAGAGCAACGCTCCCCACTCCGGGCACTGCCCATGGTGGCTTCCACAGAGACATGGTCCACCCACCTTCTCTCCTGGGTGAGCTACCCCATGAGAGAAGGGACAGCAGTAGCTGTCATCTCACCTTGGCCACCTCAAACCACCCAAGAAAAGGATTCCAGAACCTTCTTGCATGCTACCATCAGAGAGCAACACCCCTGATTTCCTGTCCCCTACTCCTATCTGGCTACCCTGTCCCACCACAGCCCCTCTCCCCATCTGATGAGTTTACGCCCCAACCCTGTAGAGAACCCTCTGCCTGCCACGCCCCTCTTGCTGCTGCAGGGTCACTGCTCACCACGTGAGTCACCGCCTCCTGGCAACCCCTCCAAGGCACTTGGCTCTTTCCCTGCTTGTGCCCTTGGCAAAAACGGCCCCTGTACTTGGAAAGCATCCCCCTTCTATCCACAGGGCTCATTCCTGCTCAGCCCTCCAATGTTGGGGGACACGTTACCTCCTTTGATTCCCAGTCCTCCATCAGGCCCTGGGCCTCCCAAGATTGCTCAGAGACCCTTCTGTCCCCTGTCGGGGGGCTTCTACCTGGGCTTATTATCCCTGTGATTCTTGTCTGTCTGCAGACTCTCAGGTCCTCTTCAGTGAGGGCAGGGATAAGTTCACTGCTGTATTCAGTGGATGCTCTTTAAATAACTGTCACATGACTGAATAAACATCTTGATTTATTTTGTGACAGTTATCAGTTGGCTTTTCCCCAATAGTGTCTGTGGAGGTCCTGGCTCCGGGTGTTAGTCCTGATCCCCAGCAGGCTGAGTGGACCAGTGGTCCATTCAGGAGGCAGGGAACATCCTGAGGGGGTGGTCCAGGGCTCCAGGGCTCCCCTTGCAGCTGGAAGGAAGCTGGCTTCTTCCTTCAGCTCCTGAAATTGAGGGTTTGGAATTTCAACCCCAACAAGTTAATACCATGTTTCTGTTCCCGTCACAGCCACAGAGCAGAGCTGAGGAGCAGCAGGCGCTGGGTGGCTTCCCTTCTGTGAGCCACCCAAGAATGGATCAGATAAAGACCAAGCTGTTTGTTTCTGTTTTACTCTAGAACAAGGTGGGTGATGGCAGAGGCCAGGGCTGCCTGCTTCTCTGCTTCCATAGGGACAGGGCTCCAGGGAGGACGTCTGTGGTAGTGTCCCCAAAATGCTTCCCTTGGGACCTGGACCTTCAAGGAGCTGTGAGCTTCCCTGATGTCTCTGAACTCCCACTTTCTCCCAGGACCCAGAATGTGCTTCCAGACACCAGCCTGCCCCCCTCAGGGCAGAGGGTGGGGTCCTGAGCAGACTCAACCTGCATTTGACCTTCAAAATCAAAATGTCCTTGTGACCCCATAAAGCTCAGTTCCCGCTGCTCTTCTTTGAGGCCCAGGCCTCCCCATCTCCACATGGCCCCATCGGGAGAGCAGCCATGGTTTCAAGCCTGGCAGACACTCTTGGCCTCACTTCACAAGAAGACACGCTGAGGGTGAGGGTCTCGAGCCCTGGGAGGCAGGGCCCCTTTTCGGCCTTGCTCAAGATCAATCATACTGTTTGCTGAATTCGCAGATGAATTTTTTTTCTGCCCCCAATGATTACCGTCTAACTCGCTGTGTGTGTGTGTGTATGTGTGTGTGTGTGTGTGTGTGCGCGCGAGTGTGTGTGTGTAAAAATTGCTATAGTGATCATTTTTAAATTGGAGTAGCTTGGCAAAGTTAGGTATGTCCCAAAGGTGCAGCTGGCCACTCACTAGCTCCTGATATCGCTATTGCCCCTGTCACCCAGCAGCCACTCCCCTCTCCTGCCCCCTCACCTGAGCACTACCAACTTGCTTTCTGTCTACCTGGATCTGTCTCTTCTGGATGCTTCCTATCAATGGCTTTGTACACCTCGTGGCCTGGAGCGCTGGCTCTTTGACGTGGCCTTAAGGATGGTCCTTGTGTCATGAGTTAGAGCCTCATTCCCGCCCAGGGCTCAACTGTGGCCTGTAGTTCGGATAGAGGGTAGACCACATTTTGTTTATCCATTCACCTGCTGATGATGAGGATTATTTCCTCCTGACAACATGGGATGGGCCCATGGCACCCCAGTAAGCCCGGGGCTCCTGGCACGTGGTGGGCATCTGTGAAGGAGCAGTGGAGTGGCAGAGGTGGGTCCCTCCCTGCAGGCCTGGTGACTTCCACAGGAGGCCCTTCCCTGCCTGGGGCCTCTGGACCTTTGCCCCTCCTACCTGAAATCTGTGGGAGCTGAAGAGCTTCCTCAATATGCTCCTGAAGTCGCGGGCAGGCCTGGGTGCTGACCTGGGCGCAGCCTCAGCATCCCCCGCACCACCCTCCTCGCCTGAGGCTGGCACGGGCGGCGGCTCCTCCTCCTCATCCTCCTCCTCGTTCTCCCATTTCTTGTAGTTGATGTTCCAGGTATGGTAGTCGTCCCCGACCACGGTGAAATGCCTCAGGAACTTGCTCATCCTCTCTGCAGGAGTCCTGCGTGTGGCCCTGCGGGGAACGACCTGGAGGACGGGACAAAGCAGAGCTCAGGCAGGGCTGAGGGGAGCAGGCCCAGGTGGCCCCGAGCGCTCAGAGCACCCTGAGCACAGCTACACGAGGTCTCAGTGGTTTCTGGTGCTTTTATTTTTAGAATCCAGGGGCTCAGTGTCGGTGAGGGTGAGGCAACAGGAAACCCCAGACCCCGCCAGACCTGTCCCTGCGGTCAGGCCGGCAGGAACCAGCGGAATTACTACGGCCCAGTCACAAAATACCCACAGCAGCCCCAGGCCCGGAAGAGCCGCCCTGTAGTTCAGACCTCACGGGAGGTGAGCACAGGGTGTGGGGAGGAGAGGGCGACCAGTAAAACACCCAGAGTCTCACAGAGAAGTTGGGGTACACTCGCCTCCATGCCACAGATCCGTCCTGGACAGGGACTTCATCCAGTGCTGTTTTAACTACACTGACAGTTGTTTAAAGAGGGAGAACTTCAAAGAAAAGCAGGTATTCTATCCCTTTACTTTACCCATCTTATCCTACCAGAGATCAACATTTTTACCAAGTAATATCACTCATAGGTATGAGTACAAGAATAGGTGATATGACAAGTAGAACAGGGAAAGAGAGTCCAAAGAGACCCATGTCCCTGTGGGAACTTGGAGGTGAGGTGGTAACAATCCACACCACTAGGAACAGATTAGAAAAATTAGGACATCTGACTTCACCATTAGGGGGGAAAAAAAATCCAGTCCCTACCTCATGCCACACACAGAATAAGTTTCAGATGCCTTAACATTAACATGCATATGTTAAAACAAAACTTAAGGTATCAGGAGAAATACAGGCAGGTATCTTCATGGCCTCAGCATAGGAAAGTTTGTATACATACACAAAAAATGTAAAATAGATGCTACTGCATCCAAACCAAAAGCTTTCATATGACATGCACATGTGTACACACAAACACACATCCCTGCAAAATTAAGACTTCTCACAGAACGAGAGTAAATATTTGCAATATACTTAACACTCGAAGATTTAGAGTTCAGAATACAGGAAGAAATCTTATAAATCGAAAAGAAGAGGACTGGGCAGTGATATTAACAGGCAGATCAGGTAAGAGAAAATGCAAATGGCCCAGCGAGGCTCAACCTCACTAGTACTTAGGAAAATGTGAAAGGAAGCAACAGTTACACATATTTTCACTCCTGAGATTAGCAAGAATCTTCAAAATCTCTAATATCCAGTGCTGGGGATGGTGTGAAGCAGCAGGGTCTCTTGAACCCTGAAGTTAGGAATGGACACCAATAGCTTCATTTGGGGAAGCAATTGACATTGTCTGGGCAAGTTAAGTTGTATCTTTAAAAAAAATTTGTTTTCAAATATTTATTTAGTTGTAGATGAAACACAGTATCTTTATTTATTTTTATGTGGTGCTGAGGATCAAACCCAGTGCCTCACACATGTGAGGCAAGCGTTTTACCACTGAGCTACAGCCCCAGCCCCTTAAGTTGTATTTTAATCATCTAGTGATTCCATCCCTTCCCAGTGTCCAAAGAGAAACCTGTCCACATGTGCTCAAGTTGGTACCATGTTCAAGAACGTTCACTGCAAATATCCATTGCCATAATCTGGGCGGTAGAAAAATGTCTCTTCATTATTCATGAGATGGAATGCTATACAGGAGTCAAAAAGAAAGAACTGAGCGTCCTCAACAGTAGATCCCTCCTTCCCTGGCTCTGGGTGCCACAATCTCCTAGTTCTCCTCGTGTCAGTCTCTCTTGCAGGATCCTTGAAAGGAAGACCTTATGTTTAAGTACTGGAATTCCCAGGGCCTGGGCTCTGCCCACCTCTCTTTTTGTTTTTAAGTCTCACCCGGCACCACGGCTTGAAAAACCATCTCTACCTGGTTGATGCCACCTCCAGTCCCATCTACCACCCTAACTCCAGACTGACCAGCCAAGGCAGGCAGAGTATCTTCCTTAGTTGCGCGACAGCTTCACAGTTAGCACATCTAAAGTGGAGTTAGTCATTCTTCACCAAACTGTCCCCATTTTAGTTTATGACATTTTATTTGTCCACTTCCTTAGGCCAAAAACACAGAGCATCATTCTTGACTCTTCGCCCACCCAGTACGGTCCTGCTGGCTCTGCCTTTCAACTGCGTTCCAAATAGGACATTCCTGGCCAATTGTTCCCTGTAATTTGCTGCTTGCATTACTGCAGTGGCCTCCTGCAGCCTCCCAACATCCCTTCTCTATAGTAACCAGAGAGAACTTTCTAAGACCTAAATGAGATCATGTCCCGCCCCTACCTAACGCCCTCAGGTGATCCTTCACCACACTGGGTCCCCCTTCCTGGACATCTGCCTGGATCACACCCTCCCTGAGGGCAGAAGTGTTCAGACCTCACCTCTTCTGAGACCCAGTCACTCCCCAGTCCCACCCATCTCCATCCCCTGCTTCACTTCCCCTCCCTACACTCTGCTGTTGGATGTCGCTGTGCACTCATTATCCGCCTCCCCCACTGGACTCCAGGCTCCACAGAGAGGGACTTTTTCTTTCTTGTGCAACTGCACACCCAGTGCCAAGGACAATGCTTTGCACTTAACGCCCAGAAACACTCATCTGAAGGACGGAGGAATACAGGAACGTGGGTAGACCTTTAACCCTGGCCAGTGTGGAATGAAGATGTGGAATAACATGAATCTTTCAAGTGAAAATTTGGAATTCATGGAAAATATTACGACTACATATTGCTTTTGGAATGTGTAAAAATATGAGCACAATCTTGTAAGAGAATGGGATTTCCACTTCTGGCCATGCTTAAGCAATTAGTAGTAGATTATCCCTCCTGCTAGAAACAAATATAAAACTAGATAAGACATGAAATTTAGCTGGGCACAGTGGGGCACACCTGTAATCCCAGAGACTTGGGAGGCTGAGGCAGGAGGACCAGAGTTTGAGGCCAGCTTCACCAACTTAGTGAGACCCTGTCTCAAAAAAAAAAAAAAAAAATAAGGGCTGGGGATGTGGTTCTGAAGTAAAGCACCCCTGGGTTCAATCCCAAGTACCCCCCCCCAAAAAAAAAAAAAAATCACCATTATCTCTGAGAGTAAAACAAGTGATTTGAGCCCTCCCATCACTCTGACTTTATATGTAGAGATACCTTCTGGACTGTGGAGGTAAAAACTATATTTCAGGACTTGAGTCTCCCTCCTTCAGAGAGTACCAGAGGAAAGGAAGCTGGGCAGGGAAGGATCACCAAGGACTTCGTCTGAGTCCTAAACTTCACACGTATGGAGCAGACTCCAGGAAGCAAGGAAAAAACCTTACTTTCAGGGGTGGAGGGAACTTCTGGGGAGTTGTGAACTTGAATAACCACCATCCATAACACAGGGCTGGATAGGGGGATGTATGAGTTTCCAATATCCAAAGTAGATTTTATTGAACACCTAAGCATTTGTAGAAATTCCAGAAAAGCAGGCCATAGAAATAGGCCAAATTTAAGCCTACAGTAAGAGCTACCTTAGACTCATCCCAACAAAACTTTAAACAAGCTTTGAAAAGATTAAGCTGATCCCCAACTAATTAGTGGAACAAAACTCAATGCTCGGTCAGGGAAGACAATAGCATGCACTTGACAACAGAGAGTACGTATTGTCCAGCACACAATTATTAGATAAAGAAGCAGAAAAACGTTGTCCATAATCAGTATAAAAATCAATTAATAAAAGACTGAAATGGATATAGATAATGGAACTGGCCAACCAAGACTACCATGACAAATATATTCAAAGATTTCAAGGAAAACATAAGTTTAATGAAGGAACAAAGAATCTCAATAAAGGAAACTATGAAAAAGATTCAAATGGTGACTGTGGAACTAAAAAATACATATATGAAATGAAGAATCAATAGATGGACTAACATCTGATAAGATACTACAGAAGAAAAGATCAGCAAACTTAAGGACAGGGTAATAGAAAATACTAAATGGAAAGAAAAATGGCTAAAAGCAAAAAAAAAAACCACAAAAACTCAGGGACATTATAAAGTGATCTAACATGTTGGTGTCTGTTGTAATGAAAGGAGATGGTAGGGAGATTAAGGAAGAAAATTTTTTGAATAAATCATGGCTTTAAATGTCCAGAATAGATTAAAAAATATATATATATACACACACACACACACACACACACACATACATACATAAAAACATATAGATCCATGAAGCTCAATGAACTGCAAGCAGGAAAAATATACAAAAGAATGTACTAGAAGGAGACACCAAATTCATTATTGCGGTTCCTCAGGGAAGGGTAAAGGCTATAGTAGTCAAAATGTGAGAATTAAAAAGTACTCGAACTGTACCTGGAAAATATCCTTTCGAATTATCCAGAGATTTGATTAAAATATGACAAAACATTAACATCTTCCAATTCAGGTTGAAGACCACGTAAGTCTTTGCCAATATTTCATTCTTTTGTATTTTTAATATTTTTTTTTTCCAAAGTAAAATGAAAATCTCTCTCCAGCTTGGGTGCACACTCAAGGATTTTTCCATGATAAGTTTCACGAGCTTAGAGAGAAGACCTGGGCTGGTCCACCCAGTTTTTCACAAATGGGGGCATTTCAGAGATGGGGAGCAGGGCTTGCTCATGGCCAGCTAATTGGCAGCATCACACTTGAGAGAGACTGAGAGGCAAGCTCTCTGGCCCCGGTCCACCATCTTGTCCTCTGATCTACGGGACCTTATACGTTTCTAAGCTCTAACTTTGGTCAAAGAATGCCATTTCCTTCACAAACCTGTGAACCCTACATTTTCTAGTTAAGTGCCCTGGGGAAGCCCCGGCACTATAAAGACAGCGAGGCCGTAGGTGAGGTGAGCAGGGGGGGTTGTTAAAAAACTCTGCACCCAGGAATCCAGTCTGGGCTCCAGGCTGCCTCCCTGCCCCATCCCCGACGTTCTTCAGGCACCGGGAACCTCAGACATAAGATTTCCCCGGATGCTGGGAGGCCCGAGGACAGCTGATGAGCCCCCCATGAACTCCTGGGGACTCCTGCAGTCTCTCGCTTCCTGATTCTTTCCCCAGCCACGATCCTGGGGCCGTGTACAGCTCTCTCCTCACCACCACGGTTTACTACCTCCTCTGCCACCACCCAGTCTGAGCTCTCACCTCCATTGCCCAGGAAGGCCACACAGCCTCCGACGATCTGATTCCTCCAGGGCACTCTCCGCCCATCAGCCTGAGTGGGCTGTGTGAACCCTCACCCTTGACCTGCTTCTCCCTGTGATAGCCCTTTTACTCTTGCAATGAGAGCGCAAGGCCTCATGTGACATGCGCAGCCCCAGGGGCTTGGCCTTTCTCCTTCCCCACAGCCTGCTCTCTGTGCTCAGACCACACTGGCCACCATCTGACCCTCCAATGCTCCATGCTGCCCCCGACTGAGCCTTACACAGGCTGTTCACTCAACCTGGCCTGCTCTCCTCCCCACTCTGAGCTTGGCTCACTCTTACTCAGGCTTAACGCCTTGGCTAAAGTACCACTTCTTCGGAGAGGTCCTCCCTGACCTCTGAGATCTAAACAGATCCTCTCCCAGTTTGATAACCTCTCGGCACACTCTGGACTTTTTCTTGAGAGCCCTTATCATGGTTTCCGACAGGAAATTGTTTGGTGCGCCCTTGATGTATTTCTTCTCTTTTAGCATTTAAACTCCATGAAGGTGGGATCTGTGTCACTTGAGTCTCATGTGACATCTGACTCATGGCAGAAGCCTCTGCATACCTGTCAGCCAAGGACGCTGATCCCTGCCTCCCCTGCCAGGTCATAATTTCCCCCCAGAAACACACCACCACGCAGACGAGGGCTGCCTCAGCCACTTGTCAGCATGGTGGACGCTCAGGGTGCTCAACAAAAACCACAATTATTTTTATTTCACAGGAAAGTTTTCTTTCCGAAACCTCGTGACCAGTAAAGAAGCAGCTTTTAGCAATTTGGGATGAAGATATTTGTGGCGCCCAGCAGAGCAGAAAATAATTCTGGTTTTAAGTCAAGACTGTCCTGGCAGAAGCAGAAAAGTTCCAGAAAAGGGCTAAGGCAGAGCTGACCGCAGAGCTTCTGTGGGCCCCTGCAGCTTCACCACGCTGGCCCCTGGGCACCCATGGGAGGGGGTGGACCAAGACACAGGAGCCCTTCCCGGTGCCTGGCCGGGGCAGCCCCTAGCCTGTGGGCTCTGACTCTCCTAACAAGGAATGCCCTCCTCTCCACCTTTGCCAGTGTCTGCAGAGCCTGCTCACCCACCTGCTGCCGGGGTTCCCCGTGCCCCCCAGATCTCTCAGGTACAGGAACTGCTAATAGAGTCCCTTTGTGCCTTAAGCTTGGTGGAGCCGTTTCTGTCACTTGCAACCCCAAGAACCTACACCATAGAGTCACTGACATAGACACTCCCCGGCTCCCTCCCCCCTGCATGAACCTGGGCTGTCCCTGTGACATCTCAACACTCCTGTCTCCAAGGCCACCCTCCTGTACTGAAGTCCAAGACTCCGGTTCCTGCTGGTTTGACCGCAACCACCCACTTGTCCATCTCTCCTCCTGATCTCTCTCCTGTCTCTGCCTCTCAGGCTCCTGTGCCATGTTCCTGTCCCCGTGCTGGTTGCTCTGGGCTGGGGGACGCTGCCCATTTGATGGTCTTGGCATGCCCGTGTTCTCAGTGTGGTTCACATGGAAATCAAAGCCGGCCGCCTGCTGTCTGAGGTCCTTTGTTTGCCATGACCCAAACTGAACTCATTTCTCCCCTAAATCTGCACACTGTCCCTCCAATGAGGAAAGAGTCCCTCGGCTCTTCCTCACTAGAGCCTCCTTGGTTCCACTCTCCAGAGGCCACGTGCCTCCCCTGCCTCCTCTCCAGCTCAGGCGCCCTCCCGGCAGCAGCCTCTTCCCTGGCAGGGCCAGAGGCCTCCTCCTGCGACCCAGTCAAGCTGCCCCCACTGCAAGGCCCTCTCAGGATGAAGCATGGGTTTTTTTTTCAAGCGTGGCCTCTTGCCAGGCGGGGCCTCCTCCCGGGGCCTCCTCCCGGCCTCATCTTCCTGTCTTCTCTGTGGCTGCCACACCCCGGGCTACTCCAGGCTCCTCGGGTTCTAGGTACCCCTACTCCCTCTGCTCCTGGGACCCCACCAGCCTGCTCTGTAGTCCGCGCTGCCCTCTGCCAGCTCATCCTCTCGTTTTGGACAGAGGTCCTGCCTCCCTGGAGGCCTTCCAGCGATCCTTCCCCATCTACTTGCACCTGGGCCATCGCCTCTCTGAGAGCTGGGCCGCGGTGCTGCGGGTGGGGTAGGGGGTGGGCAGGAACCCTTCTCCCTTGATCACTGGGAGGGCTCCATGGGTATTTAATCCATGGACTCTCAGCACATGGCTGTGACAGGAGCTGCCCCGCCCAGCGTGTTGGCTAGGGCACAGGACAGGTGCTGCTCCAGGACAGCTACGGCCTGAGGGGAGAAAGCAAGAGCAAGACCCAGAAGGGGCCAGAACAAGGTCCCCAGTGCCCTGAAGCCACCGTCTGCAGGAGGGGAAAGTCCCTATTTCAGGGCCCTCCAACGACTACAGAGAAGGTACTTTTTAAGAAATTCAGTCACCTCGCTATTCCCAGAGCCTACAGCTTTTCGGTCCCCATCTCCCTGGCTCTGGCCCAGAACTATTCTTGGGAACCTGATTTGCCAACTGGCCACCACCTGCACCCCGGCTCCAGCAAGGGCAAGAGCGGCCAGAGCCCCTGCCACCATTAGGGTCTCGTGGACGGAGGTGAGTCACCCCAAATCACACACTGCCAGAAACCAGGAGAGCCGTGCCTGCCCTGGGCTGTGACCTGGAGACCACGTTCTGGGACACAGGGCCCCAGGAGTCGGGAGCCACAGAGCACAGATCCCCCAGCTCAGAGGGTGCGGCAAGTTAAACCGTGGTCCCCCAAACTCCTGTGCCCTCAGAATGTGACCTTATTTGGAATGTGGGACTTTACCTGTATAATTAAAGATCTTGATACACTCGTCCTAGAGTGAGGGAGGGACCTATCTAAATCCAGTGACCAGTGTCCCTAGGAGGAGAGGCGAGGATGTGAAGATGGAGGAGACAGGGGTGATGCCTCCACAAGCCAGTGACACCCAGGACTGTCGGCCCCACCCACGCTAGAGAGAGGCCTGGGACAGATCCTCCCCCAGAGCCTACAGGAGATCCTGCCGACACCCCCGATTCTGGACTTCTGGCCTCCAGAACCAAGTCAGAGGGAATTCCTGTTGTGCTCGGTCCCGAGCCTGTGCCACGCGGGGACAGCTATCCTAGGACACTAACACAGAGTCTGTCTATGGACCACATGCTCTGTCCCTTCATCCTCCCAGGCCACCTCCCACCTGGACCCCAAGGAGGAATCAAGCTTCTCCAGAGGCCCCAAACCGCTGGGCAGATGCAGCGCATCTCTGCAGCTGGTACGGGCAGCAAGGGCTCCCTCTGTGCCCAGCTTGCAGGCCATCCCCCTGCTCTCACTCGACGCCTCTGATGACCAGCAGAAACAGGTGGAGTGACGGGAACAGCCTCTCCATCTATGGGAGGGAAAACAGGGTGGAGAGGAGAGAAGCGAAGTTGGCCTCAAGTCCCACTGTGTCAAACACCAGCAGCCGGCGATAAGACAGGGCAGTGGGCACTCCTGGAGCCCCTGCGGGGCATGTTGACAGGTAGGCCCTTTGTAGAAGGGCCACCAGACATTTCCTCCCTCCTCCTCCCCCTCCCCCTCCCCCTCCTCCTCATCTTCCTCATCTTCCTCCTTCTGCTCCTCCTCTTCCTTCTTCTCCTCTTCTTCTGGGACACACAGTCTTGCAATCTGGCCCAGTCTGGCTCCAAACTCCTGGGCTCAAGTGATCCTCCTGCCTCAGCCTCCCAAGCACCAGGGAATATAGTAAATTGGAAAAAAAAAAAAAAAAAGAAAAAAGAAAATTTCCCTTTTGCCTTGCCAGGTATGGGAGTGCAGGAGGGAACTGGGCTCAGACAGGTTTCTACCAAAACTCACCCTAACAACAGACACACGTTCATATGGACACTCCCCACAGCCCCCTAAGTCAGCCCCAAACTGGAAACAACCCCAGACTCTGTTGCTAAATACACCACGGTCAACCCGTGCTGCAGAGCAGCGTGTGCAGCCATGCAGAAGGTGGCAAGTGACAGAGCCATGCTGAAAGTCCCCGATCTGCGCTCGCTGGGAGAACTGACAAAAATCAACCTCCCAAACCACATGGTTTCTCCAGGGAGTGGAGGAGAGTGGGGCTGGCGTGCAGGGTGAAGAGGAACTTTCCATATTTTTTCCTGTTAGTTTTAACCATAAGAACTGTCATTTGGAGAGGAAGATCCAGCCTTTAAAGAATCAAATGGTGAGCTGGACGAGGTGGGGCACATCTGTAACCCCAGCAACTCAGGAGGCTGGGTCACAAGTTCAAGGCCAGCTCAGCAACTTAGCAAGGCCATAAGTAACTTAATGAGACCTGTCTCAAAATAAAAAATAAAAGGGCTGAGGATGAAGCTCAGTGGTTTAAAAAAAGAAAGAAAAAAATTAAGTGGTAAATGAGTATTCAGTGGGGGCAGGGAGAGAATGAATCCCTGAATATGGAAAACCAAAATAACTAAAGATATAATTCAAGAAAACTTTCTGGAAATAAATGAGGACTTTTTTTTAAAATGCCATTTTTGTAGGTTAAAACTGGTATAAATTGTGAATTTCATAAAGTTCAACCTAATATATGTTTATATATAGGCATGTGCATTGATTTAGTTTCTTATGCTGAGAACTTGTTTGTGTAGAGTGATGTAAAAAACAAAAAATGATAAGTAAATGATAAATCCAGCATATAAACTCTAGTCTACTGGCTTTATTTCAAGACACTCTGCTGAGGGAAAATGTGGCAGAAAAGGATTTAGAAAAAAAAAAAAAGCAATAAGAATGATGGTTACTGTAAGAGGAGGAATCAAGGTCCCGAGCTGTGGTCTTCTGTCCTTAGCAGATGGGGACACTGAGGTCCTGCAAAGTGGCCATCCAGGCCATGGGACTTGCCCCTGGTTCTGCCGCCTCCTGGTCCCCTCCCAGGCAGTCCAGTGAACTGCCCCGCAGAGCCTGTCACTGTGGCCCTGATCTACATATCAGCAATAATTGACCCTTGGTCTGCCCTGCCTCTGCCACTTCTGTTGCAGGGCCTTTGCACATGCAGGTTCTGCTGTCTGGAATATGTAACCTGCTTCGCCTTGTCATCTCGCTTCCTTTCCCTCTTTCAGGTCCCTCTCAAGCATTCCAGCTCATGGGACTGGCCCAGGGCTCCCCAACTGCAGGTTCACATCCACCTATTTGTGTGACTGAGTCTGTCACCCCTGTCCCTGACGGAGCACTGCCAGGCCAGGTGGGCTCCTGCCTCAGGGACACACATGGGATGGAGGGATGAAACCCTGGGCAGATCTTTCACGCGGGGAGGCAGGGCGACTTCGAGAGCAGTTCACCTGCCCCCTGGGAGGCTGTGTTCTGAGGAATGCCTATTTTTAAGATCAGGGAAGTCTTTAAATAAGCGTAAAAGGTTTTCCTTTTCTGGGGTGGGGAGGAAGTGTGTCCGAGGTTCATAAAACAACGCCCGTGAGGTGGGAGGGGGCCCTACAGCTGGGAGCACACCTGGTGGCCCAGGTCCCCAGCCTGTGCTTCCTTCCCGAGCCGACAGGCCTGGCTGCAAATCTGGCACAAGGATTGTAAGGCCGCGGGGAGACCATAGCTACAGGAGTGGACGGCACAGGTCATTGGAACCCTCTCCAGAGCACCTGCGGTGGTAGGAGCTCTGTGCAGAGTGCTTTATAGCACAGGGCAGGAACCCTGTGGGGGGAGGGGGTCCCGAATCATCTCCATTTACAGATGAGCAAACTGGGAACAGAGAGGTAAGCAACTTGCCCCAGGTCACACAGCCAATGAGAAGCAGAGCTAGGACACCAACCCAGGCTGCCCAGCATATGCCTTCCTGTTGGGTGACCCTTGTGAACACTGCCAGCTCCCAGCTGGTGAAGTCCCATGTTGGGTGGGGAGCTTGGGACAGTACTCTTCAGTAAGACATTAGACTTCATATCCTGCCTCCTGGCACGTACTGACTCGCACAGTCTGCAGCCAACTCTGCAGTTACTGCGTGTGGGACACCCAGACTTCCCACTTTCCCTGTTCTATACCCTAAGACAGCCCACTAAATGGATTTCAAGACCAGCAATGAGTTTGACGGTCACTGGTCTGAGGGGAGAGGCCCTGCCTATTTCCCTGGAGGAGGGAGAAGATGACAATCAGAGAAGTGAGAGGGTCCCAAGGTCCAAAGTCTGGAGCAACAGCCATAAGGGCATACGTTGTGCTGCTGGCTTCGTAAACGCAGAGGAAAAATATTTTCCAGAAATTAAGAGTTGTGCTGGGCTCTATGGTGCAGGCCTGGAATCCCAGCAACTCAGGAGGCTGAGGCAAGAGGATTGCAAGTTTGAGGCCAGCCTCAGCAGCTTAGCAAGACTCTGTCTAAAAATTAAAAAAAAAAAAAATTCATTAAGGGGGCCCTGGGAGTGTAGCTCAGTAGTATAGTGCCCCAGGGTTCAACCTCCAGTACCTAAATAAATAAGAGTTGTCACCAGCATGGCTCAGTCCCCAGGGACAATGTCTTAGTGATGCTTCAGCCATGGAAATGACAGAGGCAGCAGTTCAGGGTCCCCCGTTTCCTTCTCCACATTCCACAGAGGGGACCCTGCCCTGCCCAACCAGTGGCTCTTGGCCTTAGATGCACGTTAGAATCACCTAGAAACTTTAAAAAGCCCTGATGAACCTCCAGATTCAGAGGTTCTGCTTTACTTGGCCTGGTGTGGTGATTGCTAATGTGCAGCCAAGGAAGACAACCTGCACCGGAAAGAGCCCACAGCTGCACCCTCAGCCTGCACCCAGAATGAGCTAAAGGGCTACAAGGGTGTCTCAGCAGCCGAGTGGCACACTCCTGGAATCCCAGTGACTCGGAGGCTAAGGGAGGAGGATCACAAGTTTGAGGTTAGCCTCAGCTCTGCCTCTCTCTGGCTGTGTGATGTGGGTCAAGTCACTTGGCCTCTCTGTTCTCAGTTTGCTCCTCTGTAAGTAGAGACAACTTGGTGGACTGTCTCAAGAAATGCAAAGGGTGGGGGACAGAGCTCGGAGGCAGAGCACCCTAATTCCCAGGTTCCCCAGATGGGGCGGGCGGATGCCCCTGCCTGCAAGGCACTGAGGAGTCAGGCTGGCCGATGGGCCCCTTGTACTCACCATGGAGCCTGCGAAGTCCACGCCCTGCGTGCTGCAGCCAGCCGCCCCCGCCCCCAGTGCTGATGAATCCTCCACCACAACTCTGCAAGCTATTGTCCCATTTTACAGAAGAGGAAAACTGGGGCTCAGAGAGGCAGGGAGAGGCAGAGAGGGACCCCACAAGAGGACAGCGTCCATGGCCACTGCAAATCAGGTCTGCCTGGGGCTGGAAACCCCACTGCTTTCTCCCACAAAACGGCTGTTTTCTTCTTAAAAACCAAGAGAACCAGTCAATGAAACAGCTCTAGGAGCAAAGCCTCGAAGGCTCGGTTCTCAGAACACGAGGAGCCGGACCAGCTCCACCACAAACACAAGCCTGATCTTTGGCCAGGAAGAGGCGGGTTTGTCCCAGGTGGTCCTGACCCCTCTTCCCAGCTCCTGGACGTGCTGTCCAGGGCCAGCCTTGGTGTGGTGACCCCCAGGCCCTCCCCAAGATGTGTCCCTGTTGGTTCAGCCTCCCGTTGCCCTGGAGAGGCCATGCCCTGGTGACGGCCTGTGACAAGACACCCCCACCCCCGCACCTGCCCAGCTTCAGTCAGACGCCCGCCTCCTCGGGACCCCTGCCCGGCTTTACCTGGGAAGAGACTTTGCCCTACTCCACTCCGTCTAGTGGGGCTGGGGCAAAGGCAAGGCCACAAAAGGGAACAGCAACAATCCAGACCTCTGTCACCTCCCCACCTCCTCCACCACCTCCTCTCAGATTTGCATCTTTGACAATTATAATCAAGGACCGGAGACCAGGGACAGGCCTTTTTGATGGCCAAGAAACTTCCTGAGGAGTCAGAGAGTCTTCATGAATCCTGACGGCTTCTCATTCTGAGCGCTTTTATCAGCAACGCCAAGACCATGTTTTCTCACAGCTCTGGGATCGGGATGTGCCTTTGCCTGTTTTGCGTTTTCCCCGAGGTGCTGGGGGTCAAAGCCAGGCCTCGGCACTCCCCCGTGGCCTGCCCGGGACCCCTTGTCCTTCACAGCACATGCAATAACGGTGCAGGTACAGTCAGCGGCATCTGACGCCCTAAGAACATAGCGCCACAAGTGACTTTTTCCTTTTGATGGATTGTTTCCTTTCCCTTAATGAGATGGACACACTTGAACGCCAACATCCTCACCAATCTTGATACACAATGTCACCTCTGTTCAGCATAGCTGCGGAGGCTAAGCCAGTCCCCAGCACAGGTGCCCCGGCGCTGGCCTCGCCGGTGTCAACCCAGCTGCCTGTACCTTTTTGGTTCACTTAACAGAGAATTGCAAATGAAAGAAAAGTCACCGCGGTTTCCACACCTTTCTTTGACACTTTGTTACCTGGAACTTGGGGACCACCTAACTCTCACAGCCACTTGGTCACCTGCCACCCATGTGAGGACACACATGTTGCTACCACTCTGTGTCCTGCGGACCCCATGTGGCTTCTTGGGTCTGCCCCAGGCACCCCCCCTGCCACCGTAGGCTCCTGTAGCTTGCCCCTCCACAGCCAGCCCCTGCCGGCCCCTAGGCCCTTGGGGGGAACTCCAGAAGAGGAAGCCGACACTTCCTTCCCCCCTTGCAACTTTTGCCACTGATATACCCCAAACCCAACCAACCCACACCCCCACGTCAAGGTCAGGATTTATCAGTCCTGCATGGAATGGCCACAGGACACAGGAGGCCAAGCTTTGCTGTGAAGTCAGGCTGGGTTGAAACCCGATTTGCCACTTCCTAGCTGTGTGATTCTGAGCAAGTGGCTTTAGGTCTCTGTGCCCAAATATCCTGACCTGTAAGACGGATGCTAAAGAAAAGTCCCAACAGACGCAGCATCTCCCTGGTGTTTGCAGACCCCGGTTCCTTGATCCTCCTGACAGCCCTTGGGGCTGAGGTGGGAACTAATCTTTCTGTCATTTTCCAGAGGAGGACACTGAGGCATAAGGAGGTGGAGGGCCGGGCTTTGTGACTCAGGGTTGTTAAAACAGGAATTTACCTTTACGTCACTGGAGGCCATCTTCTTGCGGTCTCTGGATCTGGAAAACAAGAACATATTTGTTTGGATCTGTCACTCTGCTGCTGTGGCCCCAGCATGCACCTGGCAATCTCTCCTTACAGATTAGGTCTATGTTAACTTAGTGTCAACAGAGTTTGAAAATAGCATAAAGCTCACAATGTATGTAGAAGGACATGTACCCTGGATACACACCCCAAAAGAACTGAAAACAAGCACTCCAACAAACTCCTGTTGGAGTACTGGGTCCACATTTTGGAGATGGTGAACAATATGTAGTAGAAGTATTCACCATCTCTGAAAGGTGGAAACAACCCCTATGTCCATTGATGGGAATGGATAAACAGAATGTGGTATATCCATGCCATGGAATATTATGCAGCCACAAACAGAAATGAAGCACTGATCCCTGCAAAGACACAGATGAACCTTGAAAACACTATGCTAAGAAAAGGTGGCTGGACACAATATGCACATACCACGTGATCCCCACTTGTATGAAACAGCCAGAATAGGCAGATCCATGGAGACAGGAAGGAGACTGGTGGATGCTGGGGACCAGGGGAAGGGAAGAGCAGGGAGTGGCTGCTTAAAGGGTCTCCTCTTAGAGTGATGACTGATCTGGAATTAGATCCATGGGATGGCTTGATGGCAGCACGATATTGCAAATGCACTCAATGCTACTGAATTAGGAGCTTCAACCTGGTCCATTTAATGCTATGGAAATTTCATTCCAATTCCAAAGACAGACATTGCCTTGCAGTGGAGGGCTCTGAAAACGACTCACGCCCACCGGGGGTCTGGGTGGTTGGCTGCTGTGCACCTGAGCAGTGGGAGGGTGCACAGTCTGCAAGTGTAGATGTAGAAAAGAGAAAGAAGATCCTGTCACAGCATGGCAGGGGCAGGATGGCCCCATCTACATAGAAAAAACACGCACGTGCTTTAAAAGCTTTTTTTTTTTTTTTTTAAGTCTGTAAGGGAAGCAGTGAGAGTGTTCACAGTGGTCATCTTTGGAAGCAGAGGGAGTAACCTGGACTTGGGCTTGAGTGACTGTCCTCCTCTTTGCTTCTGTAAAGTCTGAACTGTAAGAATTCTGAGATGGGGGATTATCCAGAACTCAGGGGGTCTTTGTAAGTGGAGGTGGATGTGAAGCAGAGGAGACAGAGATCGGGAGGTGCCTAAGCTGCTGGCTTTGAAGACGGAGGAAGGGCCCGCTGCAGGCACCTCTAGAAGTTGGTAGGATGGGCCACCAGAGTCCCCCGCCCCGAGTCTGAGGAAGCAGGGCAGCCCCGGCGGCGCCCCCTTCAGGCTCACTGAGACTGAACATAGACTCCTGACCCACAGAACTGTACAGGTACAAATGTGGGTTGTGTCAAAAACCAAGTCTGTGGCATTTGATCAATGGCAAAAGGAAACTAGCACAGCACTTCGGGGCTGGTCCCACGCCAGCACGCTGGGGGTCAAGGGCACTCCTTGTAATGGCCACATAGGAGTCCCCTGCAGAGACGTGTGTGGGCCACTAGTGACGGACAGTTAGGTTGTTCCCCAGTCTTTTCTTGCCTTAATGTGCCAATGAGTAATCCTACACGCTTTGTGTTATTTTTATAATTAAAAGAGTAAAATATTAGCATTTGGAGAAAAAAATTCACATACAAAAAAAATAAAATAAAATAAAACAAACCCCAGCTTTCTCTCCTTTCCCACAGTCTGGGTGCAACAGACCCAGAGAGCTTCTTTCTGGTTGGCTAACAGAGCAGCGTCTGCAGCCGGCAAGTTTAGCTCAGTGCAGCCCTGGCCCAGCACCCCGGGGCCTCCCTCACCCCTTCTGCATGAGATGGGCTCCAGCAGCTCCTTTACACAGATGAAGGTGAAGGGAAGGACCAAGGTGCTCTGGAGGGTCCCTTCCTCACAAGACAGGAAGCAGAGCTGGCACCCACGAACACCCAGCTTCACCCATTCAAGCAGCAGAAAATGTAGAACTCCCAGGCTCTCCCCCATTAAACTAGTCAAGACAAATAAAAGTGATAACGCATGATGCTCACAGGGCTGTGGGGAAACTTATGCACACTTCTGAGGATCACTGCTCTAATGGGCAAATGGCAACAAGGGTCTGCTGCCTTCAAGATGATCAGACCCCTGACCTGAACACTTCATTTTGGAAATTATATGTCAAAGAAGTCATCTGACAGCAATGACAATATTTATACAAATGTACAACAATGTTTACAGCTAAACTGGATATTCTGGGTACAATCCAGAACAGGCCCCCCTTAGGGAAAAGCTGAGGAAGGCAGAGGGCTACTGGGAAGAGTGACAATATTGAGGTCTATGCAGAGAGGCAGAAAGAACTCTGGTGAGCAACAAGAAGGTAGAAATGGAGGCCTCTGGTGCTTTACATTCTGCTGGTGATTGTACAAAATTATCTGAACCTTTACCAGATGCCAAGAACTGTGCTGGGTGAAGAGGAAGGAAAAAGAGGTCAGGTCAAGGGTAGGCTGATGCTTCAGCCCCAGGAGACAAAAAACAAACAAACAAACAAAAAAAAAAAAACCCAAGGAAAGAAATACATAAGCGAGATCACACCCCCCACCACCCTCGGCTGCGTGCTGGGAAGGAAAAAACCTGGTCATGCACTAGAAAGCAGCCAGTGTGCGAGGGAGGCTCCTGCAAGTGGAGTGGTCAGACTCCTGAGGAATGTCAAGGGGACCAGTCATTCCCTGACCAGATTTCAGGGAAAGGCGTTCCTGGGGAAAGGAGAGCCTGTGCTCTCATCCCTTGAGACAGCAAGAAGCTTGGGAGAATGGGGAGACTCCTGATGGAGGACAGCGGCAGGAGATGAGTCAAGAGTGAAGCAGGAGGACTGCAAGTTCAAAGCCAGCCTCAGCAACTCAGCAACACTCTGTCTCAAAGTTAAATATAAAAAGGGCTGGGGATGTGGCTCAGTGGTTAAGCAGCCCTGGGTTCATCCCCAGTACCTCTCCCCCCACCCAAAAAAAAAAAAAAAAAGAAAGAAAGAAAAGAAAGAAAGAAAAAGAATAATCACTTGGGGCCCAAGTATGGAAGGTGGATGAGGGTTTGGGGTCAAGAGTGCTGCAGGGAGGCCAAGGGGAGGCCCTCAGTGAAGGTGACAATGGCCTGAACTTGGGGATCAAAGTGAGAACACAGAGGCCAGACTTGGATATGCTTAGGGGGAGATGGTGTGGGGTGGGGAATGGAGAACCAAGGCACCAAGGCGAGCTAGGCTGTGGCAAGAGCTCTCTGGGCTTCCTCCTTGCTAGACAGCAATGTGGTGGGGGAGGGCTGGAGGCCGCAGAGGAGCCTGGAATTATGCAAGTCTTAGCCCAAAGCTTGTCAAAACCCTGTCCTCATCAGCTTTCCCCCAGGGGACTCGAAGGGGAGAAGTTGCTGGCTCTGATCTTGGTTTTACTCAAGTTCCTGGTAGGGGGACCTCCGGAAATACTGCAGATCTAAAGCCCCACCAGCCTAAGGTTTGAGGGGCCCAGGAGGAGGAGCGCTTCCAGAGGTGTGGGATGGGAGGGAGGGGACACAGCTTGGTAGGAAGCCGAGCTAAGTCTTTACACCAGGCATCTCACTTAATCTCCTCGGCATCCTGTGAGGTAGGTGCCAGGCTGAACCCCAGGGGGCAGATAAGGAAAGCGACACAAAGTGACAAAGTCACATGGCTAAGCCTGCAAGATCCCCTGCCCCGGCCAGGCAGAGGAACCTCCAGCATTCCTGGAGGGGGCTGGCTGAGAGGAAAGCCCCCCTCTCTCCTGGAGGTCACCCCACCTAGCCCACCATTATTATTCCTTAGCTCCCCTGACCCAAGAGTGGGTGTTCCAAGGAATTTCCAGTTGAAGGACCTGCTGCCCTAGGTCTTCCTTCTGCAGGGACGGGTTGGGGGGCTCACTTCGGGCTCCTCCTGGGGCACCCCGCCTGCCTTCCCTGTCCCTGTCCCCCTGGGCAGCAGGGGCTGGGGCAGGACAGAGGGACGGAAGGACCGGGCTCCACACAGACCTGGCTGTGAGTTCAGGTTCTGCCTCCTTCGGCTGCGACCCAAGGCACCGCGCGGCCTCTCCAAGTCCCGGCGTCTCCACCTGTAAGCGGGAGGGAGACCGCGATGGGCGCTGCGCCACCTGTTGCTGTCCTGGGTGATGAAGTGATGGCACCTGGCCGGGTCACACGCGGCGAGAGAGGACGGTTCTTGGAACTGGACCCCAGGGGTACAAGGCCGCGGCGGGAGGGCAGCCTGGCACCCGGCGACGCGGGGTCCCGGAGTCCCTCCGCCCGCGGGGGCGACGAGCACGGGCGCGGCTGGGGGCGGGTCCGGCGAAGTCCCCTCGGCGAGGGCGCCCGGGGTGAGAGGGTCCCCGCTGCTCTGAGGGGTCGGGCTGGGGGAGAAGGGCGCGACCTCGGCCGGGCACTCACCGCGCGTCGGCGGCCACCGCAGCGACTGGCAGCCCCGCGTCGCCGCCGCCCCTTCCTCCAGGCCCGCCCCGCCCCGACGCCGGGCTCTGGCCGGGTCCCAGCGCGCGTCCCCGTGCCCGCCCCGCCCCCGTCCTGCGGACGGACTAAGTCCCGCCCGGCGGCCCGTCGCGAATCACAGGAATCTGCGGCCCGGGAAGGGGCGGGGGAGGGACGCACTTCCTTCCTCCGCGGAGGGTCGAGGCCTGGCCCCCCGCAGCCTCCCCGCCACCCCTGCCTCCCGAATCCCTAGGGTGACCCCGTCCGCTGTCCCCAGCACAGTCTGTCAGGCAGGGGGTGGAGGGTGCCAGAGTGTCCTAAGGGGGTGGCCAACCTGGAAACCCTCAGGGCTCCCCTGATGGGACTGAGGCTGGAGGAGGGGAGGGGCGCCCTGCTCCAGGCCTGGGTGGTCAGAGGAGCCCGCCTGGCTCTTTGCGGCCCTCCCAGCGGCTGTGCCTCGGGTTTGTCCTGTTAGCGTGGCTTCAACAGGCCACTGGTCCCAGGCTCGCAGGCGCAGAGGCCATCTGCTCACCTCTGCCTGCTCTGGTTTACTTGTGGGGTTGCCGTGCAGCCCCTGGGGCTGGTATGAGTTTCCTGTTGCTGCTGTAACATGTCGCCACAGATCCAGTGCCTAAAACACCAGAATGTGTTCTCTTAGAGTCAGGAGACTCGAACTGTGAAGTGGCTCTTTACACGGCTAAAACCAACTTGCTGGCAGGCCGTGTCCCCTCTGGAAGCTCTGTGGACAGCAGGCTCCTTGCCTTGGTCCGCTCAGAAGTGCCTGTGTTCCTTGTCTCCTGGCCACTCAGCCCCACCTCTGCTTCCACCTCAGGGTTCCTTCTCCCCCTCATAAGGACCCTGTGATTACTGTAAGGAGAGGGAGAACCACCACTTCCTCCTTGGTTCTTTGTGGGCTTTTGGGCTAGATCTGGGAACCCAATTAATACAAGAACTGGGTGACAAGAGAAAAACATGAGAGTCATGTTAGCTTTACACATTCGTGGTGATCTTCCCAAGAGGGTGAAATGTGAAGAAAGAAATGACTAAAGTATGATGCTGTCACAAAGAAAGAGTGACAGAGAGATCAGGTGAGTCTCTGGACTAGGTATGAAACTTTAGGGACGTCACTCAGGGATATGGGGAGGAGAGGAGATGTGGAAGCTTCTGGAAGATAGGGGTTACTTCAGAGAGCTTATTTATTCAGGTCAGTTGTAGCTCTAATGACCAGATTCTGGGGACCAAGTCTCTTTTCCTGCTTTGGCATGTGAAGGACATCCTTCCTAGAAGAATCTCATGATGTGCTGCTGCATGTAGGGAAACGCAGGCCAAATGGCCCTTTTTCAAATCACAGATTCTCAAGTGACTCGCCTTTGAACTACCAACATTCCCTTTTCCATATTTGAGATGGTACCTCTTTAGCACCTTCCTTTCACTGGCCCCACCGCCACAATCCAGGATCTTCTCCTATCTCAAGATTCTCAGCTTATTCACAAGGGCAAGGTCCCCTCAATGCATGGAAGGCAACATGCTCACAGGTTCTGGGGATTAGGACCTGGGTATTTTGTGGGGCTTCGTCCACCTCCCTAGCGATGTTTCAAAGGGCTTTCTTTACTGCCTCTGCTCTCCCCAGTGCCGCTGGGCAGCAGGCTTTCCTAAAACCATTTTCCTGGTGTCTTCTCATGCTTTGTTATTCTGACAGCCCCATTCCAGTCCCCATGCCATGGTCTGGTCCATTTTAAACTTCTTATATTTTATCAAAAACTCTGCCCTTCCCCCCAGGGCCCCTGGACAGAGTGGACAGGATGTGGGGAATATTCTGCCCCAACTTCTCTGCAGTGGGGAAGGGAAGAGGGAGAGGGAGGAGCCATCCCTCCTCGAAGTGGAAGTGCCGGCCTCTTGGGTCCTGCTGGTAATTATAAGCTTAGTACAAGTAGGTGGTGGCCTCAACAGGCCAAACTCTGGCCCTGGCCCCACCCTCTGGCCGACTCCCTGTCCATGGAAGCCTCATTTTGTATCCTTCCCAGTGCCCACATCTGTACCACACTGCAGTGCTCCTGGTGAGGCCTTCAGCTCCCAAACTTAACTATGCCCTGGGGCCTCCAGTAGGCATCTATTTCCATATTTTGGGGGGGGGAAATAGGGTCCCATGGAGCAGTTCAGTATTTCTGAAGAATTTAGTCCTTAACATTGCTATTATCACTGATATCTTCATGTCTTCTCAGGAGATAGGAAAAGATCTCAACTGTGTTATATCTTTCTCAGCACAGAATCTGGCACTTAGTAGTTGCTTTACATTCCCACTGCATAAATTAATGAGTATTAAGCATCATAAGATAGATGTACAATTATTGCTACAATTCAACACTGTACTGAAGATTCTAGCCAACACAAGAAGACAAGAAAGAAGTACAAAGATTGAAAAGAAACTCTCATTCACAATCACTAGACTTATCTCCAGAAAAATCTAAGAGACCTACATACTATTGTGCCTACTGTGCAGCTGGCCCTTTCTGGATACTTAATATCAGGTGAAGGAATGGCCTCTATCCTCACAGAGCACCCATTTTGGCTGGGGAAGTGAGGCCAACCATCCTTAGGGCAGAGTAACCTGTGGTCCACAGAAAGAGTCCCGAAGCCCATGAACTTGGGTGGGAAAAAAATTACCTCTTTATTTTCATTAACCTCTGATTGAAATTTGGCATTTTATTTAATTATGAATGTAGGCAACAAAACCTCTGTTGTGTTAGCAATACCAATACTTTGTATCAAACAGATGATTTTGAGATCATAATAGTTACTATAGGTATCTCAAAATATTACTTGATCTCAATAGTCTAATGCATTAGCCAAGAACTTCATGTATTTATCCTAATTTTAAAATTAATTTGAAACTGCATTTCAAGGTCACTTTGCTTTGCTAACTACCCCACATTGGAAAATATTACTCGAGAAGAGGCTCAGAGGCTTCATCAGATGCCAAAGGCCCCAGGTTACAAAAAGATTAGGAACTGCTTTAGAGAAGGACCTATTCTGCTTTCGGCAACGCCATCCAGTCCCCCTGCACAAGGGAGTCCCTGTCCCACCCCCACCAGTGAGCCCAGTTCGCTTGTCAGTCATCATCTCAGGATTCTCTGGATGTCCCACCGTTTGATGTTCATGGAGCATTTCAAGGAAGATCTGAGTCCACTCCTGGGGGGGTCTGTAATGCTTGTGTTCCCAGAACAGCTGGGGCTGGGCCAGGCTGTGTCTGCTTCCGACATTATGCAGGGGGAAGAGAGAGGGCTGCCTCTGCTGGTTCTGGTTACTCCAGGGCAGAGTTTTCAGCCTCCACAGTTGACCACTTCCCTTCCTAGGGCATAAGCCAGGTCCTGGCTCTGGGAGAATATGAGAAAACGGAAAGGAAGAGAGAGAAGTAGAAGAGATTTCAGTCAGGGGTGGGCAGGGCCTCTGTTTGGGTTTCCCAGAGTTACGTCTGTGGTCTGGGTGCAGAAGCTCCTCTCCCAGCAGATATGATTCATCTGCAGCAGTGACAGCCACATGATGACATCCATGTGAGGCTTGGGGACTTATTTCAACAATGTAGCTTTATTAAAAGTATATGTTGCTAGGGCTGGGGGTGTAGCTCAGTGGTAGAGCACTTACTAGCATGCATGAGGCCTGGGTTTGATCCCCAGAACTGGAAAAAAGAAAGAAAAGGGGAACTCGGTTCCAATGGCTTCACTGTTCAGAAAGAGCATACCAGAGAGGCCCACATCTCAGTCCTGCCTCCCTCCGTCCCTTCCTTTTCTGGTGAGTGATTTCTCACTAATGTAGCAAATCGGTTCTGAGCGTCAATTGGGAGTTGGGTTCAGAGAACATTGAGGTGAACCAGGCAGGCAGGTCCCCTCTGCCTCATCCCACCCCTCTCCACAGGGAGGCATACCAAGACCTAGTGACAAACTGAACAGTATAAAGGAATGACCAGGGGATGCTGGCAGAGAAGAGATGCAGACCCATTGAGCCATGGAGGCCAGGGGAGGCAAGTGACATTTAAGCTGATATTGAAAGATGAAGTAGAGCTGGCCATGAAGAGGGACAAGCTTCTAAGCAGAGGGAACAGCACATGCAAAGGGGCTGAGGTGGGACAGAGACCCAATAGGAGACCAAAGGAGGCCAGAACCTCAGGAACATCCTGCACTGAGGGAGAGAGGAGAGAAGTGAGGCCTGGAGGAGTGCAGAGGCCACGGGGTTGGAGCCCATTGGGGGTACAAGAAGCCAGGTGGGGAGAGTTAAGCAGCAGAGGGATAGATTTGATTTTTGTGGGGAGAGGGATAGGGTACTGGGGATTGAATTCAGGGGCACTCAACCACTGAGCCCTATTTTGTATTTTTTAAATTTAGAAACAGGGTCCCACTGAGTTGCTTAGTGCCTCACTTCTGCTGAGGTTGGCTTTGGACTCACAACCCTGTTGTCTCAGCCTCCTGAGCTGCTGAGATTACAGATGTGCGCCATTGTGCCTGCTTTTATTAAAGTGTAGTAAAATACACATAACATGAACATTTTAACCATAATGAAGTGTGGACAGTGCGTGGCATTTAGTACATTCACAACATTAGGTAGTCTTCATTGCTACCTAGTTCTGGAACTTTCTCATCTTAAAATGAAACCCTGGGCCCATTAGTCAGCTACTCTTCATTCCTGCCTCTCTCCAGCCGGGAGCACCCACAAGTCTTCTGTCTATCTCTGTGGATTTGCCTCTTCTGGACGTGGCATTGCCCAACATGGGTCTTGGCATCTAGCTTCTTTTGTGAAGAAGCTCAGCTCTGAGCCCTGAGCCCTGAGGTCCATCCATGTCGCCCCGTGGTTGTGCTTTTTTCCCTTTGCGGCTGAATGGAATCCCTTTGCCCAGGTAACCATCTTACTCCTTCACCCACGGGTACAGACTGACTTAAAAAGACACCTCTGGTGGCCAGGTGGGACTTGGATGGCCAGGATGGGAGGGCGGTGGCTGACGCTGATGACTGGCCCTTGTCTTGGGACTAGGGAAAGAAGAGGGACGTGGACAGCGATGGCTTTGGGAGGCAGAGCAGATGGGTGGGGGGTGCACTGGCTGGTGAGAGGCTTGGGAGAGGCAGGGCACGGGTTGCACAGAGGTGTCACCCATGGCAACGGAGGGGCCTGGCGGGCCGGCTGGGGACTGTCCTAACTGTTTGATCCCATGTGCATCCTCAGGGCACAGCTGCTCTTGAAAACCCAGGCTGGGCTGAGATCCCCTCTGGAGCACAGACAGGGGCCCAGGACTGAGCCACAGGCGAAGAAGAGGCTGTGAAGGAGTCACAGTAAACCAGGGGGCAGGAGGGAGACCCCAGGCACGTGGGGACCTGGAAGCCAAGAGAAGAGGGTTTGGGGCTGGAGGGGAGCCGTCCTGCAGGTACAGGGCAGCGCTGATAACACCTTGGGGCAAGTTCTCTGCTTCCCTGAGCTCCTCCTGCCTGTGAGGGCCTGGTGGTGGCAGGGGCTCTGGATGTGTTCTCTGGCGTGGATTAGGGACGGACCTGCCAACCGGGGACATCAGTAGCAGTGCCTTGTTCCACCTGCTGGCCATCGGTGGAAACTGCTCTCTATGGGTATGGCCTGGCCTCCTGGGGGGCTGCCCACCTTCTCTCCACTCAAGGAGTGAGGCCTACACCCAACTGGGACACCCCTGCCCCCTGGCCACCATCTGTCTCAGGAGAGGACTGGTGACTCTCTGCTTTGGCCAGTGAGCCCTAAGGGCAGGTGCTGGGCTTCTGGGAAGTGTCTTCCTGCCAAGGAGAGCAGGGCTGAGGTGGAGGCTCCTGGGTCCTAGGAGCTGTTCACAGTGTCTGGTGGCCACTTCCTGGCTTCAGGTTTTGAATGCGGCTCCTCCTCCCTGGGGTCAGGGGTGGGCCCCAGCCAAACGGGCCCGCTGTTGGAATTGGCTCTGATCAGGGCCCAGTTCACTCTGCGTGGAGACCCGCTCACCTCCACCAGGTCTGTCTGCTGGAACTGCTCCTCAATGTGTCACCTCTTCCGCTCAAGCAGGACTGGACTCCAGCAGGGTCAAAGGATGACATTCCCAGTCAGGGCTGGGAGCAGGACTTCTCATTTCCTTCGGGGAGCAGCCTTGGGCTGGTGGGGTGACTGGGTCCCCGCCTTCCCTCCTGCTGTGGCCCTCACTCCCTTCTCACCGTCCCCATCCTGAAGCCAACCTGAGCTGGTCTCTGCTGTCTGCACCAAGGTGCCCAAGCCAGGAGAGGGAGGGGGCAGAGGGGACCAGGTCCCTGCGTTAGAGCACAGGGCAGTGTGGAGGCCCAGCTGGGCACAATAGCCCTGAATGGGAGGTGGCAGGAGGAAGGGACCAACCACTCCTCTCATGGGTGGCAGAATTTGCAAAACATCGGTGGCTTTATCAGTTATTTCCCCTGTCACAGGTTGGAGGTATGAAGTCTAGGACATGCTGGGGACCCTCATACCCTCCAGCTCCCTGCCTGGCCATTCCCAGGGGCCTTCCTCCTCCTGGAGGCAGCACCTGTGCTTCAGGAACAGTCCCAGGAAGAGAGACAAAGGACAGCAGATGCGTGTCAGCGTCTCTGCCAGGGGGTTTCCAGAATGGCCTCCAGACAGGCGGAGCAGCCTGGCCCTGGAGCACCGTGGGCAAAAGCCTGGGAGTCAGGCCACACAGAGGGGCAGAGCTGGAGACTGGAGGCCACAGTCTAAAGAGCTCCCCAGGCCCCGAATCCCACTGCACCCAGACTAGCCTGGCTCTGGTTGATTGACTGGTGTTTCTGTCAACTGTACAGATGTCAGGCTGTTTGTGAGGCTGCTTGTGTCACCACCTAGGCCAGCCGGGGAGTACCCTGTTTTATAACAGCTGCCCTGCCGGGAGCGATGTTCTCCATATATGAGCAACAATACCTGCAACCACCCACAGCTGCAGCGCTCTGGTGGTGAACTTGAGGAAAACCCACACCCCTGGGGCCCGAAGGCCAAGTCAGAACTCCTGGTGGCCAGGACCAGGACTCTGCATTTTGATGCAGGGGATCCTCATGGCACCCGCTTTGAGAACCAAAGTGGAACTATGTGCCCTGGGATCCAACCCAGAGCCTGCTACCAACTTGGTCTTTTCAGTGACAGTCACGCAGAGCTTTTCCTTGTGTGTGTTTGTGGTGGGGGTGCCTGGGTCTATGCTGAGGAGACGCCCTTCATTTCCTCTCCACCAGTGTCTCCCCTTTCTAGAAAGCACGAGGCTAGGCGGCCATTGCCTTAGCTGAGGCCACACTGCTGTTGAGTTGGAATCCAGTTCTGACGGTGCCTCTGTCCTGCTGGCATGTGGACTGTCACTCACACTAGACAAAGGGTCTCTAGCCTTCCTCAGGCTCCCCAGCCCCCCATGCTGGAGTCTGTCCTTGTCACTGTGCCATGACACAGGGACCACGTCGTTCCATCCCTGCCTCCTCCATCTGCCTTGCAAGGTCTCCCTGCTCCCACTCCCTCCTTCCTCAGGTCTCTCCCTCTCACAGTGCTCAGGGTGCTTTTCATAAATCTCATCTCTTTTTTGAGATGCTTCTCAGGCTTCAAAAAATTATGCATTATAATGACCTTTCTGTCCTCCCCACCAGGGTAGGACTAAAACAATTTTACTTGAACCCCAAATCTCACCGTCCTTCGGTGGCTTCCCCTTGCTCCTGGGATGGAATTCCCACAGCAGCGTGGAGGTCTGTCCTTGCCCCCCCTCAGGCCCGCTGGGCTCCTCGCTAGCCTGCTCAGTCCCTTGCCTTGCCTTCCAAGGCCTATGCAGAGTCGCTCCTACAGAAAGAGTCCCTGGGGGGCTGGGGCTCAGCGGTAGAGCACTCACCTAGCACGTGCGAGGCCCTGGGTTCGATCCTCAGCACCACATATAAATGAATTAATTAAATAAAGATATTGTGTCCAACTACAACTAAAAAATAAATATTAAAAAAAAATAGTCCCTGAATCAAGAAAGGCGCTGACCAGGTGTCTGCTTTTTGCAACCCCCAGTAAAATATTCATTCACTTGAGAAACACTTAGTGTATACTATGTGCCAAGCGAACATACTTATTTTTGTTTTAAAAATGCACCACTTGGCTTGAGAAATCACAATCTGTGCCTGTTTCCTCATTCACCAGTAAAATGGGGATGAGAGTATCCCTTGGGCCTGGAGCCTGGAGGAGCTAATGCTGGGACAGGGTTCAGCTCGTGCCTAGCACATATGTAAGTGGGGCTGGAGGAGGGTCAGGAGGGCCAGCACCAGGGCAGGAATAGGGTTTGCACCAACAGGACGTGGGCCTGGCCAGCACTTGCTGGGTTTTCCTTGGGTCCTGGTCAGTGGCATCTGGGTTCTTGAGTGGTCACTGGCCACACTGCAGGCTATCATCGATGGTGCTCAGGAAGGATTACCAAAGCCAGTATCCTGGAAGGTTCCAAGCCCCTTTCCATCCTTGTGCGGAGGGTGCAGAGGAGTCTCTCCTCTGTGGTGTTAATTCTGGCTGCTGGAAAAAGTGGTGGGGGAGGAATATGCACATTAGAACGATCCTCTCATATGCAGGCACTCTCTGCTGCCAACCGTGGGCTGGGTCGGAGCACACAGGTGACTTTGGAAAGCTTTTCTGGAGGAACACCAAGGTGCCGTATTTGGATGACACAAGTGTTGATATTTGGATGCAGTTTTAAGCCATTCTGTTGAGAAGCTGCATTGTTTCCTTTTGCTGAACTAAGATGATAGAAAATCCAGCATCCCATTTCAGTTGCAAACTCAGAATCAAAAAACCCAACTTAAACTGACCTAAGTAATGAAGGAATTTTGTTACTTAACTAGATTAGTGGCAAGTAAGCTACAGGTATGGTCTGATCAGGACTCTGGCTGTTTCTCTGTTCTATTGGTCCTGCTATTTTCCTTGGGTTGATTTTGTTTCCCTCCTTTTTGATCAGACCTAGAGATTTAACTGCTGATTTAGAGAAAATACAGCATTTAGAGGGGACTGCAACATCCAGAATGTGTCAAACGCTAGAACCAGGTTTCCTCAAAAAGGAAGGAGAATCTGCAGAGTGCAGACATAGACAGTGCATGGATTTTATTTGGATCCTTTTGGATCAATGTTTTTTTAAGCACTTAAATAAAACCTAGGAAATTTGAACACTGGATGGGTATTATGTGTTTTTTTTTTTTTTTTTGAATTATTTGTTCTTTTTAGTTATACATGACAGTAGAATGTAATTTTTCCTGGTGAATTAACCATGAATTTTGATTCTAAATAATTGAAAATTCTGGTGCTGAGTATGTGGCTTAAGTGGAAGCACACTCACCTGGCATGCGTGAGGCACTGGGTTCAATCCTCAGCACCACATAAAAATAAATGAAATAAAGTTATTGTGTTCAACTACAACTAAAAATTATATTAAAAAATAATTGAAAATTCTACAACAATTAAATAAAATGTGTGATCTTGGATATTTATAGTACATCAAATGTAAGCATTAAGTGCCTATAAACTGCCAATGATAACTTTAAATCGTGTTATGTGATATAATCAGGTTTTTAAATTTTTTTTAATTAATTAATTTTTTAGTTGTAGCTGTTCACAATCCTTTTTATTTATTTTTATGTGGTGCTGAGGATCGAACCCAGGGCCCCCACATGTGCTTGGCGAGTGCTCTACCGCTGAGCCACAACCCCAGCCCCTGAGGTTTTTTCTTTAACATGTAACATGACATTGCTATTAAATGTAGAGTTACTTTATATCAACAGAAACAATATCACTGCTTCCTAATTAATCTTATGCTTTTATATTTTTTTAAATTAAATTATAAGAATAAACAAAACAATCATAAATATTACATGAAAAACAATAAATAATTATCCTGCATTCAAATGTCTTTTGTTAAGATGTTTGATTTAAGCTTTTATTTTTATTTTTTAATTTATTCTAATTTGTTATACATGATGGCAGAATGCAATTCATTTCATATATACATATAGAGCACAATTTTTCAAGACACTGGTTGTACACAAAGTATTTTCACACCATTCATGTCTTATACATGTACTTGGGTAATGATGTCTATCTCATTCCACCATCATTCCTACCCCTTGTCCCCTCCTTTCCCCTCCGTCCCCTAGTAGAATGTATTTTGACATATTACGCATACATGGAGTACAACTTCCCCTTCTTGTGGTTGTGCATGATGTGGAGTTATACTGGTCATGTATTCATATATGAACATAGGAAAGTTCTATCCGATTCATTCTATTGTCTTTCTTTCTCCCATCCCCCCTCGCTTCCCTTTATGGTTTTTAAATTAACCATCTTGAAGAGATGTAAACCGCAGGTTAATAGGGCTTCAGGAATCTTCTGTCTTCTTGTCCCCACCCTGCCCAGAATGAAAAGTTTTAAAAAGTGGACTTTCCACTGTGATCAGCAATTTAATTTCATGGAATTTATCCAGGAAGTAGCACTTGAACGGAACACACATTCACCCAAGTGTGGGTGAGGAGGTTTATTCTGGCATATTTATAGTAGCAAAGGTAAACAACCCAAGTCCATCCAAAGAAGGCTGGTTAAACCAACTACAGCATTTTAAAACTAAAGCTGACCAGATCCCGTGCCTGACTCCCATTTACCCTCACCTGACCCTTGTCTTCCACCATAATCAGGTGAAATGTTTTCTTTCATGACTCTGCGTTTGGCCATCAGCATGAGTGCCTGGGCAGCTCCTCCACTAGCCTGTCCACTGTGCAATGTCAAGATCTGCACAGGTGCAGGCTCCTTGGTGACGAGGAGAGCTGCGTAACAATGATCTTTGTTCTTGAGACTTGCAAACTGAAAAGTATCTCACAACTTGGTGGTTAGGCCCAGATGTGCATCCTTAGGCACTCACAAACCTCTGGTCACGGTCACCAGCTGTGAGAGGGTGCGAAGTCTGTGGTCACCTTCACCACCTGTGAGAAGGTGCCCAGTGTGTGGTCACCATCGCCAGCTGTGAGAGGGCACCCAGTCTGGGAACACGCCCTCACCCAGTTCTATAAGCCACTTAGTTTCCGACAGACAGACTCTGGCCAGGAGTCCTGCATTTCCTCTTCAGCTGGCTTTATGTACCTTCCTGGCCTTAACAACTGTCTGTTGCTTAATTGGCCTGTTGTGTGGAGAGCAGCAAGACTGGGGTCTGGTAACAAAATCATACAGAGGAATACTGTGAGTCAGGCACACTGGTGCAACCTGGAATTCCAGGGGATCGGGAGGCTGAGGCAGGAGAGTCGAAAGTTCCAGCCCAGCCTCAGCAACTTAGTGAGGCCCTATCTTAAAATAAAAAATAAAAAGGGCTGGGGATGTAGCTCAGTGTAAGTACCTCAGGGCTCATCCCCAGCACCAGTCCCCTGCCAAAAAAAAGGCAGGCTGGGGATGTGGCTCAGCGGTGGAGCCCTCGCCTAGCACGTGCAAGGCCCTGGGTTCAATCCTCAGCACCACATATAAATAATTAAAAAAAAAAATATTGTGTCAACTACAACTGAAAAATATAAAAAAAAAAAAAAAAAAAAAAAAAAAAAAGAAAGAAAGAAAAAGTTAAAGGAATTCTGTGCCGGCTTTAAAAAGAATACAGCAGCGGTATGAACCTGTAATACAGAATGATCTTCAAGATTTATTATTCAATACAAGTTAATATACTTAACTAAATCAAATATAAATTATAAAAAATTCATGTGTAAGGAAAAAGGGATCAATATTTATCCTTATAATATACAGAACCCACAAGTTACCATCTCTGGGGAAGAAAATGGGCTTATGGGGTCTTTCACTGCATGTCCTCTTAAATCTTCAGGTGAAAAATATGTAACCACATGTGTGAACATTATCTACTGTAGAAAAACAATTAAAAAGCCAGAACAAGCTTTCTGGGTGCCTGGACACAGGGTTAGTAGCCAATAACGGTCACCATGGGTGAACAGCAGCACCTGCAGGCCCAGGCCTGTGCTGTACATTCTGGTGGCTGTACCTTCTGGTGGCTGGGGGCTGTGGGGCTCCTTCTTGGCCCCAGGCAGCTGGTCTCCACCTGTGAGTGTTGAGGCAGGAGGCAGGGCCGGCTGGGATCCGCCCATTCAAGGCAGTAAACACTGTCAGTCACAGGGCTTTCCCACCTGCTATTTTTCTATTGTGCTCCTAGTCTCACACTTCTCTTTTCCAACAAAGGAGGGTAGAATGTTCTTTTAACAAGGTTTATGGAATACTAGATTCCCGGCTGAGTTTTAGGCAGAGTCTACAGGGTGTTGATATGGGATGTCTACAAGACACAGCAAACAATGAAATTGTTAATGCTTCCTTACTGCCAGCTTCAAAAAGAAAAAAGGAAGATGGAGGAAGATACATGTTGGCCCTGCAACACAGCCCTGGAAAACTTGGGCCAGCCTCACCTGGGGAGAGTGGCTGGGAGGTCAGGGGTGAAGGGAGATTTACTTTCACATTTTTGAGTGTTTTGATTTAATGTTTTTAAAGACTTTTTTTCAAGAGTAGTTTCGGGTTACAGCAAAACTGAGCAGGAGAGATTTCCCACACACCCTCTGCCTCACAAGCATGATGTTCACATGAACTGCACTATTCAAAAAATTGATTGAAACGATAAAAAAAAAATATTGAAAAAAGAATCAATTGCTTTGTAACTGATTTGTTGAAACTTCTGTGTGAAATTACTTTTCCTTTGGTTTCCTGGTTGACACTTCTGGAAGTTTGTGCATCTTTGTAGAATAAAATTTCTCAACAATGCTTCTTGCAAACTAATTCTCTAACTCCATGATGACAGGGGGATAGATTTTTGTTTTTGTTTTGTTTCTCTTGGGGTTTGAGATCACAGTCTTGCACCTGCTAGGCAAGTGCTCTAGAGTGAGATATACCCCCAGCCCTTTACTTCAACTCTTATCAGTGCTGCTTGGACTAAGTGATAAAAAACATACTTAACAGTAAAGCTTAGAATTTCCTGCACAGCTATCTGGGATCTGGGTCTCAGTTCTTTCCGCTAACTTGTTTCACAGCCACACAACTAGAAGGGGCACCTAGGCCGTGGGTTACAAAGCCTAGGCCTCGGCCACTGCCCTGAATGGCCTTTTGGGAGATCAGCTTCAAGATGCTGCCCATGGGGACTTCTGCAGACTTGGGAGCTGGTGTAGCTCAAGGCCACCGGTATCCACGAACTCCTTACAGAAATGGGCACTCTGCTTACTTCTGTTAGAGCTATCCTGAGCAGAGCAGTATGCAGAAAACCTTGTAATTTGAAAGTAGTGTTCCTACTTCTTTACAACAAATGGCTCCTAAAGGAACAGAAAGCTTAAATGGACTCTCACTCATTTATACTGTTTAGAAACCGTAACAACTCAGAAAGTCCCTTATGGCTGAAGATACATGCTTCCACTGTTCCTTTATTCATCCAAGTGAACAAATGTGTACAGTATAAACACTACTGTTATTACCAACAGGATCTTCCTTTCTCTAGGCAAAGAAACGACTGAGATAATTACAAGCATGCATAAATACCATTTAAAACACTAAACTAGGGCTGGGGTTATGGCTCAATTGTTGGGTTGGATGCTCAGCACCATGTAAAAGTAAATAAATAAAATATTGTGTCCATCTACAACTAAAAAAAAATTTTAAAAACCCACTAAACTAAAAAATAATTAAATTCTAGGCCTGAGAATTTATCTATTTGAGAAACCCTCTCTAGAATTAAAGTAGTAATGACAAGAATGGCCATGAAATTTGAGATAGGATTTAGTCCCACTCACTCATCTGAACCACTATTTACCTCCTCTAATTATGCAATTATCTCCTCGAATTATGATGAAGTTATGAATCTTCTTCTAAGAGAGTCACCACGCCCTCACAGGCAATAGACTACTAGAATCTCAGGGAGCCCACAAACCCCAGTCAACAAGCCTAGGGGCTGGGCCGGGAAATCGGGAGCCTCTACTGCTGGTTCTGCAGCTCAGTTTCCTTGGCCTCAAGCAGTCTTACTACAGAAGCTCTGCCTTTCCTGTGTGGAATCAAGTGGCATAAGGAACTTCTGGAGGAGAAAACAGCACAGCTAATCAACAGGGGTCTTTAAAGTGATAGTTGTATTATTCCTACCCAGAAAACTATTTTCTACATCAAATTTGGACTTTAAAAGAATTTGCAGGTGGCAACTTCAAACAATTTAAATATAAAGTAAAAGATAATTCCCATTTGAAGTGGGATTCTGGATCAAAGGATGGAACTATCAAAGAGACATCTGACTGACACCTGAAGTCTCTGGGCTTAAGAGGAAGTCTATTTGAATTCATAAAACAACAATTACAATGCCAAGGACTCGACTCAATTAGATTAATGACAGAAACAGAAATGAGTTCAGAGACCTGGAACAACAAAGTAAGGAGAAAGACCCTGAAGAGACCCTCCTGGTTTAAACAACTAAAATGCTGAGTGAAATAAAAAAACATGTTCTAAAAAAATAAGCCACAGGCTGCCTAAGAGGTTAGCAGACTGATTCCCCATGTGGAAACAGGACTTGGGCCTTGGGAGGCAGGTGAGCACAGCCTTCCCCTGAGGCTTCCACAGAACCCTGGAGAGCTCTCCATCGGATTTCACCACTGTCTAAGGTGAAAGATCAGCTTCAACTTCAAGCCAGTGACAGGAGACTCTCCACAGATGAGAAGAAAATGTCTACCCTGTCAAAAATCAACATACAGGCTGGGTGTGGTGGCAAACACCTGTAATCCCAGTGGCTTGGAAGGCTGAGGCAGGATCACAAGTTCAAGGCCAGCCTCAACAACTTAGCGAGGCCCTAAGCAATCAAGAACCTGTCTCAAATAAAACATAAAAAGGGCTGGGGATGTGGCAATCCCTGGTTTGGAGGGGGAAGACACAGAAACTGATAATTATTAGTAACAACAAACGATAAAAATGACAAAGACTTTATATACTGGAATAATCAAAATATAACATAACCATGATTATATTTACAGAAATAAGATGTAAGTTTTGGAAAAATCAACAGGGAATAACAGACAATAAAAAAAATGACCAAGGAGATTCTACAAAAGAAAAAAAAAGAGAACTTGAAATAAAAATTCAGTAGATGAATTAGATAGACTAAGCAGAGCTAAAGAGAAAAAATTCAGCAGAAGACAGAGTGGTAGAGATTATCAAGATCTACAGATCTATAGAAGACAATGAGCAGTTAAAGCGAAATGGAAGACAGAACGAGGTCTAATGTACCTCTGTTAAGAACTGCAAAGGACAGAAAATGGGAAGAGCCAAGGTGACTTCTAGCATTTGAACACAATGAAAATGGCTGGGTGACCACAGAAAGGAAAATGGTAAAGAATGTAACTTCAAACTAGAGAGAAGTGGAGGGGGAAAGAAAAGCAAGAAAGGGGGACTTCTCCCTACTCTTCAAAACCATGGCATGGAGAGCCTGGGCCAGCAGGGAGAGGAGGGCAAACTGCCCACGAGGGTGAGTCGTGTGTCCTGGGCACATCTGCCAGGAGGGCTGGAGGCACCCCAGGCTTCTATCAAACCCTCAAGAGTTTTTTTTAGGAAGCGCTTGGTGAGGAGGAAGATCACGTCTGCTAAAGAGAAAGGAAAATGAGAAGTCATGAAAGGCGGGCAGGCCTGTGGCAGAGAATGAAAACCTAGATCCCTCCTGCAGGGAAAACAAAAAAGATGAGGACCCAGAGACCTCCTATGGCTTTTTCCACATTCTATTCTGAGTTTCACCCTAAAACTAACGCTGGGACTGGAGCTGCAGAGAAACCAGGAAAGGTGTGGATGATGCTGCTGCCCAGGGCAAGGATGCTGAATGGAGGGGCCACCCCGACACCTGGGCTGCAGGGAGCCAGATGCTGGAGGAAGGAGAGGAGAGGAAGACCACCACAGAAGGCGGCCAAGAGGTTCAGTTTACTTCCAGAGCAGTCCCCCCTCGTCTATGAAGCACCTGTACACTATTCACTCCTTTTCAACAAAAATATTGCAATGTAAGGATGTGTAAGGTTGGTCTTGAAAAGTGTCTTCTTGTATAGTTAGCACATGTTAAGACATGAGTCTTTCAATTGCCTTGTTCTGGTGATAACTTCAACAGCCATTTAAACTTGCCCAGCTCAGTGTGGGGTATAAACGGCCTGAGAATTTAAAGTTATCTCTGATGCAGCTTCTATATAATAATCTTTCTGTTAAAACTAAATGTGACTCAACTGAAGTCAAATGTGAACTCAACAACTTGCAGTTGTTTTGTTGACATGCTGAATGCCACCCAACCCCCCAAAAATCTTTTTTTGTACTGGGAATTGAACCAAGGGGTATTTTAACACAGAGCTACATCTCCAACACCCCTTTTTATTTTGGGACAGACTCTTAGCAAGTTGCTGAGGCTGGACATTCCAATCCTCCTGCCTCAGCCTCCCAAGTCACTGGGATTACAGGGATGTGCCACCATGCCTGGAAATCAACAAAATTTAAAAAAAAAAAAAAAAAAAAAAAAACCACATAAAATGGGAATTGAGCAAGACAACATGGGTCTCTAAAAAATAAATGCTGAAGGAAAGCATTCATAGAATAATACAGTGTAGTTCTCTTCCTATAAAGCCCAAAACCTGACAATATTTAACAATACTGTTTGGGGATAAACATACAAAATAAAGGAAATGATAAAATTCAAGGCAGTGGTGAGCTTTGAATGGAGAGGGTAAGGATGTAATTTGGGAGGTAAAGAGGGTGTCCTGAGATACCAGTAATATTCCATTTCATAACCCAGGTAGTGGGTATGTGGGTGTTTTATTCTTTTGCATAAAGTACTTTAAAAGACACAAAAAATACGGTATATAAAATATATAGCACATAAAATATCATATATACACACATATTAAAATATAATTAAATTACACACAGCCAAAAGGTGGGGCACACTGGAAGCCCCTTCATGAAAAGCCCTGGCCTCCTGAAGGGTGCCTTGTCAAATCTGCAGAAGGCTTTCCTAAGCTGAGTCACCTAATACGATGCCAAGAAATGAACAGCAGCTCAGCAGCTCGGAAGGTGACTGATTTCTTGAGCTCCTTCAGTCTTGGGCAATGCACCCCCCCCCCCCCCCGAGGTGTGAGGGCTCCGTGACTGAACTGACATCTGACCAGCTCTGGTACAAACACAGGCAAATGAGTGGCAGCCCCATCCCTCTTAGAGTAATAGCAGTTTCAGCTGGTGGGGTGGAAGCTGTTGGGGGATGAGCCCCCGGCCCCTGCTTCTAAACAGAGCTGCCTGATCTTTATTCATTGTATTCACAGGGCCTCTGAATACAGGTCTGTTTGAAGGACTCCACCTGGAAAAAAGTGTGAACAGAATTTAGAGCAATCTCAGCTTTGTGGAGTTGGGAAGAGAAGGCAGATAACTGTTCTCAATGTTTTCATTCTATAAATGCAAAAGCAGAGGTGATAGTTATGAATTAAGTAATACTGACTTGAGGGAGATAATGGACTTTAAAAACAATATAAAATGTACCACTCACGGTGACCCAAATGTGCACCCAACAAGCTATTTGCACTGCAGCAAATTTTAGGATTGAGAAGAAATACCTCAAGGCCATATGACAAACATCGAGAGATGGCCAAGCTGAGCTGAAGCCAGCCTCCTGCTCAGTGCTCTGTCTGGGCTTCTTCCCACTTACACAGCAGTGGTCCCTCCTGGCTGGGGGAGTTTCCCATCTCCATCAACTCCGCCACCCATTAACCTAAAGGCTCAGAGACAGTGGAGGAGCTAGTGATAAGCCCTCTGAGCTCATCTGAGGCAAATTAACTTAGGCCAACCTCAGCAAGAAAGTATCTGGTCCCCCTGGCACTCTCTGCTACACCCATCTAACTTGCCAGTGTTGCTGGAAAGGTCGAGCAGCCAGTCTGTCCAAGAACATAATGACTGGTTCACTGTTCTCTTGTTCACCAGCCCTAAACAACTGGCGCGTGGGTGAGTCCTTGCTGGGAGACACGGTACTTGCAACTGTGCTAATTAGGCAGCTAGAAGACAAAGGAATGTGTTTTGAAATAGCACACCATACACATCTTGGTTAAATGAGGACTGAAATTAGTATCTGGACACAGCTGAATTTCACTGACAACTGGTAGGTTGGATTATAAGAACGAATTTGAAAATTCTAGCCCCCCCAATTTGGGTTACAACTCAATTATTAGAATGATTAGAATTTTCCGAAGGAAAATGATAACTTCTTGATCCTCATCAGAGGCTTCATTCACTAACTCTTGTGGTATCTGAAGGTGACAGAAGAACATATTGTTTTTTGACTGGTGCTACCAAATTGAATGTCCCATCAACAAAGATAAATGACTTGTTTTCAAGCCCTAGACTTTAAAGAAGTTTTGTGCAGTGCCTCAAGAAGCTGTTTCCAGAAGCACTTAAAAATTGTTGCCACGTGGGCTGCAGTTGTGGCTCAGTGGCAGAGCACTTGCCTAGCATGTGTGAGGCCAAGTTAGATTCTCAGCACCACATATAAATAAAAGCTTATCAGCTTTTTGATTACAAAATTACTTAACTAATGCTTTATTGGACTGCAACATACTTACAGTTCATTTAACTGACAAAACACCTAAAATGCTCACCTGTACTTGAAATTATCGATATCTGTAATAAATCCAAATGCCACACTTGAGCTACCAAAGCTGTCTTGCTGATCAGGTGGATCTCAGTAGCCTCTATGATCAGTCACTAACCAAACACTAAATCAAGGAGGCTGGGACTTTTCAGTTGCTTTAATTTCCGTACTGGGCTGAGGTTGAAGGCCTTCAGTCTGTCTTCCTTTTTACTCCTCTGAGGCTCATGTCAGCAAGGATGTTTTCTAATGTAACTTCCAGTTCCTTTGGGTTGCCATTGGTTCTCATCTTCTGGAGTCTCATACTTGCTGAGGTTCACTGGACGCTTAGTAGGTATAATAGGCCAGGCTGCATGTAGTTTCTGTGAGCTAATCCTCACAGGCCTATCAAATATAAGTGTTCTAGTTGTCCCTATTTTATAGGTGAGGAGACCAAAGCCTGGGGCATTGTCTAGGCTGGTGTACTTAACACTTACGTCTGATTTTCAGAAATAAAATGATATTTTTCTTCAAAACCATCCCTGGAGATTCAAGTTAGCCAGTCTGAGACATTTCTCCTTGGTCCTCCTGTGCATCTCCAGCTTTGCCTTTCTACTACTAAATCCATCTACCTGGATTGACACCCTTATCTCTGGGACATGCTTCCCCTGCAAACTGCCCCCAAACAATCCCAACATTCCTCATGCAGCATGTCCCTGCAGTGGTTCCTTGGCTGTCTTGGGGACCCTGACGTTTGCCTTGCCCTAATGGCAAGCAGATCTTATCACTTCCCAGCAAGCAAGTTCCCTTTCAAACCCCCACCCAGCCCACACTGGGAAGCATGGGGTTCACTTCCGTCAGTCTAAAGCCCGTACTTTTTTCCTGGTTCAGCATTCAATAATCTGTTCCTGTATTCCACATCCCACTACTGTACATTCTGTAACAAGTCTCGAGTCTTATTTAAGGTGCTTGAGAAAAATACCTGTGCTGCTCACTATAGCTATATCTGAGTAGGACTAGTCTGTGGACTATATCGGACTATTTAGCTACATCAGGACAGTGTCACCTGTCTTTTTCTATGTACTACAATGGTGTTATTAAGGAGACCCAGAATACTTTAAAAAAATGACTTAAAACTAGAACTTAAAATGTCACATTAATAACTACAACTTCATGGTACCTAGTTATTTTTATCTGCTGGAAGCCTACAAAGATGCTCTGTATACAGGCAGTGCTCAGAAATGCTTAGCTACCCATGGCTCAGTATCACATCAAAAGCAAGGCAGGTGCCACTCAGAACTCAGCTGAGATATTCAAACACATGAACTGAGGTTTCTCAGAAAGCATGGCTTGGGAACCTGAGCCAAGCCCTCTAAGCACACCGCACCACTTCATTCAAGAGCCTCAAAAGGAGGCAGCTGCTGCTACCTGTCCTATAGCCAGGGATGCTGTAGCTCAGTATTCAAGTCACTCCTTCAGCTAGAACATACTCAGGATGTGGTAAGTCTAAACTCTAGGTTAAAAAGGCAGATAAAGGAGACAAGAAAGATTAGTAGACACTGATAACTCATCATATAGTTATTCAAAATTATTTCAGCTTTTCCCGATTTTTTTTTTTTTGTACTAGGGATTAAGCCCAGGGTGCTTAACTGCTGAGCCATGTCCCCAGTCTTTTTTTGTTTATTATTTAGAGACAGGACCTTGCTGAGTTACTTACAGCCTTGCTAAGACTGTTTTGCCCTTTGCTTAACCAATTCTACATGCCTATATTCTTTGAAGTAATTTTAAATTAGATACCACTCCAGGGTTGGTGCAGGGTGGCTCCATTTTACAACCTATGGCCTTTTGAAACCCTAGTTAATAATTCTTAATGTTCAAAACATAGTTTAAAAATGTGTGGACCTGGTCTGACATAAACTCTTCTGTCAGAGGGCTGGGATTATTACATGAGGTACAATAATACAATTTTGCATCTGTCAGAGAATGTGGAGCAGGAAGGCCAGACCCCAGTGCACATGTGTTCCTTTCTCTTTGCGCCACTGTCACTCCAGCAGGTCCTTGCCAGATGTCTTCTCTCCATGCCACAGATGAAATGGTTTGTCACAGAAGTGCATTTTAGGCGGGCCTAGGGATATAGCTCAGTGATAGAGGGCTTGTCTAACCGGCACAAGGCCTGAGATCAACCCTCATCACATTTTAAAAAAAGTCCTAAAAAATAAATATTAAAAAAAAAAAAAAGTCCTTTTCAGGTGACCTGCTTTTACCCACTTTCAGAGTCTGTGTGAGAAACTGATATACATTCAACCATATGCAAGAAAGAAAGAATGTAGTCAGGCACCGTGGTGCACACCTGTAATCCCAGTAACCTGGGAGGCTGAGGCAAGGGATTCCAAATTCGAGGCCAGCCAGGGCAACGGGAGACCCTATCTCAAAATAAAAAGGACTGGGGATGTGGCTTAGTGATAGCATACCCTGGTTCAACCCCAGCACTGCAAGCAAAAACATTTGGCACCATATTGTGTTCCACAGGAGTTACAGAGGGTAAGAGACCAAGGAACTGTGCAGAATGATAAAGCATAATAAAGCAGCTTTTAAATGTACCTGTTAAGTTCAAGTGAACCCAAACAATAAGAAAACTACAGATTCTAAGTCTCACCTCCCCAAACAGTAGTGCAGGACAGCTCTGCCTCATTACTTACAGAAATGCAGTTATATCCAGATTAGTACTCAAAACACACAGCAACTACATCGCAACCCACCTTTGGAAAACAGACTATGTGAAGGAAGACAATCCAAAATGAAAAGTGTGGTTTCCAGAGCAATTTATTCATTAAAATCTATTCAATATGCCATCAACAGTTTTCTGTGTGTACTGTGCTGATAAATAGACACTGAGAAGATTTAACAAGTTCATCATTTAATAAGTCTGAATTCATTTTCACCACATGGTATTGTACACGGTCATCTGTTGAAACAGATTTCTTTTTAACAGATCTTAGTTTAAAAAAGTCATAGATACTGTGAGTTCTGTATAAACTGGTGGATAGCAAGTTAATTCCTTTGTTTTGACTTATAAGCCTCAACTTCACCGCAGAATAAAGAATGTAGGCCAAAGAAAGCATAATCGGTCACTCGTATAGAACAGTATTGTTTCTATAATTTGAAGCTTTCTGAATGGACGGGTTCAGGCCTGATCCAACTGTAAAAAGATTACTTAATGAATAGACTATATGGAAATTGTACAAAATGTTATTAACTTTAATCATTAATAGCTTAAACAGCACTATATTACTAATTGCTATTCAAAATCAAAAACCTGTTTTTGAATCCCCGAGGAGGCAGCAGGTGTGCACAACCATGCCACCCTGTTTTTACGGGCGTGTCAATACATTTTCCAACAGAAACTTTGGCTTTAGGAAAGAGTCACAAACATTTAAAAGAATGGCTTTAATCATCATTTTAAGTATACGGTAGGGGAAGTGTGCTTTAATTAAATATACATCATACCAGTGATGCTGGCAAGGTTGAGATAGTTACTCCTACTGTTGATAGCTATAAAAACTAGTTTGTACATGATAAGACAATGAGAGGAAAAAGCAATCCCTTTGAAACAAAATTTTAAAATAAAAAAATGTTCACAGTGGTTTGTATCAACAGTATGCATTTTATGACAATAACATGTACAGATTCAGAGCACCCTAGGGCTCTCTTTATATCCTAAGGAAAATGAGCATTTACATTATTCATGGGTTGTACTGAATTTAAAAAAGATCAATTGTACACTTACCCCGTAGACAGGATAACTGTCCTGGGGTGTACAGCTTTAACACCATCATTAAAGTTGTTTGCAAAAGGAATATTAAAAAAAAAAAAAAAAAAAAACTAAACACCTTTTCTTGGGAGTGGAGTGTCTTTCATTTGCTGTTATAACCAGCAAATGCCATTCATTAACTCAAAAATGGAAGGAGGGGCCCCCACAAACACAGATCTATCTGAGCAGGCTGACCAGTACACATTACAGCTTTAAAAATGAAGGTTATATACTCTATGTTACAAGTCCCAACTAGGCAGTGTCAAAATGACATCTATTTCTTTGCTTGCTTTGTGATCATACCCCTTGGAGGTGTTACAGGTCTTGTGGCATTCGGCTTCTTTTTCTCTGCAGGCTTTAAAATCTAAAGAGATTTAAGAAAATACAATGCATTTTAAGAAATATACTCAACATAAAATCTTCATAAGCTTAAAAACCTCATTTAAATCTTTTGCTCAAAAAGGTTTCTGGATGTTTAAACCTGGCCCAACAACTTGGAAACCCTCACTCATGTATTAGCACAACCAAGATGGCTTACAATTGCATGATGAACAAACACAATTCTAAGTCTGCAGTGCCTCTAGCTATCACTACCGACACAAATTCTCAAACCCCTGAGATCCTTGCACAAATCTCTGGGAGCTCCAAGTTCCCTCTGCAAAGTGGTAAAAGAATTGTTTTAATTCATTTAACAGGCTACTGCCACAAGATTTTGGTGGCTATATTTATGTTTCTGACTGGGTCAATTTGAAGTTGCCCATGTTTATCATAATAAGCAATTGAGAAAAAGATTGAGGCAGACGCTCACATGTAAATAATGCTTTTGTGCTGAGTGAAGGTCAAATGATGGGACAGTACTTCAACAAAAGTGCAGTAGAAATTAGATGAGAGAAAAGTGGGTTGAACTAAGTAATTACCCAGCACACCGCAGTTACTCCTATTTTCACACCAAGTGGAGACTTAGTTTTAGCCTAACATTACACTGGTGGTATGGTTTCAGATCCATTTAAAAGGTGTAAGGAGCTAACACACTGAATTATTTCTTACCTACTGGTAAGAACAATACAAACAGTTAAATTCAAAACTAGGGGAAAGGTTCCATGACACTTCTTTTCCCTTTAAAAGGGATCCACACATTACTCAACTAGGACAGACCCTGGTTATGGGAGAATAAAAATCTAGCCTCCTCAAAGTGAATGAACAGTAGGAAGAAAGCAGCAATTATTTTTTTCTTAAGTCAGTATAATTCATACTAATAAAGGGAATAATGTTAAAAACATGCTCTACCTGAAAGGAACACATTAGTGTTTCATCCACACTCATCATGGCACCTGCATTGTCAAACTCTCCACAATAATTGGGTGCAGAAAACAGAGTGACCAACTGCCTCTTTGCAAAAAATTCATATCCATCTTCAACCACCTTGGAGAGAAAATTTTTTCAGTGTAAGTAGATGCAAATTTTAAGTGAGTAAAACCACTCTTCAGTTTCCCACTGAGCCTGATATTCTGTAGGTTGTTTCCAGAAACACTTTGTATAAATAAGCAATACCTACCCACCAAAATCAACAAGGAGAATCTGTGCTCACACACATGCGCTTAAGTGTACATGTAAAAGTCAAAATCAATACCTGATGGGCTCTACAAATAAGATCCAAATCATGCTTATGGAGAAATTTTGCAACCACTTCTGCACCAAATGTGAAGGACACTCCTCTGTCATTTTCACCCCAGCCTAAGACATCTTTATCGGGGTCAGACCACAAAAGATCACAAAGAAGACCTTGATCTGGTACATCAGTTGGTCGCATAATTCGCCGAATCTGCTCCATAGATTGAAGATCTGGTGATAAACCTATTAAATGAGGAAGAAGAAAAAAATAGCAGAACTGTTTTTGATGTTACCACTTCAGTTCATTTGGTCTATAGACTCAATAACTCTGACACTGAAGTTTAAACTAAATCTATGGCTATGTTCTATTTATTCAGATTTGATCAAGACAATTACTCTAGCTTGCCTAGCCTGTGAGGCCCTGGGTTTGATCCCTAGCACCAAAAACGAATCTGAATATGTGCTGGAATTTACTATATGCCCTAATCTGGAGGGCATACTGTATTTCAACAGTACACAGTATAACTCAACATAAACAACCTTGTAAAAATTAAAACCCAGTGACTTTGCCAGGAATGGTGGCACACACCTGTAATCCAAGCAGCTCAGGAGGCTGAGGCAGGAGGATCACGAGTTCAAAGCCAGCCTCAGCAATAGCAAGGCACTAAGCAACTCAGTGAGACCCTGTTTCTAAACAAAATACAAAAAAATTGGACTGGGATGTGGCTCCGTGATCAAGTGCCCCTGAGTTTTATCCCTGATATGCCCCTCGACCTCCCAAAAAGAGTTCAGTGATTTTTAAAACTACTGCTCTGTGTGCCTCCCAGGTTAAGTGTTGAAAATATAGAGTGATGTGTATACTAGATGTTACCATCACTGGGCACAAAAGATGCAGGTATTCAGGTGAAAGGCAGCTTTAGGATATCTGCTGTCCAAAGACAGTAATATATACTAGAACTGCTAAGATGTAGTCTATTCTCATCTGAGTTCACAATCTCATGTCCAACTTGACCCACCTCTGTTTAAGTATGGGAGGGCAGGGATCATACCTCAATTAAAATGTTATGGTTGACCCTTTGATGGCTGCTTAATTTCTGATCAGACACAAAAAGAAATCCTCTTTGCAATTACTACTTGAATTACACCATACATAGCATAAACACCGAGCAAAGCAAAACGGCTTTTAGAATTCAAGCCAGAGCTGAGTGTGGTAGTACACAAATGAATTCCCAACTACACTAAAGGCAGAAGCAGGAGGGTCTTAAGTTTGAAGCCAGCCTCAGCAATGTAGTGAGCACCTGTCTTTAGCTCAGTGGCAAAGCTCCCCTGAATTCAATTCCCAATGCCTAAAGTGCAGGGGTTTGGGGAGGTAACCAAGAAAAGGTTCAGAGAGAATCAAAAACAGATCAAGAGAAATTTATTCACATTTTCAGCATTATAGAGGATCTATGGGTCAACAAATCAACTGTCATTCATTTTATGCTTAAAAATACCTTCTGACCTACTATTTTCAAATTCAACTGTTGAAGTCTAGAATTCCTTGTAACAAAATCAATTGCTTTACTGATTCTGGTTGCAACAAAATAGGCATGTAACATAAGAAGTCAATGCAACCACAACCCGTGACATCAGTGTTCACCTTTTAAAAGGGATCAAAATCTATTTGGAATAAAAACCAGCCCACATACCTCCATGACAGCAGAATATTTTCTCATCCACGATGGCTGCTATCGGTAAACAGTTAAAACAGTCTGTGAAAGTTTTCCATAGTTTAATGTTGTATCTTCTTTTACCTGTGAAAATTTAGATGGTTGAAAAGATTGCCGTTTTCTGGTTTCATTCTCTCAGAATAGTTTCCCTCAAAGAAAAGTTTTGATTATCTTTTAAATAAGCAAAACTATGCTTTTATTAAAAAATCTCCTGGAGGGGCCTTAGGAGGATTGAATATACAGGTCCATGACAGAGAGATCTCTGAGCTTAAGCAACGATTCACATTTTCATATTTTAAAATTTTATATTAATGTGAAATCAGAATTCGAGAATAATGATTAAGGATTACCATCAAATCCCAACAATTATTTGGTAGTATCAATTCTGTTTGAGATCTAGTCTGTTTTGCCCAATCTCAACCTACAAGGTAGATCCTATTCCTATAGGCATTCATGGACATCTTTTTTATGCATCACCAGCGTCTCCCGTAGAGGAAACCTGAGAGCTAACACTGACTTTCCCATGAAAACCTATGGAGAGCAGGTAACTGCAACCCCTACTGTAGCAGGAGACACAATGATTATAGGAGAAAACAGACGTAGGTACTTCAGGATACCTATTCCTAACATTATCCCAACTCAGAATGCTCCCCAGAGAATCGAGGTTACAGGATGGTGGTGATCCCTCATCAGAACACGGTATTCCACACATTCTGGACTCAGAGTGCGACTGACAGAAGTATGCCTTTAAGCACTTGAAAATTAATGCTGAGTTCAAGACTTAGTCACAGATGTACCAATGTTGGGGTGCCTTTACCTCCTGTGCCCTACCATACACAACAACTCTAGTTACTCCTAAACTAACAGTTTGTCCTCAAGTCTCTTTTCCTTCCCTATCCTGGGGAACAGAGGGACATCTAAAGGTTTAGTGTATACTAATCGGCCCAAGCAAGAGATTTCTTGAACCATACCATTCAACCTCAACTACTACAAATCAAGTAGCACTGTTTTAAACAGGGTTTGAAATGCAATGCAAACCCAACAAATAAGTCACTTCTGCCTCCACAGAGGAACCCTGGCTATCTCTTTTAACTATTCCTGAATCCTTGATAACTGGAGAAAACTCTGACCATGGTTTGCCCTTTGGGACTACTAATTGCCTGTTCTGTATCTTCCTTTACTAGGGGGTTCTGAAAGCTTAAATTTCTCCCTACAAAAGGCTGAAGGGGAATCTGTGCATAGTCAATCCAATCTCCGATAGTGAGGATGATAACTAAAAAATAAAAACAGAGGCCAGACTGTCTTACCCCCGATTTTTAAAGCCATGTGGTTCTATCTCCATTTTCCACTGAAGCCTGTGTCCGAACAATTAGACACTAGCTTCCCTGGAGCTCTTCCCTTTCCTATATGCTGCATTTGCCACCACTGACTAATCCTCTTCCGCCTCAGAGACAGCTTCGCTCAACACACTCCAGCTTCTCTTGCTGATTTCTTTGCTGTCTGTCGGCTCCTCTATTTTAAACAATCTGTTTAGTTTTCTTCCTTTATTACCTTCAAGCATCTCCAGCTCCAGGATCACTGCTTTCTCTTTTCTGCACTTCCTCCCGGAGACCACCCTAAGACCACTAAGACCATATGGCTCCACGAAGGTGTAGCCTATGTAATTGATAAGACACCTTCAAGCCTCCAGATCCTAAGTTCTGAGCCAGAAGCTGTAATAGTCTCCTGTTACTGTAGGGAGACAGCTCTGGTATCAGAAAAAGACCAATAAACATTACTATTTGACCAAATAATAGATGCTTCAGCTTTTCCAGCATCATTAAAGGGAAAAAAAAAAAAGTAGTATATTTGTCTGTGAAATCATCATTTCAAGCAATGGTTTCTAAATTGTTTCAAAGAAACCTACATTTGAATAAAACTTTTCATTTTATTAAAATTATCAATATTTTAAAAAAAGTATCTGTAAGCTATCCAATAGAAGTTACTTGTGTCAAGGCCACTTTTATGCCCACAAGTGGGCTGGATGGTGAATATATGCTTGCCAGGAGAGGGGAGCTTGGGCCTAAGGTCTACAGATATGTCTGGAGGACGGAACAGGAGTCAAAACCTACCAACATGATTTTCTCAATCAGTTTCTGAAGACCACTCCATCAAATAGAAACCTAAACCGATGCAGCCTATCATCACATTAGGACATATTTTACAACAAAGAAACCATCAGGATCGAAACTTTATCAACAAAATTATCAAAGTACTTGCTGAGTTAACAGAGATAAAAATCCTTGTCTCTCACCTTCACCACCTAAGCAGAGTAACTGCTCTATCAGTAATTCTTTGGAACAGTCACTGTTAACAGTCTTCCTCACTACTGGCAGTCAAGAACCTACAGACTTTTCTATTTGATGATCCCTCCCACCTCATCTTATAAACTGGATCTCAAGGATCATGGACCAACCAATCACCCCGGTGTGAAAAGGTGGCTATAGAAGCACCAGTCCTACAAGTGTACCCTCTCTATGGGAGCACATTTAACAAATGAGCCAGCTCAGTAGCCCTCCTATGACTGAGATGGGAAAACATGTTCTGAGACTACAGGTCATGACTGCCAGGGCGGGGAGGGTCACGATGATGACCTTTCACTGATCCCAAGATTACATTATCAAGTGTTGGGATTCCTTAATCACCAGTAAAAAAGACAACTACAACACAAATTTTGCAAATTAATTTATATACTGCAAGATTCCACTTACACGAAATATTCTCTAGAAAAAGGCAAATCTAGACACACAAAGGAAACGAATAGTTTCAGTGAATTCTAAACTCATATGTTACAGTTCAGTTATAGACAAAGAATCTTAATTTAAGTACTTACACTCATCATAAAATCCGTAAATTCTATTGATGCTGGCACATTCATGGTTTCCTCTGAGAAGAAAAAAATTCTCAGGATATTTGATTTTGTAGGCCAGTAAGAGGCAGATAGTCTCCAGTGACTGCTTCCCCCTGTCCACATAGTCCCCAAGGAACAGATAGTTGCTTTCTGGCGGGAAACCACCGTATTCAAAAAGTCGAAGCAAATCATAGTACTGCCCATGGATATCACCTGGAGACAAGAATGTGGTTAAGCAGTGTCATCATATTACAGCTCAACTTACTAACAAAGCTTTTAAAAGGCATTCTTTAGATATTCCTTGCACAATGGTACTGACCTCTGACAAGAGCTTAAAGTGACAATCAATACACTAATTTTCAATTTTGTATCATATTTAACTGTAGTTTATGTATGTGTCCAGAACTCACATAAAGTTCAACTAATTAAGAATTTACTTTGTGGAAAGAGTTTTATGCTTTGCCATGCCTTCGAGCAAAGTAACGTGGTTTTCCTTTCAGGTTGGCCGATCAATATCAGATCTCCGACAGCTGAGTCTCTGGGTAACTCCTGTCAACAGATGCTCTGAGCTCCTAGTAAGCCACAGCTCCCAAGGAATTAAAGCACACCCACCACTACATTCAGCTGTCAAGTCCTCCTAGCCAGACAGTCACCAAGAGTACTTCACTTTAAAAACATGCATCATGTTTTATCTATGTAGTCAAATATGCTAGAGAATCTATTATTACTCAAATTAATAGTTTTATAGTGTGTATAGATCATCTGCTTTTGCTATGAATAATAGTATAAGGACAAATCCAGTACAAATGCAAATTCTGTTTTTTAAGGTATAAGTGTTGCTGTACACTTGAATTATTATCCAACACACGTAATTTAGAGCTCTCCACAATTCTTCCATTCTTAGCTTCATTTTTTTTTCTTTTGCGATGTTTATATTCCTTCAGTGAAATAATCTACAAAAATCCAAAGCACACCTAAGTAAATTAAGTCTATTAGAGACATTTATTATAAAGCTATTTACGTACTTCCAGGTTATAAAAAGGATTGATTCTACTAGCTAATACAAGGCCATCAACATGTCCTCGACTCATCCCTGTAGCCCAGGATGACTTAGTCTGTCAAAACTTACCACATATCTTGAGTGGTGCTTCAAGTTCTAGTAGGATAGGCTGACTGAGAAAGATCTCACGAGACTTCAAGCACAGTCCTCTGATTTCATTCTCCTGTAGCTGGACATTCTTACCTGGCTTGGACCCTCTCACTGTAGGGTAGAAAGAGTTCAATTAGGCCCAACAAATCAAAATACAATTTAACAAATCATTTTAAGTATCTGAGAAGTTTTAGATAAAGATGGGGGGAAAACATGGTTAAGTAGCTTTCTGACAGTTTTGATGTTCTGGACACTTATAAACAGCATGACTTTAATGCCTGATCAGAATCTAGGACTTCAGAATTTAGCTGCATCTCCTCTACCAACTAAGACTCCTCAATAGCATCCTAAGCAAGAGTCACCTGTGTGTGGATTCTAAGGGTCTATCTTTACTACCATAGTTCCACCTCCAAGCCCTGTTTGCCTGTGCCCTGTCACTGAAGCAGCTCTTTAAGTCACCAGTCTTCTCCAGCTTTATAAATTAGCATTTGCTAACACGACAGTAATAATAGTTATTTTGAATAATGACAGATTTCACTGTTACCAAATTTGTCCTAAGAACTGCTTATTTTAAAATGTGGGTTGAGAAATACTCAAGAATTTTCTACCCATTAGTGTTTTTCAGAGGACCACAAGATCTCAAAGGTCTCCGATTTACCTATGAAAAGTGTATGTGTTGTTTCCATCTCATTAAAAAAATGCCACAGGCTGGGTGCAGTGGTGCCCAGTGACTCAGGAGGCTGAGGCAGAAGAATGGCAAATCCGAGGTCAGCCCACAAAACTCAGTGAGAACCTGCCTCAAAATAAAAAACAAAAAGGGATAGGGAAGGCTGTGGCTGTGGCTCAGTGGTAGAGCGCTTGCCTAGCATGCTTGAGGCACTGGGTTCTATTCTCAGCACCACATAAAAATAAAGAAATAAAATAAAGGTATTATAAAGAGCATGACTTTAATGCCTGATCAGAATCTAGGACTTCGAACATCTGCCCACCTACAACTACCAAAAAAAGAAAAAGAAAAAAGGAGGCCAGAGATGTTGCTTAGTGGCTAGGTACCCCCACGTTCAATCCTAGGATTAAAAAGAGGGGAGTGGGGCTGGCTGTAGCCATAGCTCAGTGATGATAAAGTGCCCTTGGGTTCAATCCATCCTACTCCCCCACTCTCCAAACATGCCACAGGCTCACTGTATGTACTTTATGCAATGTCTGGGTCTGAATTCACGTTTATAATCATGCGCATATGGTGAAGGATGTCAGTATGTGCTGGAAGAATGGTTTCTGGTCATCTTAACATGTAAAAAGCAACGGGAGAGGCACGGGGGCACACACTTGTAATCCCAGCAACTCAGAAGGCTGAGACAGGAGGACCTCAAGGCCAGCCTTAGCAACTTAGCAAGGCTCTAAACAATTTAGTGAGATTCTGTAGCAAAAACTAAGAAGGGCTGGGGTTAAGCACCCCTGGGTTCAATCCCTGCTATCAAAAATAAATAAATAAAATCTGGAAAAAGCAGTGGGAGAAAGAAATCCCACAACACAAGCATCCTAAACTCCTACATGCGGAGTTAGAGCCCTCAGTTCTGCTCACTGTTGAAGTGGAAGCCTTGTGACAGCTCGTTTATCAGTAAGTAGGGAGCAGCAGTAATGAGAAACTTTTCTTTTGGTTCCAGCTGTAACAGGTTAGAAAGTCCTTAAATACAGATTAAATAGCACTGAACTGCTAAATGTACCTTAATTTTATAGTGATGAAGTGGCCCCTTCATGAAACGGGCAATCCTGCAAAATGACTTGCTGGCAGAGTCTGAGGACATACACAGCCTGATTATCCTCAATGTGTTTGAGTCCAAGTTTTTATACTTGGTACAAAAGACTTATGCACATAGGCATTGTCTGGATTAAAATTAAAGTAAAAATACAGGGCCTGACTAAAGAGAAATTAAGGCTGCATCTTTCCATCACTAAACCCAATATCAAGTGATTTAGTTTAAGCAAAACCGCAAAAGCCATCAGATTAAATCATGTTAATAATTTAAATGTTACTGGTTCTGGAGGCATCATTTGTATTCAAAATTATAAAAGCACTGGCTTAAAAGCTGAATAATGGCAATAAGTTTAGCCAGTTTGTGTAGTTTTGTTCCACAAATAGCTAAATAATTATAATACAGGGTAATAAGAAAAATCTAAGTAAAAAACTTGATTTCTAGTAAGAATCTTTTTTTCCATTACAAGAGTTGAACCCAGATTTGGGAGATATTGTCCTAGGTGAAGCCATCCTTCAGCCTAGCAGCCACTGAAACCCTGAATTCTCTGAAGAAACAAGTGAAGCAGAAATGGCATTGTGTAGAGTGGTGTTATTTTTCTCAATGAAAGATAAGAAAGGAAGGGATGAGAAGGAAAAACTCCTGAAGCATAAAATGAAGAGAAAATGGGGAGCCAGCCAGGATCCTAAACTTTCTGGATTGGTACTGGTTCTAGGGGTTTGGGCAAACCATTTTACTTCGGACTACAAAATAAATAACTAAACAAAAGACTGACAGCTTCTGATTAAAAAATGTTATAAAACAAGAAGCAATGAGAGGGAAAAGAACTATGATAAAAATCTTTGAAGGAAGATACAAAGAAGACACGTATGTAATACAATAGCAAATGAGCAAAAAAACCCATTTTTTTTTTTGCACAAGTACCACAAGTTTCTTTTTTCTGCCCAGACACACACGCACAAGCACACATTCCTGGTGAAACATAGTGCAATCCTGCACTGCTGGCCTGAAAAATCCCAATCACTAGTGATTCCACAAGTTAGCCAGAAACGGGCAGACTGCCCAGCAAGAAACTTTATTTTTGGCTAGGAGGGAACTCCTAGTAGCTTCTGGTTTCAAAGTGAATTTTCTTTAGCACAGTCCCACACTTGTGAATGAGTGGCCCACTCTTTGCTGTTAAAATAAGTAATGCCATCAGATTAAATCAATGCAGCTGAAATAAATTTTCTTGGCTTTGGAAGCTTCCTACTGCCACCTTTAAACATAAGTTTACCAGAGTTTTAATTCTCTTACTGTTTTTCTATTTATTCTGAGGAAAGTTCAGAGATTACTAAAAAGCAATACTATTAAGAATTTTAAAATTATTCTTAATGAGAAGTGAAGATTAGATGCATTCCCCCCCACACCTACAATAACAAATGGATTCCCCACAAATACCCCAGGGAAAAACATATATATACACACACACACACACACACACACACACACACACACACACACATATATGTATGAGACTCTGCCAAACCATCTCCCACCAGTTGGTAAACCAGGACTCCACCCAGACTTCCCTTCACCCTGAAGAGCCTGTTCCTCGTATCTCCTTCCCCTCACAGCCTGTACCACACTTCTGAACTGCTCTTATAACACCCACCCCACTCAGTACTTTGGATTATAACTGCCAGTGAAGTCTGCTGTTCACCTGGACTCCCCTGGTAGAACATAAACCCCAGGACAATGCTCTTGCTATGTAGTGTGCACAAGCAGTGCTAATACATGGCAGATGCTCAAAATGTTGTATGAAGTCTGGATCAATTTGAGTACTAATGACTTTTGCCTTAAAATTAACATATACTCTAGTCTATATACTTTCAACTAGCCCAAACCATAAAAACAAAACAACACTTTAAATTACAAAGTCATATATAATCCCAGCAGCTCAGGAAGCTGAGACAGGAGGATGGCAAGTTCAAAGCCAGCCTCAGCAAAAGTAAGGCACTAAGCAGCTCAGTGAGACCCTGTCAATAAACAATGTACAAAAAAAAAAAAAATACATATATATATTTTATATATATATATAAAATATATATATGGAGTACCCCTGAGTTCAATCTCCAGTATCCTCCTCCCAAAAATAAATACGAATTAAATAAAATTACAAAGTAATAGTGAATAGTGCAATTTGCTTACCAGACTTCACTGGTATGTTTTTTTTATAATCATGAAATTTAGGGGTACTCTGGTGTTTTTTGTTTTTGGAACTAGACATTGAACCCAGAAGCATTTTCACTGAACTATATACCCATTTTTAAGAATTTTAATTTTAAGACAAGAGTCTCACTAAATTACTGAGGCTGGCCTAGTTCTGCAATCCTCCTACTTCAGCCTCCCAAGTTGCTGGAATTACAGGGATGCACCACTGCATGTAGCTAGGGTTACTCTGAAATTTTAAAAGGATTTCTGAATGGATTTTGGCAGCCCCATTTGGTATTTCCTAAAATTGTAGGAATTTAGCTATTTCCTAAAAGTTGTCAAATTAGTCAGTAACATAAAAATCAACTTCACTACTTGCAATGTCCATTAAATACATTAATTGTAGTTAACATTTACTTAGTACTTGTTTCTGCTGAATGCTGTGCTAAAGGGCTTTACACTGCCATTTAATACTCTCAACAATGCTATGAAGTTAGGTATTATCATCTCATTTTGGAGGCTGGAGTTTAGTTTCAAGGCCAAAGCTTATAAAGACACCAGGCCTCTAGGTGTAGTAGTGTTTCCACATCACCCCTCTACCTTAAGCTTCCAAACAAGGGAATTATTATAGGACAAACTACCAAACCCCAATATAGTTATAACTCAAAACTTTGCTATGGGATGCAAAACCATAATGCATTCTTACAAATGGGGAAGCACTTAGTTATAGAGACTGTTTAAGACAATTAATACTTACTATATTTCAAACATTCAACACAATAGTTGCTGAGCACCTACTATGTGCCAGACTGAGTTAGAGGCTGGGAATACCCTGGAAACAGAATAGGGAAAAATCTTGTCCTTTTGCACACGAACTTTACATTCTCAACAAATAAAGTCCAGTTAGGCAAGGCAACATACACCTGTAATCCCATCCACTTCCAGGAAGATAATTAATTAAGGGTCAGTCTGGGCAACTTAGTAAGACAGGGTTGGGAGCTCAGTGGTAGAACTCCCTGGGTTTCATCCCCAATATAGCAAATAAAATATATAATAATAAAAATAAAAACAATACCAAGAGAATTCAAATGTCTATTTTATTGCTACAGGCTACAAAGAAAACTATAAACATCTAAGCTCTGTTCAATAAACATCAATATTCACCTCCAGGTTTAAAACTATCCCTGTGTTCTGTACACAACAGAAATCTACACAAAAAGGAGACCCTAGGTAGAAAATTCAAGGGGTTGTCACATCATAACTTCCTAAGTAAGCAGTTCAAACAGTAAAGTATTTTCAACAACTGAATGTTCAATGAGTAAGAATGCCATTCTCTGGTTGAAAAGTGTTCCAGAAATCTCAGTGCCAAGCACAAAAGAAACAAAGTTGTGAACATGTGTACATTACTGATCAATACATTAAAATACCAACTCAGGGGCTGGGATTGTGGCTCAGTAGTAGAGCGCTTCCCTAGCCTGTGTGAGGCACTAGGTTCGAACCTCAGCATCATTTAAAAATACATAAAAGATATTGTCTCCATACACAACTATCTATCTACCTATCTATAAATCCAATTCAGGCTTAAAATGTGACTTTTTAGTACAAGCATTTCTTTTATCTGGCTAGAAAGGGAGATTTAGGAAAATGCATTTCGGCTGTTAATAACAAACACTGTTATGTAGAAACATTTTTCTACTTGGTAAATCACTGTCTTCAGTAGGTCAAAAAACTTTCACACAGTATTATCAAAACCAAACTGATTAAAAAAAATCTTGAAACTAGAAAGATTATCTGCAATGCCAGCCTTTTCTCAAAAACAGCAGTTAACTTTTCATGTAGCCCAGCAACAAAGGAAGAGATGGAAATTATGGAAGAAAATTAGGACTACTTTACACTGCCATTTAATGCTTATTTATGAGGAATTAAGAGAAAGCCATTCTCCTTGTCACATAAAGGTGCTTATTGTTAAAATGTCATATTAAAGGAATAGCACATAGACAAGAAAGAGCCCCAGCTGAATTATGTTTCAGAAACTAAGAATGGCATGATCAGTATGAAAGTGACTCAACATATTTTGCTGTTTTAAGATAATCCTATCCAAGCTGGTGGCAATTTTAAGAATAAGCCATAATAAAGAGATAAAGTCACACGGCTGGGATATAGCTCAGTCGGTAGAGTGCTTGCCTTGCATGCACAAGGCCCTGGGTTCTAATCCCCAGCACCCTCCTTCCCAAATCATATATTACTTGAGTGAATTCTTTATTTTCTTCATGATACAGACTGGTATTTATGACAGATTGGGAGGGAAGAGACCTTAATCCAATCACAAAATCCTAAATCTCTGCAGCATTAAGCTTTCCTACAAATCACCATGTGATTTTCTTCAAAATACATAAACCATAAAAATGTTATCAAGAATTTTCTGGTTTCTTTCTTTGCAAAATCTCCAGCAGGCAGACCTTCACTTTCTGACCACTTTAATTATTTCCATACCACATACTCCCATCTCAACTGCAACTGCTGATATTACATGTACTTCAGGCTTTAAGATGACACAATTTTCTTAAGTCAGGATGCACCTGTAAAACACTGTTCACTGTTCTCAATGGTTTTCTAAACCTAAGGGGAAGTCTACTCATAAAAAATTAAAAAAAAAAATTTCACAGGCTAACAGCACACTTTAATAAAATTCAGAGCACATACTCTATATTTGTTCCTATATTTTCAGTTTTCCATTGCTGTTAAGACTAACATCAGTGACACCCACTCTCTGCTAGGCAAGGGATGTTGTTAGATCCTACTTTAGTGGAAAAACTAAAGATTTCATATAAATCTTCAAGACCCATGCTTCAGCTAAAGAGGTCTGATCCTAAAACACAACTTATCCCAGATTTCTAGCTCCAAGGAAATGAAATCAATCATATTTATCTTGAATAAGACTTTGGAGTTTCCTCACCTACGATGCAATTCTCATCCACAGTATTATCTCCTTCATAATTATGAATAGCCCCAACTATAAATTAAATGAAACTTCGAGCCTGTACAACACAAAACATTTCCCTGCTCCAGGGTCAGTAATCCTCACCATCAAGATAGGCATTTCGTAGGACAGGTCACAAGTCACAAAAGGATGTAGTTTCAAAGACTTGTGAACTTCTACCACTGAATAAGCATGGTTGGGCCCATGGCCCTTTCTGGTTCTAAGGAGATGCCTGGTCTCTGGCTCCAGTGTATCCCATCTCCCCTCATACAACAGAATGACCTGAATGATGCTTCAGATTTCACTGCTGCCTTCTACTACTGACAAGCAAAGACACGAGAAGTGCAATCCTTCTGATTGTGTGATTTTTTTTTTAAACAAGGTCTTCTGGTGGGCACAGTAATGTATGCCTATAGTCCCAGCTCCTTGGAAGGCTGTTGGTAGGAGGATCCCAAACTCAAGGTCAGGCTCTTTAAACAAAAATTTAAAAGTGCTGTGATGCAGCTCAGTGGTTTAATCCCCAGTACCACAAGAGTCTTGAACTGCTGCTGAACATCATCTCCAAGAGTACATTGCCTCCTAAGCAATACAGTGACATTCAACTGACACCCTAGAGGGCAGGGGCTCACAACAGTTAGGGAATTAGAAATATGCAACTGGATGGCACTGTTCAAATCATCTGCTGTGCTTTAAAAAAAAAAAAAAAAAAAAAAAAAAGGTCAACAATCTGTGTATTCATTAGGAAAGACTACTTTTGTTTTCTTTCCTCAGCATTTTAATAACTTTTAAAAACCATTATGCTTGGGGCTGGGGATGTGGCAGTAACTCACTCGCCTGGCCAAGCGCAGGGCGCTGGGTTCCATCCTCAGCACCACATAAAAATAAAGATGTTGTGTCCACTGAAAACTAAAAAATAAAATATTTAAAAAAAACATTATGCTTGTCCTTTACTATGCTTAGGTCCAGGAACTGCTGCTTGTAATATGAACCATGTTTCGTATTCCACCAAAAGTCAAACACATTGATCATTTAAATGATTTTGGAGTTTCAGAGTATCTGAACACTATTTTCAAAAACACCCTGGGATCAGAGGATTAAACTGGTTAACACTTTCCATGGCCTGGGCACAGGTCATATTTAAATCACTAAAGCAAGTCAGGCAATTAAGTAGAGTCTTTTGCACAGCCTTGCAGATAGACAATGGCCTTTGTTAGTGCTGAGATGCTTCTTGCAAACCAGGGAGAGTTTCAACTACTGCAATGCAAGAAAACGCTAGCCAGCCATCTCTTCTCCCAGGGGGGTTTAAAAAGTAAAACTGCTCCAAATCTCCATTCTGTGCAACACATCAGAGTATCAGACTAGTCAATAGTGTATTTTCTCTTCAAATCTCCGAATTTTTTTTTTTAAGAGAGAGTGAGAGAGGGAGAGACAGAGAATTTTTAATATTTATTTTTTAGTTTTCGGTGGACACAACATCTTTGTTTGTATGGTGTTGAGGATCAAACCTGGGCCGCACGCATGCCAGGCGAGCGCGCTACCGCTTGAGCCACATCCCGAGCCCAAATCTCTGAAATTTTATTGTGTAGTTACTTCAACAGTTAACTAATACCAGTTATACTAAGGAGTAACAATCTCAAGGCTTTTATCATCAACAAGGAAGACCTTGGATAAAGGCTGCCAAAGTGGGTCGCAGAGGTGATGCCTCTGCAAAAAGCTACCTCGTTTAAAGAACTGCAGAGCTGCAAGTGCTTAAAAACTAAACCAACGTGCTGTTCTTCTTAAATAAGACTTCACTTTTGAGTTACCTTTTCAGTTCTATTCCTGAGTCACTTCTCAATTAGTTTATACAGTCCTCAAGATTAACAATTTTTAATGTGTATAAAAGCCTAACAAGGTCACAAAAATCATATTATCTCCTTTTCAGAATCACTTAAATCTTACTGAAAATGTTTTGGGAAAAAGACTTTTGGTACATTACCAAATTACAAAATTATCAATATCCTCTTAATTTGTAGGATCATATATTTTCAACGATCACCTTCAAATGTTCCTCTGCCAATTTAGCATCCATGAGGAAAAAGGAATTTAAGTACATATATTATGCAGCTCTCTATTCCTAAGGCATTTAATTGCACTGCCTTCCTATATTAATTTCAATAATATTTAAAAATCTGATTTTCAAGTACAAAAGAATTCTTAAGAAATGAAAGATGAACCAATTTACCCAGCAAATTTTCTAGCATGATTTCAAAGATTAGTGAAATAAGACTGTTAAAGGCAAACAATAATTTAAACGTTCCAATATTTTGAATCCATACATTCCAATTTCCCCTGTTTTCTGAGAAACAAAGCCCACTCATCATATCCTTGTCTAGAGGTGCAAACTTTCAAAATTTAGAACTAAAATATTCAATGAAAAGTTCATTTCTATGGTAAACAATTGTAATCGGTTTCTGACCAACTGCTACCTCATATAACAACAACTGAAATAACTAGTATTAAAGATACGGTTCTTATGTAAATGCCAAGCACTGAATGAATGACAAAGTTTTCACCCACAAATAGCAGCAACATTTCAAGGGCATTTCAGGGGTCCTTAACAGTATTTAGGTGGAGTTTTCTTTCTTTCTTTTTTTTTTGGGGGGGGTGCTTTTTAAAAACTAAAGTTCAAAAGGGAAAAATACGCAGAATAAGGAGAAAACATTTTCAGTTTTGTTTTGACTTCACAGAATTGCCCAATCTTTCAAGCTCACAACTCCAAGATTCACAGCATAACCTAACAATATTTTTCGGAGAGTTATAAAGGCAAAATAAGTTAAAACTCGGCCAGGTCACTTCATCAAGTGTCCAAATCAAGAAGGCGACGTGCCTGGATTCTGCTAGAGGTTAGCATTTGTCTTGAATCGAGGGCTGCTCAATTCAGCTTCCCTCTCCCATCTCATTAAGAAACAAATGCCAAGCACCTCACAAATCTCAGGTCAGCCAAAACTAAACGCTTTGAGCGTTCCTTACCATGGACACTTCCTCCTTCCGACCCTGGGTGTTCTAGCTCCTGGCTCCCTGGGTTTGAAACCTTGCTGTCACTGTGTGGCCTTGGTCGACTTCGTTTCTGTGTCTTAGTTTCTTCTAATTTTTTTTTTTTTTAAAGCATAAAGGCACCTACCTCGCAAGGCTGTCGGGAGAACTGAACCAAGTGCTTAAAAAGAATTCCTGACACAGCGCTGAAGACCGTGAGTAGTGATTATAGTGATAATCACGAACCCGGCGCTGGCCAGATGACCACACTGTCATCACCGCGGGATTCACGTCGGGAGGCACGTTCGGGAAAAGAGCGCGGAGACCGCGCCAGGGTCAGACAATTTAACAGCCGCGGGGGGCCGAAGGGGAAGGGGTGTCACATCCCCGGGAGATGTGAACGTGCGTCGCCCACTAGCAAGACACGGGTCCCTCCGGCTCAGAACGGCGAAATATTAAAGAGCAAAGGCCAGCAGGATAGGAGTCACTTCTCCATCACGCCGCCGAGCCCGGTGGAGCCCACAACACGGTCGAATCGCTGCGAGGACGAGTACTGGAAACTCGAGCTCGCGGACCGAAGTCGGAGCGCGCCGTGCGGCGGGTCGGGCCGGGTCCCCCAGCCGCTGCCCCCGGCGGGCCGGGTGCGCGGCGGAGCGGCGGGAAACGTGGGGGTGGGGAGCGGAGTTTCAAACCTCCCGGCAGCGGGGCGGCTGCGTCCCGGTGCAATGAATGAGCGGGGCGGGGGGACCTCGGCCGCCTCCCGCCGCGGCGCCCCGGCCGGTCGCTCCGCGGGGCTCGGTCCCGCGGCGTCGCCCGCCCAACCGGCTCCGAGCCCTGCCCCGAGCCCCCGCGGCCGCCCGCGCCGCTCCGTCCGCCGCCCCCCTCACCTTCCAGCAGCCGTTGGATGATGCTGTCGATGTTGAGTTTATCTATATCCGCCATCGCCTTCCCGCCGCCGACCCTCCCGCAGCGGCGCCGCCGCCGGCTCGCGCCCGGGACTCACACCTCCTTTCCCACGCCACGAGCACAGAGGCGGTGGTGGCGGCGGTGGCAGCAGCCGCGGCGGGTCCCCCCCCAGCCGCCCCGCTCCCTGCTTCCTCCTTCTCTCCCCACTGGAACCACGAGAAGAACAAAATGGCCGCCGACTCTTCAGCCAGCCTCGGGCGGCGCACGGATGCGCGCGGGGGAGTGCAGCGGCCCGGCCGGGACTTCTTTATGGGCCGTAGGGCGCGCGGGAGAGGGCGGGGCCAGGGCGCAGGAGGGGGCGGGGCCAGAGCGCGGGAGGCGGAGGAGACGGTTGAGCGTCTCTCCCGCGCGCGGGATCCTTCCGCCAAACGGGCCGAACAAATAGGCCCCCTGGCCCGAGCGTGAGTTGCAAAGTTGCTCGCGGGAGTTGGTGCTAGGGGAGGAAGTGCTGCTGTGCGCTGTGAGAATGAGATTGTATCCCTCGGTAGATCCTGCTCGCAGAGGCCAGAGGTTTACAGACCTGGCCACGTGAGAGCCCACCGAGGCATTTTGGAGGTCCTGGAATTTACCCTTTAAGATAAGTGTGGGGTGAGGTGGAGCTGGATGATAATAAAGAGAAAAGGTTGACGTACTTTTAATTCTGATACGATGGATGTTGGGGGAAGAGGAAAACTCATTTGGGGGCTAAGTTAAAAACAGAAAAGAAAAGCAACCCCTCACTACCACCCACACATATGCCAAAATGTTAGCTAGTTCCTGGTGAGTGATGGGAATATGGGTGCTTGAATATCACTTTTGTGTGCGCGCGCTTCTGGAACCCCTGGGGGGTGGGGGGAACCCGTCCTCTAAAATAAAATGTCATTCCTATCTTTGGATTATCTTTCTTGAACTCGCAAAGTTATGTAATCATCGGAACGGTTACCCTGATTCCAGCCTGAGCCAAGTTGAACGAGCGCGTGCAGCAGATAAAAGGAGAATTTGCACATTTCGCGCTTCGGGGCCGCGGGGCGGAAGAGGAGAGCGACTTTACGGAGGCAGGCTGTGCAGGCGGGTCCCGGGCTCTGCAGACTCCCAGAGGAACTTGGGTGCGTCCCTCTCCGGCTCCTCAGCCTCTCCAAAAGCGTCCCTTTCCAGGGGGCCCCCAAACTGTGCCACCCCCGGGGGCTGCGCATCGCCTTCGGCTGGGTTTGGAAGTGCCGCCCACGCTGAGCAGACACATCTGCTTCCTTTTCTGACCTTTCCGTTTATCTGTTTCTTCCGGCATTGCTTTACAAAGCCCCTTCCTCCCGCGGAGAGATTCATTTTGTTTCTCAAGACACGCTGGATGCACGGATTCCCTTTCCCGGATGCCATCGAGGTGACTGTGCCACCTGGGCATCCATTCGCCCTCGACTGCTGAGGTTCAGGGCTCCCCTGACTCCTCAGCTGCACACTCCACTGTCCAGTCACCAACTCGCTCTCCCGTGCTAAGACTGTGCCCACCAGAAGTCACACAAGTGCCGTTTGTCAGCCCAAGGCACTGAGCCCAGTAGATGACTCTTGGGATTGGTGCCCAGCGCTGCTGTGAACATCTGCCTGTGGAGGTCACGATGGCTCTTGCCCAACTCCACGAGACCTTGGGCTCCTCCCTGGCAGGGTGTATCATTGCGATGGCATTTGGAGCAGGAGTATGAAAGACCGAGATTCACTACGTGGACAAATAGTTATGGAACACCTACTGTGCCAGACATTGTTCTGGGCGGTGAAGCAGGGGTTGAGCAAGTCAGACAAGGCCTTTCTTTCATGGAGAGTCATTGGTAAGCCAGACAGACAATAAACAAAGATGCAAGTAAAAATTTCAGCTTCTGATAAGTGTCATGGAAAAAAAAAAAGAATACTGCACTCATTTTCTTGCTGCGTGCCAAAAATTATCTCATTGTATCTTCAAGACAACCTCAGGGAGTATGTACTATTCCTATCAACCCATTTTACAGATGAAGAAATCAAGGCACAGAGAGGCTAATTGTTTGCTGAAGGCCACACAGCTAGGCAATAAGAGAGCAAGTCTGGAACTCAGGTCAGCCTGGAAGCACATCCCTGTTTTGTATTCAGTAAATCTATATAGCAAAGACCCAGAGGCTGTCACAAGCCCTGACACACACTAGACACAGCATCATTGTGGAACCAGATGGGATGACTGGTTGAAACGTGTCTGCTCCCACAGTAAATGTGCCATGGTTTTCCCTATGCAAAATGGCAGGTGTGTTGACCTCTATCCACATCCCGAGGACAGGAGGACTTCAGCCTCTCTCCACCTCCTATCCTCTCCAGGGTCCAGTTTTACCAGCACACACCTAAGTGAATCAGCTGGCCCCAGAGTGACAGAACTCACCAGGGAGCCCAAGCAGCTGACAGAGGAAGGAACCCGTTCCCTGGGCCTTTTTCTGCTGTGATCCACAGTCTGTGCTTCCCTAGGGACCAGCAAGCAAAGCAGTTGGCCACAAAGTGTCCAACTTTGTCCTTTCCCTTCTCTGGGCCTCGGTTTGCCTGTCTTTAACATGACAGTGGATTAAAAGGTCCATTTCAAACTGTCTTCTTGGATCCACAGGGCATTCTTAGGGGGCTGCTAAAGACAGCATGGAGCTCACAAAATAAGATTAGGGGAGAGGGGTGAGACTAAACTACTGAAAACCAACAATATCTCTATAGACACTTGGTCTTGGCAGGGTATCCCAGTGCCTAAAGGAATGAGGCCAATAATATGAAATAATTCAGCCAGCTGGGTGGGGACCTGGGTGAACTAGGGAGTCACATCCCGAGGGGGTGGGGGGGGGGAGCCCTGTGGTCTCAACTCCAGCCCACTGGGGCCTCATGGGAAACCTGGACCCAGTGTGGCCAGATCCTCTTGAGTTTGCAGAAAAACTTGGACATATGGATTTTTGTGGGAAAATGTTCCAGTTTTAAAAAAACAGTGTGAGGCGGACAATGGATTTGTAGGCTACCTTCGGCCCCGGGCCAATAGTTTGGGACTCTGTTCTGGAAGGTGGGGGTTGAACTCCCCCACTTCTTCCCACTGTAATGAGCATTGGGATTGTTGTTAAATGATTGGAAGAAGTTGATGAGGGTTGCCAGCCCATCTGTATCTCCCTCGATATTCTGGAGGTTTTGTACAAAGTGGGGAACCCTGGGGAGAAATGTGGGTGCAATCTCTCTGACAAAGTGCACATCTTCTGGGCAGACACTGGCTTAAAAAAAAGGAAGCATCTTCTTAAAAAGATTTTTAATTGATAAATAAAAACATAAAAATTATGCACATTAATGGAGTAGCAAGTGATGTTTGGATATGTGTATACGCTGTATAGTGTTCAAATCATGCTAAACATCTATTTCCTAAACACTTATGCTTTCTTTTGACATCAGGGATCAAACCCAGGGGCATTCTACCGCTGAACTGCACCCCATCCTTTTTTCTTTTTTATTTTGAGAAAGGGTCTTGCTAAGTTGCCTAGACTTGCCTCAAACTCGCAATCCTCCTGCCTCATCCTCCCAAGTAGCTGGGATTACGGATGTGCACCACTGCACCCAGCTTTTTACTTCAGAATAATTTTAGATTTACTGAGAAGTTGTGAAGATGATTTAGGGAGTTCCCATGGACCTTTCACTCAATATCCCCTGGATGTAAGCATTTTATACAATCATGTACAATCAGGTATTTTTCTTTTCTTTTTTGAACCCAGGGCCTTCCTTGTGCATGCGAGGCAAGCACTCTACCAACTGAGCTATAACACCAGCCTTGTTCTTTTTTTTTTTTTTTTTTTAATTGATTTTTTTTAGTTGTTGATGGACCTTTATTTTATTTATTTGTATGTAGTACTGAGAATTGAACCCAGTGCCTCACACATGCTAGGCAAGTGCACTACCATAGAGCCACAACCCCAGCCCCTCCCAGCCTTGTTCTTAATTTTTTTAAAAAAATATTTTTATTGCTGGGCACAGTGGCTCACACCCATAATCTCAGCTGCTCCAGAGACTGAGGCAGGAGGATTGCGAGTTCAAAGCCAGCCTTAGCAAGGCAAGGCGCTAAACAACTCAGTGAGACCCTGTCTCTAAATAAAATACAAAATAGGACTGGGGATGTGGCCCAGTGGTTGAGTGCCCTTGAGTTCAATCCCAGGTAACAACAACAACAAAAAAAGTTTTCCCTCTAGATGAACACAATAACTTTCTTTTGTTGATTTTTATATGTTGCTGAGGATCAAACCCAGTGTCTCACGTGTATTAGTGCTCTATCACTGAGCCCCACCCCAGCCCTTGTTCTTAATTTTCCTTAACACCTAAATTATAAAGAAGTGGTGATTCAGGCTGCACCACAAAAACAACAAAAAAAAAAAAAAAAAAAGAAGAAGAAGAAGAAGTGGAGGAAGGGGAACAGGAGGAGGAAGCAGGGGTGGAGAAGGAGGAAGAGGAAGAAGAAAAAAGAAAAAGAAAGTAAGAAAACACTGGATCATAAACACCACATAACCCAGCAGCATCTTCTAAATGAGGTCTGACTTCATTGGCAAAAGATCTTTGGTTTCTGGGATGAAAATGGGCTGCTGGTGGGTGGGGATGGAAGTTGTAAGCCCAGAAAAGAGGCTGTTGAAAATGTGGCTTTCCTGTTCTGAGCCTCAGTTTTCTTATCGTCAAAATGGGGACGATACCACCTGGTCAAGAAGGCTGTTGTGAGAACATACCTTCTAGAGTATTCAGGGAGATAATAATAATGTTGATGACGCAGTTACCATGTGCCAGCCCCTGAGCTCTTGGTCTTGCTGGCCTCTTTGGGAGTTAGGTAACAGGGGAAATCATTTGTAACCCAGCTAGGGAGGGCCAGGGCCAAGATGTACATCCAGTGAATCTGCCGTCACACCTGTTCTTGGGATCAGGGAGAGAGGGGTTTTTGGGACACTTCCAGGAGCCTTCTGAGAGGAGGGGGTATAAGCAGATTGTTCGAAATCTCCTGCACCAGCCTTGGCTCTCAGGGAACCTATGCTGACCTTGGCCGTGCCTGAGAAGACCCAAATACACTTCCATCTGGACTTACCCAGCAGAGAAATTAGGATGATTACCGCCTTGCTAAATGTTCCTTAGCTTCACAAAATGAGTCACTCCACGGCGGGGAAAGCAGCAAGCTGTCCCTGTCTAGGGAGGGCGGATCTCGCTGTCATTTGGAACCCGGCTGGCAGAGAGGCTCGTTTGCTTCTGGGCACTGTTCACATTTGGAGTGACCAATCTCTGTCACAAAGGCTCTGTTAAGTTCTTTGCCGCAGGTAACTTTTGGGACAAGAATACTATGGTATCATTTTTCCAGTATATGCTCCGGTCTAGGCTGACCTAGCACCTGCCTTACTTGTACCTTCTGTTTCATTCCCTCATAGCACATAGGGTAAGTCATCATTCCCACCTTATCAAACAAAAAGTCAGAGAGATTAGGCGGCTTGAATAAAGACACAGCTACAAAGCCACAGAACCTGGCTTTTGAGCCATGAAGTGGCTGCGGTGTTAGAAGATCGTGGGAGGCCAGCTATTATGTAGATAGCAAAACGCGGTTCAAGTATCCAATGAGAAACACAGCATGGAGAGAAGGATTTGTTCTGGACACGCAGTTTGGAAGAGCCAAGTTCTAGTGCAAAGTCCAGTTGACTCGCTGTAGGGCCTTGGCCTCGTAAACTTGACTTACAAGGCAAACACACACTCATCAAGCCCAACCTCACCTTCCTCCATGGTGAGTGAAATGACTAAGCAATGATGGGACCAGCAGGGCACAGGGCCCGGGGCTTTGTATCCATCCTCAGTAACTCCAGGAAGTGTAACCTCTCCCCACCCTTCTTTTAAATTGAGGTGAAATTCACATAATGCTCATTTTTAAGGGCACAATGCAGAAGCATTTAGGACCTTCACGATTGTGTGAAAACATGACCTCTGTCTAGTTTCAAAAACGTTTTCACAGCATCAAAGAGAAACCCCGTGCCCTTTAGCAGACTCCCCCTACTCATCTGTCCTTCCAACTTCTGACAACTGCTAATCTGTCTCTCTGTTTTGGTCTGTTCTGGACATTTCCTATGAATAGAAACACAGGAAGTGAGATCTTCAGCCCCTGGATTTTTTCAGGAATCTGGACCTTGTTCCTTCCTATGAATGGATCATGTTTTGCTTATTTATTCACCTGTTGATGGACTTGATGGATATTTGGATCGTCACAGCTTCTTTTTTGTTAGGGGAAGGACCTGAGACCAAGAAAAGCTTCAGTACTTCTCAAGATCACAGAATGAGCAGATAAATTGGCTGCTCTGGATATTAAACTATGAGGAAGTTTTTGTTTTGTTTTGGTGTGGGGTGGTAGTACTGGGGATTGAACCCAGGGGCACTCTACCACTGATCTACATCCTAAGCCCTTTTTAAAATGTATTTATTTTTTAGTTGTAGACGGACACAATACCTTTATTTTATTTATTTATTTTTATGTGGTGCTGAGGATCAAACCCAGGGCCTCACACACACTAGGTGAGCGTTCTACAGCTGAGCCACAACCCCAGCCCCAGTAAGCCCATTTTTTGAGACAGGGCCTCACTAAGTTGCTAAGGTTGGCTAGAACTTTCAGTCCTCCTGCTTCAGCCTCCGGAGTCGCTGGGATTACGGGTGTGAGCCACCATGCCCAGATAGGAACCCAACTTTTGCCTATATTAGAAATTCTCTAACCCTGGTTCACAATAGAAAAAAAAAAAATCAATGAACTATTTAAAACTTAGAGCAAAGTACTGGTTGGTAATAAAATAATAAATTGGGGTTGCGGGAGTGTGGGGCTCAGTGATCGAGTGCTGGCCTAGCATGCACAAGAGCCTGGGGTCCATCCCCGGTGCCATAACAACAAAACGCAAATACATTGAATACATTAAATTAATACATTAAATATATTTAATGATTTTTTTAAAGCTTCAAGCAAGGTACTCACATGGATGCCTCTTCGTATTCCAGAGTGAACAAATGTTAATATTTGGCATAGTTGACTTTTTTTTTCTTCAAGGTAATGAAGGATTCCCTTTGAAATCCTTCTGGACCCTGCTGACTTGTCCTGCCCCCCCAGTGGTTCAGCCAGCTAGCCTAAGATGACTGTGCAGGTGACGGCTTTCTGACTGACAGTGGATAATCTAACAATCCACAAGGAAGAAAACCCACAGCTCTGGCCACCAGGGGCTGGTGGAATTTTTTTTTTTTTTTTTTTTTTTTTTTTAAGTCAGATTTGTTCAATTTAGGACTGTCTTTGATGCAGAGAGTAGAATTTTCTGACTTTATTTATATTAAAATATCCTTCCAAGTGTGAAATGGTGGTTGTAGTGATGGATAGCTAATTTTTTTTTAAGTGTTCCATTTTTCGAAAAGAAAAAAATCCCATCATGGGAAGGAATGGAAGATAGCGCAAGGCAGGTTCATGCATCGCATCCCAGGGGTCAGACATCTCTAAACTGATGCCGGGCAAGCTGGGGAGATTCGGGCCATGAAATGCTATTACATAAAAGTTTAAAACAGCAATGCAGCATTATTTATTTAGGACGGCATTTTTTTAACTTGTCAAGGGAGGTTGACAATGTGCTGGAAGAAAGGTATTTTACATCCCAAGCCAGGTCATAAGTTCAGAGATGTAAAAGTCGAGATGAAAATGTCCTTGCTTGCCCTGCTGCATGTGAAACACTCAGGGTCCTCCTTACCCTCTCCTGCCCTGTCCTATTTCACCCTCTTCTATCCCAGCCTATCCTTTTATTTTAGTTTTTTCTTTTAAATGTTAGTGGCAGCATTCTAAATTGATTTTCAACTTACCAATGGGTTTCAAGCAGCAGTTTGTAAAATACCGACTTAGGAATATGCATCTATGCAGTGAGAGGAAAAATGGGGGGGGGAGGGGCAGGCGCCATCCTATTTAGGAGAAAAGGAGGGAGAAGCAGACTGGGATACAATTTCCCTTCTAATGCTTTGTTTCCTAAATTGGAAGGTGACGATGTAGGAGTTTGCTCTATTACGGTTTTACAAATCAGATTTATTCTGGTATAACATACATGTGACAAAACATACCCACTTAGAGTATGGTGCAGTGAGTTTTGACCAATGAATACACCCATGGAACCCCACCCTGATAAGAGGTAAGACATTTCCATCACCCCCCCACCCCACCCCCCAAAAAAAAGTTCCCTCCTGCCCTGGTGCAGTCAGCTGGCCTCACTCCTGTCCCCAGGGCTGGGCATCTGCTTTGATTCATAGCTTAGGAGATGGGCCTGGCTGAGCTTGCTCTTCATCCCCAGCCCTATTTTGTATATTATTCAGAGACAGGTCTCCCTGAGTTGCTTAGGGCCTCGCTTTTGCTGAGGCTGGCTTTGACCTCACAATCCTCCTGCCTCAGCCTCCGGAGCCACCGGGACTATAGGCGTGCGCCTCCGTGCCTGGCTGAGCTTGTTCTTTTTCGGTCTTGCTTTTTCCACACAGTATGGTGTTTTAAAGATTCTTCATGTGGTTTTGGTTATCCATTGCTTTTTATTTCTGAATAGTATTCATCATACAGATAGATAAGAATATGTCTCTCCATACACCTGTTGGCAGGCATTGGGGTTATTTTCAGTTTGAGAATAATCTATTTTTATGCTTGAGATGGTTTACCAAAAAATAAATATACAATTTGGAATGTTTGCGAAAAAAATCGAAAAGAAAAGAGAAAGGGTGCACAAAAAGCAAAAAGGAAAATGAGCACGTCCTGTGACCACCCTTCCTGGTGGCACTTTCCCCACGTCAAAGCCCCAGGTCAAGGCTTCCTTGCCAGGACTCTGGAAAACCACTGAATGCTGTCCACAGTGGACAGAGAGGATCGGCTTCTCTGAGCAGAAACCAGTGGTCCCCAGAGATCATCTCGGTGTCTGCCCAGCCCTTGCCTTTTCTCCCAGGAAATATCAATTGCAATAACGAGGCCATCGGCTGGGCCTGTACAGTCATTCTCTGCATCTTCGGCTTCTGCGGCCTGCACCGCCCAGCCCTCTGGCACTCTGCCTGAGCGAGCCAGCCTAGCCACACAGTGATGGCTTTCTGGGATGTGCTGTCACCAGCCCTTCCACCTGCCCACAAGATGTCCCCTACCCCAGCCTGGAGGGAAGCCTCAGCCAGGCTTCAGGGCCCTGTAGAGGCAGGATCTAAGACTCACCCTGGGGGCCAGGAGGGTCCTGAGAGGGCCCAGGGCAGTTAGCAGTCAATCTGGCAAGGCACCTCAGCCACTCCAAGTCTTGCCTGGTGGCTTGGCCTCCGCTGGCTGCTTTTCAGTAACCTGGAATCAGATGACTGCCAAACTCAGGCTCTGTCGCATTAATAATTGGGTGGCCTTGGGGGAGTGACTTCACATCCCTGTGTCTCAGTTTTGTCACCCATAGAGATAGTACAGAATTGAATGGAATCACATACCATCCATTTTTATTAGTACTGGCACACGACATGGCCAAAGCAGGCTATGATGATAGTTCCCAGTCCATGTGTTCTTCTAAGGACCTGACCACGCCCCTGCCAGATGGCACCCGTGGCCCCTCCCACTCCTGGGGGACTGCGGCTTCTGCGGAAGAGATGCTTCCTGGCTTCTGACTCTTGGTCTGAAAAGGTAATGCCTGGCTCTCTTTCTCTTGGGACACCTGCTCTTGGAAGTCTGTCACTGTGCTGTGACGGAGCACAGGCCCCAGAGAGAAGGTCCACTCAGCCTCCGGTTGGTGGTGTGGATGGAGACTTCTAGATAATTCTAGGTGCCTGATTCTTCCAGCTACCCAGCGAAGGCTGAAAAGAGTGGATGAGCTGTCCCCACAGATGCTCCCAGACTGCAGATTTGTGAGTGAAATAAATAAGCATTGTTTTAAACCATTAGTCTCCACGTGTTTAGTCAAGTGGAAAAAGATAACCAGAGCACCCGGAAGCCACCTAGAACCTCGGTGCTGCCTCCCTGCTCACACGTCACGCTCCCCACCCATCAGCAAGTCCCAGTGTGTACCGTGTCCAATCCCTCCCTGTTTCGGCCATCAACTCTGGGACCCAGCGGTTTCAACTCTTGCCTGCTGCCATCTCCAACACACACCCAGAACCGCCTCTGAGAAAATGAAGACCGAGGCCACTCCATGCTCCCCCATGGCTTCTTGTCCAATATGGTGTAAAATCCAGACTCTGCCTGTGTCTAGGAACAGAGGTGTGCTGAGAGCTGGCACCCAGAGAGGAAGGGAGAGGAGGGGGAGGAAGCAGAGCCTGGTGTCTGTCAATTTTCATGGTGTAAATAGTGCCACCCACGCCACCCCATTGGGAGTCACTTTACCTCCCATGTACCAGGGCTGAAAGGCCACAGAAGCCGCCCAGCTGCCCAGCTCAGGCCTCGGCAGGGCCTCCTTGTGAAGCATCTCACAGCCCAGCCCTTCCCACCTAAGAGCTGCTCTTTCCTCATTCTTTGAGGTCTCTGCCAGCTGTCACCCTGTCAGAGAGGCCCTCCCAGGCCCTCTGTCTACAATAGGCCCTGCTCTCTAGCCGGCTATCGCGTCTTCTCCCCTTCCCAGTTTTCTGTTTCCTTCCCTGCTTGACATTGCATTACTCTTTGGTCTCTTTTCTCTCCTCCTACCAGCTGCCATGGATCCCCTCACCCCTGACCCCTGTGCTCAGAATGGAACTCAGGGGTGCTGTACCACTGAGCCACACCCCCAGCCCTTTCTAAAGTTTTTTATTTTGAGACAGAGCCTCGCTACGTTGTGGTTGTGAGACTGGCCTCAAACGAACATGTGATCCTCCTGCCTCAGACTCCCAGGTGCTGGGGTTCCCGGCCTGCGCCACGGTGCCCGGCTCCACAGGGTTCCGTCTGCCTCGCTCACTGCTGTATCCCACAACCTGGCACACAGACGGAGCTCAGTAACACTTTGTCAAATAAACCAACAAATTGAAGATGTGAATACAATAGTTGCAAGATGGGATAATAAAAATTGGGGGAGGATTCAGGGAAATGACGCACTCGATGAATGCCATGTATTGGGCTCCCAGCAGGTGTGTCGCAAGGTGGCTCTTTGCCTCACATTGCAGGCCTGGTGGAACCTGGGGGCCCTGCTTGCTTCTGCGAGGAAGAAAGGGCATCTGGGGCACATCCCTTGGGACAAGGCAGTCCTTTGTGTGGCTCAAGAGTGCCTATTACTGTAGGACAAGAGAGCACTCCCCGGAGCCACAGGTGCTCTCCCAGGCCTCTCTGCTCTAGTCTAAGAGGAGCACCCGAGGGCTGGCTGGGGCTGGAAACATCTTAATTATTTTAATAGTGAGAGTGGGAGTGGGGAGCAAATGGCTCTTTATTGATTTTATTTTCAGAAGCTCAAAATCAGTATTCATTGCAAAACCGCCAAGGGAAATTAAAAAACAGAACAAAACAACTCCCCTCCCATAAACCACCATCCACACTCTTATTCGGTTTTTTTGTTTGTTTGCTTGCTTGTTTGGTTGGTTGGTTGTGGTTATATTCAAAATTAAAACAAGCCTGGCGGGTGGGCTCACGCATGTAATCCCAGCTATTCAGGAGACAGAGGCAGGAGGATCGCAAGTCAGAGGCCAGCCTCAGCAACTTAAAATTAAAAAGAGAAAAGACAATTCCTGGGAGGAGGTGCTAGCGCTGCCCACCTGGAGGAGGGGGGTTGGGGAGAGGGCTCTGTCCTTTCCCCTTTTTCATCCTCCCATGCAGTTTGATGTTTTTAAAGTCACTGGACAAATGTTACTTCCAAAAATAAGATTTCAGGCTAAAATGTTGGCCATGATTATTTGATCTACTTAAAAAAAAAAAAAAAAAAAAAAAAACTTGGTCATTTCCTGTCCATTTTTTAAAAATATTTTTATTAGTTATTGATGGACATTTACTTATTTATTTGTTTGTATGCAGTGCTGAGGATCGAATCTAGGGCCTCACACATGCTAGGCAAGCGCTCTACCACTGAGCCCCGCCCCAGGCCCATACTGTCCATTTTTAAATAATGCACATAATACACATGCTGGGGGCTGAATTGTAGTTTCCCAAAATTTATATGCTAAATTTTTAAAACCCAGCTCCTCAGAAATGTGACTCTATTGGCAAACGAAGTCTTCCAAGAGTTAATAAAGTTAAAAATGGGGTCACTGGGGTGTCCCTCATCCCATGTAAAGGAGATTTGGAAACAGACATGCACACAGAAAACCATGAGAAGGTCACCTGCAATCAACTCAGGGTGAGAACAACTCTACCCACACCTGGACCTGGACTCCAGCCTCCAGATGTGGGGGATTTGCTTTATTATTTTATGTAATATTCCAACCATTCTGTCGTCTCATCGCAGGCTGTGGTACTTGGTTTTGACAGCCCAGCAAACGAACACCCCATATTAAATATTTGGAAACTCTAGACTGTGGATGGGATGACATCACACCTAATCCCTAGACCCAGCAAAACCCCCAGCAAGAGGCCACTTCTGGCCCAGTCTTCCGGCCTATTGGCTGTGGTTTCACGCAGGACGGTGTTTCTGGTTTGTTGTTACCTTCAGGAAGCTGGGGAGAGATTTTGCATCCAAAGCAGCCACTTTGATTAAAACCGATGACACCTGACCTTTTCAGATTGCCATGGGCTTTTTACTCCCAGGAGATGATTCCCATATGAGGTCACACAATTCCAGGCCGGAGAAATCAAGTGTGATACGACTTGGAGCTGGGGTGGGTCTACTTTTTCTAGAAGGGCCCAGAGAGTGCACATTTGTGACTTTGCGGGCCAGAGGGTTGTCGGTGATACTCACCTGCCAGCAAGAGGTGAGAGCTGCTGGAGCTCACCTGTGAATGAGTTTGTGGCTGTGCTAATAAAATTTATTCACAAAATCATGTGGCAGCTGGGGTCTCCTCTGACAACCCCTGGTTGAGAGCAGGGATTTGCTTTTTAATTTTATGTAATATTCTAATTAGGAGCAACAATTACCTTAAGGAGAAAGTTGCGGCCTGTGCTAATAAGTCTTTGACAGTGTCCACACCCAGATAATCTCTTTTTAACAAAGAGAGTAGACCTTCAGCCCCATATTTAGAAGGTGTGAAAATATCCAACTGGAACTTTAGAAAATTGTTATGCCTTCAAAATATGTGTATGGATATACATATATTACATATTTAAATATGTTTATAATTATCTTCTATTTATGGCAACTAATGCTGAATTTCCAATTATGAAAAAAATTTAAACAGATTTTAAATTAAAAAAAAAAAAATGAAAGTGGAAGCCAGGCGTGGTGGCCCATGCCTGTAATCCCAGCGGCTCAGGAGGCTGAGGCAGGAGGCTCATGAGTTCAAAGTCAGTTTCAGCAACTTAGTGAGGCCCTAAGCAACTCAGTGAGACCCTATCTCTAAACAAAATTCTAAAAAAGGACTGGAGATGTAGGTCAGTGGGTAAGTGCTCCTGGGTTCAATTCCTGGTACAAAAAAAATGTAAGTTGAGTAAAAATGTTAAACATGTATTAATAGTAGAGAAGGTATAACTATTGTAAACAAGATCGGAAAACAGTGGTCTTCGAATACCTGGAATTTTTAATTTTATTTTTTACTTTTAAATTTCTGTCTCCTCATGTAATATTCCATGTTTAAAAGTTGAAAGTGTTTAAAAATAATTTTATCTCCCTCCCACTCCTGTCTCCCATCTTACACTGTCTGTTTTCCCTTTGGTGAGTCACTTCATTAATTTCTTGGTATTCTTTCAGAGTTGTTTTCCCAAAAAGCAGATGCAGATCACATTCTTTACTTTTTTCAATTCCTTACATAGCCTGGAGAATTTTGCTATATTGGTGCTCAGAGAAATTCTTAATTCTTTTATATGGTTCCATGGTATTCCATTGTATGATTATACTTTAATATTCTTCCTTTATGGACGTTTAACTTGGTAACTGGCACTTTAAAGGGGATGAAATCAATATTACCCAGGGTCTTTGGATATTCTTTATAGAAAAACATGGGCTGAAAACATGGGCTCTTTTGCTTTTTTCTCTACTCAGAGTATTGGCTGTTTTATGGTTACAAGAAGGAAGCTGCAGCTCCAGACATCACTGATAGTCCCAACAACATACAGTTGATGAAGGGAGAAAGCACTTTAAAAAGATACCATTTTTTTTTAATTGCAGGGGAGTATGGATTTTCAATGTCTATATTGAGAGTTGGACTCTGCCAGCAAGGGATAAAGGGAGAGAAGGGAAGGACTGTTGTGTGGGCAGCCTGCCAATAGCATCTCTCTATAGCTCTACTGCTTTCTAGCTATGTGACTTGGTCCTCTCTGAACTTCAGTTTCTCTCTCCGTAATTTGGGATAAGAGTGATGGCCGACCTTTTTTTTTTTTTTTTTTTTTTTTAATTTTTTTAGTCATAGGTGGACACAATTTTATTTTTATGTGGTGCTGAGGACGGAACCCAGTGCCTCACACATGTTAGGCGAGCGCTCTACCTCTGAGCCACAACCTCAGCCCATGATGGCTTACTTTTGAAGGGGATGGGAAACAGGTTCAACAGGGAAACCACATAGAAGACTGAGAGTTTACCTGGCAGCAGCAAGAGTTTCAGCAAATCTTAGTTCCTATGGTGACTATGTTGTCCTCAGGGTGATAAAGGGAATTTCAGAGCAATATAATGAAGATCAGTGGACTTTGAGCAGAAGGCTCTCACGTAAAGATTAGGTCGACCAGATGGTTAGTCGGGCGAGTCCTCTGGAAGTGTTGGATTCTTTGGCCTGGTTCTCCCTGTCTGCAGCCTGGGGGAAAGGTCCAAATGAGGTAACTGGCAAGAAAGCCCCAACTCAGGACTCTTTTTTTTTTTTTTCCTATTCAAAAAGATCTATTAAACACTTGCTCTGTGCCAAGCATTATTTGGGGCAATAAGTAAAACAGAGGCCCTTCACATATCTGCCCTGCATAAAAAAATAAGAAGAAAAGATAAAAAAAATTACTGACTTTACTTGGCAGAGGAGTAAGGGAGGCAGGGACATACAGCTAAAGAAGATAAGTTGGCAAACTATGCAGAATGTTCTGTGGTGATAATTGGGACTATTATTTGCAAGAACCAGAAAACTCAACTTCAAGTGGCTTAAGCAAAAAATTGAATCAACTAGTGTGAGTTAAAAATTCAGGCCTGGGGCTGGGGTTGTGGCTCAGCGGTAGAGCACTCACCTAGCTGTGTAAGGCTCTGGGTTCAATCCTCAGCATCACATAAAAATAAGTAAATAAAATAAAGGTATTGTGCCCAACTTCAACCAAAAAATAAATATTAAAAAAAAAAAGTGCATTTGTAATTTTAAAAGGGTATGGCTTGATCCAGGAACTCAAATGCTGTCAGGGCTGGTCTCCCACTGTCTGTCTCCTCCCATCCCTCAGTTCAGTTTCCCTCAGTGCGAACTTCATTCCCTCAATCAGTCCTTCCCCTCTGCCACCCTCAAAACCCCAAGACCAGCAGAGAAGGTAGCAGCTTCATCTCCCCCACTCAATTCTTGGACCTGACACTCCGTGGTTTAAACAGTCAGCAATCACAGTAGACAGAGGCCTATGAGTTTATGCTTAGCCAGGCCGGAGTCACATGACCATGTGGGGACAGGAAGTGGGACTGCCACCTGTCTCACCAAACCCAGGAGGAGGCAGAGAGTTGGTCCTGAGGAAAACCAAGGTATTAAAGATGGGCGGAGGGGTGGAGAAAGAGTAGGTGGTCAGTATTGAAGGCAATCATTAGCCTCTCTTCTCCGAATTCTAACCAGCTGTCCTTAGTTGCATCAGAAAATGATTTCTGAAAATTATTTGGCAGTTCTGGCCTGATTTCTCTTGCCAAAAAAAAAAAAAAAAGAAAAAGAAAAATAGGAAAGGCATCCATCAGGATAAAAAAGCCCGGCTGCTGGCTGAGTGGGCCTGGCCGGGAGACAGGCAGGTCTGAGATGGGCAGAAGAAGCGCCTTTGATGGTCAGGACCAAGTGGGAAGGGAAGAGCAAGACCCAGAGGCGTAGGGCTGTCCTGACCCCCACCAGGCACAATCTGATCCTCAGACTCACGTCTTTAAAGAAAGGGCCAGGGCAGGGCAGGGCTGCGGGCTGGAAGCAGGGGGAAGGAGGGCGGCACAACGCTCTGCTGGGGATGGCCCAGAAAGGCTTCCTCTTTGCAAGAAGGAGACCCTTCTTCTGCAGCCCCCAGATACCACGGTTCTCCTCCTGCGGCACCCAGAGCACCAAGAACAGGGAGATAAAACGAAGGCTGCTCACCACGGGAGTAACTGGGCCGCGCTGAATAGAAACTCAGGCGCAGCTCCGTCCTTTTTCTCTTGCACCAAAGCAGGTTCAGGGGCAGGTGGGCAGCTCAGGGCGCGTGGGGAGACCCACAGAGTCAGCAGGTATCAACTTCTTCTCAGTTTCCCGCTGCCCTTTTCTGTATTGGTTTATGTGCTTCAGGTTGCTGGAGAGTTTACTCTGCCCGCTCTGGTGGGGAACAGCAGAGTGGCAAAGCGGTGGGCACAGATGCGTGCCTGCCTCGCAGGAGGCATGGAGAGGTCTAGTCCAGAGCCGGAACCACTCCTTTTTAATAACTCTCGCTTTGCGTCTCAGGTGTGCAATTGCATCTTGCAGGTGTGCAATAAACAGCGCCGACTGAATGCTTTCTTCCTGCCAGCTCCTGCCCAGGAGTGACTTCCTGTTTGCATGGGAAATCAAACATGCAACAATCATACCTGAGATTTATTGCACACTTGACTTCAAACAAGGGATGGTGCTTAGAGAAGCACAGAGCATGCATCTTTTATTTTATGTTTACATTTGTTTTTCAATTTGTGGTTAAACATCTTTCTATTTAAAAGTGATTTTAAACATCAGGGACCTGAGGCCTGGATGGGGGACTTGAGTCCCCTTCTGCCTGACTCTAAGAATCCTTTTCTTAATCACTAGATGATCTTACTTCCTCAATTCTCAAAAAACGTCAGGATGTGTGCGCTGTGAGGCTCGCTGCCGTAGTCAGAGCTAACGCATATGGAAGGCTTATTCTGTGCCCAATTCTGATCTCAGCACTTTATGTGAATCATCCTGTGTGATCTTCACAGTCCTGCGAAGCCAGGACTATAAGTAGCCCAGTCTCCAAAAGAAGAAGCAGAGTCACAAGAAGTCCAGAGGGGCTCCTGGCCAGCTGTGGTCCTGCACACATGTAATGACAGCCACTCGGGAGGCTGAGGCAGGAGGATTGTGAGTTCAAGGCCAGCCTCAGAAACTTAGTGAGACTCTGTCTCAAAATAAAAAATAAAAATGGCTGGGGATGCTGCTCAGTGGTAAAGCACCCCTATGTTCAATCTCCAGTACCAAAAATAAATAAATAAAAGTAGCCCCTACAGGGGCTCAGTTGGGATTCAATCCAGGCCAGTGGGCTGCAGAGCCGAGTAAACTCTGTCAGTACCACCCCACCACCCCTTGTCTCTATTCAAGCACACCGAGGCTTATGCTCCACACCTCCACAGTCCCTAGGGTAGGAGCCTCCTCAGATTTTGTGCCTGAAGCATCTCACAGCCTCCCTCTAACCCTGGGCCTTCTGCCAACCCCTGTACCTGCCTCTGCCCCCAGGCTTGCTCAGTATGTTCAGGGGCAAATCAGAAGCCCCTGGGAGGAGCTCCCCCTGGGGACATCCCTCAACTAATGAGTCATAGATACAAGAATTCTGTCATCCTTTGCATGGGATAACACCGGTATGTGCTACACTGTTCCTGATGTTCATCTGCAGGTTCGAACTTTGGTTGCCCAGAGTGGTAATTTGCTTGATAAAAGATACCCTTTGTGTTAGTCAGCTTTCTATTGCTGTAACAAAACAACTGAGATGATACACTTAAAAAGATGAAAGGTTTGCTTTGGCTCATAGTTTTGGCGGTTTTGGTCTATGGCTGGTTGGCCCAGTTGTTTGGGGCCAGTGGTGAAGTGGCACACCATGGTGGGAACACATAGTAGAGGAAGCTGCTCAGCTTGTGGCAAGAGAAGCAGAAAGAGAAATAGGGAGGAGCTGGGTCCCCAGATCCCCTTCAAGGGTACACTCCCAGTGACCTAACTTCCTCTCCTTGGCCCTGCCCTTCAAAGGTTCCACCACCTCCCAAGAGTGTCAGTTGCTTGGTAGCCCTTAACACACAGACCTCTGTAGAATACTTACCCAAATCTTAGGACCCTTTATTAACTTCCTTCCCTCTTATCTCCCTTCCCCATCTCCTCCTGAAGTTTCCTGGAATCACTCCCCAAATAAATAGCTCAGAGCAGAATCCTCATCTGTAAGTCCATCTTGGGGGACTCAAACCAAGCAGAGCTCATGGGATCACACCTCTGTACACCGGGGTTGTCTGCACTTGGGGAAACCCCAGAAGTCACCTGAACTCACAAGGTGAGTCTGCGAGCACGTGTGCGAGTTGCGTGTGCGTGTGCTTGTCTGGGTGTGGGCTGCTGGTGCACACGCTTGTCGGTGGGCCTCTCCCACACCTGAAAAATCTTGCTTGGAAGTACCGTCCAGCCCAGAGCAGGCGAGCTCTGGCACCAGGACAGGCTTTCCCCACAGCCTGAAGGGAGGGCCTCTGTGGGCTGGAGCTACTGTTTGCTGTTTGCTGGGCGGAATCAGGGCCCGAGAGCAGGCGCATCCCAGCCTGGGGCTTCAGTTCTCTGGGGATTTGGTGGGAAGGGCGGAGGGCTGAGGCCTGAGGCCAGGAGTGTGGCAGGCAGAAGACTTGCAGCGGGGCCAGGCAGGGGCTGGGCTGGCGCTGGCCGGGGCTGGGGCTTCCTCCCAGCTCCATTTCACCCAGGTTACCTGGCCTGGAGCTCAGGGTTCCGAACCTCTGGTGGGGTCCAGCAGGTCCCCCTCCTCCTCACAGAGCCCTTTCCCTCCCCAGCCCTACGCACATCATCCAGCGCTCCCACAGCTCCAGAGGTACCCGCACTGTGATTGTCCCCTCTTCACAGATGAGGAAATAAGGAAATAAGGTCCCAGGGCACCTGCTCCAGGTCACCCAGCATTAGATGCAGGCAGAACTGGGACTGGACCCGAGATCTGCCTCCTCCGTCATCTGCTCAGGGTGGCTGCGCCCGTGGGCTCTGCTGTGACCCCAGGCCCCTGGTGGGCTGCAGCGGTTAGCGCTGGCCTGGCTCTGCACATCGGGGTACCGCTGTGGTTCTGCAGAGCCTTGCTTTACTGTCTCTGGTTCTGGGGCCCAAAGGGATGACGTGCTCGTTTCTGTGGCAAAAGGGAAATGCCAGGAAGCAGGAGACAGTCCCAACCCCTGTTCCTTTCTGGGGCAGGTTGACAGGCGTCACAGTGACGTGCAGCAGGCCTCTCTCCCCGTCTGGTGCTGGGATGGACCCCAGGGCCTCTGACGGGGCAGGGAAACCAAGGGCAGTACGACCCACCATGTTTCCCCTCACCCGCCAACGCTGACCCCTGTCCCCCCGCACTTGAGAGGAAGATGGCTCGTGGCATCCAGATTCATGCCACGCGCCTCTGCCTTGGCAGACACCTGTGCCTTGGCTCCTGTGGCGTCTGGGAGGAACGGAACAGGTTGTCCCTCTGCTCTCCCATGACACCACCTGGAGAAGAGCATTCCAGTAGCAAGAGACAGGAGCAGCAAGGCCCATCCCAGCAAGAGATGACAGTGGCAATGACCCCACAGCTAATGACCATCGTTGCTAACTAATGCTGCGTGTCCTGCGGGTCAGGAGCATGTGTCTTGTGTGATCACCACAGCGCCACCTTTTAATTACTCGAACCCATCTGTTAGCATTATCAACCCATTTTGCAGATCTGGAGGCTGAGGCTGGGAGAGGGCATCGTTGCCCCCACACCTGCTTGGTTCCTGAGATCACCTCCTCATCACTTACCTCCGGAGGTATCAACCCTCAGGTCAATGTCTTTGGTGCCATCTGACGCCATCCAGTGTCCCCTCTGCCAACAGTCTCTCTGCTCCTTCGTCCCCATGCCTTCCAACCTGGAACGTGCAGGCGGGTGGGGCTGATGGCGGCTCCTGGTCCCAAGGACCTGGGCTCTTCCGTCTTCTTTTTCTGCCACCCCAGCAGGTAGCTGCCCTCTTTTATTTTTTCCTCATTTTGTCATTGGTGCGTTACAGTTGCACATATTGATGGGACCTGCTGTTCCACAGTCACACCTGCTTGCTCACAATATGACAATATAATTGGCCAATATCTGTCCCCAGCCCTTCCCGCTCCCTCTCTATCCCCACCCCTGGTCCCTTTTCTCTACTGATCCCCCTTTGATTTTTAGGAGACCCACCCACCTTTGCTTCCCTTTTTCCTCTCTAGCTTCCACATATGAAGCACAACATTTGACCCTTAACCTCTGACTTTGACTTATTTCACTTGACATGATGGTCACTAGTTCTACCCATTGTTTTGAAAATGCCATAATTTCACTTTTATTTATGACTGAATAAAACGCCATTTTGTATATATACCATATTTCCTTCATGCATTCATCTCTTGATGGATGCCTAGGCTGGTACTGCAGCTTGCTATTGTGAATTGTGCTGCTGTGAACATAGGTCTGTGGGTATCACTGTAGTAAGGTGACTGGTACCTGCCCCCTTGAGATACAAGACGGCTGCTATAGCACCTACCGTCGTGTCTGCATTCCAGCCATACGTAGCTTGTCAAGGGGAAATGAAGGGCGGGTCTCTTACATTTAAGAATACTTCTTAGAACTTATATATACCATTTCTGCTTATATCCCATTGGCTAAGAGGTAATCCTTGATCATATCACAGCCACGGAGCTGCAGTGAACCGTGGTCCCTCTTTTTGAATTGTCTTGTGTGATTTCATTACTAAAGGAAGAAGGAAGCAGTATTGGGGAGCAGATACCTAGGGAGGGCCTCTCCAGGCCTGTCAGTGCCCCAGATGGATTAATAAATCAAACCAGTGTTTCAAGTGTGTGCTCCATGTTCAGTTAGAGCAGGGGCTGGGCCTTATAAGGGGTGGGGCAAAAAAAAAAAAAAAAAAAGGCCTGGAAATAATTCCGTTGATTTCTCCTTTTTGGAAGGTTGTTGAAGAGATGGGTCTGTGTTTCTCTGATGGCTCCTACTCCCTACTCCAAAGCCAGATGGCTTTTCAAAAGCTTCCTTTTGACGACACTTGACCCAGGAGTGGTTCTCTTTGTTCTCTTTGTCCTGTCACTGAACACAGTTAATCCATGATTGATGTGTCAGACCGCTGTTCTGCTGCTTCCTGGCTGTGTGACCTTGGGCAAATGACTTCACGTCTCTGAGCTTCAGGTTTTTCCTCTGCCAAATGGAGACAAGACAGTACTTACCTCTAGGCTATTATGAGGGGTTGGAAGAAGTGAGAAATGGAGAGCGTTTACCTTTTTACTTGGCTCATAAGCACCTGATACAATTGAACTATTATTATTGTTTTCAGGGAATTAAAAAAAAAAAAAAGCTTGTCTCCTTAACCATCTGTTGAGACTAGTGATGCCATTAGAAATAGAATAGAGGCCACAGGGGGAAATTAAAAATTGCCAGTAGCTACTTTTAAAAAAGTAAAAATATCAAGAAAAAATCAACTTTAATAACATTATATTAAACCCAATATATTGACGTCTTATCAACATGCAACCAAAATAAAGTGTTCATGAGACAGTTTATACTTTATTATGCATAAGGCTTTGAGATGCTGCAAAGGGCAGTGTATTTCCACCAAAAGAGTGTCCTCATACCCTCCCCCTGCCAAATGACCACACAAGGACAATATGGTGACCATGGCTGCCATATTTCTGGGCACCTTCCACGGCAGACCTGTGAGCCTGCGTTTTGCACTCACAACCCATCTCAAGTTGGATCTGCCTCATCAAGGGCTCAAAGCCACACCCAGGGAGTGGCTGCCACGGTGGACAGGGATGACCCAGGCGTTTTGGATTTTGTCTCTGTACAAGCGAGGGGACATTGCCGTGTCAGCTCTCTGGCGCCCCAGCTGAGTCTGTCTGCTGGACCTTCAGTGTATTTACAGGTCTTCACAGATCTTTTAACAACAGAAAGAGAGACCACCTCCAGCCCCCACCCCACCTGCCTTCAGTCTCAGGTTTATTGCCTCCAGGGGGAAGGTTCTGGAAAGTAGCTGTAAAGTACAAACGCAAACCCTTGGGAAACATCCGCAGGATCCTCTCCGAATCATGCACAGTGGAAAGTACAGGTAAGATCAAAGCTTGAGTAGCGACCGCCCCCAGTGTTTCCACTGAGAACACTTTCACATGTTATTTGCGCACATGAAAGTCAATGAAGGTGGGTGGGGTAAGAGTAAATCTCCAGGATTTGAACAAACAGGACTCGTATGGGGTTTCGAGGTGGCTCTGTACCAGCTGCCAGCATTGTCCCCGACCCTGGTGCCTAGAAGCTGTGTGACCTTGGGCAAGGATCTGATGCTCTCTGGGCCTCAGCTTCTTCATCTATAAAAGGGGAATAATAATGGGTCACAGGGTGGCCTCGAGGATTCAGTGAATATGTATGAGGCATTGGGATCGGGTCTGGCACAGAAAGTGCTCAAAAAGATTTGGGAGATGGGGATCTACTCTGTGTGAACTTGGGCCTTGGTTTTATCCTTGCTTGTCTGCAAACAGGACTCAGGCAACAGCACAGCTCGGGAGTTTACAGATCCTATTTCATCTGCTCGCTGTAACACCTCCCATCCCACAGATGAGGGGACTGAGGCTCAGACAGCAAAGGCCGCTTGCTTAAGGCCACACATTTCTAAGTCCCAGTGGAAGGCTTGACCTCAGGGCGGTCTGTCCCCCTGGCAGAAGCCCGAGGTCATGCCCACTGCCCTGCCCTGCCCCTTTGCCCAGGCTTTCCTGGCCTTGAGGTCCCTGATGCTGGGAGCTGCGAGCTCTGGCTGGAGCCTTAGCTCTGTGGGGCTTTTGAGGTGACCCGTAAGTTATTTCATTCATAAAATGGGACACAAAATAAGGCAGGACGCTGCTTTTGAGAATTTTCTTCCTGGGGTTCTCTGGGGCCTCCTGTGGGCCTTCCTGCTCCTGTAGCTCCTCTTCCAAGCCGGGCAGCGAGAGGGCAGGGGGTGGCAGGCGCAGGTGGGAGGCCTGGGCGCCGCTGCAGCATCTGGGCTCGAGCTGCTGATGGAGGAAGACATGAGGGGCACTGTGGGGGCCGAGGGAGAGGGGAGCCCACGTCATCTCCAACGAGCAAACTGAGCAGCGGCGAAGGATGTTCCGGAAAGACAGGAAGTTGTTATGTTACCAGCTGTCCTGTCTAAATGAGCCCACATCTGGTGGCCTAGAAATCTCTGGGTGGCTTTTCACTTTCTATTCATGACTTGCTGTCTGCACCTATCCTGGGACTCCAGGGGAGGGGAGAGGGAGGGAAAAGAACTGGGGGGGGGGGGTTGGAGGCAAGGGCGTGGGGGGGGATAGGGGGAGGAAAAGAGAGAGGAGGGGAGGGCAAGGAAGAGGGAGGGGGAGAGGCCTAAGCAAGGGGACAGAGAGAAATTTACAGGGACAGAAATACAAGCATAGAAAGGGCCAGGCATGGTGGCGCACGCCCGTAATCCCAGTGACTCTGGAGGCTGAGGCAGGAGGATCGCAAGTTCAAAGCCAGCCTCAGCAGAAGCAAGGTGCTAAGCAACTCAGTGAGACCCCCATCTCTAAATAAAATAGAAAAAAAGGTGGTGGAATGTAGCTCAGTGGTTAAGTGGCCCTGGGTTCCATCCCCAGTACCAAAAGGAAAAGAAAAAGAAAAAGATGGAAAGGTCGATGGAGCTGGGGTGTAGCTCATTGTGCAGCACTTGTCTGGTGTGCGGGAGCCTCCGGGTTCCATCCTCAGCCCTAAAAAGAAAAGATAGATGGGTTCGAGTCACATAGGAAGTCAGTTGACAGGACGTCAGCGTAAGACAGAGAAATAGATGAGATGGAGAACAGGGACCCATGTCCAGCGACAGGGGCAAAGAAACAGAGACAGACAGGCAGCAGGTGCCCCTAAGCTAGGCCCTCTAGGGAAGGCTGTGAGCTGATCCAGGAAGAGGTGAACAGAGACGGACAGAGAAGGAGATGAGAGAGACCAGCACACCTGCAGAAATGCAGAGAGGAGAGAGGGGGAGGACCCAGAGGGATAGGAACAGATCCACACAAGAGAGGAAATGAAACGTTCAGAGAGATCCACGAGGATTTCCTGTTCTGCCCATTTCCTGTGAGAATGTGTTAGGCCTTAACGCAAAACGTTAATCTCTTTAGAAGAAAGAGTGGGCTTCAAAAATGTTCTCAACATGAGTAATTCTCCCCAAATGGGGAATTATTTTATTCATTTTTTTTTCTTTTCCTCTTATAGCATCAGAACTTTCTGAGCAGCTCCTAAGACAGTATTTGAGTATTTATTTTTTGGGGGGATACTGGGGATTGAATTCAGAGGCACTTGACCACCGAACCACATCCCCAGCCCTATTTTGTATTTTATTTAGAGACAGGGTCTCACCGCATTGCTTAGTGCCTCACTGTGGCTGAGGCTGGCTTTGAACTTGTGATCCTCCTGCTTCAACCTCCAGAGCCACTGGGATTACAGGAGTGTGCCATCACACCCAGCTAGTTTCTTAACAGCAGAAAAAAAGTTTCCTGGTAATGTTAGGGGACAGACACATGCAGATGGTAGGAACATGAGGCTTAGAGAATAATTCTATAAAATGGACCCACTGTGCTGACCTCCACACGCTTTCTTGTCCAAGAAGCAATTTACCTGCAGCCCTGCCTGGCCTAAGTGGACAGGATACGTCACATTCCTACCTATCTACAGGAGAAGTGCAGGCCTGAGATAATGTCAGTGGGAGGAATCCAGGTTACCCTCAGGGGGAGACTTTTGAGACCCTATTTGTAGACCAGATCCTGAAACTCGGCGATAAGGATAATTCCTCCTAACCATAAAATCTGTAGGAATGTATACTTAAGAGTCCAATTAGAATTGGTCAGCAAGGCCAAGGTGACCTAGAGTTGACATGGCAGTGGGTACTGGAAAGTCTGATGTCATCTTGCTGTCAGTCAAAAGTCAAGAGTAGACCTGGGTGGGGCTCTCTGGCAACTTCTCTGGGATCCCCAATAAAACTCAAGTGTAGGAGAGGCATGTGGTCCCTGTCCTCTGAGAGGACCCACTCTCTCCCTTGAGACTGTCCCCTTTTCCCCCTTTTCCTAGTCCTTCAATAAACTCATTCCTGTTACTCTGAGTGACATGTCTGAAACCTTTCTCACTTGGTTGCAAGAATCGGTTTGAAGGGAAGGTTTTCATGCTGCTCCAGTTGCTCAAAAGGCCCCAGCTCTGTAATAGTAAGAGTGAGAGGTCTCTTGGTGTGTGTTGTGGGACACAGAGGAGATGGATGTGCAGAAATTGCTAGAATAGGGAAGGGAATTTGCCCCTCCGTGTGCCAACAGAGGATTAGTGTGGCTTCCTGGATGTTGTGTAAGGAGGTGTTCTGAGGCCACCTCTCAGGCAGGAAGAATGCTGTGATCCATTTGTGATATCTGCCACCATCTGAGAAGGGGCAGCCAGGGCCAGTTTGCCATCCGCAGTTGGCCCTCCAGATGGGCAGATTGGGCATAGACTGATTCAACCAAACTTGTGTTGAATATTTGGGGAAAAATATTGTTTCCGTACTGAACGTGTACAATATTTCCTTGACACTACAATGTAACAACAACTATTTATATAGCACTTACATTGTATCATTGTGAGATGTTTTAAAGTACAGGAGAGGATGTGGGTAGGTTATATGCAAATCATTCTATAGAAGGGATGTGGGCATCTTCAGGTTTGGTTGTCCTCTGGGAGTGGCGGGTGTCTGAAACCAGTCCCAAGGATACCGAGGGACAACTGTATTTGCTATTCCTGTACCAGAATCTAGAACCTGTCTGAACCATTGGCACAAGAATATAAATGAAAGTCTACATACCACACAACTAGATATATGAAAGTCAGAAACATCAGAAGTTGTGTCTATGGCCTGGCCTTGATCACGCTCACAGCTCCCTGGCAGAACATGGAATGAAGAAGCTGAGGTCTTGCTGGTGGGCCCTGCCCCCTGAATCCTGAGTGGTCATTGGGTATTCTCCCAGAGCAGGGCAGGTGGTGCCCAGTCCAGGCTGAGATTCCCAGGGTGAGTGCACCAGTGGGAACCCGTGGTAGAGACTTGCCAGGTGATGTAAACAGATTTCCAGGGGTTTCTGAGTAGAGGAGGGGGAGCAGCATCGTTTTCTGGGGAATGATCAAGACAGCAATTTTGGATGATTTGAAGCAGCCACTTTTAAATCAAAGTAGCCACATTACCTTCAGTGCCCAGCTCAGTATCTGGCACATTGTAGGTGCTCTGTTAATATTTGCTTAAAAACAATGAAGGCACCCTTCCAGTGTTCATCTATGTATATGAGGTCATTTGAGTCAATGTCAACTCCTACAACTCAGGGAGTGCTGAGAAGAGGCGGCTGCTGTTTCTATTTTATGCTATGATCAGAGAAGGACTTACTAGCAAAGTGACATTTGAGTAAAGACTGAGGGAACTGAAGGAACAAGCCAAGGGGATATCTGGATGATGTTCCCGTTGGAGAGAACAGCCAGTGCAAGGGCCCTGGGGCAGGATGGTGCTGGTGTGCTTAAGGAACAGAGAGATGGTCCAAATGGCTACAACGAAGCAAGGCTTTTCATCTGTTAGTTTTATTCGCCATCTTCCGTCTGCATATGTATTTTCTTTAATTATTTCCCCAACATGTCTCAGAATGAAAACCCCCACCCTTCCCTGGTTCCACCCCTGTTTGGCCAGCTTCTGCCTCTGTGTCTTAGTTCAAGCTCTAGAAGTAACAATTTTCAAATTGTGGGCAAAGACACCCTGGGACTTTGGAAAGCTCAAGGGACACCACGAAGTATTCACATTTTCAAAGCAAATGCAGTGACATTTACACCCTTGAGATCCTTGTGGAACTGATCGTTGGCGTGTTCACAGTTTGGGTGTTGATTCTCGCGACATCCCTTTCCATGACGTCACATCTGTGCAGCTGGGTTTTTCCTGGTTGCTAGAATGGAGAGCAGTTACCAGCGGAAAATCAACGTGGAGCCGGAAATGAGGTGGTGCCCAATCTGATTCTGAGGTTTGAGAATTTGTGTCACCCCCATCAGGCGCCCACGATTCCACTCAACAGCAATTGTGGTCAAGAATGAAATTAAAACAAAACAAAAGTTTTATTTCAATTTATTTTCCCACACAGCTGTAAGTTGTTAGGGCCATAAATACTTATTGAATTGTTTGGACCTAACTACTTAATAAATAGAACCCTCGGGAATTTCTTTTCTCCTAAGGCCATTATGAAAAAAGTCACTGAGGTCCATGCCCCTTGAGAAAGTTTGGAAACCGGGCTGCTCGTGAGTAACTCTAATTGGTTACTGGCCAGCCAATGAGGTGACTGGCTTACAATCACGTGGCCAGACTGGTCCAATCAAGAGCCCAGTTGGTTTTGGACGAGGTCTGTGGAAGAAAACAATGGACTCCATCTGTTTGTTAAAAACGGCCCTTCTCTTATTTTATTTTATTTTTTTTAATTGGTTGTTCAAAACATTACAAAGCTCTTGACATATCATATTCCATACATTTGATTCAACTGGGTTTTGAACTCCCATTTTTACCTGGTATACAGATTGCAGAATCACATCAGTTACACATCCACGTTTTTACATACTGCCATACTAGTGACTGTTGTATTCTGCTACCTTTCCTGTCCTCTTCTCTCTCTACCCCATCTACTGTAGTTCATTTCTCTCCTTTGATTTTTTTCCCTTTCCCCTCACATCCTCTTATATGTAATTTTGTATAACAATGAGGGTCTCCTTCCATTTCCATGCAATTTCCCTTCTCTTTCCCTTTCCCTCCCACTTCTCCTCCCTGTTTAATGTTAATCTTTTTCTCATGCTCTTCCTCCCTACTCTGTTTTTAGTTGCTTTCCTTATATCAAAGAAGACATTTGGCATTTGTTTTTTAGGGATTGGCTAGCTTCACTTAGCATAATCTGCTCTAATGCCATCCATTTCCCTGCAAATTCCATGATTTTGTCATTTTTTAGTGCTGAGTAATACTCCATTGTGTATAAATGCCACATTTTTTAATCCATTCATCTATTGAAGGGCATCTAAGTTGGTTCCACAGTCTAGCTATTGTGAATTGTGCTGCTATGAACATCCATGTAGCAGTATCCCTATAGTACGCTCTTTTAAGGTCTTCAGGGAATAGTCCGAGAAGGGCAATAGCTGGGTCAAATGGTGGTTCCATTCCCAGCTTTCCCAGGAATCTCCATACTGCTTTCCAAATTGGCGGCACCAATTTGCAGTCCCACCAGCAATGTACAAGAGTACCCTTTTCCCCACATCCTCGCCAGCACTTGTTGCTGTTTGACTTCCTAATGGCTGCCAATCTGACTGGAGTGAGATGGTATCTTAGGGTGGTTTTGATTTGCATTTCTCTGACTGCTAGAGATGGTGAGCATTTTTTCATGTACTTGTTGATTGATTGTATGTCCTCTTCTGAGAAGTGTCTGTTCAGGTCCTTGGCCCATTTGTTGATTGAAAAACAGCCCTTCTCTTAACCATAAGCCGAACACCCAGTGTGAAATGCAAAAACCTCACCCTAAATCTTACCCTGAGCGCTGATGGAGAGGAGAATTCCAGAATTATAGAATTTGGCCACCTTTAAGATCTTTTAGGATGCGCCTCGATGCCTGTCCCCAGCCTCTGACCTGCCCCCAGAGTGTGCAGTTCAGGGTTTCTATTTTTTGGTTCTCAGCATTTGTGTCCCCCTGCTGAACTGGGGACTTCCTCAGACAATGGCTCTCACGGGGACAGGCAGAGGCCACCTCAGAAAAGCAGGTGTTGCCAGACTTTCCTTTCCCAGTACCCACCGAGGATTTCCACCCTGGAGTGGGCAGAGAAGCAGCCACAAGAGAAATCTGGAGTGGGGGATGGTGTAGAAGGGAAACACCATCCTGGTTCCAGGAGCAGCAGCAGCAGCAGCAACCAGAGAGGAGCTGGTTCAGCAGTTCCAAGCAGGTGTCCCCAGTGTGGTGCCCAGTGTGTGTGCCTTCCTGGCTATTGTGAGCTCCTGGTTCTCCCTATAATTAAATTCCTTTTCAGCTGAATTTAGCCAGTGTGCATCTGTGACTGGAATTGCTACTAAAAAATCTCAAGCTGATTCTGGAAGCTATCTTATTTATTACTGGAATTTGGGGGTTGGGGGAGGGGGTCTATGAAATATATCAATCAGAAAAGTACATAGTTTGTGTGTTAGTCAGCTTTTAGTCATTATAACAAAATGCCTGAGGTAATTATAAAGAAAAAAGGTTTATTCTGGCTCATGGTTTTAGGGGTTCTGGTCTGTGATTGGGTGGACTTATTGCTCTCAGTCCTCTGGGGGACAATGGAAGAGCAAACTGCCCACCTCCTGGCCAGGAGCAAAAAAGAAAGAGGATGGGGTTGGGGTTCCACGTCCCCTTTGAGGGTATAATGACCCAAGGACCTCCCACAAAGCCCCTCTTCTGAAAGGCCTGCAGCCTGCTGATGGCCAGGCATCCATATCATGGCCACAGAAAAATAAAGAGTGGGAGATGTTAGATTCCCACTATGGCCTTTGAAGACACACCCCCCAGTGATGTGAGACTTTGCAGTAGGGCAAGTCTTAAGGTTATTTTTAAGGAATCTCTTAAAGGTTCTACCACCTTCCTGGAACATCAAACTGAGGACCAAGTCTTTAACACACCAGCCATTGGGGGGGACGGCATTCCAAATCCAAATGGATAGCAGATCTCTGATAATGTCTTGAGGTTTATCTTTTTCCTTTTAAAGAAGTGAGATAGAACTACATGTAAGAAAGTGTTCAATTTTTAAGTATAAACCAGTAAATTTAACTCTAGATAACACCTATAATCACCACTAAGATTAATATTTAGAAGAAGCAACTTGTGGTCTTTCTGGATTTTTTTAACAGTTACAGACCAGTAATCATGTGCACACAGTATGTGGTAATGTATGCAAGGATATATATATATATGTACATATGCACGTGATGATGTGCAATATGATTTTGTGTGTATGTAATTATCTTATTTTTAAAAAATGAGATCATCTTTGATGTGTCAGCCTGTACACTTTTTTATCTCAATCATAAACATCAAGAGATAACGTGTGATCAGTCCCTTGTGCATATATGAATTTACTCAATCAACCAATCCTTTTTCTTTTTTTCCAGCTTTATACAATATGCTCCACTTTGAATCATTGAAAGGATTTAAACAGAGGAGTGATCCCCAATAAGGGGTCATACAACCAGCTTTCCTTTCTAGATCATTCTGGAAGAAACATGCTCTCCTTACCCTGTTTGATGGAGGGGAGGGTAAAGCGGTTCCCCGAGATGGGTAGCAGCAGCTTTTCTTCCTTTGCTTTTTTTTTCCTTTTTAATTTGTGAGTATTTATTTTTGAGTAGGTGTTCCACTCGTCCTCTCCCCTCCTCTCCCCACCACTCACTTCCACTCTGGGGAGGCTCTTGCTGATCCCTCTTCTCCCACACCCTTCCAGAGCTAGAGGTGTGCACACACAGACACATGTATGTACTCTTCCTACCCCCCCCACCCCGCAACACGTGTCTTTCCTAATAACAACACGTCTTCTGCGGGTGGGGGGCTAAAGGGCATCTCCTTCTTTTTGCTACTGCACAGAATTCCCGACATCTGCTGTCTTTTAGTCCTGGCCAGATTCCTCTCTGTCCTTGGCCAGTGGACCCGTAGGTGGGCCATCTGGGAGGTGGGGCTCCGGGAGTTGGAGGTGACCCCTGGCCTGACTGGGAAGCCCGCATGCTCCTGCTCTGCCATTTATATGCCCCTGGAATGTACCCGTGGCCCCAACCCCCGAGGCTCTTCCCATCCTTTCTTCTTTCAAGAATCTGCCCTGGCTTGTTTATGATCCTTCTCTTCCTTGTTCCTGTGACCAAGTGGGTCACCAGCTGGCCTCAGGGTCTCCCCCCTCCCTGCCCCACATCCGTTCTTGATCTTCCACCCACGCAGTCCCCAGCTGTTCCACAGCTGTCGCTGTGCCAGGCCTGTGCCCACATTTCTAGGCATTTTCCAGACATCCTTGGCCACAGGATCCACAAGTACCTACTGTGTGCCAGGCTGTCTGGGACCTTTGTACAAGTTAATGTTTAATTCTTATAACAAGTCTGCCAGGTAGGTATCGTTGTTTCCATTTTATGGATGGGAAAACAGGCTCAGAGCCGGAAGGGCCGACCTGGATAATGGTGGAGCCTGACTTTGAGCCTGCTGATACCAGATGTCTTGGTGCATCTTCTACCCTGGACTTCCTGGGTCATGAAGCAGTAAGCCTCAGGAGATGTGCTGAATGAACGAATGAGTAAATTTGCAAGATATTTCCCATGCAAGTCCTGTGTGTCAGGTACTTGTCTAGGCACAAGGCACAGAACAGCAAACCAGATGCCTTCTTAGATTGAAATTCCAACGCAGAAGACAATCTAAACAGATAAGCAAAAAGCAAACAAAAATGAGGTCATGAGAGTGCAGGGATCTATGTAGGGAATCTAATAAGGTGAGGTAGAGCAGGGCTGGGTAGGAGTGAGGGTAGGTGGCCCAATGTTAGATAGGGTTGGTGTCTAATGAGGTGAACTTTGGATGAGAGCTGAATGGCAAGAAGGAACCAGTTTCACAAACAGGTAGGAGGAGTGAGAGGATTCCAAGCAGAAGGAAGAGTATATGCAAGGGTCCTGAGGTCAGATCAAGATTGGTGTGTTTAGGAAGCAAACACCAGCATGACTAGAGCAGAACAGCAGGGGAGAGTGGTAGGCACGGAGTCCAAGATGGCGGGCAAGGGCCAGAACAAGCAGGCATATCGGTCACATAAGAACTGGTAGGGCTCAAGGAGAGAAATGATGTTCTCTCAGGTCGCCATGTGGAAAATAGTCAGTAGCATGTAAAAAGGAGAAGCAGGGGCCACAGTGAGGAGGCTGCAACAGTGGTGACCTGGACGGAGGTGGGGGCTGTGGAAATGAGAAGACAGATTGGGGAAGCATTTTGACAGGAGAGCTGATCAAGTCTTGGGAGCCAGAGAAGAGTCAAGGGTCATGCCTGACTCGAGCAATGAGCAGAGGTGACAGAGCCATTCACGGAGACCAGGAGTGGGGAACAAGGAGGACAAGGTGGGCACGTGCGCATCTCAGTCAGCTGGAGACTTGTGGGTCGTTGATGGTAAGGCATAAGGCTGGATGAGATTGTGTGAGGAGAAAGGACAGTCCCTGTGTTCTCTGTTACTGTGACAAAACACCTGAGAAAATCAACTTGAGGAAAGATTTTGGGTCATGGTTTCAGGCCATGGTGGCCTCATTATTGTGGCTTGTGGTGAGGCAGAGCATCATGGTGGGGTGCACAGTGGAACTGATTGGCTCACCTCACAGTGGCCAGTGGCAGGGGGCACAAGGGGCTGGGGCCCTGTCAAAGGCATGTCCCCAGTGACACACCTCCTGAAGTTCCCATCTCCTCCCACAGCCATCAGCTAGGAACACATCAGGGATTAATCCATCCATGAGCTCTGAGCCCTCGAGAGCTCATCTCTTCCCAAAACTTCAACAACATGCATCTTTGGGGGACAGTCCAGATCTGAACCATAGATACAGTCCCCTCCTCCAGAGAAGGGAGAGACACATGTGCATGTCATCCAGCATGACGACCTGGGACATCCGGCAGCTCAGCCTCACGGCCATGCCCAGGGGAGTCAGAGCCCGTGGCTGGAGGGGCTGTGATGTTCTAGAAACTCTGTCTTAGACGCTGACCCCAGGGCCTCTGCCTTTCTGCCCCAGCAGGTCATTATCTGGCTGTGGTGCTGGGTTACATAACACCTTTCTTCAAGGACTTCCGAGGCTTGGCTGGGGTACTCAGAACTGCTGTTCTTCCTTGAGGGCTTTTGCCAAAATGCAGGCCACAAAACTGGGACAGCAGGTATCTCATTCAAGGTCACAAGAGCTAGGAAGGGATTGCCCAGAGAACCGGGGAGGAGGCCCATGGCTCACCTGTCTACACCCACCTTGGTTTGGTGCCGGGTGGAATGCAAAAAACAGAAAGAACTCTCAGGGTAACGAGGACATTGACAGGGGAGCGAGCCAGTCGGGGAGAAGACACCCGGAATAACACAGCTCAGGGACAGAGAAGAAGTGTAATACGAAAGTTGAGAACGTTGGATGGATGACGTGTGGTATGATGCCACTTTGGTCTCCACTTGGAAACTTCAGCAAAATCTGTTGCAGTCAACGCTTTGGGAGTTAGGATTGTGGTTCAGGTGGAGCAATGTGCTGAAACCAGTCCTTGGAAAGTTCTGGAATCAAGACAACATATGGGTTATACCGGGATTGGTCTGAAGGGAACTACGGGATACCATGGAGTGCGCCCTCCTCCAGATATGAGCTCCTGGAGGTTGGGGAACACACGAGTCACTTCTGTGTCCCCAGTAACCAGCCCTGGACATGAACAGAGTAAAGGCTCAGGGCTTGTGGGGTAGACGAATGAATGAGTGAGAGTAGGTGAGTGAATGAATGAAGTGTGAGAAGGGAATGCGTGGGAAATGGAGCCAAGAAGAGGCAGAAAAATCAAGGGCAGATAATACTAAGTTTCAGTGGCCAGTCTGCAAGGGGGCCCCGGGGGATTCCTGGCTCCTGATGTTCACATACTCAGTTTCCTGCTGAGTATGACAGATGGCCATAAATGTGGCCACTAAAGACGGCACCCATTTAGTCTCACAGTTCTCACAGGTCAGGCCGCTTAGGGTATTTTCTTTTAATTCGACTCAAATTTGACTTAGGAACCCTCATTATATCTGCAAGATTTCTTCTGTTTTATACAATATTGTAATCATGGAGTTAACTTCACAAATCCTGCCACCCTCCGGGGCAGAGCTGATGCTGGGTGTATACACCAGGGATGGAATCCTTGTGCCCTGGTGCAGCCACCCCCCATCCCCCGCCGCCAACAAGTGGGGCTGACATGTGGCCAGATGGACACCTCAGAAAGGATAATGTGGGATTTCAGCTAGAGGCTGGACTAGATTAGCAAGAATGCTTCTCAGGGACATTCCTCTTCACAGCACCAGGGAGCATGATGTCTGGAACTCCCACTTGGAGTGACCGGAAGCTCCATCAATGTGTTCCATTAATAATTTTAGGTAGGGTTGGGGAGGCTTCCTAGAGGAGTCAGGCTGGAGTCGGATGTCTCTGAGAGACAGGTGGGATTTAGACAGGATGGTTATAAAGATCCCAAGTGAGAAGGGAGACCAGATAGCGTGAATCAGAGTGTTCTCTAAGTCCTGAGCAAAAGCCACTTTAGGGAAGGCTTGCTTTGTTCAGGTCTGGAGACCAGAGCAGAAACTAGATCTTATCTCAGGTTCTGATTGGAATGCCTGGCAGTGGCTGTGTGGAGTACTGTGTTCTGCAGCCGCATTCCTGCTCGGTGGGAGCTGGCTGTGATGGACCAGTGGTGGCCATCCTGGGTCTCTGGGATGACCAGTGATGGTAGGATCGCTGTGAATCTGCCTTGGAGGGATGACTTTGCCCCGACCTCAGGGTCTTTGACATGGGGCCCTTGATGAAAATAAGAGCTGATGGGACATCTGAAGCAGACTATGACGGACCCTGCCACCATTCATTCACCTCTTGCTTTGCTAGCGGAAACGTGGGCATTGGATGGCAGTGATTGGTTTAGACAGGAACGATGACCCAGTGGTGATGGATGTGATGTAAGGGGAAGTTGTTCCTGGGACTCCTGCAGAATCCCTCCCCCACCTCCCAATTGAAAGAAATCTGTGAAGAGACGACCCCACCCCCACTTCCTTTGGAGGTGGTCATATGCTGTCTGGCAGTGGCAGAGACAGCTGTGTTTTTGCAATGAGGGCATGTGGCCAACATGTTGGGAATGTGGGAGAAGAACTAGGGGAAGGATTTTGGTTCTGAGGAACGTGTTGAGTCATGAACTGAGATCCCCTATTGCCAAATCAGCCATTATGCAGAAAACAAGCCCCTATTATTCAATTCAGGTTTAGTTAGGTATCTTACTCACAGCCAAAGGCAGCCCAAAGAGCACGCTGATGATTCTTCAGGCTTCTTGGGCACAGTTGGGGCTGGTGTTTTCAGACCCATGGCTGAGTGGCTCATGAGTTCACCCAAGTGGGTCACACTCAACATTTTATTGTATTTTTTTTCCTTGTGGTGTTGGGGATTAGAACCCAGGGCCTTGTGCATGCAAGGCAAGCACTCTACCAACTAAGCTCTAGCCCCAGCCCCTCAATCAACATTTTAAAAAATGAAATGGTGTAGACGATGTGAGGGTGCATGACACACGGAGAAGATAAGTATGCAAAACCCAGGCTGGGCTCCTCAGGAAGCAGCGCCTGAGACAGAACGTGGGCAGGATCTCAGGAGGTTAATGAGGAGAGAGCCCTTGAGGTCAGCTCCTGGGGCAGGGCTACAGGAGGCCATTGCTGGGGAGGAAGCAGAGGCAGCCAGAGAAGCTGACCCAGGTTCAGGTCCAGAAACTGCCTAACCGACCCCCGAGGGGAACCTGGAAGTTCAAATGGCTCTCCAGAACCGCCTGGAGTTGGCCCAGTTTGCCACACCTTGGTGTCCGCCCTCAACCCATCCTGTGCAGCTGAGGTGGGCACTTAGGCCAAGGGGCCAACAGCTGCAGACTCTGAGGACAGCAGTCCCCACAGCTGGGGCAACAAGACCCTCCTTGAAAAGGAATGGTGTGTGTGTGTGGGGGGGGTGTGTGTGTGTGGTGTGTTCTCTGTTGTGATACAGACGTCTCTCTTTTGGTGGGTCCTGGTCAGATGGTTTTGCAAGTGCCTTCTGGGAGAGTCTAGTTAGCCTGAGTTGTTTTCCAAATGGCCTGTGCAGGGGAGTCACATTTCCTGGCTGCTCCACCTGTTAGAAGCCACCCCTCTTGGTAAGACAGCCCTTGGCACTTAGGACTAATGCCAGGCAGAGCTGTTGGTGCCTCCCATGCATTAAGAAATGGCAGCTGGTGCCAATGTCCCCGAATGAAAATGACTAAGGAGGATTAAAGCCAAGCAATGTCAGCCTTACATCTGATGAAACACACCTAGAAGCCCTCTGCTGCTCCGGGGTCCCCTTGACCTTCTTTGCCTCCCTTCCCTAGCAGATTGTCTTCAGCGAATTATATTCTAAATCACGTAACTCTAAGTGGGCTGGAGGCTGGACACTTGGAGCAATCTCTGCTCTTGGCAAAAACCTGGAGGAACCCCTCTTGCTGTTGATTTGCAAACCCCTCCATTCGGGACTCCTTGACTGTTGTGGCAGGAAAAGGATAGAAACACCAGAGGGGGGGCTTGTTGCTGTCTGTGTGGGACAGCATCCCAGTTTCTGCAGAGCTTAGAATGACAGATTTCCTGAGGGTCGAAATCTCCTGGGGAGCTTGGGCCAATGCAGCCTTGGGGCTGCCCACAAAGTCCAATGTGTTGGGTTCTGCAGGGGCTGACCCTGGAATCTGCATTAAAAAAAAAAAATTCCCCAAATCATTTCACTGTTACAGAAAACTTGCCATAATAGTTCAAAGGATCCACACATCCCCTGATTTTTATCACACCCGTTCTATCATTTCTCTTTCCATATATAAGCAGGCGTATTATTTTTTTTTTCCAGAATCATTTGAGAAGTTACGAATGTGATGTCTTTTTTACCTAAGCTTGCCTCCTAAGAACCAGAAGATTCTCTTACATAACTGCAGCAGAATTATCCACTGCAGGATAGTTAGCATCAAGGCAGTACTATGATCTAGTCCACGGTACCTAGTACATTCCTCAAACTGTCCCTCCCTGCCTTTGAATAATCATACAGTGGGTCCTTTGGGTAGAAGCCCTCTTTTTGGTCTCGGAACCATATATTCAAGGTCTCCGCTGACCTTGCAGATTGGACTCTTCCCTCTCAATAACTCCAGTGCCCAAAGGACTTTAAAAAAAAGTCCTTTGTGGGGGCACCAGATTTAGTGCCGCAGAGGGGTTTCAAGTTGGGGATTTATCTATTTATTTTACCATCCGATTTGCTTGGAACTCAAATCTGTGAGATTTCTTTAATTGCCTGGGTTGCTAAGCTGGCTGAATCTTGGGGAATCCTGCTGGGCTTTTGATTTCCCTGACTTTGATCCTCTGGAAGGAGGGAGGGCTCCGGGAGGTCTGAGCTGGAGCTGGCTGCTGCCGGCCTGGGAGGTGAGTGGGGGGAGGGAGTGGTTGAGGCTCACAGGGATAAAAACAGCCCTGTGCTGAATGGGGCTTCCTGGCTGTGAGCAGGAGACAGCATCCGGTCCATTGTGCAGATGAGGTGACTGAGGCTCAGGAAGCCCAGCTGGCATTTGAACCTAAATCTGTGTGACTGCAAAGCCTGCGTCGGCCTAGCTGTAACAGAACCCTTCTCAACTGAGCGATACAAATGAGGTCAAGAAAGCTCTGGAAGGAATGGAGGCTGAGGAGCCTGCCATTTGACTCAGCACCCGCATAGCTGAGTCTGGGACCTATCAGTGTGGGGCATGTACCCCAGATCTGTTGAGTGATTTTAGACCTTGCCACCAGCACCCATCTGGGTTCATGGTGGCTTGAGTTTGAATTCTGGCTTTGTCCTTCATCAGTGATGGCCAGTACTGGGTGTTTGGGGTGGCCTCTCCAGACCTGCTCTGCACCAGGAGGGACTCGGCATCTGGAAGCTCCCTCACTCTCTGCTAGGGGTTGGGGCGCTGACCACTGGGTCGGAGGGAGGTGTCAGGGAGGTCCTGATGTTGGGCTCTCCGGGGACACCCCACCCTCTGTGAAGCTCAGTCCAGCCAGGTCTGTGCAGCCCGAAACAGCTGCTCTGTTCGGCTCTGGAGCCTCCCTTCCCTTCCTGCTTTGGGGCCGGGGTCGGAGAGTAAGGGCTCCCTACTGTTGCTCCCATCCCTGGATTATGGCTCTGTCCCTTGCCAGTGTCCCTTGCCAGTGTCCCAGGCCTGCCGCACCTTTGCCAACCGTCCATTCACTAGACCCTCCAGCTCACTCATTTCTGGAAGAGGCAGGAGGATGTCGGTGAAGAGGAGCTTCTGACCGGACCACAGGAAGATGAGCAGGACACAGACAGGCCCAGAGGGGAAAGGCATGGCAGAGCGAGGGCCACCCTCGTGCCCACAGCTCCTTCTCTGGCTGCTTGCTGCCAGCTGAGGGTTGTGCTAAGCCCTTAGCCTGTGTCAGCTCCTCACAGCAATCCTGGGAGGTAGGCCCACCCACCATTCCATTCTACAGATGACGAAATTGAGGAACAGAGAGCTCAAGCACCTTGTTCAAGGTCACACAGCTGGGGGACAGTAAGACTCCGGGACTCAGATTTGGGCTACTACCCTTTGCAGCATGAAGGCAAATAAGTGGTCTGAGTGGGAATTCACAAAGTGCGAGGGCAGGACCAGAACTCTCTGGGATGCTTTTGGCTCTGTGGGCAGGACTAGTGAGAGGTTGCCCTGACACATGCCCAAGGTCACCCGCTCCTATCCCTGCTCGGCCAGTTCCAAACCTTGCCACCTTCAAATTGCCTAACCACTGGGCGCTGCAACTCACCACTCAGTGAAGCAGGGCTCCTCACCTTACTCACACCAGGGTTCCATGAAGATTAGGGGAGCGCGCGTTTCAGTGTTTGGAGCAGCATTTTATGATCCTGCCTCTTGGTCTCATTATCTAAGGGACAACCCAGGGTTGAGGGACCTGAGCACTGTGGGGACTTCACTCCTCCCTCACTAGTGGGCTCCCACCAGGTCATCTGAGCTGGTCTCTGCTAGACTGGTGCCCCCTCGCTTCTCCCTATGGCCAGGACAGACTGACGTGTTTTGTAGCCCCCAGACCTGCCTTGTCCTGCCCCCTCCACTCCCGGCCCCAGCTCCAGCCCCAGCCCGTCTAACAGGGGCCCTCGAGGCCGCCTGCTCCTACCTGCCCAGAGATGCCTCGGGCTCTGATGCCTCAGCTCAGCTCAGATGGCCCTCTGCTCCAGGAAGCCCTCCGTATCTAGGCCAGACCCCCAGTTATGAAGCCACCCGCTCCCAGGACTTTGCCACTCAGCTCCCTTCCACAGCCCATGTCATTCTATGAATATCTGACTTCCCCCCAGAACGTGAGCCCTTAGCTGGGCGTGGTAGCACACCTGTAGTCCCAGCTACTCAGGAGGCTGAGGCTGGAGGACCACGTGAGCCCAGAAGTTCAAGACCAGCCTGGACCGCATCAGGGGACCTCATTACTTTATGTGTCAATTTCCCATGACAACAAAAATCAGTGTATTTACTTTTTTGGGGAAGTAGATGTGTCCAATAGTTAATACACACACACACACACACACACACACACACACACACATGTCTGGAGGGGTTCCCGTGAAGTTTCCCTGCATTCTCTATCTCCTAGTTACCCACCTCCCTCCCCAGGTCACCCTGGGCTGAATGTCTCATCTGTCTTTATGCAGATATAAACAAATGTGAAAGGTAGATCATTTTTTAAAATCTAAAAGGAGTTATCCTGAAATGCAATGGAGATTGTTTCTAGAACTCTAAGAGGCAGAGGAGAGAGAGGATGGTGGGGCCTAGTTTCTGAGTCTGGCTGCCTGGGTTCAAATCCTAGTCTTGCCTCTTACTAGCAACCTGTAGAGGTGTTTTTTTTCCCCTTCTGAGTATGTTGAAATAAGTGGATACCTGAAATAAGTGGTCCCCCTGGATACAGAAGGGGACCTTCACGGGGCTAGGCTGTCACATGCATTAAAGTTTTGGTTTTGTAAGTTGAGAATCTTTTATTATAGATAGTTTCAAACATGTAAAAAACTAGAGAAAATAGTATGATAAACCCTCATGTGCCCCTTGCTCATGTCAGCCATTAACGACTCACGGAGCCACCTGCATTTCTAACAAGACCTGGTGCTCACTAAGTCATTAGAAGCCCCCTGTGGAATTCAGGCACCCCACCCCTGGGATCTGTTTGATTCATTCTAGTTTGTTGGGCTGCAAGACAAGTTGTTATTTCTTTTTTTTTTTTTTTTTTTCCTTTGGTGCATGGACACTTTACCCTGAGCTATATCCCAGTACTTTTTATATTTTTATTTTGAGAAAGGGTCTTGCTAAGTTGCTAAGAGTGGCCTCAAACATGTGATCCTCCTGCCTCAGCCTCCTGAGTTGCTGGGATTACAGGTGTGTGCCTTTGCTCCTGTCACAATTCTACTTCTTGAGATCAGAAAAGATAGTAGAAACTTTTTTCTTGTCCCAAGATAAAACTTTGTCTGCCCCTGAAATAAGGATTTCCTTTAAGAGTTCAGAGCCCAAGCACCAACTCCCACTTAGTTCTTCCCTGGGGTCCCCTCTTTTGACAGAGGCCACTCCTCTCCTACCCTCTTTTACCATCTTCAGACCCTGATCTGGCTCTAGGTCTCTGCTTCTCTTGGGCTCCTGAAAGCAAGTTTAATAACAAGGGATTATGGGCATTAATTCGAGGACCACCTCTGGTTTCCTTTGGAGCACAAACTGTCCCTGGATTCCTGGACCCTGGATGCAAAAGGGAGACTCTAATTTACCTTTGACTGTTCTTTGGGAGACAGGCGGCTCCCTGGGCAGCTCCCTGTCATTAGGGAGGAGCCCATGTTTACCAAATCCTTGAGGCTGATTGGACCTGAAGACGCCCTGCTTGGCACAGACACCAGTGACTTATTTTTTTCCTCCTGCTAATTTGCGGCCAGCTATATTACCAGTCATCATAATAACTGCCAGCCTCTGTCACCTGCTGGCTGCCCTCTCCATACTCATTAACTCAATTAATTCTCACCAGGACCTTATGAGACAGAGCTCTTGTTACACCCAGTTCACAGAAGAGGAAATTGAGGCCTAAAGAACTGCTTCCTGTCCCCCGACGTCCTTCCTCTCCTCTTTTACAATAAAAGGATCCAATCTGTAGCAGGGACACAGCTGCCCAGAATTTCCTGGGCTCCCCGAGTATTGTTGTGGCCGTGGGACTCATCTGTGGCTGAGGGAAGGAGGGTAAGAGCCCATGGCAGTTCTGAAGAGCTTTCTCTAAGGTTGGCTGCTGCTTTCTCCCTTCATTATCCTGGTGTCTGGAAGGCCAAGCCGCCATCGGGAACCATAGGTGGGGCTCTGAACAAAGGTGCCTTTGGCCTGGCGATCTTGGGCCAGAGAGATTTTCACTTGTCCCAACATTGCAGCAGCAAGACACAGACCTGGAGTCACAGAACAGCTGCACATGGCCTGACTGAGCCCCTTCCCGGAAGAGGCATGCTGGGCGGCCCCCTGTGTCCCCACTGACCGTGGAACCCTGAGAGCTTTGAACTTGGCATGGATGACAAAATGGGCCCAGGGTCAGAGCTCTGCCAGACACACTCCCTTCTGCCAGAGAGAATGTCAAGAGCTCTTCTTGGAAGGACAAATGACATCTTGGTGTGGGGGAATCAGGAGCCAAATTCCACTTCATCCCCAACAGACCTTCTGCACAAGGCCAGTCTGATGTGGAGGCTAGGCAGGAAGAGAGGTCACGGGTGGGGAATTGAGGCCAGAGGTGCCCAGGCCGTGGAGGCTGAGGGAGTGTGCTCTTTACTGCACTGAGAGCCACCTGTCAGGGAGGAAGCTTTGTGCTAAGTGCTGGAGCCCTCTGGTCAGGAGCATGGTGGGGTTGCAAAGGGACCAGGAACCCCCTCCCTCCTTGGACGCCCACCTATGGCCTTGGGACTTCACAGCTCCTCCTTGAACATGAACTTGGCTATGTGAGCTGCTGCAGTGTTAGATATTAGTCACTCCTCACTGCTGGAATCCTGCACCACGTGAGTGAGCCTGGGCTAGCCTGTTGGGTGATGAGATGCCTGGTCATCTACCAACTGCCGGCTGTGAACCTGAACATCCTCCACGGGAAATAAGGAGTGCGTATTGTTTTAAGCCTCTATTTTTTTTTTTTTAATTCAGCAAAATCCAGCTGGATCAGGGGCTTTTGGAGGCAGACTCTGATTACATAGAGTTCATTATCTCCCAGACCAAAGCAATGGGGGTTCACAGGGAGCCCCGTGATGCCACCAAGGACCCGGGTTCTCTCCTGTGTCCAACCCTTGTCTCGGTCCCTGGGCTCGGTCACATGCTCCTGCATGGTTACCAGGTGCCGGGAATCCCGTCCTCACTTCCAGGCGTAAAGCTGGGACTTGGTGGCTAAGAGGCCACCAAAGGTCCAAAATAAGCTCTTTATAGAAGTCCAGCTCTTTTTAAGGGCAGAAAAAGATTTTCTACCAGTTCCCACCTTTAGTTTGTTGGCCTTAAGGGGTCACATCGCCAACCCACTTGTGGGCAAAGTGAAATGGGGTTGGCACGTTTGGCTTCAACCAATCATGGTTTGTGTCCCGAGGTGGACACACTGAGCCCAGACAAACCAGGGTTTTGCTAGCCAGTAAGCTGGGGGAGTGGTTGTCGGGGACAGTCCTGGTGTCACTGGGGACACAGGATGAACGGGATTTCTGTGGCTGGAGTGTGCAAGGATGCAAGAAGGTGGCAGGAGTCCTATGTGGTCAGAGGGGTCAGGGAAGTGTTTCCCAGGGTGGCTGTCACCAGCGTCCTATGAAGAAGAACAAAGGGGTTTTGGGTCCAATCAGCTCCAGAAAGGTTGAGTCCCACAGTGTTTCACAATTTTCGTCCCTGTCGCTGTTGTGGGCTCTCTGAGAGCTTTGTAATGTCAACACGGATTCCCAGGGCCAGGGGCTGGCTGGGGAGGGGCGCTGCAGTCTTCTCCTACCCTGGGCCACCTAGGAGCATTCCTTTCCTCAAAGTGGCCCTCCAGACCCCTGAGGACCAGGGGTGTGGTGATGCTTTATCAGTGTGACATTGCCCTGCACTGAGCATGTCCAGAGACCCTTTGGGGGGATCCCTAGTGAGGGGTGGGGTAGAGGGCATCATGTTCCTGACATCAAGCAGGTGAAGGCCATGCTGCTGAGTCCCCCTCGATGCACAGGACACTCCCCCAACAAGAAATTCCTATCCCAAAGCCTCTAAGAAGCCACACGTTCATAAATGAATGCTCATAGTAGCATTATTCATGATAGCCCCAAACCAGAGCCCCTCCCCGTAACCCACTGTGGTATGAATTCATCAATGAATTAATCCATCAATGAGGACGAGCCCTTGTGACCCAGCCACCTGGCCAAGACCGCACCTCTGACCACAGCTGCTCTGGGGACCAAGCCATGAGCTTTTGGGGGGACATAACAAGTGCTGAGATTAAGAAACCTGGACTTGCAGGTCACTGGTTTGCAAGAACAAAATTGGGGGATCAGGCTGGGGGACTATGTGGGCAGGCTAAGTTTGTTCTCTGTTTCACTGATTGGTGAGAAGCTCTGGGGTAAGTTTCTCTGAGCACCTGCTGTATGCCAGGCATTTTCAGGTACATCATCACGTGTGGTCAGCAGTTAGATCTGGGCACTGAATTATGAGAAGATGAGGCTCCGAGAGGCCCTGTGTCTCGCCGGAGGCTGCACACTTGTTAAGCTATAGAGCCTGGCCTGAGGACCTTTGGATCTGTTCTTGATCCTATGGACTTGCCCCGCCATGTCCTGACTCTCACTGGGACTGAGGCCTAGGAAACTGCATATGGGCCTTGGGTCTCTCCTGTCCCAGCTCTGGTGGCAGCTTGGTCCTGAAGATGCCCCAGGGATGCTGATCCTTATCCTTGGCCTCAAGCTGCTGCCCAGGCATCTGGGTGGGGGTGGGGTTGGTTGCTCTGCACTGTGGGTACGGATTCTGCCCTGAGCCCAGAAACCATGTCCTCTGAGTCTTGGCTGCAGGGACTTCAAGAGCAACCACAGGAAGGTCTGGAGAGCGGGGCCTGGTCTGAGTGGGGAAGGGAAGGATTAGCCATGTCCCTGGGCTGGACTGGGGCAGGGGAATCTACCTTAAGGGGAAGACTCAGCTTCAGGGGACTGTGAAAGAGAAGCAGGAGGCTGGTTCATCAAAGCGACAGCCTTCCAGCCACCCTAATGAGTTACATTCCAGAACCCCACGTGGTGCCCAAGCCCCATGCCTAGGTGACTGGTACCGCATCCCTTTGCCAGCGAGGAAACTGGGCTTGCCGGGGTTGTTGGACCTGTCATGCAACAGAAGAGGGGAGCTGGGGCCCTCTGACAGCGGTGCCGGGTCCTCTTTCTATGCAGTTGCTCGTATATTTCCACCACAGCCCCAAGAGGTGGGACTTCTATTCTCCATATTTTATAGAAGAGGACGGAGGTACAGAGAGCATAAGTGACTTGCCTAAGGTCACACAGGAGCAGCTGGGATTTGAACCCATGATTCCAGTGTCCATATTTCCGATCAGTAGGTTATGGAAGGAAGGAAGGAAGGAAGGAATGGAGGGAAGAGACAGAAACAGATGGGGCAGCCATCAGGGGGACACGCTTGCGTGGCCAGTCAGGTCCCAGGTAGCAGTTATCTGTGTCAGAGCTGGGGCCTCACCTCCTGGGTCCTGGCCTTCCCTGCGGCCTGTGTGCCAGCCCAAGCTCACACAACAGGCTGGGGACGCTCCTTTATGGAGTGACACCTACCAACTTGCTTTGGGCCACAAGGAGAAGGCAGCTTTGAATGTCAGAGGGGTCCTCTGGGAAGATCATTCCGTCCTGTCCTCTTGACTGGATCTCAAGAGCATTATTATCTCGCGGCTTCTGAATCAAGCCCAAGTTCTAGAAAGGACTCAGCTACTCTGCCCCAATATTTCAGAGGGTGCATTCTCAAGGGTGTGAGCCAATAATCTGGGCTTTCTGGGCCCTCTGGATTCTGGCCAGAGACCCCCACGGAATGTGAGCGGGTCTTGTGTGAGGCTGGGGCAGGGACCATGTTCCTCATACCATCTTTTTTTTAAAAAAATATTTTCTGAGTTGTCAATGGACTTTATTTTATTTATTTATATGTGATGCTGAGAATCAAACCCAGTGCCTCACACATGCTAGGCAAGCGCTCTTCCCCTGAGCCCCAGCCCCAGCCCCAAGTCTGTCCATCTTGAGCATGTGTCAGACAGTGCTGAGAATGTGACATGGGCCCTGCCTCCAGTTACCCTGTGAAGGACATCCTCTTGTCTCTTGACATAATTTTGTTCCCTCTAGTACTAGTTGTGGCCTTGGGCCAGTCCCTTCATTTTTCTGAGCATCCATTTCTCTTTGATATTAGAAAGATGCTGGGATTTGCCCAAAGTCATGCATCTAGTGAGGAAGAGTGCCAAGTTCATCCATCCATAAGTTTCCTGAGTCCTTAAGGTCTGAAAACTTTTTACAGTTTTGAGCCAGAGAGTGGGCAGAGCTGATTGACACCCCCTGATCACAAAGAAATTACAATTTTGAGAAGGGTCAATAAATGTGGCTTGTATTGCCTGGATTGTTTTCCTTCACTGATGTCTACCTTGAGGGCTGCATCTTGGATCTGGAGGCAAGAGTTCAAGGATCAATTAGTAATGTCTGCTGTGGGATCAGCAGTGGGGGAAGTAAATGGTTGCCTTGCCTCCAAGGCAAAGGAGGGAAGGGGAGACAACTGTACTTCAGAGAAAGCCTTTTGAGATATGGCCCAAGGGCAGAGTGTTGGCTGTCTGCAGGCATAACCTCCACCCAGCTGAATTCTCTGGAGATTGAGTGATAGGCTAGAGAGAACACAGGCTCTGTGGATTCAAAGAAATTTTGAATTAAAACCCTGACTCAATCATTTATCCAATGCTTGTCCTGGGGCATATTATTTAACCTCTCTGAACCTCGGTTTCCTCTTCTGTAAAATGCTGAGGTAATTGGGATGATGGCCAAGTGCCGGCTCTTGCCACATTGAACCCTGACAACTGTGCTCCACCACCTTGCAGGACTCCATAGTCTGCAAATGAGGCATCCCCTGGTGCATCACTATGATTGGCATTTCCTGAAGTTGTCAACCTGCCTCAGGCAGAGGCCCAGAGAGGACAAGTCACTTGCCCAAGTCACACAGCTAGCTCATCGCAGGAGCCAGATTTGAGTTCAGGTCTGCCTGACTCCACACCCCTGGCCTGTTTCCACCATGCCCTCCTGCAAACCATAGTTCACCAAATCTGGACCGGCTCAGCCCCCATGGGCTGAGGGCGGGAGACTGCGGAGCCTGGGAGCTCCCTGTGCCGGTTTCCCTGTGGGGATGTGCAGAAAATGAGCACCGGCCACCACATCCCTGCACGGTGCAAATCAGGGCGGTGGGGAAGAGGGGTGCCAGGAGAATCTCCCCCGCTCTGAAGCTGAAAAGAAAACTCTCAGAGAGAGAGGGTGACCCCCGTGCTTTCAGTGGAACAGGGGCAGATGAGTCTTGGGCCAAGGCAGAGAAGTAAAGGGGGGTGGGAGGCACATTTGGGAGAGAAGGATGCTCAGCTCTCGGCAGATGCTGGGTGACTGAGAGCTTGTCACAAATCCTGTGGGTGGGAGAAAGGGAACCAGCAGGGACCGGGAAGCTCCTAGGAAGGCAAGAGCAAGAGGAAGACTGTTCCAGAATCCGAGGGGGACTCCCCAATAGGAGCCAGACTGCGGGTGGAGGAAGCAGATTGGCCTGGCCAAGCAGAGTCACAGACAGCACCCCAACCTCCAGAGGAGGGAGCCCCTCTCGCGGGAAACTGGGGTGCTTGTACCGGGGAAGGCAGGCGGGAAGAGCCAGCAGACATTCTTCAGACAGTCCCAAGCTGATCACTTCAGAACATTCTGGTAGCTCTCAAATTCTTTAATTTGATGACCCTTAATTTATCATCTTTTATTTTCAGGGACATTAAATGGAATTAAATGGAACTTTAAAATGACCCAGATTCAGGGCAGGTGGGGCCTTGGAGGCTGGGGCACAGATTGGAGGCTCCTGAGGTCTAGTGAAGCCCAACCTTGGGTGGCCTCTGTGCCTGAGTGTGGATGTTCCCAGAAGGTGAAACACACGGTCCCCAAATGCCCTGCTGTGATTCATCACCAGCAAAGATCTCAGGAGCAGGTGTGGATGAGGGAATTTCGGGGTCACGGCGGGTAATCCAGTCTGGCCAGGCTGAAGCAGGTGACCCGACCGTCCGCCTGATCCTGAGCTACTGGATAAGGAGATTAAACTAAATCTGTCTGAGGATAGCATGGCTCTTTAAGAGAGCCTGGGACCCAGAACCTGAGGGGTGAACTCAGGGACTTCATGCTAAGTCCCCAGCCCTCTGCCTGTGTGGCCTCAGACATCCTCAATTGGCTCCTTGGGAAAACTGCCATGTGGTGGAGCCCCTGGAATGTGGGGGTGGGAAACACAGAGCCCAGGGGGACTGGGAGGAATGGAAAGAGAATATTGGGGGGACTGCGGTGAACTGGGGAGTCCATTCCCGCTCAGAGGCAGCAGGAAGACCCAGAACCCGCTGATGGTCACTGGGTTTGGACCCTGGCTTTGCTCCTTTTATCTGTGCCACCGTGAACCTGTCTTGTGGCTGAGGGGTCTTGTTATCTCCGTTGTATGGGTGAGGAAGCTGTGGCTCAGAGGAAGCCTGGTGGCTTGCTCAAGGGCACAGCTTGCTACCCCAGCAACTGCTCGGGGGCCAGGACTAGGCAAGTGGAGAATGCAGGGTCCAGGGCGGGGCGCTGGCCTTGCCTCAAAGGCCTGCTCTGTGGGCGGGAGCTAAGTCCCCCTCCTGCTTGTGGCCTGGGTCTCCCCTGAGACCTGGGAAACGTCCGGCGGCCTTTCCCATGGAGCAGGGGGATGGGCAGGTCGGAGAGGGAGCCCCCTCTGCCTGCCGCCCCCCCCCCACGACACCTCCAGGAGCCCCCTCCCTGTGCCTTGAAGGGTGCACCTGGGATTTGCTGAGTCGGGGAATTTCCTGCGTCATTAGAAGCCCGTGATGAGAGTGGCTGAGTCCTCTGGGACACCAGCGATGGCCACCTCCATCATCCCTCGGGCTCCTGTCAGGCCCTTTGGTTAGGGATCAGCAGCCTCTCTCTCACCCTGGAGCACCGTCAGGGCCTCCTGTTAGAGATGCGACCCTCCCCCCACCCTGGTGCCTCGGCCTCCTTGTCTATAAAGTGGGACAGGGACGGAGCCCCTCCTGCGGTTGCCAAGGGCTGGGTGAGTGCCAGACCCCCAGGTCCCTGGGCAGCCTGCGACTCTCCTCGGCCTCCCCTGTCCCCACCACATGTGCTGACTCTATTAAGTTATTCTGTTAAGACGACTGATGTGGTTTCCGTTTTCCTGCCAGAACCACTGACTGGTGTGCTCCAGGCCCCCGCGGAGCCGCGGGTGCCTCTGGGACCCAGGGTGAAGGGCACCTGGGACTTGGAAACTGCGTCACCACAGGGCAGGAACGGCTCTGCTCACACAAATTGGTTCTTAGCTCTTCCTTCCAGAAGTGATAGTGTCCTCCATCCACGTTTCCTCAACCAAAGCCAGTCCCTCGTCCACTCTTGAGTTCAATAAGGAATGGGCCGTGAACACCGCTGACCAACAGAAGGACCGATGTCTTTGGAAAGATCCAGAAGCGGTATCAGCTCTCTTCTTAACAGTCAACCCTAATGAGGTCCCTGATTAGATTTTCCCAGACAATAAGATCCAGCAAGTTATTGAGCATTTACTTTGTGCTGGCCTAAGCACCCGTTTTCAGAGAACCCGTGTGGTAGGCAGCTCTTACCCTTGGTTTTTAGAAAAGAAACAGATGCTCAGAGAGGACCCCTGACCCTCTTGACTACCAAGCTGTGTGAGGCAGAGCAGAGATTTGCACTGAGGCGTCAGATTCCTAAGACCGTTTCCTTACAGCCACACTCGGTGACTGTCTCTTTCTCCTCTTATTCCAGAAACCCAAGAGTGAGGAAAAGCCGGTACTTAAGCAGCTCAGCCCTTGACCTGGAAAACCCCACCCTGCTCTCAGGGCAGCAGGGGTTGTGCCGGGTGGCTCAGTCTGGAACTCGGCGACCCCGAGACCTGTCCAGGATTCCGTGGCCCACTGTCCACCTCTAGACTTGGCCAGAGCTACCTCCACACTGCACTGGGCTCAAGACCAGCCTGGCTCAGGATTCTGCCCACAAGCTCCCCAGGCCTGGGGAGAGAAGGTCGAGGGTCCTAGTCCCCTCCATTTGAGCTCTTCCAGAGGGGGACACCTCAACCTATGGCAGACACCTGACTGTGCTTATGGCAATAGCCACCTGAGTCTCAGACACCAGTTCCCCAACTAGGACACAAGCCCGAGAGACTCTTCTGTATTTTGGTACAATAATAATGGCAGCAGCTGCCTGGGGCTCTAGGCACGGGCTCTGTGGTCAGCCTGCTGTGATATGACGTGACTCAGGCACAGTGACTGTCGTGGAAGAAGGACTTTACACCTGCCGGTTCCCAGAAACGGGGCTCGGCACGCCAAGCAGGGCCACGCAGAGGAGCCTGGGAGGCGGGTCAGGAGGCAGCGGGTGGAGCAGGTGTCCCGGAGCCTTCTTGTGGCTTCCACAGGAAGGAACAGGTGGGCGAGGCAGGGCAGCAGGCCAAGGAGGCTTCGGATTGGCTGGTCTGTGAGCTTCCGGTGGGATCTGGGGTATGGGTACTGCAGAGTTCTCTGGTTCAGGCGCTGGGCTGTCTGGGGCAGGGGCGAGGGGGCTGGAGTGTGAGGGCCCTGGCAGGGGTCCTTGGGGGCAGGAGCTCTGGACTGGTTGGTTTGCATCTGAAAGGTATGCTTACAGGTGAGCTGTCTGTTTTCTCTAGGAATAAGCCAATCCTGGGGGCAGTCCTTTCCAGTGTCTCCAAGTCCCCAGGGTATGAAAGCATTTGAACAAAAAGACAGAGTGGGCACAGCGTCCTTCCAGTATCATCTTCTCCATATTTGAAATCAATCTGCTGAATCCGCTGAAGTGAGGATTGGCCACCAGGGGCAGAAGGAGGAGTTAACAGAGGCTTAAGAAAGAAGAAGTCTTGAGATGGAAGTTTTCAGGTTCCCTGTGTCAACTCGTGGCACCATCCAGGTCCCAGATCTTTACCCTCTTTCGCTTTTCTCTGCTCAGCACATTGTGAGCTTGAGACTACACACGACTCTATGTAGTGCCAAGAAGGCTGCCATCGCTCCAGACATCAACACTGTAGACAAAAAAAGGTCCCAACAAAAGATTACAGTGTTTCAGTGGTCAGTTGCTGTGGAGCCAACTGTGCCACAATTCTGTGGCTGAAAAGTACCACAGTTATTATTTTGCCTTTCTTTGTGTTGATGTTAGTACAGCTACATGGCTTTTCTGTTCCACGTGGCACTGGCTGCAACTGTTCCCTGAATTGCATGCAGCTGGCAGCTGCTCTAGGCTGGAAGGCTCCAGAAGGTTCCATTGCCTGTCTAGGCCCTTGATGCACCTGGGTGTCGTCCCCTGTTTAGCTCAGGCTTCTTCACAGCTGGTGGTCTCAAGGTAGTCAGCTGCTTGTCACAGTGACCAGCGAGTCCTCCTGAAGACCTGCAGCTGGCCCTCATCACTCCTCGGTCACAAGGCCAGAGGAGATACGGAGTCCACCTCTTGGTGTGTAGAGCTGCAGGCTGCGGTTAAAGTTTAACTCATCAGGTGGACGTTGTCCAAACCCTTCCTGTTCCCGAGAAGAGGCTGGCCCTTGCTTGACCCCTGCGAGATAACTTCTAAGCCCTCAGAATGTCCCACCTCTTGAGTGCCTTTGTCACTGGGCCACACCCGGTGGTTTACCTGATGATGCCTGGTGGTGGCCATGTGTCTGTGGGCTACGCTTGAACTTGACTTTGGAGGATTGAAGACTGAGTAACTAAGATTGGACACGTGGTTGTCAACCATGCCTATGTGACTGACCCCCAAGAGAGACCCCGGACACCACGGCTTGGGCGTGTCTTCCTGATTGGCAGAACTTTCTGTTGTCACACATCATCACTGTGAGGATAAAGCAGTGTCTAGGGGGCAGCTACAGCTCATTTCACTCCTGGTCTCCTAGACTCTGACCCCTGGGACTTCGATCTTTGCTGCCTTTAATCTGTGTCCTGTCGCCTTGATAAGCCAGGGCCAAGGCTGGCCGCCTCTCGGACGTTACTGAGTCCTTCTGTGGGGTCGTGAAGCCTGGGGCTGGTCTTGGTGGCCATCTTTGGAGATCACCTGCCACTAGGAAGTGAAGGTGGGCAGTTCTCTGCTCGGGGTCCCCTCCTTTTCCAGGGGAGCCCCCTACAGACTCCTCTTTGTGCCTCGTTTTCCTGGAGGCTCTGCTTAGATCAGAAAAACCCATGCCCTGGACCGGGGGCCCTGGGCTGCAGCAGAGCAGCTGGGAAGAGGCAAGCAGCTAGCGCAGGTCCCCTTGCTGATGGGGTGGGTGTGGCCCAGAGAGGTTAAGTGCCTTGCCCAGGCCCTCACAGCCTTCCTGATTCCAGAGCCTGGTCCTGAGGCTGAAACCCAGCACGGCACCCTTCAGGTGGGAGACCCGTGGAAATGAGTTAGGCATCCCCGGGTGCACTCCAGATAGGCCCACGGAGTGGAAAAGTGGCCCCTTCCCTCAGAGCCATGACCACGGAGGGCTGGGAACATCTCATTTATCAAGAGAAACAACTTCAATGCTTCACTTTTTAAAAACAAAACAAGGACTAGATGGTGGGTTTCCAGTTTGCCTCTGATTTGAACTGGTGGTCTAAGACATATGGAAGAATCTGTGTCAGGGTAAAAATGGCTTTCGTATTGAGGAAACTACCTAGGTGGGACATTTTAGTTTGGAGAGAGCCCTACCTTCTCCCCCAGGGCTCCCTGGCCCAGAAGGATGAGGAGACAAACCTGGTGGAGTCTGACCTATGAAGGGTCACCTCATCTGTAAAATGGGGGTGTGAATGCCCACCCTGAGGTTTAAGTGAATTGTTGTGTGAAGTCACTGAGACAGTGCCTGGAACATAGTAATTGTTCAACAAACGTTACTTTTTTTTAAAATCATTACCATCGTTGTATTATGGAGGAGAGAGATTTGAGGTTGCTTTGGAGCAGGAAGTTATAGGGGAACAAAGGGGTTATGGCCCAGGGAGGAAGATATTCAAGGGAGAAATTCCCTGCAGTGAGAAAGGCCACAGAGCTCTCTTGGCCTAACTTCTGGATAGTTACAAAGGCCACTATGTCTATAATCAGGAGGAGAGGCTCCGAGAGTTAGGACTCTATGTTTTTCTCACACAGAAGGCCTTGTGTACATCATGGCTAGCCAGAGCTCCGGCCATCACACCCACAGTTCAGACAGGAAGTGGGGTAATGGCAAAAGAAGGGCAGCCTGCATGCCACCTGAGTCAGCTCTTTTTAGGGAGCTGTCTTACAAGCCCTGAAGGAGACTGTAAGCCACAGCTGCAGATACAAGAGATTCGCTTAGAAAAAGCCCCCGGAGGAAACCGTCAAGGAGGAAAGGAAGCAGCCAGGGTCCAGGTTCAGGTCACCTCAACCCAGCCCTGTGGAGCTCAAAGTGCACAGGGCAGCTCAGAGTGTGTCCCAGGGCACAGGACAGGAGCTGGCCCTGCACCGCTTTGCTCATGCAGGTGGCTGGGAAGAGGACCTTGCAGGAGCCTGTCTCCATGCAGGGCAGGTGGCACAGGGGCCCAATTCTGTGTCCACAGCAGGATGATCCATGGGTGTTGGTGCATGGGACTGGTTAGGGTCAAGGACACGGGGCAGGACACCAGGATCCGATGCCACCTCCGGTCCAGTGTCTGTTGGTTCCTGGCGTCTCTTGGACTAAGGACGCACCCAGGGTCTCCCTTGCCCGCCGCCCTCACCCAGCCTGTGGGCCCTTCCTGACCCCCACCTGGGAGGGGGTGACAGGCAGAAGATGATGGCACAAATGGGCGGGGGGAGGCCCAGTTCTCGACATTTTCCCAAAGACGGGAGCAGCTGGCGGGGCTCCTGGTGCTAAATTGAAATTAATGCTGGCCCCGTGCCCGGGCTGGCTCCCAGCGCTGTCTTCGGGGCAGAGTGTCTGCAGCATGGAGCCCAAGAAGGTCACTTGCTGTCACAAGGGAAGGTGAGGAGAGGCTATGATGGTCAGGGGGCCCAGCAGGAAATGGAACCTGACGCGACCCGTCAAGAGACATTAAAGAAGGGCCTTCTCTCAGCGTGGGCCGGGCTCGGGGAACGGAGCCGGGAGGTCAGGGCACTGAGGGGCACCATTGCCCCATACAGGAGGCTGCAGAAGGGCCCATGTGACTGAAGGCCAGGGAGGGGTGGCCTGGGGAGAGGGGTCATGTGGCAGGAAGCTGTGGACGTCGTGACGACCTGCAGAAGCATGAGACCAAAGCAAAGAGGGACTTGGAAAGCCATGTCCACCCTGTTGCACGCTCGGATCTCCTGCGGGCCCCTCCCATCAGCCAAACCTGGCTGGAACCCAGAAGGCCGGGGAGTCCACAGTGAGGTGCCACCCTTCAGTTTGAAAATTGTCTTCTGGTACGTCTCTTCGGGAAACTTTTTAATTCAAGTGTGACATGCACTGGGATGGGCCGGTCACAGGTGAACTTGATCCATGCAACCCGCTAAGACACGGAGGCTTCGCCCTCCCTGGGAGGCCTGGTTTCCTGTCTCCCTTCTCCACCCTCCTCTCCCAGGAAACCTAGATTCTGACTTCTAAAAACATGGGTTTTCCCCAGTTTGGTGCTGGTACATAAAGAACATCTTCGGCACGAGCTGTTAGGGGTCTGGCCTTTGCATTCCACGTGTCCATGTCCTTGGCTGCACTTTCCCCCTTGCCGCAGCAGCAGAGATCACGTTGCAAGGACATCTCTGCATACCCTTTGCCTTATCTAGGAAGAATCTCCAGATTCAGGTGTTCTCAGTGGAACGGGGTAAACATTTTTTATAGCTCCCAAAACGCTTTCTGAAGGATGCACGACCCTTCTCCCTGCTCATCTGGGAAGTCTGTCACCAAGGTTAAAAAGGGTGATTGAGCTTTCACTGGGAGAGAGGCCAAGAGGGGCCCAGGTCTAGATCCTCCTGGGGAAGGATCTGAAACTAAGTGCTGAGAATTCCCGCCTCTGGGCCTGACAGTTCTTGGTCATAAGCCACAGAATCCTCTGTGCTGGGCGAGGTGGACACGCAGCCTACTGACGGCAACTGGGTAGCCAGTCCGTGGATTACCTGGGGGGTTTGGCGACTGTGTGGCAGGATCAGAACTCAAATCCCCAGGCCCTTCAGTTTATGCCTTGGACTCTGAGCACTGGACGTTTGGCCAGTGCCGCTGTCCCCAGACCTATGGATAGACTTCCTCTCTTGTCTCATTGACCCTCAGGATCTCTGCTGGCCTCTTTGGGACCTTCAGATCTATGATTCAGGGTCCTCCACTCAGCCTGAATGTGACTCAGGGCACTATTAGCAAGGAAGACACCAGGGAAGAGTTTTGAGCATGGTCAGCTCTTGTGGCCACAGTGGGGCATTCCATCGTCCCTCAGTGTTCCTTAAGGGATGAATTCGAGGCACCCCTCCTCCATCAGATAGTAAAATCCGTGATGCTCAAGTCCTTCCCAGGAAACAGTATGTGCGCATGTGCCCTCGCAATCCTCTCAGGTACCTGAATCACCTCTTGATTAATCCTAAGACCTAATACAGTGGTCACACTGCCTTGTTTAGGGAATGATGGTAAGAAAAAGCCTGTGCACACCCAGTACAGGCAGGATTCTTTTCTAGAACGTTCTCCATCCACAGTTGGTTGAATCCCAGGATGCAGAGGTCTGGCGGCACTGGGTGGGAAATGGTGACCCTGGCCCTGACCCCGCAGTCTCTCAGCCCCAGTGCCAGACACTTCACCACCGGCTCCTCAGTCCTTTGCTGCCCCAGGGGGTGTTCTGTGTCCACTTCCATTTCCAGGGAAAGAAACTCTGATTGGTCCAACCTGGTGAGACCTCCTCCTGTCATCCAATCAGCCGCAGCAGGAGGGAGGACTGAGTGACATCATGGCCAGGAACTTGGAGGGTGGCCCTCAGGAGGGCCCTGCGAAGTGGGACGCTGGAGCTTGTTTTCTTTCTTTGTCTGTTTAAAATGATTGGTCATCTCGATGGCAGAAGTCAGAACCCAGTCGGACTGCCTGACACTTATTTATGTAGTAAATAAAATAGATCAGTGTGGCTTTTATTTGGAATGACATAGTATCACCGAGGAGCTCCAAGGATTTCCCCAGGAGAGGGACCTCAACGCAGGATGGATGAGTGGTAAATTTTCAGTAGCTTTAAGATTTTGAGTGAAGATTTGCAGGTTTCCAGAAATCTAGGGGTGACAGGATGAGGAGAGGAATTGGTTTGGGGAGTGACAGTCCTGGAAGAAAAACTGATCTGGAGAGTGAGGGTATGAGGACCAGGCCTTTGGATTAAAGTTACAGTCTCCTCATCCTTCCTTTTGTCTATGTCCTTTTTTTCCCTTTTTTTTGGGGGGGTGGTGGAGGGGATTGACCACTTGACCCCTGAGCCACATCCCCAGCCCTATTTTGTATTTTACTTAGAGACAGGGTCTCACTGAGTTGCTTAGTGCTTCACTGTTGCTGAGGCTGGCTTTGAGCTTGAGATCCTCCTGCCTCAGCCTCCGAGCCACTGGGATGACAGGTGTGCACCACTGCACCTGGCTCCATTCTGCCTTTTTATGTCGTCCACCTACCTCAGTAGATGGGATGACATATTTCGCCATCTTTGCAGGCTTTAAAGTTCCCAACTTGGTCCTGGCAGACTTGAAAAATTGAGGCTCAGAGAGTCCTACCAATTTTCTAAGGGCACACAGCACATCAGCAACTGAGGGAGGACTCCAGTGTCCTCTCTTCTACACAGTGCTCGTCCACCCATTCCATCTTTTCTGAGGATTATTTTCACATTCTGGGAGGAGGGTGGCATTAGTGCCACCTGACCATGGCTGCTGGCTCCACATGATTGGGCCAATGTAAGATCTAGGCTGGGACAATTGTATTCTCTTTCCTGGGAAGTCATGATTAAAGTATTGATTTTTCATTTTTATAAACTGGGCTCCAGAATGGAACTCATAAGGAGAAAGCTGGGAGGGAGAGGGGAAGGCAGAGAAGATAACCTTTTAAAAAAAGAGGCCAGGTGGAGAGGCCAGGTGGAGAGAATTTGAGGGAGGAGCTGCTTTGGTTTCAGTTTTCTAGTTCTTGGTTCTTGCTGCTCATGGGAACCTGCTCCTGCTTACCAGATAGAACCCTAGAATCCATAAACTTCACCATGGTTTTGGCTGCAAGAAGAAGAAAACATAATCCATTCTGTCTTAACCGAGAAGAAAACTTAGTAATTCTCATAACAAGAAGTGCAGAGATATGTGGTCTGAGGCCTGGTATTGCTGGGAGCCATCAGCCAAGTAGGTATGACAAATTCCTTGCCAGCTTACTCCCATGCTGTCTAGTGGAAGGACTTCTGAAAGGTGACCTTGCTCAAGGACCAGGGCAGGATCCGTGTTTAGGGTGTTCCCCCTTTAGAATAGGGCAGTTTAGCATAATAGGAGATTAGGGTGTTCCCCCTTTAGAATAGGGCGGTTTAGTAATAGGAGATTAGGGTGTTCCTCTTTTGGAATAGGGCGTATCCTGCTGCTGAGTTCCTCTTGAGTGCTTAGGGTCAGACAGTATATTTTGGGAGACAGAAGCCCATGCGGAGTGGATTTGGGAGAGAGTGGATCAGGGCAGAGTGTGGATTTGGGAAGAGAACGTGGATTCCCCCAGAACGTGTTTGTAGACGGCCGGTGTGAGTTTGGGAATAAAGAATTGCTGTTTGAATCTACAAGCTGTGTGGAGACTCGTGATTTGTGCCCAGCCGAAAGACTGCGGCATGGTATGATCAGGATTCTAGATACATTGTTCTGTAATTCTCTCTAGCACATTCCTCCATTATATGTTGGCTTCCATCACTCACTGGCTTCCCTCATGGTTACAAGAGGGCTGCCAGCAACAACAGCAGTCACAGACTTCCATGGAGCCAGAAAAGCATCTCTCTCCAATCCTGGACCAACCTTTCTTGTTGAATGAGGTCACCTTCAGTTATGTGCATCTCCCTGGACCAGTTGCGGTCTCCTGCAGAAGACCATGCACTGATTGGCGTACGCTTAGGTCTTTGGTCCAATCATGAGCGAGGAGCTGGAATGGCTGCTGGCCAATGGAGTTGGGGCTGGAGCTGTGGGCTGGAATCAGCTCCTGGGCACACAGGTTACATGGGAGGGGGACAGTGACCTGAACAAATCGGAGTGTGCTAGGAAAGGAAGAAGGGAGAAGAGGGGCTGGGAAGATTGAAAGCATCATCTTGAGTTGGTCTGCGTGGGTTCCTGGTCCTGGTAGCCAGAGAGGCATCGGTTTCCTGGTCTGCGCCCAGATGCCTCTGCCTGGCCCTCCGCAGCCTGGCTAATTTCCCCTTCCATTCCGAGGCTTCTGCTCTTGCCAACATTTCTCACCACTGGCGCACCGCTCTGGCAAGCTGGCATCTCATTCTGCTCCAGGCCCCGCTGATGGAGCTAAAGATCCCTTTAGCAGAATGAATTCTGGCATGTTCTAATTTAAAAAGCCTTGTACTCTCCCCGGCAGGGGGGCTGAGATCTGAACCCATGAAGTCACGGAGCGTGAATTCCTCTATTTTTAACAGTTCCTGAACCTAACTGAACTTCATCATCTTTCAGGCGTTGACACTTGAAATACGTGCATCACACTCAAGCAACTGAGGGTAGGAACTGCTCTTCATGCACCAGAGACTGGAGAGACCAGCCTTCAGAGGGCCGCTCATCTGGGGGCTGAGGCTCACCCAGCGTGGTGGTGAGTAAAGCAAGGGGCTTTAGAGACAGGCGACCCTGGGTTCAAATCCTGCCGCTTCACTAACTGCCATGCTGTTTTCTCCAAGCTTCAGTCTCCTCATTTTTAAAATGAAGGTAACGTGTGTCCATGACACCTTGTATCATCATTTAGAGGCAAAGCCTGACAGGGGGCTGTTGGTGATCTTTATTTATCCCACTTGGTGTGAGTATTCATAGGTCTCCTTGCAGAATCATTTGTGTGCTTGATCCAAAACCCTATACCCACACTGTCACAGTAACATCCCTCATGGTGACAACATGGCTGCCAGCAACATCAGGGGCACCTGATGTGTGCTGTATGACCTTTCTGAACCCAAAATACATCCTGTCCTAGGAGTTTAGGGACAAGAGAGTGGAAACCCTTATTATGGCCCAGCTACAATTCACTCAGGGGGCTGGGAGGTGAAGTGGAAGTCACACAGACCCAAAAGTGCCCTAGGAAACCGGGACCTTCCATTAATACCTGACAGCGCTGTCATTATTGAATTTAGCCCCAGAGGAAGTGTTTTGGGGCCAATTGTATGAAAAGCGTTCATCTTTAAACTTTCAAACTGTTAGCACAGTGAAATGCTCAGGATTAGTCGCCTTTGACCTTGAGTCACCCTTGACCGGGGTTTCCTGTGTCATGGTCACAAGGGGCAGGAGAGGGGTGGTCCCCAAGGAAAACAACAGGCAGACTCCCAATCACTGGTGAAGTTCTTTCTTTATAATCGACTTTTAATTTTCTTGCAGAGTAGCAGGACCAGGGCTGGGTTAACTGCGCGTGAAGTTGGTACCAGGCAGGGTCGCTGAGAGCGCGTGGATAAGAGGACCGGGAATGGAGAGTGGCGTGGCCGGGGACCGGGATCCTCAGTAAGAGTGGCCTAGGACTGAGAAGAGCGCTGGTGGTTGCACGAGGTCACTCCGGGTCAGGAGGGCCCGTCTGGGCATGACTCGCCTGGCAAGGGGTCGCCGCAGGTCTCGGAGGAGAGTGTCCCCGGTCCCTCTCTCTCGCTGCAGCTGCAGGTCGGGCCGCGGGTGGGGGGGGGGAGCGCCCCGCAGCGCCTTCTAGGGAGAATGCAAACTGTGCGTGTCACAAGGGTGCGCGCTCCGGGCCGAGGCGCCCGCACTCCGGGCCGGGCCGGGCGGCGCAGCGCTGCTGTGCAGCAAGCGCTGGCGTCGTGGGACCCGCGGCCGGTGAGTGCCCCGCCCCGCCCCGCCGCAGCGCCGCCTGCCGGACGAAAGCAGCACTGCGGCCGCCCGCCACCCGCGTGGACCTAGGGGCCCTGAGCGTGGAAAGCCGCCTGTTCCCCACCAGACGTAGGTAAATTGCAGTGTGTAAAGAACTCCTAAAACGTCCGACGCGTTCCCATTTTCCTCCCATAACGATCCTCATTATTCTTATTTTAATGGTGTGTATTTCTGCACCCCGGTTTAGCTGGTCCCCGAGGCGCAGGTTCAATTCCTGAGTTGCAGCCCCGGCTCAGTCTAATCCACACAGGAGCCTGACAGGGTCCCTGCAGGACCTTCCACAGGCCTGGCTTATCCTTTAAAGTCAGATTGTTAGAATCTGGAAGCAAAGGAGGGGGCGGCCTACCCTGCCTCAGCTAGCCTGGAGGGGATGCCATCCATTCAAACCCGGTATTTGCCAAGAGCTCACCAGGTGCTCGCCAGGGGACTATGGCCTGACGTGGCCTGACCAGGCTCTGACTTCTTGGCACTTTCTGCTCCGCAGAAGTGGGCCGGCTTTGGTTCCTCCCAGGAATAGCAATTATAGGACATGTGGGAAGTGCAGGGCACATTTAGGCAGCAGCCAGAGTGGGGCTTGTGGCCAGGAGAGAAGGCAATGCCCATTCATGTTCTGCAACTCTTGAAGGCTGGTTGGATTGGATTCTTGAACTGTGAGTTTGAGAACTCTGAATGAGAGGTTGTTAAGACGGGGACCAGGAAACCTGGGGCATCCTCCAAAGGCTCAGCTATGAGGCTGAGGGAGGACCTATCCCCAGGGAGCAATCCTATCCCCAGAAGGGGAGGATTGTGCTGGCCTCTGGAAGCTGAAGAGAAAGCAGTAGCCTGGAGGAGCCTGGTTCTGGGTATGCATGTATGTCTCAGCAAAGAGAGCTCCAGCTCCCAGGGAATAATACCCAGCACAGCCAGTGATCTCAGGAACAGACACTGGATAATCCTGTCAGACAAGCACCATTCATCCGTCACGTGAGCAGGCTGTGCTAAGGGCTTCACACACACTACCCCACGTGGGTGTGGGTACTCCCATCTACAGATGAGGAAACTGAGCCCAGTGAGGCAAAAGCACACTGCCCGTGAAAGGCAGGTGCACCCAATCCCGCTCTGCAACCAGTGCATCCCAGAACCACTTAGGATCCAAAGAGCCTTGGGACGTAGGAGAGCCCCTGGACAAGGTGAAATTGAGCTGCACAGAATCTCAGAGTTGAAAGGGGTCCCATTAGAATGAAAGGTTTCCTTTACCCAAACCTTATCAGTGAGGGAAATCCGGCTGCAGCTTGCGCCCCTCCTCCAGGGCTCATCCAGAAGCAGTAGAGACATGGAGCCATTGCCCTTACCCTGCCTTCCTGCCTATGGGAATGTCCCCACATTAGATATTTTCCTTTAATGATGATTTACTAAAATTCAGTTAGCTCCCAAGCCTTCTAGAACCTGCATTGCCATCCACTACTGTCCCATTACCTATCAGACTGAAAGTCATTTTCAAGGCAGCTGATCATGTAAGTTAGGAATGCTTTAGGCTGTAATGAATAAGTTACGAAATGAGGGTGCCTTCACGATAGTGACACTTATTATTTTACTAAACAAGCAGCCTGGAGGAAGGCAGTTCCAACAAGGGGCAATAGCAAAGCTTGTTAATAAGAACCAAAATTTTCTTTGTACTCCTCAGCGTTACAATGATATTTCTTCTCATGGTCATTGCATGGTTGCCAGAGCACTGACCATCGTGCCTTCCCCCTAATTTTCAAAAAGAAGAAAGAGAGGGAAACATGGACAAAGTTCTGTTTTGTCACAAAGGAATAGGAATAGACTTTATGTCTCATTGGCCAGAGCTGGGTCACATGCCCATCTTTAAACCAATCATTGATAAAGAGAGGTGGAGTTACCATGATTACTGGAAACCAATCACAGTTCATCCTCTGATACACTGAGGAGGGGGGGACAACATTAAAGTTATGTTAGGAAGAAAGATATTTATCTAGCTTAAGTCATTCCAGCTGCTATAACAAATAAATCTTCATATTTCATTGGCATGGTGTACAGAAGTTATTTTCTCATTCATAGGAGTCCAATGAGGGTGTTCACGGTTACCAGGTGACTTCTTCCATAATTTGATTTGGGAATCTGTCTTGTGGCTCAGTCTCCCATAAACGCCTATTGGGGAAGAGAGAATGGAAGAATCACATGCATTTCTTTAAGTTATGGCCCAGAAGTTGACTGCTTCCATCCCATTGGTGAGAATTCATCACATGTCTGTGCCTGGATGCACAAGTAGCTGGAAAGTATAAGCTGTAGCTGGAAGCCACCTCAGGTGGCCACTCTGAGTGACAGGGAGGTGGCTGTTCAGCTATCCAGGAGCAGTGGGTTTCCAGGTTGATCTTTTGCCTGTCACCCTGTCACTCCCCACTGGCTGTGGCCATCTGTACTCCCGTACTGATCATCTTCTGAACACTCCTTTTATTCGCTTGTATCTCCACCTTTGCCTGGGCTGCTCTCTAGGTCCAGAATTCCCTCTGCACTTTTCCTCTCTGCTTTGGTGAGCTCCTGTCCGTTCTTCTCTCCCTTGTTGAGACTTTCCTCTACTTCATCCTGGGCTTCATTCACAGAATTATTTTTTTCTATTTTTATCATTATTTACTTATTTAGGTACCAGGGATTGAACCCAGGGCTGCCTAGCCACTGTGCCACATTTCCAGACCTTTTTATTTTTTATTTTGACACAGGGCCTCACGGTTGCCTTTAAACTTGTGATCCTCCTGCCTCAGTCGCCTGAGTGGCTGGGATTACAGGCATGTGCACCGCACCAGCCTAACCACAGCATCTTTATTTATTTATTTATTTATTTTAGTTGTTGATGGCCCTTTATTTTATTTATTCACATGAGGTGCTGAGAATCGAACCCAATGCTCACAAATGTTAGGCAAGTGCTCTACCACTGAGCCACAACCCCAGCCCCTATCCACAGCATCCTGAAGGCTGATTCACCACTCAGAGGCAAGTGATAGAAAACTCAGATTGCTTTAATGGAAAACATTGATTCATGTAATTGACATAACCCAGAGGCATCTTCAGGCTTGGCTAAATCCAGAGGCTTAAATGATGTTTTCAAGATTCAGTCTCTTTTCATATTAGCTTTATTCTCATGTCCCTGCAGAGGCAAGATGGCTCTCAGTCATCCCTAACCTCATTCTCCTAGGCTCAGGTATGGGAGGAAGCGAAGTCTCTCCCTTCTGAGTGTTCCAGCTTCAATTCCACTACCCACTCTGCTTAGCGGAGCAGGAGTCACGTGACCACCCTTGAGCTAATACTAGGCCAGATGGCTAGGCTTATGCAGATTGGGCAGGGATCTGGCATTCTGATTGGTTGATATAGAGTCATAGTTCCAATCCTAAAACTGGTGGGAAGCAGTGATCCCCTGAGGGGCAGGGGAGAGGGAGGGTGTAGCTTTTCACAGGCAATTCAGGGCCTCACCAGGAGATAGGGAATGCTGAACCCTGCAAACCCCAGGAGACAATCACCACCACACTTCACCATTTGGAACAACCCATTTACTGAGCACTTATTATGCGCCAGGAACAGTGCCTTACACATAATGGCCTGCAAGGTGGCTTCTAGAATTTTCCCCATTATCCAGATGATGAAACAGAAGCTCTGCAGAACTGAAAGGACTTGCCCAAGGCTCGTTAGTAGTTGTGGAGGAATTTGAGCTGAGATCTGGTGAACCACACAACCAGTGCTTTAATCCCCTACATTTCGGGACCCCTCCTCTATGGGTGGCAAAGCTAGAATTTCTGCTTTAGGAACTAGCTCCTGAGTCTGGAATTGGGGACTCAGGGAGTCTCACAGCCCATAGGGCTTAGAGAGTCAGTGTTGCCCCCTCCTCTGAGTAGGCCAGGTGAGGTTCAAGTGATGCCCTGATAAATATGTCACTCAGTGCCACTGGCTCCTGCTCTAAAGGGGTGGGGGTCCACCCACAGTTGTAGCTGGGGCACATTTTGTTTTGACCCCATAAGGGGACACACCACCCCAGTGCCACTTTGCCCCCTTTTCTTTAGGAACACAAGGAACAGAAGGGTAAGTGACATGCCAGAACCATCTGCCCAGCTCCTAATAATAAATCCTGAGTGGAACAAGTTCCGGGCAAACATTGCTTTAAAGGGGGGGGCTCTTCTCACACCCGGGCAGCCATCTGCCTCCTTCTCACGTGCCAAGCTGTGGGCGGGGGACAGGACTGTGGAGAGTGGGGAAGGGAGGAGGTGTCACTTGGTCCTGCACCGCCAGCAGGGTGGCTTACAAGTTCTCTTCCTTTTATCACTGTGGACAGGACATTGCTGAGACAAAGAGGTGCGCTCACTGGCTTTGACCTCCGTGGGTCCAGTGTCTGAACAGAGGGAAAGTTCAATTCCTTCAAGATGCCGGTGGTAGGTAACCGCAGCTCCTGGGGACAGTTGGGCACTCTGCTGTACACTCACTTCACAAGTATTAGCTCTTTGTCATTTTTTAGATGGGAGCCTGGAAGCTCAGAGACAGCCAGTGACTTTCTCCCAAGGTCACAAAAGGTGGCAGAGCTAGGACTTGAACCCAGGGCCCCAAAGAATACCCTCTTCCCAACATAGCAAGGAACCTCTTGAGTACGCAGTGTTGACAGGAGCCATCTCGCCATCCTGGCAACCCAGGGCCGGTTTTCCATGTAGCAGACGAGCATTCACCTCATCCTGGGTGGCCAGCCATGGCCAGCCCTGTGCAGGCAGCCATCCTCCCTTGTGCCCCAGTGCGGGCATTTCTGCTCACCTCACCCCTCGCTCTCCGCACCATCTCAACCAGTTGAAGAAGCACAGGAGAAAAACCTCGGTAACTCCTCCGGAACTTTCCGAGAAGACCAAGGAGCAGCTGGCGGAGGCCGAGCTTCGGAAGCTGAGGCTGCAGTTCCGAAAAATGGTGGAAAGTCGCAAGTCCTTCAACTTCCGCAGCCAGCTGAAGCTCTCCAGCCAGCAGTGAGTGACCTTGGAGGGCAGCGGGGTTGGGCTTCCCGGGCTCACCTTCTCCTCAACCCAGTCCTTCGTCGAAAGGCTCCACTTCCAGGGGAAACCCGCTGGACGCGGCCTCAGCAGGAAGCGGGTGTTGTCAGCGTCCAGGGCGCGGCGAGGACCCCGGGGAGCAGGGCGCCCACCCTCAGGGAAGGCCCCAGGGGAGGCTTTCTGGTGCCTCTGTCTCTCTTTCCTGTCCTCTCTCCAAACTTCATTCTTGGCTGGAAGAAAATGATTGTCCCCAACTCTTGAGTTTGCCAGTGACCCAGGGCCACAGTCTGGAATCCGTCCCAAAGTCCCACGAGAAAGGGGAAGTGTGATTGGCTCCGCTTGGGTCAGGTGTCTACTCCTGGTCCAATCAGCTGAGTGGGGGAGGGGCCGTGGGAGGAGAAGTGGGCGTGGCTATCCCTGCCCGGGGCCCGGCCTCGGGGAGTTCTTTGGGCTGTGCAAACCCTTGGCCTTCCCTATTTGTGCGTCCTTAGGGGAACTTCATGATAGAATATATGAAACTAGGTTGCCCTAGAAACAACGGTGTGTGTATTTCTTTGGGCAATAGAAAGGTGTTCCCTAGAGTTGAATAAACAAACAGAAGCAGGAATTCTGAGATTCCCTCCGCGGGAATCTAATGCCTTATCTGCATCCGTAGTGTTTACAGAAAGCTCACTGTTAGAAAATCTCACTGTTGGATGATGCGTGAAGTTCAAAGGATGGAGAAAACGGTTCCTTAGATTTCCCTTGGATTCACTTAATCAGGGCCGAGGCTGGTCCACATGGGACATCCCTGTGAATTTTTAAAAGGCATCCCTTCCCAAGATACTTTACTGCCATCTGTTGGAAAAATGGTCATTACGTAGGGATTTTATTAGAACAAGAAAAAGTGTCTCCTAGAAAAGTGTAATCAACACATCTGTGATGTTTTGTGGGCATTCTCCAGGGTGGTGCTGCCCACAACCTGCACATTTGTGCCTGGCCATCTGACTCCCAGTGGACGCCTGGTGGGCATCAAGAGATGCCTCCTTCCTGGTGTGGCTACTTCGCCCCATTTGATCTGGTTTCACTTTGGTGGAACTGAAGGGAGGGGTGGAAGAGCAGGGAGTCTAGTTTCTTTACAGTTAGCACCTATAAATAGAGCCAGAACTGAGGGCAGGGCCCTCAGGCACTTTTTCCAAATGCCCACCCCTCACTTAAGCCACCCTGAGAGGGAGCGCTTTTAAAATCTAGGGGCACCTCACTCTGTTACCCAGTCCGATTGCTGTCTACAACAGACAAACCTTCCTTTAGCTTTAACCACCGCACCAAACGCCTGATTCAGGTGGAGCTGTTTTTCTTTTCTCTTTACCTTAACAAAGACCCCCTTCTATAAAGAAGAGGAGAAAGTCCAGTTGCAAGCTGAGAAGACTAGGTGCTCTGGTCACCAGCTATGTGTGACTATTGAAGTTGCAACTGATTAAATGAATCGAAAACAGAGTTCTTTGTTTACTCGAGTCACATTTCCCATGTGTACTGGCCACATGTGCCTCCATGGGTGTTCCTGGATGGTGCAGATAGAGGACATTCCCATCCTTACAGAATGTCCTACAGGACGGTGGTTGGCAGGCCATGGCCCAGGGTTCAGATCTGGCTGGCTGCCTCTCTCTGTAAATAAAGTCTTATTGGCACACAGCCATATCTATTAGATTATGCATTGCCTATGGCCACTTTTACACTGTAGGGAGAATTTAGAGCTTTCAAGAGAGACCCGTGGCTCCCAAAGCCTAAAATATTCACTCTTTGGCCTTTTATAGAATGAGGTTTGCCAAGCCCTTCCCTAGAACATTCTTTAGTATTCTGAGCCCTGCTTCCAACACTTCTATGAGCCTACGGAACACTCAAGGAGCATCTGATCCACTAGGTTCCAGGTTGGGGCCTGAGATTCTGCATTTCTCCAGGCTCCCAAAGGACATTGAGGCAGTGGTTCTGCAAAACACAAAAACCTGGCCTTGGTGTGGTTTCCCATTATTGAGTTGCATCCCCACTCCAGCCCTCCTTCAGCGTAGACAGAGGAAAGGAGAGGAGGAGACCATGTCAGCTTAGTCAATCATTGGCCCTCCAAGGACAGAGACTGGATCTCAGGCAATCAGGGCTCTAGACCTGGAGGGGAGACTTTGGTCACCCAGGTGGGAAACACATCTCCCAGGCTACAGTGTCTAGAATGTTCCTTGAAGGTAATTCCTGAGGTTCCAGGTTAACCACAGGCTGCTTTCCCAACAGCAAGGAAATCCAGGCCCTGCAAGCAGAGCAGAATGAGATCACCCTGGTTTTGAGTCTCCTGAAGTCCTCGAAGAACTTGGATCTGAATCAGAAAAACTACCTTGAGCTGCGTTTCCTGTTGCAGGCCAAGGAAGACTACGAGGCCATGATTAAGTCCATGAAGGAGTTGCTGGTGGAGCTGGACGAGAAGGTGCGACTCAAAGGTCACCCAGAGCAGGAGGGGAGGGGGCATTCCCAGGATGCCTTAGGCAGACCTCTTTGTCCTCCTCCTGACTTCCCCTAAATGCTGCCACCCTTGTGTCCTCGGGGCTCCTAATTTCTGGGCTTAATCCCAGGGCACCACAATCCCGTCCTTGGGGCATCAACCAGGGGCAGTGGGGTCAGGCTGCAGCAGCGAACGCCACCCTTCCTCAGGCTCCATGCCTTCAAACAGTGAAGGCCTCTTCCTGCATATGTACCATGGGTGGCCAGGGGCGGGCAGCACCCATTTGGAACACTGCCAGGCATTACGTCAGGGAAGAGGAGAGTTCTGGAGGGCCTCACACTGGCCCTGGAGCCTTGTTGGCTCAAGATAGTCATGTGACTCTACCCATCCACACAGGTGTCCAGGAAGTACTACCTTCCCATGGCAAAGAGTTAAGATTTACTGGGTGGCATTAATGATCATGTCCCTGACTATGCATTGAAGTGCCCTGCATGGTCCAGTCCCTGCCCACCTTTCTGGCTCACCTCAGGGTCTTTGCACATGCTCCCCCATCACCACCCCAATTGTCCTCTTGGGGGGCCTTCTATGTGTCCTTTCTCCAGGGTGCAGTGTATCTTCTTCTACAGGTTAGGCTGCTGTCTGGGAGCAGGCAGCACCCTCAGTAGCAGGCATTGGGCCAGGGTTTAGGCGGGGCTGTTTTCAAGGGTGTGAGCAAGCACATTGAGAATCTGCAGGACAGCTACCGGGGGCATGTGGGGTGGACCTGGAGCAAGCCGGAGGAAGGAAAGACCTGACTCCTCTCTGTTTAACCCTCCAATCCTTGCTTAGGGAGCCATCTTGGATTCTTGCAGCTCAGCCTCTGGCATGGAACAGGGTAGGGAGTAGATTTTAAGCTGTACGGCCCCTTACCCTCTTCAAAGGCACCCATGGTACCTCCCTCCTAAGCTCTTCTCACAGTTGTGATTCTGACTTGACAAAGGGTGGCTTAATGTCTGTCTCATCAGTCTGTCTGATCCATGAGGGTAGGACTATGTCCTCTCTGTCCCCGTGGTAATAATGCCCACTCCCACACCTGTCTGTCTGGCACACGGCAAGTTCTCAATAAATAGTAACCGGTTGAATGAATCCAAAAGATCTCATTACATCTTTTCTCTGCCTCAGACAGTGATCTTCTGCGGTCAGACCAAATGCTCTAGTAGGTTTGGGCCTTGTTGCACCGTGGCCCTCCTGCCTCCCCATCCCCTGCCCGCACCTGGGTGTTCGGTCCTCATGTCCTTTGAGTCCACAGTGCCCTCCTTCTCATCAGGCTTTTGCAGATGCTGTTCCTCTGCCCGGGTGCCCTTCCCATCCTCTGTGCTTGGTGACCTCCTATTCATCCCTAAGGTCCCAGCTCAGGCATTATTTCATCTTTCCCCGCTAGATGGCCCTATTGAGCCTGCCGGGAGCACCTTGCTCATTGCCCTCCCAGGCTCACTTCCAAGACTGGCTTGTCATTCTCTGAGGGCGGGGACCATCCGCCTTGCTTTCGGCCCTTCTCTTGTCTGGCACGGGAACAGGTGTTTAATAAGCATGGATGGGTGGGTGAGGAAGGAGGCAAAAAGTGAAGAGGGGAATTGAAGAAAAGATGGGACACGGGTCTTGAGAAGCATTAGGCGAGGCCAACCTAGTGTGGGATCCTCAAAAGATCGTGGTGTCACGGCCCCATACAGAGCCTCTTGGCTGCGTCTCATCCCGGGACAGGCAGGCTCCAGAATTCCTTCCTGTGTCCTCCACCCCTGGACAGAGCTTCGTCCTTGCAGGAGGTCGCTGGAGCCTCATGGGGCTTTGCCTGGCCCCGGGAGGACGTAGCAAGTTTGTTGGAAGACAGCGCCAGGCTGGGGAATCCATTCCTCCCTCGGCTCAGCCCAAGGCTCCTGGCTCTTCCAAGCATCACCAGAGCCGCTCCAGCCTTAGAGACACCAAAGGGGCCAGGATGGCGAACTTAATCAGGAGGAGCAGAGGCTGGTGGCTCCAGGGTAACCAGTGAAGAGGGCAGCATGCCTTCAGAGCAGCGATGTCAGGGCGTGGAGGCAGCACTTCATGGTGGTGAGCCGGGGAGCAAAAGAGGAGAGGTAGGGGCTTCTGCCAGCCCCCTCAGGACACGCCCCCTTGGCCTGCAGACCTCTCGCTAGGCCCCACCTCTTAAAGGTGGCACAGCTCCTAATAGCACCTCTCTGGGGGAACAAGCCTTTAACACACAGGTCTTTGGGGAAGCATTCCAGATGCACAATTCAGCACTCTGCCAGCCTGTTTTATTTTGAGGGGGATGAGACCCAGAGTTGTTCTACCACTGAACCACATCCCCAGCCCTTTTTATTTTGAGACAGGGTCTAATTTGCTTAGGGCCTGGTTAAGTTGCTGAGGCTGGCCTTTAACTTTTGATCCACCTGCCTTGGCCTCCTGAGTGGCTGGGATTACAGGTGTGCAACCACTCTGTGTTATTGGGTTTTTTTCCCCCTGAAACCCAGGATGTGTTTTCTTTTAGTTGGCTCATATTGCTTCATGCCAGCCACCTGGCCATAGCTTGCGACTGCAGGCAATAGATTTATCTTTCTGTGTCTCAAAGTGACAGCAGGGACTGTGCCCTAGAGACTTCATGAAGGTGTGGGGACAAATGAAGGGCATTGAAACTCAGGGGTGCTGACACAGGACCCCTGACACAACTGCTTCCAGAATCCAGCAGCCTAATCTTGGCTCAGGGGTCTCTGACCCCAGCCAGAGGCAGACTCAGTGTGGGTGACAAACTCTGTCACTCACCCCGAGGCACCAAAGCCTCCTTCACTGAGGACCCCTCAAACCCAGAACAGGAGCTGGGCTTCAGACCATCCTCCAAGGTGAATTCCAGCAGCTGCCTCTAGACAAACTTCTCACTCTGAAGGGATGATTAAATAGTGGTGACCCCTTATTTCCTTGCTTTCTTTACATACCAGGTTCTCCCCAGAAAGCCTCACCCCTTAGTTACAGCCCAAACCCCAGAAGATAAAGTGCCCCTGATTCAATTGGGACCTGGTCCTCGCCTGTCTCGAAGGGCACTTTTCTTCAGAGGACATTTTCAGGCTAGCCTGGGGACTCCTGGGACTCTGGTCAAGCTGCTCCTTCTCAGTGGGGCTGACGGGTGGGTGGAGAATAAGGATCTTTGCCTGGGTGTAGACCAAGCACACTGCAGCTGGCTGTGCCCATTTCTAGCAGAGGGTGGAAATGACACATTTGAACATCTATGGAGTGAGGTTTAAGGGACAGTGACCCCGAGGGGGGGCATTTGTAGGACTCGGGGGCTGAAGGATAGAGACATCAAAATTCTCCCCTGCCAGCTGGGATATGGGGTGTATTTCACTTATCTGAAATCAGAATCAGCTCATTGTCCTATTGTAGAAAGTGGACAGTGTGTCTGTTAGGCATGCTCTGGGCTGCAGGTAACATAATACCTAACCAAGGGGCTCCAGTCAAGGGGTATTTATTTATCTCTTGTTTTTTTTTTTTTTAAGTAAACTTTGTATTTTGGAATAATTCTAAATCCACAGAATTATTAGTTAAAAAGGTAACACAGAGGCTTCCTACAGGCCCTTCATGCTGCTGCCCAGAAGGTGATCATCGTAGGTTACTTTAGGACATTCATCAGGACCAGGACTAGCACATGACTGTGAACCTGACTACCATATTTATTGGGATTTCACTGGTATTTCCATTCATGTCCTTTTTCACTCCCAGGATTCCATTCAGGACAACACAGGGCATTTAAGTTATTTGGGTTTTCTTTTTTCTTTTTCTTTTTTGCTTAACAAGAAGTCCCCTGGACAGATGTCAAGACTCTGGCAGCCAGGCCTTCCCCGTGTCTCCCGCTGCGTCCCTCCACCCTGGGCCATATCTGCTTGCTTCAGAGGAGGAGGTGACCTGGTCTACAGGGCCAGGTCTCCAGACCAAGGTCTCCCTAGCCCCTGTCCCCAAAAAACTTTGCCTCAGAGCAACTGCCCCCTAGCTCTCCATCTACCTCTCTTTCTCCAAGGGGTCCCTCTCTTCCCCTCCTTCAAATAACCTAAAAACCAAGCAAAACACAAAACGTAACCCTCCTGGGATTGCAGGTGACCACCCACATTCCCCCTTTCTAGAAGTTTCAGGGAGATTTTTCTACTTTCTCTGCTTCCCTTTCTAGGGCTGGGGCTGTCTCCACTTCTGTCCCTAGTGTTCGGAGCAACGTCCCCTCCACCAAAACTGCTTTCCCTGGCTTCACCAAGGAACTTGACTTTCCTAAAACCAGGGCCTTGCCTCCGTTTCCTCCACTAACTACCCCCGAGGAACCCTTGTCCTAATCCCCACATCATGGATTTGTTCTGCCTGCATATAGAACAGCATGTAAATGGCCACTTTCAAAGTATGTCTCCATGTCTGGCTCCTTTCATTCGACATCCTTTGCCAAGACCTCTTTTCAACAACCAATAAATACCCTGTTGCAATTCATAGATGATAAGAAGTTCCGCTTACTTACTCTTTTAAATCATTGTGATGTCCTAATTATAGTGTAAAGAAGAAATAAAAGAAAAGCTATTTACACTACAATTAAATTTATTTCCATATTTGAATGTTCTGGCGTGGTATATCAGGAACAGGGCCAGGAAACTCATTTTGTAGAGGCCCAAACAGTCAATACTTCAGCTTTGTAAGTTACAGTCTCTGTTGAAACAACCTCACTCCACCTGAGTAGCCTGAAGGCAGCAGCCTTAACAATACGTAAGTGAATGGCTGTGGATGGGTCCCAATAAAACTTTATTAATAAGAACAAACAGTGGGCAGGATTTGGCCAAGGGCTGCTGTTTTCATGGTGACAAACTCTTGGTAAAGTTCCAGAACAATTTATTTTGTTTGTGTAGCACAGGGGATTAAACCCAGGGCCTTGTGCATGCAAGGCAAGCACTCTACCACCTGAGCTACATCTCCTGCACCCCCCACTTTTTTTTTTTTTTTTTTTTTTTTTTTTTTGCTGAAATCTAACCCATTGTCTCCCACATGCAAACACTCTGCCACTGAGCTGTGGCCTCAGTCCAACTGCTTTCTTTTGATTTATTTTATTTTTTTAAATTTTTTTTTGTTTTAGGTGGACACAATATCTTTATTTTTATGTGGTGCTGAGGATTGAACCCAGTGCCTCACGCATGCCAGGCCAGCGGGCTACCACTTAAGCCACATCCTCAGCCCTTTCTTCTGATTTATAAAGTCACTTTGTTCCTGGGTCAGTCAGTGTTTATTAGAACTGAATGAAAAATACAGTGTATTTACATAGAAAAGACAGTTTGCCAGCAACTTGCTCTCACCCTGTGAGAGCTCTGTTCTTGAATAAATTGTACTCCTTTTACCCTTGCAAAAAAAACAAAAACAAAAACACAGTTTTAGGGGCTGGGTTTGTGGCTCAGTGGTAGAGTACTCGCCTCGCATGTACAAGACCCTGGGTTCGATCCTTAGCACCATATAAAAATAAATAAGTGAAATAAAGGCTTTTTTTTTTTTTTAAATATCTGTAGTGTCCAGATGGCAAGGGATGGAAGGGATGGGAGACACAGCTTGAATGCCTGATGCTGTCTCACATGTCATGACATGTGTGACATTTTTTGACCAACCCAACAAATGCCCAAAGTACCCTTGCTCTGCAAGAGCCAAACAACACCTGCTCAAGGTCCCAGACGGCCCCTTGGGGTACACTCATTTCTGCTAGAGACCATGGCTTAGGGAAGCAGAGTTCATACCCACAGGTGAGTGGAATTTCCATGCACAGGTGAGATCCCACACTCTAGTTGTTGACCGACCTTTATTTTTATGTGGTGCTGAGAATCGAACCCAGTGCCTCACACATGCCAGGCAAGTGCGCTTCCACTGAGCCCTAGCCCCAGCCCAAGATCCTACACTCTAAATTGCCTCATTTTACCCAAAACTAAGATTAAGCTGAACTGAGCAGACATCCAAAAGAGAAGAATTGACAGGACAAGAAAGGGTATTTCCGTCTCTGCGTTAGCCCTCTTCAGAGAGCCCACTGCGGAATCTATACCCCTACAGATGCTAACACAGCTGCCTGCTCTCGAGCTCCGTCTCTCTTTTGCAGATTGTTCAGATGGAAAAAAAAATCTCAAGCCAAAAACAGATCTTCACAAAAATGCAGAAGGCCAACAACCCACAGAAACTGCAGAAACAGATACACATTTTGGAGAGCCGGCTGAATCGGGTATGTGGGGTGCTCCCCTCTCCCCCCACCCCCTTTGCTCATGGTGAAGAAGGGCGTCCTCTGAACCATTGGCAGACCACACCCATTTCCCTGTGGACCCAGGAGATGGTGAACCAGTGATGGGCAGACAGGGCAGGAAGCAGTCTAGAGTTTGCCATCCACCCTCTTTGCACTCTGTCCCATCTACCTTAGCATGTGCTGCTGTCTTCCACCTGCCCCACGCCCGTCCCACCGTCCCGGGGATGCCTACCCTCTTCAGCAAGCAGAATTAGATTTCACCATGGCAGTGAGACCTTGCTTCTTGTCATAGCCAGTGACTTACTGTTGTGCTATTGAACTACATCATCCTCTTAGCTATTAGGCCTTACATGATCATCCTCAATTCACAATGACTTTTGTATTAAGTAGGATTTTCTAAATTGCTAGCTGACTTTTAAACAAACAAACAAAACCCCCAAAGAACAATGACAAAAAGGAAAGTGTTGGTCCAAGATCTGAAAAACTCAGAGATAGAAGTGGAGCCTTCAGGCATAGCTGGATGCAGGTGCTCCAAACATGTCCTTTGGACATCTTCTCTGTCCATCTCTCCCCTGGGTAAACGTCATCCTTGGGTAGCCCCAGACATGATCAAACGCCAGCAGAAAGGGAGCGTCTCTTTCCTAAGGGTTTAATATGCCTGTCCCAGGGGGGTTCCCATTGGATCAGCTTGGATCATGTGCCCACCCTTGAATCAATCACTGTGGTTAGAAGAATGGAATACAGGGACCTGAGGCCTGTGATTCTTCTTGGCTGGCTTTCTCTCCCCCAGAGTGGTAGCAGAGAGCGGGGACAGCCCAGTCTAAACTGTGTGGCAGCAGAGTGAGGAGAGGTGGTTCCCCCTGGAGGATCAGGAGAAGGGGTGGAAGGCTGGGTGGGGACACTTCACAGCCCAGAAGCTCCTGCATCCAGAGGGGGACAGGTCCTTGCCTCACTGTGCAAAACTCTTAGCTTCCTCCAAACTCTGACCACCAGGCGTTACCCAGGCACTCTGTAGCGAGGTCGCCTCATATGTCTCGGAGAGATGGGATTTTGGATCCCAAACTGGTCCCCTCTTCCCCTCACACTGGACAGGACTGGCTATGCATTCGAGTGGATTAGGGGCCATCTCTAAAGATGACTTCCGGATCCCAGAATACCCATGACCCTGAAATCTCCTTCACTTACTCCAGAGAGCCTGAGAGCCCTCCTAGTAGGTCACATCTTTTATTGCACAATCGAGTGTACAGTAAGAACCTCTGTTCCCTGGCCTCCCCTCCCCTGAGTGGCAGCCGGAGACCCCCACAGGGAAACCTGCCAAGAGTCCAGGGTTTAAAATTTAAGGAAGTGCTCACGCTCAGGCTTGGGGAGATACTGTGTTGACACTTGACCACTAGAGCTCCCTTAAATTTTATGGCTGGCTACCTCAATTAAGCCCGCCTTGACCCTGCAGAAACCTAACATCTCTCATAATGTGCTTTGAAAACCTCTGATGGGAGCCAAGCCCTTACTGTCAGGAATCTCTTTTGTAGTTGTTTCTTTTTCCATGTCTATGGGAGAAATTCACTCTAGTCCTTTTTATATTTTTTATTTCGAGTCAGGGTTTCACTATGTTGCTTAGGGGCCTCACTGAGTTGCTGACACTGGCCTCAAACTTGCAATCCTCCTGCCTCAGCCTCCAGAGTCGATGGGATTAGAGATCTGCATCACCAAACCTGGCTCACATCACCTTAAAAAAAAAAACTTAAAAAAATTATTTTTAAAAATAAGCTTTATCATGTATATTTAAGGCATAGTTGGTGATGTTCTGGAATACATGTGGAGAGTAAAGTGGTGACTGTAGCAAAGGAAATTAACATATCCATCATGTCATATGGTTGTGCATGTTTTTGTGGTGACAGTAGCTACAATCTACTCACTTCCCAGGGATTCCAAACACAGTAGGACTTTATTACCCATCATCCTCACATTGCGACTCTAACTTGTTCATCTGACACGTCTGCTCCCTCGCATCCTCTGACTTGAAGCTCCCCACCCCTCCTGGTAACCACTGTCTTTCTCTCTGTCACGTGACTTCTGTTCTGTGGCCAACCCTGCACTTAAGTGAGATCACACAGCATTTGTCCCTCTGTGTTTGGCTTATTTCACGTAGCGTAATGTCCTCCAGATCCACTCATACTGTGGCAAATGGTAGGATTTTTTTTTTTAAGGCTGAATATTGATCGTGTGTATGCGTGTGCATGCATGCATGTGTGCAAGTTCCTTGATCTGTTCATGCGTCATGGACACTAGGTGTTGCTGTGCCTCAGCTACAGCGAGCAAGGCTGCCTGCTCCCAGCTGCCAATCACATTTCCTTTGGGCTCATACCAGAAGAGGGTCGTAGGGTCATTCTACTTTTAATTTCTTTAGAAACTTCCATAAAGTTTCCCATAGTGACTGTACCAACCCATATTCCCATAGTGTAACCCACATCACTTAAAAAAAATCTTTAAAAAAAACTAAAACAAATTTATGAAGATGTACAAAAAAAAATTAGAGGGAAAAAAACAATGAACCCCCACATACCTATCACTTTGATCCAATAATTGTTAACGATTTGCTTTAATGGCTTTACCGTTTTTCACCCTCGAGTATTTTAAAGTAAATTATAGGTATCATGACATTTTAGCCCTGATTTCTTCAGTTTCACCTCTTACAATTAAACATTTGCTTTCAAAATCACAATACCAATATCACATCTTACAAAATGAGTATTTCCTTCACGTGACCCAATACCCCATCCCTACTAAAATTTCTCTAGTTGAACCAAAAAATGTCTTTTAAAAGTTGGTTCAAGGGCTGGAGATGTGGCTCAAGCGATAGCGCGCTTGCCTGGCATGCGTGCGGCCCGGGTTCGATCCTCAGCACCACATACAGAAAAAGATGTTGTGTCCGCCGAATACTAAAAAATAAATATTAAAAAAAATTCTCTCTCTCTCTCTCTCTCTCTCCCTCTTTCTCACTCTTTCTTTTAAAAAAAAAAAAAAAAAAAAAGTTGGTTCAAGCAAGGTTCATACAATTGTTAGGTCTTTTAAGTTTCTTTAAATTTAAAATAGTGGCTCTTAATCAAGAATGATTTTGCCCCTAGAGGGACATTGCCTTCTGAGGGACACACTTTAGCTTGTCACAGCTGGACTGGGGGTGGGTGGTAGTGATATTTAACATGCTAAGAAGCCCAGCCCAGCCCCTGACACAGAGAATCATCTAGCTGTAAGCACCAGGGTCTTGTTAAGTTGCTGAGTCTGGCCTCAAACTTGCGATCCTCCTACACCTGCCTCCAGAGTCAACGGGATTTCAGGCATGTGCCACCATGGCCAGCTTGGCCAGTTATTTCTGATGGTGTCATTTAACTTGTTCCTGTCTCTCATGTAATGACCCCAAACTGGAAATTAGGTCTAAAAGTCATTGAGGAATCTGAAATCCAGAGAAAAGAATCCAGCAAAGGCCACTTAGCCAGTTGGTGGCCCACTCCACCGTCACCCAGTGCTCCCCAATGGTTGTTCCATGGCCTGGGATGTGAAGCAGCGTGTGGGACTTTCCCACCTTCCATCTGCCTTCTGGACGCTTGTCTTACAGCCCAGAGAGCAGCCCTGTTTTGAAACACAGCCCTTCCAACAGGTCACTGAGCACTTTGATAAGATGCTGACTACCAACGCCAAGCTCCGTCAGGAGATTGAGAACCTGCGGTTTGAGAAGGCCACTTATGACAACATCTACCAGCAGCTGTGCCAGAGTCTGTTATCGCAGAAGAAAACCATGAACTTGGCCATTGAGCAGTCTTCTCAGGCCTATGAGCAGAGGTGTGCTGGGCAGGTGCCACCGCGGTGTGTTGGGGGACCTTAGACCATAAACCCAATGACTCTGAGCACTGACTGCGTGCAGCTGAGGCCAGAGGCTGTGTGTGACTTTAGCCCTCACAGCGGCCCTAGGTCCCCCTTTTACAGACCAGGACAAGGAGGCTTAGAGACACTAAAATACTTACCTGAAATCCAGGTAAGTGGTGGGTGTGCTGGAGTTAATACGCAGACCTCTATTCGATACTGTCCCCTAGGGAGCCCCTGCCTTTGGTCCTGAGGGACTGTCTCCATGGCCTCTCTGTGGCCTGCAGTCGGGCTGTGGAGAGAGCAGATGTTAGAGTGAGAGGAATCTGGACTTGAATCTTTGCTCCATCGCCTCACATCATTGTAGGATCTCTTTAGGTAGGAAAGAGGGTCAATAAGATGAGGGAGTGCCTGGGACACGGTGACTGACAGGTGACAGGTGGTAGTGGTGATGATGTGGTGATGATGACGGTGGTGATATTGATGATGATGTGGTGATGGTGGTGATGACGGTGCTGATGGTGGAGGTGGTAATGTTAATTGTGATGTGGTGATTGTGATGATGACGGTAGTGATGTTGATGATGATGATGGTGATGGTGTTGTGGTAATGGTGTTGTGGTAATGGTGATGATGATGATGAGAGTGGTGATGGTTGTGACATTGTTGATGGTGATGATATGGTGTTGATGGTGATGGTGGTGATGTTGATGGTGATATGGTAATTGTGGTGGTGATGGTGGTAGTGAATGGTGGTGATGGTGGTGGTGAATGGTGGTGATGGTGATGATATGGTGATGGATGGTGATGGTGATGATAGTGATGATGGTGGTGGTGATGGTGATGGTGATAATGATGATGGTGATGGTGAGGGTGGTGATGGCTGTGACACTGATGGTGGTGGTGATGGTGATGATGGTGGTGATGGTGATGATTTGGTGATGTGATGATGGTGGTGATGGTGATGATTTGGTGATGTGATGATGGTGGTGATGGTGGTAATGGTAATGGTGGTGGTGATGGTGATGATATGGTGGTGATGGTGATAGTGATGGTGGTGGTGATGGTGATGGTGATGATATGGTGATGTAGTGATGGTGGTAACATAATGGTGGTGGTGATGGTGATGATGGTAATGATATGGTGGTGATGGTGATGATGGTGATGGTGATGGTGATGGTGGTGATGGCTGTGACAGTGATGATGGTGGTGATGGTGATGATGGTGATGGTGGTGATGATGCTGGTGATGATTATGATAATGACAGTGGTGCTGGTAGTGAGGATGATGATGAGACAGAGATGACAATGGGAAAACACACTTCCTGTGCATGGCCTAGAGCTTGCAGCTCCAGTCGTTCCAGTAAGTTAGGCTGTTCCACTCCTAAAGTCCTTGGTCAGTAGGAGACCTGGTGGCTGCTGGCCAGACAGGAAGCCCCGGGGCCACAGGGAGAAGGGAAGAGAGTGAGGTGCCTGGGGACCTCAGCCCCTGCATCCTCGCAGCATGCAGGCCATGGCCCGCATGGCTGCCATGAAGGACCGCCAGCAGAAGGACATCTCTGAGTACAACCTGGAGATCCAAGAGCTGGAGCGTCTCTACGACCACGAGGCCAAGCTCAAGTCCTTCTACAACCACGAGGCCAAGCTCAAGTCCTTCCTGCTCGTCAAGAAGAAGGACCGCATGGAATTGGAGGAGGACTCAAAAAAGGAAGAAGGTACACCCCCCACACACCTCCCCACACCCCCACCCCCCCCACCACCCCCCACTACTCCCCCACCCCCCACCCCACCTCCACCCCCCACAACCCCCCCACCCCACCCCCCAGCGCTCCCCAGTCTCCTTGTGGTAGCGTCGCCAAGTCTAGCACAAAAAAATAATAGGGCTGGGCTGGGGCTCAGCGGTAGAGCACTTGCCTCACATGCGTGAGGCCCTGGGTTCCATCCTCAGCACCACATAAAAATAAATAAAGAGACTGGGTCCATCTACAACTAAAAAAGAATAAAAAAAAAAAAAAGATGCCTAGTTAAATTCAAATTTCAGAGAAACAATGCCCAGATTTTTAGGATAAACATGTCCCAAGCAGTATCTATGTGTCAGGGTGTCCTAGACCAGGCCAGGTTTGATGACTCACCAAGAGATCCCGAGGGACTCTGCACAGGGTCACAGTCATGGCGGTGATGTATCACAGTAAAAGGGCACAAAATCAACAGGAGGCAAGGGTCCGAGGAGTGGAGACCAGAGGTGCACACTTCACGGAGAGCCACACAGAGCAATGACCCCTCCCTTACCTGGCACATGTCATTTATGAGGGGCGCACACACAGACTGTGTTCCTGGGGACCCGTCACCTAGGCTCCTGTGCCTAGCACACAGCACAGTCGTGTGCTCCCAAGGGCAGGCGTGGCAGTAGAGCGCGGTGAGCCCCCTAACCACTTAGGGCAAGCACGGGGACCCGTTCACCCTGAGTCCTGGGATGCCAGCTGACAGCATAGGAGGCCCCGGAGGAGACCAGATCATAAATGATGCTGAGAAACTTCAGCTTGACCCCAAGGACCTTGGGGAACCTCGGGAGGGAGGCCTGCTGGGCCACGCCCTTCCCAGAGCCCCCGCCCCGCCCCCTCCGCTATGTTGGTTTTCATTTTCTCTGGTGCTGGGAGGGGATCCAGGGCCTAGGACCTGCTGAGCTGCACCCCTGGCCCTTGGATTCATTCTTCTCTGTTTTTTTCCTGCCTATTCCTGGTCAGTCACTCGGCACCATTGCTGGAAGAGCTTCTGAGGAGCCCATGTCTTCCTCTACGATAACGACCCACAGCTTTTTCACCTTTTGGGCCTGTGTCCAACCACCCAGCCAGTGTCCACCCACCCACCCAGCCACCCAGTCAGTCACCCACCAATGCATTCACCTGTCCATCACCCCTCGATTCACCTGCCAATCATCCAGGGGTCCTGGAGCCACCAGCTTGTGCAAGCTCCTCTCCTAGGTACTTGGCACATGTGAGTTCCATATGACCCCATGAAAGCATGAGAAGTGGGCTCTGTCACTGACCCCCCGAGGTCCATGGCAATGTGAGTGACAGGTCCAGGACTCCCTCCCACCACCACTCTCCTCATTCTTAGTCCTGTCCCTCCTGTGCCCTTTGCCCTCAGAGTGATCTGTCAGGGTCATGTTCTTTGTGATCTCTGGACCCCTCATCCAACCGTCCACCCACCTGATCCATTTCTAATCTTTAGTAGACTTCCTGACCACAGCCTGAAACGGGCACCATGCTGGAGACCAGAGGGGAGCAGTGACCACAACTGTGTTCACCCTTTGTTAGCTTTTAATTATTTTGTCACTGTGACCAAATGATCTGGCAAGAAAAATTGGAGGAGGAAAAGTTTATTTGGGGATCAGAGTTTCCGAGGTCTCAGTCCATGGATGGCCCACCCCATTGCTCTGGGCCCAAGGTGAGGCTCACATCATGGCGGGAGAGGATGGTGAGAGAGGGTGGCAGAGGAGGGCAGCTGGGACACGGCCACAAGGAAGCAGGATGTCACCCAGGATGACATATACCCCCAGATCACACCCATGACCCACCTGCCCACAGCTACCACCCTCTCGGGGTCAGTGCACCATTTAGGTTGAGGCCCTTATAAGCCAGTCACTTCGCCTCTCAACCTTCCTGCCTTGTCTCACGTCTGGGCTTCTGGGGGACACATCACATTCAAACCATAACAGCCCTGATGTCGTGCGGCTTACATTCTGGGTACAGAGCCCTGGAAAACACACATACAAAGGACACAAACACTTCGCACTGGGCAGACCCTTGGGAGGAAAGACAGACACGGGATGGAGGAAGCCAATGAAGGTCTCAGGAGAGGGGACAGCCTGCGACCTAAAGGACACAAGACTAGTGGTGCAGGCACCAGGCATCCAGATAGCAAGAGCAGCCAAGGCAAGGTTGGGGGTGGGATGGCTGGGCTGGAGTGCAGAGGGGTCCTGGAGTCAGTCCTCCAGGGACACTGAGGGACCAACTGACCACATGCCAGCAGCTGGAGAGGCAGAAAGGACACAGTAGGAATAAGAGAGAGATCCTGTCCTCACAGGGTTGACCCTTCAGGGGATCCAACAAGTGAGAAAACACAGAAGCCGGGCGCGGTGGCCCATGCCTGTAATCCAGCAGCTCCGGAGGCTGAGGCAGAAGGATCATGGGTTCAAACCCAGACTCAGCAATAGCGAGGCCCTAAGCAACTCAGTCTGTCTCTAAATAAATACAAAAATGGGCTGGGGATGTGGCTCCGTGGTCAAGTGCCCCTGAGCTCAATCCCTGGTACCCCTCGATTTGAAAAACATAAAAATAAAACACAGAAGTTAAGCTGATTCTTAAACTTCTTTTTAAAGTTGATTCTTTGGTTCTCAGAAACCCAAGAGCACAAAGAAAATAAAAGAGGGTAATTGACAGGCAGTGACCCAGAGCTGCTTTATCTAGGGTGGTCAGGGTGGGCCTGTTGGAGGAGGTGACACGAGGGAACCCGTCACAGGAGGCCCTGGAGGAGACCAGATCATAAATGATGCTGAGAAACTTCAGCTTGATCCCAAGGACCATGGGGAGCCACATCATGTGAGCCACATCATGTCATGTGCCCAGAAAGATCTAGAAAGAACCTTCTGATTGCCATGTGGAGGCCAAATCAGAGAGATAAGTCTGGGTTCAGGGATTCTGTGATTCTAGGCTAGTGAGAGTGAGACTCAGAGAAGAACTTCCTTGAAGGTTCTCATTCCTTGAACTCACCAAGCTCTGAGACCTCCTAAGAATCTTCTGTCCCCAGACTAACTTGGCCACTGCCTTGACCTTCATTCTTCTCAACCGTCACCTTTACGGAGAGGCCTTCCCTGGCTACCCACCTAACGCAGGACCCCCATCTCTGTGCCTGACGTGCCTTCTTCCAGCCGCAATGGTATTAAGCGGATTTCTTCTTCTGTTTACTTGTATATCCTGTTTTCTTTCCTCTCTTTGTCTGACTCCTCCTTGAAAAGCTCCCTGGGGCCAGGGTTTTGTGTCAGCAGAGCCTCGCCCAGTGTCTGGCACTTAGTGAATACTGAATTAGGTCTTGGTGAAGTGGAAATAGTGGAGCTTCTGACCCATCTTTTGGAAAAACCCAGTGCCCGCCCTCCCAGGACAGGGCCCCCATGCTGTGGAGCACATGCTATCTGCCTGACCCGGAGCAGAAGGGCTCCTCACTGTCACTGTTTCTTCTCTAGCTCTCAAGACAAAAAGGCACAGGAAGAATAGCAAGGGAGAGAGTTTTGAGAGCTACCAGGTGGCCCACCTCCGGCTGATGAAGCTGGTGGAGGATGGGAACCTGAGCCAGCTCATTGAGGAATTCCTGGCCAAGGAGGAGAAGAACTTTGCCAGGTTTACTTACATCATGGAGCTCAACAACGACATGGAGATGATGAACAAGAAGATCCAGGGGATCCAGGTGGGGACAGCTCTTGTTTGCCTGGGTCTGGGACCACCTATTCCCACAGCAGCCCTCCCTAGGGCACCCTCCCTGGGATGTTCCAGACCTACTCTGCGGTGAGAAGGGCCCCGAGGTCACACCAGCCTAGCAAGCATCGCTGTGTGCTCCCCCAACTCCCCCTACGATCTAACTTCTCTGAAACTGGCATTTGTGTCTCACTTAAGACGTACATTTAATGGGTTCGGGTCCCCTCTACCTCCAGTAGGGACGCTTATAATCCATGGCATACTTTATAATCCAGAGAGATGCAAAGCATAAAATATTTACTATTTACGATATATCTGGCTCTTATTCCCCCGCTGCAGGGCGGGTCCCAGGGTGCAGCAGACTGGCCAAATGCAGCCTGCCTTCTTTTTTGCTCCTCTACTTGCTAATTTGCTAATTTATTAGTTTCCAACATTTGAAAAAATCAGTATATTCCACATGCAAATCGCATTTCCTGTTTCTCTTGGAAAATCAGATCTGACCACTCTGGCCCTTATTCCCCCCGCGAAGCCGAGTTCTCCCTCCCCCCTCCTCCCCGCCCCCAGTCCGTCTCCGCCAGGCCTCTCGGGCTCGGCTCATCGCTTCTGCCCCCTGGTGGTCAAGAGCGGCACTGCATGTGCTCTGCGGGCCGAGCGTGGTGAAGGGAGAGTGGGCAGGTGAGGCCTGAGTTTCCACTCTGCAGGAGGGAGCGTCTCTCTAGACCCAGTGGGACAAGGACAAGCCATAGCAAAAGATGTGAGGACTCCAGGTTGGTTTTTTTTTTTTTTTTTTTTTTTGGTACTGGGATTGAACCCGGGCGCTCTACCACCAAGTCACATCCCCAGCCCTTTTTATTTTGAAACAGGATCTTGCTAAACTGCCCAGGCTGGCCTCCAAAGTTGCCAGGATTACAGGCATACAACACTTGAAGACCCGGCTTCCCCGTGGTCTCTGAAGCTGGGACCTTGTTAGAAATGCACATTCTTGGATTCAGAAACTCTGGGGACCTGTGATCTGCGTTTTCACAAGCCTCCAGGGGATTCTTGCTAGAGTCTGAGAACTTCTGCTCCGGAGCTGCCCAGACCAATGCAGTAGCCACTAGCCACATGTAGCTATTTAAGTTTAAATTCATTGCAATTAAATAAAATTGGAAAACCAGTTCCTCAGTGGCACTAGCCACATTCTAATACCGACATGTGATGACCACAGTCCGTATTACTGCAGGTAGAAGGTCCCCACTATTCACAGAAGATGCTGGTGACGGCCCCCTAGGAAATCTCCAGAATGGACGCCTCACACCCTCCCATGCCATCACTCTGCTCTTCATTAAGAAACCTCCGAAGCTCCGAAGCCTAGGAGCGGCTCTGAGGTTCTAAGACTCTTGAACAGGTCATTTAACTCCTGATTGGGACCAGATGTGGTGGAGCATGCCTGTAATCCCAGCAGCTCGGATGGGAGGCTGAGGCAGGAGGATCACAAGTTCAAGGCCAGTCTCAGCAACTCAGCAAGATCCTGTCTCAAAATAAAAAATAACAAGGGCTGAGGAGGTGGCTCAGTGGTCAAGTGCCCCTGGGTTCAATCCCTGGTACAAAACAAACAAACAAACAAACAAAAACACCTCTTAGGCCTCTGGAGGCACAGCTTCTTTTGAGGTGTGGTAGGGGAGAGGAGCACCCCGTTTCCTCACAGTGGATTTTCTCCCCGGCAGGATGAGATCACCCACCTGCGATCCCAGCAGCAGTCTTCCCACGATGACAGCCGCTCTGTCCTGAAGGAGCTCGAGGTGAGCCGGGTGCAGAGCATGGGATGGGGGGTCTCTGTTGTCTGTGGATCAGGCAGCCCGTCAGCTGGTACCTGGAGCAGGAAGCTGTTAGCCCCACGACCTGAGGCTGGCCTGGGTGGCATCCAGACACATTTCCTGAGCAGGTACTATGTGCCAGGCACTGGACTCAGTGCTTGGAAGTGGACGCTGTTGATCTCTCCAACTTACAGATGAGGAAACTGAGGTTCACAGAGGTAAAATCACTTGACCAACCTCGAGGAGCTGGGATGTGTTATGACATTTAAGTTGTACTTGGCAGCTAATAACAAGGACCCGAGATAACAGTGGCCTAAGCAAGACAGAAGTTTCCTGGTTAAATACATCAGAAGATTGGCACTTCAGGGCTGGTAGGGATCCATCATAATGTCATCCATGGCCCAGGCTCCTTCTAGCTTTCTAGTTTGCCATCCTGAGTGTGTGCGTGGCTTACATTCCAAATGTGCCAGGTCATTTAACTCCTGATTGGAGCATACCTGTAATCCCAACAGCTCCTTGTGGTTGCATCATAGCTTCCACAGGTCCAGCCATCACATATACATTCCAGGCAGGGAGAAAGTGGGGAGTAAACAAACATAAAGGGTGGGGGGAGGGGGTCTTGCTATCTGTCAACCAGCTTAAGTTATTTTCCAGAAGATTCAAGCTAAATGATTTCTGTATTTACATCTCATTGACCATCCATGTTGCAAAGCAGGTTTGGAATATAACTTAGGGGCCCTCATTGCCACCCCACAGTCAGTCAGGTCTTGTCATTAAGGCGTAAGGGGAGAATGGATAGCAAATACTTGTCAAAACCTTGAACTTCTCAGGAGGTCTGACCAACGTCCTCCTCTAATCCAGAGTTCCTGGCCCAGGAACCGTTCTCCTGGGGCACCTCTGTGGCCTGTGTCAGGGTCCCTGGGGCACGGGGTCCACATGGATGAAGGTGCTATCCTCCAACTGACCACTGGAGGGCAGCAGAGCACGTGCTGCCACCAAGGTGCTTGGGCTCAGAGCCATGGCTCAGGGGGAAGGCGAAGGGGCACTGCAGACCCCCAGGCAGGGTCCAGGTCTCAGGAGGACTCCCACCCCAACGAAGAATACTTGCCTGCAGTCCCTAATCCTCGCTTGGGGCCACCCAGAGTCCAGACTCTTCTTTGGGGTGGAGACAGGCATTGCCGGGGCGGGCAGGAGAGGCCGCCAGCCCCCTCTGCCCGTGGTCCCTGCATTAGCTCTTTGTTCCTTAGGTTTTAGCTTGACTTTTGGACTCCTTTTCCAGTGCAAATATCTAAGCGGGAGAATCTGTCTTAATAGCATAGGTTCCCAGGTTTTCCTACCCCCTCCTTTCACCAGTTTCTGCCCCTCTGGGAGAAGGGTTGAGCCTACTCCCTCACTGGGATCCTGGGAAGGCTCTCAGAACAGTTAGTTCCTAGCTGTGTGACCTTGGAACAGTGGCCTAACCTCTCTGAGCCTCAGGTTTCTCATCTGTAAAATGGGGCAGTCGTCCCACCTGCTGCTCATGGCTGGGGAGACTTGTAAAACCATGACTTGTGCCTGTGACCTCCCGAGCCCCGTGTGGCCCTCCCTGGTTCTCCTAGGGCCCAGGACTGCTTTGCAGTCCGAGAACTCAGGGAGCGGGTGGCAGGATGGGATGCACCCATTCTCATTTCCAGCTGCAGGTCAGAATCCCTGGAGTCCTCAAAGTTCCCTGCTGCCCCGGTCACAATTGGTCACAACTAGTCACAACTGGAGCCAGTGAGCTCTGGCCCCCAGAGGGTGGAGCACAGGCTGCAAATATTGTAAAGCTCACTGGTGACCCCAGTGTGTCACCCAGGCTGAGATACAGTGGGCTCCCAGAGAGTCTCAAACTTCTCTGTGCACCAGTGTCACCTGGAGACTCAGACGCCTGCCTCAGCCCGATCCCGCAGGTCTGGGTGGGCCCCAGACTTGCACCACGCCCAAGATCCCTGGTGACCTGACCCTGCCCGTCTGGGGACCCCACTTTGGAAACCACTGGGCTGGTGCAGATGTTCTAGATCATGGATGGTGAGAACTGTTTATGGGATGGCAGCCAGCACCTGCAGCTCCTAGGATGGGAGGAACAGAAAAGGAAAACAGAGAACACCTGTGGACACTGGCTGGTGAGGCCTGATTCCATGCGATTAGGCGACACACAGAGCTGTGTCCTGCGCCGCGCTCCTTCCTTTTCAGAAAGCCCAGGTGAGGACTCACCTTAAGGGGAATGAGGCGGTGGGCCCCACTCATCGTGGTGCCTCTCTTCTAAATGCACAACTGGGGCCATTTAACTGGTCCTACCCCCTCTCTGAGGGGTGAAGCCAGTGGCTGGAGATCCGGACCCCCGAGGGTTCCCGGCCCCCTCCCCTGGAGAGTCCCGTCCAGCGGGCTGACCCCGGGGAACTGGTGTCCGCCCCCAGGAGAAGCTGAGGAAGACCACGGAGGAGGCCAACATGTACGAAGACAAAAACCGCGAGCTCAGAAAGACCCTGGAGCATCTCAAGACCTCGGTGGAGAATCTGTTCAAGAAGATCAACTGCGACACCTCCAAGATACTGGTGCAGTTGGGGGAGACGGGGAAAGTCACCGACGCCAACCTGGCCCAGTATTTCTGTGAGTCGCGCTGGGGCCGTCCAACGCTTAGCGAGCTTTTCCAGTGCTTTCCGTGACCAGGCTTGAGAACTTATTCCTGCAGAGGTGGTGAGCCTGGAGGTGAAGCCCGGGCACCAGAGCCAGGCTGCGTGGGTTCAAATCCCATTTACACCCTGACTAGCTGTGTGGTCTCCGACAAGGTGGTTTTAATTTTTTGTTTTGTTTTTGTTTTTGTTTTTGTTTGCTTGTTTTTTAGGGCTCTTTTCCTTTTTCTTTTTTTTTAATATGGTCTTCCTAGTCGGACAGGACAGTGGAGTGTCTTTGGACATAGCATACATACATGTTATAACTTCCCATTCTGTGGTTGTACATGTGTGGAGTCTCCCTGGTTGTGTGTTCCTCTAGGAGCATGGGAAAGTCACGTCCGATTCATCCCTCTGTCTTTCCTATTCCCATCCCCTCTCCCTTCCCTTCATTCCCCTTTGTCTAATCCAATGAACTTTTATTCTCCCCACCCCCTTATTGTGGATTAGCATCTGCATATCGGAGAGAACATTCGGCCTTTGATTTTTGGGGATTGGTTTATTTCACTTAGTATGATTGTCTCCAGTTTTGTCCATTTACCCGCAAATACTATAATTTCATTCTTCTTTGTGGCTGGGTAATATTCCATTGTGGATATATGCCACATTTGTTTAATCCATTCATTTGTTGAAGGGCACCTAGGTTGGCTCCATAACTTAGCTATTGTTAATTGTGCTGCTGTAAATATTGACGTGGCCAGGCTTGAGAACTCATTCCTGTAGAGTATGCTGATTTTAAGTCCTTTAGATATATGCTGAAGAGTGGGATAACTGAGTCAAATGGTGATTCCATCCCAAGTTTTCTGAGGAATCTGCATACTGCTTTCCAGAGTAGTTGCACCAATTTGCAGTCCCACCAGCAGTATGAGTGTGCCTTTCCCCCACATCCTCACCAACATTTATCGTTACCTGTATTCTTCTGGGCAAGTTTTTGAACATCTCTGTGCTTTCTATTCTTAAATATTGGGAAAAAAAAAAGCAGGGTTAAACCCTAGAGTTACTTCATAAAGCTATTGGGAGGAATAAATAAATGAGGAGTTCTTTGAGGAAAAGAATTTCAGGGTCATTGCAATAGATGCAAAAAAGCATTTACTAAAATTCAATATCCCTTCATGGTAAACACTCCCAACCAGTTAGAGCTACAGGGATCTTTCTTAACTTGATAAAGGCATCCACAAACAAACAAACAAACCAAAAAACCCATAGCTAACCTCATACTTAATGGTAAAAAGCTGAATATCTTTCTTCTAAGATCAGGAACAAAGCAAGGGCTTTTGCTCTCTATTCTTTTTTTAATTTTTTAAATTTATTTTTTGTAGATGGAAAAGACACAATGCCTTTATTTTTATGTGGTGCTAAGAATCGAACCCAGGTCCAACCCATGCTAGGCGAGCACTCTACTGCTGAGCCACTATCCCAGTTTCTTATTCAATGTCAGAATGAGGTCGTAGACAATGCAATAAGGCAAGAAAAAGAAATAAAAGGCACACCAATTGGAAAGGAGGAAATAAAGTGCTCAGAACGGTGCCTAGTGTAGCAAATGCCTGGTGATTGTTGCCTGCATTTCTAGGCAGGGCCCTGAGCTCAGGGTGCAGAGGAGGGCACACCTACCCCGATGGAGTTCACTTGGAGTGAATGGCTTCATTGCTCTTAGAGTTGACCCTGAGATTCTTCATAGAATCTGGTTAGTGGTGGGTTAGAAGGATTTACAGGCATAGCACATAGTGGTACTTATGGCTACAGTTGATCTCAGTGAAAGGGTTCAAGGTGAAAGCAGCACAGAGAGAAACATCCGTTCAGAAACCACATGATCAACCACATGTACTAACCGTCCAGGGTGGGCCACTCTGACCAGGTCCTGGTGGTGGGATCCTTGAGATCCAAGTTCCAAGATGCTGGCCACCTCACCACCATATCTCAGTTCCTGCCTCAGGGCCTTTGCCCAGGCTGTTTCTGGAACACTGGTCCATGTGCCCAGTTCCTCCTCATTCTCAGACCTCAGTGTGTGTCCTTTTCTCCCGTGAGATCTCCCTGCACTGCCCCATGTGAAGCTACCCTGTCACCCCTGCTCCTGAGAGTGCTGTGATTTGACATTCCCCGTTTGTCTGTGAGCAGAGAAAGCTTTTACTATCAGAGGCTATGAGGTTCCTGAGAGCCGGTAGCACAGTTCAGCTGCAAATATTTCTGGTCTGATTTTTAGATAGAATCAGTTTGGGGTGTGTGCATTTTGTTGTTGTTTTTTAAATGATCCAAATCCAGGAGTTACTGAGATCAGAGAAGTCACTTCCCCCGGATGGCGAGGTCCCTGGAATCCACCCTCCCCTGGCTGGTTCCTCCATGCACACGGAAGGAGGGACTGCTCCCCAGAACTCTTCAAACGCCAGGCCATTGCTCAGGGAGGGCTGTAGGGAACAGCATCCCAGGCAGAAGGAACTGCATGAGCAAGGACCCAGCGACCAGCAGAGAGTGCAGATTGGGGAAGAGAGCTTAAGGCTGGGCTCTTCCCCCTTCCCGGTTCCCCATTCTCAGTCTAACCCACTCTCAACCCTCCTTTCACTATGGCCCCCTGAGGAGCCTTCAGGATGTTCTTTTTCTAGTGTCCCTCCTGGCGAGATCTGCACCCCGGGTGTCCAGGCTGTGTGTCCATCTTGCTTCATAAGTCGAAGCTTCTGTTTCTGCTTCTCAAGGGGGACCGCAGGGTGTGACCCAGAGAAAGTGGGTCCTGGGGGGCTCTCACGGGCAGGTCCCCGCAGCCACCCCACCCATGCCCCGGCTCTCTCGCAGCCCTCATCGAGAAGAAGACCAACGACCTGTTGCTGCAGGAGGCCTACGTGCGACTGCAGGAAGTGGACGTGGACACCGAGCCGCCCCCGCCCTTCCTCAACCCTTTCTGGGGCGGCTCTGCCCTCGTGAAGCTCCCAGAACCCCTCAAGGTCACCCCGCCCGTGCTGGGGACTGACCCCTTCAGCGACAAGCTAGAGGACAGTGAGTGCCTGCCCCTCTGGGTGGGGCGTCCTGGCCGGAGCCCTGGGGACTGTCTCTCCTGCTGGGGGTCATCTGCCTATAGCCCCTCCACATGGTTTCTGGGGACAGCAGAGCCGGGCCTTCTCCCTAGGCAGGGCCTCCCATCAGCCCCACTAGCCTTTGGAGGGCAGTTTGGTAACACTGAGGTCAGAGAAGGCACTTCCCCTGGATGGCAGGGTGGTGCTGGACAATTACATATAATAGGGGGGAGAGGGAGGGGGGAGGAGGGAGGAGGAGGGAGGAGGAGGGAGGAAGAGGGGGGAGGAGGAGGGGGGAGGAGGGAGGGAGGAGGAAGGAGGAGGGAGGAAGAGGGGGGAGGAGGGGGGAGGAGGGAGGGAGGAGGAGGGAGGAGGAGGGAGGAGGAGGGAGGAGGAGGGAGGAAGAGGGGGAGGAGGGAGGGAGGAGGAGGGGAGGAGGGAGGGAGGAGGGAGGAAGAGGGGGGAGGAGGGGGGAGCAGGGAGGGAGGAGGAGGGAGGAGGAGGGAGGAGGAGGGAGAAGGAGGGAGGAAGAGGGGGAGGAGGGAGGAAGAGGGGGAGGAGGGAGGGAGGAGGAGGTAGGAGGAGGGAGGAGGAGGGAGGAAGAGGGGGAGGAGGGAGGGAGGAGGAGGTAGGAGGAGGGAGGAGGAGGGAGGAAGAGGGGGGAGGAGGGGGGAGGAGGGAGGGAGGAGGAGGGAGGAGGAGGGAGAAGGAGGGAGGAAGAGGGGGAGGAGGGAGGAAGAGGGGGAGGAGGGAGGGAGGAGGAGGTAGGAGGAGGGAGGAGGAGGGAGGAAGAGGGGGGAGGAGGGGGGAGCAGGGAGGGAGGAGGAGGGAGGAGGAGGGAGGAGGAGGGAGGCCTCTAGGTCATCAAAGTCAAGTGGATACATAAGCCGGGGCCACCTTGGGAGTGTGGAGTGTCTCCGGTGGTGGGTTGTGGAGTGCTTTGCATCTAAGTTTAACAATTCTGTCTGTCTGTTTGGTGTGGGGGAGGGGGGTGTTTGGACCCAGGAGCGCTCTACTACTGAACTCCTCCTCTAGCCCTTTACATATTTTGAGACAGGGGCCAGCTGAGTTGCTGAGGCTGGTCTTTCCATCCCTCTGTCTCAGTGTACAGTCAGGGACTCACAGATGAGGTCTTCTCTTCTGTCCAAGGGAGTGTGGCTGCACCATGGGTGTGGATTAGAAGGGGTGCCACTTGTGGGCAGGTTAATTTGGGAAAGGTGCCCTTCTGAATAGACATGACTTGGCAATCAAATAGGAGTTGCCTTTCAGCCCCTCCACTCACCCCTGGCCTCTTTGTGCAGTGCATATCCCGAACAACTGCACATCACAGCCTTGTCTCCTTGATATTAACCAAACACCCTTGACATTCCTATCCGGGAGGAGAAACAGTGATTGTCTCGACGTCCCTGGAAGCAACCTCTGCCAGTGGTTCCCTTCCCAGCCCTGAGGATTCTCACACCCCCCCCCACAGTGTTGTGGAGGGACCTGGCCAGGCTCAGGTATCCTTGCCTCAGGTGCCCGTGAGCAGGGCAGAGCCACCTGCTCATAAGTGATCCCCCTCTGCAGTGGAGCAGCCCCTGGACCACGGCAGCCTGCGGCAGCTGGTGCTAAACAATTACACCCAGAAGGAAGTTGGCGGGCCCACAGCCTCACCAAGCGAAGCCCAAGGCCAGCGCGACCAACCGAAAGAATAAAGGTTTTGTTCCTAACCTCAGTGCCTTGGTGCCTTGGTGCCTTCTCCTCGGCTGCTGAGGGAGCGGGCACTGGGCCTGGGCAGGTGGGGGTGAGAAGGCCGCCGCAGGAGAGGAACCAGGGGTCAGCACTTCAGTGGACCTTCGAGCAGGTGGCCAGAGGCGCAGCAGGGGGCGGGCCTGTGTGTCGCCCATGTGTCTCCATTCCCGGGGCTCCGTGCCCACGTCGGGGGCTGTGCGCCCACATGCATACCTCTCTGTCCCTCTCCCCGGTCAGCTGTCACTTCACAGCCCCATCCCGGGTGTCCTGCCTGAGCCACCCTCTGCCTTCCTGGGTGAGCTGAGCCACGGGGGCTGCCTGTCCCTGCAGGGGCCCAGCACAGGTTCTCTGGGAGGACTGGGAGGTCATGGGGGACACACTGTGGCAGGGTGTGGGCTGACACAGGCCCTGACTGCCCTGGGTCCTGCCCCACCCCCAGCACTGGATGGCTTTGCAGGTGGCCCCAGCTCCCAGCATCCAGGGTGACATCAGGGGCTGCAGGGACAGTCCCACCTGGCTCCTCCAGCCTCTGGGACCCTTTGTTCCCTGCAGGTGTCCCCAGCTCCACTGTCTCACAAGCGGGGATCTTTGCTGCTTTGTCACCATTCACCCCGGCCTTGTCCCGATTCTTGGGGATTCCCTGGGAACCCCCTTCCCTTCTCCTCTGTGGTCCTTGGGGGAGTTGTCCCCCCATCTTCAGGCCATGAGGGCAGAGGGCTGATCAGGTGACCCAGGCCTGCCAATCAGAGCACTGCTCTGGCCAATCCCCAGCAGTCAGCTCAGGGTTGGATCAGGTACCCCAGAGAGACCCCAGGAAGACCTATTCAATACTTGTGTGAGGCTGGGAAGACAGAAGTTTGCCGAGTGGGTAGAAGAGCTGGGAGCTGCTGAGAGCCATTTTGCCATCACTAAGAGCAGAGCAACCTACAAGAGTGAGCTGTGGGGAGGCCGCCGCAGGGTTGGGTGCATTGTTTGAGTTCCTGGAGGCAGCTGTGCCTGAAGTCCTTGGACTTACTGGTTTTGTGAACCCAGTTGTTTCTTAAGTTTGGATTTTGCAGCCATAATAGACCTGAGTGCTTCAACATGAGTCAACTCAAGCCCAGGCCTGGGCCCCAAACAGGAGCAGAGATCAGCCCCCCTCCCCCAATTTGCTAGGAGAGAAGTACAACTTGTACTTTATCTGACCTGAAATGGCCTTCTTATGGTTAACAGGCACAATTTTTGCCTGGTGAGCCATGTTCTTAGCCCTCTTCACTCTCACGGGGCCCATCGCAGCCTCTGGGAGACGATCCCCATGGCGTTCCCAAAGGAAGGGTGTCATGAAGCCGGGCTCTATGAACACTTGAGCTGTTGGGAAGCAAGGGCTGTGGTATCCAGTTAATAGGCCCTTGATTGGGACAGTCCTAAGTGAATGCAAAGGTCTATCTCAAATAAAGAGTCACTAAGATTCAAGATAAGGACAAAAGGGTCAGCACTAGCTCATATGCCGCCTTTGTGCAGATCAGCAAAGGGCCCTCCTTTCCCAAGGCGCTTCTGTCTGAGGAACGTCATGACCAGTACACAAGCTCCTGTTTATTTGAACTTGGCCTCGGGATGGATTTCCAGCTGCAGGCTGTGTGGCCACGTGGTCATCTGTAAGTACCCAGACGGAGACGGAGGCGGGGCAGGGTGGAGGCCAGGCAGGGTGGAGGTTGACTGGGAAGGAGACCAGGAGCCCAGGTGGCCGGCCCGCTTCAGTCCTTCTCCTCCCCATGGGTGATGATGTGCACGAGGTTCTTGTAGTCCAGGTTGCCCGTCACGTCAGGGGGAAAGGCCGTGAACATCTGGTCGATCTGCAAACACCAGCAAGATGCTGAACAAGACAGAGGGGCTGGAGCTGGGTGAGGGGCTCGTGGCACAGATGCAGAGGCCCCTGGACGCGGGGGTGTGGGTTGGCCATCCTGGCCTCCCCCGCGGCTGGGGCTTGGGGTCCAGCTGCCGCTGTGCAGAGCCCCCTCTCCTGAAGCCATGCCGGCTCTAGGGCAGCTCACCGGGGCCTGGTGTGGGGGTGAAGGCTCAGCCTTGTGCCCAAGCCGGACCCACAGTAGGGAGGTCCCAGGCAGAGACCCTCGTGGACCCTGAATCTCAGCTCCACGCCTTCCTCCCTACTCAGGTGCTCACCCCAGCCCCCCAAGGGGACGAGCTGCTGGGACATTCTTGGACACCAGCCCCCATGGGGAGCAGGGGGATCAGTGACCCTTCAGGGGCCAGGTGGGTCACATGAGGGAGCCTACGCCTGGCGGGGTCTGTGGCTAAGTGGGGGTGCGCAGTGGGCCGGCTGAGGGTGGCCGCGCGGGCAAGAAGCCGGACTCCTCAAAGGAGACTAGGAATCTAGATTTGTCCTAAACACTAGATTTCCCATTAGCAAGCGTCACTGGTTCACTTGATACAGCTGATGCTGGTGCCGCCCAGTCCCAGAGCCGAGCTTTCCTTTCTGCCTGTTTGAGCCTGGATGGACACGGGCCCCAGAGGCCTTAAGGTGGCTACTTTAAATGGACTCCTTAAGGCTCCTGATTAATGTTCACATGACAGTTGCTCCTTGAGGACCTTTTGGCAAATTAGCTAGTGTCCCTTCTTCTGGACTCACTACTTCCCCCTGCTGGGAAATGTGTGCAACAACAGCCTGATCTAGGATGCCTGTAGGAAAGAAGGTGCTGTGGGGGGGTGTTGATCAGTGCTCAGGTTGCACGACAGTCCATGGTGACCCTTCAGGGCACAGTAAAGGGGCGCTCTCACGGTGTCTCAGTGCATGTGGGGAAGGCAGGACCTGGAGTCAGACAGGCCTGGGTGTGGGTCCCCGCTCTGGCATTCACCATTAGCACTGTCATTTTAGACAAGTGACTTACTTCCCCAGGCCTCAATTTCCTCATCTGTAAAATGACAATGATCCTGATCCTCGCAGAGTGACTGAGAGAATGAATGTGGCCAGGGCTCCCTCCCTCTCGCTCTCTGGGACAGGTGATTCAGCGGAGACAGAGCCCCTGGGAGGACCAGGCGCTGGACGGGAGGGAGTGTCTGAAGGACCCTACCTCCTCCTTGGAGAACCTCTCTGCCTGTGTGGTCAGCATCTCCCGCACGCTGCAGAGAGAGGACAGAGGTATAGGTGCCAGGTGGGGGCAAGGAGAGCAGGCGCCACCGGCCCCCGGGGGAAGCCACTCACTAGTCGGCCTTCAGCACCCCTTTGCCTTCCGGGTCGAACACCTTGAACGCGTTGAGGATGGTCTCCTCGGGGTCAGCCCCTGAAATGGAGAACAGGGCCCACAGGTACTGCAGGCGGCTGGGGACCGTGGCACCCAGGACTCAAGGCCCAAGTCCCTTCTGAGATGGAGGGGCCAGAGCAAGCCTGCGTGCCTAGCTGGGAGGAGACCCTTCCTTCCTCTGGGCACTGAGCCTGGGGTTTTCAAAGAGGGCTGAGAGGCCAGGTGTGTCTGAGCTAACTGCAGGTCAAGTTTGATCTAGGTTTCAGAAAGACTCTGAACCCTGCTAGCTGTGTGGCCTCAGGCAAGTGACTTTCTGTCTCTGAGCCGAGGTTCCCCACCCACAGATGGGGGAAAAGAGTGAAACCTACATCCTAGGTGCTGCTCAATGAGGTAAGGCACTCAAGTGATTAGCATGAGCCTTGGAGGGACATGGCTGACATTTCTATCCTGTTTTCGCCCCAGTTCCCTGGTGTGTCCTTGGGAGCTGCCCACTTTCTCCCAGCCCTGTCCATCTAGTGCTTAAATTGACACCCAGAGCCGAAGACATGCTTAGGGCACACATGTGCACATGCATGCGTGTACACACACACACACACACACACACACACACAGGAGCACGCGCACAGGCCTACCCTTGAGTTTCTCCCCAAACATTGTCAGGAACACGGTGAAGTTAATGGGCCCCGGAGCCTCCTTGATCATTTCATCGATTTCCTCGTTCTTCACGTTCACACGCCCTGCAGTGGGGACACGGGGCCTCAGTGCTGGCAGAGGGACAGCGGCTGACATTTGTCATTGTGCCTCAAGGAATCTCCTCTAAGGATAGTCAGAAATGGGGAGGACAGGGCCAGAGTTCCCTGGGGAGATGCTCCTTGCGGGTTGGACAGCCAGGCGCAGCCCCACAGCCTGTGGGGGGATGGGCTGGTTCTGGGGACTGAACCCAGGGGCACTTTACCTCTGAGCCGCAGCCCCAGCTCTTTCTGTCCTTATTTTTTTGAGACAGGATCTCAGTGGGTCATGGAGATTCTGACACACCTGCTCTTGGTCCTGCTGATGCCTTTATAACCCCCTATGCAAATAAGAACAAGCTGCCCCTGGCGACCGTCTCTGTTTTAGATATAAAAAGCTAGGGTAGCTATTCGCGGTGACCCTGAGTTCTGAGGATAGGGATCGGTGGCGGTGGGTGCGGGTGGCAGATTGGACATGTATATTTTGAAAGAAGCTCCGTGCTCTCACGATCACACCCGAGATGTTAAATAAAGCTGAGTCCAGAATAGAACGATCCCAGTTATTTGAAAAAGACAACAGATATGCCTAGAAAGACTCCAAAGAGAGAAACTGAAAGGTTAACGCTGAATGTGGCCTTTCGGGGGACCGTCGTCCTCTCCCGTATGTTTTGCAGAATGTCTGCTTTCTAGCGAGAGCTGGCCGCGCCTGAGCTGCTCCTAAGAAAACTGAAAGGTGCGGGAAAGCTTCTGTCCCCTCCTCTGAAGTTGTCTGAAGGTCAGTTGTGGCACCATCTTTCTTTGGGAAAGGACAAGCTGTTGGCCTTTTCTGAGGGTCTCCCCTCCCACCCCAGGGCTATGGGACAGGGGACCTGCCAGTGGCTGGCAGGTGACATACCAAGGGCGGCAAAAGTGTCCCTCAGATCGTTCTTGTCAATGAAGCCGTCCCTGTTCTGGTCCATGATGGTGAAGGCCTGTGGAAGGGAGGGGACCAGCTGGTCAGTCCAAGAGGCTGGGCTGAGGGTCGGGGCACCCAGGCTTCTGGGATCTTCTGCACTCAGCCCAGGCACAGCGACAGGGGGCAGGCGGACGCTCTTGCGCTCTTGCAGGCTGGGGGAGGCAGTGGGAAGGGCTGCTCACAGGACGGAGGTTCTTTTGAGGGTGATGGGAGTGTCCTGCTATTGGAGAGCAGTGACCTTGGAAACCTCCTGCGAAGAATGAGGGCTGGGGATGTGGCTCAAGTGGTAGCGCGCTCGCCTGGCATGCGTGTGGCCCGAGTTCGATTCTCAGTATCACATACAAACAAAGATGTTGTGTCCGCCGAAAACTAAAAAAAATAAATAAAAATTCTCTCTCTATCTCTTAAAAAAAAGATATTTAAAAATAAAATAAAGATGTTGTGTCCACCAAAAACTAAAAAATAAATATTAAAAAATTCTCTCTCTCTCTCTCTCTCTCTCTCTCTCTCTCTTAAAACAAAAAACAAAAACACGAATGGCACCCTTCACCTGAAGAGGCCAACATCATGATATGTGAATTACACCTATGAAAGTGCTGGTTTTTTTTTTTTTAGGTGAAATCCTAGAGTCTCATGTGGTCTCCCCACTCCCATGCTCGGGCCATCCGTAAAGCAGGGTAGGCCGGTCACCTCCCCAGCTGGCCCCGGGGAGAAGCCCAGAGCTCTGTAATCACTCAGGCATGTCACAAATGGGGCTTCAGGGTACGCTTTTTGAGTGCTTTGCTACAGCTGGTTTCTGGAAGTATTTGCACCTGCTGTGCTTGCCCCCCCCCAGCAGCTGACCTCAGCCCAGGGTGGGGCAGGGTGGGGAGATGGAGCTGGGGGTGGCCTTGCCCCTGGATGGTGGCACTGCATCCCTCTTTTCCTGGTGGCCCATGGTTCAGGCCTGCCAGCAAATCTGAATGCTCCTGTCTTCGAGCTCCAACCTGGTCTCTCAGCATGTTCCCTCCCCAGGGCCAAGTGTGTGTGTGGTTGGCCCAGTGCGAGCCCTCACTGCTGCTGGACATTAATGCAGTCTGTCCTTCTCAGCCCATGGGCAATGGCTGCATCCTGCCTGACTGTCCTGAGGTTTGCTTAGTAGTCCCCACTGTGGGACCACACATCCAACGGAGCTGGTGCTCCGTCATCAGACTGTACATAGAATGGGGGGTGGGGTGGGGGTGGGGGTATATAAAAAGAAACAGAGGGAATTTCATCAAAACAGAGGGAAGGTCAGTGGAGGAGACAAGGGGACTGAGGAGGGAGGATCCAACTGAAGCTGGGTATGTGCATCGAGGGTGTGGCACATGGGATGATGATTAAAAAAAGAAAAGAAACTAAACAGATTAAGAGGGGTGTGGGGGGGTGCTGGACAGAGTTGAAGCGGCTGGGCTGGGTTCCCTGCTTTTGTGATAACGTCACCCTGGTGGTGCACATAACTAAAAGGGACAAATTTTGCAAAGACTGTAGGTTTTAAAGCTCAGAACATGCTGCTTTTCCCTCTCAGGTTGGAACTAAAAGTTGACTATTGCTACCTAATGACCCAATATTGATGGAAATGTTGGGGAAAGGCAGTTTCTTCTTGGGGCCTTGGGGGCAGGGATTCGTAGTATAGGATTCTGGACTGGGGTTTGCCCCAGCAACTCTGGTCGCTTTCTCTCCCCCTCCTCCCCCTCCCTCCTCCCCCTCTCTCCTCCCCCTCCCTCCTCCCTCTCCCTCCTGCCCCTCCTCCCCCCTCCCCTCCCGCCTCCCCCTCCCTCTTTCTTTAAGTTCCTTGCACACACCCCCCACCCCCCCACCCCACCCCAGTTCTGCTGCTGGGAATTCACCCCCAGGAAATCATCAGAGATAGGAGCAATGAGGTGATCTTTATGATAATAAAACATTCCAAACAAATGCACCAAGAAGTCATTTAACTAGATACAGGAAAATGCTGACACTGAAGTGCTCAAAGGAAAAAAAATGTAGGCACTTATGGGGGTGCAACTTTGATCAGTAGATACACATGTCACAAAGATGACTCCAAGGCTATGTCCTGACTCAGGGACTGATTATTTCCAAGGGGTAGAATTGAAGGTGCTTTTCTAAAAACAGTTTTTCAACCAGGAATACCTTTTAGCTGGATGATCAGCAGAAGTTGTTAAAGATGACCTCCTTAAAAGGATCCCACACACATTCCCACTGAACCCGGATGTTCAGAAGACAGAGAGGTCCCTGCTGGGAGCAGGGAAGGCAGGAGGGCCTGTCTCTGGCTGGGATTTCCACCCAGGGCCTTGCCTGCCAGCTCACCCACCTCCTTAAACTCCTGGATCTGCGTCTGTTCAAACATGGAGAACACGTTGGAGTTGGCCCCCTCTGCCCTCTTCTTGGCTTTCTTAGGCGACTGGGGAGAAGAGCATCGATTAGAGGAGGCAGAGGCTGGGAATTAGAAAACCGGGCCACCCTGGGCGAGGGCTGGGCCTGCTCAGTGGCTGCTGTGACAAGGGGCCCTACTCATCTCATGGTGCTGCTGGACGGGGAGAGGCCTGGGAGTAGTTTCTGGCCTATTGCAAGAGACTGTGGCTCTTGTGGCCCCTCCTCTGCAAGCTGGGGGCCGGCCAGGTGCGTCTCTGGTCTGGGGTCAGAGGCCACACCTGCAGATCAGCCAGGTGGCTCCCATCCTCAGGAGAGCACATGAGAAGAATCGATTGGAGGGAACGAAAAAGTCAGGCTCACCAAGCCATCGGGAGTGCTGAGATGAAATGACGCCCTTCCAGGGCGTTACAACCCATCTGCTCCCCGCCCCACAACTTTCCCTTGATCCAAATGGCAGTGAAATCGCCTCCCTAAATGTCCCATCCTTGTACCATGTCAACAGTGTGGAGAAGAAGGAATTAACTCCCCCCCCCCAATCCCACTTCTCTCTGACTTTAAATAACAGCAACTGCTTAAATACGACACATGCACCAGTTCATTTAATTCTCCCAACTGCTCTGTCAAGTAGATGCTATTATTACCATCCCTGTTTCACAGGGGAGGCAACTAAGGTTCAGAGGAGTTAGGTCACTTGCCCAAGATGGCACAGCCACAAAAAGGCAGAGCTTGAGTTGAACTTGGACAGTCTGACTCGAGAGTCTGTGCCCCTAACCACTGACCCACCGTGCCCTGAGTTGGGGGCTGCCTCTTCCGGGACGGGAACACCTGCCCAACAATACGGGAGGGAAGGTTTTAAGTTTGCAAGTTCAAAAGGTGAAAACGAAAAGATTCTTTTCCCCAGCTGCCTGAACCAGAGAAAAGAATTACAATTTGATCCTTAAGAGCGCTCGATCCCATTTTGCAAGCCCCAGGAGATATTGATTCCTTGAGAGGTCAGCAGACAAGACATAAAAAAAGCCAACTCTTTTATTTTGTTTCTGTGAGTTCCTGGGAGCTGCTGTCAGCTGTGGCCACTCAGGGCACTGACTGGGCTCCCTCTGAGCGTGCAGAGCGCACAGTGCTCTTTCCATGGGGGGCTACAGTCTGTGGGAGCTATCTCTCCCCCTCTCAGCTTTGGTCCTCAGCTTGAAGCTAGCGGCATCCCCTTCCTGCCCTCCCTGCCCTCAGCATCATCCCCCGGAAATCTGAGGTACTCACCATGGTGGACGGACACAGGGCTACTTCCCGAGTAGAATCCCACGCACTGCCCAGCTCTTCCCAGCCTGGGAACAATAAATACTTCCTCCCTGTGTTTAAAAATAACCCCATGACCACTTTTGGCAGTGATAGGTGAGCAGACGCCACCTAAGGCCCCCCCACCCCATGCCGTTCTTCTGAAGTCAGGGCAGCTCACTGGCGGCCACTGCCACGGGGTGACACGTGAGACCCAAAAATGCATTCAAGGTTAAAGAGACAGCGGCTGGGTCATGGGAGAGATGCTGCATGCTTTCTGTGGCGCTTGGGCAGGCGACACTTGTGCTTGTCAATTTGGGGAGAGACAAAGGCAGAGAGAGGAAGTCTCTCTAACACTCTGTGTCATGGTTAGCACTGGTCCCGCCTCAGGGGCTTTGCTTGTGCGGTCTCCTCTACCTGGCACACCTTCCCGACAGTCATCTGCAATGCTCTGTCCCTCCCCGCCTTCCCATCTTTACTCAGACATCCCCTTCTCAGTGAGGCCTTCCATGTGCACTTGCAGAGGCACATACACGGGCTCCACTCACACACGCCAACACACACACACACACACACACACACCCAGAGGAGCTTTTCTCTGCCAGCACCAGAATGGATGTCTCCCCAGCTCATAGGCACACCATGGATTTTCGTTAAAGCCCTGGGTGAAAACACAGGAGCTATAAATGGCCAAGAAAAATGGTTGTTGCAGCCACAAGGATGGAGAGATGGGGAGCCCTGGACATGGGTGAGGATGGGCTTGGGCCCACTGAGGCGGGCAGGTGTCTGGGTGTGTCCCTGAGGGCATGTGTCCAGTGGGGCTGTCTCAGGAGGCATTTCACAGGGCCTGTGGAAAGGTGCTTGGAGCAGAGCTCTGGCTGGAGAGTGGGAGGTGCAGAGTCCTTGACAGGGCGCTGGACCTCTCGGCCTCTGTGTCCGACTAGAACATGAAGACCACAATGGCCCCTTGAGGCTGCAGCTAGGAGAAGTGGGATTGCCTCAGGGGATTCTGGGAACACCGCAGCCTGACAAGGGCACCGGGCCACATGTCTGCTGAGCTTGGGGTCCACAGGGGGGAGGAAGGAGCAAAGTGGGCAGCGGGGGGCATCCCTGCCCTCTGGGCTGGCGTGGCCTGAGCACCTCCCCTCTTGACCACAGGCCCTCAGGGCTGGACCCCTGCCTGCTGGCTGCCTGTGGGACTCCGAGAGCCAACAAGTTTCCTGCAACTAGACCAAGTCCAACTGAGCCCCCCCCCAAAAAAAACACTGAGGCTCTCAGAAGCCAGAGAGAACCCTGGCCTGAGCCACCAGAACAGGAACTTCTAGAACAATCAGAAAACAAACCAAGTGTACTGTGACCGATTGCTGCAGTGAAAATGTTGCCAGACGTGGTGGCTTCATGCAGTATGTATCTGTTATCTTGCAGCACTGAGGGTCACAAATAGAAAAGGGCCTGCGGGCGGCGCCCCTCTGTGGTTCCCGTGGGGAGTCCTTCCCTTGTCTTCTCCAGCTCCCAGAAACCCCCACATTCCCTGACTCGTGCTCCGCATCATTCCAGTCTCAGAAGCCAACCTCTCTGTGGCTGGCCCTCTTCCCTCCCTCTCCTAAGGACCCGGTGACTGCGTCGGGCCCACCTGGGTAATCCAGAATGACCCCCACCTTCAGGTCCTGGCCTCCATCACATCTGCAAGCCCCTTTGCCATGGAGGGTCACATTCTCAGGGCTTAGGACCTGGGCATCAGTGTAAGAGAAACAGGAAACAGGTCAACAGTGAGCAATGTCAACTACGATGACAAAGCTTGAGTGTATTGAAAGGCACAGATGTGCGTGCACACGCACGCGCTCCAACAAAAACAAGAACCACCCCCAAGCCCCACCCCCCAAAAAAAGGTCACTTTTTTAATGTTTAATTTTTAGGTGTAGTTGGACACAATACCTTTATTTTATATATTTTTATGAGGTGCCGAGGATCGAACCCAGGTTCTTGCACATGCTAGGGGAATGCTCTACCACTCACTGAGCCACAACCCCAGCCCGAAAGGTCACTTTTATTGAATGATAATTTGCAAAAATCATTCATTGGCAAATTTAAAGGAAGAGACGAGGAGATACCTCCAGCAGTTTAAGGCACACGTCTCTTTATAAATTACTCGATCTGGGCGTCGTGTTAGAGCAACACAGAGTGGGCTAAGTCAGGGGAGAGGCACAGAGTGGCCTCACATTGTGAGAGAAGGCAACAGCGTGTTAATGTCATTATCTTTAAAAGCCCAAGAGTTGGATAACTCCAGAAAGTAAAATGAGAAAAAAAAAAAAAAAGAGAGAAAAGAAAATCAAAACCAACCAGCCTATGAAAACATCTTGGAACTTCAAGTTCTGCTTCAAGTTCTGCTTTCTACACTAAAAATTAAGTGGGTGAGTTAGAGGGCAGGTTTGTGTCTGTTGAAAGCTGAGGAAAATCATGACGAGATGCCAGCGATGAACACCCCAGTCACAGAAGCCTAAGATGAGCAGGAACTCGGGGACACGCTCTTCACAGAGGGTGAGGTCGTGGATGGAAAGGCCCCGAGCTGTAAGCTAGAGAAAGTCAGAAAACCCAGGCCAGGGTCAGTCCTGGCAGCATCCGCGTACCCCAGGGTCAGGAGAGCATGGGACAGACCTCAGGACAGGGGGAACACAGCCCCGGGGAAAACTCAAGAGGCCGGGACAGGGAGAACTGAGGGTTCCTACCACAGGCTGGAAGTCCTGGTCCCCTGCTAGTATGGGGACAGGAGGAGTGATTACTTTTGATTCTCCTTTCCTGTAGCTCAGGATTTTGTTATTGAACAAGCCATGCCAGCTGAGTCCCGGCCAACTGTGAATGAAGTTTTGATGTCTGAATTTACAGAGAAGCCACAGAATTCTCCGTTACCCTGGGCCTGACATCGGCCTCCCCTCTTGTCCTTTTTCTGTTCCAGGATCTAATCCAGGATAGCGCATTGGACTTGGCCTTCTAGACCTCTCTCTCTCTCTCTCTCTCTCTCTCTCTCACACACACACACACACACACACACAAACACACACACACATATCTGTGTACACAAGTAGATTTCTTTTTACACTGATGGTGTCACACCATGTACACAGACACCATGTCACTCCAACAGTGTCACATCACACACCTGAGCACAAATGCACACATACCTCCTGCCCCTGGGTCTTTCCACCCCTGGATGGGCCTTGGCCACCTTCCTGGCAGTTCCTGGCTCCCTTCCCTGGTGGCAGCCACAGGGCCAAGGGGGGGGCTGTGAAGCTAGCTCACTTGATACACGCTCAAGCAACAGCTGAAAAGGTGCCAAGAGCAATAGATTTTTTTTTTTTTTTTTTTGGTATTTGGGATTGAATCAGGGAAACTCAACCACTGAGCCACATCCCCAGCCCTATTTTGTATTTTATTTAGAAATAGGGTCTCACCGAGTTGCTTAGTGCCTCACTATTGGTGAGGCTGGCTTTGAACTGGTGATCCTCCTGCCTCAGCCTCCCGAGCCGCTAGAATTACAGGCGTGCGCCACTGAGCCTGGCTTTTTTGCCTGACTTTTTTTTTTTTTTTTAATAAAAAGAGTCAAAGTAGTCACCATGGGGAACACAGATGTCCCTGTGCTGGTTGGACTGTTCAGTGCCGCTTCTGTCTTTCCTTCAATGCTGGTCGGTGGGAGCCCCCCACTTTTGAGCCCTGGGGCTTCTGAAGGTTTTAAGGCCGTGCTGGGGGCATATTTTAATTCATGCCCTTTGCAGGTACTTTTTCCATGTTAGTTCCCAGAATGTCGTCATTACATTCCACACTCTCAGGGAAAAGGGACCCTTCTCCATGTGACTAACGAGCACCCAGCAGAGCTAAAGAGAGGAGGGTTACCTGGGACCACACTGCTTTTGAGCCAGCCAGGCACAGGGACTCAGCAGCCTCTGGAGACAACGTGCCTTGAGGCCCGTGTCCCTTTAAGGATGGTGGTGAAGTCAGCCGCCTCCCAAAGAACAAAGGCATACCAGGCCCTGCCAGCTCAAAGCTGCTGGGTGACGACTCTGTCACCAAGTGATAGCCTATCTCCTCATGTCAGGGCCCCTGGCCGTCAGGGAGAGCCACCAGTGGGGAGGGCAGCCTTCCTGCCAGCCAGACGGGCATGACCAGCAAACATGGGCTGGGCAGGGTTGATGGGCACTGGGCGGCCCGGGTGCAGAGAGGGTGGGCAACTTCAGCCTCCGCACCGTGGCTTCCTCATTTGCAAAGCGGACACCCAGTGGGCCTTGCCTCAAAGAACCAGAGTGAGCTGATTAATACCTTTGAAGTTCTAGAATCCTCTGGGCATGGCCATGTTCAGTGAACGTCTGCTCTTACTCCAGGGCACTGGCTGGGACCCTTGCCGAGGGGCTGCGGGTGGAGGAAATAACGTGTTCAGACACTAATTCATCTTCTCTCTCTTTTCCAAAGTTCTTTTGTTACAATGATTTTGCCCCTCTCTTAGGTTCCCATTCCCAAACCAAAGTCCTCCGGCATCTCGATTCTGCCTCACCGGAGGCCCCTACAATGTCTTGCAAATCTGTTGCCCCCCCCCCCAGGGCGGGAGCTCCCAGTTTGGGGTCTGCCCTTTCCTGCCTTTCCACCCCTAGTCCTTCCTGCATGCCCCACTCTGATGCCCCCTCTGACGATGACTCCAGAACCCTCCATGGCTCCCCACTGCCCCAGGAGGAAGTCTCCTCCTTGGCCTGAAAGTTAAAATCCTACACTTGACCCTGATCTGCTAGAATGGCATGGTGATTGACAGCTGGGTTCCAGGTCAGCTCTTTCACTTCCTTGGTGGCAGGGACCTGGACAAATAAATGCCTTACCTACCTTAAACCTCAGATTCCTCAGTCGCAGCAGCCCTAGCCTTGGAAGACCGATGTCACAGCAGACCCACTTATTCTGCCCGGCACCGTTCACAGCACGGTCCCCGTGGTCACTCACGCAGGGAGTGTCAGTGGCTGCACAGTGCCAGGCACCATGTCCATGCTGTGTGATGGGAGGCGTGTGGCGGTTATCGGGTGTGGTCATGGCCTTGCCAGCCCCCTCCCCGCTGCAGGCCCCTGCTGCAGAGCTCCTAGGGACAGGGGCTCAGGGCTAGCTGAGTTCCAGGGGACATGTACTGAGTCCTACAGGGGATATTACAGCTTGAGCCGGTCCTTGGGGTGAGTGCCAAAGTCTGAGGAAAGCAGGCCTGTCCCCACAGCAACTACACAGCCACTGCACGGTGAACTCACCAAACAGGTCCCCAAAGAAACCATCCTCGCCCCTCTAGCCGGAAGCACTTGGGTCAGGCACCGTGCTCCGGGCTGAGACTGGCTTTTTAATTTTCATAGAAGCACTAAGTTAAGGCAGGCGCTGATGCTAGACCCATTTTGCAGATAAAGAAGGCTCCAAGCAGAGCAGTCACAGTCACACAGCCCCACTGGCAGCACCGGGCAGCGCTGGGATTCGAACTCAGTCCCTACCACCACCACCATCCTCACTCTGGTGTCCCTTGGGGCCCAGGGACCCAGCCCCAGCTCTCACCCACCCCTCACCCAGAGCAAGATCCACCCCTGGCTGCCAGTGGACTGCTGCTGGCTTTTTCTTCCCTCGTATTTTTAGCCCTGGGTCACCTGCCTGCCTGCAGTGGGCAGAGGCTCCCAGACAATATCGTTTTTACTGCTGCCCTTCAGATGCCCGCGCCCAGCTGTCTTGGTGGCATTCCTGGCCATTGTTACCCTCCACAAGGCCCGGATTCCAGAGACAGCTGTGGCCGGCAGCCTGAGCCCCTTTGCTGAAGAACGTGGCATGATGACAGCCGGCTGGTCCTCATGCCGGGTCTGGAGCTATATAAAGGCTGCGCTGCTGGCTGCTCAGGCCGCTGACCTGGGGTCCTCGGGTGAAGGACCTTCAAGTGCGTCTTCAGCAACACCCAGCCGTGCAGGGCTGGGCAGGCCCCTCCCGCCCTCGAAGCCTTCATGGGCTTGGACTCAGGAGTGGTGGCCACAGCCTCGCCCTGGGGATGTGTGGGACCAGCTCCTTCTTGGTTCTGGCAGGAGGCAGGGATGTCCTGTGTGTCACGGAATGTCCAGGGTGTCCTTGGTCTCTACCCAGTAGCTGCCAGGAGCAAGCCCCCTCCCAAATTGTGACGGCCAGAAACATCTCCAGACCTTGCCAACTGTCCCCGGGGAGTAGACTAATCCAGTTTGGGAGCCACTGACCTAGAGAATGGTTCCTGGGATGGGAGAGTGGGTGTCTGCCAGTGAGGAGGCTGGGGGAGGCCAGGGGTACAGGAGCCCACCTACTCTGCGTCCCCTGGCCAGGGCTGTGGGCAAGGGGGGGTGTGGAGGCAGGCTGGTGGGGGAGATGCCACCCCTGCCACTTGGGGCTTGGGTGGGGAGGGTTAGTAGCTTTTTCTGGGTGAACCTTTCTCTTCTCAACTACAAAATTGGTTGGGTCAGAACCCAAGCCCCAAGGAGTGAGGACCATGAGGTGTGCAATCGGAGTTGGAGGTTCAAGCATCCTCCCTTAAATTCACGTGGAATCTTGAACTGTCCCTGAGCTCAGGCCTGCAGTCGGTGTGCAGCTACTCCTGTCCGGGCCCCTGTGCCAGCTCACCTGGATGACCCCAAGAACTGCCACTGTTGACCCTCTGCAGTCCATTGCCAGGGGGATCTTTGTAAAAGCCACTGCCTGCACTTGCAATGGCTGCTGGCTTCCCGAGGGAGAGAGCCTCCACCTGCCTGGCCTGTAGCCCCGTCCACACCAGGGCTTCTCCCGCCCTGGTGTACTCGACACCCCCCACACCACTGCCGACACCAGGACTGGCCACTCCCCATGACGGGGTTCTCCTTGCCTTAGAGGATGTCAATCACATCCCTGGTGTCTCCTGAGCAATGACTCCAGACATGATGGTCCAGGATGAGTCCAGGACCTGGACAAGGTCCTAGGCCATCCTTGGGGTTGTTGTCAACGCCCCTGTCATAGGCACCACAGACTCCCTAAGGCTCTGCAAGCCAGCCTGGCCCCTTCAGACTGGCCAAGAGAGCCACAAGGTGATGGCTCAGGGGAACCTTCTGGATATGGGCTTCCCTCTTTATCTCTCGCCCCCAACCCTGTCACAGAGGTCAAGGAAATCTGCTCACTCTCCTGCCAACTCCACCTAGGCTCAATGAGAGGAGTGCTGCTGTTGATTAGCAATGTCTGCCGTGGTGCTGGGTTCAGGGGTAGTGCCACCTAGGCCACGTGTCTGTCATTCTTCCTTTGCAGGTGTCCTCCGATATCTGAGATAGAAAGCAAGTTCTTGGCCCATGTGTGTTGAAGAGAATAGGAGAGGATTTTGGGGTTGAAGCAAATGGAACAATGGAGCAGTTCTGTTTCCCCCAGAAAAGCCATACAGAAAAAAACGAAGTGGGCCTTATTCTCCTGGGTGACTCTGAACAAGGGAACAGGAGCCTGAGGGATCAGGGGGAGGGTGTGCTAATACCTCTGCATCCTAGTTGGGGGCCAGGGCATTTCACAAAGGACAAAAATAGATAGGACAGAGGAGAAAGACAAAGAGGGGGGATTAGGAGCCTGCTGTGGACTGAAGGTGTGCGGCCAACTAGGGCCTCTGAGGTGAGTCATGGTTCCAATGGGAACTGGCCCCAGGGCAGGCCTTGGGTACGATGCCCAGAGGCTGTCCTCAAGGTAAACTAGGGCTCATTCAGAGAAGATGAGAAAACCAGGCTGACTTCAATTCTGAGCAGAGAGCTGAGACCCTGGTCAGTGAGAAGTGGGTTGGGCTGCGGGTGTCAGAAAACCACAGGCAGAATCCCACACCTGCAGGGGGTTGTTGTTCTCTCATAACAAGGAGTTTGGGAATAGGCAGTCCCAGGGCTGCTCAGTCGATGGACACCATTGGGGATCCTGTGACTGTTTCTGTGATTTTACTGACATTGCCTTCACGCTCCCAAGATGGTGGCCACAGATCCAAATGCCATGGAGCTTCACACCTCCATGTTGGACGAAGGAGGCAGGGTGGCCGGGAGGGAGAATGTTTCTTTACATACGCATCTACTTCTAATCTGGGAGGAAACTATCTTCTTGGTGAAGCCCCTGGGAGGCTGTCCATTCACATTGCTGGCCATAACAATGGAAGGTACCCATGCCCACACTAAGCCTGGTCTATCTTCTTTGAGATCAAAGACTCTGGCCAAATCCTGAACAGGATCAGAATTCTGTTAGCAAGAAAAAAATATGGCAGATGGATTTGGGGTAGGTGACAAATAATGTCTGCTCGATACCCCCCCCCCCCCACTGCCCAGCTAAAGCAATATTCCCCAAATTTATATATGAAAAAACACAAAATGTTCTGCAACGAAGTTCCCATAGCCACAGAGTGAGTCTAGTTCAAAAGATTCTTCAGTTGCAGAACTTCTCAGAAACTGTAACAGTAATAATTACCATGTATTGAATAATTGCTTCATAAACAGCCATTATACTAGGCTATTGTAAATCCTCAGAATAACTATGGGACAAATCAAGGAAGTGGGCAGACTCAGAACTGGAACTGGGACTCTTGATTTTAGCCCCCTAGGTTCTAATGGACATATCACTTCTCTCTGGGGAGACCATTCACTAAAACGAAAAGCTTCAAAACTTCCAGCTTCTCTCTCGTTGTACTTCCTCCCCACTGGATTGTCCCAGGCTAAAAGAATTCAGATTAAATGGACTCCCCAGATTGAAGTCTGTTCTGTTACTTTTTTGTAATATTCTGTTCCTTTCTTTCTGAGCACTTACCAGTTTCAAATTAAAGTTTTGCATTCATGCCCTTGCTAGGCCCCTACCTGTGTTCCCCACTAGAAAAAACAGCTCCAATGCTGGCTGAGATTTTTGTCTTTTCCCTATTGTATCCCAGCACCTAGATCCATTCGGGGCACATAGTAAATGCTCAGTAAAATTGCTGAATCTACAAATGATCTGCAACTGAATTTGCACATTTGTTTAAGAGTCTGGGTAAAAACTGCGTTTCAAATTCTAGTTTTGTGGGGAGGATCGGATAAATGATGTGAAAGAAACCAGAAGTTAAAACAAAAAACAGAAGTTAAAAAAAAAATCCCTGGGGAGTTGGTTTTGACTTACAGCTGATTTCTATCAAGGTCAAATCTCTCAACAGGAAAAATCCATCTGCAGCTAGAGCGAGACCGCCTGCAGACCCTGCAGCTGAGAGTCAGCTCCATTTCCTCCTAGGCTCCTCTTTCAGCCTGAAAACGCCCCCACATCTGGCTTTCTGGAAGAAAACACAGAACTATGCATCCCCATGACCTTTCCATTTCGGTCCTTCCCAAATGTCCAGTCTAATTGCTTAGAGGTAAGAGGGTGGGGGGAGTTGGGGTGGCAACGGCTGAGCTTCTGTCCTGCAGTTCTCCAAACTCCCCAGCAGGGGGCGATGCTACTTTAGGGCTCAGCAAGACTGCACCTCAGCGCAGAACGGAGGGAGCAGAAATCCGGAAAGGGCGAGGGCCATCTTTTGTCCCACCTGTCTCTGCCAGGCCTGCCAGATCCATCTCACCCATGCCACTTTTGGAAATCGGAAGGGTGACTATCGAATGAAGTCTTTATAAAGGAAAACCATTTGCTGATTTGTAGCTCATTCGTTAATTCAGGACTCAAATATTAGGCGCCTACTATTTACCAAAGCCCCCAAGAAACAAAACAGACAAATCCAGGCTCTCCTGGAGCTGGTCCTGTGACTGGGGACCAGGTAGCAGGTCACAGATGATAAACATAAGTCAATGACCCAGGTTTTACACATAAACACAACAAATATATGCCTGCCTGCCTTCACCAAAGTGTGTCATGCCATACACACGGTTACATAATCACTTATTTGCTTAATAAGATAACAAGATAATCATTCCATGTCAATAAACATTGATCCACGTCATTATTGGAACAGCTGTAGAATGTCCAATTGTATAGATGTCCCATATTTGATCCAGAACCCCCATTAATAGGCATTTAGGATATTTCCTGTTTTTTTCCAAATTAGACATGAGGCCACCATTCTCAGAACATCCTATGTGTCCTAGTGTCTAATTGTCCCCCCCCCCCCCAATCCCCAGTGAAACCTAGGACCTGATACTTGCTAGGCAAGCCTCTACCTGAGCCACAGGCCAGTCCCTCCAGTGGCTTCCTGGGATGCACTTTTAGAAGCAGAGACACTGGACCTAAGGTTGCGCACTTTCCAAGCCTGTGAGGCCCGGATGTTTCTCGAACCAGCCCCTGGAAGGTCTTCAGGGAGACCTGCTATAGCCTGAGAATGTGTCCTTGGTGGCAAATCACTTTTTCTGGAGAGAAACCAGCATCCTACGAAACTGGCAGCATTTGACTCCAGGGACTGGCCGGATGGGTAATTTTTATTTTAATTTTCTTCTTTATTCATTTCTATATTAAATTTTTCTACATTGGGCATGCCTAGCTTTTTATATTAATTTTTCCTCATGAAAGCAATATTAGATTGTTATGAAAACCCAACACATCTGTATCAGTTGGAAAAAAAAAAAAACACGCAAGAGAAGTATGTAAAGCAGAAAAAGAGGGCCCCCTGTGTCACCAGAAGCTGCCATACTCTATTCTGTGTGTCCAGCTTTTAGATATGGTCCTGCCCCCGCCGCACATTCTTGTTATATGAACTCGCCCCCAAAGAATACTATCATAATAATTTAAAAAATTAGATTAAGCTCATGTTCCACATTGAGAAAGAACATCAAGTGGGCTCACCCAGAACACGTTTTCTGTTCCTAGCTTTCTTCATTTGACAACACATCTGAGAGATTATTCCCTACAGGGACAAGGGGGCTGCTTGGCTCTTTGTAATTGCTGTTACCAAATTTCCATTGTGCATAAATCACGTGAATTATTTGCTTGATCCCCTGTGGATGGACACAGCTTGGTTGATTTGCTGTTATAAACAATGATGAAGGGGACATCTCCTTGACATATGTCGCTGGAGGCCCCTTGGCAACAGGACCAGGCTGAGCAGGCCTAGAAGCTTCAACAGCTTCCTCTCCATGTCCTCTCTGATGAGGAGACTCCCAGGCAGGGTGACTTGGACTGGGACATTGTCAGAGTCTGCCAAGCCCTCAGCAGATGTTTTGTGATGGGCCTTGAGACCCCCAAATAAGAATAGAAATGGGATTCTTCACTCTTCATTAGAATCACAGCTGTGCTTTTCTGTAGTTGTGGAAAAAAAGAGGTCTTTCTAAAATTTTGATAGAAGTAATGTATGCTCATAGAAAAAAAATTAATGCAGACACATATAGGGAAGAAAATAAATTATCAGGAGTCCACCACCCAGAATTGGACCCAGCTAGCTTAACATTGCTTGCAGATTCCTAATGTATTCAGACACGCGCACTCCCGGCCCCCACGTTGTGCATGGTGCTTCCTAATCTGCATCTTTTTCACTTAAAATATGTCGTGCACACCTCGGCATGTCTACAAATAGAGCAGAATGTCGCCCCTTCTAAAGGTTGCACAGAAGTTCTGAGCTGTTCCCACATTTATTTACAAACCTCTCTTGGTGGACATCTAGGTCGGTTCAGCTTTTCATCTGATTATAAGCTACCCCCGGATCTTAAGTGATGATTTCTTTACAATTAATTCCTAGTAGTACAAAAATGGATGGTGGAACTTTTCTTTTTCAATACTGGGGACTGTACCCAGGGATGCTTCGCTACTGAACTACATCCCCAGCCCTTTGTGAAACAGGATCTCTCTAAGTTGCTCAGGGTCTTGCTAAGTGGCCTGAAACTTGCCATCCTCTTGCCTCAGCCTTCTGAGTGGCTGGGATTACAGGCATGCACCACCACAACCAGTGGGTCACAGAACTTTTTAAAACAGATTTGATGCATGCAACAAAACTGCCTTTCAAAAAGATGCTAATTTACACCCTCACCAGCTATATATGATATTATCCTGCACCTCGCAAAACTGCTAAGACACTGAATATACTTCCAAATTGCTTTTTAGCCATTTTTATTTCTCCTCATCATCATCCTATTTCTCGTTTTGCATTGCATGTTCCTATATTTGCTCGTTGTTTTAAAGAGCTGGCAATATATTGTGGTTATTTTTGCAAAGATATGCAAATATTTTTTTTCAGTTTTTAATTTGTCTTTAAATTATTTTACTTTTGATTGTGGTAAAATATACATATCATGAAACTTACCCTTTTGATCATTTTAAAGTGTACAGTCCCCGGGGCATGAAGCACATTCTCTCCATTGTGCAAAACCATCACCACCACCCACCTCGGGAGCCCTTTTGTCACCCCCAGCTGAAACTCTGTCCCATCAAACACTGACTTCCTGGTTGCTTCTCCCCACCCCCTGGTCACCTCTATTCCACTTTCTGCATCTGATAACTTACACAATAGTGGCTTTTGGTGTGTCTGGCTTATCTCCCTCTGCATTGTGACTTCAGGGTTCATCCACCTTGTAGCAAGTGTCAGAATTTCTGTCCTTTTAAAGGCTGAATCATATTTCACTTCTAGCAGACACCACATTGGGTCCATCCATTCCTCTATCCATGACACTTGATTTGCTTTCCCCTTTGGCTGTGGTGATAGGGCTGATGTGAACATGGTTATGCAATATCTGCAGGAGTCCCTGCTTCCAGTGCTCTTAAGTATACACTCAGAAGTGGCTGTCTTTAACTTTTAATGTTGTCTATGAATCTTTGGCACACGGAGGCTTTACATTTTAAAGGACGCATCTATCAATCTTTCTCTGATTGCTTTGGCTCTGGGGTCATTTCTACAGACTATACACTTATAGATAAGGGTTCTGTTTATTCATGACTGTGTAACAACACACCCCATAACTCTATGGAGTGAAAAAATAATAAACATTTATATTTGCCTGTGAATCAGGAATTTGCACAGGACATAGTGGGGTCAGCTTGTCTGTGACCCATGGGGTTTCGGCGGAGGCAGCTAGAGGGTGGCTAGGGAGGCTCACTTCTTGGGTGGCTCACTCATGGGGCTGGTGCTTGTACCCACTCTTGCTGGAAGCTTAGCTGGGGATCTGCACTGAGGACTTTTCTTGTGATCCTCTCTGCAAAGGTTGTTGGGCTCCCTCACAGCATAGTGGCTGGGTTTCAAGAGTGAGTATCTCCAGAGATTAAGGGAAAGGTATATGATATTTTTGTGACCTGGCCCCAGAAATCGTATAGTGTCATTTTTTCTGTACTCCATTGGTCAGGGAGTCATAAAGCACAACCCAAGTTAAAAGGAATGGAATGGGGCAGAGCTTCTGCCTCTTGATGGAAGAGTTGCAGAATTCCAGAAGAGCATATTTGATGGGAAATACTGTTGCAGACATTTCCAGAAAATGTAATATACTGAATCTGCTGTTTGGCCACAATAGTTTGCATCTATCTCATAGGTAAAATACACCCACAGCCCCCCGAAAAGCCATCCCATTACAGGATTGTGTTGAGGGCCACAGCCGAGTCGGGATGACGCATGGCATTTTTGCCAGAAGTAGTGGTTGAGAGGTGACGCTAGCAAGCCATTAAGATGATGACTTTTGAGTTCTCTCGGAGTTCCTGTTGAGTTCCCGTTGAGCTCTTGAGGGGATTCCTGAAGAGTTCGCATTGGTTGGGGAGGTGCCGGAGGAGGAATTTTCCGGTTGGTGGTTCCTGGAGGAGCTGCGTAGGTGGCGTTTGGGAGAGTTCCCGGGGAGCATGTGTGGAGTGTGCTGGTGGAGTTCAGAAATAAAGTTTGTTCCTGCTTCAGTGGCTCGTGATTTGTGCCCAGCCAGACTGTGGCAGGATTGGGCTCAGAATCAAGGACCAGATGCACCCAAGGACCCTCAGGGATGATTCTTTGGAGACAGCTCCTTGAGTGATTTTCTTCCTGAAGACTTATGAAGAGCCAGGGCATCTGGCTCCCACATGCTGGGCACACAGTGGTGGGACAAGCAGATGGTGGTTGCTCCAGCCACCTCCATCCAAAGAGGAAGGAAAGGGGGGGCTTTCTCCAACCACTGCTCCATAGCAATTTTGAAATCTAGCTGGGCAGGCATTGGCAGGTGTTGCCAGTTCCTTGATTAGAACCCTGTTGTTTCCTGGATATTATTCTGAGCTGAACAGCAGTGTTCAAAGAGCAGAAGATGTTAATTTTGATGTAAGGTAGTTTTTCAATTTTTCTAATAGCTCATCTTTTGCTGCTGTAAGAAGTCTTACAGCAAGGTCATAAAATTTTTTCTTCAGGAATCTTTACATATTTTTATATATATTTTTACATTTAGACAAGGGGCACATTTTAACCTAACTTTGTATATGGATTGAGGTATGGCATGTCTGCTTTTACCATTTCAAGTCAGTGTGTATTGCATGAAAAGAAAAGGGATTGGAAAAGAAGAAGTGACAGACTGGGGCTGGGGCTCAGTGTCAGAGTGCCTGCCTAGCATGTGCGAGGCACTAGGTTCCATCCTTATTTGCTTATAAAAATAAACAAATAAAATAAAGGCATGCTGTCCATATAAAACTACGAAAAAAAATTTTAAAAAAGAAGTGAAATGAGCAAGTGACATGATCATCTATTAGTAAACCTAATGGACAAAAAAAAAAAAAAAATGCTCTTAGAACCAGGAAGTGAAGTTAGCAAAGCTACAGGCTGCAAGCTCATCATACAGGTGGTGAACAACTGGAAATTAGAATTTTAAAACACAATTCCATTTACAAGATCATCAAACATAAGAAATGTTTAGGGATGCATCTGTCAAAAGATGTGATGAAAGACTTACAGGATCAAAACTACAAAACTCAGCTGAGGCAAGTTAAAGAGGCTCTAAATGAACAGAAAGGCATGTCCTGTCCATGGGGTGGAAGACACAACACTGTCAGGTGTCAAGTGCCTCCATAAGGAACAAGGGGTCAACTGCCATCCTGATAGAAGTCCCAGGAGGCTTTCTTTTCTTTTCTTTTTCTTTTTTTTTTTGGTGAGCTGATTCTAAAATTCATATGGAAACGAAGGTGATGGGGAAGTGTTTAGGATGATGGCGAGCCCCAGAGAACTGACACCACCTGATTTCAAGACTTATTATAAAACGACTCTCTTCAAGAGAGTATGGTGTTGGTGTAAAGATAGGCAAATAGATCAACAGAGCAGAATAGAGAGTCCGTAAACGGATGCATGCATACATGAATAACCGATTTTAGTCAAAGGCGCAAAGTCAATTCAGTGGAGAACAGATAGTCTCTTGCCAATTTTGAATTGGATTGCTTGTTTTATGATAAAATAGAGTTTCTTTTTAAAATTGAATTTTGAGAGGTAATTTTTTGAGAGTTTTTTTTTAATCTATTTATACTGGAAACTGGTCTTTCATAAACCATGTGTTTTGCAAATATTTTCTCCTGGCATGTAGTTTCTTATTTATTTTCTTTTAAAAATATCTTTATTTTATTTCTTTATTTTTATGTGGTGCTGAGGCTTGAACCCAGGGCCTCATACATGCCAGGCAAGCGCTCCACCACTGAGCCATATCCCCAGCCCCTCTTATTTCATTTTCTTAACCACGTATTTGAAAGAGTAGAAGTCCTAAATTTTTATGAAGTCCCATTTATCTGTCTTTTTCCTTTTGTACCATGTGTTCTTGTGTTCTGTATAAGAAATCCTTGCCAAACCCAAGTCACAAAGACTTTCTTCTATGTCACCTGGAGTTTCAGAGTTTACACTAGGTCAATGATCCAGTTCAAGTCAATTTCCTATGGAGAGCTAGGGATGACCTTTTGTTTTGTTTTGTTTTTGTTCTTTTTGCATATGGATGCCCAGTTGTTCTAGGGCTACTTATTGAAAAGAATATTCTTTCTCTGTTGAATTGCTTTTGCACCTTGGTTGAAAATCAATTGACCATGTATGAGTGGGTCTATTTCTGGACTCTCTATTCTACCCCATTGATCTATGTGTCTATCCTTTCACCAATACCACAGTCTTGATAACTGTCATTTTAGAATAAGTCTTAAAATCAGGTAATAAAAGCCTGAAGACTATTCTCAGTGTGAGAGAAAAAAAATGGGTATCTAGAGAGACTGGGGATGGGAAACAGTTCTATTTCCAAGCCCAGCAGTTCCTGGCTCCTTTATACGTGAGAGTTTTTAGTTCACTTCCCTCCTTTTACATTTTATCACAGGTGGCAAGAAAGAACCAGACGATACTTCAGATCTTCTCTTATACCAGAGTATAGTTCCTGTTTTCCATGTTACCACAGATGACAGATTTTCTGCTACCACGTAACAAAGACCCTCTTTCCTCAGTTCCCAGTAATCTGGAGCTTAGTGTGCATTGACCTCCTCCTCTGGGCTCTACAGATTGAGTATCTCCAAGGCCCTGAGCCGTCTCTGATGCGCATTCAGGAGAGCAGGTGACCGACCAGCAGAGGGCGCTGAGGCTGCCCAGGCACCCCTTTCACAGCCTCTCAGGACTGGGCTTGGGATCTCTGCATAGTTCGGGCTTCCTCCTGGCATGGCGGTCTTGGGTGCTCAGACTGCTTACCTGGAGGCAGAAGACCTTAAGAGTAATTGTTCTCGCTCACAAGGAGAAAAGGGCACGGAAGACCTGGCCTTGGAAGTCACGTGTGGCCAGAAGTCACGTGTGGACGGAATCCACATCCACTTTGCTCTATGGGCCCAGGCAACCCCAAACTCAAGTTGGGGGACAGAGACTCCACCTCTCGACAGGGGATTGGCCGAGTTCCACAAGAGCATTTGAGAAAAAGAGAGATGGCTTGTGGCCACTTTGGAAAATACAGTCTAACATGGTAGGGAAACCCCTCATTTATGAAAAAAAATTTCCTTATGCCTAACTATAAAACAAACCAAAAAACCTCCTGTGACCCATTTTATCTTTCCTGACGCTTCCTCTGGGGATTTAGGTATCAAACCCAGTGGCTCAGGCAGGCTCATCTCCTCTGAAGTGGGAAGAATAATACCTTCCTGACAATCTGGAATAAAGATAAATACTTGAAATGGTTTATGGAATAATAAAGGATGGGATTCTTGAACCTGGGAAGAAGGAGGCCACCTCAGTTTACCACGGATCCCACATATGACCCAAATGCCAGCACAGGGGAGAGGGAATTTGTCTTTGACCCAAGGCCTGGACTGCAGAGTTGACTCCACCAGTTCCACAGTCCACCAAATGCCAGGGGCCCAGTTCTCCATTGGCTCTGGGCTCTGTCTTAAAAGGCCACCTCTGTCTCTCAGGGCCAAGTTCCCCAGAGGCACCCAGAGGGTTTCTACAATCGCAGCTTGCACCGCACTGCTCCCACGAACCCGGTCCAACCCTCCCCAAGGGCTCAAGGGCTTCTGGGAGTGGCTGAAGCCTAAGCCAATCAGGAGAACCCCCATTCCTTGGCCACTGTGACTGGTCCAACAGGATCATGTGACCCAGGCTTGGATCCAATCAGAGTAAAGCCTGGTGTTTTGTACATAATGCTGGGAAAAGACACTTTTGTCTTGCTGGATTCCTAAAAGGAAGGTGCTGTGGACAGCTGTCCGCTGCAAAGGGACACTGCCCGGGAAGTGAACCACTAAGGAGGAAATGGAGGAAACAGGAATCAAATCCCATCTTTTCAGCCCTGGATAAACCTGCCTCCTCATTCTTGGCTATCCTGTCCCCTTATAAGACTGTTCAGTTATGCTTTTAGAGTTTTATTCTGCTTTTATCTATGCATAAGCTAGTATAGTTTATTATTATTTTCTTCTGCTTGAATCACAACTTTCTAGTAGATACTATGAATTTAATAGACTTTATATGGGATTTTGGAATGGAAGGAGTTGGCTTGGACAGTGACTTTCTACAAGTGATATCCTACTTGCTGGTGCAGTCTCCCCCACCCCCTTTTTTAATCTCCAATTGTCCTCAAAGTTCAAGTTCCTTTTCCTCTATTATATAGAACACATTATTTATTCTTCCTGTAGTGCTATTTGGTACCTTTACCAGGGAATAAGTCCACCTTGATTCAGTTCTTGGCAATATATTTTTCCAGACCAAAAGCAATTCCCTTCCTAAGAAAGAGTCAGGTACCACTGATAAGGAAAGGTAGTAGGAGGCAATGTCGGGGCAGCCATTGTGGTTGCCCACTAACAAGACACCTCTCTCCCCTTCCTTGCTGGCAAGATCCTAAAGTTATTCAGGTTTTAAAGGAAGGTGAACTCATCAACTGGCCTTCAATGTGGGCATGCAACCCATGGTGATCAGCAAGGTGCAAGAAGCAATTTCTGGGGCCTTATGGAAAGTTTTTGTCCTCTGATAAGGGGAGAGAATATTATAGGAGACTCTCTTTCCTCCAAGCTTCCAGTTGCTTCTTCTGAATGCAGTTGTATGAGGATGTGATATCTGGAGCTGTGGCACCTATTTTTTGAACACAGGAAGGTAAAGGGAATAATAGAGACACTGAACTAGTGCTTTCAGTATTGTTAAACCTTAGCACTAAGCCTGGGAGCCATCTCCTCCAGACTTCTTGTTATATGAGAACTATCAACCCCCTACTCATTTAGGACAGGGTTTAGCAAGTGTTTTCTAAAAAGGGCCACAGAGTAGATATTTTAAGTTTTGCAAGCCAGATGGTCTCAGTGAGACTACTCACTCTGCATTTGTATTATGAAAGCATCCATAGACAATATGCTAACAAATGGGTGTGACTGTGTTCCAACAAAACTTTATTTAAAAAAAAATGGGCAACACGTCAAATTCCCAGTGGGCCATAGTTGCTAACCTCTGTGTTGGCTGGATTTGCTGTTGCTGGCCCAACGCAGGTCTAACAAAGCACGAATCGGCTATCTCGGCTGGAGGCCTCTCACCCCAGCACAGCTGTGCTATGTTGGTTGTTGGCAGCATTCACTTATTTTCTTCCACCAGCATTCATTTATTCAACAAGCATCTATTAAGCACCTACTGTGTTTCAGGAACTGTTCGATATTGGGACTATGATGGGGACTGTTGGACACTGACCTTAGGGAGTTTTATCATGTAACAGCAGGAGTCACGGAAGACTTCCAGGAGGAGGTGACGACTGAGTTAGCCCCAAGGGATGAGTAGGCGATGGTAGCAAAGTATGTGGACCTGGGCAGGTAGGAGGTCACTCCCTGTAAAGATTCTAAGGTAGGAGTAGACTCGGCACATCTGTGGCTGGAATGGAGAAGGTGAGGGAAGGAGTGAGGGGATGGAGGTTGGAGAGGTCACGTGATGGCCTACCAGCTCCTAAGTGGCCTTGTGGGCCATTATCTTTTATGCTGATTGAGCTGGAGCGATGGAGGGCTTAGAGCAGAGGAGGACATCAGCTTACTGACAGCTGCCTGGGCTTGGGGGCAGGAGGGGAGAGAAAGAGGAGAGGGCCTTGAGAGATCCCGAGGAGGTCAAAGACAGGACTAGAGGACAGAGCAGAGGAGGGAGGTGTCAAGGTGTTGTGCAGAGTTCTGGTTCTTGACTGTTTTGTTGCATTATTATTTAAAGAAATAGAGTTAGGGCAGAGGGGGGATCAGGGTGGGTTTTTGAGGCCTTTGTGCAGTGCCTTTGACCCAAGGAGAAGAGCAAGCTGTGGAGAGGCATTCAGGCTTGGTCCATCCTCCAGCTTTGCCTTGTGTTTGTCCTGAAAAATTCACTGCATTAATTGGACTTCATGATTATCTTCATTTAAAGCATTAGGTAAAATCTATAAATGTCAAGACAGAAAGTGCAGGAAGGTAACGGGGATCATCATAGAGGCCAGGAAGGCCACCCAGCCTCCCCTAATTGCAGACTGTGGAGGGGAACGTGGCCCAGGAGCTGCGCCAGAACTGCCAAGGAAGCTGAGCCTCCACCAGGCACCAGGAGATCCCTGGGTGCCCAGGGGGCCCTTGAGGCTCAGTCCATACACTTGATGCACCTACGTTAATATTTATCAACATTGTAGATACACTGACTTTAAAAGTCAGTCCTTAGATCAGCTATGATTACACATGGCTACAAGTAACAGAAAATCCAATCGCTGATACATAAACTGTTGGAGTTGATTGGAATGTATCTGTTCTGATTCTCAACTGGAGGTCCAGAGGTGAGCTGTTGGTTAAGTGGCTCAGCAGCAGCAGGTGAGAATTTTCTTTAATTTTCTTGATGTTTCCCTCACGGCAACAAGATGGCTGCTGTGACTCTCCCTTTGGGTTCCTAACAGGAGAAGTTAGTAATGACTTTCCCAGAAATCCCCAGCAGGTTTCCCATTATGTTATTGGCCCGACGGTGTCCTGTGACTATCATGGACTGCAAAGTGATAGGAAGTCTGGAAAGGTGAGAGTTTTTCCTTTTTAACCTCCATAGTAGCAAGTCAAGGAAAAGGAAGTTGGGATGCGTGTTGAGCAGGACAGGCAACAGCACGGCTGTGGTCCCTATCCTACCTCTCCTTACCCTGAATTCATGCTTTCCTGATGCAGTCACTTTCCACTCTTAAGTGTTCCCTTTCCTCTGTTTTTTTTTTCCTCCCTAACCAATATGTGTATGGTGTTACTTATTGTGTGTGTGTGTGTGGGGGGTGGGGGTTCCATTCAGGTAATTACTGTCTTAATTCTAGAAGGTAAGGGCCACCTTCCCTCATCACTGCTCCCACCTCTTACACATGCCACCCACAGCTACTAACTTCCCCACCATATTCCAGGTATAGCTTAATGCTGTTTAAAAATTTCATTTGTATTTTATACTTAAAAAAAATGTTCAGTCAACAAATGCTACCTTAGGTATTCAAGGTCAAAATCAACAGTGACAAAACACATTGACAACATCTGCCCTGACAGGATGGACACAAATAGCACTTCACCTCTGGGGCTTCCTTACAGTGCCCACAGCCCGGGCCACCTGTGAGCAGAGCCTCAGACAGACCTCACTTGAGGACAGTCTACAAAACATTCAGCCAGGCAGCTCAAGAGCATCAAGGTCGTCAGAAACAAGAAAAGCTTGAGAAAGTACGATAGCCACCAGCAACCTAAGGAGACATGATAATGAAGTTCAGTGTAGATTTCCTGAATTGGATCCTAGAACAGGAAAAGATGGTGGGGAAAACTGAGGAGATCTGAATTCACCATGGGCTGCAATTGATGATAATGTATCAGTGCTGATCCATGGACGGCAACACAGTGACCATATCAATGTGAGACGCCAGTGATGGGGGATGGTATGGAGCACACTGGGGGCTTTCTGAACTGTTTGTACTATAATTTTTCTGTAATTCTAAAATCGTTCTGAAAAAGCCCATTAAATATTTAATTAATATTCAATATTTATATTATGACTCTTTATATTATTTACAACTGGGCTATTTTTTGTACCCTGACTACAATATTTTGTTTTTCTTAGAGTTAGCAGTTGCCTCTTTTTTAAAAAAATCTTTTTGTGTTCTTGTTTTTTTTTTTTTTTGTTTTTTTTTTTGAGTTTGTAAATTCCAATTCACATTTTATTTTATTTTTTGACATCTCGTATTACATATATTAGATTCAAGTGGATTTTGAACTCCCATTTTTACCCCAAATACAGATTGCAGAATCACATCGGTTACACCTCCACATTTTTACATAATGCCATATTAGTAACTGCTGTATTCTGCTACCTTTCCTATCCTCTGCTATCCCCCCTCCCCTCCCCTCCCCTCCCATCTTCTCTCTCTACCCCATCTACTGTAATTCATTTCCCTCCTTGTTTATTTTCCCCTTCCCCTCACAACTTCTTATATGTAATTTTGTATAACATTGAGGGTCTCCCTCCATTTCCATGCAATTTCCCTTTTCTCTCCCTTTCCCTCCCACCTCATGTCTCTGATTGATGTTGATCTTTTCTTCCTTGTGTTCTTGTTAATAACTCAACCCAGCTTGTTTTTTTTATTACTGTAAATCTCATAATATACTTAAGTACATTGAGTAATTCATCAATTTAATTTTTCAGCTCAATACACTACTCCATTGTCTTCTTCATATATATAAATATATATATATATATATATATATATATATATGTATATATATAATTTTAGTTGTAGTTGGACACACACATTTATTTTATTTATTTATTTTTATGTGGTACTGAGGATTGAACCCAGAGCCTCACATGTGCTAGGCGAGCGCTCTACCGCTGAGCCACAACCCCAGCCCAACAGAGGATTTTTTAAAATTCAAAAAAAATTTTAAAAAAAAATCTCTATTTTAAGCTGGAGAAGACTATGGAATTCCTAAGAGAAGGAATAGAAACTGAACTCACCTCTATACACTGAGGTGTCCCTTCTTTCTGGCACTAGCTCTTCTCACTGCATGCCTTTGTGGGCTGCAGTGTGGAAATCAACAGGACATTGGACTTTTCTGCATTTGGCCATCTGCAGTTTTAGGGCTTCCTTTGAGATTGACAATAACAATCATGGCTACAATTTCTGGAGCTCCGTCTGGATGACAGCACAGTGCCACACTCTCACACATAGGATCTCATGTGACCTGTGAAGGCACTCAGTGAATCTGTCACCTTGGGTGGGGCCCGAGTCCCTTCTAGAGAGGAGCCATCCCCAGGGTCCTTGTTTCACAGTTGCCAATTTTATTCATTTACTTCCCTATCTACCCCTCTAGAAGCCACCTAGGTTTGGTACCCCCTTGGGCTCTCCACTATGGGAAAGACTATGTCCCCAAGTCCCAGAGGGAAGATGATCTGTCCTGGACGGTGGCCTCCCAAGTAGCTGAAAGCACTCATCCTGCAGGACTCTGCCCGGGCTCCCTCTTCCTCCTGAGGGCTGGGTGTGATGACAGCTGTCAAGAGGAGTCAGGCATGGAGGTGGGAAGCTCTCCAGACCCAGAGAGGGGATTAGAAGCAATGGCTCCAGGGCTGTGGCTGGGGCTGGGGCTCAGTGGTAGAAGGCCTATCTCACATGCGTGGGGCACTGGGTTCAATCTTCAGCACCCCACAAATAAATAAAATAAAGGTATTGTGCCCATCGACAACTAAAAAGAAGAAGAAGAAGAAGAAGTAATGGCTCCAGGGCTGGGGCTTGCCGGGGCCTTGCTCCTCTCAGGCCATCTCCTCTGAGCCTCAGGCTTCCCTGGAGAGCCACGGGCAGCACATACTGTGTGTCTCACCTGTTGTCAGGTGCCGGAGTATCTGCCCCACGAGCTCACATGCCTCTGGTGTCTTCCCTGTCCTGTGTTTCCATGTGGTCCTGGAGTCCGCTCAGTCTAGACACAAGCACCTACTCTGTGCCAGGCCTCTGGTACCATCTTGGTGCTTCTCTTCGAGCTCCTCTTCACGGTTCTTTGAAACTTCCATCCGTGCTACCTGGGGCTTATTATTTGTCTTGGACTTGATTTCCTGTTCCGTTCAATACATTTGCTTTGAGAAGGAACTTCAGAGCACTGCCATCCATGGAAAATCAGCCAAAAGCAGATGGTGGAAGAAACTTAGAGCTGGTATGTTTATAAGCACCTACTATGTGTCAGGCAGTGGGTACATGATGCATATTAGATAAAAACTGTGATTCTCTGCTCCTCTGTATCAGCCTCTGGCACCACACCTGGGGCCATGTGGCCTTCCCTCCTTCACAGGGGTCATTGCTGTCCCTGCTCTGCAGATGTGGAATCTGGGCCTCCCAGAGGTGAAGGGAATGAGGAAAATCTGAAGGAGAAAGTGTTGGGGATCAAGCCCCCACCCCAGAAGAATCGTTAAAATCCCTCTGCCTCACACTGAAACCTCATGACTTTTAACATTTTATATGTAAATCAGGCTTTTATAGGGTGTGAGGTCTGCCTTCCCAGCCAGAGAAGAGAGATTTCGGAACTCTGTAAAGATTTCTGCAAGTGACACAGCCCGCGTCCCTCTGAGAAGCCCAGCCTCCCGGGCTCAGAACTCCTGGACCTGAGCAGCATTGATCTGGGCGCCGGCACCCCACGTGTGCCACATGACGGATCGCTGGACGGCGACAGCATGGCTCCGACACTAAAACCATATGAGTCCATATGGAGCGCAGGGCGGGGGTGGGACTCCTGGCCGGCTCCGGCTGCAGATGGCCATGTATAATTCACCGCTCGCGAGGCGCTGCATCTGCGCCGCTGCTCATTCTTCAGTTGTCAGACAGACGCGAGCCCGAGCCTCTTATTTTATAACACAGATCTGCCAACGGGAGCGGGGAGGGGGCCGGGGGAGGCAGGGCCGCTGCCAGGAGAACTCAGAAATAATTTGGGGGAGAACATTCGGCCTGTCAGCGAGGACAGAAGCCCGGCCCAGGCGGTTCCCTGAGCGCTCCCAGGAGGCCCGCCCGAGGAGGCTCCTGGAAGGGAGGGGTGCTCCCTGGCCTCCGCCCTGGGCCTCACCCCCGCAGTCTGGGGGGACCGACCGGGAGCAGCCCTGCAGATGAGCCAGGATCAGGTGTCAGCACAGCGAGGCTTGCTGTATGGGGCTCAGGCTTTCCTACAGATGGTCCTGTTGTCCCTTATCAGATTGGAGCAGGGTGGCTGGCGACAAGATCTAGCAGCGCTTCCTTCTGGACCTTTTCCTGACCCTTCTGAGCTAGATCAGGGACCTGCTCCCCAGGTTGGGGCCACCTGCACAGTTTTGGTACCAACCATGGCTGAAAGCTTTTTTATTTTATTTATTTTTTAAGATTCCAGAGCTTGCTGCGACCTGGTGTGGGACAGGCTCAAGTCCCAATCCGTTGAGGTCCCTAGGAGCAAACAGGATAGAGACGTGGTGGGTAAACTCCCAGCTGCGTGCACACCCTCCTGAGGCCACTGTGTGTGTCCAGCACATTCCCCAGAAGATCCCTGGGAGGGTGGAGCACCAGCCCCCCCCAGCATAAAACCTGCCTAACTTCCTCACTCACCTGAGGACGCCTCCCCACATCCATGTGCTCTCAGGTTCTTGCCTCCAGGTCTGTATTAGGAACCAACAGTAAGACAGAGACCCTCTTCTGTGCATCCTTAGACTCTCAGTTTCTCTCTGTGCTGGCTTGGAAGCTACTCCGTGGCCATCACATGTTTAGTTTTCTGTCTCTCTATAACTCTGTGGGGACAGGAACTGTGTTCCTCATGGTGAACCCACTGCCTGACACATAGTAGGTGCTTATAAACTTACCAGCTGTAAAATCTTTGGTAAGTCACTTAACACCTCTCAGCCCGACTACTCCCTCATTTCTAGCAAGCGGACAGTGATCTGTGCCTCATCGGCTTCATGGGACTGTCTTGAAGATCCAATAAAAGGAAGATGGAGAGAAATCACAGTGACTGCTCATAGGCTCAGCCAAAGAAAGAACTCTTCCAGGACAGAATTTCCAAAAGTGTCCACTCTGCTGGGTTATCATGAATTAATTTTGGATAGTACCCACAAGCAATTTTGTTTGAACAATTATATATGTATTTGAATAAAACTTGAAAAAAAAGGCAACCCATCAAAAAAATATAATTGAGAGGGATGTATTTGGCCCCAACCAATTGAAAAACTCAAACAATTGTAGGATAAGCAAGTTAAGTTGTTAAATTTGACAAGTTTAATTTTCTCAGGTAACAAAACTTTCAGACATCAGCAGTCTGAGGTTAATGCAGATCTCCAAGGATGCTGTCAAATACCAAGGCTCTTTGTAGCTTCCTGCTTTCATCTTTAACAGGAGGCTTTTATCCTCATGCTCTCCACTAGGTTGCTCTACCTCCAGGCATTGCGTCATCATTCCAGGCAGGGGGAAAGGAAAGGAAGAAGGGAAAAGGCTGCATCAGATAAGGATGCCCACGGACAACCACTAGAATCATCAACATCATCAATTTTTAAATCAGAAAAACAAACACTCTCAGGATTTTCTCCATTATTAGACTTCTGCCTACAATTTATGGAGAAAAGTATGTTCTCAGGCCCCTCCTCACCACTTGGGAGTCTGAGAAGGCATTTTTAGTTAGGGACTTTGCTTCCCTGTCCAAAAATCTGTGACTTCAGTAGGAGCTCAGTAAACTAAAAGGAATCAGTTTAAAGGACAATATCAAGCAGTGATCCCACTGGTATCGTGTTTGAGAAACTCCACCTCTTTGCTTCATGCTCCTGTTCTTATCTTTGTTACTCAGAATTGTACTTTTGGGTTTGACTCTTTCCTTTCCCTCTGGTCATGACTGTGACCTTCTTGAGGACAGGGGTGAGCTTCAGCCAACGCCATTTCCCTGACCCAGAGCCTGGCACCAGGCAAGTGGAACCCAATGGCTATTTATGGCTGTGGTTATTAGTCACCAGTGGTGAACTGGCATTTTGGATCAAGTGTTATGATTTTCTCCAAAGGAAAAAAGAATAAAATACATTATACTAGGGGAAGGACACTGTTATGGTTTAGATATGAGGCGTCTCCCAAGAGCTCCTGTGTTGGGGCAGGAATGTTCAGAGGTGAGGTGTACCTGAGAACAGGTTTGAGTCACATGGCCAAGACATTTGCCCAAGCACAAGGAATAATATGTAAAAGATTTGAGCATTTTACTGTATTTCAGTTTCACTTGAGAAATGTTCAGAAGTGAGGTGACTGGACTGTGAGAGCTGCGACCCAGTCAGCACACCCTCGTTTGAATGGACCCACTGGGTGGGAACTGTAGGCCGTGGGCTGTGGCTGGAGGAGGCGGGTCACTGGGTCACGCCCTGGAAGGGTGCATCTCCCCTGTGGCCCCTCTTCCCTTCCTCTCTGCTTCCTGGCTGCCATGAGGGGAGCAGCTTTCCTGGCTGGGCCCTTCCCTATGATGTGAGCCTCACCCCGGGCCCAGGGCAACGTTGTCGGCCATCTGTGGACTGAGACCTCTGAAACCATGGGTCCCAAGTACGCTTTCCCTCTCTAAGTTGTTCTTATCAGGTATTTTGGTGATGAGATATGAAGTAACAGACACAAAAGAGTAGATTCTGCCTCATCTCCTTCTCTACAGAGCTGTGGAATAAGCTAAACCAACCTATGGTGAGAAAAATCAGGATAGTAGTGGGTGCTGGCCTAGGAGAGTAGGGTGGGTGTTCACAGGGAAGGGCCCCAGGGAACTTCCTGGGTTTGGTGATGACCTGTACCTGAGGACAGGTTTGAGTCACATGGCCAAGACATTTGCCCAAGCACATGGAATAACATGTGAAAGATTTGAGCATTTTACTGTATTTCAGTTTCACTTGAGAGAGAGAGAGAGAGAGAGAGAGAGAGAGAGAGAGAATTCTAGTTAATAATACACAAGTTGGAAGTGTTTAAGAATAAAAAGTATTATGCTTGGGGCTGTGGATGTGGCTCAAGCAGTAACGCGCTCGCCTGGCATGCGCAGGGCACTGGGTTCGATCCTCAGCACCACATACAAATAAAAATTAAAGATGTTGTGTCCACCGAAAACTGAAAAAAAAATAAATATCAAAAATTTCAAAAAAAAAAGTATTATGCTTTCAACTTTTCTTTTTCCAGTTCTGGGGATTGAATCCAAGGGTGATCTACCACTGAGCCTCTTTTTAATGTTTGTTTTGAGATGAGGTTTTGCTAAATTGCCCAGGATGACCTTGAACTTGCAATCCTTCTGCCTCAGCCTCCTGAATCACTGGGGTTACAGACGGGTGCCACCATGCCTGGCTTTGCAACTCATTTTGAACTGGAGGGAGAGAGAGAGAGAGAGGAGGGGGGGGTAGGCATTGAAAGATGAAGAGATTGATTATCATAAAAACACACTTAGCACCAATGTTAATTATAGAATGTAGAAGGTGGGCTCGGGAATCTTCACAACTCTTTCTACATTTTTGGAATTATTCTCGTAATAACATTCTGGTTAAAAGACCCCCCAATCCCTCAACAACGCTGAAGGGTGCCATGTCAGTTTGCTAGGGCTGTTGTAACACGGTGCCACAAACTGAGGGGCTTCGTGGTCAGCAGTGTATTGTCTCAGGGTCTGGAAGGCTGGGAATCGGGGGCGGAGGTCTCTTTGGAGCTCTTCCTTCCTTGCTGTCCTCCCTCTTTCCTGGCTGCTGACGTTGCCAGCCCTCCTCAGCATTTCCGGGTGTGTAGAGGTGTCACCCTTGTCCTTGTTTCTGCTTTTACATGGCACTTTCTCTGCGCATCTGTCTTTGTCCATGAGGTACCTTTTTATAAGGACACCAGTCACATTGGCTAAAAGCCTCTTGGGTAAAATGCCCATATTGGGTGAAACGACCTCATTTTAATTTGATCCCATCTATAAAGACCCTATTTCTGGAGAAGGCTACATTTAGAAGTACCAAGGTTTAGGATTCCCGCGTTATTGGAGGGGATACAGTTCAAACCATAACAGGTCCATTTGCAGCCTGAACTCGGTTTAGGTAAAAAGTAACTACGGGGACATTTATGGTTTGGCTATGAGGAGTCCCCCTAAGCTCCTGTGTTCCGCAGGAATGTTCAGAGGCAGGGCTATTGGATAGTGAGAGCTCTGACCCACTCAATGCATCCCAGTCTGAATGGGCCAACAGGGTGGTGGCTGTGGGCAGGCGTGGCAAGGCTGGAGGAGGGTCTCTGGGCTGTGCCCTGGAAGGGTGCACCTTCCTGTGGCTCCTCCCCTCTCCCAGCCTCCCCACCTCAATGGTGAAGCAGTCCTCCCCCACACACATCTTCTGCCCTAATGCTCCGCTTTACCCCAAGCCCAGAGCGATGGAGTCGGCCTACTGTGGACTGAAACTCTCACAACCTTGAGCTCGAGATAAACTTGTCCTCCTCTAAGTGGTTCGGTCAGGTGTTTTGGTCACAGCGTTGGAAAGCCGACCAGCACAAGGATCCACTCGATGATTAACATTATATTGGCTAAAACTTGCTGTCCAGTGTCTCCACCTGAACCCTCTCCATTGGCCATGTCTTAGCAGGTTGTGAGGGTGGTTTTATATCAAGAAAGGGGACAACTGTCCCTGGACCTTTCCTGAGGCTTTTCCCTATCCTGGTGCAGTGTGGACGCTGCAGTGTGGATGCTGAGTCAGGGTCTCAGTGGCAAACGGAAGTCAACATCAGGGAGGAGGGTCTGAGCATCAGGGAGGAGGCAGATGAAGGAGGCGAACAGCCAAAATCACCCTAGAACCAGTCCAGGGAGGGTTTCACTACGACCACTGACCACAGGCGGCCAGTACCACTGACCCTACATTGTTGGCTGCCCCTGTGTCTGCCCTTGGCAGCTGGACATAGCTTCCCTTGCTGAGGACCCGATGGGATTCTTCCTTGGGTTGGTTTGTCTCTCAGCTCCCAGTTCTTAGCCCAGAGCCAGAGGACCTGATCGGGACAGCCCAGATCATATGACCTATGACATAACTACTCCTGGGAGAGCAAATGCGGTTTCCAACTTAAAAGAGGGTCGAGGGCTCTGCCTGCCCATCTTGCATGACTGATAACACCAGGAATTGCCAGAATGCAGAAAGGGACTTCAAATGCCAGGTAAAAAAAGAAGCAGCAGATGACCCTTGTGTCATTTCTCTTGTTCAGCCCTCAGAGTAACTCTGTGCAGCATCAATATGGTGATTGTCATTGGCCAAGAAAATAGAGGCTCTTTGTAGTTAGGTGACTCTCTCTAGGTCACACAGATCAATAGTTTTCACCAAGATTCCAGTCCAGGCAATCGGTGACATTGTCCAGAGCCACCAGATGCACAATTCCAGGTGGGGTTGGTGGGGACATTCACACTGAGTTCTGGAGTTGTGCCATTGGCAGCCCCAATCTATCTCCCAGCCAAGGAACCTGGAAGATTTTGTTCACTGATCTGACATGAGAAGGTCAAAACTTCTTGAACTCCGAGCAGGAGGACTTGGGTCTCATTCCCATGAAGTCACTTTAGTCAATGTCTTCTCTGGCCCAGCTTTTGTGGACATGGTCAGGAGTTTACTGATAAACAAGACCCCATCTACATTGTCCTCCCGTTGTCCCAGGAATCTTCTTGTGTGAGAAACAACTGCAGACCTTAGTGGCCGAGTACAGGGACCCCTGGGTTGTATGGTGTGGCTTTCTGCATGGGTCGCATAGGCAGGGCTTAGCCGGGTGAGTCTTCTGTTCCATGTGGTGCAGAGATTTCTCAGGGCGGGTCTGTCTGGAGGGTCCACTCCCATGTCTGGTGCCTTCCTGCAGCTGCCTGGAAGGCTGGGCTGTGCAGGGGGTCCCTGGCCGAAGCTCCACCACCTGGTCTCTCCATCATGGTGATTATCATAAGGCCACACTGGTTCAAGAGGACAGCACAGAGACCCCCCACACTTCCTGATGGACAAGTGCCAAAGAATTTGCAGTCATATTTTAAAACCGCCACATGCATCCAGAGAGGATCATCTGCAACCTGGCTTGTTCCTCTATAAGCAGGGAGAAGAGGAAAGAAATTTCCAATTTCTGCATCAACCAAGAGAAAAAATGCAATCAACAAACACATTGAACACCTTGACCTCAGGCAACAAGGGCTGCTTGGGCCACAGACAGCTGAGAGAGCCAGCAGACACCAAGTCTTCCCACTGGACATTGCTATGGCTGACTGTCCCCCTTCTGTCCCATCTCAGTCCCCGACCTTTTGACTTTGAGTATTGCCATTCACCCTTCCAGATGGTTCCTCCCATCTCTGCTCTGGGCAGACCTCCCGCCCTGGGTCTCCGGCTGAACAAACTATCTTATTTAGGGACAATGAAAGCCTTTGTCATTTCTCCTTCCCGGGATGGGCCACACTGTCTGTACGAGAATCCAGATTACCCTTGTGGGCCGCGCTGGCGATTACCTCTGAGCATCTCGTCCTCCCAACTTCTCCTGGAAGGCGCGGGGTGAATCAGGGCTGCACAAAGGGAAGAATGTTATCGCGGGGAGCCAGGACGAGCCCGGCTTGGCTCGGTTGCAGAAAACACACTTCACTCATGCAGAACACGCCAAATTGAAAAGATCTCGGGTTAATCAAATCCTTTTCTCCTCTGTTTTTATCAAACTCAAGAGGGGCTGGCCTATTAATTAGAAACGCTTTTTCATGTAAAACACGGGCGCTTTGGAGATAAGGAGGGAAGACCCTTGATTCCGCCTGCACAATGATGTTTCAGTTATTTCATTACAAGACGCCACATTCATTGCTGGCCCCGCGGACACAGCACACACCTCCCCTTGTTCTCATGGCAAGAGTGCCTGCGATTCGGAGAGTTTTCCTACCAGCGAGAGACTTTATTTTACCGGAGTGTGGATGCGTTGGGGATCCCAGATGTGTAGACAGCACTAACAGAAACATGTAGGCTTGGGTCCTGAGTTGTCCCACATGGTAGACACCAGCCTGTGGCTCTTTAAGTTAATTAAAAGAAAAATTCAGTTTCTTGGTCTCACAAGCCACATTTCCAATACTCAATAGCAGATTTGTATACTAGAGAGCACCAATGTGGAGCCCTTCCATCATTCCAGAAAAATTCTACGGGACAACGGTACTTCTTTCAACAAACCTGCAAAATCTATTTGTCACTTGGGGGAAGAAAAATTAGAAAGACGTCCTCTGATCCATCCCCTTTACTAGAAAACAACAACAACAACAAAATACCTGCTACACAATGAACATCTCTAATCCCAAATCTGAAATGCTTCAAAATCCAAAACTTTCCAGTGCTGACATGATGTCAAGAGGGTTCAATGGACATAAACTTTGTCTCATGTACAAAATTACCAAAAATACAGTATGGTGTCAGTTATGTGAATAGATATGTATGAAACATACGTGAATTTCACATCGTGACCTGGGTTTCATCCCCAAGATATCTCATTATGTATATGAAAATATTCCAGGATCTGAAACTCTCCAGTCCCAATCATTCTGGATAAGGAGTACGCAACCTGCATATCTCTGCAGGGACCCTTGTTGGCCGTCTCTGCCCAGCATTTGTTCCCCTTCTTTTGGCAAAAACTCACTGGTTTTCCTTCTGGGAGTCACCCTCTCCAACTCTCTGACCCTGTGGCTCAGCTGGGGTTGATCTTCTAGCCCAGCCCTAGGCAGGTCCAGGCCTGAAGTCCCATCAATCACACTACACTTCTCCATGGCCATGGGGTCTGGTTCAATGATGTTGGCCCAATAGGAGTGACCCCTGGGATATCAGCTAGGAAGGGCAATTGCCAGGAGGTGCTGGCAGTTGTCATAACTTACCCAGAGAGAGTGGCCTATAAACAACCCCACTGCAGAAGAAAGCAGAACTGAGAGAGGGGAGAGGAAGGAAAGGGTGCTGGTGACATGGTAGACCTCGGGGATGTAGCCACATTAAATGACAGATCCACTCTTGAACTTTCCCAGCTCCAGAAGCCCCCAAATATCCTTGTGCCGAGGCCAGTTGGAATTGACTTTATGTCACTTATGACCAAAAGATGCCTGATCATCTGTCCTCTGAGAATGGTGATCCTTTTGCAAAAGGAAAGGAAGCTGTTTTTTCTCTTCAGACGCATTTTTATTCTCAAACGGCTATGAAGAGCCATGTTAGACATAGGCGGTATAGGTTCCAGATGGTTCTCTGGCTCCTACCAGACTGACCTGATCAGACTGAGGACCCCCCCGGCCCCTAGGACCAGGTTCTCAGGCCGCGGTGGTTCTCTTTGCTAAGAACTTGGATACAGCTGAAGCAGGGACGGATGGAGCACTGAACAGCCCTGCCGAAAACATTCTGCTCTCACTCTGCCTAAGACCCAGATCCTTTTGAAACAAATACAACTGTGACTTTGAGCTGGCTTAAGTAGGTGTCTGTCCCTGCAACCAGGTATGCCTGGCTAAGAGACTTTCAAAGGTCTGAAAAAAATTCTTTTTTTATTTGGACCAGCTAATTCTATTTCTAGGGCTTTATTTTCAGAAAAGAATTGAGTTGTGTGTACAGGATTTAGCTACGTGGACATTTAAAAATACTCTTCTGCATCTTAGTAAGAAATTGGGAGGACCCTAGATATGATTACAGAGGGTCAGTTCAACACATTCTCAGGCACAATTTTATGCACTCAGTATTTGCTAAGTAAATGAATGAATAAGAAATTGCCATGCCATTAAATTGGAGTAATATATTTATTAACATGGAATAGAGTCATGAAATATTAAATGAGAAAAATGTTCAAAGAAAATGATATATTCTGTATGATCCCAAAATTTAATCAGAGAATCACCATATATTTGCATATGCATCAAAGAAGGTTTGCAAGAATAGGGTTTCGTGGGGTTTTCTGGTTTTGTTTTGTTTGTTTGTTAACATTTTCTTCTCTTTGCTTAGTTTTCGTTTTGATTTTTGGTAAGAACAGTGTTCATCTTATCAGAAAATGCCAGCTTCATCCTGCCTCATCTAAAATAGTCAAATGGTGTTGTTTAAGTCAAAACAGCATTAAACCTTCCGGTGATCTGGGATTACCAAGCAAGAATCTTCACTTCATTTTGACAATCGTGGTGTGAGCAGCACACTCAGGAAAAGGCATCAGGCCTCCCTCACGCTGCTTTTAGGAGTGAAGACCCCAGAGTCCATGTTCCTGCTCCCCTACTTCCTGGGTGGGTCATCTGGGGCAGGTTGCAACACCTCGTTAGGCCCCAGTTCTTCCATCTGGAAAACGAGGGTAATGAATGCACATTCCATAGTGAGTTGCCAGAGCTCCAAGGAGCTGATCCAGACAAAGGGACCAGCACAGGGCCTGGCACAGAGCCAGGGGCTCTCTCCACAACATTATTGATACTAAGAGGGTGAAAGTAGAGGGTTGTGAGCAGAATTCCCACTCCATCTAGCAATTGCACTCCTGGCATGCACCAACAGGGACTCAGGGACTCGAGCAGGTATAGGGACACCAAGTTCCACTGCAGCTTCACCATATCCAAAAGGTGGTTCACCCAAGTGTCTATCAACAGATGAAGGAAAAGCAAAATGTGTCTATCCAGACAGTGGAATATTATCTGAACATCAAAAAGGAAGCACTGACACATACTACAGCATGAGTGGGCCTTGAGAACACGATGCTGAGTGAAAGAAGCCAGTCACAAAAGTCACTTAGTGTGTAAAGCCATTTAGATGAAATGTAAGAAGGCAAAAATCCCTAGAGACAGAAAGGAAATGAAGCTCACGCCTATAATCCCAGTGACTCAGGAGGCTGAGGCAGGAGGATTGCAAGCTTGAGGCCAGACTCAGCAACTTAGCGAGGCCCTAAGCAACTTAGTAAGAGCCTGTCTCAAAATAAAAAATAAAAAGGGCTGGATATTGACTCAATGGTAAAGCTTCTTTGGGTTCAATCTTCAATACCCATCCCCCGCAAAAAAAAAAGAAAGAAAGAAAGAAAGAAAATTAGAGGTTACTAGGAGCTGGAGGGAGGGAAGAGAGGGAGGAATTGTTGCTTATTACCGTTTCTACCTGGGTAATTAACATTGGTTACACAAAATTGTGGTTGTACTCAATGCCACTGAACTGTGTACTTCAACAATGATGGAAATGTCTAACTTTATGTTACAAATATTTAACTACGGGAAATTCAAAATCATGTTCTGAACTGAATGCTGGCTTCAAAAACTCGGACCTTCTCTTTGAATTGAGCAACCCACTTGGTGACCAAACCAATGCTAACTGCCAAACGAGATCGCCACATTGACTGACTCCGGATCATGTGCCGGGACCCCCACCATGCTGTAGAAATGCAGCCAGCAGTTCCATCGTTTGGTGAAGTGCTTATGTGCCAGTTGCTGAGCTAGCTGTTGGAAACACAGCAAGGAACGAGGTCCACCCTGCAGTTCTCACTGGAGTTTGTATTGCACTTGGAGATCCAGATCATTTAAAGGAGGGAAAACCAACTGTTATCCCTGGAGGAAGTGTGTGTGTGTAGGGGGGTCCTCTGGTAACCTGGAGGAAGGCATTAACCTTGACCTGTGGTGCAGGAGGGTTCCTGGGGGAAGTTGCATTTTTGCTAAAACTTCAAGAGTAAAGAAAATTGGCCAGGGACAGTGCCAGAAACCAGGCCAGGTCTAGACCTCTTACTTAGACCTAAGCACAGAGGAGATTTTCATGGGGCTTCAAAGAAACACTGTCAACAGCAAAATCAGTACCCGGGGACTCTAAAACACATGGCGATTCTCCCTGTGTTCACTTGGGCCCTGTGCTTTCCTGGTGCCCTATGCCAGAACTGACTCCATTTGCAGTGGTCCGAAGAGTGTTCCAGATGGAGGAATCAGCAACCGAGAAGGCTCAGAGGCAAGATGGACATGGATTCTCCTCGGACTTTTCAGTCCTTGAGCAGTGGGATTGTTGGACAGGAAGATAGCCAGACATGAAGCTCCACAGGTGAGCAGGACCTTGGTCTTTGAAGAGTTTCGACTTGCCCTTCAGGGCAACAGGAATTCATGGAAAGGGTTTAAGCTGGGAAATGGCATTCTACTGTATTTTTAAAAAGACCTTTCCCAGTTAACAAAATGAGATATTATTAGCCTTAGTGGCTAGGGAAATTGTTTTTAGGGAAAAAAAAATCCCCTGCAGGCACAATTTTTAACTTGACAGTGTTTCACAGACATTCTGGAGTGGGTTTTTTTCCCCTTAATTCATTATGCTGACACTAACTATCAAACCCCATTCCCTGGAGCTCAGCTGTGTTGTAGCTGAAAACTTGCTCAGTCTGTTTACTCCACACAGCACCCAATTTTCCAAATCTTTGCAAATTTGCCCTTAACAGTAAAATACTGGGTACAGAGCATCTTCCCACTCCACCCAAATTATCCCCCTTGGCGTGTGCTAACAGACTGATGCTATGATTGCTGTTGTGATGGAAGAGATTGCGCTGGGTCTTCCCAAGACTTTCTGGAGGAGACTGTGGGCATTTTCTACTTTAACTTTGTCTATATCACATCAGGGTCACTAGGCAATTCATGTGCCTTCCCCCCAGTAACAGTTAGGAGAGTCTGGGTTATGCTGCAGTAACAAACATCCCTTGAATCTTCATGGCTCATAACACACAGGCTGATTTCCCACTTGAGTTCTGTGTTGGTCACAGGTAGGCTATGGTTCTGTTTCATGTGCTGTTCTTATTGTGATGCAGGCCAGTGGAGAAGCCTCTGTCTGGGGCATCACTGGTCTGGTGGCAGAGGGAAAGGAATATGGTGAACCTTGCACTGGTTCTTAAATCTTTGCTAAAAAGAAAGCTGAACTTGTCCTTGCCCCCATCTTGGCCCTCCGATGGACTGCCTTTTAGTTTTTATCCCCTGAATGATGATGAAAATAATTTTCCTAAGTCCTGTTCCTGGAGGACCACGTGTTCTCGGCTATTTGGAGGGTGCCTTGTGGGGCTCCTTCCATCCCACGCAGCAGGTGTTCTTGTTACTAGGAAGGTGGAACCTCCCACAGTTTGCAAAGCTCCCCTCCTTTCTTTAGACTGCTCATGCTAAGGTGAAAAGACCTGCCTACCGGCGACAGCTAGTTTCTGGGGAGGGCTAGGATTCAGGGCCTCAGCCCAGGGTGCACACTCCTAGCCACTTCCTCTATTTTGTCTATTCCTCTGTTGTCCTTGCTCTCAACAGCCATTGGTCACATTATTTACGGCCTCTGTCACCTCTTCTCTTGGTCTTTAACTATCTCAGGCCTTTTATGTCTTGCTTTGACTGCTGAAGTCCTCTCATCTGGCTTCCCAGTCTCCTGGCTTTGCCTCTTCTTGGCCACACTGCCTTATCCACTCTGCTCATGCTCCTCTTCTGCTCAAGAACCTCCAGTGGCTCCCCATTGTCCACCAAGACAAGTTGTGGTTTGGTATTCGAGCCTCCATGATCTGACCCAGCCTTGCTCTTCCTGGTGCTCCCACTGGATTAGACTAATTGTTCTGAGCTCAGTCTTCACCTTCCTGCCTTTGTCCTTAAGAGTTTCTCATACTGATTCTCGCAAAGAGGGCTGCAAGGGTTTGCATGAGGTTTGTCCCTCAGAATTCACACGTAATGGTTTGTGAGTGGTGGCTAAGGGGGACACCACCCCAGCAGAGATTACTACTTATCTCTCCAGAATGGGTTAGCCCATGGGAACGGACTGGTTCTGTGACACTGAGTTGCTACTGAGAGCCTGGCACCTGCTCTCAGTCTCTCTCCCACCCATGTTCCCTCCCCAGGCAACTGCTCCCTGCTCCCCTTACCTCCATGATGCAATGCAGCATGAAGCCCTTGCCAGAAGCTGAGCAGATGCCGGCACTGTGTGCTTGGACCTCCAGAACCATCAGCTCAGTAAACCTCTTTTCTTTATAAATGATCAACGCTGGATATTTTGTTATAGTAACAGAAAACAGACTTAGATAAGCACGTGTTGTTAAGTGCCCTATTCCATGAATGCAGACAGGTGTCTACTCCTATGTAACCACCACCCAGGTCAAGATGTTGCAAAACATGTTCAACATCCTAGAGGCTCTCTCATGGCCCCTGCCCATCAGTCCCCACCCTCCTTACCAGAGGGCATCATATTTTCATTCCTTTTCCTGCCCTTACCCTTCATTGTCTGGTTTCTTTTGCTCAAAACAATGTTTTTCAGTAAGAAAGGACATGGAAGACCTAATGAATTCAGGACACTCAAGTCCTCCTCAGGGCAGAGTGGTGCAGTGCTGGGCAGAACAGAGTAGAGGCTTGATTGATCCCAGGGAAGACAGCACATGGGGAATTTTCCAAAGGAGGTAAAGGGTAGAACCTGAGTGGAGTGTTTTTCTCCTGAGATCCCCAAGTCACATGGCCTCAAGGGAGGAAGGAAGTAGAGCCTGGGATTTGGCTGCAATTTGGCTGAGCAGGAGCTGTGGCCAGGGCTGGCTCAGATGTAGGCTGCCAGAGCCACATGTCCCTCCTATCCTGCACTCCTTAGATGTAAGTGACAGCATCTCAGAGTAGAAATTACCGAGGAGGGACAAGGTTCAAGGACCGCGTTAGTTTTCTAGCTACTTTCGTGTGACAGTGTCTGGAGGGCAATTGCCCTTGGCCTTGCAGAAATTCATCGTATTGCTTGGGCTGGGGGGGTGGGACTCGGTGGTCCTGGCATGTGTGAGGCTCTGGATTCAGTCCCCAGCATGGGGAGAAAGAAAGAGTTAAAGAAGGAGAGAAAGAGAGGAGAGAAAGAAATTGCGTTTCTTCACATAGAGCCTGTTTCCGCACATCTGGAAGGAGCAATGGAAGACAGCTGACCTGATACACATCCATGGGTGCGCTACGTCACGCTCAGGGGTGGGCCTGGGGATGTGCATGCAGTAGGTGCCTACTAAGAGCTTGTTGAGTGGCAGACAAAAGGAGAGGGAGACACAGAGAGCAGTGGGAAGGCAGGTGGGAAAGGAGAGAGGAAAGTGAGGGACAGTCACAGAGGGAGCCAGGAGCGAGGACTGGGCAGCCAGGCACAGGGACAGGGGTCTCTCCTGGTCTGAACCCACCACCACAGTGCGCAGCAGGGCCAGGAGCCCTGGGCCAATGGCTGCTCCCACATCTGCTCCTCAAATATACAGACCTTTCCTGCCTCCCCAGAGGGCTGGCACTCCCGTGAGCTTCCTCTGAGAAAGCTTCCCGAATGTGCCAGGACACCTGCGGCAGACCACTCCCCTCTTTGAGCTTCTGTTTCCTGATCTGTAAAACAGACACCCAGGGGCCCATTTCCCCAGTTCCCCTCAGCTCCCCAGCTTACACTGGACCCATCTCCCCAGTGATGACACCCACTGACCCCCAAGGGCATTGGGGCCTGGGACCCCTGTTAGAGGATCCTCATGCACTTGTTCTCCTCTGGATGATCCAGTCTTCACCTCTAGATGTGCATCTGATGCCTGACAGGATGAGGCCGCCTCTCGGCACACATGAGAGCCGTTGAGGCAATTCTACCTCGGAATTTCCTAGCACCATTTATTCCTTGTGTGATCATCAGCGCACCTTGGCAGCTTTGCTACTCCTGGAAATACCACTGAGGAACTGAACACTCGGTTCACCGCTGTTCCAGTCCAGGTATCCTTTGGTTTGGATTCACTTCTTGGTTGACTGGAGCATCTCCTCAGGTAGCTTTTTCAAAAGTTCGTGTGAGTATTACATTCATTGAGCCTTTAATTATCTGAGCCTGTTTCATACACAAGTCATGTTTTGACTGAGCATAAAATGTCCCAATTGCTACTTTAGCTTCCACAATTCTGAGGAAATCTAATATTTGGAAAATCTAATATTTGCCTATAAGAAATCTGATTTTTGTTTTGCTCAGGTAAACCCTGGGCTTCACAAGAAAATTCTTCTGGGTTTTTTCCACGAGAGCCTCTCTCTGACTGGGAAGAACCTCTTCCTCCACTCCCTTGGTTGGACCTATTGGTGAAATGGAAGGACAGTGCGACTTCTGGGGCCAGGTCAGAAGCCTTGAAGGTTGTGCCAGGGCCTCTGAGAGCATCCATCCTGGAGATAGACTTGGTTTGGGAGAAGCCCAAAGGCCTTCGTTGGTGAGACTGCCATGCCACGAGGAATCTCAAGACATCAGCATCAAGAGAGATACCCAGCCTGCTCCCGGCTGAAGCCACCCCTTCCAGAAAGGGAGGCAGCCTTCAAATGGCTTCACCCCTGCCACTGGCTCCCTGAAAACCCATGCGTGACCCTGAGCAGAGACACCCAGCTGCACCCAGGGCATCCATAGAGCCATGGGAGGGAGGCATAAATTGATGTAGTTTGTTAGAAAAGGTGGCCAGCAAAACCTGTGCCTCTTCTCACTGATTTTTCCTGAAATGTGACAAGTCCTTTTTCCTGTGTACTTGGGTCATTTTTTTTTCTGACCCAGAATGCTTCCTGAAATGTCTATCCTTGCTTCTTATTTTGTTTTACTCCTTTCCTGCATCCCTTGGGAACATCCACTTTCCTTCTGCCGGTTACCTTCCTCATAAGCAATCTTCCTGCTCTATGAATGGTTACCATTTTCTCCTTCTCTTCTCTATTCTATAAAAGTTTCTCAAGTTTGCCTCCCACGTGACTGATTTTGACTTTTTTCCAGTACTGAGGATTGAACCCAAGGCCTTGTGCATGCTAGACAAGAACTTGACCCCTGAGCTATATTCCCAGCCCTTTTGGAACTTTTATTTTGAGACCTGGCCTCTCTCAGGTGCTCAGGTTGGCTTTGAATTTGCCATTCTCCTGTCTCAGCCTCCCAAATAGCTGGGATTGCAGGAGTGGGCCACTGTGCCATGCTGATTTTGATTTTCTACAAGATGAGTTTTGCACTTTAACTGCCTCCACTGGGGATTTGAAATCTGTTGCTACAATTTCCATTCTCCTTTTGTTTTTTTAAATCTCTGTCTACACTGTCCTTAGAAATTTCTGCTCTTTTATTTTTTTGATTGAAATTATACCCTTAAACATTCCATTTAGTACCTAAAGTAACTTGTAAATTTTTTTTTTCTTTTGGAGTGTACGATACCTTTTCTTCAGACGTAGGTTCTTCCCTGCGTTCTGTAGTTATTTTTCTGTACCCTCTATTGATTCACTCTTGTTTGTTCATCTTTGCTTAAGCTGGTCGGCGTTTGGATCCTCTGTGTGTGTGTGTGTGTGTGTGTGTGTGTGTGTGTGTGTTTGTGTCCTGCAGAACTTCTCATCGCCCATCAAATTACTGATCCATTCCCACCACCATTTTAGAATCCAAACCAGGAGAGGGAAGGCTGGTTTGTTTGTAGAGCAACTAGAGTTAGTGTCCGCCAGACATTCTTGGATCACACTGTGCTGGGCTGGGGGTGGTGGCATCACCCGCCCCACAGAGGCTCAATCCCCCTCCCCCACCCAGTCTCCTGATTGGCACAGGCTCTGTCTAGGTTTGCAAATGGGGAAGGGGCTGAGTGTTTTCCCATCTCCTTTTGATCTGGAGGGCTGCCCTGTTTTGGAAGATAAAACTTGAATAGGCTTCTGATTGTTTATCACAACCCCGATCCATCTGCCTTGTATTTATGGAAATTCCTCGCAGATTCTGGCAACGGGCGCCTGCCAGTTTCGGGTATCAGCACTGAGTTTTTTGATTCTTCTGCCTTCTTAGGTGTGTTAGTGGAAAGCTGGGCAGATTCATCCTGGAGACTGCTGCTCTGGTGTCAGTTTAAGTCAATCACACCCAACCTCTTCCTTTTATAGCTGTTTTTCCACTCATTCACTCATTCAATCAACAAACATTTATGGAGTACCTGAAGTAGGCCGGGTATGACCACGCATCAGGATCAAGGAGGTGAATGAAACTTCTCTTAGGCCTTGAGAGAGATTCCCTTTTGGAGAAAGCAGATTCATCCTTATAATATTAGTACAAGGGTGTTGTGAAATGCTGAGACCTGTATAAACCAGAGAGGTTAGGTGAAGTGCACCAGGTGGCACAGCACATTGGAGCAAGGTCCAGAGAAGAAGAGGCTGCTTCTGGTTCTCCAGCCAACATTCCTCCCATTGGGTATCCTGGCCTCCTCCTTCCTGTGACCCTGAGTTTCCTTTCCCAGCTCTCCTCTTGCCAGGGACCCATGACCACTGCTCCCTTCTTCACAGATACATATATGCAGAACTCAGTGCAGTCTCTGTTCTCAGCCAGCCTGGTCATTCTCACTCCAGAGCCCCTGTTTAGGCTGAACACCTTGTCCACAAACTTGAGGCGCTATGTCCCTCCCAATTTGGTGGCTAAATGGCTTAACCTGTTTGCATTTCTCCTTTGACCAGGGAGTCCTTAAGCACATGGGTAAAGTCCATGGCCTTGAAAACCACAGAATCTGACTAAAAGCCCTAATCTTTGCTGTGTGTCCTTGGCCAAGTTACTCACTGTCTCTGAACCTCATGCCTCCACCTACAGAATCAGAGTCACAACACTGATCAAATGAGCTTGTTTAAACACACCTGTTAACACTATACCTGGCATACAGTAAGTGCTCAATAAATGATGACTGCTATCATTATTCTGTATTCTTCCTTGTTTGACCAAGTTCCTCTTGAAAGCACGGGCCATGTTTTCTTGAGGCTGCCTCCCCAGAACCCACACCGGGTGTGTTTTGATTGGAATGTTAAGGCCAGTCAAGACAGGCTGTGCTCTCCTCTGTAATAAGGATTTAACCCAGTGATTCTCAAAGTGGGATCTGGAACCTCAGCTCTTTGGATTATCTAAGAGGGGGAAGAAGAGTCCCTTGTGCAAATCAATTTGGGGAACACTGACTGCTCTGCTTTTTTAGGGGGGAAAATCAAGAGATCCTTAAGGTGTTAAAGGCTCTGACAATTCCTACCTGAAATAAATCTGGGAAATTTGTTGACCCCCTCTATTTCGTATGCTTTGACCAAGGAACCCTTTTCTCATGGAACATGTATTACCAACCCACCAATTTTGTGTCCTGGAGGACACTCTCCAAGAGCTCCTGGTGCACACCATTCTTGAATCCCATCCTGTGGCTCCCATCCTGGAAAAATATACCACCAATCAAATCAGCTTCCCAAATATCTGATGGGGCAGGATTCACATTGTCTATGTCCTTCACCGGACACTAATATCAAAAGCTCTACCACCACCATCCTTTCCTAGGTTAGGTGCTGATGGGGAAGCCAAAACCACGTTGACTTCTTTTATAACAACTAAATAGTCATCAATGTGTATTTTTTAAAATCCTTGGTTTATTGCAGAAACTACAATGTAAAATCAATTTTCTTAAAAGACAAGATGAGAAATAGTTCATGTGTACTTGCCAAAGGTTATTTTGAGCAATGAGACATTTGCAACTGACCTGAAACCTCATTCCCGTTACGGTTCCTTAAAAACATCACATTCATTCAAGTTCCCCGCAGAATATTTGCTTTCCTTGTCTGGTAAGAAACATGACGTGAAAACTACATGTTTATCCTTTGCAATCAATGCCAGGATCAGAGGCGACCTGAGAATTCCTGAATTCCTCCAGCTCTTTCCGTTTCCCCACCCTCCCTCCCTGTGGCACACGGGGCATCTCCAGCCCAGCAAGCCTTTGCCATCCGCGACTCTCGCCTCCCCGCTGCCTGTCTCTCTGCCTTTGCCACTGCTGACCCCTGTGCCTTGAACACTGTCCCCTGGCCTGCAATAATAACATCAACACCTGCCCCTCCCTGATCTCACCTGATTTAATCACCTGATGTGACTATTACTGGATTTAATTCTTCCGGCAACTCTGTGAGGAGGAAATTTCTCATGCTTGGTGGACAGATGAGGAAACCAAGGTTCCAAGAGCAACTCTTCCCTTCCCCTGGTGGGGAACCCTTTGGTGCCCCCAGCTGGGCATTTTTGTTTTAATGAGATGAAGTTTACATAACATAAAGTTAAGCATTTTGGGGGCTGGGGATGTGGCTCAAGTGGTAGCGCGCTCACCTGGCGTGCGTGCGGCCCGGGTTCGATCCTCAGCACCACATACAAACAAAGATGTTGTGTCCGCCGAGAACTAAAACATAAATATTAAAAAATTCTCAAAAAAAAAAAAAAAAAAAGGTAAGCATTTTTTTCATCACCCCCAGGGACACCCCAAACCTGGTATGTGTCACTCTGTCCTCCAGCCCGCAGCCTCTGGTCACCTCCCCTCTGCCTCCCCCGGTTGGTTTTTGCCTGACCAGAAGCTGACTCTCTTTTTGGAATACTGCTTCACGTTCCTCTGGGATGTGTCCTTCTCCCCTGGAGGGCAGGGGCTGGTGCTGCTCACCTCTCCACTCCTGGCCAGGATTCTCTGGGCTCCAGGAGCTGTGGTCTGCAGTTTGTACATCTTTGATGAATAAAAAATGGGAACTTGAATTAATTATTACTTAATACATTCAGTAGGGTTGACAAAAATCTCTCAAAACACAAGGACCCCAAAGCCAGAGCCAGCCCAGATGCCCATCAGTGGGTGAATGGCTTCGCAGAGTATGAGGGGTCCACAGAGAAGCCGGCCAGGGAGGGATAGCTACAGGCAGTGACCTGGGAAGACGGCCTGGACATTGTGTCGGAAATGGAAAAAAATTACAAAGGAGGCCAAGTAGCACAAAAGCATCCTGTCGATAGAAAAGAAATGTGTGTGTGTGTGTGAGTGTGTGTGTGTGTGTGTGTGTGTGTGTAAATATGATGGATTCCTGGAGAACATTCTAGAAGCATGCCAAAGTTTTAACAAAACCAATCTCTGGGAAAGACAGCAGAATTAAGGGAACTTTCTGCTCCCTTTCCCTGGTTGCTGGTAACTTATTTAAATACAAAATGACATAGGATTAATGTGAAAACTTTTAAATGTTACCCAAATGTATCAAATCTGCAGAAACTCTCCCTGGTAACCAAGCATCTTATAGCAGCAGTACAGCCACCGTTTGGAGTACGGTTCTTCTACAATTGGCTCTTTACATAACACAAACATAATGTACAATGTAAGTACTTTTGGAAAATAAAAACCGGATTGTAGACTTACATAGCCCTCTCTGTGTGCTGAACACCATATTGTGGGCATCTTGCATGTCAGTTCGTGGGGTCTGCTTTCTTCCTCTTCATTATTTCACAATATCCCACTACCTGTGTGCTCCAAGTGCATTTACCAACTTTGTAATGCAGATGCTAAGCACTCAGTTGGTTTCCAGTTTTTCCTATTATAAACTATGGTGCAACTAATGTCTTTGAACATTTCTTTGTACCAGGTGAGTTGAATGAATGAACCTCCCCGCTCCTGAGGCAAACAGCTTCGCTTTGCCACATGTTCCTGCCTTGCTGTGCTCATCCCAGGCCCAAAACAACAGGGCCAATTGATTATGGACTGAAATTCCAAGACTATGAGTGAAATAACCTTTTCTCTTTATAAATTAATTATCTCAGGCATATCATTATAGTAACATAAAGCACAAAAGATAAATTCCCGGAAGCAGAATCACTGGGCTGATGTGGATGGATATTGCCAAAGTGTCTTCCAAAAAAAAAAAAAAAAAATTGGTTGATTTATCCCCATCTTCTCTGTGAATGGGACTGCCTTTCCCCCACATCCTCACCAACAACAGATGTTCTCCCACTTTTTAATTTGATAAAGATTAAGTTTATTGTAGTCTCCATCTGCCATCTTTTTTCTTTCTTTGTGGTGCTGGGGATGGAACCCAGGGCCTCAATCATGCGAGGCAAGCACTGTGCCACCAAAATGCATGCCCAGCCCTGGCCACCCTTAGTTACCAGTGCACATTAATTCTTTCCCTGTTTAGTGGCCAGTTTGTGTGTGAGTGAGTGAGTGTGTGTGTGTGTGTGTGTGTGTGTGAACATTTATATGCTTTGCCTACTTTTTGTTTAAGGGTGAATTTTTGGTCCCCCAAGGTATTCCCTTCATCCTTACATCATTGCATTCTTATTACAAGTAGCCAGTTCAGATCTGCCATTCCTTACCTGAAAACTTCGAAAGACATGTTCTAGGATCCGAATCTGCTTCACTTTTGGAAAGACGTCGTTCCATGTGCCTCATCTAACCCTCCCAGTGAGGTTTGGGACAGCCTGACTCAAACACATTAATTTCTGCAGCCAAAGATATAAACAATCCCACAAAATGGGATGAAGAAGAAATAGAGTTTCATGGCTGTTCATATCAGATTTTGCCACCAAACATGTTACCCACAAAACCCAGAGTGTTGGGGACTTCAGACTTTGGACAGATGGATTGTGAACCAACATCAATTCTGATTGCAGAGGGAGAAAAAAAGTCCAATAAAGGTAACTTTAAAATTAAATTAATGTCTATGCAGGGAAGTCAAGGGCAAGCGACAAGATTGGGATCCCTCCCTCTATTTGTGGACTTCAGAGCACACAGGCAGGTGGGACGAGGCAGGGACGTCTGGGCTTTGCCTGGGCTCTTGGCAACAGGTGCACACGACCCTTCTCAGTTGCTTTAGCTAACCGGCTTTAGCTCTCTCTGCAGTTGAAGCTCCACATCTATTTCCAGCTCAGTAGCTCTAATCTTGCCACCCCTGACATTCCTGATACCTGGTGTGTGGGGTCCAGGCAGGACCAGCTTTCCATCAGTCCCTTCCCATGTGACTGTTTCCTGCAGTCTCCTTAGCTCCATGACAGAATCCAGATAATGTTAGTCCAGCCCACCCTCCATCTCCCCGGCCCCAGAACATTCTGGCACAAGGTCTTCTCAACTCTCCATGTCCACAGATAAAAGTTGGTGATGCCTACAAGGAGGCCTTGACGCTAATTCTTCCCTCAATATACAAAGCCCAGGTACTTCCAGGAACTGTAAATATGAATCTACTTTAGGCTTTTAGCGCTACTGTGGAATTGAATAATCATAAACGACACTTCTCGAATGCAGATTTATGCCTTCCATGAGCCCCCACCCCCAGTCCCCTACCAATAAAAAAAGCATATTTTACCAAAATATATCTCCCATCCCTATCCTGGAACACCTCACTAACTGACTATGTTTATTGGGAAATGATTCCCATTAATTTCAGCCCTCATCCTAATATTATATTTATGACAGACCATGTGTGCGGGGCACGGCCCCCTCCTGGCTGCTGGCTCCCATTCTCTGCTCCTGCAAATACATTTTGTAAACACTGCCTGGAGGGATAGAATCTTAAAACCAAAATGGGTTATCTTTGGAAAATCTGTTAATCCTAATCAAATAAGACAATGGCTCGCCTGGGTGGAGAAGGGAGGAGGCTTTCACTGGAGGTCTCAGTTTTTCTTTTGGAACTGATCCTCATGCCCCAGAGCCCCCACCCATTCTAAGTTATGGTGCAACTTTTTCTCCGTGCTCAGGAGACCCTCCTGCGGGGTACAGCTTGGCTTGAACGGATTGTCAAGTGGACAGTTGCTCACCCTGGGGAAGGAGAGCAAAGGCCCACGTGGGTAGAGGATGGGGGTTCAGGGAACCGTGCTGTGTGGCCAGAGAGGGTGTGTTGAGAGCCACAGCGAAGGAGCTCTAGCAAACTTTCAGACTACCAGCTGATGATTGGCTCACAGCAGCCCCAGCAACATCTAGCAACTTCTAGCTGATTGGCTCCTCTACGGTGATGCTCATTGGGCTGTTTCCCTGCCCTTTCAGACCACGGAGCTGCTCATTGGGGGACTTTTTTGGCTCCGCCCATGCGACCCAGCCAATCGGCCTCAAGAGCAGGAGGATTGTGGGAGGAAGAGGTTGTTGGGGTGTGTGGCTTGTGGGAAGCCGGTGGTGGCAGTTGGGCTCTGAGGGTTTTTTCCTGAGGAGCTGTTTTGTTTATCTTGTGTGGTTCTAAAAATAAAGTTAGTTTCTTTTGACAAGTGGCTCCTGAATTGTGCCCAGCCAGACTGCGGCAAGGGTGAGATGAGGGCAGAGACCTAGATGGAGGGGGGAAAAAGAAAAATCTGACTCTAGGGACAGGATGACTTTGGACAAGTCAGAGGCTTGTCAGGGACAGTCCCTGATAGTGGGAGGAAAAAGCCCACGTTTTCTATTTTTTTTTTTTTTTTTGTAGTTGCAGAGGGACAGCATGCCTTTATTTATTTTCATGTGGTGCTGAGGATCAAACACACTGCCTCACAAGGGCTAGGCAAGCGCTCTGCCATTGAGCCACAGCCCCAGCCCGGCCCAAGGGTTTCTGAGACAGCAGGGATCTAAGATGCATCCTTCAACGGTGCTGTGCGGAGGGACAAAGATCACCCCCCGGCCCCCAGCACAGCCTTGAGAAGGGTCCTCCAGGGAGGAGGGACACAGGGCTTTGCTGTGGCTGCTGCCCTCAAGGGAGGTATTGCACCTGCAATAGCTTCTTTCCTGCATCTGGGGACAGTGCTGTCCACCCCTCCCTCAACTCAGTCCAAGAGCTTGGGTGAAGTTCTCCTCAGCATGGGTGTGGCAACGACAGGCCTGGCCAATCAGATCTCTTGAAAATCCCACTCTAAAGAGAGCCGTCCTTCCCTTCCTCAAATTTCCTGCCAAAATCCTTGCTTGGCTTCCTACAGCTTGGCCTTGATCCCTGGATCTTGAGCCCTGACCTTCTCTGGACCAGTCTCTTGGACCGGAGAGACGGGCAGCTCTTATTCGCCAGTCTTGGGTCATGTGCCATTCCCAGAACCAATCCCTGTAGCCAGAAGGATGGCAAGCTCTGACACCAATGGGTGTGTCTAAGGGGATAAAATGCTCTGATTGGCCAGTTCATGAGTCACATGGACATCCAGAACCAATCATTGTGTAGAGGGGATACAATGCTTCCGTTGTTGGGAGGACCAAATGATTACCTTCAGGTGTAGCAGCTGGGGTGGGGCGGTGGTAAGCACAGACGTGACTTAGCCATTGTTTTTATCAATTTTAGCATTATGGTCAGCGTTTCCAGCGCCAGGAATTTAAGTTTTCTCTTTTTCTGGTCTATTTTTCTCTATGGTCTTAATTCCCAGGGAAGTCCTTCCCCATGGTGTCAAAACGGTTGCCAGGCACTTAAGCTATACCTGTAGTGATTCATTTGGTCCTTCCAGCAACCTGAGGAACTGAGCCCCGTAGTCATTTCCGTTTCACAGATGAGAAAATGGAGGCAAACAGAGGTCACTCAGTGGTAGAGCCAGAGCAGCCTGGCTGCAGACTCCCTGTCCATGGCTACTGTGCCTCACTGGACACACATCTAGTGTGCACCTGTGGGAGGACGTGGAGGAGAACCAGACCCTCCGGGCATTGCTTTGGTTGAACTGCCATAACAGCACTCTTCTAACTAGGTGTCTTAAAGCATGGAAATTCGTTTCTTAGGACCTCATTCAACCTTAGTGGCGTCCCCAAGCACCCCAAGTGCTCCAGTCACGTCGTTGTTAGGGCTTTGGTGTGGGCATCTGATGTGATCTGTGCATCCCAGCTGGTCTCTAGGAGCCGGGGGTCGAGGCAGGCAGTGGGGAAAGCAGGCAGGCTGGCCCCTGAGTGGGATCGAGCTGTGACTGTAGTAAGTGCCCTCCGCCTGCGACTGTCACCACCTGCTTCTATTTGCAGAGAAACTCACTCCCATCAGGAGAGCAGCGCTGGCCTTAACAGGCCTTCAAAAATGTCAGGGGTATTTTTAGCCCGGGAAGTTGGTGCGACCAGTGGTAGATCAGAGAAGCAAGGCTGCTCTTGAGAGATGAATTGTAAAGCCACAAAAAAGCAGTACATCAGGAGAGGGGCAGGAGAGAGCAGGCAGGCTGCTGGATAGCTGGAACTGAAGAGGGGGTCACACGTGGAGGGTCAGGGCCTAGAACCTTCTCTGGTCCACTCCTGGGAGGATCTGAAGGTCTTCCAGAAAGTGCCACCTTAGCAGGTGTCCACTAGAGTAGCACATACAGTGAGATGGCCAAGTGAACACACCACATGGGGACGGGTCTGTAAGTTATTCAACAAACTTTATGTGCTGTTGCCTCAGAGCCCCACACACCATCAATGCCTATAATGGTTTAGATATGAGACGTCCCCAAAAGCTCATGTTTGAGACAATGCAAGAAGGTTTAGAGGGTTATGAGATTGGTTATGAGAGTCTTAACCTAGTCAATGCATTAATCTCCTGATGGGGATTAACTGGGTGTGGGGTTTTCGGAGGCCGTCACTAGAGGAGGGGGGCTGTGGGTCATTGGGCATGACTTTGGGGTATATATTTTGTCCTTGGTGAGAGAAGTCTCTCTCTGCTTCCTGGTACCACATGTCTGAGCTGCTTTCCTCCTCCACACACTTCCTCCATGATGTTCTGCCTCACCTCAGGTCCCCAGGGAATGGAGTCGGCAGTCTGTGGGCCAAGACCTCCGAAACCATAAACCCCGAAAAAACTTTTCCTTCTTGAAAAGTGTTTTCATCAAGCCTTTTGATCACAACAGTGAAAAAGCTGACTAAAACAGTGCTCCGAGCATTCTGTTGAACGAAGAGTACAGCCAGTCTCTGGATGAGCATTCGTGGTGTCTTGGAACCACAGAGCTCTGTGATGCCATGCTCTGAACCTCAAGAACTATGAGCTAAACAAGTCTCTCTTCTTTGTAAAGTTACCCAGCCTCAGGTACTTCATTATAGCAACGGAAAACTGACTATTACAGCCAGACCCCACAGAAGACACTTAAAGCTGTGTCTTTAGTGGAGATTCCCCTCCCCATCCCCCAAGCTCAGGTCTATCTCCTTCTAGAGGCTTTTGCTGCATTTGGTGGGACACCAGTTTACTCTGTCCTACGTCCCTAAGATAAGCCACTCAGCCACCACCCTTCTTAGTATTTTTCCTTATGCACAAACCATATGCATGATTATCACTTATTTTATACTTTTCTTCAAATGGACTCAGTTTTCCTTTTTTTAAAAAACTGTAAATATATGTATTGGAGAAGAAACTTTATGTTGCTACTATAAATGAAACACCAGTTTTTCTTTGCAGAAATAGAATGTGACCTAAAAATAAATATATAAATATTAAATTTTTTAAAACATTCAATGTTCAACTCGGCACAGTCTTTATTGTTAACTCCCCCACTGATTTTTTATTCCTTACAAAGGAGGAGAAAAATCACAGTGGAGAAATGTGGCAATGTCACCCCATCCAAGGGGCCAGGTTTGTAACACCAAAAATGGGACAAACTGACATTAGGTGCCCCCTGGTTTGAAGCACTGAGAAGGACACAGTCTCAGGACGGCCCCATCCTGTCTCTGCATATGGTCCAAGTGTAATCCCAGGAAGCATTGGGATAACCCAAAGTGATGGCTGCCCTCCGAAGTGGACTCATAAAAATGTCAAGGTTGAGAAAAGCAAAAGAAAGGCTGAGCACCATTCCCCATGAAAGGACACCAAGGAGACACGTCGGGCTCATGCGTGATCTTAGATTGGATCCTGGGCTGGGAAAATTCATTGCTATCAAAGACAGCTGGGCACATGTGAAGACAGAGCTGGAAAACCCAGACCACAGAAACATGTCCGTGTTGCATCTCCTAAATGTGCCAGTGATGCCGTGGGTGGACCTGACAGTGACCTCGTGCTCTGGAGCTACACCCTGAACCATTGAGTAGAGGATCGTGGGGGACAGCACGAGGCGCACAGTGGTTCAGGGTGTGGGAGGCAGGGAGGGGGAGACGGGGTAAGATGTCGGCATTTGGCAGTTCTGGAGAAGGTCGGGATTTTGTTTTACTTACTCTTCCTGCTACTCTTGTTATTATTATTTTTTTTTCCACTATAGAGAGTTCTGGAAGATGTCCATTAGGGGAGAGCAAAGGCAACTGCCACATCAGCAGGGAAGGGGCAGGTTGGGACACAGCACCTACTTGGTGCAGTTTGTCCATCTCTAGTTCTCCCCCTCCTGTTGTCCACCCTTCCCAGCTCAGCAACTGAGGGGACGCTGCCCACTCCTGTTCCACTAAAGGCTCTGAAAAGTCCTGCAGCCATAAAAATGTGTCAGTCTGGTTTTTGTTGGGTGGAGGGGTTGTCCTCTGTCTGTCCCTGGGGATGTGCTGAGGGCCCCAGGAGATGCTGTCATCAGATCACTTTCACAGAGGATGCTCCCACTGCCACCAGCAACCTGGCTGCTGCTGAGTGGGCCCGCCCACCTGAGGATGACCAGGACGCCACTCGGGTTCACCCACCTGCCTTCCTTCAAGTGACCTGGGCCACACTGAGGCCCTGGTGGGAGGGCTTCCTTCAGTAAGGGAATGAAACATCGATGACGCAGACAGAGGGTGGGAACTCACGTCAGCTAACTGGTCTTTCACACCCTGGGCTGCCTCTGCCTACACTAATGCATATGTATGAGCCCGGGTGCATTTCCATTCAAACCAATGTAAATTACCTTTGACCGATATATTTTCCTGGAAATCAATGCATTTTAACATGAGATAATATTTATGAAATTGAATTTTTTATTGAAGCTAATGCAATTCTATTCTATTTTATGCATTTTTATTAAACTAATGCATTTTAAATTAATCCATTGTATATTAAGTACAACAGACATTGGTACTTACAGTAAAATAATATATGCCCACTGAAATCAATACAGTTTCAAAACCCAGCATTTTCCATTTAACTGAAGGATGTCAAGAATACACAGCGGTGACTTGGGGGCATGGAAATGTGAAATCCTGTCTTTTCTCTCTCTCTCTCTCTTTCAAAATCATTATCACATAAAAGACACTGTGCCTCAGGGTATGGCCAGAAGCCCAGGGACTGAGAATGAATTCCCGATTATCACAGCCAACTCAATCAAACACGGGAATGGCCCGACCTCTTGACCAAGTGGACGGGTATTCTTCATAAGATGTCGCACACTCCCTTCTCACTGCTAATCAGATACCAAAGTTTGCAAATCATTACCTTCAAAAAAAATAAAAGCTAAGGTTTTGCATGGGTCAGGCTCTTGGCAGAAAAATACAAGACACACCTCAACTGGCATTTAGAGAAGAACTTAATAAAGAGGCTACTTATTAAGGTGAGGGCAGGTTTAGACAAGGAAATGGGGCAAGTAGCCCTGGGAGCTGTTCCTACCTGGACACCACTGGGACCCAGAGGGAGCAGTTGGCAGAGAGAAGCTGCGGCCAGCAGCAGAGCCACCCGGCCTGCCTGGCAGCCCCACAGGGAGGCTACCAGGGAGAAACACCCGACCCCTCTCTCCTCCCCTCGTCTCATCTCTTGATGCCTTCCATGGGCCAAATCCACCAGAAGCCAAAGGACAAGGGAGATCAGCCACGTGGCAGCCCTGGGACAGCACAGAGTGAGCTGGAGGAAGGTAGGGAAGAGGAATCTAGTGGCAAAGGCAGCAATCAGCACATCTCCTGAGTTATATGCCAAGGGCTCAATCCAGCACCGACAAGGAAGATATTATCCCCATTTCCAGAAAGAGGAAATTGAGGCTCAGAGAGATTAAGTAGGAGAGCTAGGATTTGGACACAGATCCTTCTCACTTTGCTGAGGAAGGAGACTTCTGGAAAAGATTTTTCTCTTCAATAAAAGAAGGTTCTCTATAGCCACATTCTATACCCCTTTCCTTGCTGCAGGAGACTCTGATGTGAAGATTTGATGTCTGGGGTTGTGGCAACCATCTTGTGACCATGAGGGGAGGTTTTACCAAAACACTGTGAGCAGAGCAGAAAGGGCAAAGGAGTCTACAACCTTGTTAACAGTCTTGAGTCTCTAAATCAAGCCCAGAATCTCCTAATTTCAGGCCTGTTGCTCTTTAATACACACCCTTGTCTTTGAAGTCAAGGTTGGTGCAGTTCACTGTAACTTGCAGCTGGAAGCCTTCCTGATACACCACTACACATGCATGGCTTGAATTTTCATAAGAAGTGGGTATCACCTTTGTGAACACAAAGTCGAATGAGGAGTAACTATTTAACCACACCCTTCTTCTGCTTCACCAAACTGGTGATGGAATTTTTTTTTTCCTTTCAGATCAAAAACCAGAGGCACATGACTCTTTAGGGTAGAACTTACCGGCCTGTTGTGTTGCATGTCCATCAGGGTTTCTTTCACTGAGCTCAGGCAGACAGGCAGAGCGTGTGCCCCTCCAGCCTGTCACTCAAGACCCCATGTGCACCTCTTGCAGACCCTATGCTGTTGTTGCACTTCCTGTGAGGGTCCTTTAAAGCCAGCTCCACCACCCCCACTGCTCAGGGCTGCTCAGGGACACAACCTCTCCCCAGAGCTCTCCACCGACACCAGCATCTTCCTTCTAGAGAGGAGACTTTGGCTCTAAACTTCCACCTTGGTCCTGTCTCTGGATATAGATTCTGTGACCTCAGCCTTTGGGAAATTAGTTCCTCCGGCTGCAGTTTTCAGTAGTGAGATTTTCTGGCTTCACCCACTAGGTCACCCATTGCTGTAGCTCTGAGGAGTCTTAGTTTTCCTCCTCTGGAAAATCAGAGTTGGGGGAAGACCACCCTCACAGGATTGCTGTTGTTGGAGCTGGGGAGAGTCCAAATGTGTGTGACTGGGATGGAGGACAGCCCTCTCCTTGAGAGTTCACGCAAGGTCTTCCAGCTGGCTCCAGTGGGGGATTGGAAAATTTAGATCATCATAATCTCTCCTCTTTGGATGAGTGACTGGGTTATGAATTCATTCCTAACGCTGATGACCCAAGGGGTGTCAATGGGAGCCAAAGGCTTGGACATTAAAGCCAGAGAGACCTAGGTTCTAATCCCAGCTCTGCTTCCCAGCTCTGTGACCTTGGGAAAATCACTTTGCCTCTCTGAGCAGCCCGCCTCATTTGGAAAATGAAACTAGCAAGGGATGCCTCATGGGCTGGCTTAAAGATTAAATGAGATTATACACGGGGAAGCTTTGAACACAGGGCACTTAAGAGCATCTGCTGTCTCTCTTTATAGCTGTCATTTTTTTTTTTTTTTTGCCATGCCCAGAAATAAGTAGGGAAAGAGGAATCCAGGGTTCTGAGGTCTACGTGCTGTTCTGTCTACAGAAACAGATGGAGAGAGGAAGAAAGTGCCTGGAGGTTATTGGTTGAGTTGGAAAACTATTTTTCTTCCATTAAAGTGATCTCAAAGTTACAGAAAAGTTAGGAGGAATCTGCTATTAATATTTTAATACTGTTTCTAGGTTCCAAGCTCTTGGTGGGCTGAGACCCAGCCAGTGAACATTACACCCCTACATGGTGCTGAGCACGAGGCGGGTGTGGATCCCTGAATTGGTCAGTCCAGTCGGCCACAGCAGGATCTCACAGGCAGGTGCCTTAACCAACAGGAATTCATCTCCTTGCAGTTCTGCAGGCTGGAGGCCTGAAATCAGAGGCAGGGAGGCCCCCTTCCTGGCTTGCACGGGGCTACCTTTTTGCTGTTTCTTCACATGGGAGAGAAAGACAGAAAACAATCAGGTCTGATTTCTCTTTTTACAAGGGCACTAATCCCATCATGACAGCCCGACCCTCACAACCCCATCTCCAAACGCCATCACATTTGGGATTAGGGATTCAACATGTGCATTTGGGAGTGATACTTTCAATCCATATCAACACCCTAAAATTTTGTGCTTCGGGTGCAAAGTGGACTAAACTCAATTAGGAAATGTGCGTGAGCCTGCTTGGATAGGAGGGTCGGAGAGCAAGGGAGTTTGGAGAGGGCAACCCAGGGACACTGAGGCCCACTGCCCTCTTGGCTCTGGCTGCCAGTGGTGGAGCAGCTGAGTGCTCAGGAGCTGGAGTCCACTGTTTTGGATCCACTGTTGTGAGATGTGGGGCAAGTGTCTTACCCCCTCAGGGACAAGTTTCTCCACCAGTAAAATTAAGACTATAAGAAACAAATACAATTTTGTCTTTCTTAAAATGGCCTCTTGGTTTTCTCTGGTCAGTTTATATCCTTGTAGTTTTGCCCCTCATTACTACCCTGCCCAACTATAGAATTGGGCAGTGAAGTGGGGCCTGGTCTAGGAGTCATCAGAATTGGTTCAGAAGGCAAATCATCTAATCTGGACTAATGAGAATCTTCTCTGGAATATATGATGGAAATTTTGGGAGGAGGATTTTTTTCCCTTGGGGTTTTCAGTGAGGAGGATGGAAGTCTGGGCTCTGACAGCCAACTTTGCCCACCCTGAGAATGAAACCAAAAAGGAAGAAGTCAGATCCCAGAAGAGGAGACTGAAAAAATCTAAAATTCAACTTCAGAGGCTCTTGATCCAGCTGTGCCTGAAGTCCATTCACACTATTGAAGTTTCCAGTTAAGCCAATAAGTTTCTTTGGGCTTAGGCCGACTTGAGTTGTGTTCCTGACAGCTACAACCAGAACCACTGTTTCCAACATGCTGGCTAGAACTTCTCCCCTCTGTAGATTTCACCTGGGCCTCGCGAGTTTGGGATGACAAGTCACCTTTCTAAATAAATCGTAGGATACCCCAGGAGGCAGCCCTGCAGCCTCCGGGCAGCCTTCACCCTCTTCTTCCGCCACTGTTTTCAATTTCCCAGGGGCTTCCCCACCAAGATGCTTGCCTTGAGGGAAGGTGAGCCCAACCGGAAGTTGGACCATCTCATGACACGTGACCCAGTGCTGGCCAATGAGGGAGGAGCGGAAGTCTGCTGGGCGGGGCTCTGGGAGGAGTCTCCTGGGTTAGGTAGGCGGCTCCCTGCGCTAGTCAGCTTTACCGTGCTGTGACAAAGTGCCTGAGTCGGTTGCTGAAAGGCGGGAAGATTTATTTGGGGTTCCGGTTCCTGGCCTGAGGCGAAGCGAGGTGGAGCTGGGCGGCTGCCCAAGGCCCCAAACCGTGAGCTCGGGCGACATTTAGGATTAAACCGTCAAGACCAGGGACCTGCAGGGAGACTCGGGTGACCCGAGGCCCGGAGAGCTGAGAGGGATGTGGAGCCTCCGCGGCGGCCGCCTCTAGAGCCGTGGGGTGAGTACGCAGTGCCCCACGTGAGGCCGTGCCAACTCTGCCGCCGCGGAAGGACGAGGAGAGGCAGGGGCAGGTGTGGGCCTGGCTGACCTGGCGGCGCCGCTGGGTCGCAGCTGTGCGCCCGCGTGGAGAAGGGCGCTTTCCCCGCGTGCAGACGGTGTTTCTTAACGACTTAAGAGCCTGGGGTAGCACGGGAAGTTGGTACCTTGTGGGCACAGGGTTTCTGTTAGGGTCATGGAAAGTCGGGGAAATAGTGATGGTGGCTGTACAATGTTATGAATGCACTTGACACCGCTGAATTGTACATGAAAAATTACGGAAATGGCAAGTTTTATGTGTTATATGTGTTATCACGATTTTCCGAAGGGAGGGAGGGAGTCCCAAGAGGAGGTCTCAGGAATGGGTGGATCCAGGATGCTGCCCATCTGTCAGGCTCTCTTTCTGACCAGATTGGCTTTATTCTCAGTAGGCTTCCCTTAGTGGTGACAAAGAGGGTCTCCTGCGGTTTCAGGTAGCAGCTGGAAGTTCAGCAGGAATGAAGCACTTCTGTGCCAGTCGTTCCTGAAAGCCCTGTGGGTGGATCTCATTGGCCTGGCTGGCTCCTGAGCTTTCCCTGGCAACCATGGGGCCAAGGGGTTGGAATGATCTGGTTAGCTACTGCCTGGGGAGGGGGAGGACCCCCCCCCAAAATCCCAAGGAGGGAGAGTAGGCTGGGTTGGAACTCAAACAAACCCAAAGGGCTTTTGCCAGTTGCCTCCACACCCAAGTTAAATGTTGAATGAGTAGCCGGCCCCAGCCCCTGCTCCACCTTGGTACAGGCCATGCCCCTCTGTCCCTGCGGGCTCTTCAGCAGAGCCTGTAGGTACAACATATACTCATCATTCCATCCCGGGGTTTGCATAAAGAACCATGTCCACGGAGTAGCAACTGCAATGTTTTTCAATCACACAGCAAAGATATTTAAAAATATCACCCATATGTGTTTTAAATACAGGCAAATAGCTGGCAAGGCAACCGGCTTCACACCCGCTTGCCATTCTGAGTTAGAATCTTCTCGCTTCCAACTCTCAAAATCACACGTTGAAGGCCAGACAAGCCCAGAACGCTGCTAAGGCTGTGTCTCTCCCCACAATCTTCCCAACCCACCCAGCCCACATTTCTTTCTTGATGCAAGAACTGTCTATGATCCCAGGAGGGAATTTAAGTGTTCTGGGCTTGAGTTGAATCCTTTGCCTGTGACTGAAAATACAGAAATGGAACCAGGAAGTTGTAATGACCTCCAACTCAACTTCAATGAGACCGTTCTGGCCATCCAGCCCACACCAGCCCCTGCCTGCCAGCCTCATGTCATCCATATTGTGTTGGTCTTTAAAACCCAATCTTGCTTATATGGGATCTTATAACTTAACACTACCCCCCATTTTTTTACCTTCCAGATGTACACCTTTAATATCCAAAATAATATCTTTCTTGAGTAGCTTGTTCTTCCAACTCAGACTAAACATGTATCTTCTTTATATGAATGTGCATTTCTTTCTTTTTTTTTAGAGAGAGAGAGAGAGAGAATTTTTAATTTTTTAGTTTTCGGCGGACCCAACATCTTTGTATGTGGTGCTAAGGATCGAACCCGGGCTGCACGCATGCCAGGCGAGCGCACTACCGCTTGAGCCACATCTCCAGCCCATGGATGTGCATTTCTTAATGATGGGGACACATTCTGAGAAATGCATCATTAGGGGTTTTCATCACTGTCTGAATATTAGAGAGCCTACTCACACACAAAGATGGCAGTGATGTCACTCAACAGTATAATCACGGAGCACCATATTCAGACAGTTGTTGACTAAAATGTTGTTCTGTAGCACTTAACTGTTTTACCCAAGAAACATAGAAGTAGGCCAAGTTCGGTGTGACTAGTGTCTATGTGACATCAACTCTATACGCTGCTGTCCTCTATGTAGCCTTTATCATCATGTCTCCAAGATGGTTGCCCCAGCCAAGTGTCACGTCTAGACACAGAAATGTCCCTAGGAAGCCTTCCCTAGTAGCCCCTCAGCAGGTCTCCCTCAGATCTTTAGCTAGACCTAGATCACATGTCTGCTTCTAGTCCAGGCATCAGTGAGGGTGTGAGTGTCATGGTTAGCTTGGACTCTAGATCAAGCAGGGATTAGCTCTGAACTGGAGAGAATGTCACTTTTAGTCTCCCCTGAGTCATGATTTGAAGCAGGGGTATATTTTTAAAAAATGAGGGCTATGCTAGCAAGGGAATGGGAGGCATGGCTGTTGGGCTGATATAACACACCTCTCAGTGCTTTGCCATCCCCCCCCCCAACCTTCTCATTCTAGTGCTTGTCCTCTGACTGCCAACTGTGTGACCTACGTGTCATTGCCAGGGCCTTTCATGGCTGCTGGTATCTGCCTTACCCATCATACCTCCCCAGGAATTCAAGGCCCCAGTAGCAGTCCTTGGCAGTGACCAGTGGGTGTGTTAATATCCCAGCTCCCCCACTTCCCAGCATAGGTGGCTCTTGGAGTCCTGGTGGGTGACACTCCAGTTGTCCATAGTAGTGACAAGCTTAATAAATCATTGTTAAAGGGGCTTCTTTCTCCTCCTGGCATTCTACTTTGTCTCCTCACAGCAAGGACTTGCATTTGAGTCCTTATCCTGGGCTCTGCTATTAAGGGTACTAAAAATAGTTGGATAGGACCCCCTGCTGCAGAAAGAAGATGGAGGAGGAAGAGGGGGACTAAGGAAAAGGTGGGGCGAAGGAAGAGGAGGAGAGGCAGGGTCACAGGAAGCAGATTTCTCAGAACTTTGGGAAGTCCTTAAAATCTCACCACGCTGAAGCTGTCTGCCTAGTACCATGTCCACTCAAATGGTGTCTCTTGCTGTAACTCTTCCTCTAGGCTCTCTCTGGGCTTCTCCCTGCTCCTCCTGGCCAGTGCCGTGGGAGCTTGCTGGACCTCACTTTGCTGGCCATGCTGAGGCTGCACAACTTCTTTAGCCTCAGTTTTTCATCATCCACTCAGCTTCCCTTGAAGCTGGGGGAGGCCCACAGCTCTGGAATATGAGAGGTTTTATTTTCAAGTTTGTGGCAAACTTCTTTAGCTAAAAAAATCAGACCAGGTGCAATGTAGACTTAAAAAAGAAAAAAAGCCTGCTTTATGTGAAGAGTCACACGTTTGCTACAGAAATATTGTGCTTGATTGTAGGCTACTTTCCAGACCCTACACATAATGTAAGTATACACTATCCTAAAAACCTGAAAAATTGTGAATTCCAGAATACACCTGGTTCCAAGGAGTTTGAATAAAGTGGGTTATGAAATTTGATAATGATGATGATTGTCATCTCCATTTCACAGATAAAGAAACTGAGACTCAGCCAAGTTCAGTGGCTTACCCAAGTTTACATAAGCAGGTATGGCCAAGGTCAGCATCCAGCTTATTACCAACACAAGCCTTTGATCCTGTCAATAGTCACAGTTTTTGCCATATGCTTGTACTCTGTGTGTTATTATTTACTTCATTTATTTCTCTGCCCTGGGTCACTTTTTATTTAAATCTATTTGTATAAGGAAACTTCCCATCACCTAAGTAGAAAATTGGTATTTGATGTATATGGAAAGTAGATGGAGAAAAGTTAAGTATGTTCAGAGTAAAGTAAATTATTGCATGCCTAAGGAACTGAAGCCGAAATCTGCTTTTTCTCTCTCTTTGTTTAGAGGAGAACTTTTCAAGGGATGGGGTGGTACAGACTCTCTAGCACCTAACTTAGGCTTGTGCTGTGAAGTGATCAGAAAGGTCGAGAGAACTGGCCGGAAGAAGTGAGAACTTCAGATGATGATCCTGAAGTCGTCCATTGTTCTGTTGAGGTGGGAATGGTATTTGAAGTAGAAACCGAGTGGCTTTGCAGAACATTAGAGACCCACTATTTCTTACACACCTACCCTATAAGCCAAGGTCTGCATCTGACACACAGAGATCTGGTAATTAGGAATCCCTGACTGTACATGAGAAGTCTCTCTGGCCTATCTTGCCCAAGGAGTCCCCTGGCAGCCCTTTCTCCTGGTCCTAGATGGCCCTACCATGCTGAGCTGAGGCCTGCTCCTTCTACTGGATGTCTCTTCTCTTAACCCTTTTTTGTAGAGGACGGGGACTCTCTTGCCTCATCTCCGGGATTCCCAGAAGAGGCCACAGATTTGTTGGCATCCTAATAATTTCTCTACCTAAGAATGTGCCTTTCCATCTGTATAAGAACAGACCTTGGGCTGGGCTGTGGCTCAGTGGTAGAGTGCTCGCCTAGCACGTGCGAGGCTCTGGGTTCAATCCTCAGCACCCCATAAAAATAAATAAGTAAAATAAAAGTATTGTGTCCAACTATAACTAAAAAATAAGAACAAACCTTGTGGATCTTGTGTTTACATTGCCCCCCCCCAACTCATGAAAGAGTCCCTCCAAAATGCACCCAAAGTAGCAGCTTCTACCCCCAGTACCCTCAGAGCTTCCAGCACAGACCAGAGAGGATTTGGGAGATGCGAAGGTTGACATCCTGCTCAGTTCTCCTTTGGGCACATGGTGGAATTGTTCTCACTTCTTTGAGGATGGGCAGCCCAAAAGAACCTGCTTTAGCCAACGGAATGTGAACCAAAGAGTTGTGTGTCTTTTCTAGATCAAGCTTTTGCAAAATAATGTACTATTTACTGTACCTCCATTTGTCTCACCATGAGCCCCAGTGATGGGGGCTCTGTTGTCCTGGATGCCTGAGTGAGGATGAAGGGACAGAGCCTCAGCTAGATGCCCTGTGGACACATAGTAGGAACCAGAAACAGGCACTTGTTATGTTAAGCCACTGTGGCTCGGAGGGCATTAATATGGCCCATCCTAGCCCCTCTTGACTGAGTGAGAGAGGAAGCCAGGACAAATCCTGCTTTCTCCATGGAACTTCCCTTGTAACTCTGTCCATAGCAGCATCTCTTCTCCTGCCTTAACTGTCTACAAATGCTGTCCCTTCTTTTTCCCCTCTGTCCTTCCTTCCATTCCCTTCTCTCCCTTCTGCTTCTTCCTTCTCAGGTTTTAAACAAGTTAACTGGAATTCTGTATATCAGCACTTGGTTCCAGGTAATTTTGTGCAATGTTCTGATTGGCTTCTGGGAGTGAGCTGCATGTCTTTTGGACTCTGGTCTCCCTAAGGACAGTAACTCTGAGGATATTCTCAAGGCTGTATCTCCTACATCAAGCACAGAGTGGGTTTTGATCACCAACTTTCTGACTGACTAGAGGAAGGCCTCGTAAGCTTGCGGTTGTCCATGCTTTGTGTGCATAGTTGTACAGACACACTGGCATCTTGCATTGGTCTTGTGGGAAAGCCTCAGCATCCTCCAGTTGGACTGGGATATGTGTGGAAGGGTGTGAGAATCCCATGTCTAAAGCCTGTTCCTTGTTTCCAGGGTGGGAGGAATCTCTAAAGCCATGGAGGGTGTGCTGACTAGGAGATTAGCAAACACCAGGGTGGCTGCTGCTCCTTGCCCTCCTCAACACTCGCATTTTAGTTGCTATAAGAAAACTGACACACGAAAATTGGAACTTTTCTACATAAGCTGCAATCAGCTCCAACAGTGACTGTGTATTCACTACACACCAAGTGTACTCCTGATATCATGTCAGACCCCACCTCACCCCACCCCCACTGGTTCCCTGTAAGGAAATTGAGGTCCAGAAAAACAAAGTTCCCAGGGACCCTTGAGGCCCTTTTCTTTCCCATGAGACCAAATAACCCTCCTGTTTCACTTCAGCATTTTGAAATGTATTTTGATTTATTTCAGATATGAGAAGATATAAAGAATAACACTTGTATATCTGTCACCCAGCTTAAGAAATAAAAGCTTACCAGCTAAAGCCTCTACCTGTCCCCTGTCCCCAGTCCCTCCCCAAGCTTAGCCCTGCCCCCAGCCCAACCATATAATCCCTTTCCTGAATTTGGTGTTTAGCATCCCTATGAATTTACACTTTATGAGAATATTAATGCATCCCTAAACAGTATAAACTTTGAAGTTCACATAAGCACTTTCATACTATTTGTGGCCTTGGACTTGTGATCCTCCTGCCTCAACCTTAAGAGTAGCTGAGGTTACAGGTGTGTACAGCTTCTACTTCGCTTTCTATGTGAGAATCTTTTGTGTTGATATGTGGAGCTCTAAGTCATTTATTTTTCCCACTTACAGAATTCTTCTGTGTGAATACAGTACAATTTATTTATCTAGTGTACTGTTTGGCATTTGCATGATTCTTTGATTTATTTAAAACTATTTTGAACAATCTTTTATAAGCAAATTATTTAAAGATACACATCACTTACATCCTGTCCTCATATTCTGTCCTTTCATCCTTTCCTCAGATGAAAGTTCCCACTACAAATCTATTCTAGTAAGTTCCTAGGCGTAGACAGTGTGCATGTCTTCTACATCACTAGGTTATGCCGGATTGTTTTCTAGGGTGATGGTTTCAGTTTTAACCAGAGGTGGTTCCTGTTATAGCCTTCAGTACATGAGGTTTCATTTACTCCACATCCTTGGCAACACTTGTTGTTATCAGGTTTATGATTTTGGCCAGCCTAGTGAGTATAAAAAGGTACCTCATTTTGAATTTTTTTCTCATTGCTAGTGAAACTGAACAACTTTTCATCTACTTATTGGCCATTTGAGTTTCTTCTTTTAAATACCTGTCTAAAACTGTTAGGTGAAGCTTAGAAAGGGACCTTTTTACAGGGCTAATCTGGGGATCTTTAAGTCTTTTTTTCTTTTAAAGTACCAGTTTGCCAAATAGGCATTTAAGACTTTAACAGAGGAGAGACAGGAAGAGGTCTAGGGGAGGCTGGGGTAAAGGCAACAGGGTTTTTCTGAGTTTATCCCAGTGATGTCCCTTAACATCAGGATGGAAAGACAAATCTCATGACACTTCATATTCTGGACGATCCACACTTTTCTGCTAGGAATTTTTGTACCACCAAACTTGGATCCAGCAGGGAATAGCATTGTCTTTCACAGATGGAAAAAAATGAGGTCTTGAAGGAGCTAGATGCAAGGGAATTGTCCAAAGACACAAAGCCTCATGACTCTGGCTAGCTGTGTGCAAGACCTAGTAGTGCCCCAAAGCCCAAAGCCAGGGTAGAGGCCAGAGCAATAGGGAACAGCACCCCTGGACTAAGGAAAGTTCTGTCAGGGTAGTTGGAAGGCCCAAGGGAGGACTCACCGGGAACCAGAGCCTGTGGACGGGGAGCCCACCGTCTTAGGCCAAGGTGTCATACTGGCTGAAGACATAAAAGTCCCTTGATGTCCAGGCTGTGTGTCTATTGGGGTAAATCAAGGTTGGGGAAACCACAGGATTGGCTTAGGAAGGGGTGCAGGGCCAACTGCCAGGGAGACTGCATAAGATCCATTTACTGCAGTAACACATAGGCCCTTGTGCAGAATGGCTCAACACAGGAGATGTTGAGTTTTCTTTTGCTTTGAGATGAGATCTTGCTGTGTTGCCTAGGCTGGCCCTGAACACTAGGTGATCTTCCAACTTCAGCCTCCTCAGTAGCTGGGATGACAGAAGCATGCTAGTGCACCCAGCTAAGAGATATTGGGTTCTCACTTACAGAGCAGTCCTCTGCAGGTGACCCTGGGCGAAAAGGCTTTCATGACCCAGGTTTCTCCTGACGTTTATGTCTTGCATCTTCCTCCTGAAGGGGGCTAGCCTAGGCACATTCTTTCCATGGTGAAGGCACTGGTACACAAAGGCAGATGGAAATACACGTATCTGGAGACCCAGACTCAGAGATCTGGAAGCCAAACTTAATGCCTCATTTTGTTGGTCACACGACCAAATTCAAGATCAAGAGGTAGGAAAGGGGCTGGGGCTGTAGCTTGTGGCAAGCCTAGCATGTGTGAGGCACAGGGTTCAATCCTTAGCACCACATAAAGATAAATAAAATAAAGACATGCTGTCCATCTACAACTACAAAAACATTTTTTAAAAAAGAGGCAGGAAAACATGCCTCACCCGTGGTGGAAGGGTCACTCCAATATCACATGGCACTGGGCATGAACAGAGGAAAGAAGGGTAAAGATCGGGGCCAGTGGCACCATGTACCACAGGTAGGCATTATTCGTCCCATTCTCTAAAGGAGAAAGCTGACCTCCAGTGGTGTTAAGCAACTGGACTTAGAACACACAACCAGCTCACTGCAGATTCAGGATTCAAACCCAAGCACCGTAGTGCTTCTGCATTACTCCATGCCACAACAGAAATTGACACCGCTGTGGGTGGAACACTGGACAGCCCTTTCCCAGTGAATGACTTTTAAACAAAGTGTGGAGCACACAGTTTCCCACGCCTGATCTCCCTTTTACATTCGTCTCTTGTCTGGACCACCATCTGTCCCTCCATTCTGCAGCATTGCTTCAACAGTGGGGTGAGGCCTCGCCAGCCAGGTTCCCTCTACCTTCCTGCCACTTAGCAACATCCAGCAGATGCAGGTTCTCTGACACAGGCGCCCACGATAAGCAGATGCTCTTTAATTAGTGTAATTTCCATTATGTTTATTGCCTCCCTGAGATTATCTTAATTCCATACCCCTCTGGGATACACGTTATGTGTATGTGGCCACTTGGCTCTCTGGGGATGAGGAGGAAGAGTGGGCCTGTCAGGGACTCTCGTGGTGGAGGACTTGGCCTCTAAAACCTGACTTTGGCCCCTAGGAAGCTTTCAGAGTTGGAGGAGACTGGGAGGTCAGAGCTGGTAGGATTGCTTAGTGGGAAGAGGGAAAGGGAAAATCCAGAGGGCTCTGGAATTAGCCTGTCTGGATTCCAGATCACTCCGGGCAAGATACATCAACTCTGTGCCTCAGTGTTTTTATCTGTTAAGTTGGAATTACACCTTACAAGGTCGTTGTGAAGTTAATGGATAAGGGCTTAGAACAGTGTCTGATACAGAGTGATTAAATTACAATTATTAGGCTTCTAAGGGTCAGTTTCCAATCCCTCCACATCCAAGAATCACTTATTTCCCTTAGCATCAGTGCTGAGCACAGCAGCTGCATTCAGGGGTACTCAACTGGTACCATATTCTTCACAAACATTTAATTCTCACTACAGCAATAAGAAGGACCCAGAGTGTAGATGGGAAAACTGAGGTTCAGGGATGTGTAGTGACTTGTCCAAGGTCACCTCTAAAATGTGGCAGAGCCAGGATTTGAATCAGATTTCATTCCAGGTCCCTCTAACTCCAGCCTTACTTATCATTGCTGGACTGGGTTTTGGGTTTGAGAGAAACAGTGACAGTCTTTGCCTCTGTAATGTGGATTGTTTCTTCCCACTGTCCTATTGGGGATTTGTTCGGCCCCCTGGAAAGTTGATGAAATGGGTTCAAGGAGGAGGAGTGACTTGCCCAGGGTCACACATTTAGCAAGGGGCGGAACCAGGATTGGCATTCTCAATTGACCCTGGGTCTGACTGTGGTCCCCTGTTGGCAGGCTGCTGAGATACATAGCAATTGCTTTGTGCCCATGATGTCATGTGTTCTAAATGCCTGTTTGAGAATTTTGCCCCAGTTACAACTAAGCAGATGAGGTCTAAGAGGAAAAGGCAGCTAGTGGCAGAGAAATGATTATCCCTGCCTTTCCTTTTGATCTGCTTTCCCCATCCCTACGGCAAAGGAAATTGCTTCCTGGAGAACGAATAAGAGGAGAGAAAGGAGCCCTAAAGAGAGGCAGTTCCCTGTAGTCTACTTTGAGCCCACTTAGTTTTCATGGGCCAGCTTGGAGCCCACCTAAAAGCCTTACCCTTGTCCCAGGGTCACCAGGGCTTGGTATGGGGTTGGCATAACACTGAATGACCACCAGGTGGGGCTTTTGCCAAAAGCCATGTTTCAGGAAGCCCCTGGAGTGGTGGTAGTGCCCCACTCAGTGAAGGTACACGTGAATATGTGAGGTTCGTATCCTCACATATTCACAGTGTGCTCATCCACGTGCACCTACGGGCTGTGCAAATGTGTGTGAGCAAACAAAGCGTGTCTAGTTTTTGACTTGTGTGTAAATGGGTGGAGAGACACATGTTTGTGTGTGCATGCATGTGCAAACCTGTACCCATGCAAGTGTGTTCAGAGGGAATATAGGCACACGTGTCATGAATGTAGATGTGAGCAAGTGTAGACAGAAACATATATCTTGTGCACATATGTGCACATGTGCAAATGTATATCTGTGGAGTTTCATAAAAAGAGCATGAGCACATGGTAGTAGCTTAGACCCTGACCTTGGGCCTGAAACTCATCTTAGAGGCTCCTTCATAGACTGTTTGGAGGCAAGGGAATGGAACAGAGGGCCTCTTGGAATTCCTGACCCCTGGAACATCTGATGGGTGCAGTGCATGTAGAGCAGGAGAGGTTATGGCAAGAGGAATAAATTTGCTTCTTGGGTTAAGGAATGGATTGAATGGGGAGGGCTCTCTGTTCCCTGCCTGCTAAGTTCTTTAGTCCTCAAAGATTCCTGGAGTAGGAGTGGTAGAGACCCAAATTTCAAAGGAGAGCTTCTGGAACCTTCATCCTGCTCCCTAAGGTTTCAATCAGAATGGCTGGAGACTGAGTGCAAGAGGCAGTGGGCCCTGTGTACTCCCCAGCTCAGCCCCTCATCAGCCGGGAAGCAAGTTGGATATTCCATGAGGAGTTGAAGGCACTTGAGGAAAGGAGAGGGATGGCGTCAGAGGTCAAGTACTTGAGTTGGAATCAAACAGAGCAGGATTTGACCCCCAGCTCTGTGCCTCACAGGAGGGTGATCTTTGGCAAATCACTCACCTTGTCTGAGTTCCCATTTCTTCAGTCATGAAAGCGGGAAAATGGCAACACCTCCAAGTGCTGTGAGGAGGAAATTAGGTGGTAGCTGGAGCAAGCTGGGCTCATGGAAAGCATGTCATAAATGTGGGCATTTGTCCTTGTTTTTCTGTCCTCTGAGGCCAAGTGGCTCATCTTTGGGTTTGTGGAAACCAAGAACTGGGAAACCAGAAGATCCAAGAAGGCTGACAGTGTGATGACTTGGGCAGGCTGCAGGTGGTAGACACATTTCTCCTCTACCTCCCACCCCACTGGCTCTGATTTGTTTAATGTCATCTTCATTCCCTTCCCTCATGCCTGAGCCCAAGACCAAAGGCTGCACATTTTTCCACTCAGCTTGCAAATCACATTGGCTCATGGCCTATTTTGCTGAGTAGATTAAATGAGCACCTTAGATATAAAAAAAAAAAAAAAAAAAAAAAAAAAAACATGGAGGAAGAGGAGAACAAAGGAGGAGGGAGAAGGAGCTGGGAAGATGGAGAAAAACCCAGAATGAGCAATGCACTAGAGAAGATGGAATGAGCAGTTGTAAGGGAAAAGATTAAAAATAGAGACTGGAAAAGCCACTCTGATGAAGGAAACTTTGGAGAAAGAATCAAAAGGGATGACAAGGAGGAGGCCTTTGTGCCTTGCCCCTAGAGAACCTGCAGGGATGGGCTCTGCTCTCCATGGAGTCTTTGGGGTCTGGAGAATGGGGTTTTCTTTGGGTGAGTGGGTCCAGGGCTCAGATCCTCTCACAGCACAGAGGAGGCTGCCCTGGGGGACAGTGGGGGACAGAAGGCTGCTCAGGTCAGATGGTGGGATCTGGGTGAGACAGAGCCAAATAGGTTCCCTGGTGGCTGTTTCTGAGGACATCTGCCACTGTGTGATTTAGAGTCTAAGCTGCTGAAATAGGGATGTAGAACTGGGAGGCAGATTCCTGCTCTGGGGTAGGCCTTTGTATGCTTGAGGAAGAGCCCACACCAGTGTGTAGCAGGCTTCTAGAAACTTAACTAGCTAATGTTTCTAAATCTTCTGGAAGCTGCCAAATGCCAAATGGCGTCTTATTCTGGGGATAGTCAAAGAAAAATTTAGTCCTGGTTCTGGTGCATATCCAGTTCTGTAAAGAATCCTGGGCTATTATAGGACTAGAGCTATTAGGATGCCTAAAAAACAAAAAGACATGGTATCGAGGAGGCAACTTTATCCAGGTTTTCAGTTTAAGTGCTGGGTACTGTTGGGAAAAGAGTAGGCTGAATCTCCTTAACTCTGGTGTACAGGCCTCTGCTCCTGGAGCTGGTCCCATGTACGGTGTGAGTCAGGGATCTGATTGTATTTTTGCTATGTGGATACCCAGTTTGCCCAGCATCATATTGGAAATGAAATCCATCATTTCCTCTCTCATGTTGCTGTCATCTATTTGTGCAAATCTGTTGTTCTTCTGAGCTTTTCATTTTTGTCCCTGGGTCTATTTGTTCTTCTGCCTCACTCTCTTTGTTAGTATAGTTTTATAACAAGTCTTCATATCTGATAGAAAAGTTCTTATTATCCTTCAGATTTCCCTGAACTGTGCTTGACCCTTGTTTCTTCATAAGCATTTTAAGATGGGCTTTTCAAGTTCCATGAAAATCCTCACTGAGAGTCTGATTGGAATGGCCTTAAATTTATGGACTATTCTGAGAAGTGCTATCATCAACCTGTTAAGTCCTCTGGCCCTTGAACATGGAATCTCTCCATTTATGTCAGATCTTCTTTTATAGATATGTCCAGTGAGTGAGATATCTGTCAGGGTCCCAGGAGAAAGTAGACCCTTCTATTCCAACCAGACAATTTCTTTCTTTCTTTCTTTCTTTCTTTCTTTCTTTCTTTCTTTCTTTCTTTCTTTCTTTCTTTCTTTCTTTCTTCTTTCTTTCTTTCTTCTTTTTTAGAGAGAGAGAGAGAATTTTTTAATATTTATTTTTTAGTTTTCGGTGGACACAACATCTTTATTTTTATGTGGTTTGAGGATCGAACCCAGCGCCCCACGCATGCCAGGCATCTCCCCAGCCCCCAACCATACAATTTCTGATAATAAAAGTTACCTTATGCTCATAACAAATTAAGGGCTGGGGGTGTAGCTGAGTGGTAGATGTAGTTCAGTGGTAGAGCACTTGCCTAGCAGGTACAAGGTCCTGGGTTCCATCCCCAGCACCACACACACACACACACACACACACGCACACACACACACACACACACACACACGCACACACACACGAAGTGGAACTTGTAAGAGGCCTCTAAGCCCATTTTCCAAAACTAAGTCTGAACCACTTGATATCTAGTTTTTCTTGATTTTTTTCCTAGAACCACATTTAAAGCAAAGATGGAAATATTCTATAATATTGTTCTAAGACACATGTAAATATGTGCCTCAATGCATTTAAATAAACAACACATCTTAACAATTTAATAGTATTCTGAGGGAGGTGTGGTAGTTGGGGTTCCAGCAGGCCCACTCAGATAGGACTTTTTTTTTTTTTTTTTTTTTAAAAGAGAGAGTGAGAGAGTGAGAGAGAGAGAGAGAATTTTTTTAATATTTATTTTTTAGTTTTCGGCGGACACAATATCTTTGTTTGTATGTGGTGTTGAGGATCGAACCCGGGCCGCACGCATGCCAGGCGAGCGCGCTACCGCTTGAGCCACATCCCCAGCCCCAGATAGGACTTTTTAATAAAGCAATTACAGGACACCCGCTTGTCCTCAATGTCACTTTGTACAATTTCAGTAATCTGTGGTCAACTGAGGTCTGAAAATATTAACGGAAAATTCTAGAGAGACTGGATTTATATAACTTTTATTACAGAGTATTGTTATAATTATTCTATTTATGATTAGTTATTCTTGTTACTCTTACTGTGACTAATTAGTAAATTAAGTTTTATCAAAGCATTTATATATAGGAAAAAAACAGTATGTATAGTTGGTACCATCTGGGGTTTCCACTGGCGTCCACTGGGGGTCTTTGAACTTATTCCCCTGAGTTTGAGGTGGCACTACTCTGGCGAGGCAGTGTTAGGAGCATCTGCCATAGACATGCTGTGACATGCTGGGACTCACTAAGTTGCTGGCCATAAGGAACAGCAGCCATTGGACTGCTTAGTCATGTCTGCTTGCAATTGATAAAGAGCTGTAAGGGGCACTAGCAATAGACATGCTTCACAATGACTGGTTACAATTGACAAGGAGCACAGCTCCAGGGATGTGCACAAAGAACATGCCTAGCTTCAATTACATCACCTCATTGGACATAACCAATGAACACTGTCACTGGGTATAACCAATCACCAATGTATACCACCAACTTAACATTGTATTTAAATTGCTGGTCCCGCCACACTGAAGAGTTTTGCTCCAAGGACATTGGTGAGACTGGCCACCTTGCTATCCATCCCTGGACTGACTCTACCATTCCCTGACATCCAGCCATTGGCTGGAGAGAACCACCAGACCAGGTCAACATCTGCTCTTTGACTAAGAAGTCATATGGCATTGGAGGCATCTTGGGGCTCATGGTTGCCCTAGGATTGTATGATTTGCTTGTAGTGTTTAATTAGTGTGCACTGAATGCTTGTTGCGGTGCTCCTGCACACCCAACACTTTTTTCATTAATTGTTTATATTTGATGATTAGTTTCAAACACTTGCATTTAAAGACAATTCGCCTCTGAGTAATTATTTAATTTTTTTTAAGTTGTAGATGGACACAATACCTTTATTTATTTATCTTTACATGGTGCTGAGGATTGAACCCAGGGCCTCACACATGCTAGGCAAGCGCTCTACCACTGAGCCACAACCCCTCCCCCTGAGTAATTATTAATAGCACCACTCGAAACAGGTGGGTAGGGGGATATTGAGGCACCAGGTGCAGCCAGACTTGAAGGGAGAGAGAGGGAGCTGGTCCAGGACCTAGCCAGGGCAGGAGAGCAGCAGCACAGCAAGGGTGGTGGTAGTGAGGTGACTTACGCAGTCATTGCACAGACTGCAGGAGAGCAGCCTTCCTCTCCTCTCTCTGAGTGCCTGACAGGGCTCCCTTGAGCAAATCCAAGATAGAGCCAGAGAGCAAGGGCCACTGGGTTAGCAGGTGGAGGGGTGGGTGGGCGGAGCAGGGAGTATAATCAGCACAGGGTATACACAACTATCCCTTTAATTAGTCCCAGACATTATAGGGGAATCAGGCCAAGAGAGCCTGTCCCTCTTGTGTTGTTCCTGTGCAGTTTGAGTGGTCATGGAGAGTTGGCACATGGTTAAGGCTGTAGGCCTAGCTTTCTGAAACTCTGCTTTTCAGCCTATTCTTCTCCCCAGCAGAGGCAGAGCAGCCTCAAGTGCAAAGAGCCCCACCTGTCTGTGAATGAACCTAGATATGGTCCTGTTTCTGGCCCTTTGACTACAAACCAGCCACTTCTTTCAGGACCTGTCTTTCCATCTGCACTGTGGGAAAACTGATCCCAGTCCTGTCCATCGCAAGGGCAGCAGTAATGAAAGCTAGCAGAAACTGCATTTACAGTATCTTATCAAAGTGATGAGGATCACTTTGTTTGATCATTAGCACCAGTTACACATATACAAACAAACAACAACAACAATAAAAAACGAGGCACTGAGAGTTAAAATAAATTGCCTAAGGTCACAAAGCTTGTAAGAGGCAGAGTTGGAATTCACACCCAGACAATCTGACTCATAGCCACAGCTCCTACCCACTATGTAATGCTAATGATTTATTTATAGAGCATCCAACAACCGGTAGGTGCTTAATAATGGTAGTGGTTTTCAGTACCTTGTATAAGGAAATGCCAGTCCATTGCTTTTAGCCTGTCAGCCACTGGACCATGGACCTGATTGTGGGCTAGCCTCCTGGAGGACACCTTGCATCTTGCATCTTGTCCACCAGACATGACATCCTATATCCCTTACTCTCTGCTAGGTTGTTGGTTCTTCCAGATGCAATCGGAGTCTCTAAGTTGTCTTTCTCCCTGCCTGGCAGCTGCGGTGGGCAATGCAGAGCCACCGAAGGACGTTTTCTTTTGTTTCAGCTTTGATGCTGGGGATTTCGCATATCATTATGTTTGTGGCTAAGGACCTGCCATTATCTTCCCTGGGATTCTTGCACAGTTTATGAATTTCCTGAAGGATCCTAGCTCTCTGGCTGCTTCTGCTTTCAGGATAGGCTGCCCAACTGCCCTCTGCAAAAGATGGTGACTTCTTTTCCATCATAATTTCATAATTCTCATCTTGAATTGTGGGTCATTCAGAGTTAGGAATCAGGAACCTGTTTAAGGTGTTTTTTTTTTTTTTTTTAAATCTATGTATATATGTGTTTGTGGCAGAGAATGTGCTAAGAACCTGAAAAGCGGCTTTCCATAAGAAATTAAAATTTTAGTGCTTTTAGTTCTCAAATCCAAGGCCATTGTCTGTTGAAAAAGTCTGCATTTCCTGGCTTACTACCTTTCATTAAGGACCACCCATAATAATATCATTTCCCCAGCTAACTCTATTAGGGGGTAAACACTTAACTGCTTAATTCATTATTGCTGAGTCTGAGACGGTTACAGATGCCTTTGGAATAGAAGCCCCCACATCTAATAAGGCACAGGCTCACGATGCGCTTGGAATATGGTGAGGAGAGACGGCTGAAATTTATTTTGTGAATAAAGCAATAAGCCACTAAGCAAAGCTAATATGTTTCAGCTCAGACAGAAAGACACGATCATTCAGTATTTATGTAGCAACCCATTCCTCAGTGGGACTGCAAGTTTCTACCATTAAAATTGTTGGAATTCTTCAGAGACTCACTGCATTAAGTCATTTAAAAATATCACAGACTTAAAACAATCTGAATTATTGGATTTTCTTGCTGCTCCGTGGTAAGCATGTTTGCTGTGGCAATTTCCTTCTTGGTCAAAGGTGCAGACTACCTCAGTCAGGAAAGTAGGAAAGTTCCATGCAGAATTTTTATTTGGAGGACCACTGGTCCTTAATAGCTGAAACAAAATCAGATCTAGATTTATATTTTCTTTTTAACTTTTAATTTTGACATAATTTCAGATTCCCAGGAATGTTGCAAGGAAAATATAAAGAATAGCTGTTACTCTTCACCTAGAATCTGCAAATGTTAACATTTTGCAAAATTTGCATATCAGTTTTTCTATATAGATAGGTAGATATTATTTTCATCTGTAGTGTATGAGTTAATCACATCCATGGTGTCTGTCCCTTTATTCCTAAGTATGTTAGTGTGTTTTCTGAAAACAAGGATATTTTGTTACGTAGCCATAGTACAATGATCAAAAGCAGGAAATTAACATTGATACAATACTGTTATCTAATCTATTTGCTTTATTCTAAGTTTGCCCTTGGCTCTAATTAATGCACTTTGTTGAAAAAACCCCCACTCATGTGTTTTAATCACTTGTTAAATCTCTTTAGCTTCCTTTAATCTGAAATAGTTCCTCAGTCTTTCTGTGTGCTTAATGTGACATTGACATTTTTGAAGAGAACAGGCTGTTTATTTTGTAGAATGTTCCCTCCATTTGGGGTTGTCTTATTTCTCCACATTTAGATTCGGATTATGCGCTTTTGTTGAGAATATCACAGAAGTGGCATGTCCTTCTTAGGTATATCATATCAGGAGGTACATGATGTCATTATATCCTGTTGCTGCAAAGTCAGACATAAATGTTAAATAATCTTTTATTTTCCAGCCATGGTGGTACACACCTGTAATCCTAGCTACTCAGGAGGCTGAGGCAAGAGGATTCCAGGTTCAAGGCCAGCCTGGGCAACTTAGTGAGACCCTGTCTCAGAATAAAAAATAAAAATGGCTGGGGATATAGTGATAGAGCACCCCTGGGTTTAATCCCCAATACTGTAAACTAAACAATACAACCCAAACTTATAATAAAAAGCTTGGTTTGTTAAACATTGCTTGGAAGGATTTCATACTCATTCTAGATTTTTTATTACAGGTCTTTTAAAAACAGACTCAAAGACAGGGAAGCTGTAAGCTTTACAGATGCTCACGGGAAAATATAGCCATTTAAAAAAATTGCAATGCGATAGTTATGAAATTTCCCTAAATTCATTTTGCAGAATGAGAGCTGTAATTTAAACGTGGAGTTATCAAGAGCTGAGATAAACCACGCATCACATGCAATTTAATCTGGCAGGGAAACAGGCCACTCGGAATTGCTAACTAGGCCTAATTCATTACATCTTGGTGAGCCCTGTACATTTGGTCTTATGAGTCTTTCAACTCCTGCATTAGTATATTTGCCCAGACCTCCAAGAAAATGTATGGGGATGGCAACAGAAATACCATATCCTTGTTTAAATCACAGTACATTTTTTAAACAGCTCAGTGATTGCTCAGAAAGATCACACCTTCTTCTAAAGCATTTATGAAACAATTATTTACATTACATTAAAAACTTTAATTGCCTTGAAGCACGTGCTGCTAGTCACAAATATTGGAAAATCATCAAAAATATCCATCATGATTCTCTCTCCTTTACAACTCTTCTAAACTTTATCTTTTTTATAACCTGCTGTATTGATCTATTGTCCCAGACCAAGAGTGATGTCAGAAGTCCAAGCTGGGTCATAAAAAGAGAATATAATTTCCATTTGCTGTCCATAAAACCAAATGTTTTGATCAGAGCAAAAGGAAAAAATTCCCCCCTTTTTTGGGTAGAGGTAGTGGAGTAGTTGAGGAAGGGGCATTTAATGAAAGGAAGATGACCCCAAGGTCAGGGGAGATTTTTAAATGATTTGGTGATGGAGGGAGGTGAGAGTATCAGCTTCTCCTTGGAGGTGAGATTCTGGGAGGGAACTGGGAATCTCTGGCTTGCAAGGAAGCAAAAAGGGAGGGAAAATTGCAAAACAAAAAACCTGGTCACTCCTGTTGTTTAGAGTCGGAGGAATTGCAGGAGAACCAGAACCTTTCCCTAGAGGTCTAAAGACTCTCCCCCAAAAGACAGTTTAAATAAAGGGACTCCATGTTGCAAAGGACCTAGAGTCCCCAACTAGGCTAGGATAATAATAACGATAACATTAGCACAACCTCCATAACCATTAACGATTCACAGCCCTCACAGCAGGGCTAGGGCCCCTCAACAAGATCATAACAATAATGATCGACAGCAAGCCAGGGGACAAGGCCCTCCAGAGGGTTGGCTAAGAACCTCCTCCAATAATAATCACTACTGTAAAAGGGCCTCCCATTGCAGAGTTGTGAGGAGCTCTTATAATTGGACTGCAGATCCCCTAAGTAATAACAATGATAGGAATCCCTGTTGTAAAGGACCTGACTCTCCCTTTCGCCCAGCTATGGAAAATATCCCCCCCCCAATAATAATAACCACATAATGGCGTTAAGACTGCTTGCGGGAGGCGGTAACATTTCCCATGACTCAGTGGCGCCCCCGGGCGGCTCCCACCCGCCAGCCCGCTGGAGTGTCTACTTAACCCCAAGTTCAAACTGCGACCCCTTGGATCCTAAGCTTAGCTAGCAGAGGAGCAGCCCAAGGCACGTGTTGTCTGTGCTCCCATTGCAAAAGGAAAAAAATGCCTTGCAAACTATTAACTTTTTCTTTAAGTATGCAATGCTGAGAGCAGGCGGGCAGGCAGGTGCCGGGGGAGTAGGCGCCCCGCACGCCCGTTCCCCCTTCGGCAGCCCCCCTCCCCAAACTTCCCTTCGCATTGATCAGCACGTTACGTCAGTATTGATAAGTTTGCAAAAAGCCAAAGTCAAGTGCAATCGCGCGGCACACCGACCCCGGACTTGGGGGTGGGGATGCAGCGAGCGCTCCGCGGGCCGGGAGCCGGCTGCAGGCAGGGCAGCGGCGGCGCCGGCGCCTCCCGGAGAGGCTGCCTCTCCCCCACCCCTCCCCTTCCACCCCATCCCCGGCTGCCTCCCTGGGGCGGGCACCGAGCTCTCCGCCTGGCGCGCTCCGCCCGCGCCCTCCGGGGGTCTGGGGGGGGGGCGCACGGCTCTGGGGCCCAGGGACGGCGGTGGCCGCAGCGGCGACGCCGAGGGGCAGTGGGTGGCAGGAGGCCGGGGGTCGCCCGAGGGGCCCGGGGCGGCGGCGCGTGGGGCCCGGGCGGCCGCCGGCGGCCCCGGGGCTGGGGGGAGTCCAGCCCGGATATTGAGTGCAGCCATTGAGAAAAGCCAAACTCTTGTGTGTGCGCGTCTCGAATAGCCCCCAAGATGGCCGCCAATGTGGGATCGATGTTTCAATATTGGAAGCGATTTGATCTACGGCGACTCCAGGTTAGTGCGGGCAGCGCCGGCCGCGCGGCTGTGGGGAACCCGGGCGCGCCCTGGGCGCATTGGGGAGGTCCCCGGGCTGGCGGGCGGGCGCCCCGGGGCGGCGGGCGGCGGCTGCCGGGGCTCGCTAGGGCTCGGCTGCCCGCTGCCCATCGATAGGTATTAGGAATTGATCTCGCGGCTGCTCTTTGTTCGGTTCAATCATCGATTAGCCGCCGCGACCATGGAGAAGCGCTAGTGAGCCCGCGGCCGAGGGAGCAAGCCGGCGGCCGAACGGCCGAACGAGGCGAGTGCTGCGGCCCCGGCTGGGGGCTGCCAGCGGGACCCCCAGCCGCCCCCAGCGCACCGCACTTTGCGCGCCTCCCAACTTCGCGGCGCCGGGGGAGGCCGCGGAGCGCGCCGTGTGCCTGTCCGCGCCCGGCTGGGGCTCGGTGAGGGAGGGAGGGAGCTGGTGGGCAGGGAGGAGGAGGAGGAGGAGGAGAGAGGAGGAGGCAGCCTGGTTGGCAAGGAGGCGGCTTCGCGCCCCGCCGCCCGCCGGCACCTCCACCGCCGCGGCCGCCCTCCTGGCTGCGCAGCCTGGACGCGCCGCCAACCGGGGACCACCACTGCCGCCACCGGACTGGCAGCCTGCGCCGCACACCTCTTCTCGGGCCGGGCTCTCGGGGTTCGTCTTTGCTTCTTGCCTTTCCCCCGCTTCTGTCCCCTTCCCAAGTCTAGGTACAAACGGGCGGTGTTGGGCCCAGGCGTGCACAAGTTTGCGCTCCTGCCTCCCAGGCGGTGCAGAGCCGGGAGCGGTGCAGAGCAGGTGACTCCCGGCTCTTGGGCCCATGGGAACTTTTAAATGGGAGATTCCCTTGCCCTTTTCTGCCTGCTGCTTCTCCTCCCCTCCGCTCCCCTCTTTTCTCCGTTCTCCAGCCTCTTCTTTTTTCTTTCTTTCTTTCTCCTCTCTTTTTACCTTTCCTTTCCTAGGACTACTCCCTCCAGAACCCCAGTAACCCTGTTCTCCTTCCTGTAAGGCTGTGTGGCTCCCCCAGATTTGGGGGTGTTTTCTGCCAGCCCTCCAGGAGCCTCTAGGGGCTGGGGGCATACCAGTACCCCACCTTGGAGGCACAGCTCCAGCTTCTGTTCTTTTCCGGGAGTGCCCAGAATGTCCCTGACAAGCCCCCCAAGCCCTGGAGTCTCAAAGTCGTGGCCAGTGCAGGAGAATAAGGGGCGGGGAAATGGTGCGGATAACGGGGGTGGGGTAGGGTGGGGGGATGTGATTAGAATGTCCTGCCTTGGCCGTGACATTCGCAGAAGACGCGAGAGCATCAATCTGGAGATAAAAAGGGACCCACTTTTTTTTTTTTTTTTTTAATCTGCCCGCAGATCTCCTTAAGTTTCTTCTGATAAGTGGCTCCAGCATCCCCCTCCTCCTGGCCGCTTCCCAGTCTCCCTCCTTCCTAACCCCCCACTCTTGGCTCCCCTCCTCCCCCAAAGCCTTGAGCTGGAGAGAAAATCGGGGCACTCAGGCATGCAGTTAATAACTGCGAGTGCCTTGCAATTCCAGGTCCTCACTGCTTGAGTTGGGGCTGCAGTTTGGTGGCCGGCTGAGATAGGCAGGGCTGTGAGCTGTACTTGCTGGTTTAAAGGATACCAAAGTGGCCTTTCTAGAAGACTGGGGGTTGGGGGAGGGATGGATAGAGGAAGGGAGAGAGAGGGAGAGTGTTGGGCAGCCACATTGGGCTTGGCACGAAGGCCAATGGTAATCGCATTCCCTGCTAATGTTTGTAAATGAGACCCGGGCACGGCTGGGGGACAGTGTCTTTATTTATGATTGATGTTCTGTAACATAAGGAATGACAAGAACGTGGCAGACAAGAGGAGAGGAACCAGAAGGGCTGGCGAAAGCCCTTTGCAGGGTCCTATTGTTATTCTGGGCTGGAAAAAATTTCCGCGGTGAGATTTACAGCACTGGTATTTGCTCCCGGTTGGCCAGAATGTCAGTTAACACAATTTTCATTAGATAACTCGTTTTCAATCCAGAGAACGGGCTGTGGTGGGGGAGAGGCAGGGGCTCTCTACTGAGGGGTGGGTGCGGCACTTAGGGAGCTTATTTCTGAGCTGGGGTGCTTGAACCTCATTCTCTTCATTCTTTGCTCAGGGGTCTTTTGTGGAGCCATTGAGGTCACCCAAATCTTGATTCCAGCTGGACTCCCTCGCATCTGGAAACCCTTTGTTAGGGTTTTAGAAGATGCTGAGATGGTAAAGCTGATTTGAACTGGAAAGGATGGAGATGGGGGTTGTGGGGAGGCTTGTGCAGGTGATGGAGACACAGGGTGGCAAGACCTCTCCCCCTGTAGGGGTCTACATGGAGGGAGTATTCATTACGACAATGGTTTTCTGTCTGCCAAAAAATATGAAGGCTTCTGGTGAGGGGGGGTAGCTCATTTACATCGATATTAAGTGGAAGGGGTGTCCCCCAGGGAGTTTGAAAGGCTGCACACTTCTAGAGAACAGAGAAATAAATGTGGCAGCCGTGGCATGCAAACATTCAGGCCTGCACATCTGCCTACTCCCCACCCCCATCCTGAAATGTTCTGTTGTCCCCCTGCCCATTGGTGCAGCTCCCGGGTGCTCTCCCAGGTGGCAATTTTGTTGGAAACGGATTATGAGCCTCAGCACTTTTGCCTGGGATCCTCTCTGATACATAATGCTAATGACTCCTACACATTTGTATTTTCATTTTTCCCTCCCTGTTTTTTTTCTTATAGGGGAAATAACCCAAACTTCTGCTGGCTCATAATGCAGGTAGGAGGGACTGGTTCCTACCCAGGGCCCTGTACAGGCTGAGAGATTTGGGCCCACTTATCTTGGGCCTGGCTGCCTGGGAAAAGGTGTGTGGTTTTCATTTTTGGTCGCTCAGCTTGGATGGTTTCTTGCAGCCTGGTTGCTGAAAGTAAAGTGGCTGAGGCAGCAAAGGTGGTCCCTTGTCCCCAAGCCAGACTGTGATTCTCAGTGCCACCCATCTTGGCAAGAAAGGTGACCTTAGGCCAGGCCAGCATGCAGCCCTCTGGAAGCACATATTTTTCAAATATGGAAGTGGTCCAGTTATTCCTCCTTCTAGGGCAGCTGAGCACAGCAGGGATGTTTCCATCTGAGGGCGGTCAGTCAACAGCCTTAGGGTCTTATGAGCTTGTGGTAAAGGTGATGATCTGCCCCGTAGGCCCTCTTTGGTACCCTTGAAACTGCCTCCGCCTTGTCTTCCTCTGTTTTTTCCCCCTTTGCTTCTAACAGCTCAGGAAACGAGAAGAAATAAACTTCCATCCAAAGATAATGCTGGGCATATTTCATTTGGTTATAAGATTGCTTTATGGTGAACATTACTAATGCAGTATTTTTTTATGGCTTTTCTGTGTATAATCGTCATAACTGGATTCATACCTTTATGATTTTCTTTTTCTGCTTTCCTTTGCCACTTTTTTTTTTTTTTAAATAAAATATAACGCTCTGGGTTCAGTTTCGCAGACCCTCTTTTCCTTCTCCTTAGGAGAGGGTTCCTTAAGCTAATAAGAGTTTGGGGTTCCCTGTTCAGATGAGGACATGCGGTCCAGCTGTGCATCTGCATTTTTGGAGGTGGATAGAGCTTGGCTGCTGGGACCACACAGCCCAAGTTTTGGAGGAAAAGGTAAATTCTGCTTGTGGTGCCAGCAGTTAGGAGCAAGACCCACAGGACAAGCAAGAGAAGCTGCACCTGTCCAAGGGGTTTGCAGAAACTTCCAGGAGGGCACACTCTCTTGAGGCAGGGAAGTGAGATGGTGCTTGATGGAATGTTTTTCCCTGCTCAAAGTTTAGAAAAGAGCGTGGATGTGATTAAAATATTATAACCTTATGATATTCTGAAGTGCATAAATTTTACATATCAGCCACAGAGAGTTTAGACATCCATTAGAGCCTCTGACAGCTTGACTTATCTAAATGTGCTATCATTTAACAATGTGTCAAAATTCCTCTTTCTATAGATGACAGCAGTAAATAAGCTATCAGCTCTGTTGGCGGAATCATAACTTTGAAAACTTTGAAGTAATAGAATTGCTGCTGGGGCAGGAGTCTGAGACAGCAGGAGCCTGAGACAGCAGGACCCAGCCTGGCCCAGGCCCATGAGGCTGGTGGCTGCCAGGGTCTGGGGAGACAGGGAGAGGAAGGACTGATGGGAGGGGGGCCTTCCGCAGCATCTCTGGGAATAAGAACAGACAAGTTGTTCAGATTCCTGGACACTTATTTTAAGTCCACCCAGGGAGTGACCCATTCCATCTGCCTCTCTAGTTCTTCATGCCACACCCTGTGGGCTTTTTCTGCAGGAGCTAGAAACAGGTTTAAATCTTTATTTAAAGTACCCAACAGTCTTTTCTGGGCATCCCAAAATTCTGGTTTTTCAACTTGGCAGAGATTGCTTCCCAAAGATGGGCTCCCTGTGGGAGGCCAAGGGGAAAACCTGAGCAGCGTCTCATCCCACACCAGCTTTCCTTTTGGGGTTGTTGAAATTTCTTTTATTAATACCTGAATTCACTCGAGAAAATTGAGAAACTACAGACGACCCTGAAGAAGCACACGAGTATCTCAGTAGCTTATTTCAGTGAACATGGGGCTGTTTTGACTTGAGGGAGCTGCATTTCTGATGTTTTTTTCCCCTCTTTCTCCCTCCCCCTTTTAAAAAACTCTTCTTTTAAAAAGAGAATTCTGTCTTCGAACTTGACATTCTGTCATGGTAACCTTTCTTCTGGCAGATGGGATTTCAAACACGAGCACCTTAGCTGGTGCTAAATTTGGACCTGGTTGATGGTAGATGGGGCTGCCCAGAATCTGTGGTTCTCTAGGCTGCTGTCTAAGGGCTTGTTTTCTAGTTGCTTCCTGGTCCTCTCATCCAGAGGGCCAGTACTGGCATAGGTGGAGTGTGGGAAGGGAATGGCCTTGGTCTGCCTTTAATCCTGGCCTTGGGATTGGGGTCTGTTCTCCTTTGCCCTCAGGATGGGAGCTGACGCTCTTTATTTGTGACAGTGGCTTATATGGATGATGAAGGGAAGGTGGAGGGGATTGGCAGGGGGAGAGAAGAACCAGGAGCCTGAATGGCTTCTGGCACTCTGGAGTGAATCGTCCAATATCCAAGTCTCGGGTATGTCTTGTCTGCCCACCAGGTTGTGGTAACGATGAAGGGCACCATGCTTGGTGCACCAGCAAAGCGTGCTGTCTCCTTGAGACTTCCCCCAGCCCCACATGGTTGTTAGGAAAGGGAGATATTAGCCTTTTAAGTCACTTCCTTTTTAGACAAGCAGTTATATCTAGGGTGGAGATACTTGCTTTGTAAGCCCCCATTAGCCCTTGTCAAAAATTGTTTTAGTGTTTTGTAGAATATGGACAATATATTCTTATCATACTTAAAGTTCCTTTCTTCTGATTATCCCTTGAGATCTGCCCCATTATCTCTCCAGTGCAGTCATGCTGCCTTCACTCACTGTTCCAGCCAGGAAGTCCTTCTTGTCTTTCATTATGTTGAGCACATTCCCACCTCAGGACATTTGCACTTGCACTTCTCTCTGCCTGGGACTCGAAATCTGTGTGGAGCTAGCTTCTTCATTACTTTCAGTTTTAGCCCCACAGTGGAGACCACTGAGCCTCCACTGTGAGAAGGTTAAAGGAGTTTCCACAACTCTTTCCCCCTTCACTATGCAAATGTGCACTGGACTCTAAGGGCCCTGCAGTTTCTCTGAGAGTTTTTACTTCAGAACCTTATGGGGTGTTGTGTCTCTGGACACACCAGCCGATGTTGGCCTGCCATTAGGTATACATGGCAGCTTTTTTCTGTAAAGACTCACATCATAATAATAAATTTCAGGCTTTGTGGGCCACATGTCTCTGCTGCAGCTGCTCTTCTCAGCCCTTATAGTATGAAAGCCACCGTGGCCAATAAGAATGAATGCGCATGGCTGTGTTCCAGTAAAACTTTATTTACAAAAACTGGGCAGAGGGCCCCAGAGCTGACCCGAGGACTGTAATTTGCTGTAATTAGTCTGGTCTACTGGCCTAGGTGCTGGACACCATACAGACTATGGCATGGCTAAAGTTTTTGCTTTTCAAACTCAGTTCCCAAACTAGTTCTTTACCCTTTCCCTCAAGAGGGAAGCACACACAGCCAGGATGGGAAGGGGCTGCGGCTGACTTCAGTTCCTGGTTCCTTTGCCTACCAGCTGTGTGACCTTGGATGAGTCCCTTAATCTTTCTATGCCTTTCTTTCTTTGTTGTTAAATGGGACTAGTAATAGTCTCTACCTTCTAGTTGTTCAAGAAAATTAAAATGCTTTGAATATGGACATGTCTAGCACAGTGTGAGGCACACAGTTAATGCTTAGTAGGTGCCTTATTTCTTCTTGCTGATATTTTTAGAGTGTGAGAGAGGGGTGAGAAAGGCAGATAAACAGTGGTTGCTGGAACTTGCTTGCCTTTCAGGCTGTCGAAGAGATTTCTAGGCAGGTTTTCTCTTCTCTCTTGGGGATTTACTATGATAACCTATTACTATATTACTTGTAATGTCTCATATTTTTGGAGCTCTGACCACAGAAGTTGCAGACAGGGAGCTGAGTCTGGGGCTATGCATATGTGTCTGGATTAGTGCAATATTTAGAAACATTCTTGTGAAAGTTGTCAGCATTTAAAACATGGGAGATTTTACTTAAGAAACCCAGATGTCCAGTGTCACTTACAGATTAGGAACTCTGGTACACTGAAAAGGGATGTGGAGACCTAGGAAGGGCATTCCAAGCATAGGGCACAGCAGAGGCTCAGGGCAGTGGAAAGGATCCCAAGAAGGGTCAAGGTCACTGGTTGCCTTTCCCAAGTGCCTAGTGTCAGAAGAGCCTGTGTTTCCAGAAAAACCAAAAGACCCCTGACAGTCCCATGAAGAGGGGTGGTTAGTGGGGTACAGAGTCCACTGTCTCTGCTTCTTTTCCACTAACTTAATCACCCTCCAAAAGTAGGCCAGGGGCTACCTGCCCAGGCCCTTCCCAGCCCCCCACACTTTGCTGTCCTTGAGTTCAGCCAAAGGAAACAGCAGTTCTCAAATATACATTTGTCATTAAAAAGAAAGAAAGAAAGAAAAAAAATCAATCCTTTGGCTTCTTTGGCCTGAGCTGGTTGTCTGCCCGAGACGCCCGGAGCCCAACAGTGCTTAAGACTGCAAGCCGCCGTCGCTCAAACTGGACGGGCCGAATGGCTCCCCCGGAACCATTATGATCGATCAACGTGTCCAGCCGACTGTTTGGGTGGGGTGCTGTGGGTGGGGAGACCACAGGGGTCATCAGGACTGCCCAGCGGGAGCCAGATTTCCCTTAGTGGAGCTGTCACTCAAAGGCCACACTGCTGGAGATACCTTCCCTGGGTGCCTGTTGTCCATTAGGAGCTTCTGTGGGCCCAGGTTTGTGAGGAGGTGTGGTGTGGGCTGCAGAGGTCAGCCCTGTACCTCTCCAGCTACAAAGATGTTTAATGTGGACTCTGGAGCCAGGTGGCCTATATTCAGGTCACAACTCTGCTATTTACCAGCTGCATGACCTGGGATGACTCACTTAACCTCTCTGAGCCTCACTTTTCTTGTATGTAAAATGGGGATGATGGTAGTAGCTGACTCCTGAAGCATCCTTGTGAGGACTGAGTTAATACATATGGAGTGCTGAGACCTGGACCAGCACATAGAAGTGTTATAGGATGTTAAAGTGAATAATAATTACTGTTACCTTTGTTTCCAGAAATATATATTCACCACTTAAGGTAGAACTTACTTTGATTAATAATTATATGACTAATAACAAATATAATAAGTAATATAACTAGTAACTATATATGGGAGATACTTCAGGGAACTCAAGATGGCAGCTCACAGTGAGCCCAGGGACAGTGGGAAGGGTAGACACGTGTCATTGGATAGAGGGTGTGTGATCAGACATTGGAAATGCGTTCTGAGACAACGATGGCAGAGGATCCCCAAGTCTGGGACCAGAGAGAAGTTTCTTGGAAGAAGTGACCCCTCAGCAGAAATCTCAAAGATGTGGCATGTGTGAGGCCCCTCAGATGGGCAGAATTCCGTGTGCAGCACCTGAAAGAAGCAAAGAGGCAGGCCTCAGATGCCCAGCAGGCTGTTGGGCCCCCTCCTCGTTCTTGCCATCTATCACCTGGGAGTAAGGACTGGGGGTAAAATAAGACACTGTGCACCTGACTCCTGGTGAACCCTCTCTTAATGGGTGCTTTGTAAATTGTCAGACACCAGAAAAAGCCTAGGTATAGTTTTTACTTTTTTAACAAGGTTTTTGTCCACTTCCTGATCTATTGGAAAATGCCCTCATCCCATCTCCTAACTGTGCATAGGGCTGCCAGGTTCAAATCCTGGTCCTTCCCCTTCCTAGCTGTGTGTGCTTGGGCAAGTCATTTTCCTTTTCTTAGGCTTGATTTTCTCATCTGGAACACGGGTGTGCTAATGGTATCTCCTGATGGTGGCCATGAGAGGATGCCCTGACTAAAAGGAGTGTGACTGGCCCCCACTCCCTGCCTGGAAACTAAGCCCATGGCTGTCCTAGCCAGGGACTGAGTACCCAGGGATTCTGAAGCTCTTGGAACAGTTGTGACTCACCTGCCACCTCTGTGGCAGTCCAGGAGCCACCAGCCTCCTGCTGCCCTCTCTTTCTCCTTCACCCCATGCCCCCTGGAAGGTGCTGGTCTTGACTGGTACGTTTCTTTGCCACATAATCCCCCCTTTTTGTCTGCTTCTTGGTGGACCACACCCTCCACTGACAGTGGAGTGAGATTCTGTTACCTTTGTTCCCAGAACCTGGGAGATGCTCAGTTGAGGTCTCTGTCATGTCCTGTTGGGATGCTGGGAGTGACCACTCTGAAGAGGGGAACACTTTTCCTGGTGACCTGTCCCTACTTGGCCCATAGGTCCTATGTGTTCAGAACTCCCTTCCCACCAGTTTCCCCCTGTATTTCTCCCTCTTGTCTCCTGCCACTATCCCCCTGCTTGTTCAAGCCACTTGGGCAGCTTTACTTCTCGTTAAACACACCAAGCCTGTTCTAACTGCAGGACCTTAGCACTTATTGGCCTCTCCATCTGGGACCCTTTGCCTGATTTCTCCACAGTTCTCCCCCTCAGCCTGTTGCCACTGCTTAAGTTTCTCCTCTTCATGGAGGTTCCACACCTCTTTTTTTTTTTTTCCAAAATGACCTTCGACTCCTTCCCTTGTTTCAATTGATGCCATGATGTCTGTTAATGTATTTGCTTTCTCTCTGCCTCCCTCCCTCAATAAACATTTGCATGATGGAATGGTTGAATGCCACAGGAAAGATGTGTGGTACCAGCTGCCCCTGCACTTGGGGTGCAGTCACATGTGTCCCCTCCTCCCAGCCCCCACTGCTTCACCACTCCCTGGCTCTTGAAATTTGCTCACCCCTGCCTGGGAGTAGGGCATGGGCCTCAGGCCTGCGGTGAGCAAGGTTTTATCTTTAGCTCTGTCAGTCTCGCTTTCGAAACTGGTGACCCCAATTCCAGCTTGGGAGGTGGCTTTCATCCTAATTAATACATCCATTAATTAATTGCCGGCAGGCTGCGGGCCATTAGTGATGGTTTGGTGGCCTCCGTCTCAGACAGCTCAAATGTTTTTGGACCAGGTAATGTTTTGGACAATGCCTTATCCCCAGGCCGGCTGATGAGCCCAGTGGGCATCTGGAAGGGGTGGGGCCTTGGGACAATGACCCAGGGGTGAGGGGCTTCCCTGCTGAGCATCCCTGGAGCTCTCACTTGTAATCTGGTGGGAGTCCAGGACTTAAGTCTGTCTTCCTCCTAGGTTGAGGGCATTCAGTGTTTCTGCCTAAAATGGAGCTGGGCTGCCATGGCAGGTTACCCACTCACTCTGCTCCTGCTGTGCCAAGTTCTGCCCAGAGCAGGCAAACCAAGGCCCTGGCCTCTAAAGCTTCTATTTTATAATTTTTTTGGAGACAGAAATACTTTTCTTCAAGGTTGTAAGAAATAAAGAGAAGCAACTAGATACAGCCTAGGGCTGGGTGAGCTGTAAGCCTTTCCTAAATAGTGACTGTGATTAATCATTGCTTCTTATCTTTATGAACAGTCATCATTATTATCATCAAAATGTGAAGGCCTTTCTGGTTGAATTTCAGTCTCCTTAGGAGAAGCACCTGAAATGAATGTGGGCCCAGAGCAGTCAGACCTCACAGGACCCTGGTCTTACTGCTTCCTTACCAGGAGAGCTTGGGCAATCTCCTTGACTTTTCTAAGCCTCCTCGTCTACAAAATGAGAAGTAAACAGCCCCTACCTCATAGGGACACTGTGAGGAAAGGTCCTTAGCACATGGTTGGAGCATCCTCATTCCCCAGCAAACACGATAAGCAATTATCACCCTTAGTGTTGTTATTATTAATTATTACCATTATTATGATATCGTTACTCTTTGTCATTCACCTCTGGGGCCTCTCTGGTTAGTCAGAGGTTGCCAGATCTGGGTGGAACCTGGAGGCTTGTTGTGGCTGGCTGCTAGGATCAGATGAAGGAAACTCGCCTGGACTTCAGCTGGGTGCAGATTCCCCCAGGGTACCCCAAGGGTACAGGACTCTTAAATCTGGGCCTGTGTCACCAAGTGCCAGAGTTATCCAGAGTGGTCTACTGAGAGCCAGCGGCCAGCAGCCAAGTGAACTGGTCCCTGATGGAGAAGCTCCAGCTGAGCACAGTGGCACCCGCCTGTCTTCCTAGTGATGGGGAGGCTGAGGCAGGAGGATTGCAAGTTTGAGGCCAGCCCCAGCAACTTAGAAAGATTCTATCTCAAAATAAGAAGGGCTCAGGTTGTAGCTCAGTGGTAAAGTGTCCCAGGTTCAATCTGCAGTACTAACTCAATAAATAAGAAACAAGCTCCTGTCTGGAGGTCAGGCCTCTCCACTGCAAGCCTTTGGTGGTCTTTTAGAAAAGCCTGGGAGCCTCAGTTTCTTTAACCAGTAGTTCTTGCATCTTTATGCTGGGCCAGACAGACTAAAAAGCCCTCTCCTGACATTATCTCCTTAGTTTTCCCAGCAGCCATGTGAAAGGAGAGCTTCTGCTACCCCATTTTACAGCTGGGTAGGCTGAGGCCTGGGCTCCAGGGTCACATTGCCAACAGGCAGTGGCCCCTGGGCTTAAATGCAGGACAGGACTATTGGCTATCCTATCCCTGCTCTTGCTGCACTAATGCCAGAGGTGCCTCTCATAAGAGGTCCCCATCTGCAGTCACTATACTTGTATCCTTTAATTTCTTTTTTTTGAAAAGCCCCTAAAACAACCTGCCACTATCAGCTCATGGAAATGTATCCTGCCCCAAAACCTGAGCGACGTAAGGCGGGAGGAGATTTATTAACAACTCCATAATGATTTTGTTTTTGACCTGGAAAGTGAGCACCACCTACCCTGCAGTCCTGGCTGTCCCGGGCACCTGCCCATTCATCCTGGGACCCCCTGGACCCAAGCTTCATGGCGCCCCTGTCGTCAGCCCACATTCCGCAAGATGGAATTCTCGGCCTGGGCTGATAATAAGCAGGTATTGATTGCTGCCGTGGTCATTATCAAGATTTATTTAGTCAATATGGCCTCTCTGGTCAATAAATCGTGTCGTTGATAAAGAAGGAAGGAGATAGACTTGTAGGCTTTATTAAAAAAGTTTTTTAGATTTTTTTAAACCACTGACTCCAGTCCCTGCCACCTCCTATGGTCAACATCAGCTTCACTCTGGACTTTGTATCTGGTGTCATGAGCGCTTTCTGTTCACAGCAGAACTTTTCTTTCATGGCATGGTTTCAGACAACAAGGATTTAGGGCAGGGTTGTATCTGGAAGTGGCCCCTGGGCTGGGATGCCTCCTCACTTTTCTGTACCCCTTGCCCTGTCAGTACTCCATGTTCTCAGTTAATCTTTACAGCCCTTTGGGGTGCACCAGTGTTGCTGCATTTGACAGATGAAAAAACTGAGGTCCAGGGAGGCCCATTCGCTTGCCGAAGGTCACAAAGGACTCAAACACAGACAGAATGGTGGAGTCTTTGCTTGAATTTGACATACATCCAGCAAATAGCAAATGTCTTATCAAATATTGTACTTTGTGCCCAATACAGTGCCAGGTGCTGGTGTAGAGGGGCAAATGAAACAAATAAATGTGTAATTGCAGAAATGGAAAGAGTGGAAGAAAGAAATGATCAGGGTGCTGAAATCTAGATGGAGGGGCACCTGTTATTCATGGTGTTTAGCTACCCTGGGTTGGTGACATTCTGACTTTGAGACTTGAATGATGAGGAGTCCGTTAACAAAGTTCAGGCAAAAGAATTCATGGCCACAGAGCAGCCTGTAGCCTTGACATGGGACTCAGCTTGTACAGCAAGGCGCTGGAGGGAGGCCAGAGTGTGGGGTTCAGGAGGGGACAAATCCCGAGTGGAAGGTGGGTCCCTGTGGGTCAGGCTCTTGAAGACCACAGTAGCGAGTGGATTCAGGTGGCATCTAAGGGAAATAGGACGTTATTGAGGTTGGAAGCAAGGAGGAAGTGAGACCCAGTTTATGTTTGGGTCTCATTAGGTTCAGCCTGGGAGGGAACATTGAAGGGAGGGAGGGAGGGAGCATTGGAGACTAGGGAAAGGAGCTTCTGTGACAAACTGGATATTGTGATCTCTGCTCAGAGAGGGGTCTTGGAAGTGGCAGTGGCACTCCTCTAAGTGTATAGAGGACTAGCAGCATTTGGGTTGGGAGCTTGAAAAACTTGTCATGGAGATGCACCTGAGCCTTGAGCAGGGTGGAAGCTGCAGGTCCTTGGCTCTCCTGTGCAGTGGCTTGGAGGTCTTTCATGGTGGATGTGCAGTGGGCGAAAGGTGTGCAGAGCCCATACAAGGGGTTGAGGGAGGATTGGTCATGATCTGAGAAGAGACCTTTGCTCCCTGGTCACAGGGGTCCTGGTTTCTAGTGTGTTCCCAGGTACCACTTGTTAGGAAGGGCCATGAAAAGATGAGATGACCAAGATGGTATGAGTGTTTGACCCAGGCTACATGGGGTGCCTTGTGCTGGAGGCCACATCCTGACTTCCATATGTGGAGATGATATGGGATGTCTGCCTGGGGAATTACAGGGGCATGTGGGCTAGAGTACAGAACAGAGAACCTTCCTTACCTTTAGTTTTGTCCAATCCTTGATCACCATAGACTGGAAGTCTAGCAGAGGCTGGTGAGTACTTCCTTACCATCTGTCCACCCACTACCCGTCATCCACCAACATTCTCTCATCTGTTCATTCATAAATCTGCTCACTCATCCATCTGTCTCCAACCACTCAGTAATTCATCCAGCTGTTAACTTTCCCATTCCTACTGACTAACCCTGTCCATTGTGCATCTATCCATACTGTCATCCCTCTACCCATCCACCCATTCATCCACCCACCCATCCACCCATCTACCCATCCACTTATCCGTCTACCCACCCATCCACCCACCCACCCACCTCCCCCATAGACCTGTGAAATAGGTAGAGGTCTGCTGGAGAGGGCTCTGGGCTGGAGAGAAATTGATGCTCTCAGTGGGAGGGTGATCTCAGAGGGGTCTGCCTCCAAGAAGATCCCATGGGAACCACTGTTCCCTAGGTCCCTGGAAAGATCCAGGAAGAACCAGGCTCTGTCCTGTAGCAGATTGGAATTCGTCAAGGTACTTGGGAGAGATTTTTTGGGGCAGGGCCTCTGTGGACAGGGAGGTGAGCATGGCTGGTCTCTAGGCTGCTATTGGACGAGGGTGTCCCTATGTCCCTAGTGTCCCTGTGCAGCACAGATGGCAGCATCTGACCTCCACATGGTGCTCAGAACCTGTTAGAAGGGTCCCACATGTTCTATTGGATCACCTCCCATTCCACAGAGTATGTACAAAGGGAAGAGTCTTGCGCTTCCTTTCCCAAGAAAGTGGATGGAGAGACCCTCTTTCCTCCATGCTCAGCCACATTGCTAGAATGTCTGCTCACACTGTCTCCTTCTGCACCTCCACCCACCGCTCTCCCCACAGAGCACCTACAGGCCTCTGACTGTGTTCTCTTCATTTTACCTCCTGCCACCACTTCTTGGTGTTTTCTCAGGCCCATTCCCTTTAGGCTGGCCTCTAAATATGTCCAAGGTCCATGTTTTCTCATTCTGTTCCCTTGGTCCCTTATGTGGCCTTCTCTCTATTCACATGACCGCTACTACCCCGACTCTCCATTCTCTACCTTTGGATTCCAGACCTGTCAGCTTGACGGCTTTCTTGACATTTCTTCTTTTTAAGAAAAAATCACTTTGTTGACATTTTTTGAATGCCTGTGTTAAAGATGTCTCCAGCACAAGATGATCCAGTTATAATTGACCTCACCTGGTCTCCATCTTAGGTCCATCCAGGTCTACAGGACAGAAACCTGGGAGCTGCCCAGACTGTCCCTCTCCCCCATGCCCCTCACATACAATTTGTCACTAAATCCTGTTTTTTTTTTTAACCCTCCTACAGACCTCCTGTGTCCCACCCCTACCTTCTTTCCCACCATTAGCACTAGGCCCATGCCCCCAGCAATGGATTTCAGTTTACCATTGTGTCTTCCTGGACTGCCTCTGGCCTTCCTGACTCTGCTGACACACAGCTGCTAGTGAGATTACTTAAAATCCTGCCAAGTACCATTTCTCATGGCTTCAGATTGCTTTTGAGGCAAAGTCCCCATTGTAACCTTCCAGGCTCAGCAGACTGCTCATTGCCCTCTGTTTCTGGCTTACAGTATTACTAATCTTGTGGCTAGTTCAATTCTCTGTTGAAAGCAGGATATTGAAGTGTGCATTATTGAACTGACTATTTTGCTCTTCATTTTGGTCAGTTTTCATGCCATGTCCTTTTATTAGGTGTATATAGGCTTATAACTGTTATGTTTTCTTCATGGATTGATCCTTTTTTTATTATGAAATGCCCTTTATCCTTGTAACATTAAAAAAATTTAATGTTCATTTTGCCTGATATTGGCATAACTACTTCCTCTTTCCTGTCGTTGTGTTGACATGATGTATCTTTTTGGAGTCTTTTACTTTTCAATCTATTTGTGTCTTTGAATCTAAAGTGTCTCCTATAGACAACATGCAGTTGGACCATGTTTTTCTATCCAGTCTAAAAAACCTCTGCACTTTGAGTAGATTGTTTAATCCATTCACATTTAATGTACTATTGACATAGTAAGATTTATGTCTGCATTTTACTTTTTGTTTTCTGTATGTCTGTCTTTTTTTCCCCTTCTTTTCTGTTTTCTTTTGCATTGGTGAATATTTTCTCATGTAGCATTGAAATTTTACTAATGAATTGTTTTTACTAGTTTTGAGGTTTTCTTAGTAATTGCGCTAGGGTTCACTATATTCATCAGAATTTGGTTCAGACTTGAATTTGTATAATCAACTCCTTTGTGCCCTCTGTTCTTGATCTTGTTCTTAAGTCACATTCTCTCTGCCCTCCACATTCCCTGACCTCGTGACACTTCCCATCCCCATCTTCCCAGCCCCATCAACCCCTCTTCCATCTTGGGAGCTTGCTTGTACAACCCCTGTGCTCTGTGGACCCCACCTCTGTGGCACATATCACAGTGGCTGTCAGACACATCTCTGTGTCACTGATGCTGCCTCCTTCTCTCTGTGGACTCTAATCTCTGTGAGGGCACGGAGCAGCTTGTTTCCAGAACTGAGCAGCGGAGGGGTAAGCACATGTAGGCCTCAAAAATTCAGTCAAATGAATAAAAGGGTGGATGTGAGTAAGTGTGACTTTGTGTGTCTGCATCTTCATGTGCACATATCTTGGAATGTGTTTGTGTCTTTGCATGTTCGTGTCTGTATCAGTGTTTCTGTAGGTATGTCTGTTTTTCTGAGTGTGTTTTGCTTATATGGTTGTGTCTGTATCCACAAGTGAATATCTGTTTGTGTGCACATGTGTGTGTGTCTTTGCCACATGTGCAGTGTGGCGTGTCTTAAGTGTGCGCATGCACGCTTGCTCCTGCTCCCAGGCAAAGATCCTTTTGATGTCTCCTTGCTATGCATTTATTTTTTGACTAGTTTGTGTAGCATTTAATGATTTCCCCAAAGCTAAGCCCAGCCCCCTGAGTATTGATCTCACTGCAGTAGAGGTGACACAGGGTAATGTGGGGCCAGCCGGCAGGTGCTGCTACTGCAGAATTGGCCACCGCACCTGCCGCCTCTCCAGCCTTGATCTCTTAGGGGGAAAGCCCCTGATTGGTAGCTTGATGCGGGGGGCAGGGTGAGCTCTTGCCAGACAGATGAACTCTGCTCTCTCTAGCTGCATATGACAGCCAGGAAACTGTCCCCTCATGCCTCAGTTTTCTCATCTGTGAAATGGGGTCTTAATGTGGGAGACATGAGATCATCTCAGTGGCATGCCTGGCATACACCAGGGGCTCCACAGATGTTTTCTGGTCATCTGCTTTCATATTTGCTCCCCGGGACCTCTTACCAGAGCTGCAGGAGAGAAGATTTCAGGTGCAGCAAGGATGGAATGACTAAGAGATGCTCGTCCTTCCTGGGACCCTTTCCACGTGGCCTCTTTGGGGGCAGTCCAAGGGTTGCACTTGCGCTCTGGCGAAGGCACCATGATGCTCACCTGCAGGTACCCAGTGACATTCAGAAGCTTCCCACGGACACTCAGCATTTCTTTAGTGAGCTGGGATTCAGCCCTTCCTGGCTTCTAGGGGTCTTCCAGCTGCTTCCTTAATCTCCAGCCTCTGCTCTCTGTCCTGATGCCCTTCAGCTCCTATGCTTGGACCACTGCACTCCTGACACATCTAGCCATTATGTGTGTGCCTCCACTTCCTGGGGCAGTGCTTCCTTGCTCTTTGCAGGCTCCACCTCCTTCCTTGACCCTGGGGTGCTTCCCATGCCATCAAGTGATCCCCTGGTTCCTTGTCGGTCTCCCCCATCAGATAGCGAGCTCCTCACTCCAGGTCAGAGCTGCATTGTGTGGTGTGGTGACCATGAGGCCTGGAGGCCTGATTAGAGGTCATGTTTTAAAACTCAGCAGGAGAGCTGATGTCCCTGGGCCTGCACCTACTGGGCCAGGAACAGGGTGTGGGTTTCCCACTTCGCACATCTCCTACCTAGCTCAGGCTTCCCTGAGTGGTGAGTGGTTCCCTTCATGACCCCTGAGGTCATGGCATTAGCAGCCTCCCTCCAGGGAGCAGCTGGGCCAGTTTTATGACTGGTGTTGAGGTAATTCTGCCTTTTTGGCCTTAATGTAATGTTCCAGAAAATGGACAGAATTGACATGCCTTGGAGCTGAAAATCTAAAAAAATTTAATTTATTTTTAATTTAGTAAGCACTATGACTATGTATTTGGCATAACTTAATGCTTCATAAATACCATCATTTAAATGACTTTGTTCCCATAACAATGCTGTGGTATAAGCACTGGTACTATCCTTTGTTTTTAGAGGAGGAAGCCAGGGCACAGAGAGGTTAAATGACTTGCTCAAAGACACACAGCAGAGCCAGGTAATCTGACTGTAGACTGTGTATACAGGCTTTTTTGCCTTTTTCTGTTCACACCTGAAGTAGATATCATGTGTGTAGGAAGGCGCTACTGTATGTCCAGCTCTCCCTCTCCTCCCCAGAAGCTACCATACGTACAAGTTGGCCTCTTAGAGGTCTTATGTGAGGGTGGGTTGCTTGTAGGGGACAGAGCTGGCAAGAGTATGGGTGGGGACCAGGATTTCTGGGAGTGGGCAGTGAACAAGCAGCAGATCCTGGGAGCCAAGGGCACAGCTGGTTACCATAGCAGGAGCCAGGCCCATTTCCTGCCTTTTTCCTCCTGGGGTTGCTGGATGCTGGTCCCATAGGCCAGCAGCCTAGAAGCCTCTCTGTCCCTCAGAGGACATCCTCTGCAGCCTCCACAAGCAAGGGGATTGGTCCCATAGCCCATGGCCTACTTAGTGAGATTCATGTCTGGAAAGAAATTTTTCTCTGAGCAGTATAGCGCAGAGCAGCGTGGCGTCTTGTGCTGGGTGAGGCTGATGAGGTCTTCCGCCTCCCCGGAGAGGCAGGAGAGAAACCCCAGACCCAGCTCCTACTTTTTGCTTGGCCACCAAAGGCAGAGGACAGTCCCTCAGCCCTTGAGCTGACCCACCACCTCAGTGTCCATCTTGTATGCCCAGGGTGGTGTCCTTGGTGGGCTGGCCCAGCTGGCAACTGAGCCGAACTGGACCGAGTCTGCTTCCTGACTTGCGGCCTCAGGAAACCAAGCCATTTCACCAGGAGGCAGTGGATCTGAGCCTTGGACCCTGGGCCAGCTGCTGAGCTGGTGTGCGATGGTGCATCTCCAAGTGTGTCCTGGGTCCAAGAGAAGGGTTTGTCTCTGGGGTTTCTCCTCCGTGGTCAGCTAGTGCGCTTTGCTACACCCTTGTTCCGTCCTCACTTGGCAGACCCTAGGAGGACTCATGGGCTGTGGAGAGCCAGGGCACATGGTGGAGAGTCACGGCTTTCTTGGCAAGAAGTTCTCGTAGCTGGTAGTATTTGTCCTGCTGGGCCTCTGGGGCAGTCTGTGAGGAGAGTGGGGTATTGGGGAGGAGGCAGTCCTAGGGTGTGCGAGGGTACATCTCCATGAATGCATTAGTCACCTGCTGTACAACAAGCCACCCCCACCCCGTCCTTGTGGGCATGATGACTGTAATTTGCAGATGCCACGTGGCAGGAACAAGGATAGAGCTTAACTGCATCAGCTTGTCGCCGCTCCAAGATGCCTGGCCTTCTGCTGAAAAGGTATAAAAAGGTGACTCAACAACTCACTCACCTGGCAGGTAGTGCTGGCTGTTGACTGAACCTCAGCTCCCCGTGGTGTCTTTGTGCAGCCCCTGGAGCCTCCTTATAGTGTGGGGTGGGTCCCCAGCAAGCAGGGCGGACGGAGGAGAGCCCAGGAGTAACCTGGCCTTTGGGGGGGTGACTACCTCACTGTGCTGGTCAAGGCAGTAGCCAAGTGTGTCCTGGGTCCAAGAAAAGGTGGTCTAGACCTGCTGCTGCTGCTGCTTTTTTTTTTTTAAATTAAAAAAAATTTTTTTAGGTGTAGTTGGACACAATACCTTTATTTTATTTACTTGTTTTTGTGTGGTGCTGAGGATGGAACCCAGGGCCTCACATATGCTAGGCAAGTGCTCCACTTCTGAGCCTCAGACCCAGCCTAGACCTGCTTCTTGATGGAAGAGTGTCAAGGTCACATTACAAGAAGAGCCTAGATGGTGAGAGATGTCATGGTGGCCACTGTTTTTGAAAAGACAGCCCTGTCCAGCAAGGGTGGCGATGGTGACTAAGTACTAAGTGTGACAGGTTGTGAAGAGAGTGAGTATGATAGGAAGTGCCTGAGTAGTGAGTGACAGGTTGTCGGTGTGTGTGTGTGTGTGTGTGTGTGTGTGTGTGAGTGTGACAGTAAGTGCCTGAGTAGTGAGTGACAGATTTGTGTGGAGTAAGTGGGTTTGGCCAGGAATGGCGCAGAGGGCAGGTCTGGCTTTGCCAGTGTCCACCATGGTAGCAATGAGCCTGCTGGTGACAATTCCCAGATGCCAGCAGCACCATCTTTCTTTGCTTTCCAAGCTTTCCTTTCCAAGGGTCTTGGTGTGACCAGGCTCCTTTCAATAGGGGGCCTAGGCCTCAGCACCCTCCTTAGTGGCCCTACCTCATGCTCTGTCCCAGCCTCCTCCACCTCTCCCCCTCCTGCGGCCCCAGGCTCCCACTCCTACCCACAGCCTCCCCTTCTTCTAGAAAGAGTGACTCCCACCTCAGCAGCCTGGAAGCCCTCCAACTACTTACTTTTCTTCAAATAAAAGCAGCTAATTAACATTATTCTTTAATTATTGCCTTTATCAACAAGGGGTCTGATTTGTACCAGCAGGATAGTTGCTTTCCCTTAAACTACCCAAGTGAATGCTTCAGTTCCTGGTGCTTTTGAAATGAATTTGATGTCATCTGCCCAGAGTCACTTAATGGGGACGCCTGGGTAATGACTGAACGCGCTAACTCCGTTAGCAGCCCTGGAAGCATGTAATTTGGCCCCTCAGGCAACAGCACTTTTGAAATCTCTGGATAGTTTTGAACTCTCTGTTCTTAATTAAATATGCAATTTTTCACGGTAACCAGGTTAATTCTTTTGTGTTGTGTTGTAATACTGTTAGGAATTTTCATAGTTCTTATTAAACATTATTCAGGCATTGTGAATTCCATAATTAAAAAAAATGAAAAGAACAAAGCTTGATTCACTCCTTTCTTTTCCCTGGCTAATTTATCAAATGAATTTTGCAAATTTTTCTTTCTGTCCCCAGACAGTGTGGCAAGTGTTTTAAAGGGGAAGGATTTAATTGCCCTGTAGGGATTGGCTGGTTATGAAGGATTTGGCTGTTTGATTAGTAAACCCAGTTGGGAATGGTCTAATGCTCCATGATCTTAAAAATTGTCTGATTGTACCCTCTCCAAGGAGGCCTCGCTTTTCGTTATGTAGAGCATCAACTTCACACAAGTGTGATTATTAGGTAGTGAGGAAGGGGAGAGAGAAAGATCTGACTTTAAATTGGGGATCTTGGGAGATTTTTACCCCCATCTCCCTAGCTGGGGAGGAAGGGAGAGAACAGAAGAGACAAGAGAGATGGAGTCAGAGACAGAGACACACAGAGATATAGGCAGAGGCAGAGAGACAGAGACTACCGTTCTCAGAACTCCGGCACTAGAGAAGATGGAGGGCAGCGGAGGGGTGGGACCTGAGGGGACCTCTGCAGCTTTGCGCTTCCGCTGAGCGTGCTGGGTGGTGCATGCCCTGTGTATTAGGTCAGGGGCCCCTGAAGAAGGGGGCCTAGGCAGAGGCAGCCGGGCCCTCATAGTGAGGGAGCAAGGCCACTGTCTTCTAGTAGCCCCACTTTTGCCTTAGTTTCTCCCTTTACAAAATGGGGCAAGTGACTTTCAACCTCTTCCTACTTTCCTGTGTCCTCTCTGTATCCTAGAGGTGGGGAGGGTAATTAAGTAGGACAGGGAGGCAGGACCCAGGTCCTGCAGGGCCTCTAGGGCCATGGGAGGGGCTGGGGTTTTCCTAAAGGCAAAGCCCCTTAGATAGTGGAGGAAGAAGAGGGTAACTTGAGAGGGGTGTCACCAAAGGGCTGGGGGTCTCAGGTCTGGACAGGAATGAACCAGAAGAGGTCTTTGTGCCAGACTCTGGCTGCTGAGCCCTGACCTTGGATGGTCAGGCCAGAGGACTCCATGCAGAAGGGATCCCTTGGAAATTGGCAGGAGGTGACAGTGTCTCAAGTTAGATCACAAGGCAATGCCCCTCCTTGATGCCGAGTTAAAGCCACAAGGCTAGGACCCTCCGCACTGCCCTGAAAGATGTTTATTGAAAGTCTAAATCAGGCCACCATGCCCTCCCCTCAACTTGAAGGCCTTCATTGGCTCCCCATCGCTCATAGGATGAAGTCCAGGCCTTGCCATGGTTAGCTGATCGTCCTGATGGCCTCCTACTCCCTTGCCTGCCTGCACCATCTCATCTCACTGGACCTCCTCCTCCTCAAGTCCCCATCTAGACTCAGACTGCTACCTGGCCCCGTATCTCATGCCCTCTTACCTCCTGGCCTTCGTATATGCCACCTGTCTTTATCACTCATCCTTTGGAAGTCTCCTGAGCCTTCTGGCTGGATAAGGGGCTCCCTTTAATTACACCCCAGTTTGCTTGCCTGCCCTTTTTATTTTAAGATCCTGTGTGTAGCTTTTGTGTCTTCTGTGTTGGCGCTAGTCTCAAGCATGGAGCTTGGCACATCTTAGATGCTTAGATGTCAGTGGCACCCTGCTTCTACTCCCAGTTTTGGGGAGCAAGGATCTCAGCTCCTGAGCTTATTGGACATCCAGCAGAAGATGGGGTTCTTATTTGGTTTGAGAATGCTGAGAGGGATAGAATCCACTTCCCCTAGGTGCTGCCCCACTTAACCTTGCAGCTCCAGAAGGTTCTGTTGTCTCATGAGGAGGAGACAGGGCCACTTCTCCAAGGGCCAAGGAAAGTTCAACTGTTGGGGCTGCCCTGAGAAGCAGAAAGAGGGGAGATGAGCCCCCTCTTCCTTCCTCATGTCAGCTCAGCTTAATCCTCTAGGTAACCAGGCACCGGGGATGAAGAGGAAGGTACCTTTCCTCCCAAAGGGAAGTAAGGCTTTAGGAGGGAGGGAGCAGTGACACCTGCTCCCCCCAGCTTCAGGATGCTGGGACAATAGGACCTCTGGCCTGCCCTGTGGACCCTTTCCCTGGACCAGCTGTGGAAGACTTCCCTACCGCATAGCCATAAGAAGGCCACTCCTTGGTTGGTGAGCTGCTACTTGGCCACCTGCAGGCCCAGAGCATCCTCAGGTGCCTGCCCACAGGTGAGCTTTTGCGCTCACACACACATACATACCCCCCTCCAATACACACACACACACACACACACACACACACCCTGGGTCCCCATGCCTGTGTTTCCTTTGCTTCCTTTTTCTTTTGGGGATTTGAGGTGGGAAGGGAGACAGGCCATGGAAGGATTTTCAGGGAATCTCACAACTGCTAGGGAAAGAAGGGATTTTAAAAACTCATTTTTTGTTATCAACGTTGCGTCACCAGTTACTGGAGGGCTGAGCGTGGGAGGAACTCGCCCTCACTAGCCAGAGCATTCCTGGGTTCCCTCTGCCTCGTGTGCCTCACTTGCGCCTACTGACTTCTGCTTTGGCCCTTTGCAATGTCTCTGAACAGGAGTCCACCCACCTAATGTTCCACTAGGCGAAGGGGTCGCTGGCCCTGCCCCAGGCCTGTCCTGGGGTTTTGCTTTTAAACAGCACTGCATTCTCCTTCCACATATTGGTCCTGCTCTCAGGGTGGAGAGCTGGCCCAGAGCCTGGCCTCAGCGTCAGGCACACAGTGCCCCTGGACCTTGGCTTCCTTTTCTATGGAATGGGCACCCTCTTGACCTTGCTCAAGGGCAGGCAAACTTGCCTGATGCATTTAGCCCTGGGCGAGCACACAGTAAGCTGGACCGGGTGGCCGCCTCAAGTGGCCCGGCAGGCCTGTCTTCCCAGCACCATGTGTCCTTGCTTCACCTGTGAACGAACGTGGATGGAGGTGCTTGTCTCTGCTGATGCTAGTGTGGGTGTTCCTTGGGGGCTCCCGCATGGATACAGGTGTGTGCATGTGCACCCACGTAGACACACTCAGATTCACATTCAACACCCGTGCTCAGAACCAAAGGGAGTACGCAGGCCCTCAATGGAGTTTCCATGAGCATTTTTATTGTGATGAAATATTTATCTGGAGCTTGTGATATGAAGGTGGCACTTCATGGATAGAACACTGTCAGTATAAAAGGCCCCAGAAGCTGTGGACCCAGCTCAGCAAACAGGTAGATGGCATCGAGGACACAGAGCAGGCAGGGAGGCTCGAGCCAGGGCGTGCACTCAGCCTGCCCATCAGTGATCCACTCAACAAGTTTTACCCAGCATCTGCTAGGTGCCCATGCCTGGGCCATGTGCTCAGAATGCCCGGGGATCAAAATGGACATGCTCTCTGCCCTCATTGTGCTTTTGGTCTCCATGGTTTTTAGAAGTAAAATCACTTAAGAGACTGACATTAATCAAATCATCACATATTTGAAATTGTACACCCTGCTAAGGGCAACAAGGAAAATGAAGTGGGAATGAGGAGCTTGTATAACAGGTACCAGATTTTGTTTGGAAGTCAGGAAAGGATTTTGAGTTAGCCAAATTATGTGAGGTCATGACAGTGCACACAGAGAAAGCATGTGCAAAGGACCTGAGATGGGAGAAAATACCTCTGGTTCCAGGAGGTGAAATGCAGCAAGTGTGGCTGGATCATAGGAAGGGTGTACAGGGCCCACACAAATGGGGCTTGTACCAGGTCCTGCGAGGTCTTTATCCTGGACAGAGGGAGATAGTGGCTGTGGAGGTTGGGAGAATAGAAGAGGAGGAGCTTTAGGGGGTTTGAGGACTCCAAGCCTGGGGTTGGATAGGGAAGCTCGGCTCCTTCCACTGCTGTCCTGTGGCTCAGGACTGCAGGTCTGGACCCTGCGGACCTTCAGGAGATTCACCAGTTTATGGGATGCAGCAGGCCAGCATAGGGACAGGAATGAAGTGCTTTCCCTGGGCAGATGGGAAGGGGTAGGGGTGGGCCTCGCCATGTTCAAGTATGCTTTTCTGCCATTTATTATTTACCTAGGGGCTTGTGAAAAAGAGAAAGATCCAAAAAAGGGGGGGGGAGGAAGAAGAAAACAACCCCCTCCCCCCATCTAACATTGCTCCAGGCGCGCAGCCCGAGGGAACAAGTATTTTCTTCTCCAATATTTGTGCATGTGTGAGTGAGGAAGGCTGTGCTAAAGCTTGGGGGCTGCTGGGATGGGGACGCTCTCGGGTGCCCCTGCAGCTCTGGTGAAGACTGGCACAGTGGGGCCTGAGCTCTGCAAGATGGGGTTGGGGGGCTCTGCTCCTCATCAACTTTGCATTCCAGGTACCCCAGTGTGGTGTGCCTCGGGGGCTGGAGGGTCTCAAGAGGGCTGGAGGGTCTCAGGCAGGCTGGTGTGTGGCCTGGTGAAGCTCCCCAATGAGAGGGTGGGAGCGGGGATTACGGGGGGCTTTGTCGGCCACCCCCGCACAGTGACATTGCCTGCCTCACACGTTCTTATTAGCATCGTAATCGCTCCAAAATACTGATTCATTATCGCACTCTGAGCTGCAGGCTGAGGCAGTGGGGTTTAATGGTTCCACATGAGCCATTCTGGGCTGTTGAGTAAATATTGCTCATTCTGAAAAATGGAGTAAATGTGTGTTTATGTTGTCGACGAGCGAGGAACCAGCCAAGCAGGTAGTTGGTGTCTGGGTCGGCGCCAGGTGAGGTGCTGGGGGACACGAACACACACTTTCTGAGACCGGTCCAACTCAGGTCTGGCTGCCACAGAAACATTCTGTTGAATGTGGAGGTTGGCATCAGGAAAGGGGTGTCACCCCAAGATCAGGGTAGAAGGCACCTCATATTTCCAGGCTCAGGGAGCAGATGGAAAAGGCCTAGGGCTTTCCGAGCTTGTGTGGACATGCGGGTTAATCTGAACAGGAGGGCTGGGGACTCTATAGACTGAGGAGATGGCTCCCATGGGAAGGATGCCTGTTTGAGGGCTCAGCTCCAGGCCCCTGTTCTGCCATTGGCTAAATGTGGGTACCCAGGCAAGTTTCCTGACGCCTCTGTGGCCTCAGGTTTCTCATCTATAAAGTGGGACGGTGACAGATCTTCCCTGTAGGGTTGTTGTTGCATTTCAACAATCACACGCTTAGTACATTGAAACAGTGCCCTGGGGAGGGGGAAATAGTGGCTGGGAGCAAGATTCAGGGGCGGAATAGGAGAAGGCTTGGTGGGCTCTGAGCTCTCAGGGGCTCTTTGAAGTGCCAGTGGAAGCCCTGGACCTCTCTTCAGAACTGTGATAGAGACAGTACTTTGCATATGACTTCAGGGGATTGCAGGATTCCCCAAATCTAGCCACGTGTCCCAAGCTGGGAGCTAATTTCCACTGTGGAACACTTTGCTGTGAGGTGGAAGGAGGCATAAGATTTGGAAAATCCTAGAACTTGGTTTTAGCTCAAGGCCTGGGTTTCTCCTGACTCTAGTACAGATTTGCTATGTCCAGTTAGGCAAGTGAAGACCCATTTGATCCTCTGTCTTACACCTGATGTCAAGGTCTTTGCCTAGAAAGGAAAGAGCTCGGCCTATATAAAACATTGGGCCCGGTGCCTGGCACACTGTAGGCACTCAGGAAATATCATTGTCATTCCTCTTGGTTCAAGACCCAGGAGATGCTGGGTGTGGATGGGGCCTTGCATTTGCTTTTAGAGTCTGATTATAATCATTACATTTCATGGAATTCTTGGTTCTGATCCTACTGTTGTTTATTGATTCTCGAACAAGGTGGACCAGGACCCCGTGTGTTTTGTAATTTTGGATTGAGAGGTCATTTTAGGTAGGATTGTGTCCCTGTGAATTTTGTGTGACCTGGGTTGATCTGAGTGCCAGAAGTCAGCTGGATAGTAAATATTTTTGGCACTGCAGTCTACGTACATACAGCCTCTTACATAACTCCTCAACTCTGCCATGTGCAGAAGCAGCCATAAAGAATACATAAACCAAGGAGGGTGGCCAGATCTGACCCACGGGCAGATAACGATTTAGCCCAAAGGTCGTGTTTTTTCACCCCTGTCCTAGAGATTTTGTATTTGCTTTTGTTTAATACCCAAACTGCATTATCAAGCAAGAATGATTTTTAAGGTTAATTTCTTGGCTGAGAGCAGTAATCTCAAAGTGTGGTCCATGGACCAGCAGCATCAGCATTTCCTGGAAATTCTTTGATATGTGAATTCTGGAGCTTCCATCCAGATCTACTGAGTCAGGACTCAGGGTGGGACTGGGACCCACCAATCTATTTAACATGCTGTCTGGGTGATTCTTATGCTCACTTGAGTCTGAGAACTCCAGTGGTGGTATACCCCATCTGAAGTCCAGGCCCCTGGGAGTATAGACCCATGGTGACAAATTCTCAACCAAGTCTTCTTCCTGGTTTTCTGACCTCAAATCAGGGCTGAGACTGACCACGCTGGTCTTTGTCCAGCGCCAGTGGACAGCAGGCTCAGGTTTACTGCCAAGATGGGCACCTATCCCCTGCTTCTCTGCAGAGGGCACAGAAGTATCAGTTCTCCCACTTGGTGCTCTGATTTTGAGTTTCCTTGTCCATTTTGACTGTAGATTTTTCTCGCTTTCTTATGAGCTGACCTACATATATAAGGGACACTGGTCTACTTGGTCCAGTTTTTCTGGGTGTTTTGTAGCACAAGCACTTCAAGTTATGTTAGCCTGCATGTTACCAGATACAGAGGCCCTTTCACTGAATGAAAAGTTGAGTTTCTCCCTTAGAATCCTTCTTTAGTATGTCTGACAATCCCCTGGCTTCTTTGGGGACCTGATACTGGTCACTTGCCCAGAGGTCAGAGACCACTTTGTCATTCACAGGGATTAGAAAAGGAACACGTCTTAGGAGTCTCTCCCCCATTACCTTTGCCCAGAGCTTGAGCCCAGTTCCATAGTATTTGTTGAGCACCCTCTGGGTGAGGGTCTTCACGCTATCCAAGTTAATAGGTGTCTATAGTAGAGCATGCCACCCCATGGTCTTTGTACCTAGAGATCTTACTCTATCCCAGTCTCTTCCATTCTAGGGGAATTTGTCTCCCTTAAGGGTTTATCTTAGGGGGCTATAATGGAGTCAAGGGTTAGGTTAAGAGCACTGGATTTGAATTCCACTTGGAATCATGTCCAACACCCAGCTCTGCCTCTTACAAGCTGTATGATCTTCACAAGCCCCTGTACCTGTCTGAGCATCAACTCTTCCACCTATAAGATGGGGTGACAGAGGGTCATTGTAAGGATCCAAGGAGATCATTGACACAGGGCATTTGGCAAGCTCTAGATCCACTGAGTGCTCCTCTTTGTGACTAGAATGACCCTGCTTCCCATTACAGTGGGCTTGGAGAAGTCAGGCTGCAGAGGTGGGCAGCCTTAGGTTTTCATGAAACAGCAAACTCAGGCTGTGGGCAGGAGGCCATAAAGTAGGTGCACCTTTTGGTATCTGCCCTGCAACCCCCATTCCTGTAGTGGCCTTCATACTTCCTGTGCCTTAGGTCAGACATGTGACTCAACCCAAGGAGACAGGGAGCAGGTGATTCTAGGCCTGCATCCCCATCACAACAGAGATTGATCTAAAGGGAAGTCACATGACTCAAGCTGGGCCAATCAGAGAATTCCCTGGGATTTTTCAGTTGGGGCAGAGTAGGGAAGTCTCTGTTTTCTCTCTAGCTAAGGTGCTGGAAGGAAGAAAGCCTGGAGCTGCCTAGACCAGGGTTACAGACAGCTTCATGGGGGACACAGTGAAACCAGCCTGCAGAGAGAAGTTGAGAAAGAAAGAACCCCGTGGGAGTCCTCCCGGAGGCTACTATGCTTATTTAAGCTCTTCAGATTAAGTTTCTGTTATCTATAATCAAATGCTCCCCAAACATGACCCCAGTGGAAGGTTTGGGAACTCTTGACCACTCCATTCTTTCTGGCCAAATTTCTACAAAGTTGTATAAGACATATGTCCAATCTGCCACCTGGCCTTCCCTGTTGTTGGAAGAATGATATTGAAGACTAGGGGACAAAGGAGGGTCACATGAAATGCCAGGACACTGGTCCCTTGCAGAACTTTGGCTTGGTGGGTGGGTTCCATTCTCTGGGTGTCATTCTTTTCAGAAAAACCTGTCTGGTTCACTGAGCCTGGGTTTCTCCCACTTTTTTTTTTTAATATTTATTTTTCAGTTGTAGTTGGACACAATATTTTTATTTTATATTTTTTTATGTGGTGCCGAGGATCGAACCCAGAGCCTCGCACATGCTACGAAGTGCTCTAGTGCTGAGCCACAACCCCAGCCCCGGGTTTTCCCCACAGATGCTTGTAGTCTCCCAGGTCTCCCTCAGCCTGCCACACCTGATGTGCAGCACAGCTCTCCCCCATTTAGTTTTGATCTCAAAAAAGATCATTTTGAAGAAGATGGTTCCGTGAACAGTTTATCTGAATGCCACTTTTTTCTAATTTTGCCAGAGTTGCTCTTTCCCCCATCTTCCTTTTATTCCTTTCTTGGATTTGCACTGGGGTTGGCTTCCTCGAACCAAAATAACTCTCACAATGCTCGGGAAAAGTGCTTCCTGTGGATGAGTGACATCCGCATAAAAGCCAGCAAGCTGGCCGATTTCTGTCCTTTGAAGACGCTTGTCAGCGAGTGCCGTGGTGAAGTGTCAGGCGTCACCCAGGGTGACTGTGGAGACGCCTGCAGCAGTGAGCTTTTTTCCAGAAAGCCTTCAGCCCAAACTTTGGGCTCTCCAGGGATGCAGGAACAGCATCCACATTCTGCAGAGATGAAAGGCGAGGCTGGCTGGAGCAGCTGGCGTTTGCTCCTGTCCCAGCAGGGCCCTGCAGCGGTGGCTTTGTAGCTCACCTGCTCTGTTCTCACAGTTCAACTCTGTTATGCCTATGCCGGGCCTGGCAGCTCCAGGAAGACCCTCCCAGACAGGGCACTGGCAATGTCCCACAGCTCCCCATGGGAGAGGAGGGCAGATCTCAGGGCTGAGAATATAGCTCTGGAGTCAGACTTGGTCTGGGTTCAAATTCCAGCTCTGCCATTCTCACTGAGCCAATCGTGTCACTTCTCTGAACATCAGTTTTTCCACCCATGGAATGGAGTTGTTGAGTTTAGCAAAGATATATAGATTCTTGACAAATAGATAGGTGCTTAGCCTGTGCCTCACACATAGAAAGTGCTCAGTAAATCGCAGCTGCTGCGCGCCTCTCCAGATTCGCCCCGCTAACCTCCCTAACCAGTGCTGAGGTTAGTGCAGCTTCCAGAGTATGGCACTGCCTCCTGCCCCACATGGCGTCTCCCTGCTTGTAGCAGCTGTCCAGGCTTGGTCTATCCTATGGGCTCCTGTTTGTCTGTCAGGCGTCACTTCTGTGAGGCTCTTAGTCGGCAAGCCTTCTACCCCAAGGTGAACCAGAAAGAAAGGCCTGGGGTGTGTGCACGTGTGTGTAACTTAAACAACAGGAAATGGTTTTCTCACAGTTCTGGGTGCAGTGAGTTGGAGATGAGGACACGGGCAGGCATGGTTCTACCTGAGCATCTCCTGGCGAGCAGAGGCTGTCTTCCCTCTGCCTGGGTTGGTTTCTTGATCTCCTTTTCTTACGAGGACATTAATCAGATTGGATCAGGGCCCACTATAATGATCTCATTTTTACCTTAAACACCTCTGTCTCCAAATATAGTCAAATTCTGTAGTATTGGGTGCCAGGACTTTGACATAGGAATTTGGTGGAGGCCTGCACAGTAAGGCCAAACCAAAAACTAGGTCACCATCCCTAGGTGTGCTCCTAGACAACATCTGCATGGGCTTCAGTCCCTGAAGGACCCTGAGCATGGGCCATGTTCCAAGACCCAGCATGGCCTCTCCTGGTGTCCTCCACACAGACTGGAGGGGAGGGGATGATGGCTTCATGGGGAACGCCTGCCTTCCCCTGCCTGAGGCCTAGGCACCCACCCCTGCGTGATGCCTGCTGCCTTCTGGTCTCACATGGAGCTTGTCTGTTAGCTGCCCGCAGCAACCTTGCTGGAGTCTCAGGTACCCAGGGAAGGATGGGAATAGACCACTTGAGTGAACCTGCATTGAGGGAGTCTCTCACACTGCAGCCCTTGGGGGCTTCAGAAAATCTCTTAGGACCACAGAAGATTAAGAACTTTTGTTAACCCTGTGTAGACTGGCATATCTGTTGAAGTTAACGAACCTACCCTGACACATGGTCATCACCCCAAGTTCATAGTCCACATGAGGGTTCCCTTGGTGTTGTGCATTCTGTGAGTTTGGACAAGTTCCTAATGAGACATGCCTGCCGGGACAGAGTCGCACAGAGTGGCCTCCCTCCCTTGGAAATCCCCTGTGTTCTGCTTTTTCATGTCCCCCCACCCCTTGGTGCCACCCACTCATCCTTTGACCCTCTCCAAAGTTTCATGTTTTCCAGAATGCCTTGTGGTTGGGTGTTTTGTTTTCCTTTGTGCTGGGGACCAAACCCAGTGCCCTGGGCATGCCTGACAGCATGGTGGCTCAGGGCTGCGCCTCGCTGGACTGCTGTCCAGTTGCAGTCATACAGTAAGGGGCCTTTTCAGATTGGCTGCGTTCACCTCGTGCTGAGCGTTTAGGGTTTCTTCATGTTTTATCAAGGCTCATAGCTCATTTATTAAAAGCACCCAGTAACATCCCATTGTCTGGAGGTACCACAGTTTCTTTTGCCGATCGCCTTCTGAAGGGCATCTTGGTTGCTTCCAAATTTGGCAGTTATGAATAAAGCTGCTATAAATATCTGTGTGCAGGTTTTTGTGTGGACATAAGTTTTCAGCTCCTTGGGTAAATACGAACGATTGTGATACTGGATCATATGGTAAGAGCATGTTTCATTTTGTAAGAGACCGACAGACCGCCTTCCAAAGTGCCTGTGCCATTCTACATTCCCACCAGCAGCAATTGAGAGTTCTAGTCCTTCTGTATCCTCTCCAGTGGTCGTTTTTCTCAACATTCTGGATTTCATCCATACTAACTTATAGGTATATAGTGGTATCTCATTGTCATTTTAATTTGCATTTTCCTGATGACATTATGCAGAGCATTTTTTCCTATGCTTGTCTGCTTATGATGCATATCTTCTTTGGTGACTTATCTGTTATAGTCTTTGAACTATTTTTTAAATTCGATTGTTTGTTTTCTTATTGTTGCATTTTGGGGGTTCTTTGTATATTTTGGATAGAAGTCTTTGATACGATGTGTCTTTTGCCAGTATTTTCTCCCATTCTGTGGTTTATCTTATTCTCTTCTCTTTTACAGAGAAGGTTTTAATTTAATGAAGTCAAGCTTATCAAGTATCTCTTTCATTGATCATGTATTTGATGATATCTAAAATGTCAGCACCATGTCCAAGGTTATCTAGTCTTTCTTCTGTTATCTTCTAGGAGTTTTATAAAAGTTATGCTTCATACACTTAGGTCTATATCCATTTTGTTGATTTTTTTTGTGAAGGGTGTAAGGATGTGTCTGTATTGATATTTTTACATTTGGATGTCCATTTATTCCAGCACCATCTGTGGAAAAGACAGAGAGATGTCTTTGCTCCACTGTACTTCCTTTGCTCTTTTGACAGAGATTAGTTGATTATGTTTATGTGAGTCTATTTCTGGGCTCTCTATTCTGTTCCATAACGTATTTTTCTGTTCTTTCTCCAATACCACACTGTCTTCATTACTCTGGCTTTATAATAAGTCTTAAAGTCTGGTAGTGTCAGTCCTTGACTTTGTACTTCTCTTTTAATATTTTGTTGGCTGTTCTAGGTCTTTTGTTTTTCCATATAAACTTCAGAATGAGTTTGTCAATATGCACAAAATAGCTAGCTTGGATTTCAATTGGAATTGCATCGAGTCTATATATCAAGTTGGGAAGAACTGACATCTTGACAATATTGAGTCTACCTGTCCATGAACATGGACTGTCTCTCTACCTTTTTAGTTCTTTGATTTATTCATTAGTTTATGGCGTTCTTCATATAGGTCATGTACATATTTTGTTAGAGTTAGCCTTGCTTTGTTTATGTAGTATGTCTATCCCCATGTTTGTGTTCATATCAAGAGCTCATGCCCCTCCCCCTGGGGACTCTCACCCCATACAGGTGAGTTCCTCTGTGTTTATATGACTCCATTCATCTCTCTCTCTCACAGCACGGTGCTTACTGTGGTATCTATTTTGGGGGAAACCCCAGGAGCACAGGGACAGGCAGGGACATTAATGGTGGATTTAGCACTAGGTAAACCAGCAGGAAGCTTGCGGGGCTAGGGGGCGAGTGGTGCCAGGTAACTGGGGAGACCTGGCCTTGCCCCAGCTAGATCAAATCAATTTAAACACTGGGATGGGCAGTGGAGACACTCAACTGCGGGCTGACTGTGACCTTAGGCCTGCTCCAGTGTAGATCCTGGTTGTCTTCATGTCCTTTCCCTAACCTATCACGACTGCAGGCTCCTTGAGGGCAGGGACGTTCCGCCCTTCTGTGTCCTGCACTGGGGCCAGCAAATTTTTGATGAATGAATAACTGCATTTGCTATCACTCTACTCATTCATGAGAAAAAGCAAGTCATGTTCAGTGAGGTAGTTATAGAAGAACAGACAAAAAGAAGAAAATAAAAACCCACTTCTGAGATAAAAAATCACAGTTTCATTAGAACTTTGTTGTGGGGAGCCATTCTCGCATGTGATTGGGCACCTCCCTGATTGGGTGTGAGGCATTCTGGCCAAACTGTGTCGGAGCTATCCCCACCCTCTCCAGGTGCGAGAGCCTGTCTGGGGGGGTGTGACTGACCATTGACCCTGAGACCAATCACTGACCCTAACCTTGGAATGCTGCTCCCCTCGACCTTCATTGGATGGAATTTTCCCCTGAATTTCTTGTTCCCCAATAAAAGGCCACTCCCTGGCGTGCTCGCTCTCTCTCTCCTGCGAGTCCTGAGTAAGCCTTGCTGCCCCACCGGGTGGTTCGAGGTGAGAGCTAGAGGGAGGGCCGTCTCGGACCTGGTCAAAGAAAAAGGTAATTGAGTCTGTGTGTTTATTTTGATCTCACTAGTTAACTTCTATGCTACGAACCTCTTGTATGAAACCAGCGTGCTGGCCACGCGGTGGACTTTGTCAACATGTAACAAGCATGCAGAAAAGGACACAGAGTATGTGTGTTCTGCTTGGTTAACTGTCACCAGCTGAACATCCCTGGGAACCCAGAAGCCCCTCTTCGTCCTTTCCATGCTGTTGGCCACCACGCCCAGGGGGACTTGCATGACAACTTCTGACAGCTCAGACCAGTGTTGCCTGCTGGGAACCAGCCAGCGTGTTGCCCAGCGTGTCGCGAGGTGTCTGATCAGCACAGTGCTCTAGGGACTCACTGGTGCCATGTGGCACTGCAGTTCATTGGCTCTCCAGCTGCCCAGTATCCTGTTGTCTGGTGAACACAGTTGCTCAGCCATTCCTGGGGATGTCACTGGGGTGGCTTCCAGTCTGGGGCTCCTACCAACTGAGCTGGTTGGAACGTTGGTGTGTGAGTGTCTCTTAATACACAGGGACACACAGTTTTCTTGGGCATGAGTCAAGTTTTTCAATCACAGCACACTGGCATTGGGGCTAGGTAATTGTGTGCCCTTGCAGTGTAGGATGTTTAGCACTTCTCCTGGTCTCTACCCTCTGGTTGCCAGTATCATCCCCCAAATTGTGACAACCAGCGGTGTCTCCAGGGACTGCCAGTGTTCCCTAGCAGATGGATAGAGTTGCCCCTGGCTGACAACCACTGTGTGTATTAAGGCGTGAACTTGCTGGGTTGGTGGGGTGGGGGGCATGTGTGGAGCTTTAGTATAGGAGCTTCCAAGTGGCTTTCCAAAGTGGTCAGACCATCTCTGCCAGCCATGTGTGACCTTCAAGTCATCTTTAATGCACTGGTGTTAATTTACCTAAGTGTGGAATGTATTGGGCTTAAAATATCATTCCACTTCACACTAGATGCACGATCTAAACTCATATATATTTTTCTTTTTTCCGCTTTTTTTAGTTGTAGATGGATACCGTACCTTTATTTTATTTGTTTGTTTGTTTATTTATTTATTTATGTGGTGCTGGGGATTGAACCCAGTGCCTCACGCATGCTAGGCAAGTGCTCTACCACTGAGCCACAATCTTGCCCCTTGGTCTCATATATTTTATCATTTCTTCTTTTGATTAGAGAGCAATAAGGTCTTAAGTCCCCTTGTCTCAGGGATCTGACTTCCTTAGTTTAATACCTGGCTCTGCCTTTTTCTAGAGATGTGACTTTGGCTAAGTGGCTTCACCTCTCTAAACCTCAGTTTCCTCATCTGTAAAACAGGGACTCTAACACTGCCTGCCTCAATTATTTGGAGGACTACATGAGTTGATATCTGTGAGGCATGTGGAACTGGCACTTGGCCAGTATTATGCTATTATGATCCAATTTAGTGGCTATATAATATTCCTTCCTGTGGAAGAGCTCTGGTTTATTTCAGTCATCCTTTGGTGCAAGGTCGTAAATGGCTTTCAGTTTGCGCTGCCAGATTTAGGAAGGAAGGAAGGAAGGAAGGGAGGGAGGAGATACCCAGTTACATTTGAGTTTTAGATGAACAATTGTTTGTATAAGTATGCCCCATACAATATTTGGGATGTACTTATACTAAAATATAATATATGCATTGTTTATATGAGGCAAAATTATGTATTTATCATATCAAATCTGTGCCTCTTGTGTTTTATCTAGCAATTCTTTGAATTCTGTCTCTTCTGAAAGCCACTAATTGGCTTCCTGGAAGCTGAGTCTTCACCTACACAAACTGTTTCCCAAACTTGGCTTCTTATATGAGTCACCTGGGGGCTTGTTAAAGTGCAGAATTCTGGCCCCACCCCAGGTGTCTTGAAATCCAGTTCCAGAGGCTGGGCTTAGACTGAGGTTTTCTCTAAGGCTCCAGGTGATTCCAAGCCAAACTTAGGAGTGAATTCCCGGGGTGAGCCATGAGGTTGGGGTGCGCTGTGGTAGAACAGGGCACTTGCCTTTCTTTACTGGGACCCTGCTGCCCCCGATCTTCAGCATGGCCCAGGGACTGAGGGGCAGCTCAGCACCTGCCCTAGCCTTTCAGGAAGAGGCATCTGAACTTTGGCATCGAGGGAAAGGTGGGGTGTGGGCACGGAACCTGCTGCATTGATTGCAGCTCTTGGAAGCCCGTCACGAGGAAAGCACAGCAGTAAACAGTCGGCAGCGGCCTGCAGCTTGGAGAGCCCGGCTGGGCCGTTCAGGGGCTGGCTAGGTCTGGCTTCTGCTTTCTAGGACAAGGTGCTCCTCGGGCCCAGGCCTGAGGTCTCCTGATGAGACCCACGGACAGGCCAGGTAAGGTTGGGCCAGCTAGAGGCAGGTCCTTGTGCTCCCAGAACGGCCCCCTTCATCCTGTCCCTGCCTGGCCAGAGCCCCAGGGATTTAATGTCCTTCTTCAGACCCCACTGGCTTTCTCTGGACCAGGCCTGGCCATCCAGGTGCGGGGGGAGGCAGTAGACTGAAGAACCCACAGTAGTCCACCTGAGCCCTGCCCACAGAAGCAGCTGCTTCAGGGGGCAGCTCTGATTTTACTTTCTCACTCCAGTGGCACTCCTGGAGCCACCAGGCCTCAGCCAGCCGGACAGGGCAACCCCATCTGTGCAGAGTAGCCCACAACATGACAGCTTAGATGGATCAATATGATCAGGTCGAGGGGCCTTCGGAGGAGGATTCTGCTTTGAGGAGGGGTCAAAGGGCTTAAGACTTAGAGACCCAGTGTTATTGAAGAGCAGACTCCTGCTGGCCCAGAGGGTCTGCTGCATGGGATCAGCTTCTTCTGCTCTCGGGATGCTCTGCAGGCAGCTTAGGTTGAGGTGGGCCCGGGCCGCCCCTAGCCTTGTGGAGGTCCTCCTGGAGTTGGAGCAGCATGGGGTTGTGGGAAGGGGATGTTCGCTCTCCTCTATATCTGCCTCCAGCAGCCTGTGCTGGGCACTGACATTTTGTGGAGGAGAGCCCATTAGACCAGTATACTTATTTGTAATGCTTTATTTATTTATTCGCGCACTTACTGTAGGCCAGGCATCTTTCTAAACTGAGAGAATAGAATTGAGAGCAAGCCAGACGGAGTTCAAAGGCCTCATTATTTGCCCTTATTTGGGAGGAACCCAGGACTTGGAGAGGCCAAGTGTCTTGCCCAGGGTCACTCAGCAAGAGGCCCCCCTGCAGATTTAACTCTTATTGGCAAATGATCCAAATAGTATCCATTGGACCAGGCAGGAGGCTGAGACTGAATAATAATGAAAGTGGTGATAGCCAGCATTAGTTCAGGGCTTACCCTGTGCCCAGCACTGAGCTAAGTGGATTCCACAAAGTTAGTATTCTTATCCCATTTTTAAGTTGGAAAAAGCTCAGAGAGGGGTATTCACTTTTCAGAGTCACACAGCTAGTAAGTGGCAGAGCTGGGCTTTGAACCCAGGACTTTGGATTTCAAACACAACCATATATGTATATACATTCTGGGGTCCCCACTAGCATCTCGTGTCCTGGAGCATCAAATTGGAATCATTATTGTTAAAAAAGTCAGGCACTCAGTGGGAGCATGTGCAGTTGAGCAGGATGCTAATCGGAGGCTAACTTTATCAAGGACTCCTCCAAGGAGCACTGCGCACCTGGCAGAGTAATAGCAGGAAGGTCAACGCCTGCAGCAAGAGGTGCTCTTGGTTGAGCATTCAGGTAACTCCCTGGTGCCCCCCGAGACGTCGAGATGACTGAGCCCAGCTGTTACATTGCTCCCATTTGATGGGTGAGCAAACCAAGGCTGAAGGCGGCCAAGTCCCAGGCTGGCAGGTCAGGAGGTAGACTGGACTCGGATCCAGATTCTGTCACCCACTCGGCTCACAAAGCCTTGGTTCTCCCGGAGCTGCTCTGAGGAGCCCAGGGTGGCTCAGCCTGGTGGCTCAGCCTGGTGGCTCCCCCTCCTCTCTTCTGTCACTCAGCAGACAGCCCGGCCTTCTCCTGGTTTCCAGGCTGCTGCCAGCCCTGCCTGCACTTTCCATGTCCCCTCCCCAATCCTTTCTAATTAGGCCAGCTGAGCACAGGCCCCAGATCACCGTGCCAGGGCTGGCCTCGCTGCCTCTGGGTTTTCTGCTCGCTTAGCAGGACGGAAACTTCACTGTGGATGGGTGTGTCCTTTAAAAAAGGATAGGGAGAGAGCGAGAGAGACCACCTTTCTTTACCCTTGTTGTATAAAATATGACTTTTAACGAGTCTTTAATTCAAGGTCAGAGAGTCTGGACGTTGTGGAGAAGGCCCGTTGCCCCGCTGAGTCCCACTAGACACACAGACTGCAGTGGGTGGCTGTTTTCAGCGGTCCCATTGCAACAGAGCCGCTCCTCGAATGAGGAGGTGAAATATTTGTGCTGACCACATTGCCTGTTCTTGTTTGCAAAATGCTGCCGTGCCCCCTGGTCTTTATTTATTCGTTCCTTTTCTGAAGTTCAAGGGAAATAATTTATTAACCTGGGAATTAGAAATCTCTTTCCCCATCCCCTCTGTCCTCCAAGGCCCGAGCCAGCCTGCTTGCCCTGCTCGGGGAGCCGAGAGAGGCTTCCCGTCAAAGGCACAGCCAGGCGAGGCCCCAGCCGACATGGGTAATGTATTCACAGTCATGACACACAGACCCTGAGTGTCCTGAACCCCAGCCTCCGGGGACTGGCGGGGCCACGCCATCGACCCGAACCCCTGAACTGCCGTCCCGGTCTAAATCCATCAGGTTCACCAGCCCCAGTCTTGGACCACTGAATAATTTACGGTCCCCGGGAGTGGCGGGGAGCGGGTCACTGGAGTTCATGGGTTAATAACAGGTTTGGTTTTCGATGTCAGCAGCTCTCTCGATAACGTATGAAAGAATCCTATTCTGTTGATTAGATTTTGAAATGGATCAATTTTTAATCAGCCAAACACCTGACTCACTCAATAAGAGATGCATTGTGGAGACGGGGTGGAGGCTGGCTTTATTTACAAGAGTGTTTGTTTTTTGGGGGCTATACGCAAATTTCCGCCCACCTCCCTCCTCCCGGAAGAAATTGACCGGGTTATCTCCCACCTCCAATGGCAGTGTTTGATCCCCCTTCTGATTAGTTGGGAAATCCATGGGTCTGTTTAAGAGATAAGAACAGCAACTAAAGGTTTGATTTAGTCATCGTGGTTATTGATGGAAAGAGCATTTATTTGCCAATGAAGAAATTTTGCTTAATGTAACAGCAAGAGAGGGAGGGAGGAGACAAAAGGATCCCAGGCTGTGCTGGGGGTGGCCGTGGCCTGTGGGCACCAGGGCTCCCTGGGGTTTTCAGCCCTGTCCTCTGCGCGTTTCAGAGCAATGGTATGGAAATCAGTCATGAGCAAATTGCATCTGTGGACCATTAATGGTAGTGGAGGGGTGTTGCTCCTGGTCCCGTTATTTATTCATTCAGCAAACCCTGAGCCCATGCTGGTGCCAGGCACTGTGCGAGGAGTAGGGAGGAGACTGTCACTGAGAGACAAGGTTCCTGCCCTCCTAGAGTTTCCATTCTGGCAGTGGGGATCCAGGCTGTGAGGGAAGGGCAGCGTGGGGAGGAAGGATGGGGGCGTGCCACGAGAGCACCTCTGTCCACTGGGGTCAAGGAGGGAGGAGAAGTGGGGAGGGGGGAGGCTAGGGGACAGCCAGGGCAGGGCCTGCAGCTGGTAGGCTGGAGGACAGTGGAGGCCAGGAGGCAGGGAGGTTGGGAGGGTAGGCAAGTCTGGGTTTCCTCTCCCGTGCCCTGGGAGCCACGAAGAGGCATGGACAGCGGAGCAGCTTGTTTGAGTCTTGCATGAAAAGGACCAGTCAGGAGAGGGTGGGGGCTGGGAGACCGCGGAGGGGCCTGCTGTGGCCATCCAGCCAGTGATGATGAGGGCTGTGGCCCAGGACAGTGTGGAGGGAAGCAAAGGGGTGGATTCAGTAGCTCTGGTCTAGGGCCAAGTGGCTGAGGAAGAGGGGACAGCATTTGGGGCTAGCCCTGCCAGGTGAGACCTCTGGCATAAGCCTGCTGTGGCCTGGTCCCATGGGAATGGAGGGACGATTGTGGCAGAATGTCGCCTGTCTGTGGACCATACCCTTGACTTTTCCTCAAACTAAAGAGCTGGGAGCTGGTGGCAGGCACGGTCTTGGGCTGTTGAGTCAGAGAGATGCGGGAACTTCACATCTCAGCACACCTTCTACAAGCTGGTAACCTCAGATAGATTTTCACATACCAGCGAGTCAGAACAACTTTTAGTATAGAACTTTACAGAAGTAGTCATAAGAAACTTCCAGCAGTGGTTGCCCCTGGGAAGGAGGTCTTGGGTAGTGAGAGATGGACATTCTCATTTGTACTGAATTTTTGCCACAGGCACATGTTATCTAACTGAAATTGTCCACATCATCTGTGAACCTGTGGTGGCATCTAGGGCAAGGACTGGCCTCACCTTCTAGGTTTTATAGATAAGGCTCAGAGAGGGGCAGCGACGTGCCTGTGATCACACAGCTGTACCCAGGGCTCCTGCTGGCCTCTCTCTTGTCCCCTGGGTTTGGCTTCCATTGCTGCTGGTCCCAGTTGTGGACATGGTGGGACCTGGAGGAGCTGGATTTTGCCTGCATGAGGAGCAGCTCCTCCCTCCCAGTGCTCTGCTCCCAGAACCATTGATTGGGCGGCTTTGTTTATTACCTTCATAGCTGTACATTCCCCAGCAGTGCTTCTCTTACCTGCTCTGTCGGGGGACAGAAATGTTTGGCAGGTGTCTACAAGCCTGTGGGTGTCCATGTGGGATATTCTGAGTGGGGCTTTGGTACTGGGTGGGAGGACACCTCATTTCACCATGGTCTACGTGACAAACGGGCTCTCACAAGCATCTTTATCCACATGAGACACATGGTGATCGCTCATCAAGAGATCTTAGATCTGATCTCATGTTGCAAGGCCTGGGTGCTGGTCCTGACATGTCCACTTGCCTGATTTGTGACCCGAGCTTTGTTCCCTGGGCTTCCATTGCATGTCTGGAAAATGACAGTCATATCTGGTCTTCTTGTCCTTGAAGCCTGAGCGCTCTCCCACCTCAGGGCCTTTGCACTTGTTGCTGCCTCTTTTCTCATCAGATCACCTTCTCAGGAAGGCCTTCCCTGGCCACGAACTACACCCTCATTGCATACACAGGCACACTCCTCACTTCCCTTCCCTGTTGTATTTTTTCTTCCTTAACACTTAATGTGATTGAACACATATTTTACTCATTTCTCTTTTTCATTGATTTCTCCTATTAAAACTCCACCTCCTAGAGGGCAGGAATTTTGATTTTGCCTGCTTACTGCTGTGTTCTTCCACCTAAAATGGCACCTGGCACATAGTAGATACTCAATAAATATCTGTTGCAAGGCATTCAGAACGGTGCCTGGTACAGAGTAAGTGCTCAGCACCTCTGAGTTGTTATTAGTGCTGATATCACCGCAGGTGAGCTTTCCTGAGCAGTGTCCTCAGCTGTCACAGGGAGTTGCTGCTGATAACAGCTCCATGGAGTTGGGAATATTGAGTGATTCTTGAACAGATGGGAGCCGTTAGGACTGAGCATGCCAAGAGAGTGATCAGGGCCCTCTCCAGGGTATGGTGCTTCTGCTAAGTGGAGTGGGAGTCCTCATACCTGGTCATTGGTCCTCATGGACTACTTACTTCAGGACACCAATCCTCTCCTTCACCTCCAGCTGTCACCTACCCAGAGTGCCCAGCCAACAAGGACTCCCCCTGGAGTTTCAGCTTTCTCAAGGTGTGTGTCAGATCCTTCCAAAGTTTGTTTGATTTTATTTATTATTTGTTTATTTTTAAGTGCTTGGGATTGAACCCAGAGCCTTGTGCTCTACCACTGAACTACATTCCGGCCTGGCATGGTGATGCCTTTCTATAATCCCAGCTACCTAGAACGTTGTGGCAGAAGTATCACAACTTTGAGGGCAAGCTAGGCAACTTAGTGAGACCTTGTTTCAAAAGAAAGAATTAAAAAGAAAAGGTTTGGGAGATGTAGCCCATGGTAGAGTGCTTGCTAGCCTAGCATGCGCAAGGCCCAGGACTGGTTTAAAAAAAAAAAAATAAGAGAAGTTCCTTGTGCCTGTAAGAAGGAAAGACCAATTGATACCTAGGTCCCCAGGAATCAGCCCCGGCACATTGCCTTTGGAGAAGAACCACTGCCCAGTATGTACGGTTGTGGCTTCTGTAAGTTACAAAAGCTGAGCCTCCTTTGCCAGGGGGAGCTTTGTTCGCTGGCTGAGGCCTGGCTTCTGAGCCTCCAGGACTCTGACTTGCAAGGGCAGACACTGGCTCCCCCGCCCTTGGCTCCTATAGGAGGGGCTGACACCCTCAGGAGAGGGTCCAGGCTGGCCAGCCCAAAAGCTTGACAGTGTTCATGGCAGTTGTGAGGGACCTCAAAATGAAAGTAAGGGGTAGCTGCAGGACACAGGGGAGGTGGTGCCGAGCAGTGCTATCTAGCCCGAGGCGGGGCAAGAAGAAGGAAGCAGGCGTTGTCACCGTCCCTTGACATTTCTAGTGTCTGCCAGTGGCCTTCCAACTCCAGGTGACCATCTCTGTGCCTGGGAGCTTTTCCCCAAAACCAGCAGTGCTGAGGCCACCTCTCCTGCCTTGAGAACAGCACCGCACTCCCAGGGGGTGGCCATCAGTGCCCGGCCCCTCCCCTGAGCGCAGGACGCAGTCTGGCTTGCTCTTTCTTTGGGTGGTGGACACTGTCGCTCTGCCTGTGCTCAGCTGTCTGAAGGAGGATTCTAGGTTTTCAGCATTGGGAATGTATTAGTTTGTCATTTGAAATCCATCTGCCACAAAGGGGCAGGAGTGTCCCTGGGATGGCTGGTAGCTTCTTATTGTGGACAAGGGCAACTTGGCCTTCTTCCTTGAGATGAGATCAAGGGGAAAGGGAAAGAAGGGGAAAATCACCACACATCTTCAGGTGGTTCAAAAGAAAGGCTGACCCCTGACCTGGTGCACATTCTGGAAGTTTGCTGGATTTGAAGCTTTAGTAGGAAGAGGGGTTACACAAATTGCGGGTCTCTGGGGCACCCACTGTGTGCAGCACTGTGCAGGGCACTTTGGGCGCAGGCATGAGTGAGGTCACACTCCCCAAAGAGCCTGAGAGAAGCACAGACAGAAGCTACTTCAATCGGGCAGGAAGGCAGGTGGCCCCCAAAGTCGGAGCCCAGGGTTTGGGGCAGTGGAGAGACGGTGGGTAGGTCAGCCAGGAGTTGGGAGAGATTTGGGGCATTTGAAAGCCTTAACATCTCAAAGGCCCAGAGTCAGAGCAGGCAGATGTTCCGAGGACAGAGTTCAGCAGGGGCCTGGGCCAGGCCCCGGCAGCACTGAGCAGGCCGGCTTGGCTGGGTTGTGGAGGGGCTGGATGGAGGCCAGGCAGGGAGAAAGAAGCAGAGAGCCCGAAGTTCCAGAGGAGGGGTTCTGGTTAGCTTGGTGGGCCACGGCGGGCAGTGGTGGGCACTGGAGCATGGGTAGGGTGTGCGGATTCTGTCATGAGGTCACATCTTTTACACTGTTAACAGTGGGGGCCTTTTTGTGGTAGGGACTGTCCTATGCACTGTAGGGTGTTCAGCAGCATCCCTGGCTGTCACCTGCCAGACAGCAGTTGCCTCCTCCTCAAGTGTGACAATAAAATGTGTCCAGATGTTGCCAGTTCCCCTGGGAGCTGATTGGCCACAGCTGAGACCCTCTGTGTCAGGTGGAGTGGGAGCAAGGCAGCTGGCTGGAAGGCAGCCAGTGCGCAGTGATGTGGCCCAGGACTGGGGGAGGCGCAGGTCAAGGAACTCGCATGATGAGGAGCCTGGGCTGGGTTGGGAGGTCAGGGAGACCTTGGTAGGAGATGCTGGAGCCTGCCCTTCTTGGGGCCAGAATCTGAGGATGGAGGACTGGGGGACCATGGGCCAGGGACAGGTGAGAACAGAAGAGGAACCTTCGGGTGAGGAGGTTGAAGACCCCAGGGTTGGTGTGTCTTGGGGTGTCTCAAAGACTTGACACAAAGTGGGTCTGTGATAGAGCTCACTGAATGGATGAGCGAGCTGGAAATGACACACTTAGGAAGCAGGATGAGGTCAGGCAGGGAGCTGGGACTCTGTCCTGGGCCATTTGGTGGTACCTGCTATGTGCACACAGTGGCCCGGTGGCTGCAGAACTGCTCTCCCTGATGCTGCAGCCTGGTGGGGGTGAGCGTGTGGCTGCCAAGGCAGAGGGCACATGAGGCCCAGTCAGTAAAGGGGTCGCTTGTGCTGGGGGTTGGGGGAGTCATACACTGGGAGCCCTGGGCTGGCAGAGAGGTCTGGACAAGGGGCTGGGCAGTGTGTTAGAGGCTGCTGTCAGCAGGGTGGCTCATTTTTGACCCAGAGGATTTGCTCATTCAGGGTCCTTTTGGTAGGAGCAGAGTCACAAGCCACCCTTGGCCCAGAGAATAGGGAGAGTAGACAGTAGTGTGATTCCTCTGGAAATAGTCGGGTATTGGTAGGGAAGGCTTCCTGGAGGAGGCAGGCTTTGTGCTGAGAACTGGGTTGAGTAGGAGTTTGTAGCGGTAAGGGCGAGTGGAGAACCCGTGCAGAGATGGAGACTTGACCCATCCTTCTAGAACTTATGAGCAAACAGGATCTCCTTCTGGCCCACAGTAGCGGGGCCTGGCAGAGCAGACCCGGAGTGGCTGGAGCAGGAGATTCTTAGAGCATGAAGATCTCCTGAGCTCCTTCCTCCCGGTGCTGCCTGGCACCAGCTGTGTTTCCAGGGCAGCAGGTTGAGGGCCCCACGGAGGTCCCTAGCCAAGGCAGCTGGCAACCTGTGGACGTTTTGAGAGTGTGACTTTTCAGTGCCTCAGTGCAGTGTTGGAGAGAGCAAACTGAACTTTTTCTCCCCTACTCCCCTTTTAAGGACAATCTAAAAAAGAAAAAAAAAAAGCATTCCAGAGTAGGCCACTGGCTGTTACGGAAATAGTAAACAGGAGTCAGAGGCAGGGGCAGAAGGGTCTGTTTTAATTAGAACATTAAAGTATTTTAACGCTTACACTTTATATTTTTGTGAACTTGATTATATAGCATTTTAAATACCTGTGAACGTTTTAAGGACTCAGCGATGAATTATTTGCAGTTTCACAGGAAACTTCTATTTTAAAAGCAAATGGCGTGAGAGGCGCTGTGAAGGCTTGGCAGCGGCGGCTGCACTGTATAATGAGGAGCCACGTGGCGGGCAGTTGGCAGATGGCCCATGGTGCTTGTCTGTCGCTCTGGACTCCTGGTACCCTGCTCTGGAGAGGTCCCTGTTGGGTGCAGGATACTGGGAAGAACTTGGGGCCCAGCGAGTTTCCCCATGCTCCCCAGATCACCCCCAAGGCCTGATGACTGTCCTCCTGAATGCCTCTTGGGTATGTCTCTCCATCCTTTCCTTTCCTGGCCACTTGGGTGACTGTAGGAGCCCCTTTTGGGCTTCTGCCTTCATCCACCCCTCCAACCTCTCCACCGAGAGTCCCAAGGCATCTTTTTACACATGAATCAGTCTCTCTGCTCACTTGTTCAGAAAACTCCTCGAGTTTCTAGAGTTTCTGCCTTGGCAGGAGGAAATGCCAAAGCCTCATCAGAGTCCCCAAAGCCTTGGCCACTGGCCCCCGTGACCCTCCTGTCTTAGTTTGTTTTCTGTAATTATAACAATAAACCTGAGGTGGGATAATGTGTAAAGAAAAGTGGTGCATTTAGCTCACGGGCTGTGAGACTGAAAGCCCAAGTCTGGTGAGGGCCTCATGGGACGGCATCACGGTAGTGGGGAGCATGTGTGGAAGAGGTCACACGGGCCACGGGAGGCAGAGGGATCCAGGGCCACACTCGCTCTTGGCCTTGGAGAGCTACCTAGCTGTGCTCAGCGACCCTCCCGTGCTTGCTATCTTCCCTCTTCAGCTCCCCACCTCCACACCAGTATCCCGGAGCCAAGCTTCCAGCACAGGAACCCTTGGGGACAAATCTTCTCCTTAGCCTTTCTTCTCCCGTCCTCCTGCAAGTCACTGCAGCCCATCCACACAGCTTTCTTAGTGTTCCTGTATCTCTCAAGCATCTGCTGTGTGCCTGGGTATCTGGGCCCTGGTGAGGCCTGGGAGGTCTCCTGTCCTGAGCCGAACCTCCTGTCCGCAGAGGGGCAGTGGAGAGACAGATAGATGTGCACTGAACACAGTAGCAGTCAGCATGGCCAAAGAGAGTGCAGCAGGTGGGACGGGGACACAGTTTTGTTTTGTTTTTTTAAATTTTTTTGTAGTCGTAGAGGGACAGCATGCCTTTATTTATTTTTATATGTTGCTAAGGATCAAACCCAGTGCCTCACACATACTAGGCTAGTACTCTGCCACTGAGCTTCAGCCCCAGCCCCAGCCCAGACCTTAGCAGTTGCTCTGAGGCCTGGGGGGAGGGCACGCTCCAATCTACATAGGGCTGGACTCACTCCAGCTTATGGGAGCTGGTTGTGTGCCCCCTCTCTGCTCCTCACTTGTGAAGTCAGGGAGCTTGGAATCAGCCATGTTGGAAATGCTCACATGACAGAACCTGGTAATACCACAAACCTGGGCTTCCTCCCTGGGGAGCCTATCGTTAACCCCTTTTGTGGGGGGTACTGAGGATTGAACCCAGGGCCTTGCACATGCCAGGTGAGTGCTCTTCCACTGAGCTGTGCCCCAGCCCTTTTGATTCCTTTCTTTGAGTCAGGGTTTTGCTGCTAAGTTGCCAAGGCTGACTTGAACTTGTGATCCTCCTGCCTTGGCCTCCAGAATAGCTGGGATTATAGGCCCTCCCACCCCACCTAACCCATTGCTAACCATCCACCAGCACACATCTGGAGCAGGCCATGTGGAAATCCAGGGAAGGTTGGGAAAGGTGTTCAGGCATTCCCTGGTGGGAATGTGGTTCAAATTTTGGGGAAACAACATGGAAGCCTGTGGAGATGGGACTGAGTAGAAAGTGGAAGGAGATAAAGCTGAAGAAGCTCCGTGCTTGCTTTTGGTTTCTGAAATACTCTATGTTTGTTCAGCCTCAGGACCTTGCCACATGCTGTTTCTGCTGCCCAGATTGCTCCTTCCCTGGCTGGTTCCTTTGTCTCCCAGAGAGACTGTTTCTGATCGTTTTTGCTAAAGCTCGCCCTCCCTCTTTAGATCAGCACATGGGTTCCCTCCCTAGTATCTATCTCAGTTTGTGCTGGGGTGTTGGCTTGTTTATTTGAGGTCTTGTCTGTCTCTTTCCCATTAAGTGTAAGAGCTGAGAGACCTTCTTGCCCTGCTGTTGCCTTGCCTTCCTGCGGGGCCTAAGTGGAATGGGTGCTTGGTGCCTCACGGTCATACCCGTGGGTACTGACAGAGACCTTTTCCAAGCCCAAAAACTTGGTTTGGGAGATGCTGTGGATGGTGTGAGATCAGGCGTCAGGAACAGATGTGGCCAGAGGAGCCAGAGGCTCTGCCTGTGGGCCTGGTTTCCGCAGCAAGTTTCCTGGTCCCTCCTGGTGAACTGGAGGTGGCAGGTGGTAAGTTTAGGCCTCTCTGGTAACGGCCACAGTAACTGACCCCACCAGTTTCTCAACCCTGTCAGCAAGAGGGGATGCCTTCTGTTTCTGCTGAAGACATAGCCATGTCAGAGGTTAAATATTCCCATGCATCATTGTCACAAGAGCAGTGCAGTTCAGGAGTTCAGGACCTAGGATGAAGAGTATGTCGCTGTCAGGGACAATACCTCACCCACTGGTGCTGGGGGCGTGTGGCTGGAGGTACCGACAGGAGGGGAGCATCGAGATTGAGGGGATGAAAACAGAAACCATCCCCACTGGCTTCCTGATGTTTCCCCAGGATTCAGAACACATTCCATAAGTAATCAGGGAATGTCTGATTATTTCCCTTTTTTCCCCCGTGAAGAGAGCTTAGAACTTATTGATTGAGGTGATCAGCGTGTAGGTCTTTCACAACTGGTGGAGGAGCTGTCTGATGTGTGTTAGCAACAGTCACTGCCCAGGGCTTTGATGGAGTATGTGGTGGCTGTGTGAGCAGCTCACTGGACCTAGAGACCTGGGTATGGAGCAAGAGAGGAAGAGGGCTCCATTTCTAGGCCATCAAATCCCCTCCGTCAGAGAAGGTTCAAGTCCTGGCTCTGCCCTTCCCAGCCGTGTACTCTATGACAGTGGCTTAGCCTCATAAAACCTTAGTTTCTGCTTCTTGGAGAGCGGTTTACAGTTGATGAGGATCACAAGCGTCACTGCGTCTAACAACCCTAGGACGATATTGGACACGGGGAGCAGATGAGCAGAGTGACCTGTTGGTGTTGGAGCTATCAGTGACCACTTCTGAAGCCTGTGAGATGGGAACATTGTAGGATTTTTCTCCTATCACAGGAACTTCCTAAAGATAATGCCTGAAGGACAAGTTGCCTTTGGGCCTGGCCTGCTGACAGGTTGAGGTGACGCATAGTTACCTAGAATGCGATACACACCTGAGTGCTTAGCCCTTGGTCTGGCTCCTGGAAGACACCACTCATTTGCTCACTAGCCAGGGAGCCCCCCCTCCTCTTGTGTGTGTGTCACAGGGGAGTGGTCTTTGCCCAAGTCCTTTGCCAGTTCCTCAGTTTGGAACTGGCCAAGAGGGCATCCCTGGGTCTGGAGCAGCACTATGTGTCACAGGTGCCCAGTTGGGGACTTGCTGAACAATGGAATTGCCTGCTCGGAGGGGTTTAGGAGTGAGGGGAACTTAGTCCTGCCTGGGACTCAAAACTTGGGTTCATGCAAAGCCCTGTGCACAGACGTTCCCAGCTCTATTCATGAGAGCCTAAAGGTGGAAAGAACCTAGCTGTTCTCCACCATGCTGGTGGTGAGGCTGTGGCATGTCCACGCCAGGGACCCTGCTCAGCCTGAGAAAGGAGCGACTGTCAGTGCACAGCCTGGGGAAGGCCTGGAAGGAGGCCGCTCCCTCCATACCGCAGCCCTGAGAAGACGAGTCAGGAGCCGAGAGGAGACTGAGGGATGGGCAGCAGGGACATGGGTGTGATTATTAGAGGCCACCATGAGGGACCCTGTGGGGATGGAAATGCTGTGTCTTGATTGTGTTAATGTCAGCATCCCAGCTCTGACATTGTTCTGTAGCACCAGGGGACGATGGTTTAAACTGAACATGCCTCTACAGTTACCTCCAAAAGTTCAATTACAGGGAAGGGGCAGGGCTGACGTTCCATGTGGGAAGCCCAGCAGGAGGAGCCTCTCCATGGGATCCATTGATTCCAGTCTTCAGAGCACTGTGTGAGGTGGGCACATGTGGTGTCCTCATTTTACAGATAAGGAAGTGGCTCAGAGAGGCTGAGGGATGACCTGCTGCCAAGTGGTGGAAATGGGACTTGGGCTGGGAGCATCATGCCCTAACCCTGGGTTCCTTCCTCTAGTCAGGTAGTTTGGATGCTGAGCAGACACGAAGCTTACCTGTCATGCACATGGTCTTGTGACACCTTACCATAAGGCCAGGCAGCCTCTTCTCCAGTGGCTAACAGCTCTGCAGGGGAGGGAGTGGGCCCCGAGTTGCCCTGGGCTTCCTGTCCTTGAGTCACTACCCCTCTCCATTCCGCCCCTTCTGCCTTCGTCCAGGGCGTTGGCGTGTGATGTCAGAGGTGGCTCTGCCTGCTTTACAGGAGGGGGAACTGAGGCAAAGGGACAAGGAACCGGGGGTGTTAGGGTGGAGGTGCGGCCTGCCTGGCTCTAGCACCTGGGGTCATTATCACAGCTCATTGGGCACAGGCTCTGGAGCCAGAGTCCTGCTGCACTGGGATCCCGGCTTTGCTCCGCACGTCACCAGGCCAAGGCCTTGGGTGTCCAGCTTCTCTTCAGATCTTACTTTCCTCATCTGAGAAATGAGAATAATAATGGAGAGTGCACAACAAAACATACTTGGAGGGGCTGGGGTTGTGGCTCAGCGGTAGAGCGCTCGCCTAGCACTTGAGAGACCCTGGGTTCGATCCTCAGCACCACATAAAAATAAACAAACAAAATAAAGATATTGTGTCAATGTATAACTAAAATATATATACATATATACATACACATATACATACATATATATATTACATACTTGGAAACACTGTGAGGAAAAAAGCTCCTGCGGAATCTGAGATCTAAAGTCTGGAGCTCTGGCCAGTCTGACGAGGCCCAGGGTTGAGCAGTGTATGGAGAGGAGCAAAGCCCCTGCCCAAGTCGCCCTGCCCAGTGTGGCTCCCCCAGGAGGAGGCCTCCTGAGAGAGGCTTCACCTGGGCTGAGAGCCAAAGGATGACTGAGCCCTGAAGGAGGAGGGAGAGGGAAGGGCATTGCAGGGAGAGGGGAGCAGCCAGTGCACAGGTGCGGAGTTCAGAGGATGCGGGTGCTTCTAGGGAACCGTCACTGGGTCCTTAATGCTTGAGCACTAAACAGGCATAAAGCAAAACCCGGGCATTCTGGCTCCTGTCTTTTCTTCTGTTAAAACAGCCCAGTGTAGGCTGGGGGCTCGGGGCTGGTGACAGTGTGGAGTTCATTTTGAGGTATACAGGGAGCCATGCAGGTGAGTGCATGTAAGAAGGGCACCTCTCCTGCCTGGTGGAGTGGAGGGGGCAGAGGTGAGCTGTGAGTGGGGGCAGTGAGGCCAGAGAGGAGGCTGTTGGCAAGCCGCTCGGGGGCCAAGTTGTAGAACTGGACTTCAGTAGAAATGGGCCGACCCAGGGCAATTTTTAGAACTGACAGAGCTCTTGGAGGGATTGGGTGTGGGAGTATCTGGGGTGAGCAGGATTTCTGTCTTGGGTTCTGGGCTGGCCAGAAAGGGGAGATCCCTTGGCCTCTCTGCTCCTCAGCCTCATCCATCAAATGGGTCATTTCCAACCCCCCATCTCTAGGCAACCTTGACCTCAGTGAGGGTCTAATGATATTCAGACCCTCCCAGGAAACAGGACCCCCAGAACTCACCCTGAGGTCACGAGGAATCCCGGGAGGATGAGGTCCTGGTGTTAGAGACACAGACTCCCCTGCTCTGTCCAGTGCATTTTCATATATGCCCTGACCTCATCGGCTCAGTAGACATGCTGATTCTCTACTCTGGATCTGGTGTGGGGCCCTCTCCCTTCTGCTTATCTCAGGAGAAACACTGCTGTCCCGGAATATGTCCTCAGCATCCACTGAGCAGCACTTATGAAGCACCTCCTGTGTGCCTGGCTCCCTGCACAGCCTCCTATATCTCAGGGTGTCGTAGCCCAGTGGCCTGGAGTTTGTGGCAGGCTGTACCAGGTCCTAGCTAAGAGGGCCTTGAGCTAGGGCCTTCAGCCCCTCCCAGACTCCATGCAGATCTGCCTAGGAGGTGAAGAGCCCACCAGTCAGGGGCCGGGCAGTGGACATACTGCCTAGTAAGGAAGGCCTTGGTGGGAAGCAGCTGGCAATAAGTGCCCCCAGGAAGTGGACCTCTATGTTTCTGCTGGGGAGGGAAATAAGAGTCACAGCCCCAAAGCAGCCTCAGTGGATGTCCTGACTCAACAAAGACCCAGAGGAGACAGCTGGGGTCACGCTGGCCAAGGACAGGTGTCACCAGCAGCCTTTACTCCTCTCTGTGCAGACCCCAAGCCCATGGAGAAGTGCCCAGGGCTGCCGAGGCCTGGGATTGGGCACTTATCCCCGTGACCCAGCTGATGGCAATTTGGACTTTTTATTCCATCCTGCCTGGAACCTCCCCAAAGCCCAGATAATCCTTTTGCCCAGATTCTGGGCCCTTTTTACAGAAGATTGAGGTGTTCATTTCCAAGGGCTGCTGTTATCAAGTACCACAGCCTGGGAGCTTAAAACAGAAACTTGTCCCATCCTGGTTCCAGAGGCCAGAAGGTTGAAGTCCAGGTGTGCTCAGGGCCGTGCTCCCTCTGAGGCTGGAGGGACAGTCAGCCAGCCTTGGCCTGGAGCTGCCTCACTCCCTTGCTGTGCCCCACCCCCAAGCTCTGCATCTGTTTCTCTTGTGAAGAGAGAGTCACTGGATTTGGGTCCACCCTGGCCCCATATGACCTCATTTTCATTTAGCTGATTAAATCTGCAAAGATCCTTGTTCCAAAGAAGACCACATTCTGAGGTTCTGGATGTGAATTTCGGGGACTACAATTCAGCACAAGTACCTTTAGAAGATGTTGTGGGCAAAGCCGTCTGTTGCACTTGGAGCTGTGTGGGCAAGGAGCGGGGGCGTGGGGACGAGATCCCAGCTCAGGCAGGAAGAAGCCTCCACCTTCTCTCTTAAGTGTGGCACTGACTGAGAAATGGAGAGTACGCCTTGCTACACGCAGGGCATGTGAGGGTGGGGAGGAGTGGAGCCCCTGGCGAGTCCACGGCTGCTCCTGTCCCTGGATCCTGACTGCTCACTTCTTCCAGAGCCTCTGTGTTTCTCTGTATAAGTGGGGATGATAACAGTGTCTCCCCTGTGAAGGTCACAAAGACACCACTGTGGATTTTAATGCCCGAGGCCGACTCATCATGGCCTCACTATCTGGGGAGGAACTGTGATTTGCAGTCATGGGGCCGAGGATCTGCTGACTCCGAGAACAGTGCTCCTTCCTCTCAGCTCCTAGTCCTACCAACCATTGCCTACGTGGGCCTGGGCCCTGAAGAACAAAGTGGCAGATATGAATGGAGGGATCCTGCAAGGAGGAGACCATGGCCATTCTGCCACGGGAGAAGGTGTGTCTCCAAAGAGGGGTCTAGGGAGTTGAGAGACAGGGGACTTGACTTAGAATAGAATGGAATTTCAGCCCACCCCAGTCAAAGGCATAGACAGGTTTATTTAGGAAAGTAGGTACATATTCAAAGGAGAATACGGGCCATCTCCAGCGGGAGAGATGGCAGCCCATTGGTAGGGGTGCTTGTATCTATAGCGGGATGGCTGCGAGGGTCTGGGGCCGGGGGAGTGACGCGATCTCATGCAATTTTCCTGTTTTGTGCTTTGCCCTCGTGTTGAAACAACTGTTGCCCAGGAGCTGCAGTGGTTCATGGGTGTTTCCGGCATTTCAGTGGTTAATGGGTACTTCTGTGATACTTAGTATCTCTCCCTCTATTCCCAAATTCCTATCTCAATCCCACTTTACAGATCGAGAAACTGAGGCTCAGGCAGGTTGAAGTTGCCTGCCCTCGTCTGTACAGCCAGAGTCAGAACTGATTTAGATGCAGTTACATCCGAGGCCACTTCTCCCTTCCTTGGGCTCTCCCAGGCCTCAGTCTCCCCACCTGAAAGTTGGTATCTTCTCAAGATTTCCAGCTCAGAGCTGCCCCAACCCCTGCTCATCAGAATTGCACTGAGCCAGAGACTCAGAGCCACCTAAAGCCCATTCCTGCCAGGAGCAGGACTTGGCTTTCCCCTCTCCTGTCCCTTACTCCGTGTGACTTGAGATTTTTACACAGACAGGAACTGTGTGTGGGGTGGTGAGCAAATAGAGAGAGAAAGAGAGAGAGAGAGTGAGTGTCTGTGTGTGTGTGTGTGTGTGTGTGTGTGTGTGTGTTTGCAACAAATATTTTATAATAGACAAGCCTTGTCTGCCACTTCTAAAAGTAGTGGAAAAAAAAAAAACCCACTTTGAGAAAGTAAAAATAACTCAGCGCCTGAGATATTGAAGTCACTGAACTCAGCCGGAAGTGGCTGCTTTAGGCTGTGGCTGCACCAGTTCCTGGGGGCAGGGGTCCCAGGCCAGAAATTTTGGGAACAGACACCATGCTTAGGGGCGAGTCCCAGTAGTTAGCTTGTGGGTGAAGTAATCATCTGCCCACCTTTTATTTTTTTAAGCCACAGGAGGAATTGTCTCCCTCTCTTCTCTCCCTTTTAAAAGTGATTTGACAATTGATAATTTTGCCCTGGCGATGGCCACCTTAGAGCTTTTATTTCTTGGAGGCCAAACATTGATGTTGTGAAATGGGATCTTGGCGGAGTCTTTGTGCAGAGCTCAAGCTTCCTGAAAAATTTATTTACTGTGACTGTGATCTGCAGGAGCGAATTGATGTTTATCTATAGTCGTTCACGCCAGCAAGAAGGGAAAATGCATAACTGCACTTTCCTCAGAAGCCTTGAGAGGCTGTTTAAATAAGTATCTCCTGGTGGACTCCAGCAGCAGCCGGGCAGCCTGATGGCCAGGGCGCAGTGCAGTGTGAACCGCGGACCGGCTGCATCTCCCTCAAGCTCTAAAGGCAGCTCTGTGACCTCCTGGTCAAGGGATTCCTGAGAATCAGGTATTTAAAGCTGAGCAGAATTATCCTGGCCATTCCAGAGGCATAATTGATAACGCTGAGAGCTGCGTGAAGGAGAGGCGGGGGCCGCGGCTGGGCCCGGCCTGAGCAGCCCCTGCCACCTTGTCATGGCCAAAGGTCAGGAGGAGTTCGCAGGGACTGGGAGCCGGCCTCCCCTCCAGGTAGGTAAGTGCTGCTGTTGCTGGAGCTCAGAGGGGCAGTGGGGACAGCAATCAGGGGTGTGTGGCTTCCCCGAGCCCTGCTTGCACCAGTGCCCGGCTGCTGGTGGCACTGCCTGTTTAAGCAGTTGGAGATGGTGCTGCAGTTGTTCACGCGGGTCCATCTGGCGTGGTGGGCCAGAGCCTCCTGCAGCTGTCTTTTTTCACTAGGAGGCCACTCTTGGTCTCTGAGAAAAGGAGGGCTTCCTGGATGATGGGACCCTCCCCAGACCCTCTGTGGTGCCTGCCACTTCGAGGGCGATGAGGCTTGGCACTGTCTGTCTTCAAAAGGTTGGCCACAAGGACCCCAGGGCTCATTTCCCTCACCTCAGTTGTGCCAGCACGGAATAGACCTTGGAATTTCTTATGGACTCCGTCACTGTTCTTGAATGACAGGCTGTGAGTCTTCCTGGGGAGGGAACGGGTATGCTGAGGAGCATGAAGGTCAGATAAACCTGGAATCAAGTCGCGGTCTGTTGCCCTGTGTCCTCCAGTGAGTGAGCTGCCCTCTCTGAGTTTTGTTTCTTGGTCTATAAAATGGAGTGAAAGGGGAGAAGACTTTGTTACTTGAAGGCTCGGTTTCCTCCTTTGTAGAGTAAGCACAGCAACACTACTTTCCTTGGGGCTGTGACGAGGAGCAATGAGAGGGCGCTGGGCAGGGATTCATGCAAGGTCAGGCACCAGCTGGCGTCCATGAGCTATAGCTGCTCTCGCTGAGAAGATGGTTGCTGTGATCGTGCTGTTACTACGTCCCCACTTTACTCTCTGCCACCCAAGGGAAATTCACAGCCTCTGTCCATCTTTGCCTTCTGTGGGCACTGTCACCCGCTTCAGTGTCTCAAAGCCATAATTGGGGGACACACTGGCACTGCAGTAGGCAATTCTGGGTCTGGAGCTGGCCTAGAGTGAGCCCTTGAAAATGGGAGCAGCTCACCATCATGCTCAGAGATCGCCCCATGAGCGGCCCCTGAGCCCCGGTCTCTGTCAGTCTGAGCCTCCTCCAGCAAGGGCACCAGGCCCAGCTGAGCTGGCAGTGAGGGGCAGGAGAGAGCGCCAGGGGCTTGGCTGGGCCTGCCTGCTGAGCTTGGAGGGGCTCACGGGTGAATGAGAGCCAGAGACAAGGTGCCACCAAGCCCCTTCAGCAAGTAGAGACAGGAGTTACCCCACTCGGCATTGTTGTTACCAGAGTCTGGTTCTTATTCTCAGCCATGTTGAGGGGCCAAGATGCAGCCCTTCCTGACGGGTGGGCGGTGAGGGACAATTGGATCTTGGTCTCTCTTGTCCGCCAGGGCTTCTTTCCCAGAAGCCAGTTGGGTTACTCAGATTATCATCAAAATGGCCCCTGTCTGTGCATGGGGCAGAGTGGAGAGGGGGGCGTCCCCCTGCTGGGCATGCCCCTTTGGAATCTTAGGCACTTCCTACCCATTTTCTGTAGGAGGAAACCAAGTTTTACTTGCCCAAGACCTCTTGGTACTCCTGTCACCTGTTCCTTCTTTCTGGTGCTGAAGTCCCCATTGACCAGCCCAGTTTCCCTCCAGAGAGCAGGGCTGCTTTCCCACTACGTGGGCTTCTGACTGGAGGTAGAACTGGCCAGGCACCCTGGCTGGAAGTTGTGGGCAGAGAAGAGCCTGGCCTCACGTGATCTCTGATCTAAGTGCAAAAAATCCTAAAAGTGAGGGGTCTTGCCCGTCCATCAGGCAGCATCCAGCACTTTCCTTCCTGTTTTCTTCTCCTGTTAACCATGAGTCCTGACTTCTAATGTGCCCAGGAAGGTGATATGGGATCCTCAGTCCTGAGTGTCGCCTGAGCCCACCAGCTGTGGCCTTGCAGTGGTGGCCCACTTTGCTTTGGGCTGGGCCTAAAGGTCTTGGATCTCAGCTTCTGTCCTGGGATCTCAGTTTCTGTCCTGGGCTGATATGCCTTGTCATCTCCCCTTGCCTCTGGTTTCATTTTGGGGACAGCTTCCCCCATTGCTCACCTGCTAGTTCTCCAGTTCTTTCCTCTAGACTACAGTCTGGGGAGCCTGGGAGGGAGCAAAGGAGCCTGGGTCTTTCTTTTTGGCTTTATTTACGAAAAACCAACTAATCTAGAAGCCGAGAGCAAAGCACCAGCAGTAGAGGGAGCTTAAAAATTATATTAATCACAGCAGCAATAACTAATGCATATTCATGTGTCTACTCTGGGCCGGATCTGGGGAGCCCTTAGATAAATAAGACAGCTCCTGCTCTCAGGGGGTCACTGGGGAAGAAGGCCACCCGTTATAGCATAAAATGGCATTTTTCTGTAGCCGTGGGAGCCACGCTCAGCAGGTGGTCAGAGCCAGAATCTGGGAAGGAGCCACAGAGGGCCTGTTGCAGCAGGTCTTGAGGCCTGAGTTCACCATGCAGGGGATGCGGGTGGCTTGGCACAGAGGATGGGAACCCAGGCTCCAGGGAGTTATGGGCCTCTGAATTGGGAGGGTGAGTGAGGAGTGGTTCGTGGGCATCTGGTCAAGCAAGACCTCCTGGACTATTGGGTACAGTCTGGACTTTCCTCCTGAGGCTCAGGGTGGGGATTTGAGGGTTTAATTCCAAGAACTATAGGGACCCACTGAGGGTCTGAGCTGGGGAGAGGAGTGGTGGGGGCACTTGCGTGTTGCGAAGAGCTCTGAGGCCGTGTGCAGAGGAGCACTTCGGGGTGGGGGGGTGAGGGGAGAAGGGAGGAGCCACTGCAGTTGGCCAAGCCACACTGTATAAGGCTGGTGTAGGGACATTTCAAGGGAGACTCAACAGTCCCTGGAGGGAAGATGCGGAGGCTGCCGTGAGCCATCTGCTGACATTTCTTTTTTCCACCCCATACTTTTGCGCTCAGGACCGTAGAGCCCTAATTAGCAGTGGAGTGACGCAGTAGTGGTTGGGAACGACCAGAGGGGGCCTGTCACCCTTGCCCCAGAGCTGAGCCTGTAGGACCAGGGAGCCTTTGTCACCTCTCTGTCTCTAGCCAGGGCTTCCCTCCCTCTCCTGATCACTCTGTGCAAGTCCTGAGGAAGAAGACCCTGAGCCATGCTGGGGGATTTGGCCTTGGCCAGCGTGTGCTGGTTGTTCATTTATCCAGTCATTCAACAACCATCTAATGGGCTGCTGTGCCGTGCAGTCATTGGGGAGCCTCCAGGCAGAGACAGGCCAGGGCAGAACCGGCCTGGGAGGAGCTGTGTTGAGCCAGGAGCCAGGAGGAGTGGTGCTCAGCGGGTCTGGAGGGCTGAGGCACTTCCTGGAGGAGGCCAAACATGACATACAGCTCAGCACTGGCAGGAACTGGGGGCCCCATGTGGCATGGAATCCAGACCTCCAGCTATATGAAGGGAAGTGACTTGGAAGCTCAGAGCTGAAGGGCAGTCAGGCACAGACATGGCGGAGAGGCAGGAGGGACAGCTTGGGCAAAGGCTCAGAGGAGGACTTTGGAGATCATTGATCACAGAGCCCAGGGTCCCCAGGATGCGTGGGCCAGGTGAGAGCCGAGGATGGAGCAGGGCAGCCTTCTGGGGCCTGGGCCTCCCGGCTCTGTAAACGGTGTGCTTGGCTTTCACAGACCATTATGGGTTTTCTTCTCCCTGGAGCCCTGCCGAGCCTGGACACCAGGTGGGCCCTGTGGGAGGTGTGAAGCGAGCCAAGTTTGCAGGCAGGGTGCTCATGGGGTGGCTGAGGAGCCCAGTGCACACCCTGTCCCCTGGAAGCTGCCTTCCCCTCCATGGCGCTCCTGGTGGAAACAGAATTGGATCTCTTGGGTGAGACAGAATCCCTGGGGGAATCTTGGAGGTGTCCCTGCCAGATTTGGGACTCCTAGGCCCTCTGACCACCCAACTGTTTTATCAGGGGCTAAACCCAGGGCCTACAGGGGTGGTGTACAATCAGACCTGGTGGCTCGTGGGTCCCCAGACCAGGGCGGTGGTTCGGGGTGGACCCTGTGTCCCCTCTCAGCACAACCAGTGGACAGTGCAGGAGGCGAGGTGCTGTCTGGCTAGATCCAGAGCCAAGGAGGTGATGCTAATGTCTTTAAAATTAGAATGAAAATGTTTATTGCAGAGCAGAACCTGCGTCAGCGCAGAGTCCTGTGGGAAGGGGACGGCTGTATCGCAGCCTTTCGCTTTTATTTTTGCACATTCACTTTTTATGTGCCGCGGCGCTGCTGACGGCCCTCGCAGCGGCTCTGGCTGCCGGGCCGGGCTGCACTGCACGCTCCCAGGGGCCTCTGTCAGTGGGAAGAGGGCAGGAGCTGCCCAGGGTGAGTGCCCAGGCTGAGAATTCATGTATGTATCCTGTGTCTGTGTGTGTGTGGCTCTCCATGTGGTTCCCTGTGTGCATCGTGGCTTTGAGGGTCATCCATATGTGAGAGAGGCCTGGATCTTGGCTGTGTGTGTGTTCGCAGGTTGTCTTGCCTCTCTGTGCTTGTCCTCGGAATGTGCCCCGGGTGTGGCTGGGTGGTGGTCTGGGACTCTATGTATCTTTTTCTTGTGTGAGTATGCATCTTGGGTGTGTGACTGTGGGTCTGTGTGGTTGCAGGTGTCCATACCACGTGTGCATGTCGGTGGTATGCATTTGGGAGTGCACATACGTACGTGTGTTTGAACATACGAGCGTGTGTTTAACCATGAACATGCGTGGGGGAGGGTGTCTGGGAGTGTGAGTGTCTGTGTGGCATGAGAGCTTGCTGGAGGTGGGCAGTGCTGGGTGAGTGTGCACACGCGTGAGAAGGTCTGTAAGCACATGTGAGTGCTGTGTGTGAGTGCACGTGGTGCCCTGGCTTTGGGAGCCCCAGCAGAGCCCCTGGGGTAGCTGGCTGTCACTGGCCTCGTTGGCACTAGGTCAACACACAGGGAAGAAGGCTACACTCCTCCCGTAGCCCTAGCTCTGGCCTGGTGGCTCCCTCCGAGGGTGTGGGCATATTTAATCCCTACCACTCCAACCAGCAAGGCCTGGTGGGGCTTTGCCTTTCGTGCCTGGCTGATAAGACAGTGGGTGTCCTACTGGGGGTATGCTTTCCAAATAGGAAATGACTTTGACACAGAATGTGCTTTCCCAAGATATGCCCATTGCTGGCCAGTGGGACTCCTGGGTGACAGATGTGATCCTTCAAGGGAGCTTCCCCTAGCTGGGGGTGGGGTGCTGGCTGCAGCCCTGCAGATTGTTGGGGATTTCCCCCCATCACAACTACACTGCAGTGGCCCTGAGCCTGGCCACCTGCAGGGTGTGAAGTGCCAAAGTTCCTTTTCCAAGGCAGAAAACCGTCCCCTTCAGGGAGTGCTCTTCTCCACAGAGCCAGGGGAATCTTTTGAATCTCTATCTCTGTCTAGTTCATCATACCTCTTGGATTTGTTTTATTGAAGTATCACCTTCTGCAGAATTGGGTGACTGGGGTGCAGGAGTCAGATATCACACAGTAGAAACCAGGTGCTGTACAAAATGCAATATGATCAAGCCAGTGCCAACTGCAGGTCCAGAGCCTGCCATTGAGTGCTGTGTGGCCTTGAGGATATTGCTCAATGTCTCTGAGCCTCAGGTTTCTCACCTGTAAAATGGAATCATGACAGTGCCAGGGTCAGGGCTGTTTCTCATTTATAACCTCAGGGTCTGTCTTGAATATTGCAGATTTGCATGGGCCAGGTGGCCTGGGTTGTGTCCTATCTGCATGTAATCTCAACAGGTCATTTTATCTGTGCCTCAGTTGCCTTACCTCAGTTGCCTGTAAAACGAGGCTAATGGTAGTACCTACTGCTTGGTGGTACTGTGAGGGCTGAATTCCACACCTAGTGTAAGAGGTTCGGAGAGTGCCACGGAGCCTGAGCTGCTATTGTCATCTCTGGGCGCAGAACCCAGATTAGAACATCCTGCCAGCGCACGGTATCCTCCCTAGAGACACAACGTGGAGCTCACTCCTGCAGCCGTAAGCCAGGCACCTGGCTGGGTGGACCGGGTGGTGTGGCACGGGTGCTGGGTGGGTGCCCTATGTGGCTGGGCCACCCTAGCGCCATGCTCGTCTCTCCTGCAGTGATCTGGCAAGTGGGCACAGCATTGGGTTTAGTCGCTCTGGGCGGCAGCCAGGAGTCAGGGGAGCCATCTGGCATCTCCCCTCCGAGATGCATCGGGCCAGTGCACCCGGCTGGTGTGTGCACTCGTCTGAGGCTGACTGACTTCTGAGACTGACCGATGTCTGAGCGTCCTCAGCAGACAGCAGGGCAAGGGCGGTGAGGTGTTTCCCCAGAGCCTGGCGCTACTCTGCGCCCCACACTGCCCTCCTTGGACCCTGCCAGGGCACATTAGTGATGAGTAAGACTCAGGCTGCGGGTGAGGTGCCCTGCACCCATCCAGCTGTGAGCTGAGCACACTGCGTGGCCTCCTCTAGTCCCTGTGGAACTCCTCACAGTAGATCCAGCCTACTCCCATTTTACAGAGAGAAGGTTCTCCATGGAGACATTTTGGTATCTTTCAAATCTGTGTAGAAATCCTGGTTCCTTCAGTTGCTGGGTGACTTTGAGCCAGCTGCGTAATCTCTCTGAACTTCTCTTTACGCCACTCCCATATAAAATTGTAGCAAAGATTCAACAAGATTGTATAGCTAAAATATTTAGCCTGGAAGCTGGCAGAGCAAGTGATTTTTTTGAAGAAGTGATCATTATTATTATTAGTTTATATTTTTGCAAGGGAACATTTCTTGCCAGTTTAACAAGATTTGAAATTGATGCCGTGGTGTCTATGGGAAGGGACATGTTTCCATTATCAGCAGCAGAGGAGTTTCTAAATTTTCTCATAGAGGGGGCACTCCTATCACCCTATGGGCTTGTCAGGGCGGAGCCTCTTTCATCTCACCAGGGAGCTCATCCTGGAATCAGATTCAGTCTGGTGCTTTGGGCCAAAGGTCAGGTGTCCAGTAGTCCCAGCAAGTGCGTGGATGGGTGGGTGGACAGGTGCCCCTAGGCCCACTGGGCCCAAGGGAGTGCTGGGATCAGGCGAACCTGGCAGCTTTCCGTGCAAGGATCTCTCCTCTCCCTCCCCCTGCAGAACAGTGGGTGCAGGAACCTGTCCTGGAGGCAGTCAGTGGGCTGCGATGGCGAGGGTTGGAGATAGAGAAGTTAGCAGGAAACAGACGTGGGTACACATACGACTGGCAGACCAGCAAGGGGTCAAGGCAATGGAGGTGACCACAGCAGTCATGCTCTGCTGTGGAGGGATCTTAGTACCTGGATGCAAGGAGATGCCTCGTGGGATCAAGTGAAGCAATAGAGCTGGTTGATGAATGAATCTCGAGTGGACGTCTCCAGGAGTGTCTCAGTGAGGGGAATTCTGGGGGTGTTCTCTACTATAAGGAGTAGGAGTCTTAGCTTCCATGTGAGAGAAACTCACCTAGGACCTGCTTAAACCAAAAAGGGTTTTTATTGGCTCATGTGCCCTGAAAGTTCCAGGTAATGACTTCAGGCATGGCTGTATCCAGCTACTCGAAGGATGTTTGCTCATCCTGTTCATCTCATGGCTTAGCTGCCTGTGTGGGTGGGCTTTGTTCTCAGCCAGGGTTCTCCCCTGGCAGCTGTTTCACCAGCTTGCCAACTCCTCGGGCAGGAAATCAACTTTCCCAGTAGCTCTAGGAAATGTCCCAGGATTCACAGATTGGACCCACATGGGTCTGTGCACTCGCCTGAGCTGTTCTGAGCACCTGCAGTGCCCTTCCTTCCTTCTCACTGTCCCAGACCTGCCTGCTCTCCAGTCCTGCTTGGGCTCCTCAGCTGGCCTAGCTGCTCCCTCCTCTTCTTGCCACTATTGTCCTCTGTGCTTATGGGCGCTGTCCTCCCTGCCCCCTCCTCTATCTCCCTTGCCACAGCTGTCTTTTTTTTTTTTTTTTTTTTTCCTTGTTCCTAATTCTGCTGTGTGCCAGCTGTGCTGTGTTGGTGTCAGGTAGGTTGGGGTACCTAGCAGGCCAGAACGTCATTTTTGCTTTCTTCCTCCCCCTTCCCATTCACAGTGTAAGAAGCGTGACAGGTGCCCCGTGAGTGCTTGTTGATGGATTGGGCCAGTAAGAAGGATTTCATTTAGAAGCCAAATCCCAGAATGGCTCATGGGAGGTTCATGGACAGGCAGAGTTAAGGGAAGCCCAGAAATCGTTTTGCTGAACCCTGTCATTTATAAATGGGTCCTAAAGACTTGGACAGGCCGTCTCACGCAGCTTCCCTGGGTTCAAATCTCAGCTTTTTGCTTTTCTGACTGTGTGACATGGAGCAAGTTGCTTCACCTTTCTGACCCCTGGTTCCTCGTCTGAAAAATGAGATATTTCATATAATACATTTAAGAAAAGAACCTGGAATAGCGCAAGTAATCACAGGGCCCCGGCTGTTTGCAGAATCAGGTATGAAGGGGTGTTATACTCCATTCCTATGGAACAGGAGCAAAGAGCAGCCCAGTAAGCCCTGGAGACCCCCCCCTGAGGTCAGAGACACTGGGGATCAGAGGATCCCCACCCACTCACCTTGACTCCCAGGGCAGCCCTTGCTCTTGTCCTTGGCTGACCTGCTGAGGACCACACTTGGACTTGTGGCCACTAAGGCCCTCAGAGACTATTGATTCTTCTTTTGAAGAAAGGACTGGGTGGGGAGGGGACAGTGGCCCATGCGGAGGATGACTAGGATGCAGTCTTGGTTGCTGGGCCTGAAGCCGTGACACTGTCTGGGTTCTTGCTACTACATCCTGAGACGTGCTTCCTCTAAGCAGCAGTCCTGAGCTGTGGATAATCCATCCAGTGAGCAGGGCTCACTGCTGCCCCCAGAGTAGACCTGGGGCCCCACTGGGGTACAGGTCTTGTGCAAGACCCATCTCCTGGCTTTCTCCCCAAGCAGTTTTATTTATCCCCACCTCCTCAGAAATATTTGGGGTGATTAAAAGGAAATGATCTTTTAACTGTATTGAGATGGGGTCTTGGGGTTTAGAAGGACCACCTGTGGCCTCGGGGGCCCAATGCCGTTGATTTGATAATCAAGTTGATAGGCAACGATTATCGATTTCTTCCCTTCTGGGGAGAACCTGAGGACGAGGTGACTGGTGAAGGTGAGGTGGTTTGAAGCTCAGGAGGGGCTGCTGTGGAAGCCACAGCTCCTGGCGTGTGTGCTGGGGTGCATCTGACTCTCCCTCGGGCAGGAGCTCAGCCCAGGAGGCGGGAAGTGTGGATTCCTGCCTACTTCGCTGCCTGTCTTGGCACAAGTCAGAAGCCTTCCCCTATCCTCTATGATAGTGGCCTTGTGCCAGTGGATTCACCTCTTGGGACCTGGCTTCCTTGTCTGTACAGTGGGTAAGCAGTACTCATGCTGCGTGGGCTTTTCAGGGGACCCAGAGCATGGCTGAATGGGGTGACGGGTGCTCTGGTGCAGTGCTGATTTGAATACTGACGATAGGTCTTCATTACTGGGGACACAGGAGCGCAATGCAAGTGGAGCCGAGGAAGGGTGAAGGATTTTGACTCGGGCAATCCTGGACCCCTTCCTGAAGGAAGGCCATGACATCAATCAGTTCAGCACCCTGTGCCAGAAAAGGGGTGAGGCAGAAAACAAACTTCCTGTCCCAGGGCTTCATAGGCAGAAAGACAAAGAGGACCAAAAGTCACTGGTGAGGTGGGGATCAGCTGTTGTCCAGTGTGGCCTGGAGAGGGCAGAGGGACAGGGAGGGGTGAGGGTGTGGCAGAATGGAGTGTGGGGCATGCTGGTCAGCAGCTCAGGTGCCGTGATCCATGGGCAGCTGCAGTGGTGGTCTGCAAGGCCACCGCCCTTGGTCAATGCCAGCAGGCATCGGGCTAAGTGATGACTCACATCTCATTGAATCTGCACCTCTGCCCTGTTGACAGGTGCTCACAAATGTACAGTGGCCCTGTCCCCCCTGAATCATGCTCAAGGTCTGGCAAGACCCCTGGTGACTTTCCTGCTTACAGAAACCTTCTCAGCACCCACTGGGACATGACTGTCCTTCCTCAGGATTTTTCTACGTAATCTAATCCGGCAAAGTTGTCATGAAGGCGTCACTTACAATTCTTTTCTCTGTGTTCCCAGCTAAATCTTTTTATTGCCTCCAGGAGTTGTTGCAGCTGAGGGCCTCACCTGGGCAGGGTCGGATGCCGCCACTGCACCACAGTTACTCCGTCCTTCTGTCCTTGGCTCAGGTGACTTGGGGGTGCTGGGGTGTCTGCCCTGTAGCTGAATGCCCATTCCTCAGGTGGGGGTCTGAAGGTGTAGGGAGGGGACAGGTGTGGGATGAACCTAGTCAGCTCCAGTGTGAGAAGTGCCTGAAGGTACAGTTCATATGATGAAAAGCAAATACATAAAGAGAGCAGTTACGGCAGGCTTCACATGTACTTCATTTAAAAGTCTAATTTTTTTTTTAACCTTTCATTTTGAGATCCTTACAAAAAGATTTACATAAAGTCACCAAAAACATGATGAAGAACTCCCTGGGTTCCCTGAATGTTAACATCCAGCCTGACCACGGAGCAGTGACAAAATCCGGGAAACCGGCCAGGACTCAACACCGTCATTCGCTCAACTCTGCTCTAACTCAGATTTTGCCCCTTGTCCTAGGAGTGATCTTCTTGGACGCAGTGTGCATTTCTGGATCTTGCCGTTGCATCGCGTGGTCAGGGCCTTGAGTCTCCATCAGTGTGAACACAGCTCTTCAGTCCTGGTCTTTCACCACTTGACCCTGTGCGTGCAAACTGGCTGTTTTGTGGAAGGTCTTTCTGTGGGGGATGTAGGAAGCTCGCTCACGATGGGGTGCCAACTGTGCGATCTGGGCAGAAGCACTGCAGGGGTGAGGCTGTGCGCTGAGTTTGCCCGTCCTGTGGCTGTTGATGAAAACTGGCCGCTTGCTCAAGGTGATGTCTGCTGGCTTCCCCACTGAGAAGTTCCTGTTTTCCCCTTTTTAATTAATGAGTGTCTGGTAGGGAAACATTTGGAGACAATGTAATACCATTTCTCATCATTTCTTGCCCACTAATTTTAGCATCCTTGGAAGTGTCTTGTGCGCCACGGGTCTTATGTGCGGTTGGCCAAATGGCGATTTTCTGTTTCCAAGTACTTCTACATTTATTAGTTAAAGAGCCTTCCTGTCTGTCCCATTATTTATGCAGTCGTTATATCAGTATGGATGCACAGGTCCATGATCTGTTGTGTCCCCTCCTCTGCCCTGTCCCTATCTCTGCTCCATCTCTCTCCCTCTCCCCTCCCACCTCCACCTCTTTCTCTTCCTCTTTTGCTTGCATTTTTTTTCTAGCCCAAGCAGCCAGACCCCTCGTCCCATAGCGTTTCCCTCCACTGTTGTTGACTGAGCACGTCACATCCCCATGGTATCATTCAGTGCTCCCTTCCAACCCCCGGGGTCTCCTTGGAACTGGTGGTAGCCCCGGAAGCTTGATGAGATGCCAGTTTGATACTTCTGGCCAGACCACATGGCCGGTGGCCGAGAGCCCTTCCATCAGGAGCTGCACAAGTTCCGCTGTCTCCTCTTCTGTGATGCTGAGATTGATCAGTGTGGCTTCAGAGCTGCCAGCCTCATCCCTTCACTGTCAAGTTCCCCATTGGCTTTCCATCCACTGGGTTTCGTGCCCACTGATAGTCATGGTCTGGGTCCATTCGTTCAGGGCTGCTAGACACGGAAAAGTTGATTCTCTCTCCCTCCCCTCACTCTTAGCTGGGAGACCTCTCTACTGAGAAGCCACCCCATAGCAGTTATTTGCTTACCTTGAAGGAAAGTGTGTGCAGGAAAGGGTAGGTACGTGCTTCCTTCTTTCCCTTTAGATGGAATTTTCCAAAAGAGTAAGTTGTTTCTCCAGCATCCTCAGAGGTGGCCAAGGAAGGTTTCAAAAACATCATTAGCAGCCCACTGATGCATGTATCCTCCTCCTGTCTCTAGCATCCGGGGGCTTCCCAGTTCAGCTCCTGAGCACCCTTGTCTCTCCCAGGGTCTTGGAGTGCTTCCTGGGAGGACAAGTTGCCTTGGGCTCACTGTGGACATTTTCCACCCTAGCCTTGGAGACCACAGTCTGTGTGCTCAGTAGGCGCATGTTCAAAATATCTGAACCATGCAGCTGGGCCGTTTTCAGTAGTCCTCAGAGGATTGGATGGTGGGGAAGAGGGCAAAGCAGTGGCTTGAACTTGAGTCTACTCTGCAGCAGGTCCCGCGTCAGTGACCCCACTAGGACCCTTCACTCACGCCTTCCCTCTGATTCTTCCTTAGGTAATGTGTGTGTGTGTGTGTGTGTGTGTGTGTGTGTGTGTGTGTATGTGTGTGCGCACGCGCGGGGGGGTGGGGGGGTGTCCCCTCTCCAGCTCCTGGCTTGGGGTTGGCATTTTCTTGGGGAAAGTCTTTGAGGTCAAAGACACCTGCTGTGCTTCCTGTTGTGACAGGATTGAGCCTGGGGGCTTGTCAGTGTTGTTTACTTCTTGGTCTGTCCCTGGGTGGGAGTAATGAGAGACTTCACTAAGGTACCTCTTTTCCCCATCAGAGCCCAGACCAGAAAATGACATATAATACTCCTTTGCTAGAGCAACTTAAAAATTAATACGGGCCTCTGCATGTCACCCCCGCCTCCATCCCAGCAGCCGCGTTCTACATTTGAGATTAAAACTCACATTTCATTTTTATATGCTGTGCTTAATCCAATAATGATTTCATGTTACAAACAGCAATAATATCTTTCAGCATAGTTAATCAGAATAGACTTAATGCTGTCACTATTTATTAACCTTTGTTGAAAAGCAAGAAGTTTCTCTCTAATCTGTGATTGTTGGTCTTGTCAGGCTCTATCAAGTGAAAAAACAGTTTTGGCATTCATTAAAACAGTGTGAATCCTGAAATGACAATTGGAGCCGCATGGTATTTGGTGCATGAAATCTTCGTTGCGTTCTGGGGATAACTGAGGAGGCTGGGGAGACACAGGGGGACCCACATGGTCAGAAGACTGAGTGTTTCATCCCCGGCTTCCTCTTGGATAAAGAAACTGATCTTGGGAATTGGGAAGGGGGGCAAAGGACGGCATGCCCAGGAACTCCCTCTCGCCAAAGAAACGCGCCATTGGTTTGGGGCAGTCCATTCAACTTGGATCCCAGGCGCCTGTCTTTTGCCCGACCCTGCCCCCAGATTAATGACCCCTTGTTGGAACCGTTTCTTCCTTTTCATCCATCCCTCTCATCCATCCCAACTTCCTGTTGAAAGCAAGGTGAATCTCCCCACTGCGGCACTTACTTGGAATTGGAGGGCGTCAGAGCAAAATGAGGCCCATCAGAGGCCAGCCTTCCACCTGGTGGGATCCTTTTGGTAAGTGATCTCAGTCAGGAGATTACTTACTGTAATCTCAAACCTGAGCACGCAAGAACCTCCTGGACCCCTGGGAATTGAGGCCTGGGGTCTTGAGACTCTGCTCTTGTGGTCAGTTGTAGGTGGTGCTGATCTCTTGGTCCAGGTATCACCAAGGGCTTTGTGGTTTGAGGTGTTCTGAACCATTCTGATGTCCTTGCTGGACCAGTGGCTGGTGGCTGGTGGCTGGTTGGAGGGTGCTTGGTTTCAGGGCTGTGGTGGTTCTTGGGCTGCAGGGCTGCGCTCACAGCATGGGGCAGGCAAGTGGAGGCTCCTTCCTCTGTTCCCAGTGGAACCAGCAAGGAGGTCCCTTGGTCACCTCCTTTAGTCAGCCCTTCTTCGCCTGCACTTCTCAACTTTGATGTGTGCATGGACCACTGAGGATCTCATTAAAATGCAGATTCTGACTCAGGAGGACCTGGGTGGGGCCTGAGAGTCTGGATTTCCAACAGACTCCCAGGAGACGCTGATGCAGCCTAAAGAGAACCATACTTCAGGTAGCAAGGCGCTCTGAATCCTAGAAATACCCACAACACACCTGACCTGCTCCTGGGCCTTCCTGGACTTGAATTCAAGTTGGAACCTTGCTTTCCGCACTTATTCTTCTAACAAAAAATTTGAAGAAATTAGAAAAATAAAGGTTTAAACCTGCAGAAGGCTTCCCCTTCCATTTTTGCTCTTGAGAAGCCCCAGATGTGTTTCTCAGGAAGCCCCCCGTTGGGTCTTTACCTTCCAAAGGTAATTGAGAGAAATCTAATCCAAACAAGTCATAATGCCTGGCCTGGGAGGGTGTCCCCATAAGCAAATCAGGTGGGGGCAAGGAAGGCGGCCGCAACCTCTTCTCCCAAGAAGGGTTGAGGAGTGCAATGAGTTTTGCCCCTGTAAACGGAGAGGTGAGCAGGTGCTGTTAATTATTTAGGAAGAATTAAGCCGTCTGGGTGGGTGGGTTTTATGCTCTGTTTGGTAATAAAGGTTGCTGCAGAAAGGAATTTTAAAATTCGCTATTCTCATTTGCCTCATATTGCAAAGAGGCCGAGGCTGGCTTTGACTGGTGGGAGCATCTGGAATTAATGAACCAGCTTCTTACAGTGCAGAAATCAATGTTTGCTGCATTAATTGCACGGCGCTGAAGCCCTGCTTTTTATTTCTGACGGGCAGAGCCATGGCCTGAGAAACCTCGCTGAAGCAATTCTGGGGCTTCACTGCTGCCGTAATCCACCTGGCTGCAGGGAGGGATTGCTTCTTTCTTATGGAGGTGACCTAGGGGACTGTAGGGAAACTTTGGATAAACTGTGCCTTGGGGGACCTAAAAGGGCAGGTACTAGGAAGGCCAGAGCAGGACTTGGAGGTCTGTCCCCTCTTTAAGTGACCCCTCTTTCCTTTACTTCCGTCTTTTGAGAGCTTTCAGTTAATTGCTTCTTCAGGTTAGAATAAGCCTCACGGAGGAGGTGCATGTTTTTCTGTTGGGTGCAGGTCCCTTGCCTCTCATTTCTTCACCACAATGATGTCTTTGGAATGCAGACACCTTGATCAAAGATGCAGCTTGGCCACCATATCCTTGGGGTAGTAGACAGTGTTAGTCTGCTCAACCTGGCTGCGTTCAGCATCTGCACAGCCTCATTGCTTGTCACTTGGATGACCACCTGAGGAGGTGACATTTGAGACACATTTGAAGGAACAAATAGGAGCTTGCCAGGGAGGGAGGGAATTAAGGGCATCTGATCAGGGACAGCATGGACAAAGGCCCTGAGGCATAAAGGTGTTAGGCTGTGGAGCCCTGTGGTTCCTGCCAGCTGGAGTGATGGAGGGGGGCCAGGAGTGTGGCGAGGGAGAGAGTTCTAGGCAGGAAGGGCTTTGAGGCCTGAGCATGTGCTTAGGAGCTTGGGTCTCTCCAACAAGTGGTGGCAGTGGCTGAGTGGGGGTGAGATGCCTGGTGGAGTTGAATTTTTAACTTACATACTGTAGCATTTCTGCTTGTCTTGGTGTACTATGAGCTTGATGTACAATCAGAACACAGAACAATTCCAGCACTCCCCCAACTTCCTCTATGCCACTTCTGTGTGTTTGACCCTTCTCTCTATCCCTTCTGTCTGCCACCACTGGTCGGTCCTGTGTCCCTACACCTTTGACTTTTTCCAACATTCTATAAATGGAATAATCTTTTGAATCTTGCTTCTTTCCCTGAGCACAAAGCTTCATGCGTGTTCTGGCATGTATGCATAGTGCATTCCTCTTTATTTCTGGCTGTTATGTTGTTGTGTGAGTGTATCACCGTCTGTTTATTCATCTTTTCAAAGATATTTGAGTTGTTTGCAGTCTGATAGATAGGAATAAAGCTGTTATAAACATTTGCATGCAGGGTTGTGTATGACCATAGTTTTTAATCTCTTTAGAGTGAAAACCTAGGAGTGGGATTGCTGGGTGATTTGATGAGCATCTTTCAATTTTTCAGAAACTTTCCTACTTCTGTTCCACACAGGCTGTAGCATTTTACATGTAAAAATCAAAATCTTTTCTCCTCCAGGGCCTTTGCACATACCCTCTACCCTGTGAAGAAATCTTTGCCTGCCTCTAAATCATGAAGATATTCTCCTATGTTTTCTTTTAGAAGCTTTGTTGTTATAGCATTTCTGTTTAGGTCTAGAATCTGTCTCAATTTTTGTGTGACATAAGGGCTTGGGGATCTTTTTTTTTTTTTTTTTTTAAATATGGATGCCTAGTATCAAAGATTATTTTTTTCCTATTGTTTAGTTTCTTTATTCAGAAGTGAAATGAGAATTTGTTTGGATCTGTTTTGGGGCTCTTAATCTTCTTCATTGATCAATTATGTCTTTATCTATAGCATAACTTCCCTTTATAGATTATTATATCATCATAGTAGGTTTTGAAATCAGATTAAAATCTCCAACGTTTTGTTTTCTTCTTTCAAGATTTCTTTGGATATCCTGTTTCCTTTGCATTTCCATATAAATTTTAGAATTGACTTTTCAATTTTCCAAAAAACAGACAATAGAAACCTCTTGGGATTTCATTGCATCTATAAATCACTTTGTGGGGGGACAGGATTTCTTTTCTTTTCTTTTTTTTAAATATTTATTTTTTAGGTGTAGATGGACACAACACAATGCCTTTATTTTTATGTGGTGCTGAGGATTGAACCCGGGTCCTGCCCATGTTAGGCGAGCATTCTTTCACTGAGCCACAATCCCAGCCCCAGAATTTCTTAATGATATTGAGTCTTTCAATCAATGAACATGGTATGTCTCCAATTCCTTCCCTCTTCTCTTTCCCACAACTTGCTCTTCTTTCAGGTTCCTGGTTTTAGTGTTATCTCCTCAAGGAGGTCTTCCTTGCCCCCTGACTAGGTGATGTAGTTCCTGTTATGCCCTTTGGTGCTGTTTCTTTCCTTCTAATTACAATGTTATTAGAAGGCACCAATAACAATGTTAATAATTACTTGTGTGATTATCTGTTTTGTGTTTGTCTCTAGCACTGGATTGGATGACTATAAGTTCCATAAGGGTAGGGACCAGGTCTGCCTTGTTCACAGACTAGCACACAGTAAGCTTTCAATAAAGATTTACAAATGAATGAATTCCTTTCTGTTCTTTTGGCATATATCTGCAGGTCACTGACTGTTATCATTCACAGTTTGACATTCACCCTGGTCTCTGTTTTCAGATGGAAAAGCTGAGGCCACATCCTCCAATCCCCTTTCTTGGCCTTCTGCCTAACCTTTAGTTCCTGCTGACCTGCATTATACATTGAGAGCTTGTATTTATTTGACAGGTAGCTGTGTTTAATAATAATAATAATAATAATTTTTACAGAAAATTTTTAAGTAATGAGCTCAATACAGAAGTTTAATTTATTTGGAGGAAAAAAGGTGTTACTTTCACAGCATCAGAGAACATTAGAAGAAACAGTGGCAGAATCTTGATTGAATCAGGTTGTGCTCATCATCAGGAAATGCTGAGACCTGCAAAACATCAACAAGTGGTGGCAAAGTGATGGAATTAAAATACTCTTTCCTGAGGAGTTGGCAGTTTGGGGCATTGTGTTATTAACTAATTGGATTGTGGATACTACTTGGATATATAGATTTAATTTCACATTTTGATCCTAGGTTAATAAATAGGTCCCAGTGTTAATGAAATCCCTAGGGTAAACATTTGTAAAGAAGGCTTTGGGAAGAACTTTCTGGGGAGTAAGATTGTTGGGACAAGTTGTCAGTGTGTGCTGTAGAGTGTTGGGGATCCAGAGTGAGGCAAGAGAAGGTATTCAAGAACATGGAGTCCCGTGTTGGCATCCAGAAGGAGGGGTTGAGAGATGCTGTTTCCTCTGAAATGGATTTCTGAATTTATATAAATAAAACAAAGTCCCAACTGGAATTCTTTGAGGGCTTGCATTAAGAACAATGGAAAAATCTAACTTTATTACAAGCTAAGATCATAATTTCCTTCCACCATAGTAGCTTATGTTTCATACAGTGCTCTCTCTTTAGCTGCAGAATCACCTGGAAAAGCAAGGGAAATGTAGTCACCATCGTTATTCCTGTATCACAGTTCAGCAGACTTAGGCTCAGGGAACTAACATGACTGGCCTGAGGTTACAGAGCTAGCAAGGGTAGGATTCAAGTGGACAGTGAATACCATGCCCAGTGCCCTGCACCTTGCCAATGAGTCAGTACGCGTTGACATTTTCCTCTTAGATGTATAGATTCTGGGTTGAGAAGACAGAGTTTTTGGACAACATTTGTGGTTTTGGAGAATGTGATGATATTGCTAGTAGTAATGAATGCCATTCATTTAGCAGTGATTAGACAGCATAGGCTACATTATGCTGCAGTAATGAAGGCCTCCAAATTTCAGTGGCTTAACACAACAAAGGCATATTTCTTGTATTATCCACTCGCTGGCAACACGTCCATCATTCATGGGCAGTGGACTCTACTCCTCGCTGGCTAATGGAGTAGCCATCAGCTCTGATGTGCCATTCACCCTACTGGAAAGAGGGTTTTGTACCAACAATGAAATGCACCATCCTGGAAGCGACACATGGCCTTACTCAACCAGGAGAAGCTAGGAAGTGCAACTCTACCTTGTGCCCTGAAGAAAGATAGCTAGGAATATTTGGCAGAAGCATCGATTGCCCTAAGAACCAATAAACAAGTAATTCATCTGATCTTACAACAAGCCTGTAAAGTAATGAGTACAAACATTTACTGATAATTTACCACATGCTATTTGCCTAGAAGAGCACCTTTTACCTCATAATAACCCCACCAGGTACATGTTATGATTATTTTCATTTTATAGGTACAAAAACTTCAGAGATATAAAATTCCTTTACTGAGGTCACACTGTTAGGAAGTATTTGAAGCTGGGCTGTCTTGTCTGCAGAACACATATTATAATAAACCCATTAATCTATGAGAAATCTGAAGCCCATAGAAGCAAACCAATATGCCTAAGGTTTCACAGTCAGGAAACAGTAAGCCTTATCATCTTTCCCATATAAAGACTGGGAGACCTCCCTTTGAGCTTCTGTTAGTGATATCCAGTATTTCCTACCCAGCTTTTTCCTGGGCAGGGGACTCAGAACTTTTGGCCTCCTGAAGTGATTGTATTTGTACCAGTTTATGCAAGTAGCTTACATGAGAGCCAAATTTTAAATTCCCAGGACTTTTCAAACTAGTTGTTAAACACAGACTCTATTAAAAATTAAATCACATAAACTTAGTATAAATACATTAATCCTTCTTTATCCTCAGGGGATACATTCCAAGACCCCCAGTGAATGCCTAAACCTCAGATAGTATTAAACCCCTTATGTACCATATATTTTTTCCTACACATACATTCTTATGGTAAAAATTTAATTTATAAATTGGGCATGGCAAGAGATTACCCACAATAACTAGTAATAGAATATTTACAACAATATGTTTTAATAAAAGTTAAATGCATGTGATCTCTCTTTCTCAAAATATCTTTACTGTACTTACCTGTCTTGTATAATGGTTTGAGATAATACAGTGCCATTGTGATGAGCTAAAGTGAGATGAATGACATATTTTTGGGCTACTGTGCATTACTTGAACACAACACTCATTCTCTGATGGTTGATCTAATAACTGAGATGGCTAGTAAGTTACTAATGGGTAGGTAATGTATACAGCATGGATACACTAGAAGAGGTGTGATTCACTTCTTGAGATAGAACTGGACTGCATGAGATTTCATTGTACTACTTATAATCACAATTTAAAATGAATTATTTCTGGAATTTCTATGTAATATTTATGGATTGCAGTTGATCACAGTTAACTGAACCATGAAGGGCTAAACCACAGACAAGAGGACACTAGTATAGATATTGTTTTACAGTATGTGCTGTCACAGCTATGCAAGTCTATTATGGTTTTGCAAAAGCAGGCCTGGATAACAAGTAGAGGATTGAGCATGACTGAGTTTTAATAAAACTCAGTTTCTTTCTTTCTTTTTTTTTTTTTTAAGAGAGAGAGAAATTTTTTTCAATATTTATTTTTTAGTTTTTTCAGTGGACACAACATCTTTATTTTTATGTGGTGCTGAGGATCAAACCCAGCGGCCTGCACATGCCAGGCGAGCGCGCTACCGCTTGAGCCACATCCCCAGCCCAAAAAACTCAGTTTCTTAACAAAGCAGGGTGAGCTGGATTTGGCCCGTGGACCATAGTTGGCCAACCTTCATCTGTTATATCCCTTTAAACAGTGGCCTCTGCCTGCCCAGAATTGTTCTTTAAATCTGCACCTGAATGCCTTGAATATTCCCATTGAGCTCACAGACTGGATGGGCCTGTTGAGGACCCTCTCAATCCCAAACTCTTTATAAATAGTTTCAGCTGTTCTCATTTAGCTTCTCAGCAAAAAAGGTTGACTTGAACACTGAAAGACTGGAAGTTCTTCAAAGGAGAGGGTCCCTCCATTTGGTTCTCCTGGAATAGTTCCCGACACTGAGCCTCACTTATCGAATATTAGTTGGATGAATAAATTAATAAAATAAAATTTACTATTTTTTTAAAAACCTTTACAACAGAATTTCAAAAGTACACAAAAAGAATGGTGGCGAATCCACACCCAAGGTCCAGCTCGTGGTTGCTTGTGGGCTGTGTTTCTGCACATTCCAAGAGGATGGCCCCTCCCTCCATCTCTGATATATTCCCGTATGCACTGGTGCTGTGCGCTTGTAGGGCATGCAGTAGGTGCTCAGTCAATGTGTCAGATAAATGAAAGAATGAATTACAAGGGGGGCGTATTTAGGTGTGATTGTCCTGATGGGTTCTAGAGGCTGTGGAAATGCTGTAGGTTAAATCAGGTCTTCTTTCTCTTAAAAGCCACAGACAGCAAGGGTTCGGTATCTGCAGTGGACATCAAAATCCATGGAAACATTCCTAACTGTCTTGGGTCTCAGGCCTGCTCCCAGGAGCTTAGCTGTGGAGAAGGAGGGGGCCATGGGGAATCCAGGTGGGCTCCTGCAGCTGAAGGAAGGTAGAGCTGCCCTGCGTGTATAGGACATTTGGTCTCATTGTCTTTTGACATCTTCTCTCCAGAGTCCTGGTGAGGAAGGAGGAGGACAACTGCACACCAAGGATTTGGTCCAATTTAAACCCTCTAAAGTCACCAGGCTCTGGAGGTGAGCTTAGAGGAAATGTTGGGCCTGCTCTGATTTGCAATTTGAGATAAATGCAGGAAACATGTGTTCCCTTCCTACCAGAGGATTATGTTGCTCCGCAAGTTGGGTCATTGTCACTTTTGATTTTAAAATTCTTACTTGTGCCTCCAGTAATGAACAAAAACCAAACCACACTGAGAGTAGCTTAGGAGGTCCCACGGTCTCAGAAGCCCAGAGTATTCTGGTTTCCACTGAATTCCTGCTAGTGGGTCCCTGCCTGTGGCTTGCCAGATGACTAAATGTCCTACCCTTGGACCGCACCAACCTTAGTGGTTTATTTCATATATAAACTAATCTTGTTAAGTTATTACTAAAAAACAAACCCCTCAACTTTGTATCTTATATGTTGGAATATAATCAGTTTACCATGTTGATTTAGAGTATAGTATCAGACCCTGCTTGGATAATCTTCATACATCCCCTACCAGGTTACAATGAACCCAGTAAAATTTTAGGTTCACTAAACATTACGGAGCTTCAAACTGGGAGTCAGACAATGAAGTAAACCTATTTCCTACAAACACCTTGCTTTTTTTTTTCAATCTGGTAAGAGAAGCATGACTTTAATTTTTCCAGTTGAAAAATGACCATTCATTGTAAGCCACAGATGTCTTCACAGGAGGTGTTCTTTTTTTTTTTTTTTTTTTTTTTTTTTTAGTTGTAGATGGACAAAATACCTTTATTTATTTTTATATGTTGCTGAGGATCGAACCCAGTGCTTCACACATGCAAGGCAAACACTCTACCACTGAACTACAACCCCAACCCCACAGGAGGTGTTCTTAAGGGTATGAACCTGATAGTTTTTGAATGGAGTGGCATTTGGGATGAGGACTTGCCTTCCCAGGCTCTTAAATTTCCTGAGCCCAACTCTGGCCAAGAACCCCTTCCAGTGATACCTAAAATATAGGTGCTGTAGGCATTGGGGGCGTTGTAGGTGCTAGAGGTGCTACAGGCATTCCTGTGCCTAAAAAGTGCAGCCCTCCCTGGAGAGCAAGTCCTACGTCCACAGCTTGTACCAAGACTCTGTCCTTGTCCAGCTACACTCCCTGCTGGAGTTCCTGGCTCCACTGGCTGAGTGCTCTGTGGTCTAAATACAGCCATTTAAAAAGAAGATTACAGGCCCGTCCACTTGGGACTGCTAAAAAAGCCTTTCACGATAACTCTTGAAAGCCTGATGGCTTTAATCCTTAACTTTAATTTAAAATAAAGAAATCTTCTCAACTCATATTTCATTTTCCCTGCTCCCCCTCCCCCGCCCACCACTGCCCATCTTTTAATTGGCCCCCACCCCACCTTTCATTATGGAGGAATAAGAGTCTTTACAAGTAGCGTCTGCAACAAGGAGGGGCTAAGCTGTTTTAATTTCTTGCAAGGATGTTTTTATAGGAGAAAATCAAGTCAACACTCGAGAGTATACACAGCCCTTTACAGAGATGGGGAGAATTAATCAGGCCAGAAAGTTCGGGATATAAAAAGGGAGGGGGGTGAAGGATGTTTCATCAAACCCAACTGCTCTGGGAGACGCAGAGATAAAAGGATTTCCCTCTCCAGTGCCTTAAATATTGGCAGGCAGTGGGGTCAAGACGTTTTCTTTTGTTGTTATGGAAAGCCATACAGATAATTAATGCTGTTGAAAGAAGATTGTTCTGTTGGCGTCTGCTAGGCTGGCCCCCCAGTCTGGGATCTTCTGGGAAGAAACAAGTCAGGGAAAAAAGTTATGCACCCGGGGAGATCCTGCCAATTTACACGAGCAATAAATAATGTCCGGAGAGCAAACAGCCGCTGGCCAGTGCTTCGTGGTGGCTGCAGATACTTGCTATGGGGACACAAGTTGGTGCATGCAGTAGACTTTAAATGGAATGGGGGACCCACCCCCAACCCTACCCCGCCCCAGGCTGTTGCTTTTAAACAGTAATTATTAAATAAAGGAAGTTGTAACAGAAGTCCAGGAAGGTTACTCATTGGCTTTGATATTTGCAGTTTTTATTTCTTCCTAGATGGACAGCTTTTGCTCTCATTTAATGGGCAGGAAATGTTTGATCCTATACTTAGATGTCAGATGCAGCCATGGGATCTGGGAGACCCGAACAGGCCAGTGGGGCTCCTTGCATGCCTCTGATTGACCCAGTCCTGAAGGAATGAGCGTGCTCTGAGAAAACTCAAGTCAACCCCAAGAGGTGACATGACTGGCTTCCAGGTGCCAGCCCTTGGTGCTTTCTGTATGTGGGCTTACTTGGCCCTCACGGACCCCAGAGAAGTTCCATTAGGCCCATTGTACAGATCAGGAAACGGGCTCAGTGGGGGAGTTCTCTCTGATAGCAAATGGCAGAGCTGGGATTTGAACCCATGAGTGTGGCCCCAACTTTGACATTTTTCTTAACAATTGAGGTGAAATTCACAAAACATAAAATCGACTATTTCAAAGTGGCATTTAGGGCGTTTACAGTGAACTGCTACCGTTAACTCTACCTAGTTCCCAAACATGTTTATTTCCTGCCCATTAAATTTCCCAAAAAGGAAACCTCATGCCCATTAGTGGCCACTCCCCATATGCCACCCCCCGTCCCCTGGGAACCACCAACCTATTTTCTGTCTTTATGGATTTACCTATTTTAAACATTTCCCATAAACAGAATCGTGCACCATCTGACCTTTCATGTCTGGCTGCTTTCCTTGACATCACGTTTTCAAGGCTCATGAATGTTGTAGCCTGTGTCGGTACCTCGCTCCTTCTCATGGCTGATTAATATTCCATTGCATGGATGTATCACATTGATTTATCCATTCATTTGCTGCTGGCATTTGGGTTGTTTCTTTCCTTAGGCTGTTCAGAATGGTGCTGCTGTGGACATGCAGGTACAAGAATCTGTTGGAACACCTGTTTTTAGTTCTGGGGGTGTATACCTAAGTGTGGCATTGCTAGGTTGTGCCTTAATTCTCTGCTTAACTTTTGAAGGAAGCACCAGACTGCTGAGGGCTGACAGTCTTAACCACTGTACCATGAACCATCCAGGACCCCTCAAGTTGTCCTGGATTGTTTTGGAAGGAAGCTTGTTGTGGCCGTGTCTTGGGGGCACTTCTAGCTTTTATTTTACTTGGGTGCAGAAAATTCATTCTTTCATTCATTCATTAAATATATTTTGATCACTAGCTTTGTGGCAGATGTTATACCAGATGCTGGGAGTATGTTGGGGAACACATTCATGGTTCCTACATTTAGGCCTTACAGGCTAGAAGGGGAAGGGACATGTGAAACGGAAACTGCAAACTGAAATTCCCATAAGTGCCCAGAGAGTAGGATTAATGAAGGAGACAGAGAAGAAGCAAGGCTTTAGGGAATGGTGATGACTGTGGCTAATTAAATGCCCAGGCTAGTGGCTCTGACTGATCAGGCAGGAATGCAAGCACTGTGGTCAGATCTTCCTGTTTTTTAAAAGAAACTGGAAATTTTAGATCTTTTTGTAAAATCTCTGATACTTAAGATAGAGCAGAAACTAAACAGAACAAATGAACCCAGGCCAAATGAGCTATGAGATTAGTAACTGTCTTAGGGTGCTTTAGAGAAACAGAACCAGCAGGATGTGTATGCAGTCACACGCCACATATGACGCTCAGACAGCAACAGCCCAGAAGACAACGTGGCTGTCTGTGCTATTTAGATGTGGTGGCGCACGCCTATAATCCCAGTGGCTCAGGAGGCTGAGACAGGAGGATTGTGAGTTCAAAGCCAGCTTCAGCAAAAAAAGCGAGGCCCTGAGCAACTCAGTGAGACCCTGTTTCTAAATAAAATATGAAATAGGGCTAGGGATGTGGCTCAGTGGTCCAGTGCCCCTGAGTTCAATCCCTGGCACGCACACACACACACACACACACACACACACACACACAAATGTTTAGATGCAAAATACTTGCTGTTGGTTTATGATTACCTACAGCACTGGGACAGCAGTGGGCTGTGATGTCTGTAAGCTAGGAGCTACACTCTGATATTGGCACATATGAACTCACCTATCGACTCATTTCTCAGAACACATCCCCATTGTCAGGTGGTGTGAAAGTATATATGTGAAGGGAGGGAGAGAATTCTGGAAAGGAACTGGCTTGTGTGGTTATGGAAGCTGAGAAGCCCCAAGATATGAGTGGGGAGGCTGCAGACCTAAGAGAGATAAGTGTGTGGTTCTGGTCTAAAAGCTGGAAGGCTTGAGACCCAGAAGAGCCAGGGGTTCAGTTCAAGTCCAAAAGATAAGGAAAACCACTGTCCCAGCTCAAGCATGCTGGCAGGAGGAGCCGCTCTTGCTGGGGGAGGGTCATCTTTTTTGGTTGTGTTAGGGCCTTCACCAAGAGGCTGCCTATATTAGGGAGGACCAGGCGCTTACTGAGTCTGCCTCAGAGGCAATCTCACTGACACAGAATGGTGTTTGAAATACACAGCCACACACACACACACACACCAAACCCCTGCCCAAAAGAAGAGGCAAAGTCCTTGAATGGTGGTGATCTTCCCCTCCACAACTTTAATAGTATAATGCAAAATTAGCAATACTTAAATACTATAATATAAAATCAATATTCTTAGGATACGTAATGAGAGAATGAGAGGAAAGAAAACAGAGATATTTGCTTTTTAATGTTTATGCATTCACAAATATATTTGTAACACAGGAAGAAGTACCCCTACCAATTAGAGCTCTCATTTCTGTAACTGGCTGTGTGATCACAGCTGGTATTTGTCACTGCATTCTTCCATTGCCCTCTGGAATGCCCTCAGCCTTGGGCAAGTGCCTTAGCAGGTCATGGTTCTTTACCTGGTGGGTGACCCACACCCTCATTCCTGAAGAGTCTGGGCCATTTGTGGTCCTGCCTGGATTGGGCCGTTGTAGTTTCCCATTGAACTTAATCATGGGGCTGGTCATAGTACGAAGAGGTGCCTTAAGGGATCTCCTGTGTTCCAGCCTTTCCTTCCTCACTTGCATGGGGGAGCAGCAGCCCTGTCTCCCACCGGGAGCCCTGTGGCTTCGCAAGCATCTTAACTTCCGCTTCAGTGTCTCAGTGCTGCTTCTTTTGGTGAACGGTCCCCCTCTGGAGCTGAGATCTCCAGGCCAGCAGGGCTTCAGATGGCGGTAAGAGGAAGCAAACATTTTGCAGGTGGGTCCCTGGAGTTCGTTGGGAGTGGGGTCACTCCCCCCCTTCCGGTGATTCCTGGGCCCGGGAATCCTGACTGTGGGAGAAACGCCCTATGCACTGGATGCAGAGTCAGAACACACACAGCTTCCTGGGGGACCTGCCCGGTTCCGTAAGGTAGTGCAGCTAGGTGGTCCGTAACTGCATTCCATCATCACCATTGCCACACTTCTGTGGCTGTGAAATGAGTTCCATGGTCAGAGGTTGCGCCATATAGAAGGTCATGATGATGGGTAAGATCTCTGTTGATCCAGGGATGGAGGCTTTGGGGGAAGCACCACCTGCCAGGAAGGCAGATCCACGTCCTGAGGAAGTGCCCATTCCAGTGAGGACAGAGCACTGCAACTTTCATGATAGAAGAGATCCAGAGTCATTAGCCTGCCCCAGGTCACTGGCTGGTCACCCTGGGGAGTGGCGCCATATTGGACACTCAGCAGTGACAGTAGCCAGGTCACCACGGTAAGTGGAAGTCTGTGTTGCCTGGCCCAGGCATCACCTCCGTGGCCACTTTGTTGTGATGCTGGGTGGTTGCAGGGAGAGGTTGGCTTCTGTGTACTTGCACGGTTCATCCCAACAACTGGAGGGTTAAAGTCCCCCTCTGCTGAACTTATCCTGTGGTGGTCATTCACATGGGACACAGATACCTTTGCTATTTTTGCTCATTCCCTGTATCTATTCCCCAGATTTCCTTGTCATCAATTTTCCAGCCATATTCTTTAAGTTCCTGACCCACCAAACTATTGACCACAGCCCATGAATCCATATATAACCACACAACTGGCTGTTTCTTCCTCTAAGCAAAGTAAACATCTCTGGGTCCTGCTGGAGGTTCTGTCCACTGGGAAGAGGTTCCCTTATCCCTTACCAGGGCTGTCCAGAGAGGTGCTATATTGCCCAGAGTTCACTTTGGGTGGGGCCTGCACATCATGCAGAACCATCTGCAAACCAGCCCTGGGCCTTCTCCTCTGTCAGCTCATTGTAAGGAGCTCCCCAGGAGACCACAGGTGCAGGCTGGGAGAAAGGAGGCAGCCAACAGGAGTAGGGAGCACAGGCATCTGGGCCACCTTCTCATGTGTGCCTTCAGGTCTGCTGTGGCCTGATCATGACCATATCCATTTGATGATAGATGCTGCTGGGCAGACCCAACTATGGCTGAGCAGGTCAGATAACCCCTGGCTCATGATGGGTAACTCAGGTCACATGGTAACTTGATGACCCTATGGTGTTCAGACTCTACTACTAAGGCCCAATAGCAGGCCAAGAGCCGTCTCAAAAAGAGTAGTTGTCTGCAGAGAATAGCAGGCCTCGCTCCAGAATCCTGAGGGCCTGTCAGGTGCTCCCAACAACTCCCAGTCTGCCACTGCCATCTCTGGCACCACCGGGGCTGCTGGGTCGCATGCCCCGAGTGGCAGAGCAGCCTCCATGGCCACCTGGGCCTGTTGCAAAGTCTTCTCCTACTCTGGCCACTGAAAACTAGCAGCTTTTGGGTCATTGGGTACACGAGAGAGAATAGCACACCTAAAGGTGGGATCTGTGGTTTCCAAAGTCCAGAGAAGCCTGTTAGGTGTCAAAGCTGTGTTGTGGTTGTAGGAGGCACCAGAGGTAGCATCTGACCCTTCACCTTAGAAGGAAAATCTTAACATGCTGTGTACCACAGGCCTCTGGAAATCTTGCTGAGGTAGAAGCCTCTGAATTTTAGTCATATTTTCATCCCACTCGGACCAGCACTTTGTCCCAATAAGCCCAGAGTGGCTGCTGCAGCTTGCTCACTAGGGCCAATCACTATAATGTCATCAGTGTCAGGACCTGTGTGATCTCTCATGGAAGGGAATGGTGATCTAGAGCCCTACCAACCACATTGTGGCATAGGACTGGAGAGTCCACTGCCCCTGGGGAGGGACAGTGAAGGTGTGTTGCTGGTCTTTCCAGCTGACTGCAGAGCTTATGGACAGGCATGGAGGAAAGGGCATTTTCCAGACCAGTCAGTAGCTGCGTGCCAGATTCCCCAGGGGCCATGTCAATCCGCACGAGCAGCGAGACCACGTCGAGTACAGCAGGTTCAGCTGGGTCCCCTGTTAAACTTCAGACGATCCATTGTCATTCCCTGAGGCCCATGTGTCTTCTGCATGGGCCAAATGGGATGTGTTGTGATCACTACCCCTGCCTCCCCTGTCCTCAGTGGTGGCACTGACCTCTACGGTCCCTGCAGGAGTATGGGATTGCTTCTGGTTCAGGACTTTCCTAGGCAGAGGCAGTTCTGATCATTTCCACTGGGCCTTTCCCACCGTAATGGCTCTTGTTCCACAGGTTGGGGAGCCAAGTGGGGCCTCTGCAGCTGCTCAGTGTGTCTGTTCCACTTACACATTCAGGAACAGGGGAAGTGACAACGGGGTGGATTCGGGGTGCACTGGGTCCACTGTGTGGTACGCCTGAGTGAAACTCCATTGATTGCCTGACCTGCAATAAGTCCTTGGTCTTAACTGGGGGCTCCCAGGGACATTTGGGAATCAGTGTCACTTCAGAGAGAGTGCACAGAAGGGCCCCCAAATTCTGATTGTTTCCTTTCCCCCGGTGCACAGTCACCCTAGGAAAAGGCCATTGGTCCCTCTGAGGAAGTTGGAGGCAGTGGTAACAGTGCCAGCTCCCCGCAGTGTGCCCAGGCCCTTCCCGCAGGGAGCCAGCACCCTGTCTGCCGATGTCTGTAAACTGTCTGAGTCTGTGAATTGATGTCGGGGGGGGGGGGGGGGGGCTGGGGCTGTTTTTATGATGCAGGTTGGACTTTTCTTCACTTGATTTAGAATTTTTCTTCTTATACAGATCAAGTAAGAATGTGGTAGGCTTCCTGTCACTTCCAGGAGCACCACGGCCACTCAGCCAACCCCACCAGTCACATTCCCATTGCCCCTCTGGCTCAGCTGTGCACCGTGGTGACCACACACACCTCACCTCTGATGGTGGCATGCCAGCAGTTGGCCCTGCCACACTGGTGCCCAGTTACTTCCTTTGTATTTGGGTTTCCTAGTCAATGTCCTCTGTCCCCACAGGAAGGCCTAGCTTGTAGAGAATCAGCTTCCCAGAGCTTTCGGGCAGGTCAAGGCTCCTTCTCAAATTGACTTCTCACAATATTGCTGAGTGGCTTTTTCTGGACCCTCCCAGGGTGGGTGAGAGGTCAGAAGTGACAGTCCATTCTAATGTTCCCATCTGCCAAAGACTTTGAATTCCTTCCTCTAGAGTGGACCAAGGTGGGTCTGGCATTTCCACAGTGGGTCACCTTTTGGCCCCTGGTTCAGCCAACCAACCAAGCAAACTCTTGAAGCTGTGCTAACTCCCCAGGTACAACATCACATGCAGAATCTCTGCTTAGGCCGTCCATATTGACAAGTTCAGCCCTTGCCAGCCTCATGCCCTCCACCATTATCCCACCCCATTAATATCCATCCTCATGCATGTGCCCTGGATCTCTGTTTAAATTAGAAAACACAAGCAGTCCTTTGGAAGACTAGCACACCTCCTCTTGGTCACACTTTGTGCCTCATCTTTAGGGGCCTGCTGGGACTTGAGTCTAGTCACAGGTCTAGAAGCAATGAGTAGGGGTGGAGGTGGGTCCTGAGGAGCCTGAGCATTGTCCTGCAGAGCAGCTTTCTCGGGGGATGCCAGCTGGTTTCCTCAGGCAACATGCTGGAGCCCTGCAGTAGAAGGTGCAGAGGCCATCCCACAGGGGCTGGGGAGACGTCTTTACTAGCAAAGCGGACTCATCAGAGTCTATGGGCCCAGTATGCCCAGCTTCATGAGGGTCTTCTTCCCACACGTCCCCATCCCAGTTTTCAGAGTCCTGTTCCTTCCCAACCAGTTCCCTCACTTGAATAGCAAACGCCCTTCAAGGCTGATGGTTCAGCCTTTTGTTCTGTTTCAGCCAGTGGCAGAATGAGATTCTGGGTTTGATTGTCAGCACCCTCAGCCCTGGGACCAGAGGAGAGAAAGGTCTCCAGGGCTCACGTGGAAGCTGCCACATCATTTCTGTGGCATTTGAGTGGGGAGTTTACACTGCTGAGCTCATTTTCTACGCCCCCCCCAATTTTGTTCAGAAACACTAGGAGCAAATAGCCAATTTCATATTTGTTAGTTTGCCCAAAGTGTTCAAAAATATCACATACACAGTCACCCAGGTCCTCGTTCCTCATGAGTGGTTGAACTGGCATCCAGTGGAGGTGTCTTGTACTTGTCGGTTGCACGGTGTCCTTACTCTCTTCATTCCTGGAAATAGTCACTAGCATCTTAGATTAGAGAGCCAACCTCAGAAATCCTAAAAGCAATTCAGAAAACACATCCTTAAAATTCTGTTCCTCCAGAGCTACTTCTGTTACCAAAATCTGTATTGAAGCTCTTGAGCGAGACATAATTAAAAGGGCATATAGGTACTGTGTTTATCTGTCTCTCAGTGCACACACCATCACGGTGTAGTTGAACCAGCTGTGTACCCAGAGGAATGCAGGCTGAGACAGAGTGAAAGAGATACTCAGGCAAAGCCAAATTATGCCTGGGCAATCAGGGAATGCCCCCAGAGGAGGTGACACTTGAGCTCTGTTATGAAGAATAAAGAAGAGTGTGCCAGGAAAACGGGGTGAGAAAGAAGTCCATGAAGAAGGACGATATGATCCTTCTGTGTGGGGGCGTTCCCATATGTTTAGTGTCACCTGAACACAGGATGCATGTGGGGATGTGACAGGGTTGTACTTAGAGAGCCAGGGCAGGGCAGGTTCCCTGAATGCCAGGGGAGCTGTTCAGGGCTCTGAGCAGAGGAGTAGCTGTGTTTGATCATGTACTACATAGACTGCTCGGGGGATTGTTTATTGAGCACCTACTATGTGTCGGGCTTTGGGGGTTCAGTGGCAAGACAAAAAAGGCCCACTAGAAACTATATTCTAAAGACAGAATAAGACCACAGCTAATAGAAAAGTGACCATGAGGTTGGTGCACAGTCATAAGTTCTTGAAGAAAAAGCTGGGGAGGAAAATGGAGCAAATATCCATTTAAGTGAGGCTTTACTGAGAAGGTGGCATCAGGCCCTGGAAGGATTTGCATAAGACAGGAGAATATCTGGGGAAAGAATGTTCCCTGCAGAGGGAGCCGCGGGGGCAAGAAGTAATGTGGCACAGCCACTACAAGGTCCAATCTAAAGATTTTTCAATAAGTTAAACATAGTTACCATGGACCCAGCAATTCAGCTCCTAGGAATGTGCCCAGTAGAATTGAGAACAAGTGTTAATAACACATAGGTGGATGTTCATAGCAGCACTCTAGGGTAGCTGGAAGTTAGGCACAACCCAAGTGTCTGCCAGCTGATGGACAGGGGACACATGCACACGCTGTCTGTTCAAGCAAGAGAGTATTATTCAGCCATAAAAAGTGAGAGGCCCTAGCCCAGGCTGCACAGGGACCAGGTGTGGAAGCGTCATTCTGAGCAGGAGAAGCTGCTGTCTGGGTCCTTGTACATGGAATGTCCAGAAGAGGCGGATCCAGGGACTGAAGGCAGAGTGGCGATCACGGGGGCAGGAGGGGAACGGGGAAGAGTGCTGCTGGGTTTAGGCATTTCCTTTTGGGGTGACGAGCATATTCTGCAGCCACATCAATGCGGTGGTTGGACAGCACTGTCAGTACACTAAATGCCACTAAACCGTGCGCCTCATGGTGTCAAAAGTCCTGTGCTCTTCCCCAGCCCCTGCCTGGCCAGCTCAGAAGGAGCCAGGGAGCCTGTACACGTGGGGCCAGGGGAAGACTGTGGCGATGTCCAGAGGGGGCTGGGAGACGTGGAGGGCAGGCAGAGAATGAGGTTGGTGACTTCTGGGTCAACTCCTCCTCCACAGGAGCAACAGAGGGTTGAGGAATCTGGGGACCGCTGAGGAGGGCCCTGATTCTAGCTGAGTTCAGGGTTGAGCCCACAGGACTTGAATGGGGAGGAGAGAGGGAAAGGAGCCTGGAATTTGGCCTGAGCTCTTGGGACAGTGGAGAGTGGAGCTGCCCTTTCCTGAGACGGGGGCCTGGAGTAGCGCAGGGCCTCAGCTCTGGGGCCGGGCTATTGGGATGGCTGGCCACTGATGACTGGCAAGGCCTCCTAGTGGGGGGTCAAGGTTGAACAGCCTCAAGGGGAAGCCGCATGTGTGGCCAGGCCAAGAGGTCCTGTGTCCAACAACAAAATGACTGAAATGCTCATGAAGCCCTCATCACGTGCCAGAAACGGTGCTCAGCTACTTGCCTGCATCATCTCATCCTCTCCTTTGTTTCATACTGTGACCCCCATGGTGCAGGTGGAGTGTGGAAGGCTCGGAGAAATTGTGAGACTTGCCCAAGGTCACCTGCAAGTCACCCGGCTATCATTATTTTTGACTTATCCAGATTTCCTAGTTTGTATATAGAAACATTGTATGTTTGTCTTTCTTTTCTTCATCTGACTTAAAATTGGAGCACTTTTAAGATTCTAGCCACCTATGTTTCTACATCTGTAAAATGGGGAGCCTACTGTGAGCTCATTTTTGCTAAGTACTGGTGACAGTGTATTTTTATTATTTGTTAATGCTGTGTAATTTTTGAAGTGTAGATTCTGCCCTTTGAGTTCCTGGGGTCAGGCCTTCCCGAGAGGATGTCTGAGAGCCCCTGGACTCCATGGTGAGCTTCCCAGAGCCCACATTCTGACCTCTGGCCCATGACTTGGGCCCTGCTGCCAAGATCCTCGTTCCCTCCTCCCTGGAGACCTCTCAGTGTATGTCAGGTCCCTCCTGGGGACTGGGTGACTACCCAGGCTCTGTGCTTACACACCAGGAGAACTAGGCAGAAACCCCACCTTTCAGAGCCTTAGTTCCGCCTCTACAGTCAGGGTTTCCTGGCACTTGCTGCAGGGGCAGTTTTGCTCAGTGGAGTGAGCTAATATGAACAGAGGGGCAATAGAGCACTTGCATACTGTAAGTGCCCAATAATTGGTTATTAGTACCCTCAACAGGATTTGCTTAGAGATGAGCATGAGGGAGGAATGACTAGTAAGTAGCTGAATACTACTCCCTGGTCCCTAGTATTCAGCTACTATTCCCTGGTCCTTGATGGTGGCCCCAGGGCAGTGGAATTAGCTCTGGCCACAACACAATCAGGTCACTTGACTCCAGCCCTGCTGTGGGGCTATAGGCAAGTGTCTTCACCTCTCTGGGCAGGCTGCTGCGGAGGAAGGGGCTCCAGCTGTCAGGACCTCAAGTCCCTCCCCTCATCCTCTCCCCCAGAGCACTGGCCACTGCCAAGCTGGCCACCGGGAGGGGCTTGGCATGAGGACCAGCAGATGCCAGTCTCGCTCCATGCACAGATGTATCTGCCAGTTTCTGATGGGGAGAAGCGATCTGGGATTCGCTTACTTCATTGATAATTAAATTCAAATTAAGAGAGATTTGCATTTATCAAATGCCTGTTTGACAAGGTGTCACAGTTCCCATCCAGCACTGGGGCGCTGGGGAGCCAGCAAGGGGAGAGGCAGCTCTGTGGGTGGGAGAGGGGAGGGTGGGAACCCAGGAGAAGAACAGAGAGGCTGCCTGCAGCCCCTGGTTGTTACTGAGCACCACAGCTCACCTGGGCAAAACAGTGGAATGCTGTGTGGCCTCTGCCAGGCCGCTTACCCTTTCTGAGCCTTGGTTTCCTCACAGCAGCCCCCAGGGTCTCCCTCAGAGATGAACTGCTGCCATTTGAGTTTGAGTGATTCAAGGAAACCCTGTGCCCGTCACCTTTCCCTGCTAGGAGGAAAGTTGTGGCATTTCTGGGGCCATTTTTGGTGACCCAGAGCAGTGCTCTGGCCCCCACCTGCTTTGAGTTGTCTGAACCCTTCTCTGGGGAACCTCAGGGTATCTGTCCCAGCCCTTACCGGAGCAGCCCTGGCCCCAAGTGACTGCTCCAGGGAAGAGTAAGGACACTGGACTGCCCCCTTCCCCAGCTCTCCCTGGGACCATCTGAGTCAGGGGCCGCAGCCATGTCCAGGTACTCCCTGGCTTCTTGCAGCTTCCTCCTGAGGGCATATCTGCCTCCCCGAACCCTCTGATACCAAAGCCTCTCGCCTGCTCTGCAGGTAGCTCTGGTGGACAGGGGACATCTGACTGAGTAGCTGGAGGCTCTCTTCAGAGACGGGCGGGGCTGCCTCCCTGGCTGGGCTGTTCCCCTGGGGCAAGAGGAAGAGTGGTGTGGGAGGGCAGGGTCTTGCGGGAGGGAACCTTCTGTGCTCAGAAGCAGTGGTGGCAAGGGGTTTCCCAGGATTGCCCCTCCAGGGCTTCGCTGGGCAGCACTCCTGCTCTCCAAGGGCTCCGGAAGGTCATGGGGTCTCTGGCACAACCTCCTTCAGACCTGCTGAGTGCTTCACCTCCTTGGAAGGCTTCCGTATTTCCGCAGGAGAGACCTTCTCTCTGCAGTGGATGGACAAATGGGTGGTCATGTGCTTGCCACAGGCTCTTTCATCCCTGCTGCAGGGCTGAGTTTTCCAAGGTCATTTGGGAAAGGGTAAGATTTCAGAAGAATGGTTTCCCCCCAGGAAGCTGCCTATGTCAATGTGATAGATCCGACCTTCATTCTGCCAAAGGGTCATTCCTTATTGACCACCAAACCTTAAGGTTCCATATGTGAATATCAAACAGACCTGGGTTTGAATCTCAACTCTGCACTGAACCAGCTGTTTGACCTTGGGAAAATCACTTAACCTCTCTGAGCCCCCCAACATCCTTGTCTATAAAATAGGGATGTTAAAGGTCAGTTGGGAGGAGCAGTGAGGTGATCATGGGGCCCGACTCTCAGTGCAAATGTCAGTGTTTGACATTTCTAGTAACTTCTCCCTTCATTCTCCTCCCTGTTCCGGTCCAGCTCAGCTTCTGTCCCTCGCTCTGCTCCTTAAAAACATCTTTTCCAGGGTCCAGACCTCCTATGTCAGTTGTGCTGCTAAAGTAGAGGAAGACTGAGGGCGAGCCAGAGACTAGTTGGGCAGGCTTCCAGAAGTTATCCAGGGCCAGTTCCTGGTGAGGGAACAGGGAGAGCAGGTTGGGGCTGTTGGGGCCTCTGACAAGGAGACAACCTCACCTTCCATCAGTTACCACTGGTGGCCCTGGCAGTGACAGTATTTGGGGACTTTTGCCTCCTGCTTTCTATGTCTGGGGGAGGAGGCCTCCCCGCTGCCACTTGTGTTTTTGTTTTAGTTTTTTGTGGTGCTGGGACTGAACCCAGGACTTTGCCCCTGAGGAGAACCCCCTTTTGATGTAGGAATGTAACATGGAGGGTAATTCTTATTTCCCCAGCCCCCAGCAAAGATGGCATTCAGAGGCAGCCAGCCTCTGCCTCCTGGCCAGGCATGACCCCTCTCACAGTAGCACGCTCCCCCAGGAGATGTTCCCATTTATGTGAAGTGAAGGCACTGCCTCTAGTTACAGCCCTACGCTGGTGGGCCCAGGTGGTTGAGTTGGGGGAACAGGAGGTTTGGTTGGGCTTTCTTGTGTGATCAGCCTGGGAAAAGCTGTAAGTCCTCATCAGACTGTGGTTGAGACTCCAAGGTAGCAGAGGGTCCTCATGTGACTTTGGAAGCTGTGAGACCTCTGACCAATTATATCACGTCTCTGAGCTTCAGTTTACCCTTCTGAAGTGGCATCATGTTCTTTGTGATGTTCCAGGTTTAACTTTCTTGTGACTCCATTATTCTGCCTGAGAATGAGTGGGGAGCCTCAGGTGACACCATGGGACTCATTTCTAATGCTTCTTATAGTGTCATCGCATGTTGAGAGAAGATAGTACATGAAGGGAGATGTTCTTTGTTGACCACCAAACCTTTATTTCTTGGGTCCTTGGGATTGAGGTTATAGGGTAATTCCATTTGTTAGATACAAATTAGGGGCTTGGGCCTAACCCAGCACCCCCCTGCGTGTGTGTGCGCGCACACACACATGCTCCTTGGTAGAGGTGTTTCTCTTGCTCTTCAAAGGAGATGATCTTTTCTGATTGTTTAGGTGGGGAGGATGCTCTGAACACAGATGACTGTGCCTCCCACAGATACCTGTGAGTGACCTGGGTAGACCTTCCCCAAAGCTGGTTGTAATGCCCTCTTCTTGGCTAAGTGAGGTGGTAATAAAGATGACTCGCGTTTGTGGCACTCACTTCTGCCCAGCTCCATGCTGGGCATCTAAGGTCTAAGCATCTAAGAATAGCCCCACGAGATGGCACCGCTGTTAATCCCATGTTACTGGTGGGGGACACTGAGGCTCAGAGGGGTAACTGTCTCCGAGTCACACACCAAGCCAGTAACAGAACCAGGACTTAACCTCGCTTCTGGGCTGTTTCAAAGCCTGTGCCCCTGAGTCCAGGGTATGTGGCCCCAGTGAATGTCCAGGTCTCAGCTCCCAGTCTGGATCTTCAAAAGTTCCTAGCAGGTGTTACTGCAGTGGCCAAATCTCCTGGCAAGTCCTATCATGGACTCACAAATTTCCATGAGGTTTTCAAATGTGAAGGATCGTGCAAGGTGCAGCCCTGCCATTCGAATAAAAAGGACATATTTACACACATGCATTCGCATCTTGTATCTCAGAAACCAGGCAGAATATTGTAAAGCATCGTACAATGGCATAAAATATCGTCCTGATTTAATCCATCTATCTAGTGTTCCATCTAATTACTATATTAGAAGAGTCTTCAGACCATGTATTGAACATTATAAATGGGAATAAAATGATTCTGGTAATGGCTTAATAAAACAGGTGAGGTAGCTCCGTCTGTCTGCCTGTATCCTTGGACCATAGCCAGATTGATTTGTCAGGGAAGGAAAAAAAAAGGAGGAGGAGAAGAAATGGGCTTGTGTTGCTGCACTTTGGAGACTGTCTCCATTAGAGGCCTTTGATTTTATTCTTGTTTTTCCTTATGAGAAGTGGTTATCGGTTCCTTTTGTTAACAGCAAAATATGTAGAACTGATGGAAAAACTGACAGCAGCCGTTTCATATTTTATAAAGCTGCTCCCGGCTCCTAATTTGCTGGTTGGGATGAATCGAGGAACCCTGAAACTCCTGGCAAATTTGCAGCTGATGACTGCAGTCTTGTCTGAGGCGTGTGTAGCCGCCAGGATTCCGCTGCTTGAGGAGCTGCAGTTCGGGAGTAGAATGAGCCCTGGGTCAAGAAATTATATATCAGTCATTGGGGACTGCAACTCTCCAATCGAAAGAGACCCGAGGTCTTAGTGCATCTGATCACCTTTTCTCCATGTGCCTAGAAAGCTGCTTGCTTTTTGGGATCCTGAGGCTTTCTGTGCAGGTTAAACAATGGTGCTTCCCCTTCTCCCCTTCCCAAGGCTCCCCGTCTTCTTACCTTGTGCTCTGATTCTCCTGTCCCTATTCTTTAAAAGCTGCCAGTGCCGCTAGACTTGACATATCCCTGCCTGAATTTGTTCCTGGCTCTGGGTCTAGTATCCAGCAATAGTGACCTGAAGGCCACACAGCCCCTCCCTGCTCCTCAGGCGTTGCACCCGGATGAAGCAGGGAAGGAGCCCCCGACCCCCAGTGCTTTGCTGGTTTCCAGCCCCAAACTCTATAATTTCTTGCTCTGGCTAGACTAACACGCTGGTGTCAGAGGTTAAATTCCAGTGCATCAAGGAGGTACCCATCTCTCCTGGAGCCCTGGCATTCATACCAGGCGTCCGCGTTGCCATGGCGACGAGGACCCGGGACCCCAGAGACAGGAGCGCAGAATTAATGGCAGTCCTGGGTAAAGGATTCCTGTCTTGGCAAGGTTGATGGATTACATTGATGTACCATTTGTCATACTGTAATTGTTCTGGCAAATGTAATACCCACTAGTATAAACATTGTACTGCTTTGCTAATAAAACCCAAAATAGGAAGAGAAAGGATGATACAGTGTTAGGCTCACTTAAAGAGACAGTGCCTCCTTTCCAAATTGGAGCTCACTTCTTTTTCTGGAGGTCTTGGCGCCCAGCGCTTTCTCCATCCATATGTGCACGTGCTAAGCAGCTGTCTGCCGCTGCCTTCCTGGCCTGCTTGGTGTGGGCCACCTGGGCTGTACTTGTAGGGGGCTCATTTTCCCACCCTGTTAGCGCCTCCCTGGCTCCTCCTTTGGGTAGCCATTGCCTTAACACCTCTCTCCATGTTCTTGGCACCATGTGGCAGCCCCGAGGCATCTGTTTCCTCAAATGGACTTGGCACTTAAAGGCTCTGCTCTGGCCCAGCCACTGCCTCTGAGAAGCCTTCCTGAGCTGTCACCTCACTCAGGCCTATGTGTGTGCTGTGTCAGGATCCCCTCTGTGAGATCTTGAGGTCGCAGAAGGCCCTGACTGAGCTCTAATAAATAGCTCCATCTCCTCACCTCCCCAGTGATGCTCAGGACAGCGTGCAGGACACAGAAGGTGCCTAACAAGCACTCAGGACTGCTTCAGCAGCTTCTCCTGGCCCCAGAGGCCTAGCTAGCAGCCTCCTCTGCCCCTCCCACCATTTTAGGCCCCAGATGCCCTCCCTGCCTCTTCTGGAGCCATAGGTAACACCTGATTCTCTCCAGTGGTTCTGAGCAGCTGTTTTGTCCCTGCCAGGCCTCCATCCACACTCCTCCTGAGACTGACCTTTCCCACCTCTTGGCTGGTTAACTCCCAATGCAAATGTCACCTTTCCTGGCAAGCTTCCCCAGCTCCCACGCTGAGCAAGGCGCCTCCTGGGCCCTTAGCTCCTTGGCAGAGAGCTGGAGAAGCCGAGCCTCTTCCTTCCCTTGCTTGGCTGAAAGCACTCACAGGCCACATGTTCCCTGGGCATCCCACCACCCAGCTTGAAGCTCCTGTGTGTTCACAAGATGAGTGAAGGAGGGACTTTCCTACCCTCCATGCCCAATCCCCTTCCCAGGCTGGAGCTGGGGAGCCCTGACCCGGAATTCCATCCAGGTGACCTGGGTCAGGGCCGCCAGTGACTGCTGCTGGGCTGTCTCCCTTTTGCTGGGCTGTCTCCCTTTCCCAGGGGGAAGAGTTCTTTGCCTGTCCCACCTTCTTGCCCCTGGGACAGCAGGACAGGGTCTTCCCTGGAACCTGGCAGGGAAGATGCCACAGGAGAGGCCCTAGAGGCAGCTTGGCCTCACTCTTCAACCTTGCCAGTTTGCATTCCAGCCCTCCCAAGAAGTCTCGGACCCCAGCATTTACCCTCCCCCACGTCCCCCTTCACTGTGTCCAAACTGGCTCCATGCTGGGGGCCCAGCCAGTGTCCCATGTGCCCGTGGAGGTTCTGCTCCTGTTGGGAATGTGTTTGGCTGCAAATAAGTGGGAGCTCAACAAATGGTGCCATAAACTCATGCAGGTTCATTTCTTTTTTTTAAAAAAAGACTCTTAAAAACAAAATAAACTTCATATTTAGAGCAGTGGGTGTTTCATAAGACTGAGCGGAAAGTGGAGTTCCTACATGCACTGCCCCGCCCACAGCCCTTGTCCCCACCACCAGCAGGAGGTGTCATTGCTCCCCCAGAGTCCGTTGGCTGCCTTAGGATTTGCTTTGGTGGTGAGCTCTCTGTGGGTTTGAACAGATGGAAGTGTCATCGTATGGAGTAGTCTCACTGCTGCTGAACTCTCCGCGCTCTGCTTGTTCATCCTCCTCTCCCTCCTCCTAAGCCCTGCTGACCACTGATTGCTGTACTGTCCCCATAGCTTAACCTTTTCCAGGATGTCCTATGATTGGCATGTTAATCTGTTTTCTATTGCTACCAAAAAGTTCCCGAGAGTAGATAATTTACAAAGGTTGGCAGCCTCTGGTGGGGGCCTTCTTGCTGCATCAAGGTTGGCAGGATGGAGCGGATGTGCTAGCCTGGTCTGTCTCCCTTGTGACCTTGTCTAACTCCCAAGGCCCCATCTCCAAATGCCATCAACATGAAACTGGGTATCAAGTATCCAGCACTTGAACTTTTAGGGTGTCACCTTTAAACCATAGCTGATGGAGCCTTTTCAGCTGGCTTCTTCACTTAGGAGACCCAGGCCCCTCTGTGTCTTCCCCAGCTTGCTAGCCCACTTCTTTCCTTCTGGAATAATATTCCATTGTGTGGGTGTGCCACACTGTCTTCATCCACTCAGCAACTGAAGGACATCATGGGCGCCTGTTTTTCTGATGTGACAGAGTCAGAGGGAAGCAACTCCTGTCCTTCCACCTCTCTCCTTAGCTTTCATCTCCATAGCTCAAGATGGCTTCTCCCCAGGGCTTCTCTCCACAGGCCAAGGGATAAGGAAGAGAAGGCCAAGCCGGCAGAGGGAGAGGGAGGGGCTCCCAGAGGAACTCCCTGGCAGCTCCTAATTCAGGGAGTTCATTGTCCAGAACTCGTAGCTGAAGGGAGCTGGTAGAAGGTGGTGTTATGGACTGTGTTGAGGTCTTGACCCTCAGAACCTCAGAATGGAACCGTAGGGGAACCCAAAGAGGTAATTATGTTAAAATGAGGTCAGTGGGGTAGGTCCTCATCCAAAATGTGCCTTTTAAGGTTAGATCAGGAAACCCATACCCACAGAGGGACCATCCAGTGAGGACATGTGGATTCTGGATGCTAGGTGCGATGGCGCACAGCTGTGGTCCCAGCGACTATGGAGGCATTAGAGACTATGTTTCAAAATAAAACTGAAAAGGGCTGAGGGTGTAGCTCAGTGGTGGAGCACCTGCCTAACCTGCGCAAGGCCATGCGCCTAGGGTGCCTAACACACTGAGGGTCAGAGAGGTTAAAGCATTAGTCCCAAGGCGCAGCTTGCAGCCAGCCAAACTGGGCCTTGGACGCTGGGCATCTGGGGCCCAAACCTGTTCTCAGCCTCCGTCAAACTGCTCTAGACTTTGATTGAAGCAGGGGGTCCAACCTCGAGGCTGGCGACATGTGGGCTGGGTGGTTCTTCGTCCTTGGGTGTGGGGCCGTCTGAACTGTGAGGGGTGTTTAACAGCATCACTGCCCACCCCACTTGATGCCAGCAGCATTATTCTGTTGTAACTTGTTGGAGACAAAATGTCACCAGACATTGCTACTTGTCCCCCAGGGACAAAATCACCCATGCTTGAACACCGCTGGTTGATCCAGGGCCTGCTGGTGTTGCAAAGGCTGCTGGGCAGTGACTGGTAGTGGTGGCGCTGTTGGGCACTGGGGACTGAGCCCAGGGCCCTGCACATGCCATGCAAGCGCCCTCCCACCGAGCAGCAGCTGCTCATTAGCCCCAGTCTGCTCAAGATTTAAAGCCACATCAATCTACAGAGATCCCCTTGTGTACCAGAAATAACTTGAAGGAAGAGGGGGCCATGCAGGCTTCCTTTTGTCTATGGGAAGGGTTTCTTCCCTGGGGTGCATCAGCTCTCGCACTTCTGAACCTGAGAACTGCGGGGCATGTGGAGCATCCCTTCTTGGCTGCAGGTGCTGCAGCAGCCAAACAGGCTCATTGGCAAGATGGTCTGTAGTTGCAAGAAGAGGCTCTGCCCAGGTCTAAGGGACATGCAGCCTGCACACGCCTGGTAAACTTGGAGCCTTTCAGTTAGAGATGTTCAGGACACTCTGTTCCGTGAATAAAGTGAGTAGTAGAATGTAACCCTGTTTATGAAAAGGTCTGTCTATGCCCGTACACATGGTTGGCATACAGAAGAAAGCCTGGCAGTGCTCACCCCATGGGACTCCAGGGGCTCAGCTCAGTGCTGCATCCCCAGGGCCCTGGTACATAGTAGGTGTTTAGTTATTACTTGAGAGCTGAATGCAGAGTGGCAGAGCAGGGCTGTCGACTCTTTATGTTCTTCTTTGTCATTTGAATTTTTTTATAATGAGCATATATTAACTTTGTGGCTTTAAAAAAACCTTCCTCCAAAAAAAAAAGAAAAGAAAAAAAAGTCACGCCTTGAACTTGCCTGGTTCTTCCTTCTGCAAAACTCCACACGCACGTGCCTGTCTTGCCAAAGCCATGCAAAGAAATGAGGCTGGTGTTTATGGTCCTTGCTCAATCATGCATCGATAACGCTGGGCTCCCGAAGAAACCTGCTGCTTATGCATTTCTCTCACTTTGGTTTTTCCCTTGGGCTTTTGCAGGGGGAAAAAATCCAAGGGACAAGAGGCATGGATAGGAAGGCAGCTGGGGAGGGCGCAGGAGTCTGGGAGTTTCTGTCTCCCTTCTACCCCACACAGGGGGCCAAGGGTGGGCAAAGTGACATGGGTGGGGACCGAGCACCTACATCTGTGACTTTCTCCTTCTGTGGCTTTGAGATCCTTGCAGAGCTTCCAGAGTGCTGGGGGAAAAGCCTAAGGGTGCGTGGAGGCCAGGCAGGAAAACAGGAATTAGCATGTTTTAGGGAGCAAGCTTCTGGGTCACAAGGTGAGGGGTCTTGCCGCTTTTCTTTTTCTTTCTTTCTTTTTTTTTGCAGCAATGTGGGGAAGGAGAAAAACCCCCTGCCCCAGTTTCTGATTTCTGAGAGTTTGTACAGTTACATCTCCAATGTTTTTTAAAGTTTACAACTGACCTGGCTCATAGAAAAAGATAAACACCCTTCCCATGTTTGGAGTCATATGTAATTTTTATCTCTTGACCTTTAAATGTAAGCAGCAGTAAAATGAAGAACTATTGCCGTCATTTAACACTCCGGCTGTACTAACTGGTTCCTGCCTGAGAACCGTGGTTTTAAATTGGCTAATGCAGAATACTTGCAGAGCTAATAATAATTCAGATTATTCCTGTCAGCTATTCCGGTTTCATGGGTAATTTAGTAGTTGAATAAATTTTTAAAAAAATTCATTCGTTACCATGCGCTGTTATGAATCAGTAGATGGTTTACCATTGGCAGCAGTAACTGTAAGAAGATTTAAATTGCTACTGAAAAGGATTTGAGTGAAGGTAATGTTTTATAATGTTCTAAGCCATATGCACTACTTTCAGGCCTCATCAGTTTTACATTGATTCCTAGTGAAGTGTTTAATTGCATCATGAATGCAATATAATTCAGTTCTTTCTGCTAATATGGTATATATCTCAAAGTGATATACAGCACTGACAGGGAGAGTTCGCAGTTCCGTCTGGATTTGGGAGGGCGGGGAAAACTGGGCACCCTCCTGGATATGTGGCGGGCACGCAGCCGGGGAGGAGCACAGTGGCTGGGCTCCTTCCTCCTGAGATGGGAGGGTGGCAGGGACATGGGTGAGGAGGATAGGCTGTGTCTGTCATTGGACCTGATGCGATGGCCAGCCAGAGAGAGGCCTGGTGTATTGGCCTTCCTAGGAGGGCAGGCAGAGCCAGCTGCTCGCCGCCAGGCTGCTGACAGCTCGTCGGGCCTGTCTCCTGTGGTGGGTTAGGTCCTGGCATCTTACTGGCTGTTTCCAGGCCATGACTGAGGACTGGACTTTGTGCTGCTGTCTCTTCAATCATTCATTGATTATTTATTGGGGATCTACTCTGGGAGGTGGTTGGTGGACCAGGAGCACCTCTGGGGAGATTGGCCAGAATTGCTCACTTGTCAGCTTTGGTAGAGGCCCCGGGAGCTCTGATTCAAAGATCTAGCGTGAACTTCAATTTCATACCTCTGCAGTGGACAGACATCAGAGGTCAGGCCATGAGGCAAACTGGGGACAGTGGCTCCACAATTCCAGCCCCATCTCAGTAAAGAATTATCATTTTCCCACAAGAGGCTAGACATTCAGATTTGTATGCAAAAATCACTTGCTTTTAAAGAAAAATTAAAACACACCACACGGGCCACACTGTGGGCATAGCCTGCCCGAGGGCCGCCTATTTGTGATGTTTTTTACTGGGTATAACTGCTGTTAAGGCAGAAAAACATTTGCTCTGGGCCCAAAGGATAGATGTATGTTAGAGGCAGTGAAACTTGCAGTACCTTGACCGGCTGGAATGGTCCTGCATCGCATCATACGTGGGAGGAGTAAGGAAGGTGGCATCAGCTCCCGGCCTGGTGGTCATGGCATAGCTGGATGGCATGGCTAAGCCCTGTTTCTTGCACTATCCCCAGCAATGTAAGGGGAACCTTCTTGGAACAGAAATAAAGACAGAACAGTGCAGCCTGGGGCTTGTAAGTGGGGAGACTAAGGAAGACCTGTGGAGCCTCAAAAGATGGGGCGGATGGAGCTTGAACAGGTGTCCCCCAGGGACTTTTCTTCTCTGATCTCAGGAAGCAATCCAGGCTCCTGGCATTCCTGCAGGGCTGGCCCATGGCTACTGTTTCTAGAAGCATCACTATCTGTCCTCCTCCCAGGTTCAAGGTGCAGCCTCTGAATCGCAGCGTGTGCAAGCAAATCTTGCCCTGCCTGGCTTTCCCTCGTTGACAGCCCTGTTGTTTATCTAGCTTTGTATGATGAACCAGGCACTGTTCAGGGCATACGGTGTGAGATTGAGACAGCTCTGGCTGCCCTGCCAAGTTTCCATGCTTGTGGGACAGATAGGCCATAAGTAAGCATCTGACGAAGCCCAGATGGCTTAAATTCTACCCACCTCACCCCAGTAGGACCCACTGGAGGACACCTTCCACCCAGCTTTGTAAAAAGTGCCCCTAGTGGGGCTGGGGCTGCAGCTCAGCGGCAGAGTGCTCACCTAGCACATGCGAGGCCCAGGATTCAATCCTCAGCACCACATAAAAATAAATAAATAAAATAAAGGTATTGTGTCCAATTACCACTAAGAAAATAAATATTTTTCAAAAAAGTGCCCCTAGTGCCTCCATTTGCCAGGGTTGCTGTGACAAAGTGCCAGCGATGGACTGGTTTACAGCAAGAATGTGTCTTCTCACAATTCTAGAGGCTACAGGTTCCAGTTCAAGGTGTTTCCTTCTGAGGCCTCTTCTTGGCGTGCAGCTGGCCCTCGTCATGATCGCAAAGCATCCCCCCCGAATGCTCCTGTGTCCAGATGTTCCCTTTTGTAAGGACACCAGTTATGATGGATTAGCTCCACCCTAGTGACCTTGAGTGAACTTGATTGCCTCTATTAAGACCCTGTCTCCAGAGAAGATCACATTTGGAGTCAGGGTCTTGGTGTATAGACTTGGGGGCTCAGGGCGCAGCCAGTAGCATCCTGCTAGAGCAAGTGTGTGTGACGGCTGCAGGTAGATAGCAGCTCTCAGTAAAGGGGACAAGAAAGCAAGATAGCAGCTCTGGGGCTGTCTGTGAGTGATGCTGGCCATACCTGTCCCTTCTGGAGCAGGACCTTCGAATCCAAGTTGAGACATTTCGGCCATCTGATCCCTGGGCAGTCTCCAAGCAGAAGCTGAGGCCCAGGGGTCTGCCCGCAGCCTAGCGCCTCTGTGTAATCAGAGCCTCCTTTTTTATCCCCACTCTCGAGGAAGGCCAGCCGGGCCACCTTTTTGATCATCGTAACCTTGATGCAGAAGAATAAATTATCCATGCCCCCAGATGAGGAAATTGCAAAGTATTATTTATGAAGGTGAGCTATGGTGTCGTAACTCTGGCCTGGAGTTTCTGGATGTGGCTGGCTGAGGTGGGGAGACACAGGTGATGTCTGAAAATAAAACCAGGCATGGTGCCCATGAGATGGCGTGGGGGAGCAGGAAGCTGGCGTCTCACAGAGAGGTCCCAGGGAGTGAATCGTCGTTCCAGGCGACCCCAGCTGTCCCACTGTGGACTCGGGTCAGAAGCAGGGGACACTGAAGTCTCCGTAAAAATACAGAGAGGCCTCAGTGAGAAGGATTCTGAACATGAGCTTAGGGGAGGAAAAAGTATAGGGACTTACTGTGGGGATAGCAACCTTGGTTTTGAGAACTCGGGAGGTTATATGGCATGGTGGTGATGAGCCCTGGCTTTGGGGCCAGCCAGTTTGGGTTTGGATCTCAGCTCTGTTGTTTCCTAAGTGCTGTGTGCCATATTGCAGGTTGTATTAACTTTTCTAAACCTCAGTTAGTTCATCTGTACAATGGGAATAAGAACAAATTTACCACCAGCTTGTCTTGAGGTTAACTTGAGACAGTGCAGGTGTGATGTATTCATCTGATCCATGGGCCCCATGCTTACCTCATGGCAATTAAGTTGAAGGTTAAAGAAGGCAGCTCTGGAGCCACATCTCCAGGCCTTGCACTCTGGCTATGTTCATCATTGACTGTGTGACCTTGGACAAATCATTTCACCCATCTGAACCTTCATTTTCCTTATCTGTCAAATGGGCACAGAAGAGGTTCCTATTTCCTAAAGTGGTCTTGAGGGTGGAATAAGTGAACGCCAGAAAGAGTTTAGAACAGTGCCTGTCCCAGAGTCAATGTTCAGTAAATGTTGGCTGTTAATATCCTCCTGGGCCATGATTTTTAGCAATCTTCCTTCTGAGAAGCTGTTCCCAACCTTGACTCAGATTTAGAAGCAGCCTGTCTCCCATCTGCCGACATCATCAGCGACATGCTTAGCTTAAAAACCCAAATGGATTTGCATTTTTGACTTGAAAATTTCCTCTGAGCATTGAGAAATCCTCCTGAGATGACAGGGATGTATGTGCTGGGGGCCTAGGATTGCCCCGCATCTGTTTGCCACAGACAGGGTGGCGCACCCGGACTACTCTGGCTGCCACTTTGCTACGCCGGATCCACCAGCTCCTGCAAACACCACCTCACGCTCTCAGGCACCAGCCAGAAAGTTCAGCCCAGCAAATGTTTTTGTGGCCTCTCAGCAATTTGTGGTTCTACCAAATTAGTGTTTGGTATTGAATTAGTATTCATTTTCTCTAATATGATATAAAAGTATAATCACATTAGTGACTTTTATAGCACATTAGATTATACATTTGAAACACATCCCCGCCTGAACCAGCTTTAAAAAAAAAAAAAAAAAGCCACAACAAAAACAGGCAAACCGTCTCCACCCTGCTCCCAAGCAGGGCTTTTTCAGCTGGTCTACAGCAACCTGGATGGAAAATTCTATACTCTCTGCCTCCTGGTCCCCACAGAGGAACAATTTTCATTCTACTGCCCTGATTTGTGAAGCAGTGAATTTAAGACCTTAATAGTTGTTCCAAATGAATGTTTCTTTAATCCCGGGGCAGAGACAGAGCTGTGCTTGAGATGTAATTAATAGCACTAATTACTCTTCTCGTGCTCCCTCTCCTTTTCCTTCTGCCCTCGCCCCTGTCCCCTAAGACACCTGGCAGAAGCACCAGGGAAGTTCCCCCTTCTGCTCCCTGATGTCCCCGGCCAAGGAAACCAGACAGCAAGCCCAGGGCTCACCCTCCCCTGGACCCCTTGTTGCAAAACATTTTCGCTCTGCCTCCCAACAGCTCCTCCAGTTTTGGGATTTCTGAATGTGCCAGAAGGTTAGATTTTTCTGGAACCTGTTGCCAGCCATCGTGGCTGACTCACCCAGTCGTGACGGATATTCCAGAGCATCCGCACCCAGAGCTGACTTTCCTGAGCCTCTCTGCAGGGACAGCCTCCTGGCTGCACTGGTCCAAACACAGGGAGACTTCCTCACAGGCAGACTCCCCAAGGCCCCTGCCACAGATGCCCAACTTCAACTTCGACAAATCACTTCCACCACAGTGAATAGAGGATTCAAAAGTTGTGTGACTATAGTGAAAGAAAATAAGCTGGGCGAAAGGGCTGCAGTGGTTTAATTATACGTTGACTCCTTCCCAACTCACGGGAGGTGGGGGGACCGCCTAGGATTAGGACAGACTTGGAAAGTAGGTTGCATTTTGTGGCTGACTCTGAGATTCAGCAGTAGCTTCTTGGGGCACAGCATTGGGAAAGATTCAGGTTGCATTCTGGTTCAGCGAAAGAGTCTCATTCAAACTGTATACATTCTGAAGCACCTACTGTATGCCACGCACAGCTGTTGCCACTGGGGCACAGCCTCTAGCCAGGAGCTAAAACCTCTCCTAGAGCAGCTCAGACCCTAGAACGTGACAGGGATACCAGCAGGCCAGCTCTTGTGGGGATCGAGCACAGGGCAGTGCGAGGAGATAGAGGAAGCCATTAGAGGGTTTTCCATCAGGGAATGCTAGGATCTGGCTTCTGTTTAAAGAATTAAAGCCACTCTGGCTGTGTATAGAAAACTGACAGAAGGAAGACAAGTTAAAAGGCCAGATATGAGGTTATTGCAGCATGGAATGATGGAGGATGGATGATGGCTAGGAATTGACTCATTGGAGGGTTTGATTGCAGCACAGCTGTGGGCCATCCGTTAGTAATGTCTATGTGGGCACAAGAAGAGGCAGTAGCCATGTGCATGCCACATGTTTGCCCTCCCTGCTTATAAGTCATTTGTAGGTTGATGGGAGGGAGTTGGGGAAGTGCAGGTTACTCAGGGATTCTAACACAGCAGCAGCTACAAATATTCCGCAAGGTGCATTTGAAGAATAGTCACCGGCTATTTGCAGAGACAGTGAGCAAAGGTAGGTCAGAGGGTGGAATGCCACACCGTCTCATCTGAGATTGCCCAGTGATCAGCCAGGTGCAGGGAATCCTCAGAAGACATAGAAAATAGACCAGATCCCTGGAGAGATGTGCAAAGGATCATGATTCTACGCAGATGTGATCAGGAAGTTTCAAAAAGAAGAGGCAAGGCATGCGGCCATCGGTGGTACTGGTAATAGAAAAGCAGTTTTCAATTATTTCAGGTGAAAATAAGGTCAGGGACAGTCTCCTTCCCTCTTTTCCACACACAGGAAGGACCCAGCCAGAGGTAGATGATCAGCTGGAAGAACCCTTGGTTTTTGTGGCTGTGGTTTGCATGACCCCATCTCCTCTAAGATCTGCTGTGGTCAGATACCTGGAGGCAGCCGTTGTCCTGGTGGGCAATGGAAAGACAGCCTGGGACTGGGTAGGAAGCTGGACTTCTGGGGAAAGAGCTGTTTTAAAAGCCTTGGGTCCCCAAACGAGGATGTGAGAAGACCACAGTCTAGGGGACCAGGAACTATAACACACTCTCTTTGTTTTCTTTCACATCTTTAGGATGTGAGAACATTTGTGAGATTATTGAACAGGGCCATGGATGCAGTATCTTTCTATTAAAAACAGAGAGCCCAAGGACAGCCTTTGTGGTTTTGACCCGGTTAACACAGCTTCTAGTCCTCAAAGAGTCCAGAAAAAACAACTGTCAAACGGTCTCAGTGCCACACCCTTGGTTGTCCCAGCCAGCATCCTGCCTCTGGGCACTTAAGAGTGACATTCAACCCTGGACAATGAAGTTCCTTCATTGACAGGCTGGCCAGGAAGACAGAGTGGTGCAGGAAATGTGCCTCACAGGAGACCCAGGGAGGGGGTGTGCAGACCCCCACCTCCAGTCCGTCTGGTATCGGGACCTCTGGCCCCACCCAGGGTGTTGACAGCCCCTGCCAGGGAGCCTGAGCTGGCATCTCTGCCAGGATTTTAGAAACACTTCCTGAGGATTCTGATGCTGGGCCAGATTGGAGAACATCTGGGCTAGGCCATTTTAAAATGTGAATTTCTCAAAGATGCATTATTCCATAAGCAGTGTACATGTGATTCAAAAAACCACGACAGACGTTCAAGGCGCTTGCCGGCTGAGAAGCCTCCTGTCCCCTTACTGCTCCCAGCCATGAACCACAGATACCCCAACTGACCTTCACTCCGCCTACAGGTTCTGACCCGATGGTAGTACCATGGGATGCAAGTGAAACTGTACTTTTTTAAAAAAAAAATTTTTTTAAGTTGTAGATGGACATAGTGCCTTTATTTTATTTTTACGTGGTGCTGAGGATTGAACCCAGTGCTTCATGCAAGGCGAGCGCTCTACCCCTGAGCCCCAGCCCCAGCCCATGAAATCGTACTTTGAATTTTGACATTGAGTCTTTTCCTGGGCTAGCAATCTGTGCTCTGATCCTGTTGTGGGGCTGGGCAGCGGCAGCAGATGTAGCCCCCAGTGAGCGCCACGATCACTCGAGGGAGCAGCTTTCACTGCAGGGGACTGCCATTAAGTAGGAGGTCCCACAGGTGATGGGTATGAAATGCGTTTTCTACCCGTGATGTTCTCAGCCTGCAGTGTGCTTTTTGGGACGTAGCCCTGTCCTAAGTGGAGAAGCAGAACGCTCTGGCCCGCAGACAAGCGTGCAGGCAAGCAAGCATGGCCCCCTTTTAAAGAAAGAAGGGTTAGAGGTACATTCTTTGCTTCAATACTCATTGAGGAGAATGGCCAGGGTCTCCTGGCATGGACAGCCTCAGAGGAGCTGGCAGGACAGATGCAGGCCTGTGATTCTACCAAGAGAATAGCAGGCTGTGGTCGAGCAGTGGGGAGGGATCATTAAATGATCCGGAGGCATCAGCCTCGGACAGAGGCACGTGTCTATGTGTACAAGCGTGTGCCAGGGTCTGCTCGGACAAGGGTAGATGTGTGTGTGTGGAGTGTGGGTGTGTGTGCCTGTGTACGTGTGTGACACATGTTAGAGTCTTCCTCTGTGTCTCAGTTCTTGTTACTGAAGCCCACATGGTGGCACATGGCCATTGGGCCCTCTTGCCACACAAAGGGACCTTGGAAACTTTTGGAGATGTACACAGAGGAGTGACGACGTGGTGGCTGTGTTTTTGAGGGATTCCTGTGGAGTGGTGTCAATGGCAGGCATGTCAGGGCTCTGGAAGAGGCTAGGAGGCGGCCAAGGATGGCTTGAGCTTGGCCTTGAAAGTGGCACTTCTAAGGTTCACTGGTAGCTGGTGTCACGTAGTAGAACAGGATGAGCAGAGGTGTCTCCAAGGCTCCTGGCCTGAGCAGCTGGTCGGTGCCAGGGCTGCTTCCTGAGGCAGAGAAGCCACCCAGAGAAAGGGGAGAGTACATGGGGGAAGCCGAGCTCCCTCCCGGCCTGGGGAACCTGAGGTGCGTGTGGCCTCCGGGAGGGGAAATGGGGTCTACCCAGTATGCCGCAGAGCCCAGTCCTGCGGGCCAGAGGTGAAACTGGCTCAGCCTCAGATGGGGCACAAGCCTTTCCCTGGTCTGGGGACCTGGCCAGCCTATGCCCCAAGCAGAGTGTGGAACCTTCTGGAGGATGTTGAAGCATGACCACCCATCTCAGGCCCCAGCCATTTATATTTGTAGACATAAATGTGTACAGACACCATTAGCAGGATGTCACCTCTGCCGACCCAGCTCCCAGGGAACCCAGGTTGCAACAGCAAAGCATGTATAAGGCTGGCTCCCGAAACACTGAGTCACCTCCCCAGGGGGCCCAGATGGCTTCCCAGGCTTCCCATCACCCTTAGCTCAGAAAATAAGGACTCACTACCCCACCAAAATCTCCATGTGCCCTAAGTGCCAACGCTGACCTCTTTCCTGTGTGTCAGCCCTGACCCCCCATCAACTGAGCTGATCCTCTCAGCAGCTCCTAGAGGCAAGTCCTACAATTAGCCCCATTGTACAGATGAGGACCCTACTGCCCAGCAGAGTGGCAGTTGTACCACAGGGTGGTAAGACAGGGTTCAGAACCAGGCCAGTCCAACTGCACATTCTGGGCCAAGCTCTGGCACTGGTCCCCCTCACCCCATGGCTCAGGCCACCTGGAGTCGCTGCTGCTTACACCTGAGTGCAGGATCAGCCTCCTGTCTGCTCCACCTCTCACCTCCACCCTGCCCACAGGGACTCAAGTTTATGATGTGCTGTACGGGCAGCCCCTCTGTCCCCTGTGTGACCACAGGTCACACTGGCTCTTCCTGAGGGAGTTCAGTTTCTCTTCCTTTCCAGGTTGTAGGCCTTGAGCCCGCGGCTTTTCCATGACCTTTATGGGTTTGGTGGCTGCACCTTCAGCACAGGGTGGATTGAAAGGATCGTGCTGCCTAAGCAGCTGCTGCTGCTGTTACTACCTGGATACTGAGCTCACAGTCTGGCTCAGGGTTCCCCTGCTGAGCAAAGGGACTCATGGCTCCCTGAGGCAGTGACAGGGTCCATCCAGATACCAAGCACCACCCTGGCCTGGTATCGAGGGGGCACACATTTATGGTTGTGTACCCAGCCAAAGACAGTAATAGAGAATGAGCGGCAGGAAACTATGCAGATTGGAGTGACCTCTGAGGTGTTTGTGGCTTTGTTATTTGTGTTAAAGTTGGAGAGCCATTTATGGTGAGAGAAAAGGAGGGCAGCTCCAAGGGAAGTAGAGCCAGGAGAGAGAATCAAATCCTATATTGTTTGAACTTCTGGATCCAGCTATTCCTGAAGCTACCCATGCACTGTTCAGTCATATGAGCAACAGTTGCCCTTTTTCTGCTTACACTACTTTATAAATGCTACTGACAGGGTCGTTGTGTCATAGATGGCTCCTTATGGGGTGAGGACATGGTGGATATGGGCATGTCAGCTCTTTTCTTAGGAGACATGGTGGCTGGCTGGCTGGGGAAGAGGTGCATCTTTCTACATCCTAAGAAAAGAGATGTGGGAAGGTCTGCAGAACCAGACTTGTGGCCCTGATGGGTCAGTAGCCTCCAGACAGTGGTCAGACTGAAGTGAGTGAGACATGAGAGTTTGGGAGGGAGGGGACACACCTACAGCCACTTGTCTTCCAGGGTCGATGTTTTTGTGCTAATAGGGGATTTGTGCCAAGTGCAGAGAGCATGAACTTTTAAATTCACAGAGACCTGGACTGGAATCCTGGTGCTGCTGCTGCTTGCTTGCTCTGTGACCCTGGGCAAGAAAATAGTGTCTCTGAACCTCACTGTTCTTGCCTATAAACAGGGGATTTAAATGGCACTGACTCATAGGGACGTGGGGAGGGTTAATTCAGCAGTGATCAGAGCTGGCTCTGTGGGTAGTGACATCACAGTGGGGTCTTAAAATTGACCCAGCAGGAGTTTTCACCACAGAAATGGTGCACAGCCCTGGTTAAGTGACAAGAAGCATTTGAACTGCCGTGTCCAGTGCTGGGGGTTGGTGGTCACGATCGCCACTGTACCATGCTCTAGTGTCTTGCAGCCTGGCTTTCAGGCCTGGACTGTCCATGCTCTCTGAGACATTTATTTCAATTGTGTGGATGTCTTCTCTGCTGACCCTCAGGTTCACAGCCTCTTTTTGGATAGCTGAGGTCATCAGCTGTGTTCTGGATGGACAAGGTCCTGCAGTGAACGTTGGTGGCCCCAGCTCCGTGCCAGGCATGTTCATACTCAGTTCCCCTAGTGACACTGTGAGGGGAAAGCTGTTCTGAGTCCCTTTATGTGGAGACAGATGGGGTCCAGAACAGTGTGGTGACCTGCCCTGGGTCACAGTTGCTGGATGTGGGGCCAGGCCTCAGGCCCTTGCATCTCAACAGTAGGGGCTGTGCCCCCTCAGGTGGGTCCCTGGGTTAAATGCGTAGGGACAGGTGTTCCAGCTTTGTGAGAGGCTTTGCAGAGAGCTGTGGACAATGGGCAGAGTCCAGGAGTCCTGGTGGCGTCATCTGCCTGGTGGACATGTGCTGGCCACATTCTGATGGCGAGGGGACATCTCTGTTGGAAGGAGTCTTGTCCACTTGCCTCTTGGCAGCAGCCTCCTGTCTGAGGCTTGGAGCTGTGTGGCGGTCGCAGTGGCGGTGATGGTGGTGGGGATCATTCTGCAGCCCTAGAGGATGGCTGGAATGCAGCATGGTGGGCCAGGCAGGGACTCTGTCTGTGTACCCGACAGGCTGGCAGAGAGTTGCAGAGTGCGGGAACAAGCACGGCCCAGAGAAGCCAGTGGGGCTTGTTCCTTCACCTGTCTCTCTCTCCTGCTGTCCCTGAGCTGCTCTTTCTGCCAGCACTTGTGGAGCCAGTAAAGACAGGTGGCTCGGCAGCCAGGGGAGCAGCATGTCCCCACAAGCCTCTGCTCCCTCATGGAATTCTTGGGGCCCTGTGCTTCTACTGTTCCCCGTTTCCTGCAAGACAAAGTTCAGACTCCTTGGTTTGGCATGGAAGCCTCTCGGGATGTGGCCTCTGCCTCCTGGTTCCGGCTATGGCCTCCCTAAGCAGACCTGTGCTTCTTGAGTAGGAAGACTGTCATGGCCAGATTCTTCTTTCCTGCAGTGCCTGGCCCAGAGCTCACGAGAACGTGTTCATGGACTTGAAAGGCAAGGAGGGGTGACTGCCCCCACCTGATGGCAAAGAGGCCTGACACTCAGGATGTGCAGGCACCGCTAGTGTCGTGTCTTAATGCAAATTCCCCATGTGGCGAGTACTGTGCACTGTCCTAGTTTCCTCTCCTCCGGCCTCACCTCCTCTCCCAGCAGCCCCAGGAGGCCGACTCTGTTTTACCCCTGTTTGCAGTGGAGGAAACTGAGGCACAGAGAGATCAAGTCAATGCCCTAGATCACCTGGCCAGGTCACGACCTCCAGCCAGTCCAGAGCCCAGGCCGACTTGAGTGAGGTGCTCCTTAAACACTCTGCAACTGCCCTTCAGTTCTTTGCTGTCCCTGTCCCTGCCACTTTCCAGTGACCTTGAAGGCACAGCCACAAGGCCCATTAGCCCCTCACCCACCCTTCCTGGCCTGCTGGGTCCAGCACACTTCATGAACCAGCCTTGGCACCCCAGCCCTGGTATCCCAGCCCTGCTCGTCACACTGGTCAAGGCCCAGCCACAGAGGACCAGGTGTGGACAGTGTGACAGACCCCTTGCTCTGCCTGCCACCATTTCCCCACTAACTCCAGGGATGCTGAAGAAGAGCCAGATTGTCCCTCATGGGAACTGGGAGCGGGGTCTCTGGAAGCAGGAGAGGTGCTCCCCGAAGTGAGCTGCCTCCACACCAAGGCTCGCTGGTGGTCATGATGGCCTGTATGCTGTGCTGGTGCGAACGCTGGTCTCTGTGTGCCCTGGCAGCACTCGGCAGCCCGGTGTTCTGCGCCTGCACAGGGCAATCACACTGCGTTAGCAGGTCCCCATCAGACGTTCCACGCTGGGATCCCGCAGTATCAGCAGTTGGTTCTGCTAATGTGACACGAGGGCTGCTAACCCAGGAGGACTCCTGCGCTGTCTCAGGGCCACAGATGCTGATGGGAGTCGATGGAAATGGCTGATGAGCAGCTCAGTTGCTAACATGACTTGATGGGCCAGGGGAGAGATGGGGTCGGTGCTGGCCCATCTCCAGAAGGCTTGGGTGGGGTGCAGAGTGGAGGGAGCTCCATGGGCCGTCATACAGAGTCAGGCCAGTGTCTCCCCTTTGCCCTATACTGGGTTGAATCACGTCTCCCCCAAATGCATATCCACCCAGAACCTCAGAATAGGACCTTGTTGGGGAATGGGTCTTTCAGGTAATTTGTTAACATACGGTCACACTGGAGTAGGGTAGGCTCTCAATCCAGTGGCCAGTGTCCACCTAAGAAAGCCACGTGAAGAAAGAGAGACACAGGGAGATGGCATGTGGCAACAGGCAGAGAAGATGTGATAGAGCTGCCGGCCAAGCAGTGGCAAGGACTGCCAGGCCACCAGGAGCTGGAGGAAGCCTGACCTTGCCAGCCACACCTTGATTTTAGACTTATGGCCTCCAGGGCTGTGGAGGGCTCATTTCCTGTTGCTGTAAGGCCCTGGTTTACGGGATTCATTACAAATGCACCCCCTTTCACATCACACCCCATAAAATCATGGGTGAGAACAAGAGCACCCATTTACCTTAGAGATGGCGGAACAAGTCAAGGACATTCTGCCCCCCGCTGGGCTAGCCCGGCTGAGGACAGAGGTGTCCTCAATATCCCTCACGCCCCCGTGTTTTTGTTGAGAAGGGAAGGCGTGCTTGGGTGGCGGGTGGTTGGCATATGGGCTCCGCAGCCTGCTACCGTCACGTTAATATGTGATTAAAGGGGTCTTAAAATGCCCATTAGTCCCCCTCTGGTATCTAATAATGCTTTTGGATTTAGAAGAGAATATTATTTACTCATTAGCTGATAATAGGCCCTGAGTATGCGCCGTATGTATCGGGACAATTATTAGAGTCAATTACACCCAGAGATGCGGTGCTGCTAGTGTGGCTGGAGGCAGGACCTGGTGGGCCCTCAGGCCTGTGGTGGCACAAAATGACTATAGGCCCTATGGGGAAAACAGAGGCTCACTAGAGACCACCCAGCCGATTGTTGTGGACAGAGGTGAATCCTTGGTGTGGGTGGAACTCCTTAGGTGCCCCAGTGGGGAGAGGGAGTAGAATTTGAGGTAACTTCCCCTGCAGTAGTAAGGGACTGTTACCAAGCATCAGCCTGAGCCTCTCAGAAAAGTATAATGAATGAGAGAGTGAAATAGTATCAGGGGTAGGTGAGTATCCAGGACACACAGCAAGACCTGGGGTTTGCCACATTCTACTCTACCCACTGTGGAGACTTCTGGCTGATTCCAGTCCTCCCTTTCCCCAGAAGAAAGAAGGATTTTGACATCATTTCCCCTTATGTTTGGCTTGTGGAGAGGTGAAAAATGACAGGTTCTCCCTGCGGCCTCAGGCCCAGGATGCTAGGAAGGCTGAGGTGTAGGGGTTGGATGGAGCAGGGCGGGGAGGAGCTGGAGGCCACAAAGAGTCCTTCAGGAGTCTCCTAGGAAGCATGAGAGATCCGGAGTACCTGGCATGGGCTGTGTCAGGGACCCGTGACTCTGGTCCAGGGGTTTGGGACTCAGAGTCGGGGTGAAAGAGAAGCAGATGGAGTCCTAAAGGTTCCGGTACCCAGTTAGCAGGAGGGGTTAGTGTCCACCTTGCAGGTGAGGTGTGGGCGGCTGAGTCCTCTTGGGGGTGATGAAGATAGAGGTGTTGGGGCAGCTCGTTTGACAGACAGGTGGCAAAGTGTGGAAGAGAAGTCTTGTTGGACTTTTGCACGTGTCTTGACCTTGTCAAGCTCAACCTTCAGACCCTAGGTTTGCAGTGATTCAGCAAATGAACTTGCAGACCTCTGCCGACACTCCTTGGCTTGGGATGAACCTCCCAAGTTGGGCCCTGTCCATCCTCTGTGCAGAGCAGTGTGAGCTCCAGAGGCAGGTGAGCCTAGAACCAGGAAAGCACCAAAAGCCTCACTTTGATCCCCAGACCCGCCTCAGCTCCTCTGAAACAGGTTTTGTGTAGAGGATGACAGTGTTTCTCCATCCTGATTTCCAAGGTATGCAGGGAAACCTGGGCCCTGGGACTTGTGGGTTTCTGGAGGATGGCCATATACAGGGTGAGGCATGAGAAAGATGGTCATTCCTGCTATGGGCACAGTGGCATCCGAGTTGCTGAAGGTGTCAGGTGTAATTAGAGGCCTGGTGTCCTTTGTTACTGCCTGAGTTAAGCACAGGGCTCCTGGTGGAAGGCCAGCAGGGTCCCTTTCCACTGCCCTGGGAAGGAGACGGAGAAAGCAGAGCTTGGCAGAGGTGCCCTGGTAACATCCCAACCCCAGATGTATGGGTCCCACACTCCAGCCCGAAATGTAAACCACTTCCCAAGGGGTGTGTGCGCGGCAGATGCGTGAGTCTGTGCACGCGCGTGTGTGTGTTTTAATAAAGCTCACCAGGAGCCAGATATCAATTTCTGTCAGAGAGACGCAAAGCATCTGAACCAGAACTAAATAAAAATAAACATTAAACAATTATTGGAATTTAGGTTTATTTAAAAAATCAGCAGGGTTGAGGGAACAAGCCACCCATTAGTGAGGCACAACTATTGGGCCTTTTAACAACCCGCTGTTTCTTGGCTGCCAGGGAGATTTGGGCCGTTCGAGCCGTGGAAACTCCGGATCCTATTGATTAAAGATGATGCAGTAACAGGCCAATTATATCGTCGAGGCTGCTCGCAGCGCTGGCCGACACTGGCTACCCATTTGTCTTTATGGAAATGGCTTTGTTTGGGGGTAGAGGAAGGTGGCTCAGTGTCTCCGTCCTGGGCAGCTTTCTACCTTTGGCGCTCCCTGCGTTGGAGTGGAGGTTCCAAACCCTGAGCTGCCCCAGATCCTTGCATCTTCCACCTCCCACCCCCTCCGTGGTCAGTGCAGTTCAAAAGGAGCCTGTGTCTCGTCAACCCAAATCAATGCAAATAACCGGTGAGCGCTTCTCGACTTTTCAGTAATAATTGATCTTCCCAGAACTGATACTGTTTGGAAAACGCAAGGAGAGCAGCAGCAAGCCAGATGTTGGCGTTAAGAGAATATAATTGCTCCGAGTTATAGGAAAAGAAATGATTTCCCTTCCAGCTTCAGCTCCAAGAAGAGCTGAGCACACTGCCCTGGAGCACCGAGAAGCTTCCAATAAACTCTGGGCCTCAGTCTCTCAGCAGGAATATTTGGGCAGCTGCAGGGCAGGAGTCTTCCAAGCTGTTGGGCGGATTTCCCACCTGCAGTTTTTTGGGGTCTCCAGGTTTTTATTTGGAAACTGTCTGCACAGCCAGTCATTGCTGGGGCGGGGAGGAGCCTATGTCTGCTGTTCTAGAGCAAGTTCAGGCTCAGCCCTGAGCAGCTCGTCCAGTGCAGGGCAGCTCATCTCGGCTGGTTCCTTTTTTTTTTTTTTTTCCCATGATGCTGTGATTAGTTCCTGACTTGACCGAGATGATACTTTGAAAGTCAGATGGAAACCATGTGAGGACAGGGACAGTCTATGGGTTGGTGAATGGAGAATAGGGTGCCCGGGGCACTTCCTTTGTGAATGTCTCCCATTCTTCCAGGACATATATTCACTGGACATATGGTTCCTGGGTTCCTCCTCTGCCAGGTACAGTAGGTGCTAGGAGCACAGGGGGACCTGCTTTCCCAGAAGTTTTCCTGGAGCTTGTATTCTAGCTCTGAAGAAACACCGCCATGAAATGAGTAATTACATCAGAGTCACCACTATGCGTCCTAAAAATGAGGAGGGGGACAGTAGGAACCTGACCTCACCATAGGATGTTGGTCTCCTGGAGCAGAATCTAAGCTGGAACTTGCCTGGGAGGTAGGACGAACAAGGCCATTGGTCCTCATACTTGAGTATGCATTAGTCACCGGGAGGTTTCCTTTGAAAGATTGCCAGGCCCCACCCCAAAGTTCCCCATTCACTAGATCTGGAACTGCTCTGAGAATCAGTATGTCCAGGAAGATCCCAGAATACCACACTGCTGGCCCACAGATGACACTTTGGGAACCCCTGAAGTGGGTGAAGGACTGGGAAATGAGGGCACCCACTGAGCAGAAACTACATGCAAAGGCCCCAGGGCAAGTACAAGCTTCGAGGTTTCCAGGACAATGAAGGGTCAGAATGGTGACCACAAAGTAAGGAACAGTGGTCTAGGTGTGTTGGAGAAGCAAGCAGGGCCTAGAGCCCAAGGTCTGGCAGGGTGAGCTGGACAGTGGGGGGTGTCTGGAAAAGTTTGCACTAGGAAATTGAAGCTTCTGCTTTGTGTCTTCCTGTCCTCGAAGGCAGCTGCCTTGGGGGCATGGGATGGCAGAGAGTTGTACCGAGCCATGGAGCCCCATAGGGAGGCCACTGCAGACATCCGGAAGGAGTCAGCAGTGACTGGGACATGGGACAGTCTGAGTGTTTGAGTGGAGACTCCCACTTCCCATGGTCAGTAAGGATCACCCTTCAATCCCAGAAACCCAATTTCTCCCGAGGGAGTCCCGTCACTGGGCCGAGTCCTAATGCCCACTGCACCCCTACCTGGCTGCACAGAACCTTCCAGTGGTTGCCTGGAGGGAAGCACTGACAGTTTACCATTTAGGGTCCCATCTGCTCCCTCAGTTGATTTCCCCCCCCCCCACAAGATGGAGAAAGGTGGCATTGGATTCGTTTTGTGGAGGAGGGAAAACTTGGGGTCAGAAAGATCAGGGATACTCCCAAGCTCAGCCAGCCAGGCTGAAGGAAAGGCAAGACCCCCATCTGTCTGGGCCCTGCTAAGCAAAAGGAATTCGGACGCCTCCACCTGTAAACCACTGACCACGACCCCATTTTAAGTGCTGTCAGGAGCTACCCCTGGATGGCGGCCAGTCCCTCAGAAACAGAAAAAAATCACCACTTGGGGGAGGTTCGAGTGGTCACACAGCAGCAGTTTCCTATAGTTCAACCCAAATTAAAGCATGGGGGAGGTTGTGATTATAAAAACCCTGCCACTGCAAGAGGAAGAGGAGCGCCAGGCAGTCTAAGCCCTCCCCGTCTCCTCCTGGCACTTGCACAGAGCTGATGAGGGCCGTATGGGGATGCAGCATCCTAGAATCAGTCTATAATGCAATCAATTTTGTATATCCCTGGTGAAGCAGCAACATTTATTTAACGTCTTTTATAGAGCAGCTGAGTTTTATCACAAATCACATTCCATTTCTATTCATCTGGGACTCCTTGAAGGCTAAAATGCACTTACTTTTCTCTGAGGAAATTTACCAATTCCTCAATAAAGACCCATTTGCCTCCGTATGTAAAATTGACACATTTATTGAATATTAAACATTTAAGGTTTTTCCCCCCCAGCTCTCCCCCTCCCCCACACTTTTCCATGGAGCTTTGCCGTCACCAGGCTTCTTTGGAGTGGCAAGAAACATGGATTTATGTGCAGAAGCGACCGGCACTTAAGTTGGGGGCTTTCTTCTCTCTGGGAAATGGTTGTGTTACGTCATCAATTTAGAGAACAACGCCCAAGGCTCCCAGCGGCCTCTTGAGCCATGTGCTTTTCCTGTCTCTTTGTGACGGGCTTGGTCACGTGGCGATATCATGTTGGGTTCGTGACAAAACTTTTTTTGTCCCCACTTGTAACGTTTGCAGAAGGCAGGGCCAGCCTCCCCGATAGTGCACTGTGCTAATTAGTGTGAGGGCCTATTAATAAAGTGATGTTTTTCTTTCATACATGTTCCTGAATGGTTGGGGACATCAATTAAAGTGTGTGCTTGGGACAATATCTTTTCACTGCTGGTTGCAGTGTTTTTGTTTTAATAATAATAATAATATTAAGCAGGGGGCTGGGCAACTTGCTCAGCATGTTTTTTTGTGTGTGTCCTTGACATGGGAGAGGGCCGAACTGGTGAACTTGGCTCTCCAGCGCAGGGTCCAGATTTCCTAAGTGGGACTCTCAGTTGAAACCGTGGCAGGTGGCAGCGGCAGGCCCTTCCCCTCCCTCCCCCCTCAGTTTAATTTTAAATTAATGTGGGGGCGGGGCTGTAAGAGGATAAGGAGGATCAATTACATTTGCAGAGTCTCTGTTGAACTTTGGAATCAGGCAGACTGAGGTCCAAATCCTGGCCTCCATACTCCCCAGCTCCTTGACGTCAGGCGAGTGATTTTACCTTCTTGAGCTTCATTTTCCTGTTTCCACAGTGCCCTTTTCATAGAGCTATTGTTAGGATTAAATGAGAGAATCCATTTAAGGAAGGTTCTAGAAGGTATCATAACTATCATTGTTCTTGTCCTGGGGAGTTGGTATCAGAAAAGAAAAGTCATTGTGTCTAGCCCCCTCCCTATTCCAGGCTCAATTTTCCTGTCCCTAGAAGTCAGTTGACCATTTGCTACTGGGATAGCTTTAGAGACAGGGGATTTGCTTTTGGTCCTAGGACTGTGTTTCTTAGGTCGCCCTGAAACCTGTTTGTGGTGACTTCCTCTACCCATGCAGCACTGAGCTCCTCTCCACCCTCCAGGCCTCTGCCCCAGGGTCCCTGCCCACAGTCTTTGTAAACCTGGGGGTTCTAACCTTGCACCTTGCTGGCATCTTAGACCTGATGTGTCTGTGCTGTGGGGCTGTCTTGCATTAGATGCTTGGCAATGGCTCTGGCTTTTACCTGCCAGATACCAGAATTCAGAGTATCGATAGAGGACTGGGGGTGTGACTCATTGGAGAGGTTTGCCTTGCCCTGTGTGAGAGACCCTAGTTTCCATCCCCAGCACTGGGTTGGGAGGGTGTCCCCTAACCGACCCTGGAAAAACAGTCCTCCCACACTGAGAACCACTGTCCTAGAGCTTGGGTCTTCCCCATGCTGGGCTCCTCCAACCAGACACGGTCCTCTCTCCTCCCTGTCACTCTGGCATGCCCACAGCCCTAGGGCCTGGCTTCCAAGATGGCATTGGTGCCTTGTTGCTAGGATAGCTCACGTGTGGCCAACACCAGCTAAACCTCTAAGGTCCTGAGAAGTCAGAACAAATGTCAGGGAAAACTAAATCAAATTGCCATTTTCCTGCAGCTGTCTCTGTACAAGGCAGACAACACCAGGACTGGGGTGGCTGGGGCTTTCTTGTAGGAATTTGCTTTGGGGCATAGAAATGGTCCCTTTTGAGTATATCTGGACAGGCAGAGCTAACCTCCCAGAGGGAAACACCACGGTCATGGGAGCTTTCTGACTGGGGCCAGTCCCAGGTCTGGGCTAGCTGGCTTAGTCATTGGCTGTCAGAGTGACCATCTTCCTGAGTCTCAGTTTCCTCAGTCCTATAATGGGATAAAAATAGCTATTGTCTCGCTGGGTTATTGCCATAATTCAAAGAATCCCCCTGTGGTATCCCATTGATATGTGCTATCTTTTATGGTTTTAATGTATCAGTTAATTTTTAAATAAAACATTAAAAACCAAAGTATCACTCCATGCAAAGTGCCTAGCATGCAGTAGGCAAGCAATAAATTATAACTGGTTTTTTTTTGTTGTTGTTATTGTTGCTTGAAAATAAGAAATGCACATCAAAGAGACAAAAGTAATTCAGTCAAGGTCATCCCACAGGTCAGTGTGAAAACCTTGAGCCCAGCATCTTTTCCCAGAAACCCCGGGATTTTCTGCAAAGGTCTGTCTGTGCATACAGAGGAAGGATTCGAAGACGATCCGTTTTATGTGATTCTCACCCCATTAACAGCCCTCGGTTTTGTCAGAATATCCTCTTTTCGCTTTCATTTTAAAAACCAGCCAGTGTAATAAATCTTGCCCCGAAATCTCGGCAGCACATCTTGGCTGGAGTGTACGATAAATCTAATATACTGTGGCCTCTCTGTATGAGAGACCCTGGGACATATCTGTATTTGGGGCAGACAGCCCCTGGTCGGGCAGGATTGTAACTTGCTCTGGGATGGCCAAGCCTGGCCCTCTGGCCAGGTTTGTCTGTGCCAGCTAAGCAGGCTCCATGAGGGTGGACTCACTACCTTCTCTTCTTTTATTCTTTCCTTCTTTCCTTCCTTTCTTCCTCTTTAGCTGCCCCTCCCCACAGTTAAGTCACAAAGCGTGTCTTAAAACTAGGACTGAATTTGGGAGGGACTCAGCTGGGTTGGGGGAGGGAAGGCCACAGGGCACCTGCTGGGGACCATCTAGCTTTGGGGGACACTGGGGGGCCAGGATTCCCTGCTTTGATATTTCTTAAGTACCTCCTATGTCCCCCACATTATCTAAGGGCTGGGTACACAGAAGCCGATGAGTCGGGCGGGGGCACAGGGAGACAGGCACTTGTGGGCTGTTCATCTGAAACAAAGACCAGCCTCCTAGGCTCAGACGTTAACATGGGGGCGGGGCCCAGGGGCCTTCCTAAGCCTCAGCTTCTTAGAGCTGAGTCAGAGGACTGTGGGCATCACTGAGCTGGGATGAGTCCACACCCTGAGGCAGGGCAGGACAAACAAGAATAAGGTCAGTGCAGGGAAAGGGTGGTGGAGGGGGACTGAGTGCAGGTTGCCAGGGCCCCTGGGTATTTTCAGAGCTGGGGTGCCCAAGGAAGAGGGTTAGAAGGAGCAGTTTTCATGTTAACGGCTTCTCTGCCCACCCTGCAATGCCCCTAGAGGCCAGGAAGCCGTCCCTAAAGGGGTCAAAGATTTCAGAGTGGGCTCCACTACCAGTTGCACCCCTCACTGACCTGCATAAACCACTCTCCCCCATGAGCCTCACCTATACAATGGGGGTAATGATAAAACCACTATGGAGCAGTATCAGCTAACTCATATGACAGACACGAGGAGCACAGAACAGGGGGACTCCACCAGCTCTGTCCACTTTCCCAGTGACCCTGGGAGGGTTGACTTTACAACTTAGGGCCTCTGCTTTACACCTTTACACTCTGATCTGCAGAGTGGGGTGGTAATTGCCCAACTGCACCATGGTGAGCTGGCAGTGCCCGGCAGACCATTGGTCCTCACTGCTGCTGTCCTGCCCTCCCCTTCCGTTCCCATCGCACACATTGACCAGCAGGTACTATAAGCTTCATCCCACCGTGTGAGATGTGCCTGGCTGGCCATCCCCTCCAGCACACCCTCTCCTGTGCCCAGTGTACCCTGGGCAGAAACCTGTGCCCATGCTATCCCCTGGCCCTACACAGCCTGCTCAGCTATGCACGTCCCTCTGGGGCAGAGTCCTCCCCAACCTTGGACGGTGAGCTCATCCAAATGAGGGGTCCTTGGGAGCCCTTGTCACTCTGACTGTCCCTGCTGACCCTCCCTGTAGAAGTTTCCCACCTTCCTGGTGGCTTCAAGGAGGCCAGGATGCCACCTCGTCGCCCCTCCCTATTGCTCTCACCAGCAGCCCTTTCTAAGGGGGTGAGGTGAATCCTGAAGCCCCTGCAGGCCATTTCTCCCAGTGCTCTAGTCTGCAGCCCTCCGCTGAGGAGGCCTGGATGTGGGGCCTGCAGATCTCGGGCTACAGAATGGTCTTGCAGCTGCCAGCCCTCCCTGAGGCCTTCACAACACCCCAAGTGCTCATTCCTTTGGATTAATGCCAGCATTAAAAAGCAAAAACAAAAGTCCCAGGGATTCCCAGTTTGGGAAATGCTGGCTTTGGCTAGCATATTCCCACTGTCTTATTCTGGAACCTTCTTCATCCCTAGTACATAGGACCCAGAACAGAAGGCCTGTGGGCATCTATTAGGATAGAGGCCTCTGGTCCTCTCCTTTCCTGGACCTCTCAGCCCCTGCCACTGAGGTGGTCCCGTGCCCGGGTCCCAGGGACACCTAGTCCTCATCTGGCCACCCAGCACCACCGCCCTTCCTCAAAGTGAGCAGGCCAGTGGGCAAGACTCCCTGGCGTTATTGAGGGAAGAGATACAGCCTAGAACCCTTTCTGTAAAAATAGCCTCCCGGCTCCTCCTGTATGGGTGAGGGAAAGTGCTTAAAATGCTTAGAGGAATAAACAGCTTTTAATGAAGTTACATTGCCACGTAATGGGTATCATAAAATTGCCTTCATAGTACAGGGTCCCAGGATGGCATTTATTATCGACTGTGCCGGAATAGTCTTTGCAGAGCTCCGGCAGCTGCAGAGAGAAGAATGCAAAAGTCTCCTTAAATTACCTGATTGAAATAACCAGTGAATATTCCGTGGGGCCACCGCGTGCCAGGAAGCCGCCTTTGGGGTGGTCTGTCAGAGGCGGTTTGCACATTCTGAAGAACACAGGAGTTTCATTGCAGCAAAACAGATGTTCATCTTGTTTCTCCATCGGCTGTTTGATGAGAAATTATTGCTCTTCCGCTGGGCAGGAGGCCCCTCTCGGCTGTTGGAGTCTATTAGACAAGCCAGCAGCTGGCGGGGAGCCAGGTGAGGCTGTTTTGATGAAACCCATGAAAAGCTTTGGCTTCAAGGCGCCGGTAATAATGCACTGGCTAGACTCTCCTGATTGGGCGATTGATTGGCCTGATTTGATTTATTGATCAATACCCTCAAATTTGGCGTCTGAGAAGCTGCACTAATCTTTAACTGTTGTGAACATCTCTGCCTGCTGGAGAATCAGACCCTGATAAGGAATGTATGAAAGGAATCGGGGCTTATCTTAATCACACACCGGGCCCTAGCGCTGCCCGAGCTGGCGAGGGCCTCCGTGCGCCAGCCCCATCGCCGGGCAGGCCTGCGCAGATCTATAAATTGATGGAATTCAAAGCCTCCAGCATCGATTACCGTTATAACAAACAGTGGTGCACAGAATGTCTGATTATTTTTAGACAAAGATTCTGTTCTCAGCAGCAATTTTGCGAGGCTGTCACTGACTCAGATGTCTGCCGCTGATTGCAATTAGATGCAATACAAAAAAAAATTAAACTCTCCGCATCCTTACTCTTATTTCCAGTTATTAAATCTTTCTCTTTGTTTGCTGTTTCCTCATGATATCTACAGCTGGATGAAATATTTGGTTGGCAGGAGAAGTCCTGGGGATCCAGTGGGGCGCCAGTGGCCCACTGCTCACTGGATTATCTCTGACGGGGGGTGGGGGGGGCGCCTGATCTGGGGGGAGCCCCACGGAGGCGTGGGAGACATCTGCTTAGAAGCAGGCAAGGGGGAGGCTTGATGCAGAAATGTTTCAGGGCAGGTTCAGGGGTCGAGATTCATCTCCAGAGCCCTCCAGACACTCCTGATGTGTTTAGCCTCCCTGTTCCTCTCTCACTGGGCGGCACCTGACTAGGGATGTGCCCCCGTCTTCGGAGCCCAGAAGCATCTCTGAAGCCATCAGAGCTCAAAGGTTGGCGCCACTTAAAATAATGAATTCCTCCAAACAGAGACCGCACTTGGGACCCCTTCCTCACTAAATCATACCTGAAGAGCAGCTCCAGGTGATCACGGGTATGAACAAATTAGGCATTCCCTGTTACATGCGGCCCGGCCGCCAGTACCCTGGCGCTGGGCGAGCCCATTCATCATCCTGACGCTCTCCAGTTGATCTGTCTTCTCAGAGCCATTAGCCCCAGCGTCCTTGACGGCAGAACAGCTGTAAACTCGAGACTATCGTGGGGTGGCCGAGACTGACAATTCATTACACAGTTGGAAGGAGAAGAAGGCTCAGGTGACAATGCCAAGGCCTCCTGGTTCCCAGAAGCTGGCTCCGCTTGGAATTGGCAACCGCAGGCTAATTTTAGAACGTTCATAGTTGGGAATGGAGGAGGAGGGAGTAGCAGCTCTGACTTTGGGGTCAGACGAATGGGCCCTGCAGAAATTGAGCTCAGAACGGCATCGATCACCTCGGCAAATGTGGGCAAGATCATCTTTGGGTGGGCCGGGGACGGTGGTCCCAGGGCCAGCCTGGGGCCAGATGTTCAAATAACCCCAAAGGTCACTGCAGGGGACTGGTGGAGAAGACTCCACGCTCCCCAAGGCCAGGCAGAGGTCAGGCTTGTTCAGTAACAATCAGAACAACACCTGCTATGTGCTTGCGGCGAGCCACTGCGCTCACCTCCCTCCTCGTACCTTCAGGTTTCCTTAGAGGCTGTGATAATTCTTCCTGTTCATTAGATACAGAAAGCAATTCTCAGAAGCGTGGAGTGGCATGCCCAAGGTCACACAGCAAGGAAGTGTATGGAATCTGGAAGTCAAGTACAGTCTAGGCATTTGGCCCTGGTGGAGAAGGCTCCATGAATGCAGGCACGGTGCATGAGCCTGCAGTGGGGACCCAGCTGGGCCCCTCCTTAGCTAGGAACTGCAGGCCAGGCCTTCTCCAGGCAGACCTGATTCAGGCCTTGGGGGCTGCGGGGGGAGCTCCAGCTTTGTCCTGGTGGGTGTGGAACTGTGCCCAGGCCCTGATCCCCTCAGGGAGAGCAGCCAGTTTGATGCCACCAGGAGGCTTCCAGACAGGGCCATCTCGGGGTGCATGTGAGGGGTCTGCCACAGGGAGGAGGAAAGCCAGTTCTCCATCAGATGGCTGGATGCTAGACAGCCTTGGGCTGGGCTCCACAACCTGGTCAGGCTAACCCTGGCTCGAATCCTGGGGTCATTACATTCTTAGCTTCTTGTGACTTTGGGCAAATGATTGGACCTGTCTGGGCTTTCCCTGCCCAGGTGACTGTGAGGACCTCAACAGGTCACAGGGACTGGCTCAGAGTGATCCTCAGTCTGGGGCAGTTGAGGCACCCAGCACCCCCTGGTGGACAGTTGTGACTAACAGGCTCATGTGGCTCAAGGAGAATTCTAGGCCAGGGCAAACAAGTGTCAGGTGACCTTCCTGAAGTCATAGAGAAGGGATTGGCCAGTGGACATCTTTCTTGTCACCCATAGTCACCCACTCTGGACACCCTTGGGTTATCATATCTTTCCTCCCTTTTCACATTCTTGGTGTCCCAACCTGCCTATAAGATAGGTGGTCTCTGTGTGGCTGTGGGGAGAGGCTGTCCCTCACAGGGTTGGTGGGAGCAACCACAGTAGAGTCCCTTTGGGGAGCAAGCTGGTAGCATCTGTCACACTGATGGATGTACCTATCCTGTGACTGACCCTGCCTGGTCTGAGAACTTACCTTTTAATCCACCCACATGTGGTCACCAAAATGAATGGCTTGATGCATTGGGGCAGCATCAATAGTAAGAGTCAAGCCTGGCAGGAACCAGTGGCCATGAGTGAGGGATTGTAGATGATCTGCCCATGGGGGATTTGGAATAACCTGAGTGTCCAGGATGGGGGACTAGGAAATAACCTGGGTGTCCATAAGTAGGGGATTGGAAATCACCTAACCATCCAGGAAGGGCTCTAGATACATAAAATAAGGTGCATCAACACAGACAACTCTGAAACCATAAAAACAAGGAGATGTTCTCCATGTTCTGATAAAAGGAGTGGGAATGATAAACCCCATAAACATGGCACTCTGAGAACATGGTAAACATCGCTCTCTAGTAGAACCAGAGAAAGGTAGAACACGTGCACGCGCTTGCTCGAGTGTGAATGGAATGCCCCTGGGAGGATGAGAGACTGGGACCCTCTGGAGAAAGGAACTTGGTGTTGGCTCCTGTGACTTGCCATGGCAGTGCTCACCAGCCACGTGCATACTTCATCAGTGTAAAGATTTTTGAACACCTGATACGATGGACAGAACTTGGATTCTTGGAGTTGAATGTAGAAGCAGATGTTGGCTGTTACTCACTGGCTGAGTGACCTTAGCTAAGCAATAGCAACTCTCCATCCTCTGTTCTGTCCCCTGTAAAATGGGGACATGGGGCAGTGGCCCGAGTCTCACATTGGCCTTGACTTGCTCTCCCTGCCGTGGTAAGTGGTCGTTGTTACTGAGGGCAAAAGCAGCTCCCAGGTCCAGCAGTGGATCCTCCCCAGGTGGTCGCAGCCCCTGTGATGAGGCTGAAGCCCCAGCTTGGCCAGGGGGGCCATGGCAAGGGCTCCACGGCACCCACCTGGCCCCTGCTGACTCCTCATCTCCTCTCTCCTGTCCTCCCCTCCCCCTTCCTCACCCTCTCTCTGAACTTTTCTTTATTTGCCCTTTGCATCTCTTTTGCTCTGAGTGGTTCTCCTCTTTCTCCTCCCCTCTGTTGCCCTCCCCTAGACCCTTGTCTCAAAGCCTGATCAGGGACAGGGGTTTCCTAGAAATTATGACACCAGAATATGAATTAGGTCCTGAGGCATAGTCCAGGAGGGCGTATTCCAGAGACTAGAAGGCATGTACAAAGGTCCGGTGGCTGGTGGGACAGTGGACTTTGTATTCTAGCCCCAAACTCCCCCCTGGAGAAGGGAGACTGCTGGGAATGAGCTTCCCGCCGAACGGGATAAGGGTGGGAGGACAGAGCTTGGAGCCAGAGTTTCTGGGTCTGCCTTCCAGGCCACCACCTGCCCACTGTGTGATTTTTTAGGATCTGGCCACCATGCGCCTCTGCTTCCTCTGCAGATAGTGTAAACCTGAGAAGGTCGCTTAGAGGTGTCCACATGGTAATGTGATGTTCATGAACATGCTGAGACCATGCCGGGCTTGGAGCCTGGCTATGCAGGCATTCACCCAGGTTCTGCTCTTCAAAACCTTACTTATGCTCCCTGCTCCTTGGTGTTCATGCCTCAGGATCTGTCACACAGCAGCTGGCTCTATTCTATGAACTCTGCCTTGGGACCCATTCTTTCTTTGCTCCCAACTGCCTTGGGGCCTTTGCTCTTTCCATGCCTGCCCCCTATAGGCACGGGCTTTTTAGGTCTTTCCCCAAAGTCCTGTTTCCCCGGTCCCCAGCACTGCTGACCCCTTCCTTCTCTGGTTTTTCCCTCTCCCTGTGTCTACACTTAAAAGCTTCAGGGTGGCTCCCGTTGCTCTTGGAGTGGAGATCTGGGTGGGAGTTGGAGCACCTTTGAGCCCCCCTAAAAGGAGGCCACCTAGGTGATGGTGCCCAGTTGGTCCTATCTGCACAGGACAGGCTGGAGGGTCAGCCAAGGTCAGCGAGCCAGTCAGTCTTCCAATGGGCTCTGTCCCACAGGGCTCTGGTTTGGAAGCGACTTGTGCTGCCCCCTTGGGGCCTGCAGACTGGCCCACCAGCCTGCTTCCCCCCTGTTGACGTCCCTCACAGGTGTCCGGGTGTCTGTCCCAGGGCAGGGTTGGTGAAGCATCCTGTTGCAAGTCACACTCCCTGCTGAGCCTTTTTGGTTGCACTTACAAAGGCTAGAGTCACATCTGCCTACCTCTTGCTAGCACCACAGGCCAAGGCTTAGGCACACACCTCCCTGGTTCCAGAACTCCCCACTATAACGCTGGCTGTCTTGGGGGTTGACTGAAGGGGTGGTACAGGTGTGGCTGAACATGGGGATACCAGAACCAGGCAGTGCTCCTTGTTTGCTGTGTACCCTTAGGCAAATAGTTTAACCTCTCTGTGCTAAAGCTAGCTTTCTTGTGTGTAGAGTGGGAATAATGAAATCACTTGATAGGGTTGACGTGAGGAGTGATCAAATTAAGCTGCAGAAGGCGCTTGGAAGAGTGCCCGGCACAGACTCGGCGCTCAGTGCGTGTTTGGTGGAGGGAGCCATGTGGTCCCTCCACCAGCCTGTGAGGGGTGCCACATGGTGACGTCCAGTCCTTTCCCCTTTCTATCAGCTCGTTGCCCGCCCGGTGTGGGCTACAAGGGCAGCTGCTCCATAGCGACCAGTGAAGGTGTTCTTTGGGATGGGTGTGAACTCCTGGACCTTCATCCCTGGTGGACCTCAGTCCACTGGGTCACCATCCTTCTTGGTGCTCAAATCATCTCTCCTCTGGTCCTCAGGAACCCCAGGGGCCATTTCTGCCACATACCCAAAGACGCTTTCACGATCGCCCATCAGATCCCACCACCCTTCATGTCAGCCCGCTGGCCCTGTGGCAGCAGGATTGTGAACCCCTGAGAGTGCCTTTAAGAGGGGTGAAGCCTGAGGCTGAGAAAGAAAGTTAACTAATTTGTTGCCAAGTTGTTCTCTGGCCCTCCAGGTTAGCTGGCCGTTCCCTAGTGGGCAGCTGGGCCTCTGAGAGCCATTTTCAGTTCCTTTAGGAAGCCCAGGTGGCCCCTGCTTCCTATGGCAGTGGTGGCTTCAGTTCACAAGGGGCTGGGGTGATGAAGCCCTGAGCAGACATGGCTTCTGGGCACGTGCAAGCCCAGCCTTGGATGAGAGGTTGCCGGCTCACTTTCCCTTGATTTTCAAAACCTAAAGTGGGCCGCACAGGCTCCGGCACAGTCACTTAACCAACAGCAGCCAATTGTCAGGGTGTTCAGGATGCTTTCAAGGATGTCTTTCAGGTCTTGAGGCCACCTCTTGCCTTGTTCCTTCAGTAAGCACTTATGGGACACCAGCTGCATGCACTTTTCTGAATGGGTGTCACCTCCATCAACATGACACCAGCCCACAGTGCCGCAGCTTAGAAATGAAGAGCAGGTGGGAGATGGAGAGGGATGAGGAGGTCAGGAGAGCCGGGGCAGGGACCGCCCAAGGAGACAGGCCCCCTGTGTGCCAGGTGCTATCATAGGCTGGGGACACAAAAGACAGACATGGACGCTGCTACTGGCATTGAGCAGGGACATATTCTCTCAACAGCCTGCAGAGTGCTGCAAGGGAAGCCCCTGGGGCCCAGAGGAGATGGGAACATGGCCCTGTGGCATGAAGGCCAAGGACAGCCCGGGGGAGTCCCTGGAAAACTAGGAGAGGAGGGGCGGAGGCAGGGGGACAGCAGGTACAGGGGTCCTGGCAGAGTGGCTGCCCGCAGATGGCAGGACAGGAGCCACAGAGGGAGGTGGGTCCAGACCACACTCTCTTGCTGGCCCTGGGGAGGACTTGGCTTCCAGCCTCCAGAGCAGCAAGACTGTAAGGGTCCAGCGAAACGTCGGAGGAAGAGACCACCAAGTGACCAACTCATGCAATAGCAAAAGGGGCTTATTGAGGATCCAATTCAGCGCTCTGAGGCTCCATGTTCACTCAAGTAGGGAGAGCAGCCCAGAGCCCAGAGCCGAGGTTAAGCAGTGCTTAAGTACACTTTTTGAGGAGGGCGGGGGCTTTGCATACATCAGAACAAATCATCATGAGGCGCGGGAAAATTGAACAACAATTCTTAGACTTGGTTAGTACATTCATTGGCGGGAACAGGTTGGGCGGGGGTGATTACTCCTAAGCGGGGTACACATTCAAACTGATTGGTTCGGGCCCTGTATGCCTACGTGACAAGCTACACAGGGTCCCAGGTTATTAAACAACCAGAGGGTCAGTGGGAATATTTACTGGGCAGTTCGGGTATTGTTCTAACAGCTACAGGAATTTCAGGTTTTGGGGGTAGCAGAGGAACTTAACAATACCTGGTCCTTTACTTTTTAACTCAGGCCTTGCAGTTTAGAAACTTTACAATGCCTGGTCTTTTACACCTTAACTTTTACACTTTAACTTCAATTTCTTTTACCCTTACAAGACGTCACCCTCTGTCAGGGCCAATCTGACGGCCTAGGGTGGTGGGATCTGATGGGCGATTGTGAAAATGTCTTTGGGTGTGTGGCAGAAATGGCCCCTGGGAAGGAGTTGCCGCAGGAAAACTGAAGAGACCGCTGCCCAGTCCAGGTGGGCAAGTGACGGCATGGACTTCATTTGTAAACAAAAGGAAAGAGCCGGGGGCCCTCCTTCCATTCCCCAGAAAGTGCCCAGCTCTGAGGCCACAGCTCAGCCAGTGACCACAGTGAACCAACACCAAGATCAAGAAACAACGCCTGGGTATCAGACGTATACCTGGTACTCAGCCAATCCAGGCTCCAAACAGAACCACAAGCCTGGCTTCCGGCTGCACAGCTGCGTTTTGCCCGCGCCTGCCTCCCGTGCGCGGAGTCTTGCGGAGCTGCCCTTTTGCATCTGGCTCCAGCTCAGCCCCGCATCTGTAGGATCCGTCAATATTGCTTCTTGTAGTTCATTCACGCCTGAGGCTGCTCGAAGAGGGGTGAACACATCTCAGTTATTTATCCATCTATGTTAATGGCCATTTGGGTTGTTTCCAGGCTGGCCTCTTACGCAGAGGGCTTCCATGAGCTTCCAGACCAGTGTACGTACGAATCATGTCGAGAACTTGTTAAAATGCAGTCCCAGTGCAGGAGATCTGGGCGGGACCTGAGCTTTTGCATTTCTCAGCAAGTTCTCAGGTGACTGACCCACAGCTCTGCTTGACGTAATGGTGCGCTGTTCTGGCTGACGTATTTCTCCAGGGTGTGTGTGTGCCCAGGGTAGCATTACTATCTGGCAGCAAGGCATGCATTTGCTTTCACAGACACCAAGTGCAGTTTTCCCAGATACCAGTAGACACCCCTTCCAGCCAGCTTCCAGCTGCTCCTGGTCCTCGCCAACACTTGGTACTCTCTGCCCTCCGCTGTGGCCATTCTGTTCGGCATGTAGTGGCATCTTGTGGTGGCTTAACTTTGCATTTCCCTAGTTCCCTGATGGCCATGAGGCTGCATTTTTAAATAAGCTCCTTGTCTGCAGGGATCCTCTCTTTCGTGGGACCCTGGCCTAGTCTGGTGCCCATTTTTCTCCTAAGCTGTCTCTTTTTCTTATTGAATTTTAGGATTTCTTGATTTCTGGAAATTTTAGGATTTCTTGATCATGTCCCTTCTTAAAGGTTTGGAGTGACTGTTCATGTCATCCCATGGCCTTGCACTCTTACTTTTCCTGTTCTTTTTCATTTAATTCCTGCTCGGGGTGTGGGGAGGGGGACAAGTGAGTCTAGCCTGCTGTCAAAACCAGCTTGCAGCCTATTTCCAGGTCATCCTCTGGCTTCTCCCCACTTACACACCCCGCGTCCTGTGCCTGACCCCCCTAAAGGTGCTTCTCCCTGAATTCCCCACCCTCGTGCCCACGATCCAAGCTGCTCCAGCCCATGTGTCCATTTACTTTCCTGTCCTGTGTCACTTTCCCATCTCTTGATGATTCTGACTACTCCGTGAGTTCATTTTCCCTGGACATCCAGCTCAGCGGATCCACAAAGGCAGACCAGAGGCAGTGGTCCCGTGAGGGTGAGAGCAAGAGAGGCAGTGGGGAACTGGCCCCGTGTGCGTCTCCTAGAACAGGGGTTAGTCCTTGATAGGACTGAGAACTTCCATGGCTGTGCCCGCTGCCCCAGAGCCACATGCCCCCAGCTCTCCATCTGCTGACCGCGTGGAGTCCTGCCGTGACCTGACAATTTGCCAGGTCCTCCTTGCACTCCTCCCAGTCCCTCCTGACCCGCTTCATGCATAGCCAGCAGGGTTGTGAGGGTCTCTAGAGTCCTCTGGGCCCAGCCTTCCTTCTTGCTCACCCCATGCACCAAGAGGGCCCCAATGCCCCAGGGGACACTTCTCAGTGCTGTCCTTGAGGACAGACAGTGGAGGGGAGTCCTGCAGCCCCCACAGCTGGCCTTGGGTGTTGTTGACAGCAGTACCCTCTGTAGCCGTGGGCAAGAGCTGACCTGCCCGAGCCTTAGTTTCACCTGGGAAACATGGTTCTCGACCTAGAGCTGTTGGAAGTGTTCAATGAGAGAAACACGTGAAGTGCTGAGAGTCTGACCCACGTAGGCGTCACTTGGCTGTCTGCTATGATGGTTGTGGCATGTTTCTCTGAGGATGCCCAGTTCTCTCTGTCCCCACTCACAACCCGGGGATCCCATCCTGCTTTCCGCACTGGGGCTTTGGACCTGCTGTTCCTGTAGCCAGGACTGCTTCCTGTCTCTCTTAATGGGGACTTCCCTCTTCATTCATGACCCAAGGCCAGTGCCCCTTACCCTCTTTGGGACACCCCTCCGACCTCTCAGCTTAGGCACAGGGGCATGGCTGGTCTCACGATGCAGATGATGGGTGTTTATTGAGCACCTCCTGTGTGCAATAAACGCATGGGGGCTTTCCACTGGCGTCCTCACGTCATTTGATCCCTCCAAGACCACAAACACCCTGGTGACAGACAGTCATCTATGTGAAGCCCAGGTTCGGGTTCCATGGCAGGAATGTGGCTGGGAGGACTTGAGCCCTACTGGCTGTGCGCAGAGCCTGGCTTTCCTGCCCCTCCTCGAACCCAGCCTGCACGGCCAGGCCTCGGGCTACTGACCGCTCCTTCCCCCCACCAAGAACCCTGAGGAGAACATGTCACAGCCTACATGGGGTCTGACACAGCAGGGCCCAAGAAGTGCCAGTTAAGTCTGCAGCTCTCGGGCAGGGCTGCCCCACCCCCCGGCTATCCCCAAAAGCTAATTATTTTCATAAGAAGACAAAGATGTGGGCTGGACTGTGGCTCAGCAGTGGAGCGCTTGCCTGGTACGCGTGAGGCCCTGGGTTTCAGCCTCAGCGCTGTGTGTATATAAATAAATAAATAAATAAATAAAATACCTATTGACAACTAAAAAAAATATGTTAAAAATAAAAGACTAAGCTGCTCTTTCCCCTTCTCATTCTCTCATGAACGCACAATGGAAGTTTTTAGAAATGCCATTCTGGCTTATGGAACGTATCCTTATGGAGTATATGCTTGTCTCATTGTGCTTTAAAAATTTCTCAGTTTTGATTGTGAACATGGTATACAGCAATTGCAATAATCATAAACAATGCTCTTTGGGGGTCTTCGAACATTTTTAAGTGTTGAAAGTGTTCCAAGATAGAAAACAATCAGGCAAACCACTCTGTTTGCTGAACGGGAAAGGACGCATGAGGTGTGTGCGAAGCGGGTGGGACCCAGCCTGTCTTTGTGGGGTGGTGGTTTGGAAGCTGCACCCGGGAGACTGTGAGGGTTCCAGGAGAGTAGGGACCTGGGATTATTCATTCAGACCCTGCCCCCCCAACACACCACACTGCAGAGCTGGACAGTACCTCTGAGGGGCCTTTGACCCGGCACACACGTCACCAGCACAGCCCACGGCTGACTGTTCCAAGGTGTTTTCTACAGCAGAACAATTTGAAATAATTAGAACTTTACAAAATGTCTTTAAACACACTGGTCATGGGCATAAGAAAACACTGGTGAAGTGTAATCAGTTATTAGCAGCTGATCAATTATCCCCGTGGATAGCTGTTGAGGGGAGAGAAGCAGCAATAATAAGCCCCTTGATTAACTAATTTGAATATCTTTGGAGAACAAATTCCAAAATTTCTTTCTATTTTCTCCCTAGCTAGGCTATTGTAACGGCTGCACATCTGCTGGGTTCTCAGGATGGAAATGGTAATGAGGGCTCCGCTGTCAACAGGCTCCTTGTTTGGGATGGGTAGGAGGCGTGGGGGTGGCCACCGGCCTGGCCAGGGACCTCACACTGGCTGGAGGAAGAAGTGGATAGAGGGACTGGGGGACTCTAAGAAGACATAACCAAGGCCTCTTGGCTTGGCCTCTGCCTCTCAATAAGGTGTCAAGGTGGAGGAATGTCAGGGAAGCTGTTCCTGCAGGCAGAGGGCAGAGGGCGCAGGCAGACACGCACCCATCTGAGAAGCAGCACAGATTTTCCTAAAGACCCTCTTGGGCCAGCTGGGCCAAGAGCAGTCCCAGAATGGAGCAGAAGCAAGAGAAACCTACATTCTGGGCACCACTCTCCACCTTGGGCTTCTCCACAACTTCTCTAGGTGACAGGTTCATAAAAGACCAGGGGGGATGAATCTGGACAGTGTCAAGAGCCCCTCTTCCCCAGGGGCCTCTAATCCCCGAGGACCCATGGCTGCCTGTCTTGCAAGTGCCCTTGTGGTTAAAGCAAGTCCCTGGAGCCATACTCCCTGACTTGCAGCTAGCTCTCCCACTCAGTTCAGTGACTTTAGGCCAGTGACACAACCTCTCTGTGCTCCATTGTGCTCATCTGTACAAAGGGAGCAATAACGGGGCCCACCTCCATGGGGTTCTTTCGGGACAAGGCCCTGCACACAGTAAGCGCTGTGGAAACACGCCATCAATGTTGCTGTTCTCTCCACCCCACATAATTAACAGGCTAGACCCAAGTTTGCAAACTGGCAGGCCAGGGTCCAAATCCCCCAATAAATCTGTTTTGTTTGGCACAAATTGCATTGTTAGATTTTTCTCTGAATCAGTTGCCAATGATTAAAATTTGGGAGATTTTCACAGAAAACGTCTGGATTTGGGGCTGTTCTGAAGATTCAGACAGCACCCCACACACACACACTGGGCCCAGAGTCCCATGTGCTGTCAATCAGCCAAAGCTAAGCGGTGCTGTCCATGCAGGTGAGGCCCTGTCTCCCACTGCCCAGCCCGTCCCAGCCCTTCAGCCCATGACATACCTACTGGTCCCCGGCTCCAGGTCAGCTGGAGGGGGACCTGATGGGCCCAGAGCCTGTCACATAGAGGGCGCTTAAAGTGTATCTGGATAAGTATCATTCCCATGAGTCTCAATGTAGCAGGCCCCTGTCACAAGGACCCTCAGTGCCAAGATGGTCTTGACTGGGGAAGGGTGGCAAGTCGTGCCTGAGTTATGTCTTCTTGGGGACCCCAGTTCCCCTCTCCTCTACCACCCAGCACCCATTAGAAGACAGACCTGTTCTCCTCCAGCTTCCTTCTCCCATCTCTCCGCTGTCCAGGGCTCCCCTCTCCTCTATAGCAATTCTGGAGACCCACATGCAAGGACATCCAAACGCCCATCCCTGAGATCCAGAGAAAGCCACCTGTGCCCACACCACACCAGCAGGACCAGCGGCCACGGGTCCAGTTCATCTCGTGTGGACAAGACCGATTTCATATTTTGTTAAAAGCTGTTCCAAAAAAATCATCTGAAACCACCTTTAAAATCCCTCTCTCCTCTCCCCTGACTATTCCATTGCTTAAAAATGGCTTAACCAATTTGGGTTATTTTTAGAAAAATGCCTGGCTTGTTGGCTGACAACCTGTATTCTAAATTTCAACCTGATACGGAAAAGACAGAGTTTATAAACCTCTGGGGGGGAAAAAGAAGAAGAAATACATAAAACATCGCTTTAGAATAGAAATCATCTAAAACTGACTGGTGAGTCCTGGCCAGTGGGGCGTCACCGGGCACCAACTGCCAGCTTGGGGTTTCAAGGATATAGAGTAGAATTTGTTCTTCAGGCTCCCACCCATAGTACTGGGAGAAATGTAGCATCCTGTGGACTGAGGGGGGCAGAGCAGACAGACAGGTTTGAACCCTGGTTCCATCATGCTGTGTGTCCTTGAGCTGGGGAAGTACCTTCTCTGAACCCCCAGATTTGCCATTTGTGATGTGGAGATGCTAGTGGCAGACAGACGCCCAGCATTATGGACTATTGTCCTGATGGTGCAGTGCATGACGAGAGCTCTGGAAAGAAAACTTGCACAAGCCTGAGAAGGAGTGGGCGCTGAGAGTCACTTGTCCTAACTCCTGGTTTCTTTTTGAATAGTTCTGAACAGTGTTATTAAGGTGTAACTCACGTGAAATTCACCTGCTGTACATGGACAGTGCCAGTGTGGTTAGGATGTTTATGGAAACCATCATCACAGTCCACTTTCAGGGTGTCTCCATCACCCCAAAAGATATTTTTGTCAATCTACTACAGTTCTTTTCCAATCCCACTCCCAGCCCCTGGCAGCCACGGATCTGCTCCCTGTCTCTATGGATTTGCCGTTTCCGGTCATCTCATGCAGATGGACCCTGCAGCCTGTGGCTTCTGAGCCAGTTTCTTCTCTGGGCATCATGCCTCCAAGGCTCACCCGTGTGGCCACAGGGATGCGTGTTTTGTGCTTTGTAGTGCTACATACTATTCCAGTGCGTATGTTGGCCATACTTTGTCTTCTTCGGCAGGTGGACATTCGGGTTGTTTCCACTCCTGGGCCACCGTGAACGGTGCTGCTGCGAGCATTCCTGTGCAGACCTCTATGCAAACATGTCTCCTTTCTCTTGGGCAGAGGAGTGGAATGGCCTGGTGCTGAGGCATATTTGTGTTTATCTTGTGAAGAAACCGCCACACTGGTTCCCCAGGGGCTGTGCCCTTCCCCACCCCCCTCCCCGGATCCCCTCCATGTGCTCAGCAGTGTCTCCCTGGAGATCTGAGTGTGCGTCAGTGATCCCTGGTTCAGTCAGGGCTGGGATGGGCATTGTGGGAGCCGCGGGGACTTAAAGAGATGAACAGCATGTGGACGGGCAGGCACGGGACAAAGCCACACGTCCCTAGACGTCCCAAGGCAGTGCTGTTTTGTGGAACTTGAATAGTCAGCAATGCATATCTGAACTGTCCAACAGGCTGCCACCAACACTGTACTGTGGCTCGTGTGGCCGAGGGACTGATTTCATGTAAGTTGGTTTGTTATTTCTTTGAGACACACTCTCACTGTTGCCCAATCAGGTCTTGAGCTCCTGAGCTCCAGCAATCTCCTGCCTTGGCCTCCCTAGGAGCTAGGGCTCTAGGGGAGCCCCACTCCCCAGATCGTGTGGGCTCACTTAGATGTCCTAAATGTCGTTGACCACAGGAGACTCCTGGCAGCTTTACTGGACAGTGCCATTATGGAAGCTCAAGGTCAGTGCTGGGCATGTTCTGCACCTACAAGAGTCTCTGCAGATGGGTCAGAGTTCCACTGTCAAATCAGACCAGTGGGACAAATGTGGGCTCTGGGCCATGGAGCTCCATGTGCCTGGAAAGTTGGAGTCTGGACTCTGCTCCAGGGAGGAGCATGCCATGGAGTCGTGGGAAGAGCACCTGTGGCCCCAAGAACTAAGGGACCCAGGTTCAAGTCTTACTAAGTCTATAATCCAGGAAAAGTGACCTGTCCCCTCTGAGCCTCAGTTTCCTCATCTGTAAAACCAGAAGTAAAAACCTCACTCTTGAAAGACTGTGGTGAGACTGAGGACAATGACACGTGTTCTCTAGCCCTGGGTTGCTGTGAGGGGCAGAAATGGGACGATCCCCCTCCTGACTGTCATGAAGGGTCTCAGCCACCCCCATAACCAGGGCCAGGAGAACAAGAGCAGAAGCGTGGTGCGTGTACTTGGTCATAGTTTTACTGGATATTGGAGCCACCAGCCTTAAGACCCAGAGTCCTGGAGGTGAGCTGTTCATTGCTGTGCTCTGGCTGGTGACGCAGGACAGCTATGTAGAAAAGCAGCTGGACAAAGGGTCTGAGCTGGTGCTGCTGGTGGCCTCAAGGCCTCAGGCAGCAATCTGGCCTCCGGAATGAGAGCAGCAGGACCCTGTCTGGGATGGGGGCGGGCGCCCTAAGGCCTCCGACCAGATAAGAGGTCAGAGCGCCTCTCCAGTCCAGCTTTACACAGAAGGCAAGGGAAGCTGGAGCAGCCTCTCCAGTGGTGACTGGCCTTGGGGAAGGGAAGGGCTTCTAGTTCCTCAGACCGGTGCTGGGGAGAGGATGGCGCTGTCCTCAGGTGCCCACCATGGTCTGCCTCATGTGAGAGCAGAGGCGGCTCCAGGGCTTGTTCATGGCAAGAGCCCCAGTCGGGTGTGAAGTGTGCTCTTTGTTGGGGCCGGGACCCATAGGCGAGGTTTGCCTGAGGAAGATGGGCCCTGAAGGGCCTGGCCTCACGGGCTGGTGCTGCTCCCAGGGCCTGAGCACCAGGCTGTGCTAACATCTGGGCCACACTGCCCGCTCCAGGCCTGTTTGGGGGAATCCATTGGCTCCATCTCATTCATCCCAAGTTCCCCTCCCTTTTCCATTCCACCTCTCTTGCTTTCTTTTTTACCTCTGGACCCTTTTTCTGTTTTTACATAATTGTTATTTTTCTTTTATTTGTGTGAGGCGTCTTCTAGTTATCAGAGTCTTTTCGTATTCATTATTCTCCTTCAATATGTAAAGAAATGCAGTGAGGCAAACATTTATTCAGAATGCCTATTGAGCATCACCCAGGCCTGGAGCCAGAGGTGAACAAAGCCACTGAAAGTCATGCCTTCCTGGAGCTTCTGGGCTTTTGAAAATGGTGATGGATGCCCTGTGGTAAAGAGGAAGGAGCAGGGTGAGTCTGCTTCAGAGCTGGGGGTGGATCCATAGCAGGGAGGTTCCCCACAGAGGAGGTGCAGAGTTCTGGGGCCAGAAAGGGCCTGCAGGCAGGGGAGCTGCATGTTCAAATGTCCTGGGGTGGGAAAGAGGTGGCCTCTGGAGAGGCTCAGGAATAGTGGTGACTGGGGTACATTGGGGTTGGGGAGAGGGGTCTCCAGTAAGGCTGAGCTGTGAGCAATAGCCAGACCCTGTGAGTCCCAGCGAGGAGTCTGATTTAATCTAAGATCTAAGCAAATACATCACAGAAGAGTTTCAAGCCAGGGAAAGATGAGCTGATTCACGTCTGAGCAGCTCACTCCCGTCTGCCACTCAAGCTGGGCGCCAAGAGAAGGAGGAGGCCCCGGAAATAGCCTGGGCGGCGGGTGGTGGCAGCTTGGACAAAGGCGTCAGTGGGGCGGTTGTTATTTCTAGATAGTTAGCGGTATTTAAGAGAGTGGCTGGGGTTTGCTTGGTATTACTACTGTCCTCGCACTACAGGTGGGGAGACTGAGGCTCAGAGAGGTATAACAACTAGCCCCGGGGTCAGAGCTACCAGGCGTGGCCCGCGAGATCCAGGCCCAGGCCTGCCCTGCTGCTGGACTCCCAACGCCCTGCACCCTTCTCCACCCGACTCCTGGGAGGCTCAGCCTGACATCCAGCCTTCATCGTCCAGCCAAAATGACACCCACAAAGCATTATCCCCATTTTGCAGATCAGGAAACTGAGGCTCAGGCATGAGGATCTCCCAGCTCAAGAGTACCAGAGGCGGGATTTGACCCCAGCCTGCGCTTCTAATCTTTCGTCTGGGTCCAGTGCCAGAAGGCGAAGCTGCCGTGTCCTCCTCTGGGCTCTGGAGGAAGGAAGTAGGTGAGCAGGCAGGAGGAGGAGGGGGCCCGGCCGTCAGGCAGGCCTGGGCCACGCTCAGGTTCCATCAGTCAGTTGGTGCAGTAAGGACCCGGCCTGTCCAGACTCCAGGGCATCTGTGTCTGGGTCCCTTCGCAAGTGTGTCTGGGTTTGACCGTGCGTATCTCTGTGTCCATGTGCCAGTGTCTGTTTGTGTATTTCTTTGTCTGTGTGTGTGTGTGTGTGTGTGTGTGTGTCCGTGCGCACGCACGCTGGGGTGGAACCGGGGCCTTGCACATGGTAGGCAGGCCCCACCATTCAGCCCCAGCCCCAGCCCTAGCCCATGTATTTTTGTCCCATGTGTTTCTGTGTGTATTTCTGTCTCGTGTGTATGTATATCTGTGTGTGTGCTCCTGGGTGCATTTATATGTCTGTATATGTATCTTTTTCTTGTATGTGTTTCTGTGTGTGTTCATATGTCTCGTGCTGTCTGCGTGGATGTGTTTGTGTCTCTGGGAGTCTGTGTGTCCATGTGTATTTACATCTGTATATGCGTCTGTCTGTACACATCTGTGTGTCCCCACACTCAAGGAGAAGGCCCAGGAAGGGTCTCCTGTGGGCTGCTCTTGGATGCTGGGTGTAGCCTTTAGTTCTTAGTCTCTGTGATGGACACAGGGCATGTTCCTGGTGGCCGGGGCCGGGCCAGCCTTCTGGTATGAAGCCTCCTGGCATCTGGGGAGGAAGGGCATTTAGAGGAAGACTCTGGCCGTTGATCCTTGATGTGGCTTTCTGTGGGTCAGGGAGGGCAGCGACGCCCCCTCTTGTGGTGAGTCCAGGCCTCACCTTTGAATTGCCCTGCAGGGACACCCCGTCCATGGTTGTATCCAGTGTGCCAAAGCAGTGGGGCACACTGGCTCTTGGGGTCTTGTGTGGTTTCAGTAATTAAAGTCGACTGGGTGAAATGTTGATGTTGATGATAAATGTTTTAATAAAATAGAGATAGGTAAAGAAGGATAATTTTTTCTTAAAGAAGCCAGAGTGGGGGTGTAACTTCGTAGTGGGGGGTGTAACTCCATGGTGGGGTTTGCTTGGTTCCATCCCCAGCACTGCAGAAAGAAAAGGTCGTCTTTATGCTGGCCTCTCCCACCCTTGCAAGAAGTGCACGGGACCCTGGGCAGCTTCAAGGGGTCCTGGCTGTGCTCTGCACGGGCACCACCCACTGGACGCCACCTTACGGAGGTGTGAGGGGAGGCCAGGACGGGATCTTGCTGTGGGTGATCTGAAGAGCAGAGTCTGAGGGACTCAGGTGACCCCTCCTGGGTGCTGGGAAATGACTCCTGACTCTGAGAGAACAATCAGGCCACGTGTGTGATTGTCTGCAGCCAGCTTCAGGTGGGCCCTAGGGTGTCCTTGGGGGTTATGGACAACAGCGGAATGGGAGGGCGCTTCATCTGCCCCCTGGTTTTCTCTTCATCCTTAGCAGCCCCACTGAATATTTTCCTTTAAAATGGTTCCTAGTGGACTGGGGTTGTGGCTCTGTGGTAGAGCGCTCGCCTAGCACTGCAAGGCCCTGGGTTCGATCCTCAGCACCGCATATAAGTAAATAAATAAAGGTCAATCAACAACTAAAAAAATGCTTCCTAGTACCAGGTGGGATGGCGCTGATGGTGTGATCCCACAGAATGGGGAGACTGAGGCAGGACGATTGCAAATGGGAGGCCAGCCTCCCCAACCTGGTGGAGTAGCACCCAGCCAGGCAAGCTCACGACCCCGCTCCACATCCTCCTGTCCGTGCACTTGGGGCTGTGACATGATTCTGGGAGACTTTTTCCCTGGCCACAGAAGGCATTGTTAGGACCATAGACCTCTGGGAAGATGAGATGCCATCATTTAATAAGTGCCTAGTCCTGTACTGGGTGAGGGGTCACACTTGTCCTAGCAGGTGCCTGGCATATAGCAGAGGCTCAGTGGGCAGCTGCTGGGTGGATCAGTACTTGACAGAGGAAGGCAGGGAGCTGCGGGCCAACTTCTAACTGCCCCAAACACACTAGCCCTAAGAGGGGGCCTGAAGGTGTCCCTGTCCCTACCTGGCACCCTCAGAGTAGGGACTATTTAGTTTTCTTGGTGCTGTGGGGCATTAAATTCTGAGAGTCCCAAAATATAAAGCAGCAATCAAGGGCAGGAGGAGGTGATCTGGGGCACCCCTGTTCTCAGGGCTTGGTGCAGGAGGGCTAGGCATTTGATTGGTGTTCTGTCTCAAGAACAGCCACCTTGCTGGATGTGGTGGCACACTCCTGTAACCCCAGGGACTCAGGAGGCTGAGGCAGGAGGATTACAAGTTCAGAGCCAGCCTCAGCAACCTTGTGAGACCCTCAGCAATTTAATGAGAACCTGTCTGTAAAGAAACAATGAAAATAAAAAGAGTGAGATGATAAAGCCCCCCTGGGTTCAATCCCTAGCACTGGGGAGGGGAAGGACAGCCACCTCAGGATCCCGCCTACACGGGATCTGGCACCAAGAGGAGCAATTGCTGAGGGAGTGGGTGGAGACCCAGGGTTGACTGCTCCATTCTTCATCTGTTCATGCATTCAGCAAGTATTGAGCACCTAGTATACACTGGACATTAAGGATACACAGTGATCCTCGTTGGGTTGACAATAGGGGAGGGGGCAGTAGAGAGAGACCATAAACAAATGGAGGAGTGACTACATAACTGTCAGTGACGATTGCTAGGGAGAAAAGTAAGCAGAAAAAGGGGCCAGGTGAAGTAGAGAGGGGGTGTGTGCTCTTTTAAATAGGAGGATGGGACAGGCTTTTTGGAGGCCGTGGTGTAAGAGCTGAGACTTGAAGGTGGGAAGACCCATGTGGAATTCTGAGGGGGTGCATTTCAGGCAGAGGGGAGAGCCTGCGCAAAGGCCCAGGGGCAGTAATGTGCTTGATGTCTTCAAAACCAGCCAGGACCCCGTGCAAGGAAAGTAAGCAGAGATGACTTGTAGGCTCTTGACTCTAAGGCAGGTGGGAGCCAGGGGAGGGTTTTAAGCAGAGAAGGGGCAGGATGTGACAGGTTTAACAGGATCTCTGTGGCTGCCAGGTGGCAAAGGGAGGGTGATGTGGGAGGGTGATGGCTGCAACAGGCGCCCAGAAAGCAGGTGTCTGTGGTCCCCAAGGGAGCAATATCAGGACCTGGCCCAGGGTAGCAGCAATAGAGAGGCTTAGAAGTTGTTGGTTGTGGCTGACGTGATCTGCTGACGTGTGTCAGCCTGACACCCAGAGCAGAGTGGGCAGCTGCCCCCATGGACCCTGGGATCTCAGGGCTGGTAGTAGTCCCAGAGCTCCTGATACTGCCCAGGCCCTCCCGTAGCCCACCCCTGTAGGCCACTGGCCTCTCATCCTGCTGGCACCCCCAGTGGAGGTGAGGTGACCCTACCTTATGGTCGAAGCCGGAAGCTGCAGCCTGTGGAGAGCTAGGCAGCCACTTCAGGCATCCTGCTCTGCCAGCCCGCATTGGCACCAGGGTTTTCTGAACACGGGGGCATGGGAGCGGCTTGGAGGGCCTGAGTGGCTGCAGTGTTAGTCTCTGCTCCCTGCAGGGAGGCCCTGGGTCTGTCTCGTCCTTGGCAACGCTTCAGGCACCTGAGAAACCATCGTTGAGTGAGGGGGCGGATGGTGGATAGACAGATGGACCAGGCCCAGCCACCCTCCTAGGTCTTCAGGCCACATGAGCCCTCCCTCGGGACCGAGAAGTTAGGGAAGGCTCCCCTGTCAGTGTCTGAAGAGTTGCTCTAGGAAGCCCAGAAGGGAGAGGCAAACGGCATGAGCGCGGGCCCTGATTCCACTCCCCATGCCCCAGCCGGTGACTGGGTGAGTGGCTGTGGGTATCAGGTGTCACATGGCACCTGCATAGGACAGCTCATTTGCTCCCTCAACAGAAGCTTCTGGAGAGTCCACCAGGCTCCCAGCACTGCTGGGAGAGCTAAGTAACTTGTGTGGGTCAGTCAACGTGGGCCTGGTGTGGGATAGGTGTATGGGTAACCCTCCCTGGAAGTGTGCTAAAAAGGCGTCCCAGCACACACCCAAGCCTTGAGGTCGGGATGTGTCCCCTCAATGGGTGTGAACTGTCCGTCACCCACTGCTGGAGTGTAGTGCAGCCAGCTTGGCTGGGAACCCTCTGAAAGGCACCACCCCTGCCCCGGCCTCAGATAATTGGCCCAATACATCTTGGCTTTGGGAATTTACATACGGCGCCGAGTGATGGATGGCTGTGGTAACCCCGGCTGTCTCTCAGCCCAGCTCAGCTATCCATCTCGGCGGCTGCAGAGCCATCCGTCTTGTCTGTCTCCTTGCTCGTGGCAGGCCAGCATGTGCCCTCCACCCCAGGTCGTCCCCCAGGCCCTCCCAGAGCCACCCTTCAGGCCCCTCTGCAGGCAACACTTGAGCCTGACCCACCACACCTAGAGCCGCTCCTTGCCCTGGACACACCCCAAACCCTGCACAGCCCTGAGTGGCACTGACCTGAGGGGCAGGTGGACACTTGGCTGCCCCATAGTTCCATCCCACTTCTGCCACAAGGAGCACCTCACATTTATTCCCACCAGCATTCACCACAAGTGCTTCTGAACGTCTGTCGTCACCAGACATTGAACTAGAAACTGAGTAAGACCAAGTCCCCCGCCTTGAGAGATCAGCATTCCATTGGAGGTGGCTGTCACTCTGAAGACCCTGGACGCCACCTGCTAGGCACCCCACCCACTCAAACTGCCATCCCCACTTCACAGATGCAGAAACAGAGGCTGAGTTGCTGGTCAGTTCACTTCGGCCAACCTTTTACAAAGACAGCAATGCTTCGTTTGCATTCTCCTCTTGTCTTAATGGCCACCATCTGTTTATGCCACAGGATTTCATAGTAACACAGTTTTCTCTTCAAATACAGCTATTTAGGTCCAGGATGAGGTGTCATTATACAAAGGTCAAGAACAGGTGAACCTTAACTGTGATGCTGAGATCAAACACTGGTTACTGTTAGGAACACAGGGAACCTCAGCGTTCCCAGTGTTCCATCTTGAGCTGAGCAGCAGTCACATGGGTGTAAAAATTCATCAAATTTGACATTGAACTCAAAGTTATGCATATCTCAAAAAAAAAAAACACTAGGACTCAATTTGAAGATAAATATTAAAGTGGATAGTAATTCAGGTAGAAAACCATGGCAAAATGTATGCAGAGGGTTGTGCATCCAAGTTTGGGAACCAGGGTCCTGTGGCCCCTGTGTTCCGAGGGTCCCTGCCAGACCCTGTGGGACCTCGGGCTGCCCATGCAGCCACAGAGTGCCTTCCTCCCGGCCCCTGCCTCTTCCTGCACACTTGGTCCTGGGTGTGGCCTGATTCCAGCTTCCTCCCTCTCTGCACATTGGCCCGAGCCTCAGCTGCATCTATCATCTGCTTCAAGCTCATTAAAATTACTTCTTTTTAGTTGCAAATGGGCTGTTTATGATGATCATTATTTGAATGGTCTGCGCTGGGCTCCGGGCTGTCTGTCTGCTGCTGATGGCCGGTTAATCAGATGAGTCTCCTCCCAGCCTGGGCCCGGCCCAAAGTCTGGGGCTGTGTTAATCACGGCTCCCCTTGGGCTGGGGGGCAGGGCAGCTGGGAGAGGATCAAGTGCTGCTAGGAGAGGCCCTGCTGGCTGGCCATGTGGCTGTCCGCTCTCATGTCTCTTAAAACTCAAGACTTCAGACCAGGGCTGGTTTGTGTTTATAATAGAATTTTTTTTTTCTGTTTTCGTTTAAATAAATATAGTGCCATGAGCTTTTTTTATTTTAAATGTGTTTATTTTAAAAGACTCTTGTCAATCCTGTCGCTGGCCCTTTTGCTTTGTTGATGTTCAGATATCTGTGTCTTCTTAGGGTGGCCTAGAGTCGCTCTTCGTGGCTTCTCTTGGTACAGTAAGACATGGCAACCTTCTGTCTGACTTCCATTTTTGTTTTGAGTTTTTTGTTTGCTTGGAGTTTTTTTTTGTGTGTGTGTGTGTGTGTGTGTGGCGGGGGGCTCTGACCTGTAATGCCCAGAACTCTTGGAATCACTGATCTAGTGGGGTGTTTGGCGAGCTCTTGGCATCTCTAAGATTGCTATATGCCAGCATTTACCGGACACTTGCAACTGTGCGTGACACTTACAGATTTATATCACATCGTTTAAAACAAGGTCCCTAGTGCCTTCAGCGAATGGAGAAGTGCAGCAGAAGAGCAAGGCTTCAAAATCTGCCTTGATGATCCTCCACACAGGTCATCCTCACCTCAGTTGTTAGAATTGGCTGTCACGTGTTTACGAGCCCCTGCTTGAATTGGCTTTCAGGCATGTTAACATGTGTGTCACATGAAATTGCTTCTGTTCTCCTAGTGTGGTGCCTGGTACGTATAAGTGCTCGATAATGTATGCAGAGGGTTGTGCATCCAAGTTTGGGAACCAGGGTCCTGTGATGATGATGATTATTATTTACCATGATTATTATTATTGGTGTTGGTTTTGTTCACCATGGGCATGTGGTGAGAATTCAGGATTGAAGGGTGAACATAGATTAGGCAAAGTTGAGGGAGAATATGTCCATCGTGAATCATTTACTCAAAGGCCAGGGCAGGGGTGCCAGTGTTCCTCCGCCTGGCTTGGGCATGGCAGATACCTGCCTATCAGAGCTGCATCCCCAGCAGCCCTGAAGGCACAGGCAGAAGGCACAATGATGGGTAGAGCGGATCAGCAGTTGGACTTACCTGCCCTGAGATTTCCAGGTTTGATATCTGTGATGAGGACTCTCAGTCCATCCCTGACCAGCTCTGCAAGCTGCTGGGATATGGAGAGGTGCAGTGTCCCCGAGATAAGAAGCTGGTGTTGGACCATGAGATTCCAAAATCAAGCGAGGTAACCCCAGGTCCAGTTACTTCTCCAGAAGCAGTGTAAAAATAACATCTTTGTCTCTAAAAGAAATGAGAGAAACCCAAGGAAAACCTCTGTGAATGCTCGGCTGCCACTCAAATTGACCATGGTGTTCCAGTCCTTTCTTTCCTGCCAAGTAAGATTCCGTCCACCTGGCTGCACCAACTGTTGGGTTTTGTCAACCTTGATCTCTTGTTATAAACATAGATCTCCCCAGTCACTTGATATTTTGGTTGTGGTCAGCTGTGCTTTCTTTATTGGAAAACTATGATTAGTTTTAAATGATGACAAGCCAGAAGTACCCCCCCCCATGACATCTTGTCTCACCTGGCTCAGAATTTCCCAAGGCTTTGGGCCAAAAGTCACCACGCACGTGTGCCCCGTGTTCCTGCAGACCCTGGCTCAGCACCTTGGAGAGCGCTGGCCCCAGCCTCCATCCCAACAGCTGCTTTCTGCCCCGGCTTTCCTGTCTAGCCTCACGATTCCCATGGGGCTAGACATTTCCCTGGAACAGAAATTCCTCCCTGGATTTCTTCAAAGGCTCTGTGGGCCAGAGAGACTGTTGCCCTAGGCTGGAATACCAGGTTTATGAAGCTCTGATGAGCTGCCATGGAGCAGATCCTCCAACTCTCAAACATGATATAAGACAATTACTATGCATTTCGTCTCTTAGAGGGAAAAGGATTTGCAGCGGGTTAATAGTACTTTTATTTCATTATCTAATGGTAAAAGTGTTTCATTGTGTGTGCAAGATGAATGTGTATTAGCGATGACAAATGGGGTCTTTCAACGCGGTGCCGGGCCTCATCATACATATGTTAGATTAAAGAGTTCACCCTGGAAATACACTCCCGCATCTGCGTGTGTGTTTTTAATAAATCTGATTGCAGAAATTTATTGCACCACCGGATTTAGGAAATTATGGGGCTTGATTGCTGCAAATATAATCGGGTGATATATACAGAAATGCTTCTCGAGTTATGGTCCAGAAAAAAAGCCCATCTCAGGCTGGTGCCAGAAAGCAGCAGACCACATAAACAGAGCATTTCTTGAATTATGCAAATGAAATCCATGACAACTCCTGGTGAATTGTGCTCCCCCATGAAACTGCCACCGTTACAGTGAAGAAAGCTTTGAGAAGGCGATCAAATATACATGTACAGCCGCAGACATCGTCTGTGATGAGCACGAGCCGCGGCATCTTCCCTACCCTCCCTCCCTCTTGTCCCTCGCTGGTACGTCCAATAAAACCCTGTCTGGCACCTTCGTGGCCCACAGCAGGCGAGGCACCCCCGTCCCTCTCTGCTGAATCCAGGAGCCTTGGATGAATTATGTCTTATACTCGTGGTGAACCTTAAATGATTTACTGGAGGGTATACAAAAGGTCAGCGCGCTTCTTATTGGCGCCTTCATTTTTTTCCAAAATCTACTGAAATTAAAAAGCCATCTATATCTTAAGAGGCGTATTTATGAACCTTTAAGTGTAAGTAAGTCATAGTTGGAACCGTTCCCACCTCTGATATATGAAAGCTGTCGACGGCACTCTCACACACTATAATGTGCCCATACAATATGCCGCACTTTACTATTTTGACACGGTTTGGAGATGTTTTCTACAGTTACTGACAAGCTTATGCCATTGCTCCTTTGGAAATAAAAGAGGTGGGGCAGGAGGGTGGGAAGAGATGGGGGAACAGCTCCATCCGACTTGACGGGAGGTTATTGATCTGGCCCAATTTACAATGAGAAAGAGAAAGTGGTCCTGAGTTCTATGCATGATGTTATGTGTGTGTGTGTGTGTGTGTGTGTGTGTGTGTGTGTATGATTTTTTTGGTTGCATACCAGTTTTGTAAATTATTTATTTGTGCCAGGAGTCAACATCTTGTCTTTACTTCAGTTTTGTAAGTTACAAAAACTTGTTCGGGAATGCTGTTTTGTACAATGATTAAAAAGAGAAAAGAGGGGGGCATCCTATTCTTTCTCTCTTTTTTTAATTTTTATTTTATTTTTTATTTTTTTATTGTTCCAGAAGGAGCTTAATTCCGTCGCTTCCGAGCTGTCTGCGCGGCAGGAGGAGAGTGAACATTCTCATAAACATTTAATTGAACTCCGCCGGGAATTTAAGAAAAATGTACCTGAGGTACAGTATATTTGCTGTTATAGAATTAACTCAGTGGGAATGCAGATTTTTCTCTGTTCAAACTGTATTTTGAAAACTGTAGACATAAGTGACTAACAAGAAAAGAAGCTAATTAGCCACCAAGAAAAATTACAGCCCCCAGCCTTTCCATGATTCTGGATACCATGGTGCTCAGCAGCGCTGTCTAAAGTCAGGGCCAACTGCATCTCCCTTGAAGCTGTCATTTTCCAGGACTGCAGGAAACATCCTCCACCTCCATACCCACGTCAAGGGCTCGACCCTGGCAGCAAAGACAGTTTGGCCAGAGTTCTTGGATTTATTTTGCTTTTCTGCTGGTGTTGGGGAGATGGCAGCTCTGGACCTCGCTGCCATCTCTGGAGCTCTGCCTCCACCACCTATATATGCACCCGTCCTTCCCCACCTGCTCCCTGCAGTGACAGCCACCAGGATTCTTTAGCTTAGCTGCCATGGGGTGACCCTGAGAAAGAGTGGTCCCCAGCAATGGAAGCCACATCCCTCCACCAAGGAACGGACTAGCATAGACATGAGTCTGTTCTTTGCAAGGGTGAATGTGAGAATTCTCGTCCTCCCTCTGTCAGGCCCCCCTGTTGCTTCTCAAATTAAAAAAAAAAAAAAAAAAAAATGATGAGAACAAACACAAATAGGAAAAATAAGGCCCCTGACTCTAACACTGGCAGGGATGTGGCACATCAGAGCTTTTACAGAAGCAGTCACCAGGGCAGACCCAACCAAGGGCCAACGGTATCCCCCTCTGGTCAGCAGAAGCTTAACATTCGAGCACTCTTACCTGCCCACGAGTGCTGGGTCCAGGCTAGGCCAGGGTGTGGCATCATCTAGGATACCTGAACCCCCAGGGACTCCTGTTGCTGTCCTGCTGATGGAGGCGGGGGCCCAGCCAGAGAAGGCCACATGGGCAGTGGGCGGAGCCTGCATTCCGCCTGGCCTCTTGGCTGTAGAATCATCTTACTCAGGTCCTCAGTGTTGTTGGTTCTTCAAGGCAAGAGAGGGGTCTGGGATTTAAATAGAACTTGTCCATGAGCAAGTCTAGCAGGGATCTCAGGTTGGAGGCCTGAGAGGCTGGACAAGAAGACACAGGTCTTGATTCTAAGAGTGTCCCCAAGCCACGTCCCCAGAAAGGCCAAGTCAGGCCTTTGGCTTGACTCTGGGAACTGAGAAGCCCGAGGGATGCCAAGGTGCCCTCCTTTCCCTTTTGAACGACACATTTTGGTCTTTAAAATGATCTTCTCCCCAGATTGAGAATGATCCAACTCTGCTGTCTCTGAGAAGGAGAGCTGAATCAACCCCAGATCTTCACTTTTTTTTGTGCACATGCTGTCTCTCCCTCTCCCTCTTGTCCACTCAGACCCTCTGCCTTGTCCTCTTCTCCCCATTGCAGGGTACTTCCCTTCCTCACCACTCCCCTGCCCTGCTGTCCGTGTGGGCGCCCCCAGGTGATGAGAGAAATCCAGGCCAGGTTTTAAGCCTCTGAGTTTGACTTACATAATTTTAATACTGCATAATTATGCAATTATGTAATTAGGAATAAGTTTCCACTCCTATTATAGTCACGGCTCTGAAAATTCTCATTTTTGGAACTCCTCTCTCCTGATGGAAGAGTCGTGCCAAGGCTTATTTAAGAGCATCATCTGGCTGGTGCCAGCTCACCTGCTGCTCGTGCCTCTGCCTGGCTCCCCCTGTTAAGCAGACAAGGCAGGGGGCTTCCAGAAAGCGTCGGCCTTGGCCTGAAGCCCCCTCAGATTCTGCTTCCGACAGCTCTCGGCTGTGACTCCCCTGCCCTGAATTGAGTGGGTGGTGAGAAGAGCCTGTGGGGACCTGCCTTCCGTTTCCTGCCGTGCCATCCACTTGTTATGTAACCTTGAGAGGCCAACCCTTCTTGGGCCTCTGTGTCCCCTTCTGTGGATCCCGGGGCCAGGACTGTGGCTTTAGAGTCCCCTTGTGCTGCTAACAGTCCTGAAGCGGCCCAGGAATCTCCTGCCCGTTTGTGTTTTATTTGGTCTATAAAGTCTTTCAAACTTTACGAGAAGTTGCCGATGTTTAGCATCTCAGATTTCACCTACAAATTGGCCTCCCAGTGTCTTTGAGACTGTTTGGTGGATCTTGCAGCCCGGAGGCTATATGTGTCCCAGCTGGGAGCCAGAGCCAAGGCTCTGCACCCTGTTAGATAGTGCCATGTGCTCCTGCACTTCATACCTGGCTTCGGTGGCCATTGGGTTCCTGACCATGACCTTCTGTCACTTAACTGTGTGTCTGAGATCAGATCCCCTGGGCTCATGGGTGCTGCTCATGTCTGACTAACATCAGTGGATCAGCAGCTTGGAGAAGCCTGGGGACAACAATCAGAGGAGGAACACCAGAACCCCTGAGAGACCCCTTGTCTGAGACGGAAGCACCACAACCCATTTTCTCAATTAAGAGTTGTCTCTTTACCTGACCACGGGTGTTCTGCCCTCTCCTCCTCTCCTGCCTCTGTCGCCCCCTCCAGCTCCCTCAGCTCCTCCTCCCACCAGACCTTCCTGTAGCTGTGACGAGGGTGCAGGATCCCCTGTGGACCTCAGAGGAAACCGGAGGCTTCAGGGCTGGAATTTAGAGGTGCCAAAAGCTTCCTTCTTGTACTCTGGGGAGAAGAGCCAAGGGGAGCCCTTGGTGCTGGGAAACTCAACGTCACTCAAAAAGTCAAGAAATTCAGATCAGGGAATAGGAGGCACCTGGTGGCCAGAGGGCCCCCACCACCACCCTGCCAAGACAGGTCACTTCCAGAGTGTCCACCGACATTCCCCTAGCCCTGCCTCTAAGCTGGGAACTGCAGGGACTCTGGGGACCCAACTGAGATCCCAGAAACTGCACATTCCCATGAGGAAGGAGGAGTGGCTGGGAAGGGACATTCCAAGAGGCAGAGTGCAGTCTTCATGGGACAGGGAGCCTGGGGAATGGCAACCTGAAGAGGCAGCCTTTGAGGGGTTCCTCAAAGGATGAGGGTTTCTGAAGGGACTAGATGACTGGGCCCAAGTGGAGAAGCGGTGCCACTTCCAGCCTCCACTGCGGAGTGTCCTGTGGTAACCTGCCAATTATGCAGATAAAGATAGTCTGCACAAAGACCATGTCGTGATCAGATGCCTATGGAAATGCCACTTCTCTCCCCCTCATCTAGAAATTCCCAATGTGCCTTATATTAAAGGCTCTGAAAAGTCCTGCAGAATAAGAACCTCTGGGAACACCAACCCTGACAACAGGGCTGGCCTGCCCACTGGTACGATGGTGAACTCTTCATTGCTCTCTTTCAGGAAATCAGAGAGATGGTGGCTCCTGTATTGAAAAGCTTCCAAGCCGAGGTAAGACCCAAGGCCAAGGCTGCCAGAGAAGTACACCCGCTCCCCTCCTGCCCTTGCTAGAGCTGCCCAAGAAGCCAGCAGCCTCCGCAGGTTCTGGAGAGTTGTCTTTTTACCTGACCATGGGTGTTCTGCCCCACCCCCAACAGTGTCCCATCCCAAGGGATGTGAGGAGCACGGGATCTGCTCTGGTTCCTGGAATTCCAGGCCGCCTTCTTTCTGGACTGCCCATCTTCCCTGGTTCTGCCATATATGAAATCTGTGATCTTGAGCAAATCCTTCACCTTCCAGGTGTGGTTTCCCACTTTTAAATCGGGTCTGTCCTGGGAGACCTGTGCGCCCCGGGGCACTCTACTGTGCTACTGTTCCCCAAGGCAGCCTTGCAGAGAAGTGCAGTCAGTCGCTAGCCTGCTCAGAAAGTCTTTCTGCCGGCCACTCTTGGAGGATGGAGTCCGCCGTGCTCACATTCTTTCCTGCCAACCCATCAGGCTGAGTTCTTGGACAGCAACTGAGCTGTCCTCAACCGATCATTCCTCTGGACTTCCTGAACCCTAACCCATGAGCTTGAACCTCCTCATTTCTCCTTGTTTCTTAACGTTGTAGCCAGGATCCTTGCCTGGCTGGCACAGGAAGTAGACCAGGAAAAGACCCGAGTCTCGCTGTGCAGGGAGCCACAGGGGCCATGCCTACTGCATCCCATCTCCACGGGGCTCCTCTCAGACTTCCTGGCAGGGCCAGGGTTGACTTTCTCTGAGTTTGCCTGCGGGGTGCATGTTAATTCTGTTGTCCACCAGGTGCCACCTGCAGCACCACATAAGCACCCAAGGCCATGTGAAAGTAAGCGGTGGCTGGATTTAGTCAGGTGTTGCAGGTTCGCATGTTCTCAGCTCTTGGTTTCATTACCAGGCAGGCTGATGTGCTTATTTATTTATAGGGTCATCCAGTATTGATTCATTTGGTTGTGAGGTGCCTGGGCAGGAGGGAAAGAAGACAAAAACAAAAAGAAGAAATTATGTCAGGGGTGTGCTTCCTGACTTTGTGTTTTTCAAAAGACAGAGGTTCCTAGCTACCAACTCCTAGTCCCAGAAGGAGACTCAGCAGGGAGGGAGCCGATCCTGCCACCAGTCCAAAGACAGGTATTGAGCTGTCTTGAAGCCACTGTCACATTCTCCGCAGTTCCCTTTTTTGAGCCTCAGGTGCCCTATCTGTAAGATGGGAATAGCCTCTTCAGGTCTTAGGGATGGACTGAGCTATAATGAACAGAAAGGGGTTAATATCACTTCTGTCACTGGAAAGTTTTGAGAGAGTGAAGAACAGCCCAGGTTTGAATCCCACCTCTGCCACTTACAAGCTGTGTGACCTTAGGTGAGTTGTTTAACCTCTCTGTGCCTCCATTTCCTCATTTGTAGAATGGGTAAGGATTTACTTGTTTCATAGTGTTGTGATTGAGGAAGAACAAAGTTAATACCAAAATAGTGCCATAGAATGCTGCCTTGGAGGTTAAAATCTGGGGCAGTTATCACTGACCTCCAAGCCAGGTTGATTGGGCCCCTGCTATAAATGGGTTGGTGCTGCCTCTTCCCTTACTAGCCGTTCAAGGCTTTTTACCCAAAAGAAGGTGACTTTCTGTCCTCATAGGATGCAAGCATGACTTAGGTCACCTTTTAAATAGTAGAAAGAGTTGGACAGGAAGACAGGCCATGTTCAGAAGACCCACAAGCAGACCGTGAAGCACAGGTGCCAATCAGCCTCAGACAGGCCTGCTTTGACTCAGCCTTGCTCCTTAAACTAGCTGTGTGGCCTCAGGGATGTTCCATAACCTCTCTGAACTTCAGCTTTCCTCCTCTGGCAAATGTGGCGGCTGATAAAGCTTCGAAGAACTGAGCAGCTCCCAGGCAGCCAGCAGAGAGTACAGTACACAAGTGGTGCTCAATAAATACTGGTGTGGGAAAGTCCCAGTGGAGCTGAAGGGGAAGACAAAGCAGACGCTTGTTTCCAAAACCCACGTGGCCTGTCGCGCAGACACTGTTTTAATAGCTGGGCATCTTCAAAGAACTCTGTTAATTTCCTTAAGAGGGCTTTCCATCGTCCCTTTAATGTACCAAAAAGACTACATTTGTCTGGAATTTTATTCCCGAAACCCCAGCTCTCCTCATGATGTATTGACTAAGCCATTGCGCCTGCCTCTTCCCTCCCCATGCCCAGGGGAGGAAAGGCCACCAGAGAAAGAAAGGTGTTAATAACCAGCCTCTTCCCGGCTCAGAGCAGGCTGCGCGCGCCTGGCTGTTTATAATCCAAGTATGATGTTCATGTTAACATTTTTAATGAGGCCCAGCTAAGTGCTTCTCCCTCGCCCTGCACCCCCTGCACTGGGCCTGGGTGGGAGCTGTGGGTTCCCACATGGGCATCAGTCACCTCCCGGTAGTATGCCCTGGGGCAGGCACTGTCTGGAGTCCCATAAACCAGCCCACAAAAGCCACCATGGCCCATCATCCCACCTCCATCCCTGACCTGACCTCTGGTTGAAGGGCACCAGGGTCAAGTTCATCTCTGAACTTCAAGCCACAGCCCTGGCATATGCAGGATCTAGGCACCTTTCATCTCGCATACTTGTAGTGTGTGAGTCTCTCGCTCGGCTCGCTCCCTCTCCCCTCTCTCCCTCTCCCAGTCTCTCTCTCCCCCTCTCGGCCAGGGGAGGGGGTGGAGAGGAAGTGAATTCGCCCTGCTGTGAATCAGGGAAGGTCTTTCTGCCTTGATTGCTTAAAGGACAATTGTGATTTCCCCTGCTCAGGGAAACAAAGACAGCCAGAGAAGGTGGCTTAATGGAGACAGCTTGAAATGGCCAAAGTTTGAATATCCTTGCGCACAGAGAAAAGAGCAAGACGAAAGCCCCGCTAATTACAAAAGTTGCTTTATGAAAGATAATTCAAAGCAATAATTTAGCAAACATAATCAAGTCGCACAGATGGGGCTGTTGATGGATGGATTGCAACATGCAATTAGCAGTTCTCGCAGTTACATATCATTAACCCTCCGAGCACAAAAATTATTTTCTCATTATTAGTTGAAAAGGTAAAATTAAGCTGACTAGACAGTAAAGGAACAAACTACAATTAATTACCTTCATTTATTACAGTCATTATTTTAAACTTATTTTTACTTGGAGAGAGAGATGAAAACATCTAAATTAAAAGTTTTGTTATGCTAAATCTGAGGTGAGACTTTTCCATGGAGCATGTAAACCGGCCCTGTCTGGGGAGACCCCAGGTCTCTACCAGGAAATTTTTCTCTGCCGCCTCCTTGAAGGAAAACAATTTGGTTGGACTGGAACAGAGATGTTCACCTGTGCCTGAAGGAAACACAGCATCTAGGCTGACCTGGCCTCTGACCCCTGGGCAGGTGGGAGAGTAGGAGTGAGCCTGCTGTCTGAGTCCCACCCAGTGATGATCTAGTGTAACCTTGGCAGGTTGCTTTGTGTCTCTGAGCCATTGTTTTTTCACCTGTAAGTAGGGGCAGCTGCTGGGGTTGCCTGAGAGTCAGAGATGAGTAGCCATGAGCTTTCCAAACCCGGTTTTCCTGGTTGTCCAGGGCTGAAAGTGTCCTCCCAGCCCACCCTGAGCCTGAGAGAGCTCACGTCTGGGATTATAGGGGATGGAGCAAGAGTGCTCCCCAGGAGGGGCCAAGGCCACCAGCATCCTGCAGTCATTACTGCTTGATGAGCATTTCCTGGGAGGCAGCATTCTGTGTCACAGCCTGATGGTCCCTGGGCTCCGTTGACGTGGTGGACAGCAGGAAGGTCAGCGATACCCCAGGACTTCCCAGAGAAGACGGGCCCTTCTCCTGGGCCCGCTGCCAGGTGTTCCACATGTGCAGCATCACCGGGAGGCCTGTGCAGCGTCCACAGACAGCGAGACCTGCCCCTGCCCTCAGGGGCCATCTCTGGAGCTGAGTCCCTGTGGCTGAACCTGTGTCCAGCAGTCCTGTCGCCGAACTCACCTTCTCACTTCAGCCCCACGGGGGGCGCAGTGGCGTCCCCGTCCTGTGCACGTCTGGGTGTGTGCTTGAACTCCCCATCGAGGCCTCGAGTCAGGGCCTTAGTCCTCTGGCCTGGGCCTCCTCTGACCAGTGGTGCATGGCAGTTGTGCTGCGTGCCGGGCTGAGCACCTCACCTGCTACAGAGGCCCAGCCCATGACCTGAGGAGGAGAAGGGCCAGGAGCCACGCGAAACACCCTGCCTTGTGGAACTGTCACCACCTGGCTACCCGAGGACAAACGGGGAGCTGAGCCCCATCTGCAGAACTGTGAAAAACCATAACTGATTGTTTGGAGTGGCTCCGTTGGGGGTGCTGGTCACCCCATAGATCAGCAGGCCCTGATCTGCAGCGGGCAGCCTCCCCCTCCTCCTCCCCCACACCCCGGCCCTCCCTCCACCTTTTAGTAGGTTTTAGCCTTGCCAGGACGTTCTCCAAAGCCAGGCCTTAGTCCTCGTCCTTGTGATGGACTACAGGCTTCTCAGAGGATCAGTGACAGTGCCACCAGGGAGCCATCACTGCCCAGGCTCCGCTCAGGCCTGGCCTTGCCCCTGGGACCCGTGTGAGGAGCGCCAAGGTTCTGTGGCTCCCAGGCCCCCCCATGTCTTATGGGATGGGTGGTCCCAGCCCCCTGGAGGTTAAAGGGCTATGAGGGCAGAGGCCCCACTGACCCAGGGGCAGGGGCAGCGTCAGGACGGAGAGGAGGGAGAGATGGCGTCTCCCATCTCCTGGGTAGGTTGGTGAGCACAAGGCACGGTGGCCAGCTGATGGCTCCAGCCTGGGTGGACGTGTGATGAGCAAGTGGCTCGGTCCTCAACAGACATGCTGAACCTGATGGAGTCTGCTCCTGTGCTGGCTGAAGTGGCCGTGGCTGGTCTGTGGCTCCCACCTTCTGCTCTGCCGGGGAAGAGCTGTGTGGGCTTGAGTAGGTGGCTGTCCCTCTCAGCCTGTTTTATGACCATGACGGGGATGACACTGTCATGTCCCCTCCTCTGTTGAAGAGAAGAGGCAAGGATGAGAGGCACTGCTGAGTGCTCAATAGATGTCACCAGCTGGTGTCCCCACCTGAGTTACCAGTTGCCTGGAGCCTGGGAAATGGGTGAGAGCAGGAGCCCCAGCATTGCTGTGCTCACAGGAGGAACCACAGTGCCGTGGCCATTTCCTCTCGTCCACTAGGAAGGATGACTCCCGCCTCCAGGGTGCTTTCCCTGTGGTGGGCTTTGTTCTTGGGCTTTTCAGGCATCACCTCATTGAGTCCTTCCACTGCCCCTATGAAGTGGGCATTATTACTATTTCCATTTAAAGGCATGAGTAGAGGCCCAGAGAGGTCAACTAGTTTGCCCAGGGTCACACAGCTAGGGAGCAAATGAGCTGGGATGGAAGCCCCAGCCCATCTGGTTCCAGAGCTGATACCTGTCTGTTACTCATCCTCCCGGGGAGGGGGTGGGCACTGGTCAGCTTTTAGAGCCATTTCTCCCCCCAGCCCTGCCAGCTGGTTAGAACCATGTGTGGGAACCCCACTTATAAAGGGCTGGCCATACCAGTGCTATGAATGCTGGAGAACAGCCAGTTGAGGGACGAGAGAGTGACGAGATCAAAGGCAGGTGCAAGAGGAGACCCCTCTGTGGGAGAGCCCCAGGCAGGTACAGAGAGGAGGGACTTAGGTGGCAACCAAGGGTGTGTCCTGTAGGGTGGGGGGGCTCAGGTGGAAGTGATCTTAGTTTGAGGATGCCCTCCACCCCCTGCTCAGGTGGCCTGGCTGCAAGAAGAGATGCAGATGCCCTGGGCTCTTGTCCTGGGTTGGGACCCCACTTCGACACACACTACTGCCTGGGAGGAAAGAGCAGGAAGCCCTGGATGTCTCTGGAGCAGCAGGGCTGGGAAGGAGGTACCTGTGACCCTCCAGGTCCTGGCTCTGTGTGGAGCCGTGAGCAGGCCGGTACTCCGGAGGGGGCTTATGCCCCTGATTAGCAACCAGAGTGGCCCCGTCACAGCTAAGCCAGAGCCCATCCCTCTGCTCTGATCTATCATGGCTCCCACTTTATCTAGTCGTGCCCCAAAGTCCCAAGTGATCTGGTGCCTGTGACCTTTAGACAAATGCACAAGGACAAAATTAGGCCCCAGGCTTCCTGGGCGAGCAGGGGTCAAGGGACAACAGTGATTGACGGGCTCTGAGCTGGATGGGAGTTGGGGCTGTCAGGGAGGGCTTCCCTGTCCCTGTTCACCAGGTGGAGACGGTAAAGGGAAGACTGTCCCAGGCAAGGGGGCAGCAAGTGCCACCACTTGAGGAGGACGAGCCAGGCTCAGGCTGCTGGCAGAGGGCGAGGCAGACTGGCTTGATGGCAGAGGGCAGAGGCCTTGAGTCTCCCCTAAGGGCTCTCCCTCCTCTGGGACCCACGTCCCTCTGGTTCTCTCCCTGCCTCAGGCCTGGCACCAGATGGACACGGTCATCTCCTCTCTAGGCCTCAGCTTCCTCATCAGGGGTGACCACAGAGCCTCCCCACAGAGACACCACCAGCACCATGCAAGAGGCCCACGGTGGGCTTGCGACCCAAACCCTTCTGGACCCTTCTCTAGGGCAGTGGCTGCCCTGGTTCCAGGCACAGCTGCTTAGTAAGGGACAACAAGGGTCGACTCCAGGCTCCGTTATGCCCTTCAGAAGGTGGCACTGACGGCACCCTGGTGTTTGCCTGTTCTGTCACCCATTGGTCTAGCAGATCTGATTGGCTGCCAGGATCTGGCAGGTGGATGTGGGCAGGAGCCCAACTCCGTCCAGTGGGGGTGGGGGGCAGGCAGACTGTCTGGCTGGGGGAGGTCTGCAGGGAAGGGCCTGGGACATGCGGACCACGGCAAGTCACGAGCCCCCTCGTCCTCAACCAGGGGCGCCCCTGGCAGGCTGTTCGGGGGCCTGGGGTGCAGGAAGGGCAGATGACGTGTGCTCTGACTTGGACGCCAGACTGGAGGTTCTCATGCTGGCCGCTGCAGGGCTGGAGGGGACCTCGTCCTTCAGCCAGGGTGGCACCCCACACTGCATCTGGGTGAACAGGATCCCCAGGGAGGCCCACTGTGCACAGGGAGGTGACACCCACCGGGGTATGCACAGCCAGCCCGGGCCTTGTCCCATGGTAAGGCGAACAGGGCGCTGCTTGCAGTCAAGTTGACGCAGTGAGGAGCTTCGCCCTCCCTGGGCCCCAGCTCGAGCGTCTGCCCGAGCCCTCCTTTTTTTTTATCTTCCCAGTGCTGGGGCTGGAACCCAGGGCCTTGTGCTCTGAGGCACGTCCCTGGCCCCCACGCCCCCTCCTCTTGGATGACACGGTGACATGACTGGTGTGCGTCTCCTGGGCTGCCCATAACCATGTCTTGTCCTGCAGAGCCTGGCTGCAGCTTGGGTGGCAGTCACCAGAGCCTGAGCCTCCTCTGGGATTTAATGCTGAGACCCACCCCCGCGTCACCAGACCTGTCACACACTGTTAGAACCAAACCAAGAGCCAGCAGCCTTCCTCTCCCTTCATATCATATGCCTTATAAAGTAAATTATTAATGCTTTTCCCCCAGTTAAGCAGTTATTTGCAGTTGTTCCGGGTATTTCTCATTAGAAATAACATCATCTAAAGAACGATATTGATTGATTTTTTTAATCTTGGAATCATGGACGTGAACCACATATTTATATGACATTCCCTTTAACTAGAATTCTCATGCTTTATTTTTATATTATTGATCTTTTTGACACGAATTGCTTTTTGGCCTTGTGCGAGTGTTGTAAGCTTTCCGCCCTGCAGAGGAATGGCCGGCCGGGAAGAGTGATCGCTCCAGCCGCGTGGCACTACTGTCCCGCACATTTAACAACAATTAGTCAGCGCTGATGCCGGGGCAGACTTTCGGGTATGAAAATTTACAAGCCTTTTAATGGACTGCATTATGGCAGGCCCGGCAAGCGGGCCATCGGTGGGAGACAAGGCCGTGGGCGCACGTCCATCCTGGGCTCTGTGGTCTGCGACTCCCAGCGCTCACTGCTATCTCCTGGGTGGGGCGGGGCCGGCTGGACACTGTGGCCACGGCAGTCCGTGACTCTAGCAGGGTTGGAGCCACGCGATCATCCGCTCAGTGGGTGATGCTGAGCGCCTGCTGTGTGCCAGGCGTGGCACTACAAAGAGCAGAGTCCTAGTGAGCCCAGCACTGGGTGGGGTAGAAGGGACATAAGCCCAGAGTCGTGCACACCTGGGTGTGAATGGCGTCTGTGCCCCTGGCCAGGTGAACCTGTCTCCCTGTCTGTCAGATGCTGGTGAGAAGGGTGGGGTTGGTTGCTCAGTATGTCTCCTGGTGACTTCTGGACACTCCCCTCTTCCCTCCTTGTGGGCGGTAACCCTGTGACCCAGGCTCAGGCTGGCTTCCTTCTCACACCCCCTCTGGCTCCCACCAGCTCGATCCTGTTAGGAAGTCAGCGGGGCCCAGCAGGGACGTGGCATCCCTCTGCAGTGGCTCCACAGACACACACTCCCTGCTTCCTTCTTGTTCCCACCGAGACCTATATGTTCAGCAACATATATTTGGTACCTGCTGTATGCCAGCATGGTAGTGATCCCCTGCAGTTTCATTTCCTGTCCTCAGGGCGCTCACAGCCCCACAGGAGAGACAGACAGACACATACTCACACAGTGCCAAGGACAGTCGTGGTTATGACTGTGTCACAAGGCCTGGGCATGAGCCTGGGAAAGCCTAAACCCGCCCTCCCGTTCCTGCTTTCTGACAACATTTCTTAAGCTCCTGCTATGTGCAGAGCCTTTGATGGGCCCTAGGGATACAGCAGAAAACAAGACAGTCATGGCCCTGTCCTGGGGAGATTGGGGGACAGGGAGGGACGTGCACACAGTCATGCACACAAGGTATTAGAGGGCAGTGTGGCGCGGTAGTTAGGAGCAGGTTCTGTAGCTAGACTTTGGGGCCACGTGGGTAGATAAGAGCCCAAATCAGGTCACTTCTCCTCCAGGCTCAGGCTCCTGTTCTGTGAAAGGGGTTCTTGTATCATCCACCTCATTATCCTGGGGGCGTGAGTGTGCAGAGCCGGTGATTGCCCAGCTTCAGAGGCTTCCAACAGGCCAGAGTGGCTGGTGTTCTTGGTCTGGCGTGAGGCTTGGGTGTCAGGCATTTTCAGACTTCGTGGGTGATTCTAATGTCTAAAGTTGGCCACCTTAACCACGTGTGAGCTATAGCTCTGTAGCATTGACATGTTCACATTGCTGTGCCTCCATCTCCCCCATCATCTCCAGGGCCCTCTACATCTTGCAAAACTGAAACTCCAAATGCTTTCATCGCCGGTGCCACATTCCGCTCCCTGACCCGGGAGCCCCCATTCCACTTCCACTCGCTAAGACTCGTTGCTCTGCATGGAAGCCAGCGGTGGCCGACCTGTGACTGTCTTATTTCACTCAGCATAATGACTCGGTTTCATCCACGTTCCTCTTCCTTTATTTACATCTTTATTTTTCGGAGTACTGGGGATTAAATCTGGGACTTAGCAGGTACTAGGCAAGCAGTCTGCCACGGAGCTCACCCAGCCCTGGGCATTTTATTTTGACACAGGGTCTTGCCAAGTGGCTCAGGCCGGCCTCAGACCTGTGAGTCTCCTGCCTCCGCTCCTGAGTAGCTGGGATTATAGGTTTGAGCCACCACACCCAACTATGATTCCTTTATGTTTAATATATATCCGTGGTGCTGAGGATCGAACCAGTGCCTCCCACATACACAGGCAAGAGCTCTACTGTGGAGCCCCAGCCCAGCCCTGCGTACACATCTTCCAAGGCTGTCTCCCCACCACTTTGGAGGTCTTACAGCAGGCCCCAAAGCCGAGAGGATTTATGGTCTGGCCTCTTGCCAGAATGTTTGCTGGCCTCTGCTATTAGGGGTGCTCCAGGAGAGACTGAATCGCCACCTCCATCCATCCATCCATCCATCCATCCATCCACTTGCTCAGCAGGTGTGTGCAGAGCCACTCCTAAATGCAGGCAGGTTGCAGGCACAGGAACCCAGAGGACAGCCCCTCCCAGAGCTGGTGCCTATGGAGAGATGGACGTCATCCTTCCTTTCCATCTCTCCCCCCCAGCAAGGAGACACACAGACACCCCCGGCCGCAGAGCTGTGCCAGGGAGCTCCATGGGGCTGTGAAGGTGTCCCAGGGGGCCAGGGAGGGCCTCCTGGAGAAAGTAACCTGAAGGAATTGAGAGTGGGGACGGTGTAGCCATAGGAAGGCCGAACGGCACGCCGAGGCCAGTGGGGCTTACAGAGCCCAGGGCCACTCCCTGTGCCTCAGCTCCTAGTGTTCCCAGATCTGCTCTGCCAAATGCAGCAGCACTTCAGGCTAGGATCCTCCCGGCATGAGGGCCACGCAGCCTCAAAGGCCGTCCTTATACGCTCTCCATCCCCCTTCCTGGCCCTGGAGACCACCTTGTAACAGTCAAGGTTCTTATTTCCTCCCTGAGGATTATAACTCCTGCCCTAGAATGAAGTCATCTCAGCACAAGCACAAAATACTAACACATGTTAACATGTGTTTATACAATTTCCAAAACTGAAGGATAGCGGAGACCAGAAGAGATCAGGATCAGCCAGATCCTGTATCCCATAACCCAGCAGAGGGCTGCCCCAAGCCCCACAGCTGGGAGTGCCTCTCCTGAGCACCTCCTGGGTGTCCCACTCAGCACTGGTAATCTGATGGCTGGGATATTGCAGAGACTATGTTTCTCTTACCAAGCGGAAACATACAGAGAGGTTGAGACCCCAGTATTCCATAGCTGAGAAGTGGGGCTGGGATCTGAACCCGGTGCCTCTGAATGCATCAGCCTGGGCTTTCCCTGCCCCGGCAACCTCAAGTATAGCGGGGCGCAGCAGTCAAGCTAGTGACAGGGTACGTGCGGGGCTTGGGCTCGGCTCCACATAGTCACTTGGAGATCCAGCGTCTCCTGGTTCTGGCTCTGCCCCTCCCTGCCTCCCCAGAGTCCCCTTCATTTAATTGACACACAAGGAAACAGGCAAACAGGGTGGATCCGAGGGCCACCTTCTCAAGGGCCAGTCCTCAAAGTGGCCACATCATTTTCTTCCATATCCCCTGGGCCAGAACTCTGTAACAAAGCCGTGCTTTGGAATTGCCAAGGGTGTGTGCAATGTGTGCCCACGAGGGGGAAGCAAACCAGAGTCAGGTAACCCCGTAACCCTCTCCACTGCACTGTGGTTCCCCAGGAACAAATATCTCACCAGGAACACCTTGCACTTGGCAGCACGTTTGGACAAACAGGAATGAACCCAAGGGGTTTGCCAGGTCCAAGGGGCAGCAACCAGGGTAGGATCGTGTTCCAACCAGGTTCAGATGTTGCAATGCCTACTGTGTGTCCACTTCTGTGCCAGGCCAGCCAGGGAAAGAGACAAGACCTATCCAGTAAGGAGGCCAAGACTCCACTGGGAGCCCACTCAAGGTCCACTAGGAAAAAGAGATGTGCAGTAGAAGCAAACTGTCCTGGGCATACCAAGAAGAGAGGTCAATTGTTAGGCAGTCCAGGAGGGCTTCCTGGAGAAGGTGAGATTAGTTGAGATCAGGGGGAGATGGGCAGGGGATGGAGTGGGGGGACAAGGTGAGGCCATAGAGCTCAGACAGACCTGGATTCGAGCCCCAGTTTGACCCTTGGCCGGGTGATCTTGGCCAAGTCCTGCCCACACCTCCCTTTCCTCGTCAGGGGAGTGAGACCCAGGTATAGGTTAATCCTGAGGGTGACATGGGGACAGTGCTCAGCACACGGGAAGCTTAAAACGAGTCCCTCACTGTTCCTGTTGGCTGCCTGTGGCAGGGGCTGAGGCCTCAGCTGGTCAACATCTTGGGACCTGAGCACTTAGGGTGGCCTGGCCTGAGGCAGTGATGTGGGCAGGGAGGAGGACCTGGTGTGGAAGCATTTGGGGGCCTCAGACTCCAGGGGCAGCAGAACATGAGGTGTGGGTGGGGGAGCTGGCCCTAGGGAGGCCTTGGGGTCTAGCCTGGGAGCCCTCCAGGAGCCACAGGGGGCCTGGCGCGCCCAGTTCTGCCTCTGACCTCAGGGCCCCTCCCCTCCCTGAACCTAAGGCCCACAGTCTGGAAAATAGGGATGACACTCGTCCCTCTGTGGCAGCCTGTTGTTGGGGGCTCTGAGGTTATGCCTGGCACACAGTAGGTGCCCAGCCACAAGCTGCTCCTGGTTACCACCAGCCATGTCTGCTTGGTGGGCACCAAGAGGGGTGGCACTGCACCTGCAGGCAGGATGGTGACATCAGTGACCACAGCAGCCAGAGGCCTGTGCGCTCCGTACACACCAGGCTCGCTTGGGAGCTCCACACGAATTAGCTGTCATCGTCACACCCCTGAGATGACCATGTCTGTCAGAGATGAGTGAGAGGTGGTATAAGGCGGTCAGCTTGGGGCTGCCAGGGGCCTTGGTTTATACATGCAGATCCGCCTGCCAGGTGGACAATTTGGCTTGAGCCTCAAAGAGGCCCCTGGACTAGAGCCACAGCCTGACTGGCCTTGGTTCAAGATGAAGACCCAGAAGAATCTAGATGTGGCATGGCGCCTGGGTGCCAACTCTCAGTCTGCAGCCTCACTAGCCACTTTGAGTTACTGAATTAGTCTGTGCTTCCATATTCTAAAATGATTGCAAAAATATCTGTCTAAAACCCTTGGCCTCCTAAAAGCAAAAGCTTCCCAGCATCCAAGCTGAGGAAGGGTCATTGTGTCATTAGCTGTCAGCGTGACCTGCATCCTGGACAGAGCTGTGGTGCCAGGCTTCTGAGCCTTTTTTTTGCACACTCTGGTCCCTTCCCTCAGAATGCTGTTCCTCCCCTAAGGCCCCCGGCACATCCCCCACGCATCCTTCAAGGCTCCCTGCAGAGTGTCCTGGCTGAGAGACTTCACGGCCCATATCCTCGCCTTTGCCTCCTGAATCACAGGCCTCTGCCCTCCACCAAGCCATGATCCCTGCACGGGCATCGTGGGCTGTGGACATCCTGCCTTTCTTAAAAACAGCCCCAGCACCGCAGAATCGGCCCCTCTGGGAAACAATTCAGGTTGATTTACCCAGCACTCTAGCCAGATGCCCCCAGGAGCTCCTTCAAGGCTGACAGCGCTCAGATGCTGCTCTGATTAAAACCTTTCAGTAACTCGAAGCAGTGCTGGAATGAAATCCAGACCCCTGTCTGCCTCTCCAAGGCCCTCTGCCATCCCAACCTCCCTGCCCACTGCCTTCCCGGTTTACGCCCTTTCTTGGAAGTTTGCTCCCCAACCCATCCGTACCTCAGGGCCTTTGCACCTGCTCCTCCTTCTGCTGATCTCCACTTCCTGCTAAATGCAGGCTCCTCAGCCTCTTCACCAGCCTCTCTGCCAGCTGGTCTCTACCTACCAGACGCCAGCAGACTCCTCAGTAACAGCAAATATTGTCTCCAGACCTTGCCAGACATGCCCCAGGAGGCAGGATTGCCAGGAACCTTAACCCACCCTCCAGAGCCCTGGTCAAAAGTCAGTTCCCACGGAAAGTCTTTTTGACCTCCCAGATTTCATCAGCCCTCAATGGTAGGTCGCTTACTGGACCCTTGGCAGGGCTCAGCCCAGTTTGTAGTTACTTGACTGTTTGCCGGATTATTCAAATAATGCTCCTCCCTCCCTTCACAAAGGCAGGGAAGACTATTGTAGACTATTGTATTCCCCAGTCCCACGTGGCGCCTGACACAATAGGTGCTGAATAAATATTTATTAAATGAATGTTGACACATAATAATATTGGCAAATACTGCTCAGGCTGTTGCTATGCTCCGGCAGCATCCTCAGTGCTTTGTGGATACCAAGTCGTCATTCCCCATGACCAGCCTAAAAGGTCAGATAGTGTTATTGTCGACATTTAACAAACGAGAAATGAGGCCCAGAGAGGTTAGGTAACTTGCCCAAGGTCACACAGATGGTTCTAAGTGGCAGAGACAAGATTTGAACTCAGGCAGTCTGGCACCAGAATCTGGGCTCTTAGTCATTATTAAGTATCTACCGTGTGCCAAGCCTGGGGATACAGCAGTGAACAAGAAGTCCTCCACCCTGGGTTTTACATACATGTACGTGCATATGTGCGATACACGCACAGGCAAACCCTATTCAGGTCAGACAAGTGGCTCTGTTCACAAGTGCCACCAGGTGCAGAGATGGTTCATCATGAGAAGGTCACACAGCTGGGTGGAGGCAGGATGCCTCTCCTTATTCTGGGCCTGTCCTGCTTCCTGCTACACCCTGTGTCCACAGGGTAGGGACACTTTGACAGTTTAACTAGTCAATTATAATAATATTTTTCTCTCCAAATGTTTAAAAGAAAAAAAAAAAGTTGGCTTGCTAAGGTATAATCATGGCTCAGAGGCCAACCTGACATTAGTTATTAATTAGGCCATTATGCATTCCACAGTGATAATTGCTTTGCTGCGGAGTCACCAAGCATGAAACGGACCCGGCGCAGGAGTGTAATCTATCAATCTGAGAAGCTGCAGCCAGTCGCGTCCTCTCACCTTGAGCCGGGTGGACGCCTTAGCGGGAAACAAAACGAAATTAATGATATGGCGCTGCTCGGCAGTCGCGGGAGGACCCCTCCCTAGCCCCAGCCCTGCGAGGACTTCCTGCCTGGCCATGGGGACAGCATGGAAGCAGTTTATCAGCGGAAGTGGCCGCGCTATTTGACCCGCTGCCTGGTGGAAGTCTTTCATCTCCTTCTCTCCACCTGACTCTTAGGGGAGGGCGATCTTTCTCTTCGTCTCTTCGCCCATTACTTTGGGCGGCCAGCAGGCTGGGAGCGGCCACCGCCAGGGGGCCCAGGTCGGGGGGACAGCTGCAGCCTCCACCAGAGTTCCCTCTCCCCTGGGTTCTGTCCCTGCCCTTGATGGCCCTGGGGAGACCCCAGCACCCTCCAGGCACATCCTGGGGGCTTGTGAGTGGGAGGCGGAGTAGCAGGGCTGCTGTAGGTCGATCTTACGGGAAACCTGGGAGTGCAGGAAACAAAGGCCCACCATCGAGCTCCCAGAGATCCACCGCAGCACCAGTCGTGTTGCCCTCGGCTGGGCAGGCGCTGGTTGCTGGGCTGTTTCCTCCATGATAGCCCTGAGAGGGGCGTGCTGGAGTTGGGCCACCCCGCGAGCGAAGAAATGGGCAGGCGAGGCGACGCGCTCCACGGGCGGAAGCTGGGATTGGAACCCAAGCTCCTCCGGCTGGTGTGACAGGCGAGGTCCCTCAGACGGCTCTCCCTAGGCCAGAGAAAGGTGCCCCCCAAGAAGGCCGCCTCGGTTTCCAGGTTCACCCCCAGTCCTTCCCCATTGTCGCTGTTTAGCTGGAGGACAGTGTGGCCCTGTCCAGTCAGGCATCAGGTGCCTGGCATGAGCGTGCAGCCCAGCTGCTCCCAGGGGAAGAGGGACGGTCACAGACGCGCAGCCCTGTCAGCCTCACATCGATTTTGCCCACCTGGCATAGAAGCTTCTTGAAAAATGGACACAGATCCCAGGCTCTCGGCTTCGCGCACAGCTCGCCTGCTCCTTTCCTGGACTCATTGGCATCCAGCTCCCGGGAGGGACATTTGAGTGATTCTCAGCGGGCAGGTGTCTGTCTCGGGTCTGGAAGGCTCCAAAGGGGTGCAGGCGCTACCAGGCCTAGTTAGTGTTCAGGTGGAGATGCCTCCAGGGTGTGGTGACTCGGTCTCAGGAGGAGCCAATAGGACTGGGAACAGCACTCACGGGCAGGGCACATGCACGCACAAGTCCTGCTCACTTTGACACGGGGCAGCCTCCAGTTACTCATCACCTCAGTTAACCCTGGCCTAGTCAGCACTGTTCTTAATCCCATTTCACAGAAGAGGAAACTGAGAAAGATTCAGTGACTTTCTTAAGGCACACAGGAAGTAGTGGCAGAACCGAGCCCAGGAGATAACCTCGAGCAGGGGTTGGCAATCCCATAGCCCACCGCCTGTCTGTAAATACATTTTATTGGAACACAGCCACGTGTACTCAGCGTCTCCTGCTGCCACACATGGCCACGGCAGAGTTGAGTGGCTGTGACAGAGACCATGTGGCCTGGGAGGCTGGAGATATTTACTCTCTGGCTCTTCACAGAAGAAGGTTGCCAGCCCCTGTCCTGGATCAGACATGGGAATTGCAAGTGGCCAAATTTGACTCAGATCACATGTCTTTTCCTCTGATCTTCCTTCCCTCCTCCTCTTCCTGCCTTCCTTCCTCTCTTTACTCTGGAAAAATCCCAACACATAAATGTAAAGAAAATAAGAGAGCGCTGCAGGAACCCTGTTTCCAGTCCCTGTCCTCATGTGTCCACTTCCTCACACCCCTGCATTGTCGTGTAGCAAACCCAAGTCACTATGTGATCTCACCTGCAAATGAATACCTTAGTGTCTGTCTCTTGGAAAAATAAAAGTAAGGAGTCTCTTCTGAAACACAGCCACGGTGCTAGGTATCACCCCGAACAGTCTAATAGTGATCTCTTAATGGCAAGCATCCAGGCGGAGTTTCAAGCCCCTGATGAGCTCCTCATCTTTTTAAAAAGTCTTGTGATCATATCAGAACTCAGACAAGGTCCACCCTTGTGTTGGGTTGATATGTCTCTAAAGTAGGGTGATCAACTGACACAGTTTGGCCCTGGACCAAGGGGATTCTTAGGAGTCAAAAATGTCCATGACCAGGAAGGTCCCAGGTAAACGGGACAAATTGGTCATTGTCGACTCACCTGTCTGCTGTGTGTGTGTTCCCACACGGTCTGCACAGTGGTGACAATAACTGGGCATCTTCCCCTGACCCAGTTGAAGGGACCGGAACTGACGCTGGTCTCAAGCTAAGCCAGGGGCATTCCTTGTGCGGGTAAACTTGGAACAGGTTGACTTCCCTCCATCAGGGTACAAGCTCAGGGACTGTCTTTGGTGCGTCATCTTTAGTCATACCTGACAGGAGGGTGGGTTTTGCCGTTTCATACATCCGTGGAGGATGGCGTCCATTCTTGTGGTTGTGCGTGATGTGAGGCTACACTGGCCACATAAGCTTGAGGGATGGTTTGGTGACACCTTCCACCAGGACATGTAGGGAAGAAGGGAGCCAGCCTAAGGAGAGGGAGGGGAGGATCCTGCCCCTGGTGGTGGAAGTGCCCCCATGGTCCTGGACAGTTCTCTTGGTGGCTTGTCCCACCGTCTGGAAAGCTCTGCCGCACTTTGTCCAGCTTCTCGTGGGGTAGCAGGCAAGTGCAGGGCTCTTGAGCAGGGCGTCAGCTCCTTGCTCCACCCCAGCTGTGGGGCTAGTACAGGTCGCCTCACCTTGCACTGAGGTTTTGCTGATGGCGTCCCCAGGGTGCTGCTGATCTTGTTCCTCAGTTCCCTGTGCTGGCTGTGTGGGGGCAGTTGGATCGAGGGGCAGGGGCAGATTCAGATTCAATGCTTTTAATAAATATCCCTATAGCTGGCACTGGGTGGTCCATGGGGAGGTGCCCAGTGTGCCACCGTATCAATTCCCAGGCAGGGCAGGGGTCAGCTGGAGCAAAGGCTTGCCTGCTGGAGGACCGGCTGGGCATGGCCACCTGGGGAGACCCAAGCCCCCTTCCCCAGCACATCAGGAAGCCTCAGCCCCTGTCCTCTGCTAGTTAACACTTCTCATTAATAATGGAAGCGGAAGCCAGTAGACTCCGTAGCTGTGCGAGGTAATTAACTCACACGACTCTGCTCACCCTTGATTATTTCCACGTTTCCCTTCAACTGTTCTTCTCTCTGGCACTCACTGCCATCCTGGGCTCTCAGCTGGGAGCAATGATGGTCATTGTGGGTCTTTGAGAAGCAGCAAAAACTGGTGTCTGCCCCCAGGTGCCCCTCCCTGCTGCCCAGAAAGTTGCCCCAGCAGAGCTCAGTCACAAGGGCTTCCGCCCACGGTGAATGACTCGAGCTTTCCCCATAAGCCTCGTCTCCAGGTTCATTGTGCAGGACGCAGGAGGAGAGAAGCGGGTGAAAAGTCCGTCCTTTAAACTGATGGCATCAGTGCTCCCAGCAAGGGGAGGTGAGGCAGAGTGGGTGCTTTTGAGCTCAGGTCTGCGGACATTCTGGGGCAGGAGCAGAGGACAGAGTCCAGATGGAGGAAAGGAGCCGGGTCTGCCGCACCCCAGGCCCCTTCTGTTTGTGTCTGGGTATCTGAAGGCATTCCCCAAAGTGGGGTGCTTCATTCCTAAAGCAAGGGTGCACCCTCAGATCACCATAGAGGCCCAACACAATGCACAGGGAGACCTCAGGAGGACCCCATGTGCCACCTAAAGGAGTGGCCTCCACCCCACGCAGGCTGAGGACAGCAGTCTCTGTAAATGATGGAGACCAGGAGCACAAATTTCAGAACCAGGCTGCCTGTTTCCTGATCCTTCCCTTGCTGTGTGATCGTGAGCTAGTCTTTTGACCTCTCTGTGCCTTGGTTTTCTCATCTGGGAAGTTGAGTTGAAGCTGGTTTGTGGGAGAGGCTCCTACAGGGAAATCCACTGTCAGTGACCTCGGTAGCTTGAAATCCACCATGAAAAGAGGGAGAATTGGGAGGTGGCTGTTCACCAGAAGTGGCTTCGGGACTGCTAGGCTTCCTGTGTGGAGAGCATTTGGATTGTTGCCCACCCTCTGGTGACATCGTCTTCCCCAAGTTGCTGGTATTGTCACTGGAGTTCTTGTGCTGTGAGCCCACGGTGGCCACATCTTCCAGTTTCTCCTGGAAATCTTGGTTTCGTGTGAGTGGGAAATCTCCTAAATTTCTAAATGTTGCTTTAAACCTGAGCAAAATACCCCTCCCTTGGGGATTTGTCCAGAACCCCAGGCTCCTGCCCTTGCCCTGGGGGCTGCACTCCAAGGTCTCCAAGGCACACTGCGCCAGCGCCGGCCGAGGCTCTGCGGGGCCCGTCTCCAGCCACCTCTGCAGGGACCTCCAGAAAGGACGCTGCTATATTTAAAAGCTTGGATGGGGTGGCACTTGTGTGGCATTTGGGTGGCCGTCTTTCTTCAAAGGGCACACACATTCTTTTAGCTTTGCTCTTCTGGGCTGGCATTTTGGAGTACTTGCCAGATTCATTTGGAGAGGAGAGACTCCTGCCACCTGGGATTCTTCTGGCCTCCCAGGGACAAGGCCCCTCCACGGCTCAGGCTGGGTCATAGTCACCAAGTCGGCAGGGGCAGCAAGCAAGTGCCATGGGCTGGCCTGTGGACTTGGATAGACCCGAGTCTCAGGCCGGAGTGGTCCTCGGCAGCACCAACCCTCTTGTCCACAGTCTGGCCATTTGGCTCCAGCCCTTGGGTTCCAGCAGGTTCTACCTCTCACCTCCCCCTGGGTGATGCCCACCCCTGACACACCCTGGTAATCCTTGGACTCAAAATTCTGGGGACTATCTTGTGTTGACTGACCTCACCCCCTATGTCATAGGGACATGGCACCTCTTCATGCACATCTGGGCTTTGGTGTCCCTGCTCTCCAGGTAGGGAAACTGAGGCATGAGAGGTCAAGCAAAGACATGGTTTCACCCAACAGTGGTCACTGGTGATACTGGCTGGGCTCCGCCTACTGCTTCGCCTACCTGAACTCGTCCCACAGCTGCTTTTGGACGTCACTGAGCCCATTCCCCAGTGACAATCAAGGCTCTGAGGCTGCTGGATGGTCACACCTAGAGACTTGGCTTCAGATCTTGTCACCCAGCCCCAACTCCAGAACCACGTTCTTCCCAGCCCTTCCTTGGATCCCCAGGCCTTCAGAGGTGCCAACTGCATGAGCCCCCGCCTTCCTTTCACCCACCCCTCTTTGAGGCCTTGTCTCACCAGAACCCCCTTGCCCCTCTGCCCCTGTCAGGACAGAGAGCGCCCAGCCCCACAGGGCACAGTCATCTGGATGCTCAGTGGCCCTTTTCCTCCAAGCCCAGGTTGGACTGAGGGGCGGGCCTGGCCCTCCGCATGGGGAGCCCCTGGAGCCAGGAAGCCAAAGTGGAGGGAATGGGGTTCCGCCACCATCCGTTTAATGTCATCCGATTTTGAATCACTTTCCACTGGGTGCTGGTGGCCTCAAGGAAAGCTCAGGGGACGCAGCAGGGAGAGAGGCTGTCAGCCTAAGCCAGGGAGAATGCTGGTGCCTGTGGAGTGGGCACAGGCGTGGGGCCTCCAGGAGAGCTGCAGGCCCCGGCCTGTCCTGACAGACGGCTGCCAGCCGGCTCCAGGTGGCCGTTGTCAGTGGAAGCGGGCCCAGGGTGGCCAGATCCTCTCATTTCCCAAAAGAAGCCAGCAATTTGGAACTCTTCTGGTTTTTAAATACTGGCTCAATATATATGCACATATTTTCATGTTCACAGAACTTTATGGAGGTATCATTTACATACAGCAAAATGCACAGATCTTAAATGTATGACTTGATGAATTTTGACAGCTCCAATATTTTTAAAACACTATAGGATTCAAAAAATATGGTTTTGGGGTGCATCTGGCCCTAGGCCCATCTTTCATGACCCGTCTCATGTGCCACATGACCCTCACGAACAAGGTAGGACATAGCCGTGTGCACACGGGAACACAGCTGAGCACAGGAGTGGGCTGATGGTAACGTACCATCTCGTTATTCCTCACACGAAGACCACAGACTCCCAACTCTACCATTTGCTGTGTGACTTTACACAGGTTAGTTCACCTCTCTGAAGTCTTGTTTTCTCTATTTGTAAGATGGGGGAGATGATGGCGGCACAGAACTCATACAGCTGTTGTTCAAATTAATCTGGTTCATGCAATAGGCACTTAGAACAGTGCCTGCACAGAGGGAATGCTTTCTATGTGTTCACTATCGTCTTCTGATTACTAGACCTCTATTTTAGAGCAGTTTTAGATTTAGAAGTTGCGCTGAAGGTGCGGAGTGGGCCCACACCCTCTGCATCCCTGCCCCCCACCTCCTCGCTGTGAACTTCTAGTGTTCACAACAGCTGACAGGCCTATATTGATGGTCATTATCAGCCAAAACAGCAGTTCTTGAGGAAGCACCGTGTTGTGTACACTGTGTACTCTGTCACAGTGTCCCGCAGAATGGCTCCGCCATCTCAGGGCTGCTACAGAGAAGGTCGCTGTGCTGATGAGCATCTTTTGGCAGGTGCCCACTCCCTTCCCTCCTATTCAGGAATGCACAGCTCATTCCCTGAGGGAAGGGACTCTAGGGGTGAACTCCAGACTGTTCTAGTGTGCCTAGAAGGGAAGGTGCTTGCCCACTTGGGGTGGGAGGGGTCACACAGATTCCAGGACCCCCATCAGCCACATGACTGGTTCTGAGTCCACCCCCATGGGGTTCTTGCCTCCACCTCTCCTGTGTGACTTGGAGCCACTGTCTCAGCCTCTCTGGGCCTCTAACACAAAAGCCATCTTCCTGCCTGGGCCTGCCCTGGCGATGTTTGGCAGCTCAGATGTGCTAATTCCTGTGAAGGGTCCTTGTGCCCTATAAAAAGCTCTAGATTGAAATTGGAAGGTATTATGATTACAATGTTATGCAGAAAAACTGAACTTCGGGGGACTGGCCTTGAGGCCTAAGCCAAGGGAAAATTGCCTGGTGGCTGTGCACAGGGCCTCTGTGGCATGTGTCTGTGGCTTGTCCCTCTGGGACAAGGCAACCAGAGAGTCCACACTACAGGACCACCTTCAGCTGCAGTTCTCATCAGGACCAGGGCATCCACGCCTGGCTGTTGGGTTGCGTGGCCAGTCGGCCACCTACCGCTGGCCCAGAGCCACATCCGTGGTGTGGGCAGCTCCCCAAAGAAAAACAGGTTGCAGAGGCTTCCCAGAGCTCAGGACCATGTCTCTGCATGCAGCCTCATCCTCGGCCACACCCGGACTTGGCAGGAAACATGACGCCTCCGCCCTGTCTCCAGTCCAGCCTGGCCGAATAATTGATAGCTTTCCAGCTCATTATATGAGCCCGTGGTTGATTTTTTTTCCTCATTACCCCCAAGCAAAATTTATTTGTAAGGCACTAAAGAAAGCCTCCTGTACCTTTTATGCTGGGAGCCCTCCGAAGAGAAGTGAAATTGTGTATTCACTGCTAAAAAAAGCCTCAGCTTATACAATTTTAACAATAGAAAAATGATCTCTGTGCTTCGGTGCGTGGATGCTTGGAGGGAAACAGGCGGGCTGCTCAGGTGGCTGGTGAATTACACATGAGTGGTTCGCCTTTGTTTTGAGTGACAAGCAATTTCAATGCCGTCTTACGTGGAGGCCTGGAGAATGTTTTTTCCCAGGAAGAGAGAGGGAGACGAGGCAAACGGGGAGAAAAAAAGGAAAGGAAAAAAAATAGCTTCCTTTTTGAACTGAGAGATTATATTAGTTGCCGCTGAGCGGAGGTGAGAAGTTAGAGTTTCATTTGATAATTATAAAATCAGTAGTTTGTGATTGGCCGTAATTGATGATTACACCGTTGCTAATAGCAGGCCTTGCAGCCCGCGCGCACGCGGGACATTTCATTTTTGCACTGCTTCTCAGCCATGAAAGCCGGCCCTGCATGGAGCTGCGCGGGGTGTCTCGGGGAGCCTGACAGACACATTCTGGGGCCTGCATTATGTGGGATAAAAGTGTTCTTAGTGCCGACATTTGAAAACACTGTGCTCTGTGCCTTGTTTTTAGCCTGGGAGTAATTACAAATATTAGAAGAATAAAACTGCACAGGGGTCCTCTCCCTGCCCATTGCCCCTGGCAGAGCCTAGAGTGGGCTCCCTGGGTCTCTACCAGCTTCATGAAAATCCCTGTGGGGAGGGGTCCGTGTGCAGGCGGGAGGGAGGAAAGTGTCTGCCTGGGTGATTAGAGTCAACGCAAAGCAGAGTTAGGAGGGGCCCCAGGTCTGTAGCCCTGCACTTCCACTGTATAGATGGGGAATTAGGCTCAGCAGGGGGCGTGGCTTGCCCCTGGGACAGGCTGTGGGCACTGGTGAGACAGGAACCCGGGTGCCTTCACTTCCAGGTTCAGCTTCGCAGGTATTTCCTACCTTGCCATGGGTTTCCCTGGGAAGAGGGCTGGGGACCTCCAGGCAGATCCCGCCCTCCGTCCCCTCCCCTCTGTGGTTCATTCCTCTGGGAGCTTGCAATAGGTCTGCGGAGAGTGGTCAAGGTGTCAGCCTCATTTGGGTTGCTCAGAGACTGTCCTTCACTGTCCTCTAGGCCCAGGGTGCCTCTTGGGTTCCTTCTGGTCATTCCTGGGTCTGTCATTCATTTAGGGTTGACTAAATGCCCCTTCATACCCAGGCTATCCTGAACTCTGAAGGAGAAGATCATAGCAGCGGCCATTGGAGATTGTCTAGTTGTTCATGCCTCGAACTGTGAAGTTGACCTTGACTCCCGTCTTCCTCTCATGCACCCATATCTGCTCTGTGCTCCCCCAGAACAAATCCTGTGGCAGGGTCTTCAAAACGGATCTAGAATCCAAGCGCTTCTCCCCACCGCAGCCACAACCACCCTGCTCTACACTGCCAGCATCACTCGCCTGAACCCAGGGCCTTTGCACATGCTGTTCTCTCTACCTGCAGTACTCTTCTTCAACATCTCCCCATGGATTCATTCCGTCCCCTTCTATGAGTCAGCTCAGGTGTCCTCTTTTCCCAAGGCCTTTCCTGCCCCTATATGTAGCGCATGCACTGCCCTGGACTCTTGTTCCTTTCCTGCTTCATCCCCCACCCCCTTGCACTTGGTCATTTTTCCATGTTCTACATCATGGGTTGTTTTATTGCCCATGTATGCTTTTAGACACGTCAGTTCCACCAGGCTAGGTGCTTGGGTCAGCCTTGCTTGATGCTGAATGTCGAGTATCTAGAACAGCCCCATCCCTAGGAGATAACTCTGTGGATATCTCTTGTGTTGATTGGACATTTGCATTGTTTTTACATTTTTTCATGCATTGTTCCCTCTCAGTTTTTTTAAGTGCCAGACTCTGCCCTCTAGAAGCTCACAGGCTGGTTGGAGAACTAAAACAGTGTCCACATGAAAAGCCAGCAGCATTGGAAACAGGCGCAGTGGCGCACACCTGCAATTCCAGCAACTCAGGAGGCTGAGGCAGGAGTATTGCGAGTTCAAGGCCAGCCTCAGCAACTTAGCAAGATCCTGTCTCAAAGAAAAAAGTAGGGGCTGGGAATGTAGCTCAGTGGCAAAGCACCCCCTGGGTTCAGTTCCCAGTACCAAAACAAAAAAAAAGGATGGCACAGGTCTGTCCTTCTTCATTGGATGGTGCCCGCTGCGGTGTTCAGAGATCAGGATGCCCATGATACCGGCTGAGCACAAGCACGCCCCATAGCAATGCTGGCAGAGTTGGGGCACCACTGTCTTCAGACACCTCTCAGGATCCAGATGTGTTTGGCCCCGGGGGAGGGAGTGGGCTGCCGGTCAGCAGGCTCTGCCTGGGGTATGGTCATGACCATGCCCCTGACTATGCCCAGGACTCTTGCTGGGCAAGATAGTGGGAAGAGTCTGGAAGAAGCCACTGGACCCGCAGCCCTGGAAGAGGGCGGGTCTGAGAACTCAGGCTCTGAATCAGTGACTTACCTGAGGGCCCAAGTGAATTAATGATTTGTGCCCAGAATTCAGAGTGAATTAGTGATTTACACCTAAAAATTCAGAACAGGGGGCCAAGTACAAGAATTCAGTTTCCCCCGTCCCTCTCTGGAATGGGTCCTCCCAGGACCCCCAGGTCTTAGAAAGCCAGAGGAGGCCCCAGGCTCTCGCCCCATTTCGGCAGGAGCCTCAAGAGCCCAGATCAACGAAAAGCAGCAACGAAAAACAAAAGTCAAACTCTTATTTCTTATTTAAGCCCTGACATTAAATTGTAATTTTCATTTGCTCAGCCACATCAAAGATTTATGGCCCAGAGAGCGTCAGCACTCGCCCGGGACCCTGCTGCTGGCAAACGCGTCCCTCCCAGCCCAGCCCACCTGCCCTGCGGTCCCCACTCTTTGGGTTACTCTGACCCCTCACAAGGCCCCACTCACCAGGCGTAGTCCCTGGTGGCCTTTACCCTTCCTGCCCTGTGTCCTTGTGCCTGAGACGGGCCAGCAGAGCCCCTCCTCCTGTAACTTGCGCAGTGGTTGGCACCGCTCCTGGCACAGCACCAGTGCTTGCCTCGTCATCATTGAGGATGATGAGACCCAGGCCAAGCAGGAGCCATGGTCCCCATCCCCTGGGGGAAGGAAATCAGAATGTTACCGCACAGAAGGGGGCTCCACATACATGTTCTCTGGTAAGCGAGGACCTCCCCGGGGTGCGGGGCTTCCCACTTCCCTTGTAGCCTCACGGAAGGTGGCATGTGCTTGGGTGCCTCCCCGCAGGGAGCTCAGGACCTTATAATGCAGCCTGTTTTGAGAGCTTCCCTGAAATTTTCCCCTGCCCCCCCACCTCTGGAATCTTGATGGTCAGAACTGATCTCTCCGCACAGCAGCTGCAGTCCCAGCCCCTCACTCCCAGCGCCTCCTGCGTCTACATGAGCCTCTCCCCTGAGCCACCCTGCCCTCTCTCCGACTGGGCTGCCCCTTGCTCTCTGCTTACCCCCTTGCAGCCCCCGGGGAAGAAGCCTTCAGGAGGCGTTAACGTCCTGAGCTGATCCCTATCCTCCTAGAGCTCATTCCCAGGCCTCCTAGCAGCGCTCAGAGGTGCTGATCCGAGACCCTCAGGCTGCCTCCTTTCCATTGCTCATCAGTCTTCAGTGTCTTCCAGAATTCCCGCCATCCCAGACCCCACCCCATCCCAGAACCTCCAGCCCCTCCCTGCCAGCCCCAACCCAGTCATAGCTGGCAAGCTGTTTCAAAGTGTGCTCCATGAAACCCTAGTTTCCAGAGTTATTCCCTGAAGAATGCTGGGGCCAAACATATTTGGGCAAACGCTGGGTTAAACCGAGCTGAAGAGGAGTTTTTCTGGTTAGACCAGAGCATCCAGGGTACTGCTGTTTAGTACCTGCCCACAGGGCGTGCATTCTCCACCGCAGGCCCCTGTTCGTGCCACAGGACTGACACACTTGGAGAAGCACTGTGGGTGTAAGTCCAGGGCCTGTAACGAGGGGCATCTGGGCACTAGCACCTCTGCAGCTAACTGGTTCCGTCAGTTCAGCCACCAAGCCTTCCTGAGCCTCTGCTTTGTCCTCTGTGGAATGGGGCAGCAGCAGTTCCCCATCTGAGAGGAGGAGGGATTCTAGGGATAGACCAGACTCCATGCCACGAGCTGCCACCTTGGCACATGCAGCATCACTTCACTCACAGAAGCTCAGCCTGTGGACCCCTGAATTTGCTGTTGTTTAAGCTCCTGAGAGACGAAAGCCTGGCAGCTAGGGCAGGCTGTCCCTCTCCGGCTTCATCACCTCTGCGCCTGCCCTGTCCCTACTCAGGGACCACACACACGCCACCCACACGGCACAGGGGCTGGGTCAGTGCCACGCAGATGCTGTGCTGTTCCTGATGGTGACCTTCTGAGGCTGGCCCCTCCCACTGCCTCCTCCCCCTCCCCCAGATGCCCTTCAGGATCTGACTGTCACAAGCCAACTCTGTCATTCCAGACACTCTGCCCTTCTGTGCCATGAGGCAGCCCTGTCCTGGGCACATGGGTGCAGCATGGAGTGGCAGCCCTTGGAAAAGCCATCCTGCTTGGTTAGAAGAGTGGCAGACACATTAGGAAGCTTTCCACCAGCTTCCATGGCAGAACTGGGGGTCTTTCTGCACAAATATCTTCTTATCCAGGTGGGAATTATTCTACCCACTTGATAGACCAACAGACTGAGGCCACGTGATGCTTAGTAACATTAGCCCGAATCTGGGTCACTCTCTAGAATCCAGAATTTAATGACCCCGTCTACTAGAAATGGACAGAGTTGTTATCCTCAAACAAGATCAAGTGAAGCAGGACAGCCAAATAGAGTCCTGGGGAGCCACACTTACGGCGGGATGTGCTAATGTGAACTGATTCTAACCAAGGGCCGTTCCGGCTGCCTCTTGATCTCTGCTTTTGAAAACATCGTCCAGCTATAGATGCAGTTCTGAAGTAGAGGTTAGCAAGCAAGTCTCTGTAAGGGACCAGAGAGTCAATATTTTAAGCTTTGCAGGTCACAGGGTCTCTGTCACAGTCTAGAACTCTGCCCGGAGCATAAAAGCAGCCGTAGTAAATACAGAAATGAATGGCTATGACTGTTTTCCAATAAAACTTTATTTACACAAATAGATGAAGGACCAGGTTTGAGTTTGCTAACTCTTGGCCTATGTATTCATTGTTCAGTAGAAATAAACTGTAAGCAACTCAGGAGGCTAGGGCAGGAGTGCAAGTTCAAGTCCAGACCCTGTCTCAAAATGAAAGGTGAAAAGAACTGGGCATGTGTGTCAACGAGAGGAGCCCTAGGTTCAATTCCCAATTACCCAGGTGCATAGCCAGCCAGCCACCTAGGTAATTTAAATTTTTCTAGTAGCTACATTTTTTAAAGTAAGAAGCAGGTGAATTTAGTTTTAATAATATCTTTTATTTAGTCTAATCTGTCCATACATTCCAATGTGTGATCAATATAAAATGATCATTGGCATCTTTCACGTGTGTGTGTGTGTGTGTGTGTGTGTGTGTGTGTGTGTGTATTTTAGGCTTACAGCTCACCTCAGTTTGGAAGATTTGCATTTCAGGTGATCAGTAACATGTGGCTGCAATATTGGACACTTAGCTCTCATGGGAACATGGGCGTCATAAGGAGACAGTCACAGAGATAGACCCATATTCTATACCATGCAGGGAAAGTAGCAGGGGGAGTGGGCAGGGCCTGGGAGACTGGACTCCTCCAGCGCTCAAGAGTTCCATTTTAGAAGTCGTTTTAGAAGTCGAGGGAACTGCCTGTGCCTTCCCCAAACCCCATCTGCCACCATGAGGCCACTGTGATGGGGGGCCTTCGGCTTTCTGCCCACTAATCTGCTAATCCTCCAGGGATCAGAGAGGAGCTGCTTTCATTTCTTGTAGTTTCTATGGGCTCCAGGTCTGCCACCCAGCAGCCTCTAACCTCCCGCAGCCTCGAGGACCTGTGAGGCAGTGAGGTGCAGTGCCTCGCCACCCCTGGCCAAGGGGGTTGGTGTCTAAATTCAAAACAGCAATTCAAATCCCCCAGAGCTGGTGTAAATCCTGGCCTTGCCATTTGTTAACTGGGTGACCTTGGGGCAAGAAACTTACTGTCACTGAGCCTTGGTTTCCTCATCCATACACTGGGGATAATGGGAGCCTCAGTTCATGGTTGGTGTGTCCACAGATAGAAGATCAGGAACAGAAAGCACACCTGGTGCATGGTACATGCAAAGTACCATTGTTACCCCCATGGTTCCCCCAGCCTCTGCATTTCTTGCCCCCCAGCTGCCAGGAGATCCCAGCACACGCTTACACCTCCTCCCACATTGTGGTTCCTCATAGCTGAGTCTCCCCCGCAGTGGTGAGACCCCAGGGCTGGAACTGCATCTTGTCCCATCTCAGCAAGAACAAAAATCTGCCTGCATTTGTGATTTTTCCCTTTGCCTCGATTCTAGAACGTTCTTTTTGCCCTTTCCCTTCTGGGGAGATGATTCCTTATGTTCCACTATCAAAGTGGGTCAGCCTCCCCCAACCCACACCCTCTGCAGGCACCCATGCACTTCTCCTTCCAAGCATGTAGCATTTGTAATTAATGAGTCGTCTGGGGAATCTGCCTTAATGTTGGCCATGGAGAGGGGCCCGAGCCTGCATCTGCCATGGCTGGTCCAGCCCAGAGTGCTGGGCGCATGGCAGGCCCTCAGGAAGTGTCTCTTTAGGGAGTATGGAGCTATCCCTCAGTCTGGAAAGTCAGGAGCAGTGGGAGAGAACTTTGGTAACTGGTCTCTTTTAATCACTTGTTCAGCCTCAGCCATATTTCTCTCTCCCTGTCTTAATTAACTGCTTCTACTTGGGCCTTGTAAAATTTGCATACCAATAGAAATACAATGTGACAGATACAATTTTGTATTTTCTAGAAGCCATATTTTTTAAAAGGAGAAAGTGATTACCTGTTATCACTTCAATATGTAATCAGTATTTAAAACAACATTGAGTGCCCGGCACAGTAGCACATACCAGTAATCCCAGCAACTCAGGAGGCTGAGGCAAGAGGATTGCAAGCTTGAGGCCAGCCTCAGCAACTTGGCAAGACACTGTCTCAAAAAATAAGAAAAGGGTTCCAAGTTATAGGTCAGTAGGGGAGGACACCTGTGTCCAATCCCCCTGTACAGCAAATTTTTTAAAAAAAAATTTTAAATGTTGAGCTATCATTTGTTTTTACTATAACTTCGACATCCTGTTTGTACATCACATCATACATCTTGATTTGGATACACCATGTTTCAAGTGTTTAGTAGCCATACCTGTCTGTGGCTGCCACACTGAACCACCATAGTTCAAATTCTTCTTCCCAGAGTGCACTGCTGTGGGGCGGAGACTTCCTCTGGTGGTCTCTGTAAGGCACCAGAGAAGAGCACAGCTCAGGTCAGCACATGGCACTAGGCAGAACCTGGCACTCTTCCTGGCGACAAGGAAGGTCTTGGTCACAACTGAAAATAATGTCAAGGGGCCTCATGGGTGCCAGGAGTGCTCCACAGGACTTCATGTGCGTTAGGTCATGTGATGCTCTCAGCACCCCTTTGTGGAAGATTATTGTATTGTCGCCCCCATTTTAAAGATGGAGAGATAGAGGCACAGGGTCTTAAGTGACTTTTCTGCCCCAGGACACACAGCGAGTCAACAGAGGAACTGGGATTTGGACCTGGGCCTCCCAGCTCCCGGGCCTGTTCTTGGTCAGTCACTTTTCTCAATGGACGGTCCCCTACCAATGGGAGACCCAGGATGGTGTCATGGTTAGGACCTAGAGTTGGAGGCAACCCACTTGATTCCCTCGTTCAATAAATTATGTAATCCCAGCAGCTGTGGAGGCTTCTGCAGGAGGATCACGAGTTCAAAGCCAGCCTCAGCAACTTAGTGAGACCCTAAGCCACTCAGTGAAACCCTAAGCCATTCAGTGAGATTCTGACTCTAATAAAATACAAAATAGGGCTGGGGATGTGGCTCAGTGGTTGAGTGCCCCTGAGTTCAATCCCTGGTACCATAGTAAATAAATAAAGTTGAGCACCTCCTGTGCGTTCAGAGCACACTTTAAGGAGAAGATACGAGATGTTGCCAAACCTAGGTCAGTGGCCACCAGGCCATTCAAGAGTCATGTGTCCACACTTTTCAGGATAACGTCTGTCTTGTCCAAAGCATCTCAAGAAGACTTCTTGAAGGAGAGAGATCCCAGAGCAAGAGAATTATGGTGTGGACGGGGCTTTTCCTGGGGTTACCCACTCTCCGTATCCATTCGGTCAGCAATGATTGAGCACTTTGAGTGTGCTGGACACCATTCACTTATCTTTTAAGAATTTTAACAGTTTCTCTCTAATTTTTAATAGTTAGAAATATTTCCAAGATATGTCCCAATTTTTCCCAAAAACATATGTTGTATTTGAACTTCTGGTATTGTTCTTTTATAACAAAAATATGAGTAATAACTGTGAATAACCTATGTTTGATGCTCTTAGGCAGCTTCATCTAACCTAGGAGTTAGGTCCTATTATTTGCTCCTCATTTTACAGACCAGTAAACTGAGGATCAGAGAGGGGCAATAACTTGCTCAAAGTCACAGAGTCTGGAGACTGGCTGGGCCAGAACCCAGATTTCCTAACTTCAGAGCCCACACTTGGAGACTTCATCTTGTCTACCCCCTCCCATGTTTGTCCAGATAGAAAATGACCACATTTCTTCCAGACCCAGATACCATGGTTACATGTAACTCTTTCTTTTGTTTCCAAAGGTGGTGGCCCTTAGTAAGAGAAGCCAGGAAGCAGAGGCGGCTTTTCTGAGTGTTTACAAGCAATTAATTGAAGCACCAGGTAAGAAACACTTTGTCTCTGTAATTGAATAATTACAGAGTAACTGTCATGAGGACATGGCACCATGTCTCCTGGCGGTGGGATCTGGGGATAGGCCCTCTGGGGATCCTTCCTGGGGAGCTGGGTGTCTACACATTAGAACCCCCCACCCTAGGGCTACAGATAGGTGCCAACCCTCTCTGCCAGGACGGGGTGCGGGAGGCACAACCTTTCCCCAGAATGTCACGGCCACCTCAAAACCTTGATGCTGAAGGACAGACAGACCCCCAAGAGCACAGATCAAATGGTTCTATTTAGAGAAAACACACACGCAGGCAACGTGAACTCTGTCGACACTGCTCATGGTGGCCAGAAGGGAGAATAGCCCCGTGTCCGTCACCAGATAAATGGGTTTTGAAAAGGTGTCTGTCCACACGGTGGAATATTATCTAGCCGTGAAGAGGAGTGACCTCTGACGCGCTACAGCCTGATGCTGAGCGAGAGAGCCAGGCACTGGAGGCCACAAGTTGTGTGACGCCATTAGCAGGGAATGTCCAGGAAAGCCACGTACAGAGGCAGAAGCAGTTTGGCAGTTGCCAAGGGCAAATGGGCAGGGCAATGGGGAGCCACCACTGCATGCGTATGGACTTTCCTTCTGGGGAGATAAGAATGTTCTGGAACTGAAAGCAGGTGGGGTCGCAGGACTTGGTGATCATGCAGATGCCACTGAAGGGTTCACGTTGAAATGATGATTTCTGTGTCAGGTGAATGTTACCTCAATTGGGAAAAAAATTAACTTGTGCTGTTGGAAAGCCAGATAGTGGCTGTCCTTGGGGAGGCAAAGTCCCTGGCAGGACCCCTGCTGGCTGGGTGCTATTTCTTGGTCTGGTGACAGAGGGATCAGTTTGGAGCACTCAGCTGCACACTCTGGACATAGACGTATGTCCAAGGATGTGAAGTCCCCTTTCCCCGCCACATTCCCTTCTACTGATACAGAAATAGAAGCCCAGAACGGCCACCTGCTTTGCTCAGCAGCCCCCCAGCACCCGCCCTTTCAGGCGTCCATGCCACTGCAGGAATCAGTGCTGTTGGGATTTGGAGTCGGGGTCCATGGGGAGGAAAACGAGATCCTGCCTGAGCTGTGTGATCGTGAGGCCCAGGCTGTGAGAGGACAGAGCTGTCCTGTTGGATGTCGAGGTCATCTGTGGGGTCTTTGCATTTGGGGTGGAAAGTCCCTGTTGGTCTGTCTTGGGCAATTATAGTGGGTTGAATAATAGGGGGAGTACTGGGCAGTGGTGGAGGGAGGCGGGGCCATGTTGGCAGGGGGCCCCCAAGATTGTTTTCAACCAAGAACTCAGATTGTAGCTCGTTTTTTGAAAATAAGGTCTTTGCAGATGTAATTGGTTAAGCATCTCAAAAAAAAAGATCATCTTGGATTTAGGAGAGTCCTAAACCCAACAACTGAGGTTCTTATCAATAGAGGAAGGACACAAGGACCCTCGCTCAAGAAGGCCCTGTGGGGACAGAGGCAGAGATGGGAGGATGCAGCTGTAAGACAAGGAGTGCCACAGGCCACAGCAGCCAGGAGCATAGCCCTGCCAACATCTTGACTTTGAACTTATAGCCCTCAAAAGTAGGAGAACCAATTTCTGTTGTTCAAACACCCCACTCCCGGTGCTTGGTGGTGCTTTATTACCATAGCACCAGGAGAGCCTTGCCCTCCAGGAGCCCCCAGGCTGGACAAAGAGGGAAGTCCTCCAGCATGTGGCTATTCAAAGCGTGGCCCACAGACCAGCAGTCTTGGCCTCTCCTGTGAGCTGGTTAGAATCGGGTCTTCTCGGGCCCACTGCATCACTCTGCCTTCTAGGCAGCTCTGTGGGAGATCTGTGAGCGTGTTGCAGTTGTGTCCTGATAGAGGAGCTACACCTTCCAACTCTGCATATGGACAGGCTCACACGGGTCCCTTCCTCACCGCACAGAGAGGCAGGACTCAGGGATCGGCACAGTCAACAAATACTAACAGGGTCTGTCCCATGCTGCAACCTGCAGCAGCATGCAAGTCTACGATGGGTTCTCACAGCTGCTCTGGTGGCATAACCATAGTGGTGGCAGGTATTTCTCTCAAGGAGGAGACCAGGGCCATGTCGGCAGGGGCCCGCTTGTTCTGAGGCTGTAGGGGATCTTTCCTGCCTCCCCAGCTTCTGGTGGCCCCTGGCATCCCTTGGCTTGTGACCTCATCACTCCAGCCTTTGCCTCTGGTGCCACGTGGCCTCTCTACTTCTCTGTCTCCGCTCTCCGCTTTCTCTTGTTAAGGACGCTTGTCGTCGTACTCAGGGCCCATCTGGATGATCCAGACAGTTTCATGGCGACATCCTCAGTTACATCTGCAAAGACACCGTCAGATGAAGTCGCAATTGCGGGTTTGGGGCTCAGGACAACAGATGCATCTTTTGGGGCCTATTGAGCCCCCTGCTCAGGCATCTGTTGCCAGGTCCCCGGCTCCACCCAGATCTGCACTCACAGTGCCGTGGGCTTTGTGTTCCCTGAGGGGACGTGGCATGTGTCTGCAGCCCAGTTCATTACCCACAGTGGGGACACAACACCCACGTAGCCAGCAGCACCAATTGCAGCCTTTGTACTGATTTCCCCACTCCCATAGGTGGGATCTGGAAAAATGCACCTTATGTCCCACCCCTTTCAATCCTTTGGGTCCGACAGTCTTGTTGACAAGTGACATTGAAAGGTGATGCAGGAGCCAGAGGGCCCCACCCAGAGCTCACCCATGGGCCCTGCAGTGCCTCACCCACTCCAGGAGCTGCACTGAGGTGGGCCAGTCCATCCACCCTAGGGCCAGACCCAGCTTCAAGTGCTGCAGGCCCCACACACCTCCCTCGCCCATGCCTGCCCGCAGATGGATCCAGCAACCTTCCAGAGCCTCCGACTCCCCTTGCACACACTGGGACTAAATATGCCAACCTGTCTCATGTGGTTGTCAGGAAGCTTCAAGGTGCATGGCACACAGTTGGTGCATACTATCAGCTACTCACGTTATTATCTTGTACGTTATTATCATGTATGTCTGGCTTGTCTAGGAGACAGGGAGTACTCCAAGCCCAGGATCAGGCCGTACTAAACCTATATACCCAGATTAGGCCATATTAAACCTATATAGAGAGTGCAGTACACCAAAGGCACCTAATGATTATTGAACGAATTAAAAGACTAGGCAGCGGGAGGGGAGGAAGAGTTATTGGGGTAAAGAGGTGCTTCTTCAACTAGAGTTCTCTGGTCATCAAACAACAGGAGGATTGCAAGCATTTACTGAGTGTCTGCTGATTGCAAGCATTTACTGAGTGTCTGCTGTATGCCCAGCATTTGCTGAACACGGGGAGCATAGTTAGGAACCCACAGACACAGGCGTGGACCCGGCCCTTAGAAGCTTGCTTTCTGGTGGCAGAAGTAGCCAGATGATCACTCAGATAAGCTGCAGTCACAAACTCAGGAGTGTTAGGGGCCTGGAGCTTGGGAGCAGAGGAGCATACAGTTGGAGACCAGTGGGTGAGGACCACCACCGCCCCCATAGGAAACAAAGCTGCTTCTCCAGGGCTCACTGTGGGACACTCGCCTCTCTGGGTACCAGGCTATTAGCACAGACACCTGACCAGCCAAGGGCCCTGAGTCCCTAAGACTGTAAGGAGCTTTCCAGAAGGCCTGTGCGCTCTCTCGCCCCCTCCCCCACAGCCTGGGGATGCAGAGGTCACTCAGAGCCCAGTGCTGACTCCATGTGCCTCTGATTTCCCAGCTCTCCTCCCCAGAATTGGAGGGGCAGTGGGGGACGTCCCCGCTGTCACGGAGCTGCAGAATGAGCAGCCTTAACTGATGGAGACGTACCATACAAACAGCCCCTTCAGGGGCTCTAATTCATTTTCGAGACATTTAAGAATAACAAAATGTTTTAATGGTTTCTTAGGGGAATTAGGAAGACATATTTTTGTTCTCATTAAATTTTATCCTCAGACACAAGAACCAAATGTCAGATGCGTTTTTGGCACTCTGAGCTTCTCCGCCCGCTGCCCCCCACCGCAGCGCCCGGCCCCCTCCATAAAAATCCCACCCTGGAAAAGGAGCCGGGTGCACACTCCTGTTTTTATATGTCTTGACAGGCGAATTATTTGTCGAAATGCTCCCCCTCCCCCAAGCCGCACACAAGTCCTGATTCAACATTTTTGTTTTGAATGACTGCTGCCAGCACAAATCTTTGGCAGAGCCTGTGATAGAGCCTGATTGCTCAGCAAGTATTTTGATAAGTGTGCAGCCTGTATGTCTGTAATTACGAAAGAAAACCGTAAATCTTTTGGATATTGTTCACACAGATGTGGCATGAAGTGAGAAAAAAAGCAGTAAAACGTGTTAAAAGCATAATTAATGTCATTGTTGTGGAGGAAGATTTGATTTAAACCCCTCTGACTTCTGTATTGGTGACGCTTGATTTCTTTATCGTGTGCACGGAGTCACTAGGTAGCGACCCGCGCTTCAGAGAGCTGACTTGTTAACTGAGTGATTAGTTAAAAGGGAAGGAAAAAAAAAGGAGGAAACAAAACAGGGGACGCGTGGGCGACAGGGCAGGCAGACGCACCCCGCACACCGGGAGAGGGGCACAGAGGTGAGTGGCCCACGGTGCTTTTTTTCTGCTTTTCTCTGTTTTTTAAAAATCTGATTTATGACTTTGTGACTCCTGGCAGGTGCTTCTTGCCCTGCTCCCTCCTTCAGGGGCAAGGCTGGTCTGCAGAGTGGTTAAGGCTCCGGCTGAGCATAGGACACGCCTGGGTGGGACTTATAGCTTGGTGTTTTGAGCTGTGTGACTTTGGCCAGAGGCCTTAACCTCTCTGAGCTCTGGTTCCTGTGTCTTTAGAAGAGGGGAGAGAGTAGAAACTACTCATTCATCCACATTGGATTCTGAGCAAAAACATTTAACAGGGTTGAACAATCCTCAGCCCATTGATATCAGGGTCTAAGAATTATGAGCATCTGCCATTTCGTCAACTGTCAAGGTTGCTGGGTAAGCAGTGTAGATGGCAGTATTTGTAGAATAGGAAAGTGCTGTACAGTGTTTGGGGGTGTAAAATTTTCTCCCCAGTTTCAAAAGCAGCCCAGGCACCCTGTCACCCTCAGAAGATATATGAAAATTGAAGGAGGGAAAATAATATCTTGGAAAAGCAATTTGTTGGGTTTCTTTCTCCCTGATCTTTTTCCTGTGTACTTTTCAAAATGGTCACTGATCCTCCTTGTATCACTTTATATCCTGCATTCTTGACACAGTATGAGCAACTGTATTTCCCTGTGAGATTACGGATCCTGGAGAACTTTGATTTATTGTGCCTAACAGTCTCTTGAGGGGCTATTAAAATTTACTGAGCCCCTCCCCAGTGCTGGGCTTTTGGGGAGCTCACAAGGGCGTAGCTTATTGGTACTGTGCTGTTGTAGTTCTGAGGATGAGGACAAAAACTTGGAAAGGAAAATCTGTTGTCATGAGCAAATCCAGGTAGTCAGAAAGAATACAATTGTTCTTTCCCCTTGCTGATTTACATTGTGTTCCTTTATTGACTAGCCCACTAGGTATCTTGTCCTCTGTTATGAACCAAATTTTTATTCTTTTGTAAATTGCTTGTTTGTATATTGTTAGTCCACTTTTCTTTCCGATTTCATTTTCTTATTGATTTATAGACACTCTTTGTATATTAGGGGTATTAACCTTTGTACTGGTATACCTTTCACATCTTCTTCCCTAGTCCTGAATGCCTTTTGTTTTTTAACTTTGTTTATAATGTCTATTGTATATAGTATGTAACAGGCATTCAAGAAGGATTTACAGAAGGTAGGAAATCTTACCAAACCTTTCCATTATGGCTTCTGTGTCCTATTTTTAAAAACCTTTTCACCTCAAAGTCAGAGGTATTTGGGTACTTTTTATCTTAATATTTTCAAAAGATTAAGTTTGAGCCATCTAAAATTATTTGTATGAAAATAGGGAGGGAGGTTAAGTGCTGAGTTTTGTTTTTTGTCTCAAATTACTAATTCTAGCACCATCTAGTGGAGAGGTCGCCTTCACAGCCAGAGGAAATAGAGATTTTAGTATAATTAGAAACTCTGGTCCCTGCTGCCTTCCCTCCCCCTCCACCCACACTTAGCCTCTGCTCCGTCCTGTCCGGGTCACGGGGACACCTAAGGGTAACATAAAGAGTTTTAATGCATAAAAAATGAAAATCTTAATGATGTCAGGTTTGCCTAAAGGTGGCAGGTAACTTCGGAGGGCAGTGCCCATGCTTTCGGCTGCCAGGAGCACCCTCCCTCACAGCCCTGCCAAAGCTGGCCTGCGCTGGTGGCTCAGGGTTAGAAAGTGGAGTCCATGGAAGCAGCCACCTTGGTGCTGGTGCAGCAGGGGCTCCACAAAGACTGTTTCCTGTCAGAGGGAGGACCAGCCCTCACCTGCTACAACCTCTGAGTCACTGGGGAAACTCAGGCTGGGGTTCAAGCTGCCCGCCTGGGGACTCAGGGCTAACAAGGACAGTGTGGCCCGAAGGTGGAGGACCAGGACCCACAGCAGGAAACGAGCTCCAAGGAGGGGTGGCTGGTGGAGGCGCCTCAGAGAGGGGGCCTTTGAACTTGGCTTCAAGACTGAGGCGCCACCCTTTAGGGGCAGTTCAAGGGTGCTCTGTGTGGCAGGCAGCTTGCTCCACCCTGCAGACACAAGCTCTGATCCCCACATACCCTGGAGGTGACTCCCCCATCCTGCCCATGCACCATGCCGCCCAGGGGGTCTCAGTGGAGACGTGTGGGGTCTCAGTCTAGGCTCCAGGACTGCCAGTGCCAGGGCTAGTTTAAGATCAAGGGTAGCCAGGCCTGGTGGCCATGCCTGTGATCCTGGCAACACTGGAAGCTGAGGCAGGAGGATCGCAAGTTCGAGGCCAGACTGGACAACTTGGTGAGACCCTATCTCAAAAATAAAAAGGGCTGGGGGTGTAGCCTAGTGGCAAAGCACCCCTGGGTTCCTCCTGGCACCTAAATAAATAGACAAAATCAAAGGAGGTTGGACAAGAAAGCCGCAGGGGATCTGAGCTCTGCAAACAGTGAAGAGCGGCCACAGGGCCTCTGCCACCTGAGGCCTGGGAGGGTCTAAGCTGGGAGGGGGCCTAGCTGGAGTGCCATGAGCGGCCCGAGGAAGAGCGATATGGCCCTTCACTCACCAGGGACCCCTGTGCTCCTGGTCCAGGGCTCCAGAGCCAGACTGGACCACTTTGCTGAGGGGAAGCAAAGAGCTCCAGACGGGGGGTGGGGGGCAGAGGAAGGAGAGCAGGGCGCTAGACTGATGGCCCTCTCCACAGAGCCGGGCCAGTCCCTGCTTGGCCACGTGGCTTCTTCCCACGAGTCACACTTGACCTTCCCAAGCCCGATTCCTCACATGCAAAACACAGGTAAGAACTTCCACAGTTACGGGACCAGGGAACAGCGCCAGGGCACCCTGTGAACCCAGCACGTCTGTGCAGTTCATTCAACAAGTGCCGAGCACCTGCTGGTCGCCAGGCATTCTGTTCAGCCAGGGGCACAAGGAGGAGACGAGTCTCTGGTCCCTGCTGCTCAGTGTGGGGCTCATTTTTATTATAATGTGAGTGGACTTGAGTCCCAGCTCTCCTGGCCCCTGGCGCCATCTCTCTCAGTCTCTTCTTTCTCCTCTGGAAGAGTCAACAGCTCCCAATGCCCAGGTGGAGTTTTTGAGGGAGGAGTGGGGAGCTTCCCGCAGGAAAGACTCAGTGGACAGTGACCAGAGCTCGCTGTTGGTGGAGGTGTTACTTTGACCTCCAGAACACCCAGTGCCAAAAGAAAGCCCCTCTTCCCCAGCCGCTCTGTCCCTGCCCAGACCAGGAGACCCCCAGGCAGGAAGAAGGGTATGGCAGGTGCATGGCTCACAGCTGCGCATAGGGCTCTGCACCCCATCTGCTACTGAAAAGTTAAGACTATAGGATCAAAGTTAGTCTCGCTGCCACCGTCAGTAGCCTGAGCCTGCCACCCACGCGGGCGCCAGAGCACAAGCCCAGATGGGAGCAGGCTTCTGTCTCGGAGATATTTTGGAGGGACACACGCATACTTCTGCATATATGTGTTTCTAAGCAGCCTCTCGGACAGCCTCCGGCTCCAGCTTTCCTAAAAAAGCTCCGAATGCCACTTTCCTTCAGATGGACAGAGTGGGAGGGTTGAGCTGCTCTCCCCGCACCCCAGCTCCCACTCTGTGGGGTTCTGGAGGACTCTGACAGCTTCCGCTAGTGGCGGCCCGGAGCGCTGGCGAGGCTTGTGGTCTCTACAAAGCCTGATGAGGCCTGAAAATACGTAAACCCTCCCGCCGTGTCCTCCACCTTGTCCGCGAGGGGTTAGATCCAATGCAGCCACAACGAATAAGTCATTTTCTTAGGCAGTTAGTGCATAAAGAACAGGACGGCTGAGAGACAAAGGTCCTGCACTCACCACAGTGTCCCTGCCCGGTGCCACAGGCCTGGCCTGCTGCCTGCTCGTCTGCCTGGTCTGTTTCCACTCATCAGGGGCCTGGTGATATTTGGACACTGGATTGGGGTGCCATGGGTCGGGGTTTTATAAACCCGGCTAGGACACGGCCACTGGGCCGCTCTCTCTTCCTGCATGTGGATGGCCGGTGGGGGACAGGGTCGGGGGGGATCCCGCCTACTTGTGTCCCTGGAGGCTGGGGCAGCTCTGCACAGCTGGCCTGAAGGCTTCTGGAGGACATGCTGAGCCGGGCCAGACATTAGAGGGAGACGTGGGCCACTGTGGAAGTCAGAAGCTGGACGGCACCAGCTTTTCACCTAATATCAAAGGGTACCGCTGCAGGCTGCAGGCCATGATGGGTGTCACCTTTCTGCCCTGCAGGGAAGGCTTCTACCGCTGGGTACTGGAGCATCAGCAGCAAACCCAGGACACCCGCAGGTCTCCCCCTCAGCCCAGGGACGGCAGCTGCCCACCCCAGGGCCTAACTGGACTGTAACAGCATCGCTTTCCCTCTTTGGTTTTTAGTTTTGTGGTCTTTTCTTGTTGTTGGGTTATTTAGGTTTCTGTTCTGCTCAGCTGGCCTTGAACTTGGGGTTCAAACACTCCTCCTGCCTCAGCCTCCGAGTAGCTGGGGCCACAGACACCCACCACCATACCCAGCTTTGTGTGCGTTCACCTGTATGGCTGAAATGCCTATTTATGACAGGGAATCCCAATTTTCTGCTTATAATCGGGAAACAAACCACAGGCAGGGTATTCCTTATCCAAAATGCTCGGGGCCACAGTGTTAGGATTTCCAATTTCTTCAAGTTTTGAAATATCCACACACATATAATGAGAGTATAGGGATGGGACCCGGGTCAGAAGACAAGGTCCGTTTGTGTTCCATGTACTCCTTTCACACGTGACCTGAATTTCCTATGATGTTTTTAGTGATTTTTATGCAGGACACTATTTTCCTGGGGTGGAATTTGCCAGTGGGGCAATGTGTCAGGGCTGGAAAGGTTTCAGCTTTTGGAGGCGTCAAACTTCAGGTTCTGGATTTTCAGATTGGGGTGCTCAACCGGCAGTACTTTAAAATAGGCCTTAAGGTTTTAAATCGTGTCACAGGAGGACAAAAGTCACACAGGGCCCCCGGGGGACCCACAGATGTGTGGAAGTGGTGGGCACTGGCTGGGGGGCCCAGCTTCTGATCCAGCACTACCTTTGTCTGCTGACCAAGGGACCCTGAGCAAGGGGCTTTCCTCTCCTGGGCCTCAGTTTTCTCATCTGGAAAACAGGGGTGATGGCATCTCTTGTGGCTGTTTGAATGAACAGTGAGATATATGCAGAGCGCCTGGCTCCTCTTGAGGAGGGCTAGGCCACATTCTTCAGAGCCTCTGGCTCAAGAGACTAGATGGGTGTCCTATGTGCCCTCTGCCCCCACTTGCTCCAGGGTGGATGGTTGCTGCAGTTTTGGGGGTGAAAACCAGAAACTCGAGCTTGACCCCAACCACCTGTACCCAGACCAGGCACAGAGAGGGGAGGGGACACTGGATCAGGACTCCCCTGGGTATCACCAGTCTCTCTCAGCCCCATGTCCTTATCCACAAAAGTGGTCAGTGGTTATGAGCACCAGTGCATTTGTGCCCTGGGGAGATGGGCAGGCGGCAGCCCCTATCCTCAGCCTGATCTTCCTGTGCCTAGAGCAGTTTCCTCACTTCCTTCCCAGCCAGATGGCTGCCTTTAGACAGGCCTTTTCCACCACACGGCCAGCCCACCTTGGCAGGGGGTCTCTGCCTTGGCCTTACGTGTCCATCTTCCCCTCCAGAAGGTCAGCCACAGACAGGCAGGGATTCCCTCTCATTTGCTCCTCCATCTCCGCAGCCCTGATCCTTCCCTGACCCACAGCAGGCACTTGGGAAATGCTTGACAACTGGAGAAACCATGCCTGGTACCTAGTAGGTGCTCAATAAAAATGACTCCATGACTGCATTGGACTACTAGCTCTCTACAGCAGCCGTAACAAACGACCACAACCTCCGTGGCTTAAAACAACACACATTCATTATCTCAGTCTGGAAGTTAGAAGTTCAGAATGGGTCTCATTGGGCTGAAAGTCAAGCATCAACAGGACTCTCGCTCCCAGGTCCAGGAGGATCCGTTCCTTGCCTCTCCTGGTGTCTAGAGATCAACAGTGTTGTCATCTTGTGGCCACTTCCCTCATCATGAAAGCCAGAGGAGCCATCCCCGACCCTTACCTACTTCTAACTCTCTCTTGCATGAAGCGTGAAGTGCATCCAGGGCTTTAAGGGTAGGAGGCGTTGTTTTCAAGAGGGATATTATATTACTGCGCCTCCCACAGATGCCCTCTGTGGAAACCCCTGAGACCCTCTGGCACTGATTCCATCATTTACCCCCTTTTGGGACAGTCCATACTCATTGGGCATCTGCTATGTGAAGGACCAGTGTGTGCCTGGGGGAAGGGGAAGACTTGGAGGAAAACAAGCTGCCCCCAGACCCAAGGCTGTGGGGTTCTCTGAGAAATCTCTCCCTACAGCTTAAGGACTTTTTTCCCTTTCTCTCTTTCCATTTGTGTCCATAAGAGCAGCCAGTGACGTTTAGCTGAAGCACTGGATAATACCACTGATAAAGCACTCGGGGAGCCCAGGGTCTGCCAGCCGCCCTGGCAGGAGCCTTCTGCCGTAGGCTTTGGTGGAACGCTCCAGCTGTCTGTATGCTGAGAGTGTTGCTCTCCAACCCAGCTCCCTGCCGGGCAGCTCAGGGCCCCGTGGGTTCCTCCCAGAAGAAATGAGTCACCGTACAACTAAGTCAAGTCTGGGAACCCTGCTCTCATGTGCTGGGAAGTAACAAGCAGAAAGCATCCGAGTAAGAAGATGTTATTGCTGTCTTCTTTTCAAAGCAGAACCCGACTTGGTGACAGCTCAGTTCCTCGGCCCTGGAGAGAAGGAAAAGCAAGAGGGTCAGAGTCCAGGACCTGCTGCCTCCTCTTAGGGAACAGGCTTGGCTCATGGATGGAGATGAAAATGGGTACAGCAAGAAGGAAGTAGGTTTGACTTGAGTGAGGACTTCCTTCAGGTCATGGCTTGGATTTTATCCCCCAGAAAGATAGGTTGAAGACCTTCCTGCTGGTACCCTGGAGGATATGATCGTGTTAAGATGAGGTCGTTAGAGTAGCCCCTTGTCTTTTCACGACTCATGTCCTTACAAGAGGTGGGAAAGGAGAGAGAGAGAGAGAGAGAGAGCCATGGTGTGATGGCCAGGATGCCAGGGTCGCTGGCCTTGCCAGGCGCTGGACCATGAGTGAGCCTGGCCCTGCACCACCCTTCACCACCCTTCACCACCTCTCCACCTGTGTCCAACCTGGAACAGGGCTGAGGTCTCCCAGGCTGCTGTACCACAGTGCCACAGCCTGGTGACAACACAAACTCCTCTCATATCTGGAATCCAGAAGCCCCAAACTCAAGTGGGTGGGCAGGCTCCCAGGCTGGCCTGGCCCCCTCCCGCCTCAGGCGGATCCCGCAGCCTCCGGGCCATTGGCCTCTGGCTGCATTGTTTCTGCCTCCATCTTCACCAGGCCTCTCTCTGGGCCTCAATGGGTCCCTCTGCTTTTGAGGACATCTGTCATTAAATCAGGCCCGCTTTGCTTCCGTATGAACCGGTCTTGACCGATCTCCTCTGCAAAGACCCCATCTGCACACAAGGTCACATTCTGAGTTTCCAGATGAGCACAGGCTGGGGACGTTTCAGCTCAGTCCCCACAGCCACCAGCGCTTCCTGCCTAGCTCCTGACCTGAGCCACCATGGAGCTGCTCCCTGGACCCCTGCAGCTGCCTCCTGCCTGGCACCCTCAGGGTCAGTCCTGTCCCCAGCCCTGTTACCCTGGAAGGGCCTTGGGACCTACCTGCCTACCCATCCCCTGGTCTCACCCAGCGGCACTCAGGCCACCAGGACTCAGAATTGTGCCCTGAGAAGCCACAGCCTTCAGCGCAGGCTCCCTCCAGACACCAGCCTTCTGCATGAGCCACGCCCTCACCTGGGCTCTTCAGTTCCCGAGCCTCGTGCACAGGGAGGAAGCTGACCTGGGACACGTGGGGTGGAGAGGTCCTCTCGGGTCTATTAAGCACACTTGTGAAGGAGCCTGTCACCCGCGGGAGGCCGCTGTGCAAGGGCAGGTCTTCTCTCCTCAGCTAGCGGTGTCCCCAAGTCACTCAGCAAACCCCTGCATGGGTGGGCTCAGAGGGCCCCGTGGGCTCTGCCCACCTGCAGTTCCCAGTTTTCTGTCCCCAGCCCCTCCACAGGGGGAGGACCTGCCTGTCCCCATTTACAGACAGGCTTTAGGCGGGAAGCAGTAGCATGGATTGATGTCACCACTAGAACTCGACCTTCGCCCCCTCCCCCTCCCCTTATTTCCCAGGGTTGCTTTGGCCACCTGAGGGTTTGTGGTGTTCATACCTCTTGGGCGGAGCCTGGCCGCGAAGGTGTTTGACCATCACCCCGCTGAACAGGATTGGCTGGCAGAGGCACTTGCCCACAGGGTGAGCCACTGTCCAGTGGCCCAGTGCTGAGTGCGAGCCTCGGACATACTTGCATAGGAATTCAGATGGGGGAGCCCAGTGAGGTCAGCACATTGTCAAAGGCCACATAACAAGCCAGTAGCAGGGCCAAGGACGGCCCTTGGCCCCGCACTCGGGTCTACAGGAAGAAGTCAGGGCCCTGCCTGCCCTGCCCAGAGGCCACCTGACCTCCGGCGAAGAGTCCACAGCCCTGGGTTCAAACCCCACCTCTGCCTAAGCTGGGTGACTTTGGGCACCTGATACCTCTTTTCTGAGCCTTTATTTCCTTGTCTGGGAAATGGGGACAATAGCGGCACGTACTTTACTGTGCTGTTTGGGGTGAAGGAGAAAGCACAGGTGTACCCTGGCACAGAGCCTAGAATAGCCACAGTTATAGTACAGGAGGAGCTGTTCCAAGTCCCTTGGCCACATGCTACCTGGTGACACAGCATAGTACCCCTGCCTCAGAGCAGGTCATTACCATCTCCCCAAAGAGTTTTGTACCAAATATGTAAATATGTGATTCGATTGCCACTCCCGTGTATATCCTTGTGCTGTGTACAGCCTGCCCAACTGTATGCAGCCTACTCTGAGAGTTAGGCTGTTAACATTGCTATGACTTCCTGCCTTTGCTGAGTCTGTGCCTGCCAGCAGGACATCCTCATTTCCTTCCTACTGAGAGTCTAACCTCTGGAGACCCACAGTGAAGTCCTTCCCTGCCTCCCCTTCCTTCTGTAAGTCGCTCTGACTGGCATAGACACAGATGAAACCCAGGGCCTGGTGTCTTTGCCTTATTCTTTGGGCCTCTGAGGACCCTCTGTCAGCTTCCAGGGGTCTCCCAAGGCCCGTTGCTGAGATCTGGTCAGTCCTCTCCTCCTGAGGCTGCTGTCCTGTGCCCTGTCCCTCCCAAATACCTAGCAGCTTCTAATTCTGTCCTGCAAATCTGTTGTTAGCAGGAGCCAAGATACAAAGCCAGGCAGTGCCCAGCAGGGCTGGGTGAGTGAGCCCCCTGGGCCTCACTGAGGTCTGCCCTTTGCTGACCGCTGATGAGAGCGAGGGCTGGGATGACCACTGTGCAGGACTCTGACCACTGAATGCCCACAGTGGCCTTGGTGGATGCTGCTTGGGACTCCATTTTACAGACAGGAAAACTGAGTCTTCAGGGGTGAAATGTTGTGAGCATTTGTTCCTCCTTCCCTTTACCCAGTTCTCAGATACCCTTGTCAAATCACTGGCTCCTATGTCGCTCAGGGTTCCTCGTGTGGTGTGGAGACGCCAGCTCTGGAAACTCTAGTGCACAGGAAAGGGACTCGTTAGGTGGGGCCCCCGGCTCACACAGGGCCAGAGCAGCGAGTAACCGGGTGAAGGGGTCCAGATTCCCAGGGCAGTGTCTGATTAGCAGCCTGAAGCAGGTGACCCTCCTTGGGGGAAGGTGGAGCGCCTTGATTGACAGCCCCACTGGAAGCTGAGAACGCGTCACAGGCACACCAGTCCACCAGGGAGGGATGAGAAGGTCTGACAGGCAAACCCCAAGGATCCTGGCCTGCCCCCCGGAGGACTGGAGTGACACAGACCAACCCTGAGACTCCACTGAGGCCCAAAATGCTTCACGGGTTCCCTGGGGGCTCTGATGAGTCCTGCTGGGGGCTAGCCAGCATGGGTCCCAGCCTTGACCCCTGTGCCTCAGTTTCTCCATCTATAAAAGGGGACTGCGACGTCCTCATACTGTCATGGTGATGATGGAGTGTACAGGGCTGTGGTCATTAGGATTCATTTGAAGCTGGACTTTGGCCACAGCATCTCAGTGCCACTCACCTGGCCACAGGGAGCCAGGAGTAGAGGAATAGGCCAGGGCTCGCCTCTCCCTACACTACCCTCATTCCCAGCTACGTCCGGGGCTGCAGGACAAATTGAGCTGACTGCTCCCTCCCGGGGTGGTTTTCTAATCTGAGATCTTTGGGTCCAGAGTAGAATGAGTTCAAATCAAGATAATTGAATTCTGGGTTTCCTGGGCACATTTCCTGTGCCAACACTGAGGCCGTGCCTGGTGTCCGGTCTCCACAGAGCACAGCTGGCTCCTAGCCCGCCCTGAGCCCGCAGGCCAGCAGCAGTCAGCCAGCTCCGCTCCGTAACAGCCCTCAGAGGCAGCCTCCTCGAGGAAAGAGAGGCTCAGAGAGTCCCTGGCCACCTAGAGAGACACGGCCAGCTGGAGATGGCACTGACACCCACCCTCGGGTCTCACTCTCTCCTCAGTGTGTCTGGATCTGCCCAGGGGTACCTCCAGGCAAACAGACACTGCACAGTGTCCCCCACAGGTGGAGAAATGGGCTCAGGTCCTCATGGGACTCGGCCCAGAGCCGAACTTCAGATCCTGGAGCTTAACCAGCACGTTCACCACTGCCCCAGCAAGCGAAGGCAGGAGGGCAGAGCCCCGAAGCCCCCTGAGCCCGTGTGGAGGCCTGGCCCCTTCTGCTAGCCTCTGGGGGCCACCGAAGCCAGCCACCAGTACGCAGGGCCCACGTCCTCAGGGTGGAACAGAACCTGGGTCTAACCCTGGAGAGGAGGTGGCGGCAAGTGTCCTCACTCCCAGAGGAATCGTCTGGCCTGGCCAGTGGAGAACTTCCCCCGTCCTTGGGCCCAGAGCCAGTCTGCAGAGGCCGGATCTGCTCCCTCCGTGTTTACCTAACTTCCCTGACCCTGGCGAGTGCTGTCGCCTTTTTCTTCCTTTCTCAAAATCCAGGACACAATAGGAAGCGATTCCTTGAACTTATTAAAAAATCCAGACTTGTAAATTAATTTGTTCGTGTTGTACAAAGGCGGTGCAGATGGACTCATTAGCATGCACACAACAAATAATTATAGATGAATTTTTAGCTGGCCTGCCTAATGCGCTTGCTGGGTTAATTATGTCAATGTATAATTACATCAGCCCTGGGAGACATAATGGCATACCCTGCTGAGCGGGCGCTGCCTAATGACAGGGCGTGGGGGCTGCTGACAGAGGAAAGCCAACGTGGTGCGCCCTTGCACCTGCTCACCACGGCACAAATGCCCATTGTCCAGCCTCCCTCCACCTAAACAAACAGGCAGTAGGAGAAAATGAGAGGCTGCCTTGTTCCAGCCAGACCTGAAGGCCTCCGTGCAGGCATGGCCTCATGTCGTCTCCTGTAAAAATGTATTGGGTAGGACTGTGCGTCAGGTTGTATCCTAGGTACTACAGACCAGTGGGGGGTAGAGCAAGGACCAGTGTAGCCCTTGCTTCCCCTGTGAAGTTTGCAGCCCAGTGCATGTTAATTGGGTGGACTTGCAGATATACGGGGACAGCACTGGGCTCTACCACGGAGAGTTGCAGGCAGCTGGAGAGCACATGTGGGAAGACCGACTAGTCCAGGAGGGCTCCCTGGAAGAGGTGACATTTGAGTCGTAATATGTCTTCAGGGGTGAAATGTTGTGAGCAGGTTGCTGGGAAGGAAATAGCCCCAAGGCTGAGAGTAAGCATGAGGTTGTCTGAGCTGACAGGGTGTCCAGCACCATGTTGATCATTTTGCCTGATCCTCATGACAACCCCAGGAGGATGCCACTTTTATGGTGAAGCACAGAGAGGTAGAGTTGCTTGCCAAGATCATATAACCATCCCAAGAAGCAAGTATGGATTAGACTGGGTCCATGCACATCTGGCTCCAAAGTCTGTCCTCTCAACAAAGAACATCGGCCGAGCAGATGCTGGCAGGGGGTGCTGGGAGAGGAACCAAGAAGAGAGGGCTCCAGAGAACTAGAAAGAACTGGACTAGATCCTGGGCCCCAGGACCTGGGCTTGGAGGCCCTGGCTGTCCTGGGCCCCATGAGTGTGCCTATTACTAGGGACATTTGGTGCCCACCCCAGGACAGAAAGTCTCCGTGGCCTCAGAAAGAGACAGTCCAGTGTCACCTCCACCCTTTAGCGAGCACCCTGGCTTCTCTGGGCCTCAGTTTCCTCCTCTGTGAAGACGGGTTGACTCCAAGCCAGCCTCCAGAGGGTACTCTGGGGACAGGAAAGAGGTCGAGGTGGGCCTCATGCCTGCGGCTGGGCTATGTAACCTGCAGGGTGCCACCAACCCCAGGAGTCATTCCATGGCCACTGGTACCTGCCCAGGGGGCGTGGTTGGGAATGTCCTGGAGGACATGGGCTGGGCTCTGGGGTGAAAGGAAAAGGAAACTCTCCACAGGTGAAGGGGAGGTGGAGGGAAGCTAGCCAGGCAGAGGCCCACAGCCTCCTCAGCTGGGAGCCGTCGGGAAGCTGGGAGACTCTCATCCGGGTATGCGTGCTATTCCCGGGACGGCCGCTAATGCATCCCCGGTGCACGTGGCCGAGTCCAGTGAGGAGCCACAGCCATGGAGGCCGCAAGAATGTCTCCTGGAGGGTAGAGCCAGGAGAAGCTGGAGGGCCTCAGGCCATGTGGCAGGTTCTACCCCAGGGACAGAGAGGTGGAGAGGCCGGCTGAACACACTCTCAACCTCCCCAGGGCCACACACAGTGACACAGTGGCATCACTGATCAAAACAATGCAGTGACAATATGACTGTTGTTGTTCCCAGCTGGCAGGACATGCTCACCGGGGAGTGGGCAGGCACACCTGCCAGGGATCTGGAAAAGCCTGTCATGTAAAGGGCATTCACTTGGCTCTCCCTGGCCACCCAGAGTGTGACTACAGTGTCTCCTGTGGATGGTCCCCACCCAGCTCTCTGTAGAAGGCCCTCCCAGGCCCCACAGCCTCGGCCTAGGCATCCCACCTCGACCTCTTCCCTGTCTCTGCAGACCCTGTGCCTACATTGGAGGTGGCGCGTAGCCTGGACGACAGACTGCAGCCCCCTAGTTTGGACCCCAGCAGGCAGCCCCGGCGGGACCTCCACACTTCTTGGAAGAGGCACCCCGAGCTCCTTGGCCCCAAAGGTACTGCTAAGGCCTTCCTGGGTCCCATAACACCACGGGCTGCAGCAGGGGCTGGTGGGCTTGGGACTGGGCTTCATCGTGTGGACGGCAGGTGGGTGGAGGTGGCACTTCTGCTGAAGCAGATGGACCCGGGTCTTGGGCCTCAGTCTACTGAAGGTTGCAGGCTTGTGCCACGCTGCCCCTCAGGGATCCGGATGGCAGAGATCCCGCCACCTTACACATGTGATGTCCTGTTGATGATATTGACCACCTGCCAACAGGCAGGGGAAGAATGTGGAAGTCACACAGGTGTCGGGGTGTGACTCTGAACAGCAGGCCCCCCCTTCCACCCTCCCATTGGCCAGAACCTCTGTGGTCACACCCAGCTGCAGAGGAGGCTAGGAAGTGTAGGCGGGCTGTGTGTCCAGGAATCCGGGGGCAGGTGTGGAGGCCACTGCGCCTGGATGAGCCGAAGCCTTAATTCTTCCTGAGCAGCAAGGGGCCCACGCACTTCAGGAGGCTGAGGCAGGAGGAGCACAAGACCCTGCCTCAAAACGAACAATGCAAAGGGCTGGGTTGCAGCTCAGGGGCTGAGCAGCCCTAGTTCTGGTCCTGGTACTCCAGTACCAAGAGCAAAACCAAAAACTTCCACAGGTTCTGGGCAGCATCCTATTTTCCTTTCTGCCTCTGAGCCCCCAGCCCAGAGCTTCTGCCCACAGCACTTCCAGGCTGGCCTCTACTGCCCGAGCAGGGAGTGCGTGGTGCCTTGACCCTGGAGGCTCAGGGCTTGTTAAGAACGAGGGAGCCAGCCATGGGGGTCAGAACGAGACTGGAAGCCACCTTGGATCATGAAGGTCAGAGCAGAGGCTGGGAGTGGGCTCGCTCCTCCCTCAGAAAGGCAGAGGGGTGCTGGCCTCCAGTGTGCAGGCACTGGTTGCTGGGAAGGAAATAGCCCCAAGGGAGCCCTGGCCTCCAGCACAAAGCACCTGAAGGCGTGAGGAGGCGTTCACCAAGGAGGAAGCAAGGGGAGCAGAGGACCTCATGTTGGCCAGGCCAGCTCCTCAAGGTCACAGGGCAGCGGACCCTGAGCAGCTGCTCCTGGTGTGGATTGGGACAGCTGCGCTTCACTACAGGCTGGGCCACGCTGCGACCCCATATATTTACTCCATGTGGTGTTTCCTTGGAGAGACCACTCTGTGCCCAAGGGACGCATTCAGGAGGGATACTGGCCACAGGCTTTGTAATGGTGCAAAACCAGAGTGGGGCAAGTGTCTGGTAGCCAGAGACCAGCCACACGGCAGGATGCTGGGCAGCACTGATGGGCCTTCAGGGCCGCAGGAGCGCCTTGACGCCCTTCTTGTAAAAGCCAAGACTGCGGCAGGGCTGACAGTAGAGCCTCTAGGTGCACACACCGCAGTAGAGTTGTTGAAAGCGAGGACATGAGTTAAATAGACTTAACACATGACCCTGTAGTTCTACTCCAAGGGATGTATGCTAAAAAAAAATCAAAAAGAGGTGCTCTGGCAAAAATGAGGACACACATATACATAGCAACACAGTAGCCAGAAGTGGGACCAACACACAGACGGATAAACTGGCATAGTCACAGAGTGGAATGCCTTCTATGGAAGTGGCCCTTCTTGGACGGTTTTGTGGCAGTCACACTGAAAGGAACTGTATCAGTCTGTCTTATGTTATTCTAATGAAATACCTGAGGCTGGGAACTTTATAAAGAAAAGAGGTTTATTTTGGCTCATGATTCTGAATCAAAGTCAAGGAGCTACATCTGGTGATGGCCTTCTTGGTGGTAGGCCCAAGGCGGTGCCAAGCATCATGTGGCAGAGACAGGGAGCACATACATGTGCTCTTTCCCTTTTCCCATGAAGCCACAGTGTTCAGTCATAGGGGCTGCACTCTGTGACCCTGTCTAATCCTCATCACCCTCTTAATACCTCATACCTGAGCCCTTAGGGGTCATTTCATACCATAGCAGGAGAGAAGTGCCGGGTGAACTCAGCGTCTAAGAAACCAAATGCAGAAGGTCAGCTGATGTGTGTTTCCATGATGGGAAATGTCCAGAAGGCGTGTCTCCACTGCCAGTGTGGCAGGGTGGAGCCAGGAGCTGGCGACAGGATGGAGGGCCGTTTAGCTGACCAGGCCTCCCTGGGTTGAGGGGTGTGTGATACTGTGGATGTGCTAAAGCTCCCGTTGGAATGGTGTGCGTGTGCATGTGTATTTACCACAATTGGAAAAAAACTAATGAGGAGGAGGAGGTGTGAGCAGGCGAGGGTGAGCCTGGGTGCCATCCAAGGCACGGCCCACCAGATGCGTGGCAGGCATGGGCAGAGCCTCCCCAGAGCCCAGGTTCGGGAGCTGGGCACACGCACTGTGGTTGGTGGGTCCAGGCTGTGGGAACCCCTGCCTCACACTGCTCTCTTGGCAATGGCTGTGTCTCCCTTTCTCCCTGCAGAGCAGAAAGAGGGGACGTCCCCAGCCACGCCCACGCTGACTGAGGGAAGCCGCCTGCCCGGCATCGCTGGGAAAGCCCTCCTGACAGAAGCCTTGCTGCAGAGAAATGAGGCCGAGAAACAGAAGTGAGGGCCGAGGGACAGCTGGGCTCCCTGGGCTGGCAGGAAGCAGGGAGGTGCCCACTGCAGGGAGTGCAGGTGACAGGGCAGGGGCTCGGACCCCAGGAGGCCTGGGTCTGATCTGAGCCTTGCCACAGGGGCTCGGTGGCAGCCCTGGGGAGTTTATGGCACTCGCCAGAGCCTCAGTTTTCCCATCTGAAAAGTGGTGCAATAGCGTCTCCAGAGAAACAGAAATAGCCATATTTTTCTTTAATGGAGTGTGTTTTGAGGACTCAGCTCCTGCAATTGCAGGGCGGGCAAGTCTGAGATGAGCAGAGCAGGTGGCCGGCGGGACCCCAGCCACAGAGGTACTGCCATCTTGAGGCAGAACCCTTTCTTTCTCAGTTCGCTCTTAAGGTTCAATAGAGCCAGACTTGGTGGAGCAAGACTCTCAGCTCAGCTATTCAGGGAGATCTCCTGAGCCCAAGACTGTGAGACCAGCCTAGGCAACAGAGCAAGACCCTGTCTACAAAAAACAACAAACAAACAAACAATGAAGGAGGAAAAAAAAAAAAAACCACCTTCAACTGATTAGATGAGGCTCACCCACTGTGTGAAGGTCATTCTCCTTTTCGTAACTCAGCTCATCGTAGACCTCAGTCTACTGAGTGTCTGCACAGAGAGATCTGAGTTATTGTACAGTTGGCGGACACCTGGGGACAGTGCCCTAGCCAGTGGCATTTGCTCCTAGTTGGCTATGGGAATGAAATTAGATGGGTCCATAGCATTTGCTCCTAGTTGGCTATGGCAATGAAATTAGCGGGGCCCAGGCATGGTGCACAGCATAGACAGTTACCTGCAGTTGGTGCCCTGGGCATTACCCAGGCCAGTGGCCCTTCTTGGATGTTTTGTGGCAGTCACTGTATTCATCCCTGCGTTCATTCACTTTTTCCTCTCTTATCATTGATCACCCATATTTATGGACCCACCCTGGGGACACTAAGGGACAAATCAGACCAAGCCCCCTGCCCTCCTGGAGTGCGCTTTCATTGAGTGAGGCAACAGATCAATGGTGGGTTCAATAACAATAAGTTAGGAAGAAAAACTAAGCCAGGGAGGGAGCTGAGGTGGCACTGGGATTTTAAATGGGAGAGGCCTCGCCGAGCAGGTGAGCAAAGCCCTAGGTAAGCAAGTCCTGCAGATATGACGGGAGGACGTTACAGTGGAAACAGCCAATGCAAAGGCCCTGAGGTAGGAGGCCGCTGGCCATGACTGAGCAGCGAGATATGTGAGACTGGAGGAGAGTGACCAAGGGAGATATGGGTGGACTGAGGACTCCTTCCTGTAGTCACTGAGCCAGGCAGCCTCAGGCCCCAGGTCTGTGTAACCTTCCAGTCCTCCTAGGAGAGGCTTGGACACTCCTGAACTAGACTCACTGAACACCCATACTCCTGCCATACCAGGTCCCATGCCTGCCCTGGACAGTGACATGGAGGTCACACACACTAGGAAGGCCCCACGCTGCACGGTACCTACTAGGCTGGCCCTGCCAGAAACCCTGCCTCACAGACCAGGCCACTTGGTGCTATACAGGTTGGCCCCCTGAAACGCTGACAGGGACTTAGCAGAGCCAGCCATGATGGGGGCCACCCCACCAGCAAGACAGCAGGACAGCAAACCCTGAGTGCCACGTCTCTGCACTCCCTGAAGATAGAGGCGCAGGTTACAGGGAGCAGGTGACGGACAGGGAGCCAGGGTGAGCCCAGCACGGGGCCAGCGTGAGCAGCCCGTCTCCCCACAGGGGCCTTCAAGAAGTGCAGGTCACGCTGGCAGCCAGACTGGGGGAGGCAGAGGAGAAGATCAAGGTCCTACATTCAGGTACGTGCCCCGTGCCACCCTCACTCCAGGCTCCCGGGGGCAGGGGCAGCGAGCTCTGCTCCAGGGCTTCTAGAACCAAGGGAGGCGGAGCGAGGCGAGGCTCGTGCTGCTCCCCAAGGGGTCTCCCCTCCTGCCCGTGTTGCTGTAGAAGGAGAATCTGAGGCAGAGTCAGGTGGGGGGCTGACAGTGCCTGCAGGGGCCAGGGGACAGCAGTGGGGAGGGCTGAGGTCTGGGCACTGGTGAAGCCAAGCCTGGTCCAAAGAGGCAGTCACACGGCCACACGGGCCACACCTGCCGGGCATGGCCACCCGCCCCCCCCACCCCCATAGCCTGGCCTTCAGTTTTCCTCCCACAGTCAGAAATCAGAATCCACAGGGACCAACCCTGCAAAACCCTGTCAGCTTCACTGTGCCTCCCTGTCCCCTGCATACCAGTCAGAGCCTCAGGGTGGGCCTGGAGGGTGCTAGGCAGATGGCACCACTGCCCCCACTCCCACCAGGGTCCCTGAGCTTCCCACCCAAGGCCTCCCGCCTGCCCCGCCCTGCCCAGCCCCACACCCCTCGCCCCAGTCCAGAGCCCCTCTGGGGACAGGGCACGCACTACCTGGCGCCAGTTCTAACCGAGAGAAAGGTCCCCGTCACCGCCTCACTCTGCCTTCCTACACCCAGGGTGGGTCCCTCTTCTGGGAGGGCTGCCCCATCCTGCTCTGGGGTCAGGCCTCAGTTGCCCTTTTACTTCTCCCAGCGTTAAAGGCCACGCAGACGGAGCTGCTAGAGCTGCGTCGGAAGTACGACGAGGAGGCTGCATCCAAGTAAGTGAGCGGCCAGCTGGTCAGGCCTCCCCCATCCCTCCACACAGGCCTCTACCCCCACCCCCTGAGATGTACCTCCTCCCTCTCTCCCCCGAAATGTGCCTCCTCCCCTGACCCTCCAGACAGGCCTCCTCCCCGTCCCCCCTGATGGTACCCGCTGTCGCCCGCAACACGCCTCCTCTGTCGCTGGAGACGTCCCTCCTCCCTGGCCCTCCAGACGCACCGACTCCCTCTGAACATCCCTGATGTGCTCCCTCGTCTGACCCTCCTCTCTGATCCTCTGCCCGGGGTCCCTTTCCATCTCACACCACTGCTCCCGCCATCCGAGTGCTGTCTGCGTGCCACTCACCATGAATGACATCCTGTGCCTGACCTGTGGGGCTGCCGACCAGGGGTCTCCCCTTCACCCCGTTCCCACTCTCCAGCCCTACAGTCCAGGTGACATCATCTAACCTGCTCTGGGCTGGAACGTTTTTAGTCACTCGTTCCATAAACGTTTACTGAGTCGCTGCTGCTCACCTAGAAGGTCCTGGGGACACATTAGACAACGTGCCCCTCCCCTCAGTCAGAAAGGAGGCAGACAGCAACTGAAACAGTGATGACCATATTTGCTCCTAGACACTATTGAGCACTTACTGTATGCCCAGCATCATTGTTAGCACGTGGTAAATGCTGTGAAGGGAAGTACTGGCCATGGGCAGAGAGGGTATGGAGAGGGCTCAGGGAGGGCTCGCTGGGGAGGAGGCCTTCAGGGTGAGGAGCTGCCCTCGAAGAGCCCTGGGAAGGTGCTCCAGTCAGTGGGAACAGCTTATGCTGGGAAGGTCCTCAGGCCCGTGTGGCCTGTGTGGCCTTATAAGTCACCAGATGCTCCCCAGCCCCCTGGGTCATCTACACCCATGCTAGGCTGCCCCCTAGTCCACCACTGAAGGATGCCCTGAGGCAGTGGAGGAGGCCTTCCCCACAGTTGGGAGCTCTAGAGAGACACGAGGCACAGGCTCAAGGCCTGGCAGGGTCTCTCCATAGAGTGGAGCCCTGGGGAGGCTGGGAGGGTGTGGTGCTCAGGCCCTATTCCACTTCCCCGCAGCCTGGGTTCTTTTCTTCCCAGCCTGAGTTCTGTGGGGAAGGTGGCCTCCTCAGCCCCCATTGCAAGACTCGGGTTCAAGCAGAGGCTGGGCTGTCGGGATGGGGGGCTTGGCAGCTGCCAGAACCCCGCCTCAGGGCCTCACCTTTGTGTCTCAGGGCAGATGAGGTCGGCCTGATCATGACGAACCTGGAGAAAGCTAACCAGGTGAGGGGTGCTGGCGGCTCCTGCTGTGGTGGGGGCACCGGGCCTGGCAGGGAGTGGGGAACAGGGGGTCACATGCCTCTGAGGGCTAGGGCCAGTGCAGGTGTGAAGATGCCCACTCAGCCCGAGGTTTGCCGGGCAGCACTGCCACAGGCAGGCCGCCATTTTCCTGAGTTGGTTGAGGGGGGTGTCTTGGAGGGGGACACTGGAGCTGGGCTTTGAGTCCATGTGCCTTCTCCTTGAGGAGAGACAACAGGGAGGGCAGAGCAAAGGCCCAGAGTGTGGCTCTTCAGGCATAGGGCAGGGGTGCTCCCTCCTGTGGAGGACACTCAATAGGAAGGTTGATCCCAAGTCCCTGTCCCTACAGGAAACTACCAAAATATTGCAGGCCCAACCTGGCCCACCCTCCCTGCTCCCAAGTACATGATTTCCAACTGGGCCCCTCGTGGTGGTGAGACTCCATGAATCCCTACCATCTGGCCCTGACGGGGGCAGTGTTCCCTAGGAGGGGCAGGAAGCCCAAAGACAGGGCCAGGTGACAATGGTGGTGGTGACCACAGTGGCTTCCCTGAAATGACCATTAAATGAGCCGTATTTTTATAGCCCACATACATATTCAGCTTTTTTTATTTTTTTAAAGTTGTTGATGGACCTTTATTTTTTATTTATTTATTTATACGTGGTGCTGAGACTTGAACTCAGAGCCTCACACATGCTAAGCAAGTGTGCTACCGCGGAGCCCCAGCCCCAGCCCCAGTCCAGCCCAGATACATATTTAGTTTGAGTTTTTGAATGTGTAATTCCCCAGTGAAGTTACACAAGGGGCTATCAGGAAATTCTAGTTGCCCTCCCCTGCAGCAGCTCTGCCAGTTTCCAGGGTCTTCTTCCAGCGATGCCCAGTCCATGCACACGCCGTGAATGAATCCATTTCTGACTTCTTTTTAAAGCAAAAGCGAAACCCTATGTGCACCTTACTTTCCCTGAGGTCTGTCTGGGGCTCCTTCCACGTCTAACTTAGTCCCTCCTCTGGTTGACACCTCCGTACCCAGTTCACATTGAGTAGACGCACTGTCACCAACCTAGGGACAGAGGGCTCACATTTTCAGCTTTGCAGTTCATGCGGTCTCCATCACAGGTAGTCAGCTTTGCTGTTGCAGCCTGAAAGCATAGATGATATACCTGTGGAGGAGCATGGCTGTGTTCCAATAAAACTTTATTAATAAGCACAGGCAGCAGGCTCTGCTCAGCTGACCCTGGCCTAACCAGGCCCCTACTGATGAGCATTTATGGTATTCCCAGTCTTTTCCCATCACAATCAATACTGTAGTAAATGAGCTTGTACAGATGTGTACAGACGCACAACCCAATATGTAGGGTGGAGTTCTCCAAGTGGATTTGCTAGGCAAAGGGTGTGTGCATCTGTGATTGCAGATGTAGCCAAACTGCTGCTCCCTCCACCAGGGCACGAGGATGCCTGCTTCCTGAGAACCTCGCCAGCACTGCATGTCCTCAAACTTTTGCATCTTTGCCAATCAGTTTTTTATTTTATCTTATTTTATTTAATTTTATTTATTTTGTGGTATTGGGATGGACCCCAGGGTCCATGTTAGGCAAGTGCTCTACCAGGCAAGTGCTCTACCACTGGCTATATCCCCAGCCTTTTTTTTTTTTTTTTTTTTTTTTTTTGAGACAGTGTCTCACTCAGTTGCCCAGGCTGGCCCTAACTCTGTGATCCTCCTACCTCCCAAGGAGCTGGGATTCCAAATGGGCATCACAGGCCAAGCCAGATAGGTTTTTTAAAAGAGCTCTTAACAGTAGTTTGAATAGGAAACAGTTTAATAATGTCTCCTTTTTTTTTCCTGAGTATTTAACTAAAATCTACTCATTATAGAAAAATATGGAGAAGAAAATAAACATCACCATATTAACTATTAATATCTATCTTTAATATCATCCTGAGCGTGGCTGCAGGGATTCTGAAAACAGAGCAGGTACCTAGTGTCATTCACTAAATAACAGCCAAGCCAGTGAACCCTGCAGAGACCAAACCAGAATCAGATGTCGTCCTTTGTGTACCAGGGTCTCTACCATAGGCGAGGACCTCCTAACTGCCAATCTGCAAGGTTATGTAGGAGAAGGACCTTCTGCCAGTGGGAGAAGAATCCATCTATCTCCCAAGTGCCATGGACACAGGGCGAGGCCCCTGGAGTGTACACACACATCTCTCCACGGGCCACCTCAGCCTCCCCACTTGAAACGCAAGCACAGTCCTCCAGGGAGGAAAACTCCCCTCAGGTCCTGCTAGCTAACCAGCCCACAGTTTGTTCCCAGGCTCTTTTCTTTCTTTTGCAGTGCTAGGGAACAAACCCAGAGCCTGGAGCATGCCAGGCACGAACTGTACCACGAAGCGCCACCCGCAGCCCAGGGTTCGCCTTGTAGCCCGGATCCTGAGTTCATTCACATCTTCTCAGAACACCCCGACTGTGCAGAAACGTAAACATACTTTCGCTACTGCCCCATGTACCCAGAACTTCTTCCCCCAAACAGAACTATCTTGAATCCTTTCTGCCACAAGACAGGGTGCCAATAAATAAATTACAAATAAATTAAACTGTGAATATGCTATACATGGGTCTCTGTGTGCATAAAGTGGGCACAGCATTCTAACTGTCAAGGTCAATCGTAGTTAAACATAATCACTATGACCTGCTACACCAGCTGAAGTTATAAGTGTAACCATAGGGCTGCGGTGTGGCTCAGTAGTAGAGCGCTCACCTGGCATGCATGAGACCTGGACTCCAGCTTTAGCACCACAAAATAAAAATAAGAAAACAATAGCTCTTTTAACTTTCAAGTGATGGCTCAAGTAATACACCCTGATGAATGCCAGTGAAATGAACCAATCATGGACACACCTGCACGGCACTGAGCTAAGATGCCTAATGATGAGTGCATTTTACCAAAATCACTTAATTTGTGAAGCAACCCTGTGAAATAGCTGCCTTTACAATCGCCATCTTACAGATAGAGTGACCACACTGGGAAGAGGAAGCCTCTTGCCCAAGGTCACATAATCACAAAGTCCTGAAGTGAGAAGCTGAGCTCAGATTTCTCTCCAAGACTGCAAGACACCGTATTGCTAACATTTAGAAGCTTCCTTCCAGACTCAGAAGTTTTTGAAGAGTTGGCTCTACCATAGACCAGTTTAGTCAACCGCTGGGTTCTGACTGTAATTGCTCAGGACCCTTCTGATGTTTTCTCCATTTCATAAAAGGGGGATTGAGTTCTAGGAAGGGATAGTGACTTGTCCAGGTCCTGCAGTGGCTTGTGAGCTGGGGACCCACCTCTGGGACTTGTCCCACCTCAGGTGCTGTGAGAGCAGGGAAGGCTTGACTTCCACGCAGCCAGGCCAGAAGCTTCGCAGGGCAGACACAGTGACTAGAAATGGGGGCTTTCTAGTGCCCTCACCAACCCCTCCCTCCTGCCCTCATGGAGGGGAATGTTCTCTTGGGGTCCCATGCACCCCAGCACAGACTGAGCCTCCTCAAAGGAGCCACACAGATCCTGTCCTCCAACTCTTTAAAAAAACATGGGGCTGCTCTCTTTGTTCCCAGCCCTGAGCCCTGCGACAGGCCTTCCAGTTCCAGTACTGGGTCCAGGACCAAGAAAGCAGGCAACTGCCACCTGGGATGTGGCAGGGAGGTGTCAGAGGGGCAGAGTAGGGTCTGACGCACCTGCTCACCTCCTGACCACCTATGTCCCTCCCCCTCCCCAGCGCGCTGAAGCAGCCCAGCGGGAAGTGGAGAGTCTCCGGGAACAGCTGGCCTCTGTCAACAGCTCTATCCGCCTGGCCTGCTGCTCCCCGCAGGGACCCAGTGGGGTAAGGATGGGATCTGGAAAGTGAGGGGGGAAGCAGAGGGAAAGAGTGGAAATACTAGGTAGGTGACACATTGTGGGTGTGTGCTTCGTTGTGAAATCATGAGCAGGGATGTATGTGGGTCTCTGTACAGCGGGCACCTTGTCCTAATTGCCAAGGTCAGTGCATAGTTGAACGTAATTACCATAACCCCTTCACCAGCTGAGGGTGATAATGTAGCCACAGTTCTTGTGACCTTTCAAGCTCGAGCCTCCGCCTGCCCTTGTTTAACAGGAAGTCTAGTACCTTCCTTTGGCAGCCTCCTTCACCCCCACTTGTCCAAGAATGCCAGGAGCTTTCTCAGGCCACAGAAGGTCATTCCCATGACCAACTGCCAAAGGGGTGAGTTTGAGCAAAGCGCAGCAGTGCAGCTTTGGTGGCTGCCACCAGGTGTCACTGTTGGACGCTTGGTTTGCACCACGTGGTGTTACGGAGACTAGGATGCTCTGGCTGGCTTCCAGGCACTAGCAGAACTATAGAGAGGCCATGCCTGATCCGAGGCGCTGGGCTCCTTGTCAGCCATTATTCCCAAAGCAGCTCGCACAGGATGATTCCAGTGGGGGTTCCCGCCCCGACCACATGTGTGAAGGGCCAGTTTCAACCTGACGTCCTGTGTTGAGCCTGGCTAATCCACTCATCTTTCTCTTTCCTACTGGTTAGTGCCCTTTGGCGTTCTGGAATCATTTCTTCCCAAAGGATTTTCGTCAGAGCCACCCCATTCTGTTTTCCTATCATGTATTGGCAGTCTCCATCCCTCCCGCTCCCCAGAAAGCCATGGGCACCTGATGTCAAGCGCATAGCAAAGGGTTAAACTCACATTCCTTATGGATGTGGGATACGGTCTGCTCCAGGGTGAATTGCAGCCTCGACCCATGAACCTGAGGTTGCCGGGTAGTTTTTGTTTCACCTCATACACAGGCACAAGCGTCATGCCTCTCTTTCTGTTTGAATATTGGAATACGTTGGGCTGGGGTTGTGGCTCAGCGGTAGAGAGTTTACCTAGCACATTCAAGGCACTGCGCTCGATCCTCAGCACCATATAAAAATAAATAAATAAAATAAAGGGGGAAAAAAAGATGCAGTCATTGCCTAAAAAAGAAAAAATTGAAATATGTCTCTACGAACATGTGTTACTATATGTGTATGCTTGTGACCTTTGGACAAGTGACCATGTCCTTAATCTGACTGCACCTTAGTTCCTTTATCTATACAAGTGACATTTACCTTATAGGGTTTTTGAAAGGATTGTTTGTGAACTGCCTCCAAATGGTGCTTGGCTCATAGTATATGCTCAGTGAATATTTAATGCTCTTATTACTGTGATCAGTGTGTCTTTGGTCCATTTGCTCATGAGACCATGTGGCCTCCTGGAGCACACACGCGTCTCTGTGTGTCATGGTGCTGTGTCCCAGTGTCTCTGTCTCCTTGCTGCTTGTATATTTTTGTGAGTGTGCATGTCAACGTGAGAATTCAGGGAGGCACAAGTGTCTGTGTGCTGGGACTGTGTGGTGTCAGCCATGTCTGTGTCCCTGTGCCCAGGTGGCTTCACAACACACAGGGAATGCATGAGAGAGAGGAATAAGGTGAGGAAAGGATCAAGAGCGAGAGCTCACAAGGATGCCTCAGAGAGGAATTTGCCAATGGTTCTTAATTAGCCCCCGTGGAACCCAGCAAATGCCTGTGCTAATCAGCCACGGGGAGCTCGGCTGGTTTGGGAGGTGAGCTTTTCTGAGCACAACGGTGGCGCTCGATGCTAATTAATTTAATGTATTAATGGCATCCGCTTCCTGTTTTAATTGGCATTTATCTCCATGGAAGAAAGCTGGGTTGGTAGCAGTATATTTGTTTGTGTGTGGGGTGTGTGTGTGTGTGTCTGTGTGGGTTTTTCTTTTTCCTTAAATGCTTCTTAGACTCTTTGTCGCGGAGCCAGAGACCAGCCTGACTTCATGTCCCTCAAACAGCAACCCCTCCAACTTCTTCTGGGACAAAGGGGCCAATTCCTAAAATCAAGAGAAGCCACTGGTCTTGGGCTATCAGCAAATTAGGAGGAAGGAGCCACCCATAGGTGGCTACAAGGTCTCCAGTCTAACCCTGAGGTCCCTTGTCACCTGGGGCAAGATCATCGTGCTAGGGAAGAATCTGAGTTCAGAAACCCAAACCTTTGTCTGAGCCGGTCCTTCCGCCACAGCACCCAGTGGCCACTGCACAGCCGCAGCCTATTGTGGTCGTTCCTTTTTAATCACTGTTTAAGGGGAGCATAGCACACACAGCATGATTCACATGCCCCACAGCACTCCTGAACCGACAAGTAGAACTTTCCACCCTGTTGGGGTTCCTGGGCCAGGAGGCCAGCCCTGTGGCCCCCCATCCCACACCCCTCGGCCCTCAACGCCCCCTTTTCTCCCAGGAGAAGGTGAGCTTCGCCCTGTGCTCGGGGCCTCGGCTGGAGGCTGCCCTGGCCTCCAAGGACCGGGAGATCCTGCGGCTGCTGAAGGACGCACAGCACCTCCGCAACTCTCTGCAGGAGCTGGAGGAGGCCTCCGCCAACCAGATTGCGGACCTGGAGCAGCAGCTTACAGCCAAGTCCGAGGCCATAGAGGCAGGTCTTGGTGGGAGACCGGCAGGTGCCCAGGCAGAAGGCAGCCCCTGAGCACCGGCCAGGCTCACCCTCTTCGTTTTACTTCCAGAAGCTAGAAGAAAAGCTCCAGGCACAGTCCGACTATGAAGAGATCAAAACAGAGCTGAGGTACAGTGCAGAGTGGGACAGGGCCAGGTTCTCACCTCCCTCCTTCCACCTGCCCATGCTGGGCTCCTGTTGCCTCCCCGTGGACACCAGGCATGTCAAATCTTGGCTGCCCCGATCCTTTTCCATCATGGCCACCTGCAAAGTGGCTGTCTTGTCCTGGGTGCGGTAACCAGGGGTTGACAGCTAGATAAGTGCATCCCTCCAACGTGGGGTCAGCTGCTGCAGCCACTTCCAGGGACACCCTCACCTGCCGGCAAGCCTGCTGCTTCCAATCTGTGGTTGCAACAGGTCAACAACAGACACTTGCCCCTCAGCATCCCTGGAGATGGGTTTCGGGGCCACCCACAGTGCCTTACACAACTCGTATGAAATGGCACGGTGTTTGCTAGAATCAGCACACATCCTCACGTGAACTTCAGATCACCTCCAGGTTTCCCGTGATACCTAATGCACTGCTGATTCATCACTGCACTGGAGTGGATTCAGTGCGAATTTTAAGTTTTGGTTTTTAGAACTTTCTGGAATTTTATTTCAAATATTTTCTTTCTTTTCTTTTCTTTTTTTTAAGCAGTGCTGGGGATTGAGCCCAGGCCTTGCACATGCTAGGCAAGCATTCTACTATTGAGCAGTTTTACCAGCTCAAATATTCTCCCCTGGTTGATTGGAGCCATAGTGCAGAGCCCCCAGACACAGAGGGTCCTGCAGGTGGGAGAGGGGGATGGGCGTGGTTCTGCATCAGGGGAGATGAGCGGGCTGGTGCCCCTTACAAGACCTTGCCTGCAGCCCTGGGGCCTAGCTAACCTCAGGCCTCTGCATTTTCTCCGCAGCATCCTGAAAGCCATGAAGCTGGCCTCCAGCACCTGCAGCCTCCCCCAGGTAAATGTCCCTGCCAGGTTCCCGTCTTCAAAGGAGGCTGCCTGTGGGCCCTCCAGCCAAGGTGCCCTCTCAGGCCTGCTTCCTGTCTCCTCAGGGCCTGGCCAAACCTGATGACTCACTACTCATAGCAAAGGAGGCCTTCTTCCCAGCACAGAAGTTCCTTCTAGAAAAGCCTGGTCTTCTGACCAGCCCTGGTAAGGGAGGAGGGATGCTCCCCGCCCTCCTGCTCCCGTCCTCCTGCTCCCCATCCTCCTGCTCCCCATCCTCCTGCTCCCGTCCTCCTGCTCCCCGTCCTCCTGCTCCCGTCCTCCTGCTCCCCGTCCTCCTGCTCCCCGTCCTCCTGCTCCCGTCCTCCTGCTCCCCGTCCTCCTGCTCCCGTCCTCCTGCTCCCCGTCCTCCTGCTCCCCGTCCTCCTGCTCCCGTCCTCCTGCTCCCCGTCCTCCTGCTCCCGTCCTCCTGCTCCCCATCCTCCTGCTCCCCGTCCTCCTGCTCCCCGTCCTCCTGCTCCCGTCCTCCTGCTCCCCGTCCTCCTGCTCCCATCCTCCTGCTCCCCGTCCTCCTGCTCTCTGAGCTGCTGCATTCCTCTCCTGGCTCTGCCTCCTGCCCCGCCCCGCATGCAGCTCCCTTCTATCTGGCTCCTGTTCTCTCTGTCTGCTCCCCTCCCTGCCTCTCTCTCTCTGCCTGGCTACTTTGCTCCCTCTCTCCCTCCCCGTCACCATCTCTGTCCCTCTGTCTGTCGTCTTGGCATTCTAGAGGAGGACCCTTCAGAGGACGACTCCATCAAGGACTCTCTGGGCACAGAGCCATCCTACCCCTCCCCTCAGCAGCTGCCACCTCCACCAGGACCTGAAGACCCGATGTCCCCCAGCCCTGGGCAGGCCCTGCTGGGCCCCAGCCTGGGACCTGATGGCCCGCGGACTTTCTCGCTATCCCCATTCCCCAGCCTGGCCTCAGGGGAGAGACTGGCTGGGGACACATTGCTCTCCAAGCACATGATGCCCCCAGCCGCCTTCAAGGGAGAGGCAGGTGGCTTGCTGGTGTTCCCTCCAAGCTTCTATAACACCAAGCCCCCCACGGCCACAGCCACCCCAGCCCCTGCCCCTGAGCCCCCTGGGAGCATCGAGCCTGCTGATGGTGGCGGGGGCAGTGTGGCAGGCACCGGGGCAGAGGAGGAACAGCTGGACACAGCGGAGATAGCCTTCCAGGTGAAGGAGCAGCTGCTCAAGCACAACATCGGGCAGCGAGTGTTCGGCCACTATGTGCTAGGGCTGTCCCAGGGCTCCGTCAGCGAGATCCTGGCCCGGCCCAAGCCCTGGCGCAAGCTCACAGTGAAGGGCAAGGAGCCCTTCCTCAAGATGAAGCAGTTTCTGTCAGATGAGCAGAATGTGTTGGCCCTGAGGACAATCCAGGTGCGGCAGCGAGGTGAGCACTACCCACACATCTCGGCCAGGCACAGGGCTGGTCCAAAAGCCCGCTCTCTGCCTCCCTGCTATGTGACCCGAGGCAGGTGATTTTGCCTCTCTGTGCCTCAGTTTAGTCCTCTGTTAAAACAGAAAACACCCTCACGCCCTCCATCCTGGGGTCTGTCCTGGTGGAGACCCCTCCAACCCTCAGTTTATCCATCTGTGAGATGACTTGGGTGGACGCCATCCTTGCCAGAGTGGATTTTTAGGTTCCTTGATGTGCAGGACCTGGCTCTACCTCACAGACACCAGGTTTGGATCCTGGCTCAGCCACAGCCACTGGCTGACCACTCAGCTCCCCCAACTGTCCTGGGCCTCGGTTCCCCAGCCATCAGCCTCCTGGAAAGTCCTGGGGATTTCAGGGGCATAAAGCACTGACCACTGAACCTGGCACCTGGTGACTGCTCCCAGCACCAGCTGCAGCGGTTGTGGTCACCGACGTCGCCATGTGTGCTTTATTCATCATGTTTCAAGCCAGAGCAGCTGAACATCCACATTTCACCACACAGACCATGTGGCAGCCCTGTGCCCGCAGGGCAGCCCAGCCCCTGCTCCTGGGCCCCAGACTCCCATGCAAACCCCACCACAGATGCCTTTCGCCTCCCCCAGGTAGCATCACCCCACGAATCCGCACGCCTGAGACAGGCTCGGACGACGCCATCAAGAGCATCCTGGAGCAGGCCAAGAAGGAGATCGAGTCCCAGAAAGGGGGTGAGTAGGCTCGGCCGGCCTTGGGGAGGCCTCCAGGGCTGCCTTGAGCAGCGGGCTGTTCCCCAGGGGGTTCCAAGGGGTCTGAACCTCCCAGACCAAGGGGATCTTTTTAGAGCACATATGTGGTCATGTCAGTGCTCAGGTCTCTCCACGGCTCCCTGCTGCCCTGGATATCAAATCCCGGCCCCTCAGCAAGACTCCAGGCCCTATATCTTCAGACTCCCCCTGGGCCCTCCACACCTCTCTCAGTCATGGTCTCACCCAGGTCCCTCTCACAGTCTCTCATTTTAATTATTACATCTCTCGTTGCAATTCTGTGCTTCTGGTATAGCTGTCCCTTCCACTGGTATGGGGGCTTTGTGCAACCGGGGACCAGTTTACACCCCCACCCCGACCCGCATTTGATCCTGGAGCTCAGTGCAGTCTGGACCGCAGCTACTTGAACCAGGATTGCTCTGCTCTTTATTTTGCAGGGTCAGCTGCCCCCTGGTGGCTCCTCAGAGCAGGCATCCCAATTTCCAAGCCGCCTGTGGCTGAGAGCAAAGGAGTTTCCCCAGGTCCTGCCCCCTCCCCCTTCCTGGAGAAACAAAGGGAGAAGGGCTTGAGCTGGTGGAACCTGTGCTGCCCCGCCCTAGGATCCCCTGAGCCCCTACACTATGCATTTTCTTCTCTGTACACTGCGGTTTCTTCTGTGTCAGCTTCGGTATCAAGAGATGCAAGACAGGGAAGCAAGCAGTAAACGCATCCAACGTTAGACCTAGGTTAGGACCTGGGTGAGACTTGTCAGCGGATCTAGGAGAACATGAGGAAGCAAGCTCATGTCTGGCTGGGGTGAAGCTCAGCAGCGAGCACCTGCTGTGTGCATGAGGCTCTGGGGAAACGTAAAAGGCAGCCTCACAGCAGAGGAAAAGTCTGCCCTAGTGGGCTAGCCCGGGGCTTTACATTCAGGGTCTACACAGGACTCAGAAGAAAATTCCCAAGGTGGCCACCAAGCCCCTGACAAGCAGGTGCAAAGCAGAGAGTACACCAGCCTCTGCCCGGAGGAAAGGACCGTGGCTGCCTGTCAGCCCAGGGTTTGTACTTCAGGGAACCAAAAGAAAGTCCATAATGGGGACAGAGATTTACGTACAAGCCATTGCTCTATCCTTCTTTACTAGAGTGGCAAACTGGAAACAACCTAAGTGCCCAGCAGTGGGGGATCCTGTGGTAATACAGATAATATCCCATCAGTGGCACATGCAGCTGTTAAAGACAGAAAAATTTTTTTCCCTGTGGTTCTGGGCATTGAACCCAGGGGCTCTCTACCCCTGAACTATACTCCCAGCCCTTTTAATTTTTAATTCTGAGCTAGGGTCTCACTAAGTTGCCTAGGCTGGTCGAGCTTGGGATCTTTAGCCTCCAGAATCACTGGAAGAATTTTTTTTTTTTTTTTTTTTTTTTTTTTGTCAACAGACATTTATTTTACTTTTTATATGCGGTGCTGAGAATTGAACCCAGTCCCTCACACATGCTAAGCAAGCGCTCTACCACTGAGCTGTAACCCCAGGCCTGGGAAGAACTGTTAATGATAAGAAAAATCATTCATGTTGATACTGAGTAGAGACAAGCCAGGCTCTATCCCACCTAGCAAGGATGATTCTCCAGTGCCCTTAGCATGGAAATCAGACTCAGAAGAAATAAAGAGCATGTCTCATGTAGCAGCCTCTGGACAGAGAGAAGGGGAGTTTTTCTCCCTATGTTCTATGCTTTTTGTGACCTTTTTTAAAATTGAGGTAAAAATTACATACTATAAAAACAATTTAAAGTGCATGATTCAGTAACGTTTAGTACATTTGTCGTGCTATGCAGTGATCATCTCCACCTAATTACAGACACTCATCACCCCAAAGGACACCTCACACCCATCAGGCAGTGGATCCCATCCCACCCCCAGGGCCCTCTGCAGCCCTGGTCTACACTCTTCGCGATTGGATTTGCCCATCATGGACACACCCTGTAGGTTAATTCATCCAACAGGTGGCCCTCTGTGTCCAGCGTCTCTCACGTCACATCATGCTTTCAAGGTTTCTCCAGGGTGGAGCAGGGCTCCGTGCTGTGCTCCTTTCTATGACTAAATAATAAGACTGATACTTTATTGCTGGATTACTTTTTAAATTGGAAAATCAATAAAAATTATTTGAATGGGTCTGTGGGGATCCCTCAGGATGGAGACTCTCGGGAGAGGTTGCCCGAGAGCAGAGGATGCACCTGTGTGTCTGCTGGTTAACTGTCACCCTCAGGGTTAAGTCACAGATCAGTCTGTCCCTGGTGTATGACAAACTCTCATGGAAGCTCTCGGAGAGGCCTTCCCCTGAATGTGTATTTGTATATGCACCCACCCACCCACTCACTCACTTACTCACCCACCCACCCACTCACTTACCCACTCACTAACTCACCCACTCACTCATTCACTCATTCATTCACTCACTCATTCACCCACTCACTAACTCACCCAGTCACTCATTCACCCACTCACTAACTCACCCACTAACTCACCCACTCACTCATTCAGTCACTCACTCACTAACTCACCCTCTCACTCACCCACTCACTTACCCACTCACTAACTAACCCATTCACTCATCCACTCACCCACTCACTCACGCACTCACTCACTCACCCACCCACTCACTCACTTATTCATTCACTCACCCACTCATTCACGCATTCACCCACTCACTCACCCACCCACTCACTCACTCACCCACCCACTCACTCACTTACTCACTCATTCACCCACTCACTCACCCACTCATTAACTCACCCACTAACTCACCCTCTCACCTACTCACCTATTCACTCACTCACCCACCCACTCACCCACTCACTCACTCACCCACTCACTAACTCACCCACCCACTCACTCACTCATTCACTCACCCACTCACTCATTCACTCACTAACTCACCCACTCACTCACCCACCCACCCACTCACTCACCCACCCATTCACCTACTCACTCATTTATTCACTCATGCATTCTCTCACTCACTCATATCATAGAACCATCCTCTGGGAGCCTGTGAACCCACCAAAGGTATAGAAAATCCCCAGTGTCTCCCATCTTCTGGCATTTCCCACCCTGCTGTCTGCACTCTGAGATCCTTTATCCTAAATTTTTTTTGTAGCTCCTTTGAGTTTGTCATTTGTTAAAAAGATTGTTCACTGAATTGCATACTGTTTATTTTGCTTGCTTGGGAGCTTTATAGAAGGCATGTTATGGCACACATCTGCAACCCAGCAACTCGGGAGGCTGAGGCCGGAGAATATCCCCAGTTCAAAGCCAGCCTAGGCAACATAATAAGACCCTGTCTCAAAATTAAAAAAATAAAAGGGGCTAGGCATGTAGCTCAGTGACTCAGTAGTGGAGTACCCCTGGGTTCAGTCCCCAGGACTGCATAAGTCAATAAACACACATAGAAGGCATATTATACTGTGTCATCTTCATCTTCTGGGACTTGTTATTTTTGTCCAATACTATGTTATTAAGAGTCACGCATGGCTGGGCTTGGTGGCACACGCCTACAATCCCAGTGGCTCAGGAGGCTGAGGTAGGGGGATCGCCATTTCAAAGCCAGCTTCAGCAGGAGCGAGGTGCTAAGCAACTCAGTGAGACTCTGTCTCTAAATAAAATACAAAAAAAGGGCTGGAGATGTGGCTCAGTGGTCAAGTGTCCCTGAGTTCAATCCCTGGTACCAAAAAATAAAGATTCATGTATGGGCCAGGTGTGGTGGCACAGGTCTCAGGCACAGGAGGCTGAGGCAGGAGGACTGCAGGTTCTAGGCAAGTTAGCAAAACTGTCTCAAAATAAAATAAGGGCTCAGTGTGTAGCTCAGGGGCAGAGCACTTACCTAGCATGTGCCAGGCCCACCAAAAAAATAAAAGATCCACATGTGGCTTTGCAAGGTGGTTTCCTTTGTCACTGCTGTAGAGTAGTTCACTGTCGGACTGTGTCATTATTTATTATCCATTCTCCAATCCATGGGCATTTAGATTTGTGCCACTGTTTTGCTATAGAATAATCAAAGAAGCATCTTATGTGCTACAGTGTCTTCCTTGTCTTTGAACGTTTGCTTAGGTAGATCATAGCGTGTCCACAGGTCTTTCTTGTGTTATATTATCCTTGTGAACACGTCTCCCACATAGGCTAAAATCAGTCACCATAGACTTTTTGTTTTGTTGTGTTGGAGATGGAACCTACCACTGAGCCATTTCCCAGCTGTCAACCTGACTTCTTAAAAAAATTTTTTTAGTTGTCAATGGACCTTTATTTTATTCATTTTTAGGTAGTGCTGAGGATTGAACTCAGTGCCTCACACATGCTAGGCAAGCGCTCCACCCTGAGCCCCAGCCCCAGCCCCTCAACCTGATTTTTAATGGCAGCCTGATGTCCTGCCATACAAAGGGACCTAACTTACTTAACCAATCCCCATTTGCTGAACACAGAGGTTGACTCCGCTTTTCTGTGGTATAAATACTGATGCTTTGAACATCCTTGCCTTCAAGCTGAACCCTGATAAGGGGCCCCTGGCTGCCCTGTTGTCCTCCCCACAGGTGAACCCAAGAACTCAGTGGCCCCATTGAGCATCACCAACGGCACAGCCTCTACCAGCACCTCAGAAGACGCCATCAAGAACATTCTGGAACAGGCTCGCCGTGAGATGCAGGCCCAGCAGCAGGCCCTGCTGGAAATGGAGGCAGGACCCCGGGGCCGCTCAGTGCCCCCTTCTCCCCCAGAGCGGCCCTCGCTGGCAGCCATGAGCCAGAATGGGGGCCCAGCCTACGTCAAGCAGGAGGACAGCACTGGAGGTGGCAGCGGGGGGACCAGCAGCAGTGCCACACAGACGTCCCTCACGGTCCTGTCCCCCGCAGCCTTTGTGCAGAGCATCATCCGGAAAGTCAAATCAGAGATTGGTGATGCCGGCTACTTCGATCACCACTGGGCCTCGGACCGCGGCCTACTCAGCCGCCCCTATGCCTCTGTCTCGCCCTCCCTGTCCTCCTCCTCCTCCAGCTACTCTGGCCAACCCAACGGGCGGGCCTGGCCCCGCGGAGACGAGGCGCCCACTGCCCCTGAGGACGAGGCAGCTGGGGGCGAGGATGAGTCCCCCAGGGTGGGCGAACTGAAGGCAGAAGGGGGAGCCCCTGAGGTGGGCAGTGGCGGGCGGCTGGCCTACTACCCAGCCTATGTGCCCCGCACCCTGAAGCCCACCGTGCCACCCCTGACCCCCGAGCAGTACGAGCTCTACATGTACCGCGAGGTGGACACTCTGGAGCTGACGCGCCAGGTCAAGGAAAAACTGGCCAAGAATGGGATCTGCCAGAGGATCTTTGGGGAGAAGGTGAAGGCCGCAGGGGTCGGGGAGGCCATGGGCCCCGGGGTGGCCGTGGGCCCTGGGGAGGGAGAGCCACTCAGGCCTCAGCTCCCAGGACGCAGCCTGTAAGGATTCCAATGGAGCAGACTCTCCCACCTCTACAACATTGCTCTCTCTCCAGGGTCCGGCTGTCCCTGGGCTTGTGGGAGGGAGCCACAGCGCTGCTATGGGCAGTGAAACGCTTCCTTCCCAGGCTGCGAGAATCCACCTACCCTCTTCCCCAGCCCTCTGCACCTCCCGTGGTCCAGCCAGTGAAGGGGTCTCAGTGTCCTGGTCGATGTGTCCTTGCAGTACCAGCAGGCTCAGAGGAGGGTGACGGGACCTAAATGGGAGACCCAAGGAGGCTTCCCAGCGGAGGGGGCACTCGAGGCCAGGTTGGAGTTTTCTCAGGAAAGTGGGGGCACAGCACAGGTGCCCAGCAGGCCCCTGGAGATGAAGAACAAATGAGAGCAGCCTGACACCCAGGGCCTCAGGGGGACAGCATGGAATGGCAGTGTCCGGGGGCCTGCTGACCTGCCCTGCCTGCCTTGCCCACCGCAGGTGTTGGGCCTATCGCAGGGCAGTGTGAGTGACATGCTGTCCCGGCCGAAGCCCTGGAGCAAGCTGACACAGAAGGGGCGGGAGCCCTTCATCCGCATGCAGCTGTGGCTCTCGGACCAACTCGGCCAGGCTGTGGGCCAGCAGCCCAGTGCCTCCCAAGGTGAGTGTAGGCAGGACCCTCTCGAGGGGTGCTGGTGGCCCCCCAGCTACAGGGCCTCCATACTTCCCTCTGCATCCCACCACAACTGCGCCCCTGGATATCGCGCGTGCTTCTGGCTGTCTCCCGATCCCCCTCAGCTTTCCCCCACCAGGGTGATGTTTCTTGGCCCACATCTGAGGCACAGAGCCCCTCATTTACACCTCTGGGGGTGCTGGGTGCTGGAACAAGTAGAGGAAATATTTCACTCACCGAGCCCCACCCACCTACTGGTCCAGAATCAGCTCTTTTCCTGGAAGACCCAGCACACAGACCCAGGGGTCTCGGCACAAGGTTTTGGCCCCTCGCATCCACTCCCTTGAGAGTGTGCAAGGGAGAGTCTGAGCCTGGCAGGTAAGCAAGCCAGGCTGAGAGTGGCCCCAAGTCAGCCCAGGAGTGGGGAGAAGCTCCCTCCTGCTAATAGCCGGTGGGCTGGTCTGGTCTGCTGGGGCCCGGTGAGGGGCCCACCCAGACCTGCGCTGGGATAAGGGCATGTGGCTACAGGATGGACAGCTGCCCTGCCCACTGAGACCAGGGCAAGGTAGAGACAATCCCAGGGCCTGGCTCAGCCTCAATCTCCTCACCTATAAGTGGGGATCAGTCAATAGGACAAAACCATAGCTTAAGTTCATATCAACAGGGATACAGACCAGAAACAGAATGTCAAGTGGCAAAAGCCCAAGTTCCAGGTGACTGTGTTTTATCAAGGGTTGCTGGTTGCCCCCCAGCTACAGGGCCTCTATACTTCCCTCTGCATCCTGTGCCCTGCAGCCACAGCCCCTGAGCACACACAGACAGCCCCCACACTGGGCAGGGCAGGCACCAGAAGCAGGCGGGGAGCAAAGCTTGGGCAGAACTACTGCTTTTTTAAACAAGAAGGGAGGGCAGGGGTGTGACTCAGTGGTAGAGAGCTTCCTTAGCATGTACAAGGTCCCAGGTTCCGCCCCAGCACCACACACACACAAAACTAGTGCTTCACATGTCCACGTGTGCTGTGGACATCTTTTCATTATGTATCACTGTGTGCGTGTGTGGTGCTAGAGGGAACCCAGGCCTTAGGCCTGCTAAGCAGGTGCTCCCCTGAGCCACAGCCCCAGCCCTGTGTTATCTACAAATGCTGCAGGGCTTCCCCAGTTTTATTTGGCTGCACTCTGGTGGCTGATCTTATAGATCACTGCCCACTTCCTTTTGTTGTGGTTTAACCCTTGGTTTGACATAGTTTCTAATTTACAGAAGAACCAGGCAGAACCGCCCTCTCCCTGTGTGCTCCACCACTGTCAGCCCCTAATCACACGCTGCGTTTGTACTTTCTCTTCATTTGAGGAATCCGTTGGCAACATTGAATCTCTTCACTGATACTTGAGCAAGTGTCATTGTCCCCAAGTTGCACAGAGAGTTGGTTCCAGGGATGCCAACATGCAGAGATGCCCAAGTCCCACATATAAAATGCTGAAGTGTTTGTATGCACCCATGCACAGCCTCTTCTGTGCTTTAGATCATCCCTGGGTGACTCGCAGTACCTGGCACAATGCAAACGCTGTGCAAATAGTTATGGAATTGTATTTTCTTTTAAAATTTTTTAGTAAATTAGTGACAAGCCACTTTATTTATTTGTGTGTCTGTCTGTCTGTCTGTGTGTCTGTGTGTCTGTGTGTGTGGTGCTGGGATTGAACCCAGGGCCTTATGCATGCAAGGTAAGCACTCTACCAACTGAGCTGTATCTCCAGCCCCTAGACACAATTTTTAAAAAAATAATTTTGAACAGTGGTTGGTTAATCCACAGATGCCAAACCTGAGGATATTAGAAGCCAACTGAATTTCCCAGAAATACAGAAATGAAACTTTCCACTGGGTATCAATGGCACATAATCCCCAGTGTCTGGGGAGGCTGAGGCAAGAGGATCACAAGTGACAGGCCAGTCTTGTCAACTTAGCAAGATCCTGTCTCAGAATTTTAAAAGGTCTGTGGATATAGCTCAGTAGTAAAGCACCCCCAGGGTTCAATCCCTGGTACTGAGAGGGAAAAAAATGAAACTTTATCATGATTTATGGTACCTCACCTACCACCTACAATCAAGTTTTATCACTTGTTCTAATAATATCATTTATATATGTGTGTGTCATATATAAATTATCAATTTATAACATTTATAAAAGTATAAATTATCAATTATACACACACACACACACACACACACATCATTTCCCCTTGCCAGCATCAGGTTCAGGTCACTAGTATTTAGTTGCCGTGTTCCAATCTGGACAGTTCCGCCTCTTCCTTTGGCAGTGTGACTTTGCTAAAAGCTGGAGGCCAGGCACCTTGCAACCACCTGGGTGGAGTGTCTCCTGGCCATTAGGTTGAGGCCCTGCCCGTGGTGGGAGCCTCCCAGCAGTGATGCTGTGTCCCTTGCAGTGTGCCGGGTGGGGGCATCGTGGCTGCTGCCTCTGGTGACTTGGTTTGGGGTCTTCCCAGAACTGCTACTGGGAGGCGGCTCTTCTCTCTTTGTACTTAATAAGCACTGTGAGGAGATGCTGGGAGACCTGGTGAGCCTCCTATAGAGGGCCCCTCAGGGACACAACTGGGCCGTAGCAGAACGGATTGTTGCCAAGCCCCAGCCTGCCCAGAATGTGTGTGACCATGCCAGATGGCAGTGACTACCTCTCTGTCTCTTTGTGGCCCACAGCCAGTCCTCCCGAGCTGCGGTCCTCACCTTCACCGCCCCCAAGCCCCCTGGAGCCTGAGAAGAGTTCCCAAGAGTCCTTGAGCCTGTCACTGGAGAGCAGCAAGGAGAACCAGCAGCCAGACGGCCGCTCTGGCTCCTCGCTGGGTGGGAAGATGCACTCTGGCAGCCAGGCCGCGGGAGGCATCCAGGAGATTGTGGCTATGTCCCCAGAGCTGGACACTTACTCCATCACCAAAAGAGTCAAGGAGGTCCTCACAGACAACAACCTAGGTATGGGCAGCCGGCACCAGGGTTGTTGCCTTCTGTCCTGGGTGGCCTCAAGGAAGAGTGCCCATGGTGAGAACCTAGTGCCTTGGGCCAGCTGGAGGTACCAGTCAGCCCAGGCATGCAGGACCCCACTCAAGGCATATTGACTGGCCTATGTCCCTGTAGCAGGTGAAGGAAGGTCTGAATCCCCTGGAATCTTCAGCCCACACTCCAAAAAACTTCCCTCTGGGGGTTCAAAGAACCAAGTTGCAGTGAAGCTCTAATACTGTCCTCATCCAGGACCCAAACTTGCACCCCGGGGGCATAAGACAGAGAAATCCGTTCTGGGCATCTTTCCTTTCCTGGCTTACATGCTCCGCTGAGCCTTAGATGCAAGTTATACGCCTTCTTGAGGAATGTCTGAGCCCCAAGTTTCTCACTACACTTCCTATTGTGAAAATGACTTACTCATTGCTTTAAAATGAGTTTAAAAAACAATGAATTTAAAAATGAGTTTAAAAAACAATGAGTTTTAAAAAATAAGTTAAAAATAATAAACATCTGGCATAGTGGCACACACATATAATCCCAGCCACTCGGAAGGCTGAGGCAGGAGGATCGCAAGTTCAAAGCCAGCCTCAGCACCTTTACGAGACCTTAAGCAACTTAGTGAGACTTTGTGTCTAAACAAAATATAAAAAGGGCTGGGGATGTGGCTCAGCAGTTAAGTGCCTGTGGGGTCAATCCTGGTACTTAAAAAAAAAAAAAAAAAAAAAAGGTAAATAACTCGGGGACGCAGGTGGAGTGCAGAGATAGATTGTGAGCTTACTTGCACAGGCCCTGGCTCAACCTCAGAACCTCAGACACAAGACAACCAGGGTGCGCCCTTCCACTGCAGGCAGGAGAGCCCAGGGGTAAATCCCAGGGTGGAATTGCTGGACCAGAGGGTGTGTACTTTGCAGAAAGGTCCCCCATGTCTCGGGCTCTCCTTCCTGAGAGAGTGGAGACAGTGCTGGGCTTGGCCTGTGTCTCCAGCCTGTTCCTGCCTCTCCTGGGAGCAGGTCTCTCTGCCCAGCCTCTGGTAACATACTGCCTCCTCCCCTGTCCCCAGGGCAGCGGCTGTTTGGGGAGAGCATCCTGGGCCTGACCCAGGGCTCTGTGTCTGACCTGTTGTCCCGGCCCAAACCCTGGCACAAGCTGAGCCTGAAGGGGAGGGAGCCCTTTGTCCGCATGCAGCTGTGGCTCAGTGACCCCCACAATGTGGAGAAGCTGAGGGACATGAAGAAGCTAGAGAAGAAAGGTAAGAGCTGGGCAGGGGACGGGTCCAGCATGGGGTCTGGCCTGTTTCCCTTTGGAACCTACCTGGCTGCCACCTAAATATGCCCAGGCTCTCGCTGCTGGGAAACCACATGAAATGGCAGTCCCGGAGGACGGTACAGTGTTCTAAGAAGTGGGTGGCAGCATCTGCATCTCCCGTGAAAACCCCCACCCCTTCTCCTGGTGTCCTCTCACCCACAGCTGCCCCAGAGTGCTTGCAGCCTCAGGCAGAGGTCCCCAAACACTCCCATCCTCTGCCTCTGCTGCAAGCTGTGCAGATGGAGCGCCCTTTGCCCTACCCAGACTCTATGATAAAGGACAGAACCGACCCAGCAGAAAAGAGGAGGAATAGACCCGAGTCCCACAGTCCCCTTAGAGAGCACTTCCCAGTGACCTGAAGACCTCCCACCGTAAAAGATCCCACCACTTCTCATAGCGCCAACCTGGGGCTGAGCCTCTAAAACATGGGCCTTTAGGGAGCATTCCAGACGCAAACTACAGCAGCCCCCCAACACCACCACCTTTTTTATTGGTGTTTTTACCATTTGGGGTCAAAATGTGGCCGGCAGTAAGGGGGTTCATTTAGACTCTGCTCTGAAACTCAGTGAGGCCGTAGAGGGTGCTGTTGGGAGGTTTCCTGAGTGCAAGGCATCCTGCTGAGCCCTAAATGCAGGTGACCTAACTTCAGAAGCCAGTGGCTTGGGTCTGGCACTCTCAGGCCAGCCTCTCAGCAGAGGGATTGGGAGGAGGTGGAAGTTCACAACAAGAAGAGTTCTGAGTGGGGCTGGCTGATCCCTGCTGTCCCTGGGAGGCTAATGGCGGTGTTGATGGACCCCTCAGCCTCCCTCCCTCCCCTGGCCCAGCCTACCTGAAACGCCGCTATGGCCTCATCAGTACTGGCTCGGACAGCGAGTCTCCAGCCACGCGCTCCGAGTGCCCCAGCCCCTGCCTGCAGCCCCAGGACCTGAGCCTCCTGCAGGTCAAGAAGCCCCGTGTGGTGCTGGCACCCGAGGAGAAGGAGGCACTAAGGAAGGCTTACCAGCTGGAGCCCTACCCCTCCCAGCAGACCATCGAGTTGCTGTCCCTCCAGCTCAACCTGAAGACCAACACCGTCATCAACTGGTTCCACAACTACAGGTGGGGGCTCTGGGCAGACCCAGGTGGGGTGGGCTCTCCCCATGCAGGGCCACTGTGGGCCCAGACATGCCTAGAATAGAGCCCAGCTCTGTCCCTTTAACCGTGGGACCCTGGGCAATCACTTGCCTTCCCTAAGCCTCAGTCTTCTGACCTATACAACAGGGACAGCATCCACCTCTTAGCTTCCTCAGAGACTGACAAACCTACATGTGTACATAGCATACCTGGGGCATAGTGGTAGGTACTGATGGCGTTGCTGTCGCTGCCATTATTACTCCACCCAGCTTGCTCTGCATCTGCCTCCAAGAAGGCACAGGGAACGGGACCTGGGGCACACACCCAGACACTCTCACAACCCACTGGACTCAGGCAGGAGCCCTGACAAGGCTCTGGGTCCCTCCCACTCCTGAGGCTGAGAGAATTCCCCTGGTCCCTCCTTGAGTCTGCCTGCTTGGGATCCTTGGGATGGAGTTTCCTCTTCTGTGGCCCCTGGTCTTGGGAGTCACTGACCTCTAGCAGACTGGACTTCTGGGAGCCAGTCCCAAGCTGGCTCCATGGAGACTGCAGGGGGTCTTCTTGAGCCCAAGCAGAGCCCCTAGGAGTGGGCTTGTGGCAGTATTACAGGGGCCCTAAGCAGGGAGCATCCTCAGTGCCCATGTGGTGCCAGAGAGCAGAGCCTACCCATTCATGTCACTGGTGGAGAGATCTCTTGCTCCCCTAGGAAGAAGGAGGAAGAGGAGCCTGGGGAGTGGGGATCTCAGGTGTTCAGTCCCAGCCTGGACTTTGGCATTGCATAGATCTGAGCCCAAGGCCTAACTTGGCTGTGTGGCCTTGACAAGTCACTTTACCTCTCTGAGTCTCATCCTTACTTTACAGACGAGGAACCTAATACCTACCCCACAACTCTTGATCATGATCAAATGAAATAACTTTGGGTATGAACATGTTAAGTATTGCTCATTATCTGACTCACACCAGAGCCTGCCAAACAGTGCATGACAAGGTCCTTACAGCCTTCTCCCCCTCCTTCCCTCCCTGAGTGATGTGGGGACATCTTCTCACCTCTGATTGCCATGAGACTGAGCATTCCATCGTTGCCCAGCATGACCATGCCCACAGTACTAACAAAGCTTGCACAGTGAGCCAGCATCTGGAGTCAGGTTGAAGCCATCCTGCTCTCGGGAGTTTATGATCATGAACTAGGTCACTTTACTATGACCCAATAAATGCTGTAGGATGAGGAGGAATAAAGGTCTTAGGGAAAGGGGATTCTTCCTGGGGAATACTTTAGAAAAGAGGAGGCATTCAAACTTCCTTATTTTGAAGGAAGTATAGGGGTCTGTAACAAGGAACAGAGGGGATTCTTCTCCTAAAAGAAATGACTCTCCAAGGTTATTGCCGCAGAAGAAGACACTATTTCATTTGATAAATGTTTGTTGAGCACCTACTCTGTACCAGGCACTGCAGAGAACTAGAAAATCCTTGCCCCTAGCATCTTCCAGGCCAGCAGGTACTCACGATCACATATCATACACTGCAGTGAATTCTGGGAAAGATGTACCACAGGATGTGTTGAGAAAATTACCAGGGAGTTCCTGCTTTAGATTTGGGAGTCCTCCTGGGCAGTGGGTAGGTCCAAAATACTGCTCATGCAGCTGAATCCAAGGTTCCTGGGTCCCTGGTCTAGCCCCAGGCTCACCACTCTCTCTGCCCCAGGTCCCGGATGCGCCGGGAGATGTTGGTGGAGGGAACCCAGGACGAGCCAGACCTCGACCCAAGTGGGGGTCCTGGTGTCCTACCACCAGGCCACTCCCAGCCGGACCCTGCCCTGCCAAGCCCTGACTCAGAAGCTGAGGACCAGAAGCCTACTGTGAAGGAACTGGAGCTTCAGGAGGGCTCTGAGGAGTGCATCATGCCCCTGACTGCCCCGGACAGGTCCCAAGTGAGGATCAAGCAGGAGCAGAGCGAGGAGGACACTGAGGAGGAAGTGGGCGGCCAGCCCCAGGACCCAGGGGAGCCAGACAAAGGCCAAGGACCCCCCAAAGAGGAGCATCTTGACCCTCTGAGTAATGATGGACTCCCAAGAGTGGCCCCAGAGCCCCTTCTTTCAGGCGGAAACACTTCAGACTGCACCTCACTACATCCCCCCGAGGAGAGTGAGGCTGGGGAGAGGCTTCACTCGGACCCTCTGAGTTTTAAGTCAGCCTCGGAGTCCTCACGCTGCAGCCTGGAGGTGTCACTGAACTTGCCCTCAGCTGCCTCCTCACCAGGCCTCATGATGTCTGTGTCACCTGTCCCCTCCTCCTCAGCCCCCATCTCCCCATCCCCACCTGGTGCCCCCCCTGCCAAAGTGCCGAGTGCCAGCCCCACTGCCGACACAGCTGGGGCCTTGCACCCCAACGCCAAGGTGAACCCCAATTTGCAGCGGCGGCATGAGAAGATGGCCAACTTGAACAGCATCATCTATCGGCTAGAGAGGGCTGCTAACCGGGAGGAGGCCCTGGAGTGGGAATTCTGAAGGCAGGGTGAGGGGCATACCCTGGGCCCCCTTCCTTTTCTCACTCGCTGTCCTAGATGGGGTTGGGTCGGGGGGAGGCAGACGACCACCCAAAAGTGGACAGCAGAGTTATGCCATTTACGTTTTTTGTTGTAATCCTGGTTCTCTGAAGTTGCAGGTGGGCAGGTGGAGCAAATGCCGTGGCCTCTTCCTTTTGGCATTTCCCACAGCAGGAAGCTTGGGTGACCTGCCCTTCTCCCCCACCCTGGTCCCTCTACAGGAGGCAGAAGCAAAACGGCACCACATTTTCACCTGAAAACTCCAAACTCTTTTAGAAAAATAAAGAAATATTTATAGACCTCTTTTAGATATTTTAATAAAGGATCCTTTGGAATTTATTCCCAGCCGATGCTGTTTTGATATTACAGAGAGTTATGAAATCAGGATGCTGTCACAACTGTTGCGAAGTATACATGGAAGTTGTGTCGTTTTTTTGCCACTAGATGAGATTAAAAGAAGACAATTGTTCAAAGCCATCAGTAAACACTATAAGACTGACCAAATTTAAATAACCTTTGAACCACGGTTTTCCCCACGCCTGTCTGTGAGACACAGCACGTTGCCATTGCCTGTCCAGAAGCCGTGCTGAAGGGAGAAAGTCCAAAAGACTCTAAACGAACACCTCGATGCCGTTGAGGATGTGTTCCATTCTGGTGGTCTGTTCTGCAACCTTGATAACACAGAGTGTCCCATGCTGTTGTAAATGTCATAGAGATGTGGGCCGTGGCCCAGCGTCCTAGACTAGAAGTGGCATGGTACAAAGCAAACTGTTATATTCCCTGGTTAGGAACCCATCATGCCCATCTGTAGAAAAGATGTGTTTCCAGATCCTTCAGAAAGCTGGGTGTCGGGGCAGGTGCTCTGAGATGGTGCTTCAGCCAGAGTGACCCCTATTCCCAGCCTGAATCATGGCCACACCCAGCAAGTTTCCCCACTGGGCATTCCAGAGAAGGCTGGCTGCATCCTCCCTCCTCGTGCGGTTATCCCACGTGCAGTGAAGCTCAGCAGCCAGTGCCAAAGCAGATTCACCCACTAGAGACCCCTGCAGACCTGATCATCACCTTCTCAAGCTGACCCCGGTGCTGCGTCTGGAAGGCTGAGTTCAGAACAGCATGTCCACATACCCCAGTCTCCAAGGCCACCCTTCTTTCCAGCGCATGACTACTGGGAGCCAAGACTCAGCCCCAATTCAAGGGAGCCTTTCCTGCACATTTCGTCGTGTGTCTAGGGAGAGAGCTCCCCATCAGAATGGAGCAGCCTCCAAGGTGGTGGTTAAGCTCTCCATTTTACTTCTTTACATTTTCCAAACTGTGGGAAGGCTAAATTGGGTGACTCCCCGGAATGGTAACAAAAAGGTGACTGTAACTGGTGCCAAGTCAGTGCCAAGGGGAGAGATGGCAGACACATGTGGTGAGTATTTTGAAACCACAGGCAAAACCCAGCGACCAGAAAGGGACAACTGAAGACCGTCTCAGAAATCCCAACTCTAGTGCACCCAGCCCAGGCTGCAGTCCCACACCAGTCAACGTCCACACACCCCCGGAGGAGGGCCTCGCCCTCCGCACACCCAGGCTATGCACTGAAGAGTTTTCCACTGTATACATTTTTATCCAGATGAAGGTATTTTTATATTTTGACAATAGGAAACAGAGACCAGTTTTCAGAGTACTCCAATCTGGGACAAATGAAACATCGCGTAGCCACCACCGCCCTGTTGCACTAGACACTGGGGAAACACACCACTTTTTACTCTCGGAACCAACGCAACGTTGAAATCCAGGACTCTGATCCTTAGAGAACTCACGTTGGCTTTAGTGTGACGGGATTTGATTAAGCACTTAGTCTTCTGAACACAGAAATCCTGTCGTACTCAAAGCTGGCAGACCCGTGAACAGCTCTGTCTGGTTCACGTCCTGCAACGGTAAAACAACACCCACAAAACCCCACAAAACTGTTTCTATGAGAGATTGATGAACTTTGTTTAAAATTTTAAAAAAAGAGGAACACATTCTGTAAACAAGTCGCTAAATACAGAATTGTATAATAATTCTGGGTGTCCCGCTTCTTTGTTCTGGAGCTGGGGGAGCAAACTGGGGGTCTGAACAGGTCCTCAGAGGTATTTTGCAAAACTCTATTTTTAAAAACTAGTTTTTGAGTTGGGTGCCAATATTAAAATCCAGGGGCATGTTACTTAGGAGACATGAATAGCAGCTCGTCCATCATCTTCCCATGTAGACAAGATGTGTTTCCAGATCCTTCAGAAAGCCGGGTGTCAGGCCAGCTCTCAGAGGGTGTTGCTTCAGCAGGGGTGACCCCATTTCCCAGCCTGAACCGTGGCCACACCCAGGAAGTTACCCCACAGGTGTAGAGCATCCTGAGGAGACAGGCAAGTCCAGCTTCTCTTGAAAACCCTGGTATCGGCCACACTAGGCTACATTCTAAGGTGACAACAGCCAGCTGAGGAGTGGCCCTCCCTAGACAGCGCAAGGCCCTTGACTTATCTCCACCTGGGCCCTGTGCTTTGGGCTCCAACTGCCCTGAAGAAAGAGGGAAGGATTTTTCCCAATTGTTTTGTGTGTTTTTGTGTGTGTGTGTGTGTGTGTGTGGTGCTGGGGATTGAACCTAGGGCCTGAAGCACTCTACCAACTGAGCTATGTCCCCAGCCCCGATTTTTCCCACTTGTGCAGCAGAATGGAAACTGGTTGCTTAGACTCTGGGGCCTGGTACAGGAATCAAGGTCGTATCCTGTCCCCGCATCTGTGGCTTCAGACCAGCCAGCTGGTAAGCAGTTCCCACTTCAAGGGAGTGTGGGGCGGTCAGTGCCCCAGCCTCCCAATAAGATGCCAAGAGGGACTAACTGGGGGTAAACAGCTCAGACTCTTCCCCGGTGTGTAACCAGGGCCTCAGGTTTCCTCACCTGTAAAATGGGCATCTCACAGCAACTGACTCAGGGTCATTCTGAGGAATGAGCCTTAGCACGTAAGATGTGTGCAGTGGGAGTCCAGCAGCTGACAGTGTCAGTGGGCAGGTTCCTTGTGTCCACGGACAGGCTGCAGAATGGGTTTTGTGTGTGACCAGTAATGTTGAGAGAGCCCTGAAGTGGCGCTAAACATGACTCACCCATGAGCCAAAGCCACATGGCATCCCCAGGCAAGCTGCCCCCCACCCCTGCCGCCTGAAAACCTTCCACTACCCCACTTCTTCCTCCTGTCCCCACAGTGGGAATTAAGTGACCAAGTTTCCCCACCCCATCTAGTAGAACTGTCACTCCCAAGCCCAGCAGGGCAGCCCTCGAGATGCCCTGACAACCCATCATGGGGCGTGGAGCTGGGAGAAGCAGGGGCTAAGGGCCGAGACCCATCAGAGCTCCCATGAAGGGATGACGTTTGGGGTGGGCCCAGGCCCTCTTCAGAGTTGCACCTCTCAAAACTGCGCATGCCCCAATCCCTCACTTCCCCAGCTGCAAAGGAGGTGATAGCAACGACACCGTCCCCACAAAGCAGTTGCAAAGGTTCAAAATGGTTGTAAAATCTGAACTCCCAAGGAGCTGTTTCTTTGAGTCCTGAGTTCTCAGCTCTTGAGAAACTGGAAAGTCAGGAAGAAGGCAGGGCATGCTGTCCTGAATCCCAGAGACTCGGGGAAGGCTGAGGCAGGAGGATCACAAGTTCCAGACTGCCTAGGCAACTTAGCCATCCCTATTTCAAAATAAAAATGGCTGAGAGCATGATTCAGGGGCAGAGGAGAGTAGAAAGCTGAGCTAAGGGTAGTGTGGCAACTGTTCACTCACCTGCTGAGTATTTATTGAGTGCCTGTTGTGTGCTCAGGGCTTTGATGGGGAAGTACAGGAACTGAGAACAGTAGTGAGGCCCAGGAGGAGGGAACACCAGCAGGAGATGGGACAGAGGCAAGAAGGGGTGAAGTCCTAAGGAGGCTGGAATACAGGGCAGAGGCATGGGAGGAAGAAACAAGGCACCCTGATGAAGAAGCACCGTGGGGCCTGGTGGGAAATACACCTTTCTCCCAAGGGCACTGGGGAGCCATGGAGGGAGTGAGGCCTGGCGTTCGGGTGGGCAGACTTGTACTTTCAGGAAATTAGGAGGTTCCACCTGCTGGGAGATGGCAGGCCAGAGGACAGCGGCAGGGTCCTTCCACACAGGCCTCCATGCTGCTTGCTTCCCCACCCCTGTCTGCCTTGTCTCCTGGTTAAGCCCCCCCCCAGCCCCCCTCCCCCGCATTTGGCAGCAGCTGCACATCCCAGGTGAGTGAACAAAGCCAGACCTAGCCTCAGGGCCCTGGCCGCTGGGCTAGGGGGTCACTTGAAAGCCTGGCTCCACAGTCAAGGTACAGTTTGCATTGCTATGGAAACTGGGCTGCCTGCCCCATGCTAAATCCACCCTCCAATGTAAGAGCACTGGGGCAGGGGCTCAGGCAGGGGACTGCCCAGAAAGGCAGCTGGGTGACCTTGGCCAAGGTGACTCCTTACTCCAGGTCCCCCTTGACTTTAATGGCCTGCGGCCTCGGGCCAGTGCCCTGAGGTGTAGCAATGAAAGCACTGGCTTTGAGCGGAGTCTGCCCTGGGTTTACCTCCACCATGGGGCACCCCAGGGCCCTTCAGTGAGCCTGGGTTTCCTCATCCGTACAATGGCATGGTCATAGCAGCATCTTCTCGTGTTACAGCTGTCCTTACTATACAACAAACAATGACACAACCTCATGGCTTAAAGCAAGAAACATTTGTGTTCCACAGCTTCTGTGGGCCAGGAATCTGGGGCTGGCCTGACTGGCTGGTTCTGGCTGGCGGACTCTCAGGTTTCACTTAAGCCATCAGCCAGGGCTGCAGTTACACAAGGCAGCATTGGGGCTGGCCACCTGCTTCCAAGATGGTGTACTCCCACGGCCACCAGGCAGGTGGGCCTCAGTCCCTTTCCAGATGGGCCTCTCCATGCGGCAGGTGACTTTTCAGAACACCAAGGTGGAAGCTACAGGGTACTCTGTGACCTAAATTTGGAAGTCCTATTATCCTGTCCCCAGCATCCTGTTAGCCCCACAGGCTGCCTAAGATTTGGTGTGGGAGGGGACAGTTCTAGACAGGACACCAAGAGGCAAGCATCACTGGGGCCATCCTGGAGGCTGTGGAAGATACTGGTCCCGGAGATCAGGAATGGGTCCTCGCTCCCCTGCTTTTGAAGATTAAACACCAAGAAACAATGAGGCAAGAGTAGGAGGCAAGTTTTACTTAAGAGAGGGATAGCACACCTGTGATCCCAGCAGCTCAAGAGGCCAAGGCAGGAGGATTACGAGTTCAAAGAGCCAGCCTCAGCAACTTAATGAGGCGCTAAGTAACTCAGTGAGGCCCTGGCTCTAAGTAAAATACAAAAAAGAGCTGGGGATGTGGCTCCGTGGTTGAGCATCCCCATTACCAAACAAAAGGGAGACAGAAGTAGAGGAGACTTCTCCAGAGAGAAGGGGGCCCAGAGCTGGGTGCCTGTAGGAAGGGTGTGTCTTGCTCTTTTTTCTTCTCCATGTGTGTACCCGAGGGCAGGAAAGAGCAGCACAGGGTAATGGCAGTGTTGGGATGTGTGATCCTGGAGGTTAGCTGTTAGCAACCAGCGTTACCCAGCCCTCAGTGCCCCAGCTGGCTCAAATGCAGTCTAAAGGTGGAGCCACTGATCGGGCATCAGTCAGAGGAAGCAAGACCAGGGCACTGGGTTGCTTTGGATCTCTAGGTGTGCTGCCTGTGAAGGACACTGGCAAAACGAGAGAATAAGGAGTCGAGAGTAAATATTCCTTGAGTGTCGCAGGCAGGAGCCACTGGGTTGAAAGAAACCGCACATAGTTGACGGCGGGTACCCCAGGCAGGGGCCTGCGTGGAGTCCACTTTGATCTGTCCAGTTCTCTAACAGGTCTGGTTGTCTTCTCTGACATCAGGACTTCCTGGTCCATCAGGTCTTCAGTCAAGCGCCCTCAGGTACCTTATTTTCTGTTCCCCAACTCAAAACTCTCAGGACCCTGATTGGCTCAGCCTGTGTCTTGGGACCAATGCTTGCCCAAGGACCTGTAACCAGGAGGGAAGGAAGAAGTGGGGGGGCATGACTGGCCTCTCTATGACCCCTACCCTGAGGAGCTGTGGTCTGGAGGCTTGTTGCCCTGCCCCAGGACTACTCTACCCCGCAGCTAGCAGACAGCTGTCCCTGGACCATGAAGAGAGGGCAACCACATTGGCCCGACAACCAATTACTTTGAGAACTGGCCTGACGAGACTAGCATCCATACCCCACATGCAGGTAAACCCGACAGGGGCAGCCCAACTGCCTGGCAGGATCGGGCAACCCCTTTGGAAGCTCGGAAAAAGAAACACTTCCTGGGCCATGGTTTTATGTATTTATTGTGGTACTGGAGATTGAACCCACTGAGCTGCATCCTTGCCCTCTTTATTTTGAGGCAGTGTCTTGCTAAGTTGCCCCAGCAGGCCTGCGGCTTACCACTCTCCTGCCTCAGTCTCCTGAGTCACTGGAATCTAGTCTGAGTCACTGCACCTGGCTCCCCACTTACTTCTTCAGAATGAACGGTAGTCCACTATTCATCTAGACCACATGGTCTACCCATTCATCTGTGGGTGGACACCGGGGACGCTTCCGCTTTGTGGCCATGGTGAATAGGCTGCTATGAACACTCTCTAAGCCCCTGCTCTCAATTCTTATGGCATCCACCCAGAAGTGGAATTGCTGGTGACTATTTTTAACAGTTTGAGGAACCACCAGGCTTTTCCACAGAAGCTGCTCCATTTCACATCCCCACAGACACTGCGCGAGGGTTCCCACTTCTCCACGCCCTGCCCACACCCGCTGTCTCTCTTCCTAGCAGTCATCCTGAGGGGTGCAAGGTGGGTTCCCGTGGTCCTGGTCTGCACATTCCTGTTGATTAGCGACGCGGGGCATCTTTTCAGGTGTTCACTGGCCATTTGTGCACCTTCTTTGGAGAAATGTCTAATCAAGCCCTTTGCCCATTGTTTTATCAGGTAGTTTTGTTGTGACTGTCAATGCTGTTGAGTTCTGGGGTTTCTACATATTCTGCATGTCACTCCTTAGCCAGATTGCAAAATGATTTGCACATAGTTTCTTATGGCCCATCTTTTAAAAAGTCTTCATCAGAAAAATGCAAAAAAACCCCAAAACCCTCGGCTGGACTTAGTGTGTTATTTTACCACCATGGAGGGTTTCATTCCATTTGGGATGCTGAGATGGAGCTGTTGGGACAGGCAGCAGGCACACACTCACCAAGTATGTGTTAGGTAAGGGGAGCGGGTAGGGTAGGGCCAAGGGAGTGGGCAGTTGGCATCTGATCTAGCCACAGAGCAGGGACAAAGCCCTGCTTAGAATCTTACGAGGTGCAGAGCCACATAGGGAGGAGACCTCTCTTTTGGGTCCGCTCTTTTGGGAGAGCAGAGATGGAAGCCTTCCAGGGAAAGGATGAGAAGCAACGGCCCCCCTCACTGTTGAGAGAGCCCCACTTGAGCACTGACCTTGCCAAGCCAAGAGCACTCTACAGCTGGTTACCCAGAACTGCCCACCTCAGAAGTCTCTGGCTTATCTATTAGGAAGCTCAGGCAACAGACAACAACAACAAAAAATCCCACTCATGGCTCTACACAAGAACATTTATTACCTCAAATAACAAGATGTCTAGAGGAAGGGCAGGTTCCTGGGTCTACTGATGCAGCTGTTCAAGGCCATTTTCAATCTCACATGGGCATTTTCTTTAGAGTGGCCTACTTTGTGACGGCAAGGTGACTGCCACAGCCCCAGACGTCACCAACATCAACTCCCCACCAAAGGGCAACTCTCTATATTCTCTTTTAAGAAGACCCTTCCGCTCACATGGCCTTTGGCAGCTAAGGTTTAGCCAATCCCTGCAGGTCCAACAGCAGCAGCGTAACCAGCCATTCAGGGTGGATGGATGTTGGGCAGCCTGCCCTGTCCTCTTGCCTGCATGCTTCCTTTGAGGGTCTCACCCTCACCCCAGTGGCTTCTCAGAATATTCCTTCTGCCATGTACAGTGTCCCCCTTAGACTTGTGCCCTGAACATCTCCCCCGTCCAGGGGAAGCCTGGTCCCTTAGCAGGTGACGCACTTTTTGGCACTGACGGGCTCTGCTCCCCTGACACCCTCTGCTCCCCTGACACCCTCTGCTCCCCTGACACCCTCAGGCAGCTTGGTGGCAAGGTTCTGGCAGGTGAGGGCACTTCTGCAACCTCCCCCTTGCAGTTGGCTCTTTCCTGCTATTTCCCCCATTCTGTGCCCATCCCCTGCGGTGGGAACTGTGGTCACAAATGCCACAGGCAGTGCCCTGACTCAGTCTGTGTGGGGAGCCACTTCCCCAGCCCCACTTGGCTGAGGTCCCTCCAGCAATGGGACTAATGACTCAGCATGTGCTGGAATGTTCCGTGGCACGATCTCCTGACCTTAGTATTTTTAATTTCTTGAACACGAGGACTGTAAGTTGCTCATCCTAAGCCACATTTTCCTGAGTGTGCATTTTTCCAGGCTGTCGAGGCAGACCTGTGACCCTAGTGCTGAGTTCAAGTAGGGCAGACCTAGGGCCCCCTGCATCATGCTAGTTCTTGTCTGTGAAACCCCATTAGCCCCCAAAGACAAGCAGCCTGAGAGGCAGCACCACCTCCGGGCACACACAGCAGACATTACTAATCCATCACAGGCCTTTCCCTCTGAGCTTGGATGGGTGCAAAACTGCTCTTTACTCCAGGGCCCCTGGCAGCCACCAAGAAGTGACGAATGACAAGACCCAGGTTATGACTTCCATTTACCATCCCTGACAGTGTCCCTCCCAACCCTCAGGCCCTGGGCCCACAGTTGACTTTCAAATCCTCTTCCTTCCCCCTGCTGTCTCTCCCTTCTGCAAAGGAACTTTGTGTTCCATTTTCCCTCCTAGTCCTCCTGAAGTCACTGCCTACTACAGAATCCCAGCTGTGTGGCCTTGGGGAATATTGTAACCTCTCTGAGCCTCAGTTTCCTCATCTATCAAATGGGCCAGCATTTAATAGCTTCCCTGAGAGGTTGTGAGAATATGTCTGGCATCAGCCACAAGGAGCCACACACTGGTCACCTCCCTTATAGGCTCTGCCAGGCAAATCTGTTGGGGAAAAAAGGACACAATCAGCCAATCCTCGACAGACTTCTTTATTTGAGCCCTTATATCTCCCTCCCAGGCTCACATTTCTCCCCAAACTCAACCCTGGAGGCAGCTGGACTGCATGGTGTGCTTTGGGAGGAGAGGAGCATCCCTTGCCCCCAGGAGACTGGGGTCACTGTACCTTTAGAATTTGTAAACTTGCACCCACCAGCTGGGCCTGGCCAGGTCTTCCTGAGCCCCAGAGCCTGTGGACAGGAGCCACCATCACCCATACTGCTCAGTACTCGGAGAGGAATGAGGGACCGTACCAAGACTCCAGAGGCACGTGGCCAGGGGACAGCAGGGCTTGCCAGAGAAGGCAAAGGACAGATGAGATCCCCTGTCCATCACCTCGGCATCTCAGAGCCACCTGTGCCTCTGCAGCTGAGGCCACCCCTCCCTGGGAACTGTGCCACCCAAGCTGAAGTGGCTTTCTTCCTGCCACCCAACAGGAACAAAAGTAGTGCAAACACCAAGATCTAATGCCAGAAAAAAAAAAAAAAAAAAGAACATCCTAAATATTTAAAAATAAAATTCACAGCCCCGGACAAGCCCCAGCCCACTGAGCCAGCAGGGAGCTGGGGAGGCCTTGATTGCAGACCCTCCCAATATTTCCCCAGCCCCAGGCTCTCCAAAGACAGAAGAGGAAGGTGTAGGGGCTGAGTCTGTAGGTCACCAAGGAGCAGCCTTCGGGGAATAAAGGTGGAGGTGAGGTGTCCTCAGGGCTCCCTGGTGCAGGGAGCTGAGGACTGTAAACATGACCCAGGTGGAGCCAGGGGTGTCCCGGCCCCAGGGTTCTTCCTGGATGAAGAATGGGCACTGTGGTGAGTGAGAAGGAGAGCCAGTCAGCAGCTGGCCTCCAAGCACAGGAGTCCTGGGAAATCGAGGATACAGGGGCTGGAGGCCAAGCACAGCTCTGCAGCTGCTGTTGCCCACGGGGTCAGTACCTGGCCCTTGCCGGTGTGAGTCAGCAGTGAAGTGCCCCCCCCCCCAAGGAACCTACTGGAAAGAGCTGCCCAGCCCAGGGCTAGAGGTCAGGCAGCCAGCAGAGAGGTCCCATCCAGGCCTGGGGAAAGAGCTGGCTGGGGAGGTGACTGAGGAACGCAGTCAAAGACAGCATGAGGGGGCCCGAGGCTGCTGCCCGCAAGGAGCATGGCCTCCAGGAGCCCTGGGACCAGATGAGCTCACCCTAAGGTCTCACACTAAAACCCGCACCTGCCGCTTCTGGAGGCGGCGGATGGCCGGGGCAGGGCAGCTTCTCTGGCAGGTGCTACAGCAAAAGGTCCAGCCAGGAGCGGCGCTGCGCCAGAGCCCTCCCTCCGCCGGGGAAGGCGCCCTGGGGACAGAGCCACGTGTCCGGCCAAGCCGGGAGGGCAGTTGCCTGCAAGAGCCAACCCCTCAGACCCCTAGGGCAGCCCCAGGACCTGGCTCCTCTTAGCGACAGGACGGGCGGTGGGGCACAGTCTTAAGGTCCCCGGGACAGGCCCGGCGTCTCTAGCTCAGCTGGGACTTGGGTCCGTGACCTCAGGGCCGGGTCCTGCTGCTGAGCCATTGGTTGCGCAGCGCCCTCACCTCCTGCCCGTACCACTCGTGCAGCCGGATGAAGGGGGCCGAGTCCAGGGGACCGTGCGGCGCCGAGGCCCTGCGGCGCGGAGGCAGCGGGGGCCGCTCCGGGCCCGGCCGCGCGGCGGGGGCGGCGGGGGTCTCGGCGCTCCACACGGCGCAGGCGCAGCCGTTCTCCCGCGACGGGAGCGCGCTGGGCCTCCGGGGCGGGGCCGCGCCGCCCGCCGCGCGCATGGCCGCTAGCTGCTGCTCCAGCTCGCGCACCACGAGTCGCAGGTAGTCGAAGCTGGCCCGCGACAGCGCCTTCACCCAGCCCTCCATGGCTGCCTGGCTCTCGGCCGCCAGCACGTAGGTGCGCGCCCGCGCGCCCGCGAAGCGCACGGCGAAGGCGAACTCCTCAGCGGCCTCCACCAGCTCCACCGTGCAGCCCTCCAGGATGATGACGCCCACCGGCTCGCGGCTGCCCGGCTCCTCGAAGTAGAAGAGCATGTTGCCGCGCAGCACGAACCAGCGGCGGTGGTAGGCCGCGTGGCGCCCGCCCTTCTTGTACAGGAAGCCCGCGTTGTCCACCGGCGCGTCGCACGTGGCGTAGAAGGCCAGGCTGCGCTCGTTCAGCTTCATGGTGGCCGGCCAGGCCTGGGGGCAGCGCGGGCTGTCCCGCACCGGGACGGCCGGTTAATCGCCGTCCCAGCGCCTCACGGCCCCTCTCTCCGCACCAACCCCGGCCATGCCACAGGTGAGGAAACTGAGGCTCAGAGTGGACGCGGCCGCCTGAGCTTGCACACTCCTGGAAGCAGGCGGGACTCTGCCTGGGTCTCACAGCCCCTCCTGGCCTCCTGTCGCTCTGCGTCCCCAAATGTCCTACGTGTGCCATTTAACATATTCACTTAATCACACAGCAAACCTTGGGTATTGGGGACTGGCCGTAATCCCATTTGACAGATGAGGAAAGAGGCACAGAATTTAGTCACTCGCCCAAAGTCACAAGGCAAACTGGGCAGAGCTGAAAGTCAAACCCACGTTTCATTTTAGGCCAGGCTGTTTCCACCACCCTGGACAGTGTTGCAGGGACTTACTTTGTCCATCAAATATTAAGCACCTTTGTGCACCAGGGCCACAACAATAAACAAGGTTGACAGGGTCCCTGCCCTTGTGGTACCAACATGCTGGTGGAAGGAGATGAATAATTAACCAACAGATCAAAGGTTAGCACTGCAGCCGGGCGCCTGTAATCCCAGGGCTTGGGAGGCTGAGGCAGGAGGCTCCAGAGTTCAAAGCCCAGGCAACTCAGTGAGACCCTGTCTCAAAATAAAATATAAAAGGGCCAGGGATGTGGCTCAGTGGTTAAACACCCCTGGTTCCAATCCCTCATACCAAAAAAAAACAAAAAAACAAAAGAATTAAGACTGTAAATATCACAGTCTTAACACGATATGGAAAAAATAATAAGCAAGGCACAGTGCTGCAGACCTATAATCCCAGCAACAAGAGGCTGAAGCAAGAGGATGGCAAGTCCAAGGCCAGTCTTGGCAATTTAGCAAGACCCTGTCTCAAAAATAAATAAATAAAATGGGTTCAGTTGTAAAACATCCCAAGGTTCAATCACTAGTACCAAAAAAAAAAAAAAAAGACTGGGAAGGGGTTCAGGAGTGTTGGAAACAAGAATAGGGTGCTCAAAGGAAGCCATCCTAAGAAGATGACATGTGAGCAGAGGTAAGGAGGTGAGGAGAGAGCCAGAGCTTTGGAGGAAGGGCATGCCAGGCAGCAGGAACAGCAAATGCAAGGGCCCCTGTGGTGGTAACCTGCTGATGTGCTTGCAGGACAGCTAAAGACTGACTGGGCAGCAGGCAGAAGGGGGAGAGAAGGAAGATGCAGGCAGAAGGGGGAGAGAAGGAAGATGCAATCAGAAGTAGTTGTTGGGAAACAGAATAGATGAAGATGTGGGCCCAGGGCCTAACCCAGACTTATAGGGAGGAAGGGGCAGAAAGCACTGTGTACTATTCAGCAAAAAGGAATTTAGCCAGGTGCTGTAATCCCAGCAGCTCTGGAGGCCGAGGCTGGAGGATCACGAGTTCAAAACCAGTCTCAGCAACGGTGAGGCACTAAGCAACTCAGCGAGACCCTGTCTCTAAATAAAATACAAAATAGGGCTGGGGATGTGGCTCAGTAGTTGAGCACCTCTGGGCTCAATCCCCGGTAGCAAAAAAGAAGAGGAATCTAACTGGCTGTACTTGGCCACAGTGTTTCCATCCATCTTCTCTCAAATACATGATTGGGTAACACTGGCCAGGTAGGACTTACTGGGAGGTGGCACGTGGGTTCCCAGTGTGGCCATGCCTTCCCCTGGCTGTGTGCACCCCGTGCTCCCTCTTCACAGCCTCACCCTGCGTAGGAGGGTAGGTATGTAGGTATGTAATGTCTCTGGGGTGTAGTAGGTCCTCGATTAATGTTCCTGCCTGGGTGGTGCCTTTCTTGAGTCCTAGAGGAATGAGGTCTGGGTGGTGGCTCTCCTCAGAGCACCACTGTAGGGCCACCTGACCCAGGGCGGAGGGGGCAGTTGCTCCAACCAAGTCCTCATTTTCCTGCTGCCTCATGCCACCCACCTGGGCAGGAGGCTCTATCACCTTGTCCTGACCCATGGCAGGGCTGCAGCCCCTGTTCAGTCGCCATTCTCCTTCCTTGAGCTGTGTAACTTCAAACCTGAGCTGTCCCTCTCCAAGCCTCAGTTTCAATCCCTGCAAAATGGGGCCCACTCATCCGCACACCTCCCCAAAACAACTCCCAAGTAGACCCTGGTCCCATATCTCACAGGAACCTCCTCACACACAATTGCCCATTTCCCTCCTACCTCTTAGGCCGCTGCTTGCCGCCCCGCCCTCTGGTCAGCTAGTCACAGGTCACTCGGTTCACACGTCAGCTCTGCAGTATCCAGGCTGGGTGACCTCAAGCAAGCTGTTAGCCTCCTTGGGCCTTTGTTTCTGCATCTGTAAAAGGGGATCATAGCAGCACCTAAGTCAGAGTAACTGTGATGAGGAAGACAGTGACCATGTGGAATGCCCCTAGCACAGTTGGGCACTCTGCAGTGACAGCATTTGACATTCTCCTGGGCCTCCCCAAATGCTCCCTCTCATATGTCCAATCTGAGTAAACAGCTCTTAATGTCCCTCTCACCACCACATCTGATCACTAAGGCCAGCTAAACCCTTCAACATATTTCAAATTAGTGGCCTAAAATGTTTACCCAGCCCCCCATTTTAGGCCCCCATTTGTCCCAGCTGGGATGGCTACAGTAATCTCTTCACTAGTCTCCCTGCCTCCTTCCTTGCCTCCTCCCTATCCATGGATCTCGGGGTAGGATCCAAATCTCCTCCCCAGACCCCTATTCTGGGCCCACTGAAATCAACTCCCTATGGAGGGATCCTATTGAAATGAAGTCTTGGTTGGTGCAATGGTGCACGCCTGTAATCTCAGTGGTTTGGGAGACTGAGGCAGGAGGACCACAAATTTGAGGCTAGCCTCAGCAACTTAGCAAGGCTCTAGACAACTTAGTGAGACCCTGTCTCAAAATTATAAAAAGTGCTGGGGATGTGGCTCAGTGGTAAAGCAGCCCGGGTTCAATCCTCAGCACCCAAAACAAGCAAATAAATAAACAAAACAAAGTCATATCCCTTCCCTCCTCTGCTCTTGGCTCTCTCATGGCTCTGTACTTCTCTCATAAAATTTAACCCTCCCACTGGGTGCAGTGGTGTGCATGGATAATCCCAGTGATTTAGGAGGCTGAAGCAGGAGGGTCTCGAGTTCAAAGCCAGCTTGGGCAACTTAGAAAAAATAAAAAGGGCTGGGAGTATGAGAGTGTATCCCAGTGGTAAAGTGCCCCGGGGTTCCATCCCCAGTGACACACATACATACATACACACACACACACACACACACACACGACTCAGTCCTCCCCGTGACTTCCAAGTTCCCTTTCCTATCTCTTTCCCCTTTGCTCCCTCAGCTCCAGCCACCCCAGCCTCCTTTCTATTCCTCAAATGCACCAGGCACATTCCCACCTCACATCAACTCCACAGCCTCAGCTCCACTACCCCTGAGGATGCAGTCCCTGGCCACCCCATGCACGCAGACTGCTAATCACCCTCCTGTATGTCAACCTGAAATTACCTGGGTCATTTTTGCCTGCTCCAGGAGGACAGGGATTTTTTTGTCCGAATTCCAGTCCCTGACAGGTAGTTGATGCTCAGGTACCTACAGAATGAATGAAGCATTCTTAAACCTCTCCCTGCAAGCAATCTGCGCCCCCCCCCCCCCGAACATGCATGGATATGGAAACTGAGACACAGGATGAGGAGCTGTCCCAAAGGGCTCCCAGCAAATAGCACAAATAGGGGACTGATTGCCATGGCCCCTGCCTCTAGCAGCCTAGCAAGAAAGGGAAGGGCCGGAAGCTGGAGGGAGCGCCTGGTCCCCAGCCTGGATTATTTCCCACACTGCTTTCCAACAAGTTCAGAGTCCGGCTCTGTGCACCTTTGCTGATTCCATAGCCTGTGGCCAGACAGGAAGCCAGAGGAGGCCAAGTTCCTGCCTCTGCCAGCCCAGGCTGGAGGAACTTGAATGACTTCACCTTTCTGAGCCTCAGTTTCCTCACTTGTTAGGACTGCAGAAAGGTTCAGTGAACTGATATAAGGGGAAAACAGATGATAAACTCTGGAAGAGAAATTCAAAAATATTATCTACTGTGAGTTGAGGTTTTCACAACCTCTTCTACAAAATGAAACATAAACATTCATCCCACTGGTAAAGGCTAAATCAAAGAATTCTAACGAGTTATTTTGCAAAATGTTTGATAGGTATTGCTTATTCAGGGAAGAAGCTGTCAAAAGGACAAATAATTAGCCTCAGGTCTCCAAGGGGACAGCTGGCACCAGAACCAGGCCTCTGGGGAAACAGAGGCATGGATGGCATGTTGGCACTCATTTAAGGAAAGAAGCCCAAACCACAAGTCCTGGGGTTGAGTCCAGATGCCCTGAATGTTCCCCAGCAGTGGGCGTAGGGGAGAGGGTGTGGCAGGCACAGGCTGAAAAACATGTGCAGAGAGCCCCTGTCCTGCGCTGCTCCAGTTGGGGCTACAAGGTCACCAGAACCTGCAACCCCAGTTGACACAGACCCTTGCCCTTGCAGGGACTGGCAATCCAGGTGTGGCCCCGCTCCTAGTTGCCCTCTGTCCCTTTGTGTGTTGTGTGCGGGAGCTTCTGAGTTCCTTAAAGGACAGCCAGAGCCCCAGATGGAGAGGTCAACCGCAAGAGGGACGCCAACTGGAGGGCTGTCCGCTGAGCTCTCCCCAGCGGCCCACGTCCTTTATGGGGATGGGGTCATCAGCTCAGTTCGCCGGGCAGCCAGGGAATTATCACCGGAGCGGAATCTCAAGTGGCAAGATCCGCAGCAGGGCACCCGAGGCCCACCGCGGCTAGCCACGGCCCGGCGTCCCCTCGCTGGTCTCCAGCATGGGTCCCCGCCAGGCCGGCCTTACCTCGCTGCGCAGGCCTAGGGCGGTGGCGGGACGGGAGGAGCGGGGCCAGGAGGCGGCCGGCCATGGCCCAGAACCCGCTTCGTGGCAGCGGCGCTTTGTCTCCTGCGCGGTGCGGCCGGCGCAGCCGCTGGGAGAGTGTCACTCGGACGCAAGAGGGCGGGGCGGCCGGCCGGTCGGAGACCCGCGGGCGCGCCCCTTTAACCTCCCCCGCCCCGCCCGCGCAGGGCCCGCCCCCGCGTCCCTCCCGCCCCGCGATTGGTCAGCCCTGGCCCGGCACGCCCCCGGATTCGCCACGCCCCTACGAGCACGTTCCTGAAACCACTCTTAAAGGGAACGCGACTGGTTCAGGAGTCCCCAGGGTCCTCAGGTCCCAAAAACCTGAGGATTTGAACCTGGAAAACTCAGTGCAGCTCCAAAGGTAAGGACAGGTCGCAGATTCGCCTGGGAAAAAAAATAATAATAACATTGGGGTCCGGGGGAGGAGGCATTCGCTGAAGTCTAAGACTTGGAGTCTGAGCTTCCCACTGGCAAGGGTTGCTAGATGGATCGAATTTAACTCCAAGCTGAAATGGAAAAATAATTCCCGAAAATTTGTGGTTTATTAGAAAACAACGGAATACAAGTCATTTCAAGTATCCTGGATAGGATAGTCTATTCAGGACTATCCTAATATATAGGATGCCTGGCAATACAACCCCTTCCCTTAAGTGAAGAAAATTCTAGAAGTGGACAGAGTTCAAGTCTCATTTAGCCACAGAATCGTGGAGTGACCTTAGAGAAATCACTTCACTTCTCTAGGTTTCCATTTCTACATCTGTTAAACAAAGATAAACATGGTATGTAAAGTGTATGCCACAAGAACCAGCAATAAGTAGGAATTGCTGGGGAGAACTGCAAGTTCAAGCCAGCCTTGGCAAGTTCAAGGAAGGCAATGGGGTAGAAAGACCAAGAGTGCGACTTGTAGACAAACGGTCAAGGAAGGCTTGAAGAAGAGAGAGGAAAGAGGAGGGAGCCCTGTAGTATTGTAGGAAGAGTGTCCCAGGCAGGGGGAACAGGGAGTGCAAAGGCTGAGATGGGACCACCCTGGGCATATTTGAAGTATGATGAGACCACAGGATGGAGCCCCTGAGCAAGTAAAGGAAATGAGGTCAAATATGATTGCAAAGCCAGATTGTATAGGGCCTGTGGATCATGGGAAAGATATTTTGCTTTTACTTTGAGAAGAACCGGGAGCCATGCGAAAGTTTTGAGCAGAGGAGGAATGTGATCTGTCTGAAGTTTAGCACAACCCCTGGCTGCTGTGGGGAGGAGGGGCTGTGGGGAACAAGAGAAGGGCCAGGATCCAGGAAAGAAGCTACTGTAGTGATCCTAACAAATCATGATGGTGGCTTAGAACAAAGTGGGGCAGTGAGATTCAGAGAAAGGCTGAAATTCTGGGTGTATTTTTAAATATATGCAAGATCAGCTGATGGCTTGGATTTGGGGAGTGAGAGAGACAAACCAAAAAGGAATCAAGGATGACTCCAGGGCTGGGAACATGGCTCGTTGGTGCCTAGCATGCATGAGGCCCTGGGTTCCATCCCCAGCCCCTAACACTTAAGAATGGCTCCATACTTTGGGTCTCAATAATAGGAAAAATGGAGAAGTCTTGAAGGGAAAAATCTAGGTTAGTTCTTTTTTTTTTTTTTTTTTTTTAATTACATTGAGCCCAAACAACTAGATGTCATGTAGAAAAATAAACCTTGGTCTTTACCTCACACCATACAACAAAAATCAACTCCAAATGGACTAGCAATACAAAAGCCAAACTGTAAAACTTCTAGGTAGGGGGCTGGCAGTGGAGCTGAGCCGCGGAGCATGGTCTTAGCCCTGGGTTTCATCCCCAGCATGTGGAGTCCCAACCTTCCTTCCTATAGGAAGGTGGAATACCCCCCAGCCCTCAATATGGACTTGCTCCCACACTTCCACACCCTCTCCTCTGCCCGAAGCCCTCACCTCCCCCCATATGCAGTTAGCACACGTGTCCCATCTTGTGTGTGCCCAACACACTCAGGCCTGACTTGGCTCAACCCATGGTTGACATCTCAAAGAAAAGGTCCTGCAGCCTCTGACCCCTGGGCACAAGGAACGGAGCCTGGAGTTGATCAGGGACTCTTGGCTCTGTGATTCTGGGAAGTCACCCAGTTGCTCTGGGCTTTGCTCTGCTCAGGAGAGACAGGTCCTCTGTGTTGTGCCCGTTAGGGAGACACACACACAGAGTTTCGCAGGAGGCATATGTACCCTTTTTCCTGAACACTCAGAGTAGTCCATGGCTCTGGCCCTGATAATTGGTTCAGGTGTGGACATGTGACCCAGGCCCAGCCAATGAGGTTCTGACCTGAGACTTTGTGAAATGGGAGGAGTCAAGCTTGCCTGCGTTGGAGCAGGGCCAGCCACAGGTGTGGAGAGGGACAGCCCCTGCTGCCATCAGTGGAGCCCCTGGGTACAACTGTGTATGACATGGACAGAATTCTCTGGACAAAAAAAAAAAAAAAAAAGCAAGGGCTTTCCTTGCCTTTGGAGTTTCCCCAAATCTTGACTCTCACGAGGAAAGGACAATAACAGTCTGGGTCTTGACGGGGGTATTGCCCCCACATCTGTGAGTGCAGCTCTCACAGCCTCTGGTGCAAACCCAGGGTTGGCGGTGAAGGAAGTAGGAATCACAAAGAGCTCAGCATCTTTCTGGGAAGACCTGGGGGCTGGGGGGGGGTGCAGTTCACCTAAAAATTTACCATTTGCCAGGCACCGTAGTGCATACCTGTAATCCCAGATACTTGGAGGCTGAGGCAGGAGGATCACAAGTTTGAGGCAGCCTCAGAAATTTAGCAAGACCCTGTTTCAGAACCCCCCAAAAAAGTGAACAATTCAATAGAATTTAACACATTCATAATGTTATAAAACCACCACCTCTGTCTAGTCCCAAAATGTTTTTATCACCTCAGAAGAACCTGCACCTGTTAGTGGTCACTCCTGGCTCTCCTTGTCCCCAGTCCCTGGCCACGACCCACCTGCTTTCTCTCCCTGTGGAGTTGTCCCTCCTAGACACTCTTGCACGTGTGGCCACTCATGACTGGCTTCTTTCCCTCCCTGCTGTGGCCTGTGTCCGTGGCCTGCATCTGTGGCCTGCATCTGTGCGCCATTCCTTTACAACTGAGGAAAACCCACTCTCTGGATAAACTGCATTATATCTGCCTTCCATCCATAGAGGACTTCCCAGGGTCCCCACCTCTGAACTACGGTGGATAGAGAGGTTTCTTGGTGGCTGGGAGCTACAGAGGACTGGAGGAGAGACGGTGAGTCAGAAACACTGGAAAGGGGAATTTGAAAACCAGAACTGGGTTGCGGCCGCAGACCCCAAGTCCCTGTGGTTTCACCTCCATGCCATGTCTAGGACCCGTCACTTCCCTTCGTGGTCTCTACTTCCCCATGCCAGGCCACTGTCATCTCTTGCCAGTGGGCAGCAGTAATGTCCTTTTGGATCTCCCTTCTGCCACTTGGACACCCCTCTTCTCACACCCCAGTGGGCCCCCTGGGACTCACCACTCCATGGCCCTCTCCCACCGAGGCCGCTCCCTGCTCCCCATGGCCTCAGTAGCAAATCCAGACTCCTGGCCATGGGCAGCAAGGTCCTGCCTGCCCAGGGCCCTGCCCCACAGGCCTGCCCGGCGGTTTGCACTCATTTTCCACCCGTCTTCTCTTCCTTCCCAGAATGCACCCGCTGCAGACCCTTGCACCTCCCATGTCTTTGCGGGAAGATTTCTTCCCACATCCTCCCTTACCTGGCACTCCTCATCCTTGAAGGCCTTGCCCAGCCACTGCCTTTTCTGTGAAAGCATAAGACCCCCTAACCGTCTTCCACACTGAGCTGAGTGCCTGCCTTCCCTCAAATCAGTCATTCTTCCAACTGCTTTTAACAAGCACTACTTTGTCTAAGGCACCAGAGAAACAAGTTAAAAAGATAATTACATGCATGTAAAAGTGGAAGCAGTCCAAATGTCCCTCAGGGGATGAATGGGTAGACAATGGGTGCATTGGTGCTTAGAATATTACTCAGCCATGAACAAGAACACAGTTCTGATTCATGGTACATACAATGGGGAGGAATCTCTAAAACCTGGTTCCAGGTGAAAGAAACCAGCCACGGGAGACACATAGTGTATGATTCCATTGGTGGGAATTGTCAAGAAGAGATAAAAATCCACACAAATGAATGGATTTTATTTTGCCGGCAGCTGGGAGAAAGGGGCTCAGGAACAGCTGCTACTTTGGAGCAATGGAAAGTTTTGTAACTAGACAGAGATGGTGGCTCCACAGCCCTGTGAGTACACCAAAATGTTCACTTCAAAATAGGTAATTGTAGGGGCTGAGGCTGGGGCTCAGTGGTAGAGCGCTCACCTTGCAAATGTGAGGCCCTGGGTTCAATCCTCAGCACCACATAAAAATTAAGTAATTAAAGCTATTATATATATCTACACTTAAAAAAAATAGTTGATTGTGTATTTTGGGAATGTTGCCTCCATAAGTTACTTAAAACAAACAAAACAACAACAACAAAAAACAAACAAACAAACAAACAAAAAAAACAGGCCAGCCTCCTGCCCTCTTTGAATGGAGGGAGAAAATAAGTCAACATCATTCACATAGTACATGAGATGAAGTAGGAGCCCAGAAGAAAAATAAAACCGAGCAAGAGAATAAGGGCCATTCATGAAAAGTGAAGGGGTACAGGGCAGCCATTTTTCAGGGAGAAGCCAGGGAAACGGGCTTTTAGGAAAAGACCTGAAAGACAGCTGAAGGGAAAAGCATTCCTGGCAGAGGGAACAGAAAATGCAAAATCTCAGAGGTTGAAAGCACATCCAGGAGGCCTATGTAGCTGGAACAAAGAGGAGGGGAGAGCAGAGATATCAGGGAGGCCTGTGAGCTATTCTCAGGAGGTCGGGGGAGAGTAAGGACCCCTCAGAGGAGATGAGACGGTGCAGCCAGTAAAAGCAGGGAGAGACAGTGATTCAGCTGGTGTCAGAGTTTGGTGATGCTGTGCCCTCCCTGCAGGCAGGTCCACCCCCACCCCCCGGCAGGCAGGGGCTCTGGTCTGCCTTGCGCCCTGCTCTGTGGGTGTCACCATGCCTAGCACCAGGTAGCTGCTCAGGGACTGCAACACCTGAGGCTGACTTTGTGTCTGGATCTCACCTCCTGGCCCTCCTGTGGTCCCTCTTACTCAGAGTTTCCTTCCACAGTAGCTGCCCCCCCCACCAGCAGCGGGCTGCAACAGCCACCCAGAGGGAACTGAAATCGTCCACCACGTGCCAGCTGCCCAGGCCGCACTGGGGCTGGGCCCTGGGGAGGGAGGGGCAGGAAGGGCCAGATTCCCCCAGTCCAGGGCCCCTTCTGGTGTGCCCAGGGGAGAGTGCAGCCCCACCGAGGCTGGGGCTGCCGAAGACCAGACACCTGGGAGGTCTCGCCTGCCACTGCCTCAGGGGACCCTGCTTTAGGGGGTGGCATTCCCGGCCCTCCCTTCACCTTCCTCATCTGCGGGACTTGCGACCCCCAGATTCCCAGATGCTGTGTCCTCATAAGCAGCTCACGCCTCTTTTACTTGGAGCCTTATGCTGACTGCTCCACCCCAGGCTCAGAGAGGGCGGGTGACTGGTCAGAGGCCTCACAGGTATGGGGACATTGGATGCCCAGGCCTCCGTTCCCAGCCGCTCAGCAGCTGTGGCTCCCAGCCCAGGCCACCCACGGGGGGGGGGGGGGGGGGCACCGACCCACGGCACTGCCCTGCGCAGATCAGGTGGGTTCGTCCTTCCTGCTATTCCGGTCAGGACCCGGAGGGCAGTGGGGCTGGCAGGCGGGTCCCTGATCACACCCAGGCTCACAGAAGGTCAGGGCCAGGAAGCCTCAGACCCCTGAAGTGACTCTAACAACCCCAGTGTGGGCTTTGGGCTCGGAATCAATGGGCTTAGTGTACACAAGGGAGTTCCGGTCCCTGCCCTGCCTTCTGCAAGCTGTGTGACCTTCAGCAAGCCCCTCACATCGCTGTGCCTTGGTTCCCAATGTCATAAGGTCTCTTGGGAGTTTTCAGAAATGACATTTAACGTTCACTGAGCATTTCCTGTGTTTTGCACACTGAGAATCAGGAATGTGGTGGAGCGCCTGCCCGGCAGGCACGAGGCCCGGGTCCCACACCCAGCGCTGCAAAAAAGCAAAAAAGAAATGAGGAGCCCAGACACAGAGGGGCCGCGGCCTGCCTGCAGTCACAGGTGAGCAAGTGCGAGGCTACCTACACCTCGATGTCCCTTTGGGTCATGATCTACAGCCTCAGAACTGCTGGAAGAGAGGGGCCGTTACTTTCTGCTCATGAGGTTTGAGTGGCAGTTCATCTCGGAGGAACACACTCAGCCAAGTCATCATCTGGGAAGTGTGGTGTTTGGGGTAAAGAAAACAAAAACACAGGGCACCTTGGGGAGATTCTTTTTTAATGCTGGGGAAGGGATGCAGGGCCTTGAGCATGCAAGGCAAGGGCTCCACCATCGAGCTACATCCCTAGTACTTTTTATTTATTTTAAAATAGGGTCTTGCTAAATTGCAAAGGCTGGCCTTGAACTTGCAATCCTCCTGTCTCAGCCTTCTAAGCATCTGGGATTACAGACATGCGTCACCATGCCAACTCCAGGTTTTTTAATTTAAAAATTGTTTTAATTTTAAAACTTACTAAAGGCTTTGGTAATCTGGGCCTGGGTTTGAATTCTGGCTCAGCGTCTGAGTTGCTGTGTGATGTGGGAAGGCAACTTGACCTCTCTGAGCCTCAGTTTCTGCATCTGGGAAACAGAGATGGTAAGGAGTGTTGGAAAGATTCAGTGAGCTTTGTGGCCGCCCTTCGTAACCAGTCACTCTGTTTTAGGATTCAACTGTCATGCTGTCTCCCAGTATATCTTTCATGTTCACCACTGTATCCCAGAGCTGGGCCCAGCATGCAGTAGGTGTTCAACAAAGCAGTGTTGCCAAGTACTTCCCTTTTGGCCCTAAGGACCCTGCTGCCTCAGAGAGGTGAAGTGACTTACCCCAGGTCACACAGCCAGGTTCGTGGCAGAGCTCAGAGGCTCTCCGAGGACCCTGTTGCTGGTGCAGGACTGAGCCAACGCCCTCTGCTCGTACCCCCCCAGCCTGGCCCAGGGGAGCTAGACTAGATTTCTGAAGGGAAGTGACTCAGGGGCCTGAGTGCTAAAGATAATCCTTTTCCATCCGGAGATCAGTGCTCCCCAAAGCCCCACAGAGGACACCGCAGCCTCCTTCACCAGCAGCTTTTGCCCTCAAGATTGCTCCTGCCCTGTCGCCCTGTCACCCTGTCACCCTTCCGGGATGTCTGCAGGCTGCACTCCCCCGAGGCCCTGCTTGCCTGCTGCTGTCTCTGAGCGCAGTGGGCCTCCCCTGCCGGCTGCTCCGCTCCTTTCTGCAGCCCAGGCCCCTTGTTCACCCCGTTTGGGTTCCAGGCACCAAGACGCAGGGCTCAGCTGGCCTCAGACGTGGTGATGGAGGCCCCTGGAGCCACCTTGGGTGACCTGCAGACGGAAGTGAACCATGCCAGGCTCTTCCAGGTTGGGGCGCGCCGGCGGGCAGGCGGGCGGGGGCTTCCTGAGGGGCTCACTTGCCATCCCAGGTGCTTGGGAGTTAGAAGCAGGAGGGTCGCAAGTTTGAGGTCAGCCTCGGTCACTTAACAAGACCCTGCCTCAAAATAGAATCAGATCCCCCCAAACCAAAGGCTGAAATGTTTTTTCTTTTATATATATATATATTAGTTACAGGTGGACACAATATCCTTATTTTATTTTTACGAGGTGCTGAGGATCGAATTCAGGGCCTCCGGCATGCTGGCCCAGCCCTGAGATGCTTCTCCTCTGATAAGTGGATGCTGATAGTGGGGGTAGGGGGAGAAGGAAGGAACTCTGGCTTGTGCAGAGGGTTGTGAGAGGCAGGGTGGGGCGGTGGGGATGGGAAGGACGGTGGAATGCGACAGACAGTATTGCCCTGTACCCACGTGTGCTGACACTACAAGTGACTCAGCACTGAACAGCCAGAGGAATGAGCAGTTGTGCTCCCCTTGTGTACAGTGTGCCAACATCATGCCAGGGTCCTCTATAACTAATTAGTCAGAAGTAACAGAAAGGGCTGGGGAAGTAGCTCAGTGGTAGAGCACCCCTGGGTTCGCTCCCCAGCAAAAGGCAGTGCCTCCTATGACCTCTGTCCCAGCCCCTGGCATCCACTGGCCTGCTTTGTGAATTTACCTCTTCTGTACATAAAACGTGGTCCTTGTGTCCATCGGCATCACTTAGTGTATTGTCAGGGTCCATGCATGTTGCAGCCTGTCCGTGCTCCATTCCTTTTCACAGCTGAATAATATTCCATTGGACCATGTGCTACTTTGTACTTCTTCATTCATTTGAGTGACATCATTGAGCGACATTTGAGTGCCATCTGATTATTGTGAATACTGGCTGTGAACCTCAATGTAGAAGTGTCTGTTTGACTGCCCATTTCCAGTTCTTTTGCATCTATATATTAGCTATTTTTTTTGGGGGGGGGGTACTGGGAGTCAAACCAAACCCAAGGGTGCTTTACCATTGAGCCACATCCCCAGCCCTTTTTCATTTTTACTTTGAGACAAGGTCTCAATAAGTTGCTGAGGCTGGCTTTGAACTTGGGATCCTCCTGCCTCAGCCTCCCGAGTCCACCAGAAACCCAACTCCTTCCTTGGGCTTTGATGGAGGTGCTGGGGAGCACTGGAAGGTCTACGCCTGGTGGAGTGTTGGGTCCTTAACCTTCTCAGATGGATCCCAAGCCCCTGGCGGAGCAGGACTCTGCACTCAGAGTTCAGAGCGTGGGAGGCACCTGAGCCTTGGAGACAGGCACTTCAGAAATGGCCCTGATGGCGGCAGGCACTCTGAAGGGTCAGAGGACTTCATTTTTTTTTTTTTTTTTTTTTTTTTAAGAGAGAGAATTTTTTAATATTTATTTTTTAGTTTTTGGCGGACACAACATCTTTGTTTGTATGTGGTGCTGAGGATCGAACCCAGGCCGAACACATGCCAGGTGAGCGCGCTACCGCTTGAGCCACACCCCCAGCCCCCAGAGGACTTCTTAACGGCCTTGTTCTTGGGCGCACACTGAGCACAGTTTGGGTAGCAAACAGACTTCCTGTGGCCAGGGCCCTTTTTGGAAATGCCATTGTTTCTTGTTCTTTTTTTTCCATGGTTGAGGTTAACTTTATTCTTTGTTGTTGTTGTTGTTCTAATTAGTTCTGCAGGACAGTAGGAGCACAACTGCTCATTCCTTTGGCTGCACATGGTGCCGAATCACACTGGGGTAGTGCAGTCACTCTTGTATATAGGATGATAATGTCCTTTCCATCCCCACCGCCCCTCCCCTCCACTCCCCTCTGCAGGAGCCAAAGTTCCTTCATTCCTCCCCATGCCCACTATAGATCAGCATCCACTTATCAGAGAAAACTTTCAGCCTTTGGTTTGGGGGATTGGCTTATTTCACTTAGCGTGATATTCTCTAGTTCCATCCATTTACCTGCAAATGCCATAATTTCATTTTCTTTAAGGTTGAGTAATATTCCATTGTATATATGTACCACGATCTCTTTATCCATTCATCTATTGAAGGGCATCTAGGTTGGTTCCACAGTTTGGCTATTGTGAATTTAGCTGCTGTAAACATTGATGAGGCTGTGTCCCTGTAGCATGCTGATTTTAAGTCCTTTGGGTATGGAACAAGGAGTGGGGTAGCTGGGTCAGATGGTGGTTCCATTCCATGTTTTCTGAGGAATCTCCATACTGCTTTCCAGATTGGTTGCATTGATTGTGCAGTCCCACCAGCAATGTATGAATGTGCCTTTTCCCCACATCCTTGCCAACATTTATTATTACTTGTATTCTTTTTTTTAAATTAATTTTTATTGTAGGTTGTTTACTTGTATTCTTGATAATTGCCATTCTGAATGGAGTGAGATGAAATCTTAGAATCGTTTTGATTTGCATTTCTCTAATTGCTAGTGATGATGAACATTTTTTGTTTCTTTTATTTTTTAATTTTTTATTTTATTTTTAAAATCAAGGGGCTGGGGATATAGCTCAGTTGGTAGAGTGCTTGCTTCGCATGCACAAGCCCTGGGTTCAATCCCCAGTACCTCACACAAAAAAATCAATATTAATTAATTATGTATTTATGGCACTGGGGATTAAACCCCGGGGTCATGAGCTATATCCTCAGTTCCTTTTATTTCTTATTTCTTATTTTGAGACGGCGTTTTGCTAAGTCACTGAGGCTGGTCTCCCAGTAGAAATCCTCCTGCTTCAACCTCCTCAGTTGCTGGGATTACAGGTATGTGCCCCCATGCCCGCCCACTTTATTTTTATATTTGTCATCTTGGAAGCAAGGACCCTGTAATAGGGACTTCTACGTGAGTTACTTAATTTTCACTACCATCCTATGACTGTAAAAATCAGTAAAATCCCCATTTTACAGATGAAGAGACTGAAGCTCAGAGAGTCCCTGTCCCTTGCCCAAGGTGACCCTACACTGAAGAGAGAAGCCAGGCATGAGTCCACGCCCAGAGCCCGTGTTCTCCGCCTCGGTGCCCATTCCCCGCGGATTGGAGGCCCCCAGCTGGAATCTGGGAAGCCTCCGAGAACGTGGGGGAGTTGGGGTGGGAGCGGAGGCTCCTTCCAGTGCAGCGCCTGCGGGGCCTTGGGGTGCCCAGGAGGCTGCCTGAGCCCAACGCCACGCCGCCGCCAGGGGGCGCCAGAGCCCCGCGCCAGCCGTGCGCGCCGCGAGTCCTGTCCCGGGTTGAGGCCCAGCAGCCGCCCAGGAAGCTCGTGCGCCCGGCCTTGGTTCCCGGCAGGGTGGGGTCCGCCCAAGTCACTGGGTTGTGCGTCCTTTGCGGAGCTATTAGGGCCTTTAATTACCGGGATTGGAAGTGAATAATTATCTGCGGGGCCTCAGGCCCCTGAGTCACTTCCCCCAGAAACCAGATTCCCGGGGCTGGCGGAAGAGGGGGCGGCTCGCAGCTTCCCACACCGGGCTGGGGCGGGCGGCGGGCCGCTGGCTTAGGTCAGGGTCGGAACTGGGAGCCTGGGGGTAAATCTCTGCCGGCCGGTGGCCAGCTGTGTGCCTTGGGCAGGTCGCTTCACCTCTCTGTGCCTCAGTTTTCTCCTCTGCCAAAGGGAGGGAAGCAACATTCTCTCCTTGTATAGGGTGTTGGGCGAAATAAGTGGTTAACCCATAAAGAGCCATCAAAGCAATGGCTGGAGCATAGGCCCCAGGAAATATTAATTCCCTTCTTCCTGTCTTCCTTACCGGGGCGAGGAGCTGGTTGAGAGCTGTGTCTTGGCAATCTGACAGACCTGCACTCTAGACCAGGTTCTTGGGTATTCACCAGCTATGTGGCTGCTCTGTGCCTCGGTTTCCTCATCCGAAAAATGGGGAGATTAATAACAAACCCTTCTTTTGGGGTGAAAGGAGAGAATACCTGTGATGGTCCCAGCTCGGTGCCTGCTCACATGGCAGAATCCACGTGGTAAAGACGGTCATTCGTCCTTGTCTTGGGCAACAGCTTGTGGCATTTTTAGAGTCTAAGGCACTGGGAGGACAGAAAAGGGAACCCAAGCCACCGGGAAGGAAGCAGAGGGAGTAGATGTCAGGCACCTGAGCTCAGCAGATTAGGCCCTGCGCCCAGGAATCTGGCTTGGGAGTTCTGACAGCACTGGCAGAAAGAGGAAGGACCTAGTTACATAATTCTCTTCTAGTCCATAGCAGACCTGTGTTAGCCAAGGCCAGAGGTACTCTTTCCTGAACCCTCCCAAATCCCTTGAACCCTGATGGGTGAGGAACACCCCAGAGTAAGCTTGAGCTCTGTTATCAATTGCTGCATAACAAATTCTTCCCAAACCTAGTGGCTTAAAACAAGCAAAACTTTATTACCTCGGATGATTTTAGGAATTTGGGTGCAGTACGATTCAGGTCATGGCTTAGGGTCTTTTATGAAGTTGTAGTCTAAAAAGTGTTGGGGGGGGACGCTGGGACTATCTGGGTGCAGTGATGCATGCCTGTAATGCCCGCTACTTGGGAGACTAAGGCAGGAGAATCACAATTTTCAGGCCAGTCTGAGCAATTTAGCAAGACGCCTGTCTCAAAACAAAAAATAAAAAAGGGCTGGGGATGTAGCTCAGTGGTAGGGCACCTGTCTTGTATGTATAAGACCCTGGAATAAGTCCCCAGCACTGCAGGGTGTGGTGGGGAGGCTGAGACAGGAGGATCACGAGTTCAAAGCCAGCCTCAGCAAAAATGAGGTGCTAAGCAACTCAGTGAGATCCTGTCTCTAAATAAAATGCAAAATAGGGATGGGGATGTGGCTCAGTGGTCGAGTGCCCCTGAGTTTAATCCCTGGTACAAAAAAAAAAAAAAAAAAAAAATCCTCAGTACTGCAGGAAAAAATGGGGAAGAACCTGGTATTGCCCTTATCTGAATGGAGCTTGGCTAGGCCTAGATGACCCACTTTCAAGATGGCCCCTCATTAGCCTCAGTTTCTTTGCATGAGGATCTGTCCTAGCTGATGGAATGTCCACACGACAGGATTAGCTGGCTTCTCCCAGAGTGGATGGTTCAAAAGAGAACCAGGAGCAGCTGTGGGGCCTCTGATGACTTAGTCTCAGAAGTAACTCATCCCACTGCTGGGACAGCAGCAAATCATTAAGTGCTGCCCACACTCCAGGGTGGGGAGTTAGGCTCCACTTTTTATTTGGGGGGGAAGATCTTCGTTATTGTGGCTGGGGCAGAGTAGCTGATTGAGAGCTGTGTCTTAACAATCAGACCTGCAATCTAGACCAGATTCTTCTTTTTTTTTCTTTTCTTTTTTTTTTTTTTTTTTTTTAGTTCCGGGGCAATCAACCACTGAGCCACATCCCCAGCCCTATTTTGTATTTTATTTAGAAACGGGGTCTCACTGAGTTGCTTAGCATCTTGCTTGTGCTGAGGCTGGCTTTGAGCTTGCAATCCTCCTGCCTCAGCCTCCCCAGCCGCTGGGATTACAGGCGTGCACCACTGTGCCCGGTCCACCAGTCTTTTTATTTTTTTTATTTGAGACAGGGTCTCACTAAGTTTCCCAGGCTGACCTCACACTTACAGTCCTCCTGCCTCAGCCTCCATGCCCAGCATGAGGGGGACATATGTTTATCATGTGCACCTATTGTGTGGCAAGAACTGTGCTCGGTGTTGGGAATACAAGAGTGAGTGACACAGACAAGAATCCCAGGCCTTGCAAAACTGACCTCCTATTGGGGAGGGGGAAAGAGAAATTCAGTAAACAGATTAAGTGAGCAATTACAGTGGCAAGTCAGGGAGCAGCAAGGGCGAAGAAGGAAGGGGAAAGGTCAGATGACAGATGAACAGCAGCGGGGAGCAGCTGCCAGAGGTTCCCTGCTCAGGGGCCTCTGGGAGTGAATGAAGTGAGAGCTAGGAGCATCAGATGGAACAGGATTCTGGGCAGAGGGGACAGCCAATGCCAGGCCTTGAAGTGGGATCACAAAGGTGAGTTTGGAGAACAGTGAGAGTCCAGTGTGCCAAGTTATCCCCTGATGACAGTCAGCACTGAGTCACTGAACACCTGCTGAGGACAGAAGTCCAACACAGTGCCTTTTCTCCTCTCCTGCTTACTATTATTTTACAGAACAGTGAGGCCCAGAGGGCAGGAGTCTTGCTAGAGGTCAAGTGGCAGAGCCAGGACGGAATCCCAGGCATGGAAAAAAGTAAGCACTCTCCTCTGCCTGGCTCCAGGGCAGTCCAGCACCCTCCCGCCTCCACCAACCTGCAGTCCAGACCTGGAGAGGCACTGGGACAGATGTAGGCCAGGCCTCCACTCACTGGGTGACCTTGGGTGAGATTCTTGACCTTCATTTGTAAAGCAGGGGTGAGGATCTGTTGCCCACAGGCCTGGTCTCTGTGGCAGCCCTTGAGGACACATGACCCTTGCACACCTCACACTCAATTGGAGATTTATTTATTTATTTATTTATTTATTTATTTATGTATTTATTTTAAAGGAGGGGGGGGACTTTTTAATATTTGGCGGACACAACATCTTTGTTTGTATGTGGTGCTGAGGATCGAACTCGGGCCACACACATGTCAGGCGAGCGCGCTACCGCTTGAGCCACATCCCCAGCCCGATTTATTTATTTTTAATTTTTTTAGTTGTTGATGGATTTTTATTTTTATTTTTTTTATATGTGGTGCTGGGACTCAAACCCAGTGCCTCACACTTGTGAGGTGAGTGCTGTACCACTGAGCCACAACCCCAGTTCCCCAATTATAGATTGAAATCAACTTTCTTTATTGATCACATGCTGTGTGCAAATTCTCCTCCCTCCTCCCAAGCTCTTGATGTACTTTCTTTTTTTCTGGTAACAGGAATTGAACCCGGGGGTGCTCCACCACTGGGCCACACCCCTAGTCCTTTTATTTTTTATTTTGAGTCAGGGCCTCACATAGTTGCTGAAGGGTTCCTATTGCCTCAGGCGCCTGCCTCTCCCAGTTACTGGGCTTACAGGCTGCACCGTTGTGTCTGGGATTAATATACACTTTCTCATTAGATTCTCCCTCACACCCAGTGGGGTCACACCCTGTTACTATCTCCATTTTACAAATGAGGAAACTAGGGCCCGAAGAATCTAAGTGACCACATAGGTAGCAAGATGCAGAAAAGAGACTTCTAAACCTGTCTGCATGACCCCAGAGCCTTCATGCTTTTTTTTTTTTTAATATTTATTTTTTAGTTGTAGCTGAACATAATATCTTTATTTTATTTATTTATGTGATGCTGAGGCTCAAACCCAGGGCCTTGAATGTGCCAGGCAAGCGCTTTACTGCTGAGCCCCAGCCCCAGCCCCAGCCCAGAGCCTTCATTCTTAATTATGGGCCCCCTCACGCCAGGGTGTGCTGTCCCTGAGGTGGAGAGAGACTCTGCTCCTGAGTGACTTAACCTTTCAGTACTCTGATTTCTCATCATGACATGGGGCCATAATAACATTAACAACAACAGTAACACTCCTACCCGAGGCTGCTGAGAAGATTGAGTTAACATTTCTAAACTGTCCACAGCTGCCCAGTATACTAGCCCTAGCTACATGTGACCGTTTACATTTTAATTCATTAGCATTAAAGTTACAAGTTCGGTGCTTCAGTGACACTGGCTACACTTTAAGAGCTCAATTATACTACATGTATTGCCATCACTATTAGGAAACTTCTACTGCTATATTATTATCCTATCATTTTATTAAATACAAAATTATATTCATTGCTGTTAAACATTAATGGATTAATATTATTGTTATTAAATTTTGCAGTGCTGGGGATCAAACCCAGAGCCTGGGGCATGCTAAGAAAGTGTTCCACCATTGAGCTGGGTCCCAACCCCAACACAATCCTGTGTTGTTATTAATGTTTATAATCCTAGACCTGTTGATCATGATTTGATTATTACAAATATCTGATTTTTATTTATCTTCACTCTTAATCCCCTAATAGCTCACAGTAACTATTGCTATTAGTTAGATCGGCTGACCAATTGTTACATATATATATATATATATATATATATATATATATATATATATATATATATATATATTTTAGAGAGAGTGAGAAAGAGGGAGAGAGAGAGAGAGATTTTAATGTTTATTTTTTTAGTTTTCGGCGGACACAACATCTTTGTTTGTATGTGGTGCTGAGGATCGAACCGGGCCGCAGGCATGCCAGGCGAGCGCGCTACCGCTTGAGCCACATCCCCAGCCCCTGACCATTGTTATATTGATTGTTCATTAGCTCACTTCTTATTGATCCGCAGCCTGTTGACCTTTGTTGATGTCAGCCGTGGCTGTGCCTGTGAACGGCGTGGCTCTGGTGGCTGGGCCTATCCGGAGCCGGGCTGAGCTCGGCAGGCGTCGGTGCGATGTCCGCCCTCCAGGCTCTGCACGGTAGGAAGGAAGGGCGTTCGGACCCGCTGGTTTCCGGAGCCTCCGGGACGTCGTGGGAACCGAGGGACCCGCCGGCCACGACCTGCGCTGGAAGCCCTTTTGCCTTTCTAAGGAAAAACCCAAAGTGAGAAGTCTTGGGACCAAGGAGAACACCGAAGAAAGCCTGGGCTCTCGTGGGGCCGCTGAGCGAGAAGCGAGGAAGGAAGCCGGGTCGGGCCTCAGAGAAATCTGGCAGGCAGGGAGGCTAGAACTGTGATTAAAAAGGGGAAGAACCGCAAGTCCCCATTTAAGTCAGCAGAGCTGCTGTCTGGGCAGCGAGAGGGAAAGTGCTTGTGGCTGGCAGGTTTCGCAGCCAGTTGGCAGAAGCTGAGTACCTGGCTGCTGCATCTGTGCCACCTGGCCTGGGGTGCTGCCCTCGGCCTCAGTCTCCCCAAGAGTAATGGAGAGTTAATAACCGGGTGCCAGTTTAGACTTTCTTGATACCTTCCCCCTTTGTCGCACAATGTCGGATGTGGGAACGTCACAAGGACACTTCTTAATGGGAGTGTCAGCTCCACACTTGGCAACTTGAATCCAAAATTCAACAACAGGTTCTTTCGCTTAAAACCTTTCTTGGCTCCCCCTGCCCTCGAAATAATTGCCAGACTCCCCGCCAAGCCCTTGAAGACACCTTGTAAAGGGCCTTCCTCTCCACCCTAACCATAGGGCAGGGCAGATCTCTCTACTGCCTTTTTAATTTCCTCCAACTCACTAAACATATTCCCACCTCAGGACCTTTGTACCTGCTGTTCCTTTATCGGGAATACCCTTCCCTCCACTTTATCTTGTCTGGATCCTTCTTGTCGGTAAAACATTAGCTTCTCAGAGATGTCCTTCCTAAGCTCCCAAAGACAGTCTCCACCCCCCTCCATCCTGTAACTGTTACTGCCTTCTTCATAAGTTACCCTTTTAATGCGTACCCTCACCAGAATGCGAGTTCCACGAGGGAAGGGACATTTGTTTATTCTCTGCTGAGTCCCTAGACACCGTACTTGGCTTATAGCAGGTATTCAATAACTATTTGTGGAAAATGCGTTTTTGTTTTTTCTTCAAGGGCAGTGGACTCTAGGAATCCTTCCGCAGACCAGCTCCCTTCCGTCCATCTGTTTGAGTCTGGAAATCCCCACTTTCTGGGGAACCCCTTCCTGCAGCTGCAAGGGGAGGACTTAGGGAGCACCTCCTTAATTAGCATGAGCCAGGCCTTGAGCTAACTGCTTTAATGCATTCACTCATTTAATTCTCCCAACAACCCAGTGGGCTGGGGACACTTACTATTTCCACTTCATTCAGATGAGGAAATTAAGGAATGGAGAAGTCAAGTCATTTGCAGTAAGGGGGAGGCAGTAGCCCGGGAGGAGCTTGCTTTCTGGGAAGGGTTGAAGTGGCCCCTCCAAGCTGGGGGCGTGGGCGGTTTGTTTCCTGTTGGGGGAGGGGGAGAAGAGCAGACATTCCTCTCTGCCCTCCCTCCCACGTGTCCGGGGGAAAAGGCTGGCTGAGTATGCTCCACAACACAGCAAGGGACACCCCACTGTCCATTACAACCCTATGAAGCCATAGAAAAAAGGTAAGTGGCCCGGTGGCGTGTAGAGCTGGAGGCTCAGAGCGCAGCGACGCCAGCAGTCCGGGAGGGCTTCTTGGAGAAAGATACACCCCTTCTGGAGAGGGGAACAGGTGGCCGGGTAGAGGCTGGTCAGCACGGGCTCGGCCACGGCGAAAGCAGAGCTGAGAATGGGGACAGAACCCGAATAGGGAAGGTTGGCGGGCGGGCTCGGCAGAGTCGCGGATAGTCGGGGCCCGGCAGGGCTGGGCCCCCTCCCCGGGTGATGATGAAAGCTGCGATCGCTATTGCACTGCCGGGCCGGCGGACGCCGATAAGGCCCAGAGGGAGGGAGTCACTAGGGGCGCGTCCCCCCCAGGCCGGGTGGCTCCGCCCCTCCCCCGTCCCACCTGGCCCCGCCCCCGCCACGCTCAGACAGTCAGTATCTAGCAGGCGTCAGGTGGGTGGGGCCGCCCCTCCCGCAGTCTTTTCTTTAGGTTGCGCGACAATAATCCGGTGGCCCGGGTGTGGGCGTGGCTCGAGGAGGCCGCGCCTCTGCCCGGGCCGCGTCTGGAGACCCCAGGACCCGGCGGGCCACGGAGGAGCGGAATCGGTGGGTGGGGCCAATCCGGGCCCCGCCTCCTACCGAGCCCACGACCGCTCGCGGAGGGCAGGGGCGTGGCTCCCCGTGGCCCCGCCCCGAGGCCGCCCTCCCCCGCGGACTCGGCGCTAGCAGCGGGTTCCTTTTTACATAACGGCGCGGGGCGGCATGGGCTCGGTCCACCGCCTCCGCCCGGCCGCCCGCCTGGACTGTCGCGGCCCGCGGAGGCCACGGCGGCGGCAGCAAAGTTTCCCCGGTGGCGGTCCGGGGGCGCATCCTCCCGCAACCGTCAAGCGCTGGCGGCGGAAATGATGAGGCGCTGGCCATTTTCCGAGCCCGGGTTTCCTGCCTGAGCCCCGTTCCTGAGAGCCGTGAGCGCGGAGCCGGCGCGCGGGAGCGGACGCGCCCGGGGCGGGGGCCCGCCCACCCCCTCGGGACTTCGGGGGGCCGGGGACGCGCGACGCCATGGGCAGGCCGGGCCCGAAACCCGTCTCTCTCAGGTAAGCGCGCCGTGCGCTCCCCGAGGCCGGCAGGGCTCGGCGGGGATCAGGAGGCCCGCGCCCAGGGCTGCCCGGGTTCTGCGCACGCCCGCGGCGGCCCCATAGACCGTCCTGCTGCTAACTCGACGGAGGAGTCGGAGGGCGCGTTCCCGGCCTCGGCGACGCGCCCCGGCCGACACCCCCACCCACACACGTGCTGGGCACGGAGCGGCAGTTGGGCGCTGAGGGCGCCGAGAGCGCGCAGCCGACGCCTCCGGCCTCCCCAAAGCCGGTCGGGGGATCGGCCCCAGCTGGTGCCTGAGGAGAGGGTTGCGCGATCGCGGCTCCAACTGTGAAGTGAAAGTGGTCCAACGAGGCTGTGAGGATGGGCGAGCCCCTCCCCATTTTGACCTCAGGCCATGCAGTAAGAAGGCAGCAGTCCAGTTCAGGAGACCCCCTGTCACTCCTAGCACCACCCAGGTGGGTTTGGCCAGGCTCCCACGCACCACTAAACTAAGGGTTCAGTGGGTTTGGGGATCCCAGAGCATGGGATTCTCTAAACTGGGAATCCCCCCACCAAAACTGAGAGGATGTTGGGCTTATAGGTCAGCGTTGCCCGAGGGTATTTCAGGGGACTTTGAAAGTCCCTGGTGCAGAAAACCCCTCCTTCCTTTCCCCTGGCCAGAAAGCTTTTTCTTGGAGGGGGACTGCATTTAAGGAACTGGGGAGGGGGTCTGCCTGCCTGTCCCACTTCTTTTTTTTTTTTCCTTCCTAATTTCCTCATTCTCCTGTTTCTCTTCCCCATTCCCGGGCCACAATGATGTAGGTGAGGAGGTCATTGCTTGCAGCTGGGGGACTCCAGGGAGGGGCATGGCTAGGCTGGGCAGATGGGAGGAAGTGAAATCTTGGGTGGCTGGTGGGGGCAGGCAGGGGCTTTGGAGCAGAGGGCCTGACACCGTAACATCTGCAAGGCCAAAGTCCAGGTTTGATGACAGGAGGACTGAGATCTGAACCACAGACCCTTGCCCGAGAAACACATTCTCAGATACCCGGCAGCTGCCAGGCTTTGCTGGGGCAACTGGGCCAACCAGCCTTTCATTTACAGTTGGCCTTGGGGCCCTTGCCAGGGAAGTGGGCATGTGTGTCTCTGGGGATGTGGGTGCAAGTTGTGTTTGGATTTCCCATCACTGACCTGGTGGCCAGAATAGAAACAGCTTCACAGTTTCCTGGGAACCTGCAGGGCCTGGGGACATAATGGGGAAAGAGCAGACAGAGGCCACCTGGGCAGACTGGACTCGGGGGATGAGAGACCCAACTGAGGCCCATCAGGGAAGTTGGAAGAGTTTTTAGTGCACTTTTTCTGAGCCTTTTCCCACAGCCCCCCTCTGGGAGGGAAAATTCTTCTGAGCCAAAGGGTGAACATTCCTACAACTTGTGTGAGTCCCTGTGGGGCACACAAGCAGCCAGCTGGGAAGGGGCTGGCCTGAAGTATCAGCAACTCGGGTCTGAGGACCTTCAGGGTGGCAGAGGAAGGTCCTGGAGGCTGAACTTTCATTCCCCCTCTGCCTCTTTCCAAGCTGAGGTGTGGGCAAGTAACCCTGTCCACCTCAGTTTCTTCTTGTATAAAATGGGGTAATAACAGGTTTGCAGAAAAGTTTTAATGAACCGGTGTGTCAAAGGCACCTGCTGCCTGGCACAGAGAAGGGTTCAATTACATACGGGGGGTTGTTGATTTTGTCATTACCATCAGCAGTGTTATTGTTATTGGTGTGAAATGTTCCCTGTCAGCTGCATCTCCTGCACTGCCCTGGAGTTCCTCCAGTCTTGGGAGAAGAATTTTGAAGACTTGGGCAAGATGAGATGATAGCACTTCCTGGCTAAGAGGTCTTGCTTACCGCCTATGGCCTCAGTTTTCCCATCTGCCAAATGGGTGTGGTAAGAGAACCTACTCCTTAGGGTCACCGGAAGCATAAATGAGTAACTTCATAGAGAGTTTAGCGTGACATCTTCAGGAGCAGACTAAGGACGGTTTGTTCTTTGTTGGGGAGGTTAGCTCTGCTTGATTTTCTTCCTTATCCCCCTGCCCCCAAGCCTCTCAATCCTGGGCTTGAACCTCCTTCTATGAGAAACAGACCTTTCTAATCAGATCCTGTAGAGCTATTCCAACAGCCCTCAGTCTGTGGTGTCCTTCAGGTGCCTAGGTCCAGCTGTGCCATCCCAGAGTTTCTCCACCTCCAGGGTGGAACATCATTGGGGGCAGAGCCGCAGACACTTGGAGGGACCTCTTAGCTCTCAAGCTTAGGGCGACCTACCCCTGGTGAGGGAAGATAGGGTGTCCTATCCAGCCATGAAGGGCTCAGTGAAGGGGATCCTGGGAACCTGGCAGGGAACTATCCCTAATCTGGGCCAAGACTATTCCCTTTGCTGAACAGGTCTTTAGGGACCAGTTTATATATCCCCCACACCCTTATGGGGTTTTCCTGAGGCTCTGCCATTGCTGGGAATCCTTGTGTGGGTCACTTCATCTTTCTGAGACAATTAAGTCAGTTTCTGTGAAAGATTTTTAACACCTATGGGGCTTGATGAGAGGAGGCATATAAAGTGCTCAGTTCTGGGCCTGGAACTCGATGACCAACAGTAAATATTAAATGAAGACCTTTCCGTTCCGTCTCCCTGTAGCAGATGGGCTGTGGAGCAAGGTGGTCTCTGCTAACTTCTAACTCTGAGGCCATGGTGAATTATCTGACTTCTGCTGGGATCTGCCCAGTGGAGGCCGAGGGTCTTGGTCACTCAGATGGTTGTGGGAAGGAAGTGTATAAGCCTGGTGTGGAATAGGGACACGGAACTGTGTTGGCTGTGGTTATGCTGGCAGTGTGACCTGGGTTGTCAGTCTCTTTAAGCTACAGGTCTCGTCTGCAAAATGGGGTCCTAATGACTATCTGACAATTGTTTTGCATGCAGTCAGTGCTCAATAAGTGCAAGCTACTGCTGTTAATAATGTGGGGGGGGCATTTAATTGCCAGGCTTCCTGGAAAGAGGGTCCCCAGGGCCTCTCCCAGTGTTGAGCATCTTTGGCTGGATCAGGTAGGAAGCAGCATCCATCTGACAAAAGGGTCCTCAGTGTCCAGTGGGGCTATGTGGCCGCACGCTCCCAGCCAGACCCTGTTTCCTTTATCCCCTCTCCCTGAAGAAACTGAGGTGGGCAGGCTGCCCAAGGGAAGTGACTCAGCTGGGGTCACTTGTTGAGTCAGGCCTAATTGGACCCTGTAGCCCTGCACCCCAGTTTCCAGTGGCTTGAGGTCCCTTGGGGACTGTACAGGTCCCCAGGTCAGGCAGGAGATCCTTGGTCACAGCCAGGCATCCCTTACTTGGGCCCCATGTCCTATGCAGCCAATGTTCCTGTCAGGGCTCTGGGTCTCACTGGCCACCTCTAGGCTGGGTGTCCTTCCCTGCAGTAGGGGCAAGGGACACTTCCCCAGGGAAGCAGGTCCTCCTGGAGGCCCTGGGCAGCTCTGCCCTGGCCGGAAACCCAGCAGCTGAGCAGATGGCTGGAAGATTTTTCCTCCCACGCTACCCTGTCAGGGGTCGTCAAGGGGGGGGGGGTGGCCTGGCTGCAGGCTTCCTTGCAAGGGAGCCAGGCCTGGAGCCCCTGGGGGCCCTCCCGGATGTGCCCCCCCCCAAATGGCTGTGGGAGGGGTGGGGAGCTGACTGAATGTCCCCAGAGAGGCCTGGGAGGGAGGAAGTCTGTGCCCTGCTAACAAGCCAGACTCAGGCTCCTGACAGGACCTGGATGCAGGAGGCCAGGGAAGAACAGGATCTACTGGCTGGAGTGGGGGACACAAAAGCCTTTCACATGGAGTTTTTTCCTTCAGACCTTGCCTTGTGGTGTCCTCTCAAGGAGGAGAGGCCCAGAGAGGGCAATGTGTGTGGGGAGAGGTGCACAGGAACAGAGGCCTAAATGCCCTCCTGGCTTCCTGAGCTGCATGCTGAGTGGAGGGGGGATTGCTGCAGGTTTACCCTAGTCAGGGTCTCCCCTGCCCTCAACCCCAGGGCATTTACAGGAAGAATCCACGTCTTGTGAGGGGTGGGAGTGGGAGGTGGACTTCAGAGGGTATTACACATCCTTGGGGTATGGCACTGACTTTCCCCACCTCTCTAAGGCCGAGGCAGGGCGGTAGCTGGCTGGGGTGGCAGGCTGGGGGTGGCAGAGGAAGCCAGAGGACATTTCCTGTTCTGGCAGACTGTGCTGGCCTGATAAATGTCTCCAGGGAACTAGGTGACCCCGGAGAGGAGCATTAGGGACCAGCTGGCTGCCCCATGGTCTAAGGCAGAACCCACCTCAACGTCCACAGGGTGGGCAAAGCCCCTGCTTCCTGGGGGCTTCTCCGGCTGTCTCCTTGAATGCTGAGGGAGGTGGTCTGTTGAGTCCTTCAGCTCTCTGAGCCTCCTTGATGCTCTCGAGGCCTAGGGTCAACCTGAGAGCCTCCTAGAAGGAGGTGTCCCCCTCTGAGAGTGAGACTTCCTGCCCAGATATCTAAGAGCTGGGGCAGCAACAAGGGCTCTTGACTGGCTCTCTATTTATTCAGCAGTGCTGGGGATCAAACTAGGGGTACTCTACCACTGAGCTACACCCGGCCATTTTTCTTGATACTTTTTTTATTAGTTTTGATGGGCCTTTATTTTATTTATGTATTTATTTATTTATATGCAGTGCTGAGAATTGAACCCAGTGCCTCACACATGCTAGCAAGTGCTCTTTCCACTGAGCCAAACTACCCCAGCCCTTTTTATTTTTTTTGAGACGGGAGATAGGTCTCCCTAAATTGCCCAGGCTGGCTTCGAATTTGTGATCATCCTGCTTTAGCCTCCAGAGTAGATGGAATTATAGGCCTGCACCACTGTGCCCTGCTCGGACTGGCCAGTTTTAACTTCACAATTTAGCTCCCAGCCCCACCCCCCAAAGGCCTGGCAGGTGGCATTTCCACAGGTGGGTAAAGGGTTTCTGTGCGGGTGGGCTGGTCATTAGAGAGAAGGTGCATTTCCCTGAGTCTCGGTGCTCTTTAGGCCGAGGGCAGGGGGAGGCTGCTGGATCGTGGATTAGAGGTGCCCACAGCACACAGCCAGGATTCCCAGCTGACCAGGACCCGAGAATTTTCCTCCACTTGGCAGAGGCTTGAAAGACCCCTCATGATGGATGTGCTTGAACTGGGGAGTACCGGGCCTGGCCAAATCTTCAGGGCCCTTGTCAGGTCACCCTGGCAGACACAGAATGACTCTGGAGTTGGTATCCCAAGATGTAGGACCTCTACTCCCTGCTTGTAGGTGTGGCCTAGCTGTCTCCTTGTGTTTGCTGTGAAGAGTGGGGTGCCAGGAGGTACCAGGCTGAGATCTTCCTAATCTGAGTTGTCTTTGTCCCTTGTGGGATTTGGAGAAATCCTGGATGCCTCCATAGCTGGGAAGTGTCTGCCCCAGAATTCCAGGCTGAGCAGGTTGACACAGACCCCTCCCCATGCAGAAGTCTCTTCTAGTGAAAGGTGGTTCATTCCTTCAGCTGCCCATGCTCACAGAAGCTCTGGTAGTAGGATAGCAGTGTCCCCAAAGTCTCGCACACTAGAGTAGTCTAAGCCGAAGGTCTTCTGGGTCTCCTGTGAAGATTAATAATTGCTTCTTGCACCGAGCTTCTCAGCCTGAGTGAAGATTGTCACGGTCTAATCAGTTGCTCTTCATCGGTGCCTGGCACATAATAAAGCATTCAACAAACACGCTCCCTCCTGGGCCCAGGTGCAGGCAGGGACCACCTTCCTGCTGCCAGGCTGCCCCCCTGGCAAGCATACCTCCTGGGCAGTCCCCTTGCTGGCTTGGGCTGCAGCTGACTACACTGGCTGATGATTTCCTGCCTGGAGCCGCCTGAGCAGCCCTTATCCCCTGAGAAGGCCTTTTGTTCAGGCTCCTGTGACACCCCTGCAGGCTCTCCAGTGACTCTCAGGCAGGGAGGGCTGACTCTCTGGGCCTGGTGCTTTTCTCTTCTAACCATAATAATAATGAAATAGTGGCACCTGCTGTTTCTGAGGCCTACAGCAAGTACCTACATTTATCAGCTCTCAGAATGCTCCTAGCAGACACCAGGAAAGGACCATCATCCTGTCACACTTGAGGGGACTCTGAGGCTTTTAGAGGGAAGGCCCCTCTTTGCATCTTGTGGTGAGGAAGGAGCAGGGGCAAGATGTGAACCCAGATTTGGTTGGCAGCCTGGGGCCACTTGGGTGGGCTCTCGATGGTTTTCTCCAAGTCCCACCACCTTTTCTAGCGTCCCTGTGAGTTGTGATAAGGACTCCAGAGCTGTCAAATACCAGCCTGCCTTGTCTGGCCTGGGAAGGTGTTAATTCACGCACTGGCATTGCTGGGGCACTAGCTCTGCATGGGCCCTGGGAAGCTGGCAGGAGGGGACAGTCTCCCAGCTTGTGGGGGCACGCCCATGGTGGGGGATGACAGTAAGCATGGTACTTGCTGGCGAGTGAGCAGTGACCTATGCCCAGTCCTGCACTTACCTGCTGGCCCTGTGACTGGGCAAACTGCTGTTCGCACACCTCAACATTCCCAGCTATGAAGTGGGCGCAGTGCTGGCCCTGCCCCTTCCAGTGGGAATTAAGGAGCAGATATGTGCAGAGTGTCCCACACAGAGCAGAACACATACAGTCTGGCTTAGTGTCATTTATTGTGGTCATTTTTGTTTTCTTGTTTTTGCCCTGTGACTCTTTCCAGAACCATTTGGTGGCTTTGAGACCTGGGCAGAGTTGCTGATGAGCCTTGATTTCAGTAGAGCTGAATGAGACCTTTGTGTCCCCTCCTCTGGGGCTCGCTCATTCATTCAGTAAACATTCTCTGGAAAGAGAAGCTTCTTGATGTGCATTTGGGCGTCAGTCAGGGGCTTTGAGGGTGCCTTTGGTGGGCATTTTCCATCAATCAGCAGCCCCAGGGGAACTCCTCTGTGCTTCACTTTCTCTCTCTGTAAAATGGGAGCCATAATTGGACCTACCTCCTTGCGCTGTCCTGAGCTTGTGAGAGCTAATGCTTCACCTAAGGATTAGAACAACGCCTACTGGTGGCCAAGTGCCTGGGTGACTCTTGAGCCTGAGGCAGGAGGAGGGCAAGTTTCAGGCCAGCCTGGGCAAAGTAGCAAGATCCTGTCTCAAAATAAAAAGTGTTGGGGATGTAGCTCAGATGTAGAGGTTGAATGCTCTTTGTTTTTATAGGGGGAGGGTACCGGGGATTGAACTCAGGGACATTTGCCCACTGAGCCACATCCCCAGCCTCTGCCATAAATTTTGTATTTTATTTAGAGACAGGGTCTCACTGAGTTGCTTAGTGCCTCACCTTTGCTGAGCCTGGCTTTGAACTCGCGTTCATCCTGCCTCAGCCTCCTGAGCCGCTGGGATTACCGGTGTGTGCCACCATGCTGGGTAGAATGTTTTTAAAAAAACAAACAAAAAAACACAAAGCCCAGAGTAAGGCAAGAACGCAGTAGATGGGGCTGGAGTTGTGGCTTGGTGGTAGAGCACTTGCCTAGCATGTGTGAGGCCCTGGGTTCGATTCTCAGCACCACATATAAATAAATGAATAAAATAAAGGTTCATCAACATCTAAAAAAAAAAACAACGCAGTAGATGTCCTTCACAGGAAGACCTGGGAACAGGTGTAATAAGCGTTCCCCACCCTGGCCTGGATAATGACAGGGTGTGGGAGACTCCTGCAGCTGGGCTTCAAGATTCTGATGTATGGCAGTGGACAGGGACAGGTATTCCAGACAAAGGAGCAGGTGTGGACAGAGGCCCAGGGGAGGTGACCATTAGTTGATGCTGGCTGCATGCGTCTGTCAAAAGAGCCAGAGAGGTTCCAAGTCCAGCCATTTCTTTTGTTTGTTCATGCCATAAGCATTCATTGAGCTTCTTCTGTATGCTAGGAGCTTGCTCTCAAGCAGGTAGTGTAGCCTCAAGGGGCCCACATGCTGACAGGGATCATCACTGATGAAGTCGCCTTGGCTGCTGTAGGATAGCATGTGACCTGTGTGCTAGAGGACAAGTCTAGGTCTTGACACATCTGGCAGACTTCTTTGTGTTCCACTGGAAGCAGACAGAGTGGATAGGACAGGGAACAACTAGCACCACTGCTCAGAGGTGGCCAGTGTGGCTGGCAGGCCACTTGGGCTGGGTGGGGCTGGAATCAGAGCTCTCTGGGCTCCTGAGAGTCAAGAGAGCAGCGCCTGCCTTACCTGTGTCACAGCCTGAGTGTATGGAACTATAGGGCTGCCCAGGGACAGATGCCCTTCAGCAAAAGACAGAAGGAGGTGGCCCAGGGCAGATGTGGCCCACTTCCTTTCTGCCTGCTAACTCTTTTACTTTTTTTGGTGGTGCTGAGGACTGAACCCAGGGTGCTCTACCTCTGGGCTACACCCCAGCCCCTTCTGTTTTTGAGACAGGATCTTGCTAAGTTGTATAGACTGGACTCAAACTTGTGATCCTCTTGCTTCAGCCTCCTGAGTCATGGGGGGCTATAGGCAGTCATCACCATGCACGACCTGCCTGCCTGCCTTTCCTGACTGCTCACTGTGCAGAGTGTCTGCTGTGTGCAGAGCACCCTCCCAGCAAGTGCAGTTCACTGTGCCAACTGGGGTATCCTGCCACCAACTACAGTGTCACCAGGGAGGCTCGGAGATGGTGGGGGTGGCCCTGTCATTACTGCTACCCTGTAGGTATGCCCAGTGTGATGGGGCAACACAGGGAGAAGGTGCACATGAAGCAGAGTATGGCCCGAAGAACTCCATTCTGAGTTCTGACCTCCAACTTGAGACCCTCTTAACAATTCCTAACAAATGTCACTTGAGGTGGATGTTTGGCAGATGAGGAAACCAAGGTTTGGAGAGGTCCAGTCAGGTATCACAGGCCACACCACCAATACTGGCTCCCTTTGTCTAGTGAGCCTCAGGTGGGCAGGGGTTTTTTCCTTGTTCTCCATATGTCCCCAGGGCCCAGCACACTGCCTGGTACACAGCGTGCTTCAGTAATATTGGGGGAGTGAATGAGGAAGTAGACAGAGGCCCCATTTGTCCTCAGAGCTCTCCTACCTATTCTCCTTCCTGACTGCCGCCCCTGCCCTGTCAGGGAGTAGTATTGGATGGCACCATTCACTATTCCTGCTTATCAGGGATTCTGTGCCTGAATTTGTGCCAGAGCAGAGAAGGCATTTCTTATTCTCCATCCTGAAGAACAAGCATAGATGTATGGTCCCCCGCAGGGGTAAGGCCCAGGCCTAGCTAGGCTTGGGAGGGAGAAAGGAGACCCTGATAGGTAACTGCTAAAGCATGAATTGTTCAGCACCGAGGACAGCGGGAGACATAATGCCATTTTGATTATCTTGTACTTAAGGGGGCGGGGGCCCTTGGCCATGGGAGTTGAAGCTCCCATTGGGGAGCAGGCAAGGGTCTGCCTGTCCTGAGAGGGCCTGGCAGAGCAAGAGAGGCCTTTGCACCCTGTGAGTCTTGTGAATGTATTCCTTTTTATTTGTTGTTTTATATTTATTTGTGTAGACATCAGTACACTATTATTATAACATTTAAATAGGATAACAGCAGCCAGTTCTTACTAAGCTCTTCCTAGGTTCTAACTTTATATTTATTGACTCAATCTTTATTACACTCATAAGGTAGGTAAGGTGGGAAACCAAGGCAGAAGGAAGTACGATGAATTAATCAGGGTTATCTAACCAGTAAGTGGCATCATTGGGATTTGAACCCAGGCTCCAGAATTCATCTTCTTGACCATATTCTAGAGAGGCAGTAATTTTTCCTTGGTTATTACCCCGGCACCCCAAATTGGGCTCTTTCCCAGAGGATACCATTTCAGGATGGGTTTGCTTCTGCCATGCCCTTCTTGCTCACCTACCCACCCCCACCTCCCCATACTGGGGATTGAACCCAGGGATTCTTTATCACTGAGCTACATTAAAAAATTTTTCTTTTGTAGTTGTAGATGGACAGAATGCTTTTATTTATTTATTTTTATGTGGTACTAAGAATCGAACCCAGTGCCTCACACATGCTAGGCAAGCACTCTGCCCCTGAGCTATAGCCCCAGCCCCCACCCCAGTTCTTTTTTTATTTTGCTGAGGCTGACCTCAAACATGATCTTCTTCTTTTTTTTTTTTTTTTTTAATTAATTAATTAATTTATTTATTTATTTTTTATTTTTGAGAGAAAGAGAGAGAATTTCAGTATTTATTTTTCAGTTTTTGGTGGACACAACATCTTTTGTATGTGGTGCTGAGGATCAAACCCGGGCCTCACACATGCCAGGCGAGCGCGCTACCGCTTGAGCCACATCCCCAGCCCCAAACGTGATCTTCTTGCTTCAGCTTCCCGAGTAGCTGGGATTATAGGCACACACCACCATGCTGGGCCTGGCTCACCATTTAAATATGTTTCTGTACATATGTAGTTTAATTTTATGGAACTGTTTATGTAAATAGAATGTACAGTTTGTGTTCGGTGGTTTGCCTTTTTTTGGTACTGGGGATTGAACTTAGGGATGCTTAACCACTGAGATATATCCCCAGGACTTAAGAAAAAAAAATTTTTTTGTAGTTGTAGATGGAATGCTTTTATTTATTTATTTTTATGTGGTACTAAGGATCAAACCCAGTGCCTCATACATGCTAAGCAAGCGTTTTGCCACCGAGCTACAGCCCCAGCCCCCAATCCAGGCCTTTTTTGATATTTTATTTAGAAAGAATGTCTTGCTGAGTTGCTTAGGGCCTCGCTGAGTTGCTTAGGGCCTCGCTAAGTTGCTGAGGCTGGCTTTGAACTTATGATCCTCCTGCCTCAGCCTTCCAAGCCACTGGGATTGCAGGCGTGCGCCACCTGGTTTGCCTTTTTTTGCTTAATGGTGTGCCTTACAGCTCTCTGGGAGGTGGTAGAATAGATCTTCCTCATCCTTTCAAGCTGCTGTGGAATATTCCAGCCTGCAGTTGTACCACAGTTTATCTCACTAGTTTCTGGTTGGTAGGCATTTGGTTCTGTCTATTTTTTTCACCATGAAAAACACGGTGGCAGGAGATGCCTCACAGGGAATTGTCCTGTACATGCCTCTCTGTGTATGTCTCTTAAGTGAAAGTGGGATGATGGGTCTGACATTGCTCTTGGCAGATTGTCTTGTAACCCACCTGGGCTGGCAGAGCCACCTAACAATGTGTGAGGCACTGGGTTTGATCTTCAGTACCACATAAAAATACACATAGAAATAAGCGAAATAAAGGTATGAAGAAAAAAAGTCAGATCACCTGATGGAACATTGTAGGAAAGTGCCTGTTGCAACGCTGGGTATTATTGGTAATTTAAAATTTTAATCTAATTTTATTTTAGACACAGGGTCTCACTAAGTTTCCCAGGCTGGCCTCTAACTTGTGAGCCTCTTGCTTCAGCCTCTTAAGTAGCTGGGATTACAGGTGTGCATCACCCCACCTGGCTCCTGCTTAATATTTTTTTGTTTGTTTGTTTCTTTTCTGCTCTGGGGATTGAACCAATGGGGCATCTACCATTGAGCTACATACCCAGCCTTTTTTTAAATTTCAAGGCAGAATCTTGGTAAATTGAGGAGACTGGACTCAAACTTGCAGTCTTCTTGTCTCAGCATCCCCTGAGTGGCAGGAATTATAAGTGTGCTAATTTTTGATGTTGTGTGGGGTGAATAATTTGTCTCCTATTGGTGGTTTGAAATATAGCAGTCCCGCTTATCCAAAGTTTCATCTGTGTGTGTGTGTGTGTGTGTGTGTGTGTGGTCTTAGTTACTTGTGGTCAACCAGAATACAAAAATATCAAATGGAAAATGCCAGAAATAAATAATTCATAAATTTTATATGTGCACGAGTCTGTGTGAGGAAATCTCCCAGGATGTGGAACTAACTGTCCAGTCTGGACATTAGTCATTTGTTTGTTGTGTCCATGCCATATATGCTGCACTCCTGTCACTCACCAACCAGAGCCGTTACAGGGTCGAGTTAGTGTCCCCAGGTTCAGGAATACACTGGAGGTCTTGGACTGTACCCTGGGAACACAGTGGGAGCCCTGCATCTGTGACTCACCTGCAGGCCCAGTTCTCATTGCCCACCTCCGTGTCTTTCAGCCTGGCCGCCCCACCTCGGTCTCCACCATGAACGGGCCCACTCTGCAGCCTTCCTCGACCTCCTCCACGCCCTTGGCCTCCTCCGCCTCCCTGCCTGCAGCGGCGACCCCGTCCCCCCGGGGCTGGAGCGAGTTCTGCGAGCTGCACGCGGTGGCCGCCGCCCGCGAGCTGGCCCGCCAGTACTGGCTCTTCGCCCGCGAGCACCCGCACCAGGCGCCGCTGCGCGCCGAGCTCGTGTCGCTGCAGTTCACCGACCTCTTCCAGCGATACTTCTGCCGCGAGGTGCGCGAGGCCCGGGCACCCGGGCGCGACTACCGCGAGACGGGCCGCGGGTCCCCCACCAAGGCCGAGGCGCCCGCGGCCGAGCCGGGCCCCGGACCCGCCGCCCCCGCGCTGCCCAAGGCCCGCAGCTCGGAGGAGCTGGCCCCGCCGCGGCCGCCCGGCTCCTACTCCCTCCAGCACCTGCGCCGCAGCCTGCGTCTCATCTTCCGCCGCCGGTCGGCCGGAGAGCTGCCTGCCGCCGCGGCCGGGGAGCTGGCCGAGGCCGCCACTAGGCCCGGCCTGGCCAGGAAGCTGCTGCCCTGGAGCTTGGCCCGGGAGCCGCCGCCTGAGGCCCTCAAGGAGGCGGCGCTGCGCTACAGCCTGGCGGACGAGGCGTCTATGGACAGTGGCGCGCGCTGGCAGCGCGGGAGGCTGGCGCTGCGCCGCGCCGAGGGCCCCGACGGCGGCCCCGACCGCGTGCTGGAGCTCTTCGACCCGCCCAAGGTAAGTCCCAAGACAGGGGTGGGGGGGTGGGGGGGAAGGTGGCTGAGTGCCCAGAGGAAGGTCTAACTAGGAGCCTGTTGTCTCCTTTGATTCGCTTTTTGGCGACGCTGCGGACTGAACCAGGCCTCCTGCGTGCTAGGCAAGCGCTCTGTCTCCCACTGCATCCCCAGCCCGTTTAATTTTGAGTCGGGGTCTCGCTAGATTGCGCCGGCTGGCCTGGAACTTGCGGTTCTCCTGCCGCTGATGGACTGGCATTTCAGGCTTCTGTCATTTTGGGTTAGCGGGAAGGACGCAGGGGAAGTGCCATGCTGGCACCTGTGTTGACATATATGTTTGTCCTAAGTCAGGGGCCAGCCCTGGCGGCGTTTGCCTCTTTGTGCGGGATGGTGCCAGATGCCACATGAGGTTTAGCTATTTTCCCTCCTTAGGCGCCGCCTGGCCGTTTGACATTTTTGGTGTTCAGGTCAAGGATTCCGTTGGGCGTCAGGAATACCTTTCGTGGTTCACGTGTGGGGTGTTGGCAACTCGGCCCAAAGTCCTTGAAAATTCTGACTGAACTGACAATAACAAATAGGTGTATTATTTCAAGAGATTTCAGCACTGATTCCTTAGCACCCCCTGTGCTTGTCCATGTCTTATTTTTCTTCCCAGTATTAAAAACTTGTCCTTTTCCTTGGACCCAACTGAACTCCTACGTGTAGGGTGAGTGCAGTCCTGAGGGTCTGGGTTGACTGGTGGCCTGACAGCCGTTCTTTGCCAGATGCATTCTGGATCTGTGGGAACAAGTGGTGCTGGGTGCTAGGGGAAGCTACTGGAAGAAAAAGCCCAGAATTACAAACAGTAAATTGTGTTCTAAAGGAAAAGCAGCGAAGTTTCTTGGGGGGGGGGGTGTACAGAGGGGCCCAGTTTGGAGGGCCCTCACATGTGTACTGACCTGTTTAAATAATTGTGGTGTAGCCCACGTGTGCTGAGGCTCCTTGGTGTGTCTGAGGGTGCACCCAAGGAGCCCAGCACAGGTTCCCTGTGCCTCCTCCATACTAGCACTTGCACTCCACAGCCGCAGTGCCACTGCAGGGAGCTGAGCACTGCCTGCAGTTCCTTGGAGGGACGTCTGCTGTGATTTCTCCTGGGGGTCCGTGTACTCAGTGCTTGCTTAACTTTGGGGAAAGTCTGGCAGTTTCTTGTCGCAGCTGCGCTGCTGCGTTCTAGCAGTCTTAGAGGAGTGTCCCTGGTTGTGGGCCTGGTCAGCACTTGGAGTTGGAGCCCTCAGTTGCCATTCTCCAGGGGAACCAAGTCTTAACGTGGATTTAATTTGAATTCCCTGAAGACCATCCATGTTTGTGGGCCATTGAATTTAGTCTTTTGTGAAGGGACTCTGGTTTTCATTGTCTGTCTTTCCTTTACTTTTATAAGGATTTTGCATGTTTATTTCTATATTGTGTGTGTGCTGGAGATTGCATCCTAAGCATCGCAGGCTGCCATTTCACCAGCGGAAGTTCTTAATTTTAGTGAACTCTGGTTTATCAACTGTTTCCTTTATGGTTAGTGCTTTTTTGTGTCCCGCTTAAGAAATCTTTGCCCTCTGAGGTCCTGAAGACATTTTCTTGCCTTTTCTTCTGGAGACCTTGTTTTGGGGCCTCCTCCCATATTGGACTGGGAGCTGTCTGGACTGGGTTTTGTGTGTGGTGGGGCCACCCTTGTCCTCTCTCACCCATGAAAACCTGGCTGCTCCTTCCGGCGAAATGTGCTCCTGTGCTTTCCTCTCCTGTTGGACAGCAGTGCCCCCTGTCCTAATGCAGTGTCCATCTCTGGAGATGTGCTTCCAGGCTGTATTTTGTCCCATTGCTTATGTGTCTGTCCTATGCTAACACCACATTGTCTTAATTTCCAAAGGTTTATCAAGAGTCTTTTTTTTTAAAGAGGTTCTCACTAACTTGCTGAGGCTGGCCTTGGACTTGTGATCCTCCTGCTTCAGCCTACTGAGTCGCTGAGATCACAGGCATGTGCCTCCATGCTCTACTTGCTTGGTGTCTTGAGATGTGACTGTAGACTGAGCTCAGATCCAGGCAGAAGTAAAAACCTGGGCAAAGTCCCTGAGGCAGGAAAGTGTTCAGTGTGTTTGGAAGGAAGAACAAGGAAAGAGCCAGTGTGGTAGAGGGGAGCAGGGTAGCTCTGTGGGTGGAAAATTGTCTTCCAGACACCACTGGAAGCTTCAGGAAAAGGCAGGGTGGGTAAAAACTGTTTTCTTGTTGTTCATAATGAAGCTTGAGGTCACAGAAGGCAAGGACTGGGCCCCAGACCTGGTTGTACCTGTCTGTGGTGGGGTCCCGTTCCCCATCCACTTCCCTCTGGAAAGCAGCTTCGGTTTAACATAAGCCATCTGGACGCCAGCTGCCTGAGTCTGAGGGACCCAGCCTGCATGAATCGGCTTCCTTCCCAGCCCCGGGCCTCAGGCTGGTCCCCATGCAGGGCTGGGAGTGAGCCTGAGCCCCTGGACTGGGCGGTGCTCAGGGCTATGTCCTCGTTGTGTTGTGCTGTGGTTTGTTGTGGTGATGACCTGGGGCTGAGAGCACCGCTTCATTTCCAGAGCTACTTTGGGCCATCAAAGTAGCTGAAGGTGGGCCTCGTCACATTCCCCAGGGTTCTGCCTCACTAGAGCAGCCAGGGCATGGGAGGTCGACTGGTCATTGTCGTCTTGCCCAAGCCACCTGGGCCTCTGACCCAGATGGGTTGGTGGGTGTCACCTGTGAAGCGAGAAGCCCTGGTGAGGCCTCCCTGGCTCTTCTCTAGCACAGCTGCCCAGTTAGCAGCTTCCCACAGCTTCCGGCTGTGTGTGGAGCAGTCGGACATTCCTGAGTGTTCCCCAGGGATTCAGAGCTTTGGTCTCTGGGCCAAGGATGCCAAGACCACAAGTCTTGCCTGTGCCTGCCAGTTAGTCAGCCTTGACCTCTGACCGTAGTGTTGGCCATGGCAGCAGCACTGTTTAGGAGGTGGGGGTTGGCATCCAGCTGGTGGGGGGGGGGCTGAGTGCTTAGCTTTGTATTTGCATCTGAACTCATCACTTACACGGTGTCCTGTGGGGGAGGGAACAGATGCCACCCTGGTGGAGGCCCCTGTTGCTTGGAGCAGGAAGGACCTGGAGCATCATGACTGAGAGGGTGCTGCCCACCTGTGTCTCGGACTTCGCCTGGCAGAGGCTCCTGGGGCAGCCTCCCCCAGAGGGTCCCAGCTCTGCCTCTGGCCAGCTGACCCTGACTCCACTCGGAGTCCCAGTCTGAAGTAGAGGTGGCAACAACAGCCCCTCAGGGTCACTGTGAGGGGTGTGATGGGGGCAAGCTCCATTTTAGTGGGTATGTGCATCGGAGGGCTACAGCCCTGCTCAGGGGTTTGGAGGAGGGTTGTGGCTATTTCCCACAGTCAGAAAACAGGCAGAGAAGTCTCAGACTTCCTCTGGTTTCAGTGTGTCCCTGTAGGTGGGCAAAAGCTGGGCAGTTTCTCCTGCTGAGTTCAGGTTCTGGGCAGGGGGTGGCTTCTGCTGAGGGATGGTCAGCAAAGCCTTCTCTGAGAGATGCAGATAAAGTCTAGGTGGGGAAATGGCAAATGCAAAGGTCCTGGGGTGGACACGAACTAGGTAAGTTCAGGAATAATCGAGCACCCAGGGGTTGGAGTATATGGAGCAAGAAGGGATGACACTGGAGAAGGGTAGGCCTTCTTGGTCATGATGAGGACTCTAGGTTTTATGCTAAGGGTGTGGGTACAATCAGGGCTAAGACACTTTCCAGGGCTACTTAGTGGTGGCAGTGGCCCAGAGGGACTCTCCAGAGTAACCTGTGGTCTCTTGGCACCAGGCTGGCCAGAGAAAGTGTGGCCTGATTCTTCTCCTGGAACACCCTCGAGTTTCCATGCCCCCCGATCCTGCAGTCCCTCCTTCTCTGGCAGGTCTGGGCCTGGGATGGACCAGGACAGGCAGTATGTGCTTGTGACCTTGACTGTGCCCAGTGTGCATCAGCACTGCCCCAGACACCAGGACCTTCCCATGAGGCAGAGCTCACGGACCCATCGAACAGATGAGGAAACTGAGGCTGAGAGGCACAAAGAGAAGCGAGCTCTAGGTCTTGCAGCTAAGGAGATCTGCACTCTGAGGCACCCTTATCCCCAGCTCCCTGTTGTACCAGCTCTGGACAACTCCTGCCAGGCAGCTAAAGGTTCCACCTCACTTGGTATTAAAAGGAAAATAGGAAATTGGGTCAGTTGCTGTTTCAGTCAACTTGGTTTCACCATGACCAAAGTACATGACAAGTTATTTGGGACTCATGGTTTCAGAGGTCTCTGTCCATAGACGGCCGACTCCATCGCTCTGGGCCCATGGTGAGGCAGCACTTCATGACGCAGGGCCCAGCATGGGGGAAGCTGCTTGGCTCATGGCAGACAGGAAGCAGAGAGGGGAGGGATCTGCAGGGAAGATGGATCCTTCCAGGGCACAATCTAGAGACCCGCCTCCTCCAGCCACGCCCCATTTGCCTACAGTTACCACCCAGAATATCCCTGCATTGACATAGGAGCTTTGGGGGACACCTTATATTTAAGGTATATATATATATATATGCCAATATTTAAGAAGATGAAACGCAGAGATTCCACACAAGAATCCAGGTGTCCCGGGGCTGGGGATGTGGCTCAAGTGGTAGCGCGCTCACCAGGCATGCGTGCGGCCTGGGTTCGATCCTCAGCACCACATACAAACAAAGATGTTGTGACTGCCGAATACTAATAAATAAATGTTAAAAATTAAAAAAAAAAAAAAAGGAATCCAGGTGTCTGGCTCCTCTTAAATACTCAGTGGACTTGGCATCTGTGGGAGGGTCCCTATTGGCCTGAGCCACTGCAGGGTACGGGCTGGATCAGGCCACTGGGCTGGGGTGCTGGCCTTGGTGCATGTCCTCCTTGGGAGCCAGGGGCCCATTTCAGATGGAGCAAAATGGTATCTTGGGCCTCAGTCCCCTCATATGCCCAGGCCTGGGTTGGTCACGGTGATCTCGGAGCTTGCCAGCTGGGATGAGGCTGAGTCTCAGTCTTCCTTATGTGCCTAGGAGGATAGTGACAGAGCCCAACTCCTCTTAAGAACGCCTGCTCAGCCAGCATTAGCGGGTGCCTTATCCACCAGGCCCTTGCTCACCTGCTTCAGGTAGTCTTTTTGGCAGCCTGTGGCACCCATTCACAGATGGGGACCCTCTGGCTGAACAAGGTCACCAGTTGACAAGTGGGAAGAGGGGCTCCTAGACCTTCACCTGCACAGTGGGCCTGGGGAACTCCTAAGAGGAGGCAGCCTTGGGGCCAGTGTGGCTCAGAGCCATCCCCCGCTGCTCCTTGTGTGCCAGCTTCCTTGGGCAGGACATGGGGCCTCACTGGGCTGCAGCAAGGAGCCATCATGGTTCCTGCCTGCAGGCTTGTTGTCCTGGGGGAGAAAGCCCTGCTTGGTGGCGTTGAGCAGCTTGGGCCTGCCATCTTGGGGCCAGGGCTCGGCCTCTCTGATCCTGGGCTCTTTGGTGGCCTGTTGGGCCAGAAGGGGCAGAGCCAGGCGGGAAGGCCCTCATGCCCTGAAGCCTGTGCAGCAAAGCCAGCAAAACGCACTAGAGGGCCAGCGTCGGCCTGCAGACGGTTTGCCCCTGCTCCAGCTCCTGGCGCACCTGCCCCAGGGACGAGGAAACTAAGGCTCCAAGGCCAGAGGAGCAGACAGGCCAGGGCCTGGGTGGAGCCAGGGAGGTGCCTCTGCCACCCTGCCTTGCCTGTGGGAGAGAGGAAGCAGAAGGAAGGGCGGTCCACCGCAGGGGCCTGGCCATTTCCTCTCCAAGGCGGGAGCACAGGGGGCCGAGGAGGCCAGGCTGCAGGAAGCTGTGGGCAGGGGCCGCCTGTGGTGCTCAGGCCTGGGTTCCAGTCCTGTTTCTGCCCCATCCATGCTGCGGCCCTTGGGAAAGACAACACAGTGCCCTCTCTGCTTGGGTCCCCAAGCAAAATCAGAAGAAAGGCCCCACTGCAGAATTAGCCAAGCTGCTGCCCTGCGGGGGCCTGGAGCGCCAACACCCTCGGGGCTTGGTGACTATGACCACAGCAGCTCTTTGTTTTCCATGTTACAGACACTATATTTGACACATCCACGGAATCCTCACCACAGACCTTGGGAACAGGGACCCACCCACCATCTCACAGACCGGAAACTTGAGGCCCAGAGAGGTGGAGACTTGTTCAAGACCACACAGGAGCCAGAAAAGGGGTTCCACATGGGCTCACCAAGGCACCAAGGGCTGGATTTGTGTTAAGGCCCCCAATGTAGGTGGAGAAAGTGCCCCTTCCCAGTTTCGGGCTGGGTGAGTCTGCATAGCACCCACATACACCACTGGACAGATGGGGGCTTAAGAGGCCAGTGCTCCCCAGTCCCACCTCCCTGGAGTAGGCCAGAGGCAGAAGGTCCCCAAGGGAAAGATGGGATCCTGCCCTCTCCCTGCCTTGAGTTGCTGTGTGACCCAAGCAGGTGCCTGCCCCTCTCAGAGCTCTGAAGTGGGTGACCAGGGGCTTGATCCAGGCTTTCCAGGACTGGTGGGAGGGAGGGAGGGAGGAGGTGGGCAGGGCTCCCGTGGCCCCAGATGCGACAGCAGCCCAGCTGCCCCCATTGGGGTTCCGTGCAAAATCGTTTCTGGAAGAGTGCTTTGCCGTTTAGAAGAAACCCCAGCTGCACTGAAACCGCGGGCAGATGGTATCGAGGCACTTCCTTTCAGCTCAAATTCTATGAATCTGCAGACTAGAAGGTGCCCAAGTCCACAGGGAGGGTGTTAGCCAGGGGGATTATCATCACCATCCTGCTTCCTTGGCCAGTTCCCGCTCCCACCCAGCTCCATGGGCTTTGCTGTTGCCAGTTTCCTGGAAGTTGGTTTTGTATCTGTGTATTTGGGGAGGTGAGGCTGTGGGCTGGGTGGTGGGGTAGCTGCAGAGGATGATAGACATTGCTGAGTTCAGATCTTGGCTCTTGTGCCCTTGCTGTGTGGCACTAGGTTGAGAATTTGGCCTCTCTGAACCTCAGTTTCTCATTATGGAAAAATGGGATGTCTGTGCTTTCCTTGCTGAGTTGTTTTGAACCAAAAACAGACTATGGGATGGCGTGGCATGATGTGCTCCCACCTGAGGGGTGGAAGAGGGGGCTCACTGCATTGAAGGCCTGGGTGTCCTCCCCTCCAGGCACCCGCTGGCAGCCCGGGCAGGCGCTGTGGAAATCCCCCGCCCACCCTGTGAATGGAAAAGGAAACCAAAGGCACGAGAAGGTCTCCGCGCTGAGGCCCTTGCGGGCGGGGAGCAGGGCTTCCTCCCCCAAAGCAGGAGGGGCCATCTCAGCTTCCTTTCTGGGGCCCCTGCACCCTCTTTCTGACCTCCTCTCCAAGCTGGGAAGGAGGCCACAGGAGCTGCTGAGCACTGGGTCTGCCCCTGGGACCCGTGGATGGGGGCCACTTGGCCTGGGGACTCACCTACAGGGCTGCTGCCCGGACCCTGTTACAGTGTACATGGCCCTTGCCCAGGTGTCCCAGCTAGGCCTGATGGTGTTTGAAGTCCACGTGGGGACTGGGCAGAAGAGATGTTTTTCTAGGGAACCCTCTAGAACCGGGGCCTGTGTTGTCCCCTCCAAAAGCTGTGTGTCATTTAGGAAACTGACCTACCTGGGCCTCCGTGTCTGTCTGGTTTTTCAGTTAACAAAACGCAGATGAAATTATAAAAGTACCCTGCCATCCCACTGCCCAAGAGACCCGACATTGCCATTTAGGCAGATGTCCTTGTACTCTGTTATTGTCACCTCTGCCCCAGTGGCGATTCCTTAGGGCTCACTCTCCCCCTGGCTGTATTGCCTTGGTGCCGGTGGAGCCCAGGCCTGGCCCCGCCCCCTCGTGCTGCCATCACCTGGTGCTCCCCTCTCCCCCTACAGGAACCTCTTGCATTCCCAGGTCTTTTTAAAACATTGGCTGCCCCAGTGATGAGCTGGCAGAGAAGGGCCGGGAGGGGTTTCTCCCTTGTTGTCAGGATCCATTTCAGACATTTCTTCCGGATGCAGATGCCCTGAACATTCTGCACAGGAATCTTGAATCCCTTCTCTGATTCTTCTCTGAGGTGACATTCCTGGCAGGGGAGGCCCCGGGCAAGTGTGATACTCTCCAGTCGCAGCTTTATGAGCATTCACACACCACAAGATCCCTCATTTAGAGGGATTCAACCCCCATTGTATTCTAATTTTAGAACATTTTCATCATTTCAAAAAGAAACCTTTCACCCCACCCCCCAATCCTCCCTCTCCCAGGCCCTGGAACCATTGCCTGCTTTTTCTCTGTAGATTTGTCTACTTTAGGTGTCCCGTGTAAATGGAATTGCAGTATATGTGGTCTTCTGCATCTGGCTTAGTTTACTAAGTACTGTGTTTTCCAAGATTCGTGTGTGTGTGTGAGAGAGAGAGAGAGAGAGATATCGATTTTTAAAAAATTCTTTTTCAGCTGGCTTGGAACTGGTGACCCTCCTGCCTCAGCCTGTACTGGAGGGGTCATGAGCGAGAGCAGTGCAGGTTTCCTCGTGGTTTGATGTGCATCCCGGGGCTGATGAAGTTGAGCACCTCCTCATGTGCTTAGGAAGGCTCTGTGTGCGGTGCGTAGTGCCAGCATCAAACCCAGGATCCCGTGGGTAACAGGCTGCACTCCAGCTTGTCATTAGCCATTTCTAATGCTTCTGATGAGTCTTTTTCATGTGGTTTCCAGAAAAGTCATACCCACCTAATCACCATCCGTGCAGCACTGCGTTTTATTTATATATTTATTTTGGGGTACCAGGGATGGATTCAGGGACACTGGACCACTGAGCCACATTCTCCACCCCTATTTTGTATTTTCTTAGAGACAGGGTCTCACTGAGTTAGCTTAAGCGCCTCGCTAGGTTGTTGAGGCTGGCTTTGAACTCATGATCCTCCTGCCTCCGCCTTCCGAGCTGCTGGTTACAGGCATGTGCCACTGTGCCTGGCCACTGGGTTTTATTTTTAATAACTTGACCAACTTCTCAGTGAAAAGTACTTTACTTAACCTTGTTCAGATTATAAGTGACTGACCATCCCTCCCCTTGAGCTCTAATTCCCATATCATAAACTGTATTTGCTTCAAGTGTATAATTTTTTTTTACTTTTTAGTGTATTTATAGAATTATACAACCACCACCACTAATCCTCTAGAGCACTTCCCCGACCCTAGAAAGAATTCCCTTGCCTGCCAGTAGTCAGTTCAGTCAATCTCCTCTCCCACAGTCTCTGGTAGCCTCTGATCTACTTTCTGTCCCCGTGGACTTTGGACGCTTCTCTTGGGCTTCTTGGTCATTTGCACTTTTCACACCTTTTTCACATTTTCTTTTTGCTTGCTCTTCTGCACAGCCTGCCCTTTTCTTGCTGGTTTGTGAGTACTCTTTGTGAGTACTCTTTCACATGTCATGGGTATTATTAGCTAGTTCTGTCTTGGTTACAAGCATACTTTTCAATTTTGTCCCTGAGTTCCTTGGCCTATTGAGGTTTGTTAAGGTAGTGAAAATGCAGGCATTGATCTTTATGGTTTCATTCTCTGCTTTTTCTGCTTGGAAATGCCCTCCCTACCAAGGGATCAGATGAGTAATTCTTTAAGTTTTATTCCAGTCTTTTTCCTTTTTTGTTAACAGGAATTGAACCCAGGGGGTACCTAGCCACTGAGGCACATTCCCAGCCCATTTTTTATATTATTTTGAGATGGGGTCTCATTTGGGCCTTGCTAAGTTGCTGAGGCTGGCTTTGAACTTGTGATCCTACTGCCTCAGCCCCCCGAGCCACTGAGATCACAGGCATGTGCCACCATACCCAGAGCTCCTTTTTCCTTTCTTAATCCAACTGGTCTTCATTCATAGTGGCTGGTGTGATTCCCACGGTTTTGTGGTGTCAGGAATGCTGTGTCAAGGCCTGCACACTAAGTGCTCAGTAAACTGGAGCAGGACTGGGTGGGGTTGGGGAGAGAATGTGGGCGTTCCTGCTGCTCTGCGGGGCTTGGGGGAGTCGCACAGCGGAGCTTCCCCCCACTTCCCCCTACCCTGGCTCCAGGGGTTCTCGCTTTCACCTCTCCTTCTGAATCATCATTCTTCGAAGGCAGCCACCAGGGGCCGCGGGCTTCTGGGCATACTGGTGGTGACAGTCCCCTCCTCTTGGTACTCTCCCCTCCTAGGCTGGTGATGCTGTTGTTGCTGGTGTCGTCTGTTGTTGCTTAACCACAGCTTTTCCACCCTTGCTGGTACTGAGCAGATGTGGAGGTGTGTCCTGGGGCAGGGCTTCCCTCAGCGGGTCATGCTGTATCTGGTTGGACACTATGGCTCCCTTGGGCCCTGGGACCAAGCCCTGTTTGGCAGCTGGTAGCCCGGGATGCCTGGACCTAGAGAGGCCTACAGCTGCTCATGAGCGAAGGTGCAGCCCAGTTACTTGGCCTGGCCATAGTGGGTATGGCTACAGGATGTGGTCATCCAAGGTGGGGCCCATGGCAGATGGTTTGTGGTTGGCAACGCTGGCCAGCGGAGGTTTCGCTGGCTGTACTCGGGACTGTCCTGGCGTTCTGGGGACACTGGTGGGGGACTGACTGAGGCACACAGTAAGCAGGCTCACAGCCCTTTGCGTGTTCCAGTGTCCTTGGCCTAGCCTGAGGAGCAACCTCCACTTCTCCCTGTGTGACAAAGAGCAGGCCAAGGCACCAGGCTCCCCTGTTCCTTCTGCCCAGGGAGGGAAAGCATGGGGTTTCCAGGAGTGGTCCCACTATGTTGACCTGAGACAGGAGCTGTGCCCCTTCCTACAGGTAGCATGGGAATTGGCCAGGACACCCCATCTAGGAGTGATGCAGACTGGCTCTGTGTCTGGGGGCTTTCTCAAAAATCTGCTCCAGCTTTGAGAGGGGCTTTGTGTCCCTGTCCATGTTACTGTGTGGGGTGATTTGCCTGAGGGGGCTTTATGTTCCTGTACTGTAGATTCTTTCTGATATGGAGGAACCCTCATGGGACTGAGGGGAGTTTGCTCAGGGGGTGGGGCTTTAGACATACCTGTAGCTCCCATCTGGGTCACCCCCCATGTGCCCTGATCCAAGTGTCTTGAGCTAATAATTATTCCACACAGGTCTCACTGGGGAGGGGGAGGGATGTGTGTCCTGCCACCATCCTTTTACTTGGTCACTTAGTGTGAGATGGGTGCCACCTGCAGGGACAGGGGGGGATCCCACAAGCAGAGGGATTTAGGAGCATCTTGCGGCATCTGGCTCTGCCGCTGTTCCCTGCTCCTACATGGGAGGGGAGCTGGAGATGTAGCCATGGGGACCCCTATGGATGCAGCCTGTACTGAGGGAGCAATGACTCACAATAGGCGCCCAGGAGGGTGTGCTGCCATCCAGAAAGGAGCAAGAAGAGTTGTATGGCTCAGTTGGCAGAGTGCTCGCCTCGCATGTAAGGCCCTGGGTCCAATCCCCAGGCACTGCAAAAAAAAAGAAAGGAGCGAGGACTTGCTCAGGTCACTAGAGCAAAACATGACTGCAGCAGGCACCTGAAGAGCCTGTGAGGCTGGGGACAAGGCAAAGCAGCCCGTGGCCCTTGGCCAACACTGTGTCAGCTTCTGGAATGGCTCACAGCCTTCAGCTCATCCCAAAAGGAGCAGGGAACAGGAGAGGTGAGCTACCCCCACAGCCCCACCTCACCCCTGCTGCCCATATGCAAGCTTCCTGCACCTCCTTGGGGCCTCCCCACCTAGAGGGACTCCCAGTCAGCAGAAGGCAGCTGTGTCATCAGGAAACTGGCCTGCCTGATAGCAGGGCACTTGCCATGCCTGGGTGTTGGGGGGGCTCCCTGTGGGATGGAGGTTTTCTCTGCTGAGATGAGCCTTACACAAGCAGTCCCTGATGGTAGGGGACCACCAGGTGGCCAGGTAATGTCCTGTGGGGCTGGGCACATGAGGCCAGAGTCCTGGCTCCTCCCTGTCTCCGCCTGCTGTCCATGCTACAGGGCAATAGCTGCACCTAAGCCTTTTCCTCTCAGTGCCTCTGCCTTGGCCTTAGGGGGAAGCGCAGGAAGTCCTGCCTCTCCTCTCAGCCTGCCCATAGTGGCTGGAAGTTGTCCCCATCACTCAGCTGTAGTCCTCACTTGGGCAAGCCGGCCCCACTGATCCCTAGCACCCACGATGGTTTGGCATTCCAAGGATGAATCCTTGTTGTAGAAAGTGAGCACTACCAACCTACCAGGCTCTGGGCTCCGTGCTGAGGATGCCAGGAGGGCAAACACCAAGTCCCCGCAGAGCTCAGAAGAGGAATGAGTGCTGGCATGGACCGCCAGCTAGGGCAAGGCAACACACAGTGCATGGTGACGACTGCCATCACACCTGGTCAGGTGAGAAGTGGCCTAGGTTGTGAAGATGCAGGTAGGGGACAGCAGCAGTGACAGCCTAAGAGTCTTGGTCTGTTTCAGGAGCAGTAGGGTGGTGTGGCTGGGGATGGAGAGACTAGGTGAGCTCAAGGAACTGATAAGGGTCAAGGTGAGTGGGCTGTGGGCAAGTTTTGAGCAGGAGACGGGGTGGGAGGTAGCCCTGGATGTCTCCGCGAGTAGGAGTCAGGACAGCGCCATCTGTCCTACTACCTTTTGGGGTGCAGGATGTTACCTGACTCTCCCTTCCCCTTGCTTGGTCTCTGGTCCACACCCACCATTCTGTGTAAAGGGATTGGCCTGCCAGACCCCTTCCCCTCCTCCAAGTCTCCTGGGGCTCCCTGGTACTTGGGGAGGACATGTCCAGCTTCCCTGCTGTGCCTTCACTCACTTCCAGATGTGGCCAGGTCGTTACACCCTCTCTGAGCCTCTGTCTCATTTGTGATGTGGGCTCAATGAGGATCACATGAGCTCCCACACATCTCCGGACACAAGATGGCCCAGGACAGGGAGAGTGTTTTCTCCCTCATGAATCTGGCTAATTGATATCAAGGATTCCTTTCCTCTGGGACATGCCTGCTCCTTAGTCTTGTGTTAACCTCCTCTGAGAAAATTTTAAACATATTGGTGGCCTGTGACTCTAAATGTTCTGGAAATCACTGGCAGGCAGTCCCATAATGGCTCCATTCTCCCATGGGCCTTGCTTTTCCTCCACTTTGTCCACTTGGTAGAAATTCAGCAAACACAGCCACTTACTTTGCCTGACTCAATGGTGGGAAGGTGGAGGGAGGCCTCCTGAACCTGGGCGTGCGGGCAGAGGTGCGCTGCTGCAGCTGCTCCTGTGCAGAGCCTCTCTGCATCGTTCCTGCAGTCCAGTGTGTCTCCTGGCCAATGCCAGTCCCCTGAGGGCTCTTGTGCACACACACAGTATGGCCAGATTCTCATGGGAGGGCAGAGGCATTGCTACCTTATTGCTGAACTGGGGACAAGGCAAGGAGGGGTGTCTGTCCCTCCAGAAGGCAGATCAGGGACTCAAGCCCAGGACTGGCTGACTCAGATCTTGGGGCAAGGAGGATGCAGTGTGGTGTGCAGATCTAGGGGTTTCTGAGCAGGATTCTGGGTGGCCTTTACCTCTTAGGCTCAATTTCCATGCTATTCACCAGAGACTGGCTAAGGAACCTTCTTGTTTAGGAAGTTTCTTCACCTCGAGCCCCTGATATCTTGGTATGGGTGACAATAAAGTCTACAAAAGAGGACAAAGTCCGGGGAATGCATGAGTTCTGCTGTAGGACTTCTCAGTCTTTAACCACCAACGCTTGGGAGTTGTCTTAGCTGCTAGGAAGCTCGGAGAAAAACTGCACTACAAAATAGGTTGCTTTTTTATTCCAACCAGTAAAACTGGATTAAGGACTTCCCATGGCAGTGCTCATTCATTTATCAGCTATCCATGACACTGGATCTGGAATTGTCTTTGAGCCTTTTCAGGCTTAATCCAAGACTACTTCCCGCCTGCCTCTAGTCCTGGGTCAGTAGGACCTGCTTGCTGTCCCTGTTACTGAAGGAAGTTGAGGCACCAATTGGCTCCACACCCAGGTTCTCAGAGGTGGTGAGTGGGAGAGCAAGGCTGGTGAAGTGATTCTGGGGCTGTTCTTCATGTCCCAAAGGAGGATTCAGCAGCCCTAGTGGAAACGAGACTTCCTCTGGTGTGGCCTGGGGACCCCAGTGGGCCAGTTTGAATGTCACATGCTATTTAGGGCCTGGCCTTTGGAGCTGGTGAAATAAAGCCATTATGAGGGCCCTGCCTGCCCTTGCTCAGCACAGAATTGTCTGGGCCACTTGGGCAGGATAGGTGCTGTTCCCCCCCCCTCCATTCCTAGCTTCCTGTAGAGGGGGGACTAGCAGGCCTGCTTCTCCAAGAGGTCCACATCTGTGTACATTCAGCCACCTGTAGCCTTCTATCCTTGCTCATGTCTTATGTGGGCAGCAGGTCCTGCTGGCTGCCAGGTGCTTGACAGACCCCAGTTGTGGTAGCTATGGGAACATGGAAGAATAGAATGCAGCTAGTGTGGTGGAAGCTTCTGGAAGGTGCCAAGGCAGCTCTGTGCCGGCCCTGTTCCTCGATGCACAGGAATCATTTCTCAAGATAGCTTCGAGGCCTAGTAGGTGATGAAGGGTCTGCCTCCAGTGTCAGTGTGTTGTTTCCTGCAGGCAGGCTGGGGGCCCCAGAGCCACCGTGGGAGGAAGAGAGACCTTTGGTCCATAGCTGTGCACCTGCCTTTCTTACTGCTGTCCCTCTGGGACAAGTGGGCTTGGCTGGCTCTAGAAGCAAAATCCATTCTCTATCTGTACACTAGTTATACATGGGCTCAACCCTCTCCAGCCTGGAAATCTGACAACGCTCATGAGGAGTCAGCCCCCCACCCCCATTTTCTTTTTTTTTTTTTTTTGCATGTGGTGCTGGGGATGGAACCCAGGGCTTTGCAAAGTGTTCATGGAGCTGCAATCCACAACTAACACAATCACAGCCTGGAGGAGACTGAGTCTCTTGGGCTGGACCCTAAAAACTAGAGAGCAAGATAACTATGAAGTCCAGGAGAAAAGTAGCCGCAGAAAGCAAGCTCCACTGTTGGATCAGTGCCAGAGCTGGGTCTGTCTTTCACTTTGAGCTTCCCAGCAGTCACAGCAAAGAAATGGGTCATTCCCACTGGATTGGCCACAGAGATCAGCTTTCTGGATGTGGGTCTGAGCAAAAGTGCTTCCCAGAAGGCAAGATGTGATGGGTGCCACTCTGTTGCTCACCCCGCAAATGCCTGAAATGGTGCTGCCTGCAGATGGAGCATAGGGAGCCTAGGCTTGCCCATTAATTCTATAGCGCAGATGAGCTGCTGCCAGTCCACATACAGGGGCCAGTGCCCTGGGTCCAGCCCCTGGTGTCACATACTATATAGAACAGGCAGCTTGGTGCTGGCACACTGGCCTGAGTTCTCACTGGGGTATGCATGCACACGTACGAGAGACAGACACACACAAGGCTGTGTGGGAGCTGGGGGAGAAGAACCAGCCAGCGGGAAGGGCCACCGTAGGCAAGGAGGGGGAACCCTCTTTCCCCTGGCTTGCCTGCTCAGCAGTCCCTCAGCCCCTGGGGCAGACCTGGAAGGGAGGCCCTGTCAGAATGAAACCAGCAGCTCTGCTGTTTAGTCTCAGTGCTTACAGGGAGATTGGGCCCCAAGAGGAACTGAAAGGAAGACCAGGGCTGTTCCCCTCTGGGCCTGGCCTACTTCCTCCAGCGACCCGGAAGTGTGCATCAATGCCTTATATAGCTGGGGCAGGAAGGAAAAGGGGAGTGTGAGGAGTGGCCTGCTGTGGGAATGGGGTGAAGAAGCCCCAGTGATGATGGTCCTGTAGGCCTGGGATTGCTAGTTGTGTGGCTTCTAGCCACTCTCCCTCCCTCACAGCAGTAAACTCTAGGGGTTACTGCTCTTCCTCCCCTGAGACCAACAACCAGGAGCAGGGACTAGTATGTAAACCTGGCTGGCCCCGCCCCCCACTTTCTATCAGCACCCCCACTCGGGTGGATTCTTCCAGCACCACAACCAGGAGCAGGGACTAGTATGTAAACCTGGCTGGCCCTGCCCCCCACTTTCTATCAGCACCCCCACTCGGGTGGATTCTTCCAGCACCTTTTGGGTGGAGGTAGCTCCTCTGGCACCAGGAACTTAATTAAATTTTTGAGCCTGCCTCCTTGCCACCCCTACCCTTCTCCGCTGGCTTGGCTGTGGTCTTTTCCAGGAGCACCTGGTTGTCTCTTGGCCCCTAGGGAACTGATGAAGGGAGGGAAACCCAGTCAGCTGCCTTGTCCATTACCCACCTCATCTCTGGCTCCTTCTAACCTCTGACCTTCCTCAGGATCAGCATTATCACAAGAGGTGGGGAGGGGATCTCCCTTCTGAGAAAACTCCAAAAGTGGATGGCTGAGTGCAAGAGGCCATCTGACAGTCCTGGGAGAGAGCAAATTACACTAAGTTCTCCCCACTGGGGTGTCATGTGATGAGGACGGTGGGCAGAGTTCTGTGTACCACCAGGACAAGGCAGGTGTCTGAGCTGCGGTGTCCATAAGTCCAGGCAGGGAGGCCTCAGCACAGCATTCTTAGCATCTCAGTGGAAGGTGGGTGCTAGCAGTAAGCAAGCACTCCACAAACCCTCCAGGGAGCAGCAGACAGAGGTAGGGGAGTGGGGACTTCAGGGAGAAGGCTTGATCGCCCCCTCTTGCTGTCCTAGAGTTCAAAGCCCAAGCTCCAAACAGCCTGCTCCAGCATCCAGGAGGTCCGGCGATGCACACGCCTTGAGATGCCAGACAACCTCTACACCTTTGTGCTGCGGGTGAGTGATGGGGCTTCCACTCCAAGGGAGTGATAAGATACTTCTCAGACCTACATAGCTGTTCCTTTCTGCTCTGCCAGGTGAAGGACCGGACAGACATCATCTTTGAGGTGGGAGACGAGCAACAGCTGAACTCGTGGATGGCTGAGCTCTGGGAGAGCGCAGGCCGAGGGTGAGGCCTGCCCCTGCACAGCCCACCTGCCCACCCAGACCCACCGGGTCCTTAAGCATGGCCTCTTCTCTGGCAGGCTGGAGAGCACAGATGCAGAACTGCACATTCCCACGGTCCCAGAGCGCAGCGAGTCCAGCTCCCGGAGGGGAAGCAGAGATTCCTTAAGCCAAGGTAAGTAGGGTCAGGTGTTCCCCCTCCTCTTGGTACGCTGAACGTGTGGCACCCACTCAGTCACCAGTAAACCATCTTTTACATCAGGTGCTTCTCCCGGGGGACTGTTGGACCCAGTCTGCCAGAAAACAGATCACTTCCTGTCCTGCTACCCCTGGTTCCATGGCCCCATCTCCAGAGTGCAGGCGGCCCAGCTGGTGCAGCGGCAGGGTCCTGATGCCCATGGCGTGTTCCTGGTGCGGCAGAGCGAGTCGCGGCGTGGGGAGTACGTGCTCACGTTCAACTTCCAGGGCAGAGCCAAGGTACGTACGGAACAGGGCAGGTGGGGGCTGTGCCAACGCTGTCCCTGGAGCCCAAGGACGGTGTGAGCCTGCCTTCCCTGTCCTGCAGCACCTGCGCCTGTCCCTCACGGAGCGAGGCCAGTGCCGAGTGCAACACCTGCACTTTCCCTCAGTGGTGGACATGCTGCATCATTTCCAGCGCTCACCTATCCCACTGGAATGCGGTGCTGCCTGCGACGTCCGGCTGTCCAGCTACGTGGTAGTCGTTTCCCAGCCACCAGGTGTGACAACCAAGGACCCTCGCTGAAGTGGGTGGCTGGCGTGGGGAGCTACAGAGGGGGTGAAAGCTGGCTGCACACCATGCAGTGCAGAGAGGTGGTTCTGTGTTCTGACAGCATGGTCTCTTGGTCCTTACCCTAGGTTCCAGCAACATTGTCCTCTTCCCCTTCTCCCTCCCTTGCTGGGACTCAGAGCTGGGCCTTCCCCACCTCAGCTCTTCTGGTTGTCCCAGGGGGTCTGGCCCAGAGAGTCTCCCAGGCCGATCGTCACCCCCAGAGCAGATCTTCCACCTGGTGCCTTCACCCGAGGAACTGGCCAACAGCCTGCGACACCTGGAGCAGGAGCCTGTGAGTCGAGCCCGGGACTCAGATTACGAGATGGACTCATCCTCTCGGAGCCACCTGCGGGCCATAGACAACCAGTACACACTTCTCTGATGGACAGCGAGGGATCCAGGCCTCCGCAGCTGCCCCAGGAGCACAAGCAGAAATGTGGCCTTGTGAATGTAATGATCTTTCCTTCCTTCCAGAGAGAGATTTAAGGGACACTGTCAACTGCTCTTTCCAGTTTGGACGTGACCCTTCTATTAGGCCTGTTAAAGGGCCTCCATGTGAGTTCCGTCCATCACCTGGCTTACTTCTTATTGTTTACAGGTGTAGTTCTTGTCCACAGATGCTGCTAGCTCTTGCCCTGGGTCCCTGAGACCAGGCCCGTCACTCAGAGGAGCTGGGGTGAGGGCTGGAGCTGGCAGTGGAACCTTGTTCCTTTTCACTGACACTGTCACAGCTGACAGACTTTCTACTGGGGGGGGGGGGGTTGTCACCAGGAAGCCCAAAACACTAACAAGCCCTGGATTTTCACATTGTAAAAGCAGTCCCGTGGCAGGTCCATGCCACAGGTGACCACTCCTACTCCTGCTTCTACTCTCAGCTTTAGGACAAAAGCTCTGTCAAGAGAGACAAGCTAAAAGTCAAAAACAATTTTAAACATTTTTACCTCAGATTTTGTTAAAGGATTCAGGTTTCAAAACTAAACCATTGCTTACTTCATTGCACTGTTTCAACTAGCACCCAGGCTGTTTCTGCAGTCAGGGACAGCTATGCAAGCCCTGTTTGACGTGCTCGGAGCCAGCCTGGTGTCCTCAGGACAGCTGCTGAGTAGCTACTGTCCTTCCTAAATGTACAGAGGGCAGTGTGTCACCCTTTCAGGGAAGTTCAGGCCATTCCTGAAGTGAGGTGGCAGGGAACAGTTCTACCCTGGTGCCTTATAAATAAACTGGATTCCGGTTTACAGCAGCTTCACAGCTTCACAGAGACTTCAGTTAACTGGGGGTAGGGTGTTTGGGGGAGGGACAGGCAAGAAGGGCTCCTGGACCCTTTGTAGTCAATCTTCAACCAAAAGGCTAGCCCAGAGGCCCCCAGTGGCTTACTAAATTATCCCCCTAAGTAGGCTTTAGGCTCCTTTTTGAGCCAAAATGGAAGCTAGGAATCTGGTGCCATAGCTCATAGCCAGTATTCTGTCCCAGCACACTTGGGCACAGTCTGTCAGGGAGGTCAGACCTCCATCTATACTTGCCCTTCACAAGTAAAACAATTCATATGGGATGGGCTCTGTCCAGAACCTTCCACGTGTAGGCTCATAAACAGAGGGGGCAGTGACAGTGTTGTCAGCTGCTCCTGCATGCTAGCAGACCAGTCAGTACAGCCACCAGGCTTACCACAGACGCTTCCAAGAAACAGGAGTTTGGCACAGCTTAACCTTCCCAGCTTCAGAAGTGACATGAAACCTCAGCCCCAAACAGACAGTACTGCCTTCCTTATCTGGTGGAAAGGTTTGGTCTGTTCCTACTAGTTACTTCAAGAGATGAAACTTTCACTTCTGGGGATTCTTAGGGGGTTGGAGAAGCAGCCACCTCTGTACCACTCTGAAAACTCTCCTGGTGTGTTCATGGATCATACAGTAAAGCTGTGGTCCATTTTTCTTGTTTGTTTATAAATATTTGGGATTGAACCCAGGGGCTCTTTATCATGGAGCTACATTCCCGGCCCTTTTCAATTTTTATTTTGAGAAAGGGCCCCACTAAGTTGCTGAGGCTGGTCTTTCCTCCTGCCTTAGCCTTCTAAGTTACTGGGATCACAGGCTAAGCACCACCACACCCAGCCCATGGTCCATTTTTAAGGATGTTGGTCTTTATTTTCTATAAGCAGGCTTATCTTGAAGAAGAAAAAGCAAAGTGCGCACTGAAGAAGTAAGCAACATTCTGGAATTTCTTTTCTAAGACAGAAAGGCAATTCTGATTGGTCACTAGTGACCAATGTGCATAGGAAAGGGAACAGGTGGATAGTGAACCAAGTGAATGCCCTCCTTCCAGGCATAAATTCAAATAATCTTCCAACTAGAGGTATTCACTTCTCATCAGTTGCTCAATATACACATCTCAAGTAGTGCCACAAGGCACACCAGGTACTGCAAACTTAGCAGGTCTAAACTACAGGTTGCCAAAATTTTGTGACAGACAATTGGAAGTCCCCAGAATACTACCTGTGTCCAGGTTACCAGGATGGCTCACATACATTCTGATAAAGTCCCTTCATGGCCCTGGAAAAAGTGACACTAAGTTTATACCTTTCTGCTAGAGCAGAGGAACAGTTTGTCCCCAGGGTAGATACTCTCACAGGTGAGATACTCTCAATAGTGAGGGGCAGGCACTGGCTGCAGCTAGTCTACCACAGTCCACATTTCCCTTCTGCCAATCCTCACTGGCAAGGTGAGGCCACAGTCCACATTTCCCTTCTGCCAATCCTCACTGGCAAGGTGAGGCCACAGTCCACATTTCCCTTCTGCCAATCCTCACTGGCAAGGTGAGGCCATGCCAGCAACTAAGAGCAAGGCTCTGAGCACCAAACTGGACACTAAGTGGCAGGATTTGTCCAGTTAGCCCTACTTATGGACCATAAGTATCACTCGACAGCTCCCAACACCACCACTTCCTTCTGACTACTGAATTTTTTTTTTTTACAAACTAACAGTCACCAGCACCAAAGAATTAAGTCAACTAACCTGCCTTGAATTTTAGACCAGCAATCCATATGGCTTTATCTGGTATAAATCTTCTGCCTTTGATCATTTCTGGACCGTGTAGGAAAAAGGAATAGCAATCATTAAAATCTTGGGCCAGAGAACACTATTTTTACATAACAGTTTCTTAACTTAAATCAAGGCCTTGAACTTCTCTTCCCTGAGAGTTGCCTGAGATTCCTTCATGCTTTTTATTCAGGGCTAAGTCTATTGCAAATGTCATATTAGCACTAACATCTTCAAAGTATATTATCCACTGCCTTTTTAACAAGGACACACATCAGACATCCAGAGTTTGGTTGGAATAAGCAGCACACAGTGATAACACAGAGTGGATTCATCTTGTATCGTTATAAGCAGAAGGAATTTGGAAAATCTTTATGTATTGTTTATGTACTGTACAAGTAACTTATTCTTGAATAATACAAATTTTGCTATAATGTACAAGTTGCTATATGTGAATTAAAAATTTTTCAGAATCTTCATTTGTTGCCACAATGTCTGAATGCTATTAAGACTATATTCTCTATTAATCCTCCCACAAACTAACAAATACTTCTGCGCTACAACTCCAGCCTTTTTTATTTTTTATTTTTGCAGACAGGGTCTAAGTTGCCGGGGCTGGGTTCAAATTTCTGATCCTCCTGCCTCAGCCTCCCAAGTTTCTGGGACTATACTATAGGTGGGCACTATATCATGCTTGATTTTATTGCAGTTTTTTGTCTCCTGCCCTCTACTGGTAAAACAGATGTCTAAATTGGAACAGCTTCTGACTAATACATTTTGTTTCTGGAGATATGAAAAAGAAAGCTTACAGAATTGGCGCCAGCTTGAGGCTGTGGACTTTCAGTGCTGCCCAACTCTGGCCAGCCTTCCTCCTTCTGAAGCCGACTGCTAATCCACCAAAGAGAATATCTCAGTCTTGTCATTTTCTAGAGATACCTTGAACCAGAACTAAAGGTGAAGAAGAAAAGTCATTCACAGCCATGACCTTCCAGGAAGTTAAAGTAGCAAGCAGCCCACCTGCCTCGATAGCCAGTCTCCTACAGTACACGAAGTAGCTTAGACAAACACACACTAACTTGATATCAGTTTTTAAAACTTTTTTTATTTTTTAATTTTTTTTAATTTTTTATTTTATATTATCTACAAAGTAAAAGTTTTTCCCTTAACTTAAAAGTTGAACCACTGTAGACAGTGATCACCTCATCAAACTTGATTTATAAATAATAATCCGTCAGTCTGACGGTAAGAGTTTACTGAACCTTTTGTCAAGTTTAGTAAAAGGGTGTTCCAAGTCTTGATTTTTTTTTTTTTCCTTTTTTAGCAGTAATAGCAGCAAGAATCACTCTTGTTACTTCTTTTGCTAGCTGATGTGTTCATGACTTTTTTGAGGGCCATTAAAAAATAAATAACTTCCAGTTTTGGCAAGCAGAGCTGGGGTACTTGCGGGACTTGGAAACAGCATATGGAATTATGGAACAGCCCACAAGTTCCTAAATGCCTCTACTCGGTCCAAATATCTTCCACTGCAAGTGAACTGTTAGCATTCCTATTGGATGTTACAAGAAATCAACATATATTTTTTTAAAAACAAAATAAATGAAATTCTAGTTTTCTGTGCTTCCAGTTGGTAGAAGCAGAAGAAGGGAGGAGGGAATTTGGCCTTTCGGTTCCTCCAGGGCAGCCTTACAACTGCTGTTGGTGGTGGGCTTGTACTGTAAGAAAGAAAAGTGAATATTTAAACAGAACACTGGCAACACTGAATATTAGCCTAGTGCCTCTGGAGCACTATCCTGTGAACTATCCTTGTACTAGCTGAATAGGACTCAGAATTTATTCACTCGTCCCCTTCCATCTGTACCAAGGTGGGGAGGTATAGGGGGTGGGTGGTGGGTGGGTAGAAACAAACCAGTCAGACGTAAAACCACTTCAGATAAAACTCCCAGAAGACCTGCTGCGCAGAGGCAGGAGAAAAGGCCTTAATGTAACCCTCCCCAAATCTTAGCCAAGCACAGTATTGCTTTCAGAGTGACAGGTGAGACTGAAATATCGCCATGGCAGCCATCCAGCACCAGAGCACAATCGCGGGTATCCTCCCCGGCCGGGGCGTAGGCTGGCGCTGCTGCTACACTCAAACCACTCCGCACACAGCACTTGCTCATCAGTGGTCTCCAAGCTACAATCAAACTCTGCCATGGTAATAACCCCCCACATGTCAGCCTGTTGGGACTCAGGAAGGAACACACTGCCCTGTCCAGCCTATCATAACAAGGAAGGCCAACTGAGTCCTAGGCATGCATCAGCTATCCGGAATAATGCTGCTGTTGCTGCTGCTGCTGCTGCTGCTGCTGCTGCTTCTCGTCAAGCCAAATCCTGTATACCATCAGAACACACACAGACTCGGCTCCTGGAAGCCTCAGGCCCTGACCTTGACTGATCATCACAGTCCCTCCTGTGCACACTTAGACGGGTCTTGCTATTCTTGAGTACGGGGCTAGAAGCGCTGGCCCTGCCTGCCATTCAACCTGTGCGAGCAGAATGCTTGGGGTGCCCCGGCGGCCCCTGCACACACACGCCTCACCTGAAGGGTGCGTCATATAGGGGAAATGCGCTGTTGTCGAGACTGGAATGGGCTGTAGTGCACTTTGAGCGAGGGCGGCCTGGGGACCGCCGGGTGGCTGTGTCGTCATTAGCATCATTGGCGCATGGGCAGTTGGATGAGAAGGAACCATTCCTGACTGTACATGAGCCTGAAACAGAGAGCTCTTTTACGCATACAGGCAACATCTCCGGCTTAAACAACATGTCAACTGTTCCTCTCACTGGTCTGGGACACTCAGGAAAGGACAAGGGTGGGCCTCGGGGGGCCCCCCCTTTTTTTTCCTCCTCTGGGGACAATCCCTGGTTCACCTTTTAATATATCCTGCAGGGCTGAGGGAGTAGGCACCATGTAAGCCTGAGTAAATGCCAGGGCTGCAACGACCTGATTGCCAGTGTTTCTCATCACTGAATCTGTGTGGGGGGCAAGATCTTCACAAAAGAGCAGGCCTGACCTGAGCAAGGGCAGCTTCCTCAACTTATGAGACACAATGGTGCTTCAGAATCAGGCTTCCTTGTGAGGCCTGAAGTCATTTTACAGAGAGCATTCCTTTCAAACAGGAAAGCAGATTGCTACCTGATAAGCAGGACTGTCAGAAGCCATCATAGGGGTTATCCTAGCCCTCTCCTTGCGTGGCCCGCCCCCTCTGCTGTGGCCTGTTCACCAGGCAGGGAGAAAGAATTCTTGGGCTCTCTTTATTCTCTAAGAGGTATGCTGGTGGAGCGGGAGGAGGAGGAGGAGGAGGAGGAGGTGGCGGCGGCGGCGGCAGCGGCGGCAGCTGCAGGTAATGGCTCCAGTGCTAGGGGAAGGAGTCATCTGAAGCTATCTGGGCCAGTCCAGTGTCTCTGTACCAAGTGATAGCAAGTTCAAGTTGGAAAGGAGATTTTAGCCCAAATAGCCGGACCCCAGCTCTGCAAGGGTTTAGCAGGGCCAGGAAGAGCCCTCGTTTCCTGCCTCACAGACTCCACACTGTTCTAGACCATAATCCTCAAATGAAATGCAATTTAACTCACATTCAAATAGGCCTATGGCATATTTGGGCTTCACTGCATTAACCTTTTTACTCTTTCTGCACATAAGCAACAAGTAAGGTTTTCTGGAACTCCAACTTATATTTGAATTCACATACTTATTTGGCCACTATCTTCTGCTAGGCACCTACAAGACCCCAGTTCTCATGAAGCTGATTCCACCAAATCACTCTGACCCACACTGAACAAACCGCTCCCTCCCCATTAGCAGGAATAAATAAACTGCAGTGCACTACACTACAGAACCTGAACTCTACAGGGTGAGGAAGTCAACTCTCCTGCACTGTGGACCACTGGTTACAAGGCACATTCTGAGAGAGCTCCAACTGTGTCCAAACTCTAACCCACACCTTGCCAGAGCCTCACTGGCACACTATTTGACAGGAAATGGAATTCAGTGAGATAGGGTCTCACTAAGCCCACCTAAGAGAGTTTTGTTATAAACTAACAGCAAAGACACCTAATACAGCCAGGTCACCCTCAACAGCTCCAGGGAGGGCCTTCTAGGACAGCACTAGAGCCCAACTTCAGTGCAGTTCCTTCTCCTCACGACAATCCAACTTGGCACAGGCCTGCACTGGACCTCTGTCAGCAGCTGATGCAGACGGCAACCACACCTTTCAACCTTTGGAAGCTTATACTGGAGGTGCTCCAAAATGCTTCCAGGGCACCTGGGTGTTTCCAACTTCTACTTACACTGCACCAAAGTACAAGGCCAAGCTCTCTCAAGAAGTACAACACATGGTCGAAACAGATGGAGGGATAACCAGGAAAAACAACTGGAAAGACTTCTGATTAGCATTCAAGCTGACTCAGCTGAGAATCTGTGAAGGCCTTCCAACCCTGCCAGGCTTCTGTGTGTATGTGTGGAGGGGTGTGTATATATATATGCACACACACACACACACGTATATATAGGAGTGAAGCTAAAGAGACGTAGCAAAGCAGACACAGGGAGGAAAGGACTGGGTACATTCCAGAGTCAAAGAAAGATACTTTTAAGGTCTCAGCTGGGAAACGTTAAGGGACTGACCAGTAAGTAAGCAACTTCACTGATCCCGTTACAAAATCACACCGACATTTAACTGAGGGCCAGATCACGTGTACTGAGCAGGGAAAGGAGACAGGCAAATGGCACCACACACAGGGTTTCCTAGCTTTGAGAGCATCTGGCTCTTTGCGCTTATTTGAGCACCTTTACACCCTACTCTGTCTTCACAGGAAGTAGGCTAATGCTGGATTACCTGAGGTACATGGGCCATGTGGGGTGGATTGGTATATGCCGGCTGAACGTGAGAAGGATGGATTGTAAAGACGGTCTGTTGTGCTGTTGGGAAACTATTCTGTGGCGACTGCGTATTGGAGGCAGGTGTCATGGAAGGTGGGGTTGGTGCGAGCCCCGCGTGGTAAATGGCTGACTGCTGCTGTGGACTGGCCAGATGGAGAGCCTGGGCGGCCTGGTGCTGATGGTGCTGCAAAGCAATGGGGAAAACGTGAGATTAAGGGCCACACAAACAGTGCTATGCACCTGAAAATGGGCTCTCCTAGGCACACGTGAGATGAGAGCACAGCAAAGTCCAGGGGCAGAACAGTGAGGATGTGTGGTGCCTCCTGCTCAGACACATTCGTAAAGCCTGACTCTCAGACTGGGAGTTACAAGTCCCCAATCAAGCAGAGGGAACTGACAGATTCTCTCTGTCAAAGAGACTCCTAACTACCTACCTGCATTCATAAATGTGACTAAAGAAGCTAATAAGGGAAAAATTTCATCACATAAACTTTAGGATTAAAGTCCCAAGCAAATATGAATTTGATAAATTATGAACTTCACATGAAATTAAATTTTTCAAAGCTTATCTAATCACCTTAGTCTCATCATATACCTTAAATCTCCTTTTTATTTTTTAATTTTTTAAAAATATCTTTTAGTTGTAGTTGGACACAATACCTTAATTTTATTTATTTATTTTTGTGGTGCTGAGGCTCGAACCCAAGGCCTCACACGTGCTAGGTGAGCGTTCTATTGCTGAGCCACAACCCCAGCCCTTAAATCTCCCTTTTTAACCCCCACCCCGACTCCATAGGTGAGTAGCTGAATGCTGGTGGCTGTGCTTTGTGTTCTGAGCCTGTGGTGCCTTGCACCTTGCCTGACTCTGAAGACAGTGCTCAGTAGCTAGAACAAGGAGGCAGCTCCATGCAGGCCCAAGTTTCTCCTTACCTGAACAGGACTGGGTGCAGGATGACTTCCACCATGTTGGCTTTGTTGCTGTCCAGTGGGGGTAGCTGAAGGCTGAGGATGTGGAGTATGTGGGTGCAGGGTAGTGTTAGGGTGCGCATACTGCTGAGCAAGGGAGCCCGTGGAAACTAAAGTGAAAGAAAAAGGACCGTGTCCAACGGACATGTTCAATGACCGCCACTGCTCCTTGTATACTTATCAACTGAGCTTTCTTGACATTATAATGCCTAACGTATGCTGTTCACAATCTCTATAGCCATTTGAAATAAATTTAACGTTTTGCTTAACAATCAGACTAGCATTTGATTTGTACACATTAAAATCTGGCTAGTTTGAATTTACTCCTAAAAATAGTCACTAGTTTTCTGGAGATGCGACTTAAAAGCCTAGGCAGGAACAATTCAAGCAATTAAACTCATGGGCGTGAAGTTACAGATTCACACTCACTTTCTTGCTAAAGGCCATCATCTGGCTAACCTCACCATGCTACTGCCCTGGAGTTGGCACAATGTTCTGTGGGCACACACTGTAGTAGGGCTGGGAGAGGAGATGTGTCAGGTATGTGGCAAGGTCAAGGCTCTACTATCGAGGCCAAATCACAGGAGTCACTCCTCCACTCAGTTTGTTCCCTAAGGTTCTACTAAGAATCTCCCACCTCCGCTTTATAAAACAAGATGAAACTATGTAAAAAAGGATAGACTTATTTAAGTTAAAATGTGATCATTAAAGATAAGAACCTACAAACCAATTCTTTATGAATCTCAGCATGGGCTCTACCTTGGTACAAAATAGGGAAATCAGGTACAACGATTGTCTATGACTTCCTAAACTAGCAACTAGAGAATCAAAGCCCAGTAAGATGTCCACTGCTTCTACTAACTCTGAAGAGTACCCGAATACAAATTTAACCTTCCTGCAGCAGTGCAGAGAGAACAGAATATTCTCAAGCCACAGCTCTAGCAGCACCTAACTCCCAACCCTCTCCCAAAAAATGAATCCTTCTATCCCTCAGAAGTCAAGTCTGCACACAGAAATGATGCCAAAGTTGTTCCACATGTTCTTCATGTAATGTGTTAGCAAACACAGACACATTGCAGGGTTGATGGGGGAAAAGCAAGCACACTTTAGGGATCAGGCACCCAAGGTTGCCAAGAGTCACAGCAGGGACAACTCTGGATGTGTTCCATGTCAATGGTATGCAGAGGGTTAGGTACATGTAGTAGTCTTATAATGTTTGATGTCTAAAGTTGAGGGTCACCAACATTTCAGACCAAATAGTTTCCCTTCCAACTGCAAATGTATCTCTTAGAAGAGGGATGGGAAAGGCAAACTGCACTGCTGGGATCACTTGTGCATATCCTGCCATGCCACCACTGAGTGGGTATTCTTTAATATCCAGTTGAGACTGAACAAAGCAATTCTGTATAGATCCTGGGAAAAACTTCCAGACTGTAAGAGTCAACGTACAGTAGAACAGTTAAACAAGAAAACTGTGGTAACACATTGTTTGTTTTTGTTTTTGCTTTGGGTACTGGGGATTGAACTCAGGGGCACTTTGCCACTAAGCTGCATCCCCACCGCTTTTGAGACAGAGTTTCACGGAGTTGCTGAGGCTGGTCTTGAATTTGTAATTCTCCTGCTCTGGACTCCTGAGTGTGCAAGACAATGAGTTTGATCTCCAGCACTACAAAAATAAACTCTAAACCAGGCAGTGGTGTACACCATAATCCCAGTTAGGGAAGCTTCAGAAGCTAAGGCAGAGGACCACAAGTTCAAGGTAGACATCGGAACTTAACAACACTCAGTCTCAAAATAAAAAAAATGTAAAGGGCTCAGTGGTATAGGGATCTGGGCTCAATCTCTAGTACTGCCAAAAAAAAAAGAAAACAAATTCCAGTCAAGTGCTATATTATTTTTATACATAAAATACAGTCATCACAAAGAGAATAATTGTGCCTCCCCATTCCATAATTAAATTATTCATCAACTGGAAAAATGTAAAAATTCTGAAATTATTTGGAAAGAAAATGATACAATATTTTTACTATGCATTCATTCATTTTTGTAGTGCAGGGATTGAGCCCAGGGCCTCATGCATGCTAAATGAGTACATTTTCTATCACTGAGCTATATTCCCAGACTCATTTACTTTCTTAGAAGTGGGGAGTTTGCTGGGGCTGAGGTTGTGGCTCAGAGGTACAGCGCTTGCCTTGCACATGTAAGGCACTGGATTTGATCCTCAGCACCACGTAAAATAAATAAAAATGTAAAGCAAAGGTACTATGTCCATGTTCAACTAAAAAAAAAAAAAAAAAAGTTGGGAGTTTGCTATGCTGCCCAGACTATCCCTGAACTCTTGGGCTCAAGTGATCTATCCTCTTGCCTGGGGCTCTCAAGTAGCTGGGACTACAGGATACTGAAACCATGCCCTTTTACTATTCATATTTTTTAAATTATACATAAATTTACCAATATTCTCAGGCTATACAGTGGAGTATTCTAATCCATAGCTAATTTGCATGCATAGCACAAATACAACAAGGAACCAAAGCAAGTAAATCTACATGGGCTTTGTTTAAAGCAATAAAACCCATTCTCTCCCTACCTAAATACTAGCAAGCTACAGGCATTATCTAAGGAGATGAAATATATCCATTATAAACTACAAATAAATTTTCAAAGAGGTCTTGTTAGAAATATTTTCCTTTGTTCATCTTTGAACTCAAAAGACTTCATAGCCAGGAATTCTTTCAGAAAAATGAGTAACTAGGAAAAAATGTGAAACTTACATTTTAATTCAATAAAATAATAAAATTATGGTTTGGTTCTTTAAAAGGCCAATTACAAGGGGGGAAGGAGATAAACTGAAGAGATAGGAAAAACACAGTTAAAAGAAGAGGGATAGATAAGGTAAAGAAACCGAGATAGGATAAACAAGGGGAAAAAAGCAGAATTAGGGAAAAGAAGAAATGGAGAACAAAGGGTTCTAGCTCAGTGTATTATTTAACTGCTTTTGTTACACCTGCTAATTTGGGTGGGGGTGGCGTAGGGGTTGGTTTTACCAGGGATTGAACTCGGGGGCACTCAACCATGGAGCCACATCCCCAGCCCTATTTTAGAGACAGGGTCTCACTGAGTTGCTTAGTGCCTTGCCATTGCTGAAGCTAGCTTTGAACTCGTGAACTTCCTGCCTTAGCCTCCAGAGCTGGTGGAATTACAGGTGTGTGCCACTGAACCAGGCCACACCTGCTGTTTAAACTAAGATTGCAGGGAAGTTAAAAATTATTTTTTCAAATTGAAATTTAGCTATTAATTAGTTAAACTTCTATTTATAAAAACTTCAGTAGCCTTCACGGAATCTTCTGGATTGTGTCCAGATAGTCAAAGAACTATTGCTTCTTTGGGCTAGACTTGGTTCATAACTTTCCCATTCAACATGTTCTTTGGCATAAATATTTAAAATTCTAAATATGCTATTGGTTAAATTCTTGTAATATTAACCACATTCCAAAATAAACCATGATCCCTTGAAACAAATTCAGTCCATAAAAGTGTGTTCAATTTGTAACTAGGTTTTATCATTTTGACCTTGGATGTACAAGTTGTGACAGATCACCAGCACTTCAAAACTTTAAAAATGAAACAAAACAAAGGATTCCAAATTTAAAATTTGATGTAAATTCAGAAAAATGGATGTGAACAAAAACTGAAAACTCTTGAGGGGAATAAAAGGCAATCTGACCAAACTATGACAAAATGGCTCAGAATGGAGAACATTAATTAGCAAATTAAATTATAAATAGCAGCTTAATGGTTAGTTTGTTTAAAAAAGAACTTCCATTCCCTTTTAGGGGAAGTTGCACTAAGGCAATTAATGCTTAGGTGTGATGATTAAGGACCTTTTAGCTACTTACCAGAAAAATTACTCCGGACTACTAACAGAAACAGTAAGATGGTGAGGATAACTACATTTGAGACCTCAACTTGAGTATGCAATAAAATTAATCACTGGCACTACCTTTTATATACTATAATCACAGACATATTTTCCTTTTAATAGTATATATATACAGCAAGACTCCTTTTTAAAGAGCATCTATTAAAGGATTAAATTTGTTAACATTTCCTAGCACCAAATAAATACTTCTTTGATCAACTTATTTTTGGATACCAAGTCATGGCACAATTAATGAAAATTTAAGGTCAAAATGCTTTTGAAATGCTAAGTCTGGCATTTAGTAGGGTCAGACACTGAGTCATTCCAAAATAATTCAAAATGTATTCCCTAACGTAAGAATCCTCTAGAATATGGTATTTCACTCAAAGGACATACTCTAATGGCATACATTTCTCAAGAATTTTTATTAATTAGTACCCTCCCTATTCAAATACCCAAGTCCATGACTTGCCTTATTATAAAAAAAGTTGTCCTACAAAGTGGAAAACCCACCTCACAAGTTCATTTCTGAAAGAGAGCCCTGCCAGACTTTCTTCACGCAGGAGCCACTGCTTCCCTCTGCACTGTGGGAGAAGAGACCTGAGCACAAGAGGCACCCGCTGCAAGATCTTGGTTTCCTTTTGAGTGAAGCTCCAGATACAGATGAATGTATCTGCTACCTGAATATTTTAAACCTCCAGTCATACAAAGATTCAAAGGACAGAAATGCTTCTCCCCTCGTTTTTCATCAACCCTATACAATTCTAAACTTTGCTAAGGGGCACAGGACATGACTTAGTACCTAGTATGCATGAGGCTCTGGGTTTAGTCTCCAGGATCTCAAAACACACACATACAAAAAAACAAAACAAAACAACAACAACAAAAAAACCTGGTAAGAATAAATTTCTTCATAAGGATACTAAGAAATGACAAACAAAGACCAAGGGTTTTAAGTTTTATATACAAAGCTTGTACCTTGGTATTTAAAAAGAAAAACCACTATTCAGAAGTTTGCTTGAACAAGGAAAATATTAGGCATTTCCCAAACAGTAACATGTTTGCTTGGTATGCAAAAATTTCTCAAACGACTCAACTTTTCATTAACTCCAGCTCTCTTAAGCTGGGTCATATTTCCTTTTTCAAAACTCTGAATTATTTACAGATATCATACTTTTAATGATTTTGTCTGGTACAAGGAAAATAATGTTCAACAAGTCTGCTCCCTTAACATGTATTCTTTAAAAAGTGTTTTACTGTACAATTAAAATTAGTATAAAAAACCCAACTCACTGGCAAAGTAGAAAGAAGGGCTTGTCTCCTTGTTGTATGGTAATTTGGGGCATGCTGAATTTGGGAAATAGAAAGGTAAATTAGCCTTTTAAGGTGTGCATTTTACTAAATTTCTGGAAAGGTTAACACAGTTAGTAATCTTTTTGTATTCATGCACAATTCATTTTTATTTTATAAGAAATGAGAGCACTTTTTGACACTGCTACAGAATTTTAAAAGTGGATTGAACCGGAAGACACTTTTCTTCTGTACTGAGATGTCAAGTTCCACATGCTGACTTGCTTCAATGAAAGGAATAAAATGATTATCTGATATAAAACCATTATCTGATGAAAAGAGCATGGCATCTCTCTGAACAACCTTGATATAAATAAAATATCCAAATAAAACAATATTTGGCAAATTCAAAAGACACACAATTTTGTAAAATAATAGAAATGTAATTATAGGCATCTGGTGGTGGATTCAAAAACTTAGAAATGACACAAACATGAAAATGTTATTATTTCTCATTAAAATATGTCCACATAAAGGGTGTGCTATGTCTGTATGTGTCTAAGTACATCTGGAAGGATGCATATCCAAAATAACAAATAGTTGTCAGGCAGAAGGATAATAGTATTTTTATTTATTTTTGTTAACTGTGTGTGTGTGTGTGTGTGTGCGCGCACATATATATGTATTTTTTAACTTATCTGCATAAAACTACCAAAACAAACCAAAAGATTAATGATCAAAGACTAAAGTCAAAGAGATGAGGGATGTAACAAAAGTTCTTAATGAGATAGCTAGATAGCATATAAGTCTGGGCTGGGGTTGTGGCTCAGTGGTATAGCACTCGCTGGCATGTGTGAGGCCTGGGTTTGATTCTCAGCATCACATATAAAGAAAATAAAGGTACTGTGTCCATCTACAACTAAATACACACACACACACCACACACACACACACACACGTATAAAAGCACAAGGTCAATGTTTTAGAATGTATTCATCTCTTAAGAATTTAAGTATTCAGTAATGTTAGCATATTTATAACATATCAAAATTTAAAAACATTCTACAGTCAATTCATGATCAGCTATATTCTCAAAGCCTTTTGCTTTGACTTTAACCATTAGTGAACAAAAAGATGATAAAAAATTGTCACCAACATCTGAGTGCATAGTCTTATGATTGCAATGAAAAAAAATTTAAATCTATATAGGACATAGCTTAAAAATAAAAGTAATTCAGATAATTTAGTTCCTTCAGAAATATAAAATATACACTGTTCAGGGAGAGAAGTACAAAATTAGCTTTTCTATGCAACAATATTGTTTTAGTTTAAAGCCACATACTTAAAACTGTTCATATTTGGCAAAATTAGGCTTTAAAGGATATAAAATAATTCAAATAAATTACTGACAATGTACCGAAGAACTTGCTTTAGCAGATTAACTTATGGGGCCTCTGAATGAAAAAACAAAATAATTAATTTTCTAGTGTTCTTTTTAACTACTTCATTTCAGCTTCCACTAGAAGTTACCTCTAGTGGTTTTGTTTTTGGCAATATTTCCTACTTAACCATACTTGAATGAACTTCTGGGTACAAGGTCAATTGATTTTCCAAGGGAAATGTTCTTGGATGGTAGTTATAAAAACCATTAATGCCTCAAATAAAGTATTTACCATACAGACTACTTCAAGCCAATGAACATCCATCTAAAGATGAAGTTTATCTTGGCAGGGAGTCAACATATTGGAAAGATTCTGTTCAACATCATAGCACTACCAAAATGTCTCCAAAGTGTGGGTACAAAAGTAGCTGTTCTCTAAAAAGCAATGGGGAATTTTGGCTCAAAATTTCAGATCTTGGGGCTGGGGTTGTGGCTTAGTGGTAGAGCGCTCACCTAGCATGAATGAGGCATTGGGTTCGATCCTCAGCACCACATAAATGTAAAATAAAGATATTGTGTCTACCTAAAACTTAAGAATAAAAAAAAAAAATCAGATCTTATTCCAAGAGGAATATGACAGAAAATAAGAGGAAAGAATTTTTTTTCTCTACTTGTTATGGTATGTTCATCAGAAATGTACAATTATAATGAACTTTTTACCTAAGCCTTTAGCAAATTGGAAAGTTGCTTAAATGTATACAAATGTGAATTAAAACCAGCATGATAAATCAACAATGACTTTTCATACATGTATTTAGTCCTGGTTAAAACAAACACAAGTCAAATGACAGGAGACCACAACCAAAATAACAAAATCAGTCTATCACTATATCTTTCAAATAAATTAGATAGGCTTCTTAAATGTTTTCCACAATATAATGATTACATAGTTTTTTATTTAAAATTCCTAATCCACAATAAAAATCTTTCAGTGATGTTGTAGGAAATTTAAGACCAGACTTATATGTTTGATAGAAGTAAATGCCCAACTCCATGTTGAAGGAGCAAGCCTCCAGAAGGAAGCAAACACTTGGCTCATTAGCCTACACAATAACATGACTGTCGTTTCTTATAAAAAAGGATGAAAGAAGGTATGAAAAGCCATCTCAAGAAGAAGGTGTTTGCCAGAAATCTCTAAATTCAATTTTGCTTAGACTTATCCATTCAAGATATCAAAGTTTTTAAAAAAAAAGCTCACATTTTTGGGCATTCACAAATTTTAAATATGTTTAAAAATAAAAAATAAAATCTCACATAGTTGTACATAATAAATCTAAGTTAATTTTCTACTTAAAATTTTTTGAAATGCTAAGGGGGGCATGATAACACAAGAATTCTCAGAAACATTCCCAAACATTCCGAACACAACTAACAGCTTAATTAAAGTGGCATTAATTCAAGGTATATTTTGAAAAACATACTATAAGGCAATCCATTAATTCTCATACATACAAGTGGAAACTTTATTTAAAATTCTCAACACTGAAAAATGTTTTAGTGCTTTAGACAGTTGCTAAGTTGACACAGACAAAGTTCTCAGGCCATAAAACTAAGATAGTTGGTTTTAAAAAATTGTTCTTATATAATAAATACTGTTTAATTTTATAAAAATACTTCTCATTTATCAGTTTATACTGACTGTAAAGTGTCAATAACCTAAAAGAGATCTAATACTATACAATTTTGACTGCTTACAATAAAACATTATGCAGAAACATAGTACCATTATAGCAATAGCAATAAAAATATTTAATGCCAGTGATGACACAAAAGAGAAGGATGTTTTCAGCAGTACTTTTAAGCTTTTATGCACATTTTCTTGCATGCCTTGGGCAAGCTACACCAAATGATAACACTGACAAGGAAGATAAAGAAGAAATTTTCTTCTCAAAATTGTTTTGCTGTTAGTAGTATCATTACATTGTAGTTCAGAGTAGAGACATGGGAAGACACAACAATTGCCAAGTACAGAAGTAAAAACTCTTTGCCAAGACTTAATACAGGGGAAGAAAAGGATTAATCTTTTTCTTCTTGACCTTCAATGTCATGAGGCCAGTTTATTTTTAAACAGAGAATGCCTTTACAGAGCTTTAAAACAAATTAAGAATAGTCACACACAGTGAAAAAGACAAAGTGCTTCCTACCGTACATCGCGTGTGTCTGCTCGTGAGCCCCGTACTGGGTTGCGGAAGAAGATACTAAACCAGGCTGGGCATGTGCTGGTGGTGCCATCATTCTCGCGTTACCCTGTATTACAGGACTATAAACATGAGGATGCTGTGTTCAAACAAAGAAACAAAGAAAAAACATTAAAATATCAAAAGAGCCAAGCAGATTTTAGTTAATTTTTAACTCGATGATTCCTAGGCTTCCAGAAGCAACTGAAAATTCTATAGCCTTTTTGGCTATTTCCTTTAGAACTTACCCTGATCAGTAATGATTGAACATATATTAAAAAGGCCTCAAGTTCTTATTTATCTATTCTACCACAACAAAAAGCAAAACAATATAAAGGAAAATCACTTGACCATATTAAAAGTTAAAATTTTAAAATAGAAATTAAAATTAAGAGGCCGTACAACCTTACCTGAGACTGATAATGTGGCACATGCTGAACTAGTGGCTGATTTGGAAACTGCTGAGGACTATAGGCAACATACTGAGTGGAGTAAGCTGGTGGGGTGGCTACAATGGGTGGACCTGCTGCAGAGGCTGGGTGCATCATGGTGCTCTGATGATGCTGGTCTTGCCGCTGTTGGGGCATATTTGGTACTGTGGGGGAAAAATCCTCATTAAAGGAAAACAGTACCTCCTCCTTAGTAAAACAGCTACATTAGCATACTATATACACTCACATCGTCTACAAGGCTCAGCACGATTGGACTCTCTTGCCCACCTCTCCAGCACTATCTCACACCACTCTTACCACCACTTCACTCACTCTGGGCTGTTTTCCTATTGCACATGCTAGTCCTTAGTCTCAAACACCAGTCCCTAACTTGCAACTGGGAATGTCTATGACTCATTCTTCAGGGGTCAGTCTGAAAATATCATCTTCAGTGAGATCCTCTATGACCACCATCAGACAGGATCTACCTTCTATAACAGACACAGCAGTATCAATGCCTTTTGCCTCACACCAAGTCTCAGGTAACGTGTTTATATCTACCACAAGGCCTGGAGGCGTGTGTCTGCTCATGAGCCCCATACTGGCTGACATACCAAAATTAAGCCACCTTGCTAGGTTCATTTAAAGAAAATAAAAGTATGACAAAAGAGCCAAAAGAGAGTCAATACCCCTCACTGAATTCTCAATTTCTCCCTCTTTTTCAAACCCAGTATCATGCAGCACAATTTAGCAGATAGCAGGTGTCTAAATAACGGCTCTATTTTTTTAAAAAAACCCTTTGTGTCTTATATTGTTCCATATAGATTTCCTTTCCCTTTAGCCCAAGTAAAGCTTTAGTTAAGAACTCAGATCAGGGCTGGGATTGTTGCTTAGCAGTAGAATGCTTGCCTAGCACGTGCAAGGCCCTGGGTTGCATCCTCAACACCACATAATAAATAAATAAAATATAGGTAAACAAACAACTCAGTTCAACTGGCATCTCTTTGTTAAGTTCTTTCTAGTTCACACAAGTGCTAGCTGCATCCTGTGTGCCTTTTCCTTCCATGTCTGCATAGCACCTATGCTTGCCTGAGATCTAGTTCTGGTGTGACATTATTAACCAAGCCATTCAAGGGAAGAAACTTTATGACCACTGCTTTTAAGGTATGCATCATGTTCATAAAATCATCAGAATTACACAAGTATCTTCAATTTCTTCACAAAAATTTTAATTTTGTTTTGATTATTTAAAAATTTCGTCTTCCCTCAAAAGAGCGTACTACAGGGATACTGCCACATCGATGTTCATAGCAGCACAATTCACAATAGCTAGACTGTGGAACCAACCCCGATGCCCCTCAATAGATGAATGGATAAAAAAAATGTGGCATTTATACACAATGGAGTACTACGCAGCACTAAGAAATAACAAAATCATGGAATTTGCAGGGAAATGGATGGCACTAGAGCAGATTATGCTAAGTGAAGCTAGCCAATCCCTAAAAAACAAATGCCAAATGTCTTCTTTGATATAATGAGAGCAACCAAGAACAGAGCAGGGAAGAAGAGCAGGAGGAAAAGATTAACATTAAGCAGAGTCATGAAGTGGGAGGGAAAGGGAGAGAAAAGGGAAATTGCTTGGAAATGGAAGGAGACCCTCATTGTTATACAAAATTACATATAAGAGTTTGTGAGGGGAATGGGGAAAAAATAAGGAGAGAAATGAATTACAGTAGATGGGGTAGAGAGAGAAGATGGGAGGGGAGGGGAGAGGGGATAGTAGAGGATAGGAAAGATAGCAAAATACAACAGTTACTATTATGGTATTATGTAAAAATGTGGATGTGTAACCGATGTGATTCTGCAATCTTTGTAATGTCTTGAATAACCAATAAAAAAATAAAATTGAAGTTAAAAATAAAAAATAAAAAAATAAAAATTTCGTCTTCATAATAAGTGTTGGTGAGGATGTAGGGGAAAAGGTACACGAGTACATTGCTGGTTGGACTACAAAATGGTGCAGCCAATATGGAAAGCAATATGGAGATTCCTTGGAAATCTGGGAATGGAACCACCATTTGATCCAGCTATCCCTCTCCTCAGACTATACCCAAAGGATTTAAAAACAGCATACCACAGTGACACAGCCACATCAGTGTTCATAGCAGCACAATTTACAACAGCTGAACTGTGGAGCCAATCTAGGTGCCCTTCAATGGATGAATGGATTAAAAAAAATGTGGCATATATACACAATGGAATTTTACTCAGCAATAAAAAGAGAATAAAATCATGGCATTTGCAGGTAAATGGATGGCATCGGAGAAGATAATGCTAAGTGAAGTTAGCCAAACCCAAAAAAACAAATGCCGAATGTTTTCTCTGATATAAGGAGGCTGACTCATAGTGGGGTAGGGAGGGGGAACATGGGAGGGAGGGAAAGGGAGGCGGACGGGATTAGCAAGGATAGTGGAATGTGATGGACATCATTATCCAAAGTACATGTATGAAGACATGAATTGGGTGTCAACCTACTTTATAAACAGAGGTATGAAAAGTTTTCGTATATATGTGTAAAAAGAATTGTAATGGGAAAAAAAAAACAAAAAACCCAAAACAAAAACCAAAGTACATGTATGAAGAATTGGTATAAACATATATATGTGTGTGTGTGTATATATATATATATATATCTTTATATACAAAGATATAAAAAATTGTGCTCTATATGTGTAATAAGAATTGTAATGCATTCTGCTGTCATGTATTTAAAAAAACTAAATCAATTAAAAAAAAATTTGGTTAAACATTTAATGAATGTTGCTGAGATTTTATATACTTGGGAAAGTGAACTTGAAAGCAGAAGAAAGCAATGGAGTAAAATATTTTCCTGAATTAATCTTGACAGTTCATTCTGAAAAGGCACCTTCTTCTTCTTTTTTTTTTTTTTTTTTAGAGAAAAAGCTTAATTTTGGCAGAAGGAACACAAATAATTACTTCAATCAAACTCAATTATTTTGATCAAATGGAAGTTTGTCGGGTTAAGCTCGATAAATTAACCAATTTACTACTGCTTTTGTTATCTGATTATTGCCTCCAGTCAAAAAGCTAGCTATTCAAACGTACTATTGTCTTCAAAGTTAAAAACTTCTATAATCTTTGTTACAGTGCTTTTGTTTTGTTTTTTTTCCCCTTCCTAAACTGAATTTATGTTATTCTTAACTTAAATCAGGGTTCAGGTGGACACACTTTAACCTATAGTTCACAGGATACTCTCCCCCTCATATAAATAAATATTAACAGTGTCAGGGTTAAGAAATTCTGCTTTATGTTAATTAAGTCCTTGACTTTGGTGTATTTTCAAACACCTCTCAACCTGTCTCACAGGTATAAAAGGCAACTCTGCAGTTTATGGCAAGAGGGTAAGAGATGGTTTATATAAAGATACTACCCTGTAGGAAAGATACACTTATACAATCCATAGTATATTTTAGAACCAAGTCCTTGCCTTTGCCTATTATTTCAAAGATACTAAAAACACCCTATCTAACTCCTCGAATGATTATAATTTAGTAAACTAGCAGGATATAAAATTAACATACAGACTTTCATAACAACTTAGAAGATGCAATGGTAGAGAATATCTTAGTTTACCTTAACAACAAAAAAGTTTATATCCGAGGCATAAACTGAAGAAATGCACAAAACCTTAAGAAGAAATGTTAAAATGCTCCTGAAGATAACTCTCAACAGCATGAAGATATTAATTTTCTTCAAAGTTAACTTATAACTTTATAGTCATTCTAATAAAAATGGTAAATCCTAAATTAAAATTCATCAATTGATACTATATAATACCCCAAATAAATAACAATAAAAAACTTCATTCGTCACCTTCTGAGGATACTAATAAATCATCTTCATTATACTGAAGATGGCCTTAAAAAGAGAAATGATAAGCATTTTAAGTTGACTTAAACTTAAAAGCTTAAGCTATGTCTCAAGGTAACCAAATAATTTAGTGAGGTAAAGTTTTTTGTTTTTTTTGGTACTGGGAATAAGAACCCAAGGATGATCTACCACTGAGCAACATCCCAGCCCTTTAATTTTTTTTAAATTATAGAGGGACACAATACCTTTATTTTATTTATTTCTATGTAGTGCTGAGGATCAAACTCAGTGCCTCACATGTGCCAGGTAAGCACTCTACCACTGAGCCACAACCCCAGCCCATCATCTTAGCCCTTTTTATCTTGAGACAGGATCTTGCGATCCTTCTGCCTCAGCCTTCTGAGTCATTGGGATTACAGGTGTGCACCACCACACTGGCTAAAGATTTTCTTTACAGAAATATTCCACCTAATTGAAAAAGGGATTAAAAGAAGAGAATGTCACCATTTTGCAATCATTAATGAAATAATGCATCTAGGTCTACACAATGATCACCAATTACTGCTAAAACAAACAGGAAAGAGTTATGAAAAATGTTATCCTGGATAGATGAGGACTGTAAAAACTCACTGGCTACTCCTACTATTACAAAAAAGAAAGACGATGTTATATGATTCCTACTGAAAGAACATCCATCAGCCACCAAACAATCCAGATTTAACTATGACTTAACAGAAGAGAGTCTAGTAACTCCTACAGAATACCAATAGATGACACCATGCCTAGCATTGCTTCAGAATATTCCAGTGAAGCCAGGGCACAAATGATAGGGGTATGAATGAGACATGACTACCCAGAAGCTGTTAATGGCTTAAAATTTTCTTAAAAAAAAAAAAAAAAATATATATATATATATATATATATATATGGCTGGGGTTGTGGCTCAGAGGTACAGCACTTGCCTACCTAGCCCATGTGAGGCACTCAGTTCGATCCTTAGCACCATATAAAAATAAATAATATAAAAGCAATCTGTCCATTTACAACCACAAAAAAAAATTTTTAAAACACACACACACACACACATACACACACACACACACACACACACACACACACACACACACACACACAAAACCAGCTAGGCACTTATAATCCCCAAAGATCAGGAGGCTGAAGCAGGAGGATCAGGAGTTCAAAGGTAGTCTTGGCAACTTAGGGAGGTCCTAAGTATCTCGGCAAGACCCTGTCTCAAAAAAAAATATAAAAGGGCTGGGGATGTGGCTCAGTGGTTAAGTGCCCCTGGATTAAATCCCCAGTATTTTTTTTTTTTTTTTAATATTTATGTTTTAGTTGTAGTTGACAATACCTTTATTTTTTTATTTTTATGTGGTGCTGAGAATCGAACCCAGGGCCTCCCATGTGCTAGGCGAATGCTCTACTGCTGAGCCACAACCCCAGTATTTGAAAAAAAAAATACAACCCCACAATCCTCACTATTAAAAAAAAAAAAAAAAACCCCAAACCTGCAAACAAAACTTGAAAAACTGCAAATTAGGAATAGATCCACATCCAACCCTTGCTTAACAATGAAAGACAATGTTTTACTCCTGAGAATGGGAACATGGCAAGATGATAGTATTTGTTAGTATCCTAGAAACCTCTAGTACAGTATAAGAAACAGACACAGCAACTGAATAATTGTGAAAGTCTAAAAAGCATTATTAATATTACAATGTGGCAAGACATAAAGTCAAGATTTAAATGCCAAATGCTTCTCTATGTCTAAAAAAACAAAGATTTAAAAAACATCATTCAAAATGGCATAAAAATATATAAAAGTAAATTTAAGAAAGTATGTACAAAATTGATATAATGAAAACTACAAACAGTAGCAAACTGAAGACCTAAGTAAATGGAGAGAGATAATTATTTATATCATAAATTGAGAATTATATTATACAATCAGTGAAGAATCCACATTAAAATAATTCAGTGCATAATCCCAAACTGAATACAAAAACTTACTGGAAATGCAAAGAACGTAAAATTATCAAAACAATTTTGACAAAGAAGAATAAATATAAGGAACTTACATGAACTGATTTTTAGATTTATTATAAAATAACAGTAAAGTGTGTATAGCATGAGGGTAGATATAAAGACCAAAGTGACAAAACAGGGGGCTGGAACTTTGGCTCAGGGGTAGAGAACTTGCCTGGCATGTGTGAAGCCCTGGGTTCGATCCTCAGCACCGCATACAAATAAATAAAATAAAAGATCCATTGACAACTAAGAAATATTTTTTAAAATAAATAAATTAATTAAAAAATAAAGTGACAAAACAGTTCACAAATGAGAACCACACAAAAATGGGTCAACTGAAAGATGCCAAAGAGATCAGACAAGAAAAACAGGCTGGATCTAAATACAGGCGAAAAGGAGAACTCGGGCTAAGGTTGTGGCTCAGTGGTAGAGCGTTTGCCTAACATGCATGAGGCACTGGGTTGGATCTCCAGCACCATATTTAAAAAAAAAAAAAAAAATTATAAAAATAAAGGAATTTGTCCATCTACAACTAAAAAAATAAAGAAGAAGAAAAACAACAACAACAATTCCACCTTTATTTCATCTCCTACACAAAAATTAATTTCAAAATCAACCATATGGGGCTGGGTATAGAGCTCAGTTGGTGGAGCACTTGCACAAAAAGCAGAAACTTTAGGAAAAAAACTTGATAAAGGGACCTCAGCAAAATTAGTAAGACTGGTTCTTCAAAAAAAAAAAAAAAAACCTAGTCAAGTGCAAACCACAGACTGGGAGAAAATATTCACAATACCTATATTAAATAAGGACCTGTAATTAGAATATAAAAGTAATGTTAATAGGGGCAAGAGGAAAGGGAGAAGTTCTGGGGAGTGATATTGACCAAATCAAACTGTTATATTGTGTGCGTGTACAAATATGTAACAAATCCCATAATTGTGTACAACTATATCAATAAAAAATGTAAAAATAAAAAGTTACTTAAAATTCGTAAGAAAACTCAAAATTTTATAAGGATAAAAGATTTTAACAATTAATTTTTTAAAAAGCTGACAAATATCCAAAACTCTCATGAAAAGAAGCTCATCATCAGTCATAATCAGGGAAATGCATGTTAAAAATCACAATGAGAATCTGTAACACACCCAATAGGCTGGTTAAAATTAGAGATGGACAATACTGAGTACTGGCAAAGATGTAGAGCAAAACAAATTTGATCACTGAAATGTAACAAGATACAACTACTTTGGAAAAAAATTTTTGTTTTGTTTTGTTAATTGCTAGTTAATTGAAACATGTATTTAACCATACTTTGACCATTTCAATTCTAGGTATTTGACCAAGAGAAGTGGACACAAAAATGCACACAAATGTGCATAACAGTTTTCTTCAAAATAGCAAAAGCTGACAATCACACAAATGCCTACTAATTGCTAATGGGTAAATTGTGGCATAATCATAAAATGCAATGCTATTCAAGAATAAAAAGGAACAGACAGACATTAAGTGATTACATGAAATAATCTCAAATTGCTATGCTATTTAAGCCAGACTCTCCAAAACTATACACGACATAGCTTCATTTTTTAAAAACAATCTAGAAGGGACAAACCTAATCTACAGTAAAAGCAAGCAGATCAGTAGTTATCCAGAGCTCAAGGGAAGTAAGTATGATTTGACGGAAAAGGGGCATGAGGAACAATGTTTGAACATTTTGATTGATGACACAATTATATAAATAAATACATTTGTCAAAATTTATGTAAACACAAAGCCAGGTACAGTGGTGCATGAGCTACTTCAGAGGTTGAAGCAAGAGGATGGAAGTTCCAGGACAGCCTAGCCAACTTGAGACCCTGTCTCAAAATAAAAAGTAATCAGGGCTGAGGATGTAGCTCAGTGGCAGAGCTCCTCTAGGGTCAATCCCCCACACTACCAAAAAAAAAAAAATTACAGAATCAAACTGGTTTAAAAGTTCTTTTTTGTTTGTTTGTTTTAAAGAAAGCCACTTAGAACAAGCTTAATATAATAATATACTTCAATGACTTTTTAAATTTTTTAATATACATATATTTTTTAGTTGTAGGTGGACACACAATATCTTTTATTTCATTTTTACGTGGTGCTGAGGATCAAACTCAGTGCCTCATGCATGCTAGGCGAGCACTCTACCACTAAGCCACAACCCCAGCCTCACTTCAATGACTTTAAAAAAAAAAAAAAAACTCATAGGAAGAAATTACTTAAAGAAACATTAAATTGGACTGTGAGAATATACAATGAAAAATGTATATGACAAAGGACTTGGATCCATCCAAATTTATATTTCAGTAAAATAAACAGACTCAGCCAGGTGTGTGGTTACACACTGTATCCTCAGCTATTCCAGAAACTGGGGCAGAAAGATTACAAGTTGGAGGCCAACCTCCCAAGTTTAGCCAGATTCTATCCAAAAAAAAAAAAATATATAAAGGGATGGGGATAAACATCAGTGGTACCTATGTCCCCAGTACTACCAAAACAAAGATAGTAAAAACCAAATTCAACTGGATTTAATTATTTACCCATCAAGCTGTTGATATGATCACTTAGCAACTTTAGAAGACAGTAGTTGGAAGTAACAGGGATAACAAATCTTTAGTCTAAAAATATTTTTTAGTAAAACAGATATAAAGGAAAATATATACTCCAGAAAAATTTTAGATTTTATTCTGTAGTCTAACTAAAAAGATTCCAAGTACTTTATATACATTGTAAGAAAATATAAATAAGATGGCCCTTATAAGACAGTTCCCAGTGATCTGAGACTTGGTATTCAGCACCCGCCCCCTCTTTCCTCCTGCTACATATACTGCATCAAGATTGCTGTATGTGACCAACAGCAGATAGCAGAGCTGATGTTATTGTCACTGTCAAGAAACTGTTTCAGTTGCAGTTCAGGACTGTTTTTCCCTGAACACTCACTGTAGGAGAAATCAGCTGACATGTCCAATGCTACAGAAAAGTACATGTAACAAGAAACCTAAGGCTAACAACTATGAATATGGATGCAGATCCTTTAGCTCCAGTTGAGGGTCACTTTAGACAATGGCAGACCTACTTAACCTAACCATCGTTTCTGTAACTTCCAAGAGACCCCAAGGCAGAACCATCCAGCTAACCTGCTAGTGGAATCCTAATCTTCAGAAACTGGGTGAAATGATGTTTGTAGTTTAAGGCAGCTAAGAATTGTGATAATTCTACAACAAATAATACAAGTCTAAAATACTAGTGTATACAACCAGATTATATCACTCATTTTAAAGATGAGGAAACATACCTCTAATAGGATTCTGATATTTGATGTGAGGTGCACTCTGCTTCAAAAAAAATTCTAGACTTTGGGGGAGTTAAATGTAGGTCAATTTAAAATATGGTCAGCAGTCTAACTAATTCTAGCAAACCTTTTTCAAATTTACATTGAGGTTTCAGGTTGCACTTACCATCTCCTTTTTCATAATAATTCATCTGAATACTTTAACACTGGTCATCAAAAGTCAATGCACAGCCTAATCAAAAGTCTAAGCTGAACTTTGAATATTCATTATAAACTGAATCACTTAATTCATGCAGCATGCAGACTACAAGCAAACACAGACACAATTATTCTCACCTTTACCTGCTCTATATGTCTTGGCTTGATTCACTGGCATGGGCGTCATAGGTATTGGATATAAAGGCTTGAGGAATTAAAAAAAAAAAAAAAATCATTAGGCTCCTATGATAAGAATATATTCTACCACTCTTGGTTTTATCTTGCTAGAGATAAAGTTTACTGATTCTCTTATAAATCATTTAAAAATGAAATCATATCCACAAGCTAATAGGATAAATTCCAAACTAATCTAAGCCATTTTTCTCACCAGAAAATCTAAACCATTTTTCTCACCAGAAAACAGTCTCTTGATTCAGGTCCTTATACTAACAACACACCAAACAACTCATGCTTCCTCCCCCTTTCAAGTACTTCTGTATGCCGCCATGCCTCAGGTCACTACAAATCTAAAGACTGCTTGTGTTAAATACAATACAAACAAGTAGCATAGCCACGTGAACATCAAATGCTATGACTTACTTGCACACCTGGGCTCACTGGGACTGGATACATCATATTTGGTGCAAAACAAACAGGCTGAGTATAAACTGGAGTTGGCTGTTGGTGACCCACCATAGATGGGCTAGGTTGTGCTTGAGGTCGAGGAGAAGTTGGGGTTGTAGAAGGCTTTGGCTACAGAAGCAAAAATAAAATTTAACTATTTCAAGTTGAAAACTCAACTATTATCACAATTTGAGAATGCTTGTCCTAATTACTATAATTTTCATCCACTCTTAACTATTATTTTTATGAGGATGAAAAACAAACAAAAATAAAAACCATTCTAGCATACCGAAAGCCCTCCGTTTGACTCCCAGCACTGCAAAACAAACAAAATTGGGGATGGAGATGTAACTCAGCGGCAAAAAACTTGCCTACTGTGTGGAAGGCCCTGGGTTCTATCGCCAGCACTACAAAAGCAAAAGCAGGAAGAAGAAAAAAAAAAAATCACAGAAAACAAATGTTTGAAACAAAAGAAAAAAAGTGCTTTTGTAGAAAGCTAAAGTAAATTTTTGTGAATATCATAATACATAGCAGTACTAATTTTGTAAGAATCCAGAGAAAGTGATCTTCAATTTTTTTTAAATTTCCTTTTATTAATACTAAAAAAATATTCATATTAGTAACCATTAGAAGAAAAAAAGTTGTTTTTGCATGCTATAAGGAACTATAAGGAGAATACTATTTTAATACTAAAAAAATATTCATATTAGTAACCATTAGAAGAAAAAAAGTTGTTTTTGCATGCTATAAGGAGAAAGACTACCACTAATCATAGTAATTGTAATAAATCATAATAAGTTAATTATTTTCTGAGACTAGGTTAACCTCAAAGAAATTAATAAACTTACCTGAGAAAAGGAACGAGGGTTGAACTCCTTTGCATTGGGATTCAATGTTGATTTCCTAACTTGCCTAAACCAAAAAAATATACAGGCCAATGAAATCTGCAAGGAATTTATGTTTCTCTAAATCTTCCACACCTGACAATATTTTTTTTAAAAAAACTGCTCAACATAAATCAGATTTAAACAATTCTCACTAGGAGACTATTAATCTTCTTTGTTAAAATACACACACACATTACATATCCCTTTATTCAAACTGACCATAAGGGTTATTATCATTATTACTACTGCTATTATTTTTTATTGGGGATTGAACCCCAGGATGCTTTGACACTGAGCTACATGCTCAACCCTTTTTATTTTTTACTTTGAAACCAGGTTTCACTGAGTTGCTGAGACTGGCCGTAAACTTATATCCTTTTGTCTTAGCCTCCTGACTCAGTGGGATTACAGACACATACTGTTGTGGCTGGTTACAAAGGCAGATTATGTTTTTAAAAGTAATTTATGAGTGATTTTCTCAAAGACAATTAAAATACTGGAGCTGAAAAGATAGTAACCCTTATAATAAAATATCCTTGAAAATAATGTTTAATATACCAATTCTATAGTATTCAGTAACTTTTACATGACATATGTTGGGAACAATCGTGGCTTTAACAGAAATTTTTAACTTAAGAATAATCGGTCCCCCAAATTAATGAGTTGTATATCAAAAGTTCATTTATAATGTGGTTGTGTGGAACCCAAAACACAAAATTAGTGGTGGTTAGAGTCTGAGGCTAGTGCATAAAGTAATTTGACTAACAAGAAGTACCAAATTCCTGGTTTACTCACTCAGCTGCATCTTTCTTCTCCTCTTTATCATCCTTCTCTTGTTTACATGCTGGGCTAGAAGTCTGCACCCCTTGGGATGTAACCTCAGGTCCCCTCTTGTGCTCAGTGTTACTAAGTATTGAAGGGGAGATGCTGGGACTGTTCGGCTTGCTGCTGCCACTGGTGCAGTTGCTGCTGCTATTTTCAATGAAAGAATCCTTAGCACTTGGTTCAATTTTGTCTTTGATCACATCTCTTGATTTTTCTCCATCTCTATTTTTGTTTAGTAGTTGATCCATAGATTCCGAAGTAGAACTTGGCTGTAACTAAATAAAGAAAATAATTATACTTAAATATTTTAAGTAATTCTAGTAACCTATTTTCTGCCCCAAAGTACAAATGAAGTAGGCGTGAACTGTTTTGAATAAAATTCCCCCCCAATTTTCAGAATAATGTTGTTATAAGGCAACAATAAAAGAAATGTCTATACAACACAACCATCAGAATACTCAAAAACATTCTACCCTCAGGTATGGGACTGAGAGATGAAGAAAATGTTGCTAGCATATCACCTATATTTTGGTAATAAGAATTAACATGCATAAAATGAATACTATGTGCCAGGCTCTATGCTAAACACTTCACTGGCAGTATCTCATTTAGATATTATAAGAACAGGTTTTACAATTACCCCATTTTAGCTTGGAAAAGTAGATAATATGCCCCAATGTTATACATATGGCATATGGGGGTCAAGATTCAAACCCAGGTCTATTTACCTCAAATACACACGCTACTAATCCTGTACAGATCAATACAGTAACATTTTTTTTAACATTTTTTTTTAGTTGTAGGTGGACACAATATCTTTGTTTTATTTTTATGTGGTGCTGAGGATCAAACCCAGTGCCTCATGCATGCTAGGCTAGTACTCTTCCTCTGAGCCACAACCCCAGCCTCAATACACTAATATTCTTACACAAATAGTGAGCATCCTATACACAGCTATTCTAGATCCTGCAGAGAGTTCTCCAGGATAAAGAGAGGGAGGGAGATTAAAAACAAGCAATCAGAGTATTCTAATTTCTGTTTCAATGAAAGACTAAAACAAATTCAGTTTAAGGCCACGTGCTTGTCACGAGCACAGCTCTGATGATTCATTCATTGAACAGTGTAGCATATACTATGCATTAGTAGCTATTTAAGCTTTACTAGAAGCTTAAACATCAGATGGCCAGTTGGCGTCATATACTAGACACGTGACTCTGGGCAAATTAATTTCTTTGCCTCAATTTCCTAATATTCATACTGCAGATAATAAAAGAATAAGTTCAAAGCCAGCCTCGACAATCAAATGAGACCCTGTCTCAAAATAAGAAATAAGAGGGCTGCAGGGCTGGGGTGATGGCTCAGTGGTAGAGCTCTTGCCTAACACAAATGGGGCACTGGGTTCAATCTTCAGCACCACATAAAGATAAATAAATAAAATAAGGGTATTATATTCATTCATATATATATATATATATATATAAAAGGTTGGGGATGTGGCTCAGTGGTTAAGTGCCCCTGGGTTCAATTCCCCGGTACGGAAAAAAAAAAAAAAAAAAAGAACTTGCTTCAAAGGGATGTTAGGACAATAAAGGTCTTATATGTGAACTTAAAACAATGTGTAGTACAAAGGAAATAATAAGCATAATCTAATAACATTTTACTCTAACAATTATAAAGTTCACCCTCAAATCTCTTTTAAATCTATTTCATTGCTTTCTAGCATTCACTTATGGGTCGGGAGTTGTTATTAAAAGATTTAATAACACCTATGATTATTCAGACTCCAAAACCCAGTAAGACAAAGTGCAAAAGAGAAAGACTTTTAATGGTACTCCTACCAGTAATTTAAAAGTCAAGCATTAATGAAGGTTTATAGAAAGTTTTGGACTTTCTGTAATATCTTATATATTCTGTAATATCAAAAATATATACATACATATATATCTATAATCTGATGGCCAAAATGTGTCTATTTAATGAATAAGTACTACCTTTCAAAATATATGAACTATAATCAAGACAATATAGTATTGGCACATAGTCACCCATTTGTTATTATTTGTATTATAGGTGTTAACCATTGCTTAACAAAATTTAAATTAACAACTATTAATAGCTTGTTATAATAGTTGAAAAGATATGCTGAAGTATGAAATAATATGTAATACTTTAGATGTTGCCAATACGAATAAAACTTAAACAAAACATCAGAAAAATTTAGAAAGTTAGAATTTACGCTGGGAAAAGGCTGTCATCATGCCTCTGACTCATTCGTGTTTTAATTCTATAATTTTTTTTTTAAAGACTAACAATTACATTTTTCCCCCCTCTAGGAAGCAAAGTTTCAAGATGTCTTGAGTTGGTCTCAAAAATCTACCTTGATATCTACACTATATTATTATTAAGTCATCAAAGAGTTCAGGGTATGTTCAGGAAATCCTGTCTCAATATAGAGAAATGGTATTATAGAAAGATATCAGGATGGGAATGCAGCTCAGTGGTACAGCATCTGCCTAGCACGGATAAGAAACTAGATCTGACCTCCACAACCGTAAACAAACAGAAAAAGACATACGCCATAATTAATACATTTGTTCACAAAGTAGAAATCTTCAACTAACATGGAACACCAGTATCTACTGTCCACAGCAGATCATTAAGAATTTGACCTTTGCTCTGCTAAAATCTAATCCCGCTAACCATGGTAATCAAATGAACATCAAATAATAAGCTATGTTTTCATGGATTCAAAACACTGATGCCTATATTGTTATTATCCAATCTCATATTTTAGATTATTCCACTTAAGGATAAGTAAGATAACTTTAAGACTGCTTACCTTTTTTTGTTTTTGTTGTCAATATTTGTTTTTTAGTTGTAGGTGGACATAATAACCATTATTTTCTTTTTATGTAGTGCGGAGGATCAAACCTATTGCCTCACGCATTTTAGACAAATGCTCTATGGCCGAGTCCCAGCCTGCTTACCTATATACATGGTTTAATGTTTCTGAGTGGTTACACAATGCATTTTTTTGTAAACTGATGATATAAAAGTGGCAATGTTTATTATTTATTTTTTCAAATTATAATTCATTAGTCAATGACACTTACCCTAAAATCATTCTTAAACTTCTTTAAATCATCGATTTGTTTTCTATGTTCAGAAACAACTGGTGATATACCTGTAAAATCAAGAACTATTAAAATACACGTTTATTTTTCGACTCTAACTTCAAGTTCTTTTCATATGTGATGTCAGAAATGAGAATAAGATCTGTCATCAAAAGAAAAACAATTTCAAATATTAACTCTGGCATTTACCAAACTAAGCATTCATGTGTATGCAATACCAAGAAGTATACAAAAGTACTCTACTAGGCATGAATTAGACATGGTCTTCCCTATTTCCACAATTATGTTTAAAAACTTAAAACTCTAACCTTTGTTTTCAGCTTTTGAAAAGCTAGGTGATGTTTCATTGGGCTTAACATTTTCTTTATTCCCTGCTGGAGAATTCTGCCTCTGATCTTGAAGCCTGGGATCTTTAGCTAGAAAACAATTTTTCAAAAAGAATTCAGAAATTAGAAATGTTTTTGGAAAAAATACTTTCACCTGAACAGAGGTTTTAGTTCCTTGCAGACATCATGTGAAACAACACTAATTATATTTATATAGTATTCAGCACCCAAGGAATGTTAGCCTTCAGAACACTAGATATTAAAGAATAACATACAGGAAACTAGTGGTAATATGTAAACAACAAACTTACCTTTACTTAAAATTTTAAATGTGTATTAAAAACACATAACTATGACAACACAGAATTTTTCTGTTAACCTTGGAAGCCCCCCACCCCACCCCACATACCTTCCATCGATGGGGTCACAGCTCTGTTGGATGCAGGACTGGCAGGTGTAGGAGATGCAGCTGGAATGGGCATGGCAACAGCTTCAGCTGGAATGATACCAGCTTGGGGAGAAGCAAGCACTGGCCCACTGGGAGTATTTCCAATACTGTTCTGTCTGGGAGACCTGGGTCTGTGAGTTTTGGGAGATAATCTTGGAACTAGAAACAAGGAAAAAGTTATTCATTACGTTCTCAGCTCATCTGTCATTTCCTCAAATAGGCTTGTTTTGAGATCTAGGTAGAACAGTCATCCTCAGTCCCCACTCTTTCCCAACCAACCTGTTTTCTTTTCCAGTCTTAGGAATAGTGGTGGCTACTGAAAACACAAATGTCTGAAGAAAGAAAACCATTACTAATACCTAAGTACAACTGTGGTTTCCTTCCTGACTAAACATATTAACTTTTTTGAGACAAGTTGGATATTAGATTCCTATGGCAAGATAAATACAACTTGCTGGGTTTTTTTTTTCTTTTTTTCTAAGAAAGATGAATGGCAATATTTTGTACTTTTAAAAATGTGGGATTGGGGCTGGGGATGTGGCTCAAGTGGTAGCGCACTCGCCTGGAATGCGTGCGGCCCGGGTTCGATCCTCAGCACCACGTACAAACAAAGATGTTGTGTCCGCCAAGTACCAAAAAATAAATATTAAAAAAAATTCTCTCTCCCTCTCTCTCACTCTTTAAAAAAAAAAAAAAAAGTGGGATACCCCAAGAGGACTATTCCTGCCTCTTTGATACACTGAAACACCACCCAGCATTGTAGCTCATCCCGTGTGCTCTTTCTTGAAATATCAAAATCCACTGGGCAATAACTAAGGAAATCAGGACCCAATTTAGCCAAAAGGGTTAGATAACACAAGAAAACAGCACAAATGTGGGGTTGACATTATGATTTCCTAGGTTTTGAAAAACATGCTTCAATTTACCTCACTTTCATTTTTCTTTTATTGAAGAAACAAGGATTATGAAAGGAAACATTCAACAATTGTCATTTTTTCTAATTTTTATAAATAAACAAACTTATAATGTTAGTCTGGGTATATATCGTTTCTTTTTTTTTTTTTTTTTTTTGTAGTTGTAGATGAACAGAATGCCTTTATTTTATTTGTTTATTTGTATGTGAAGCTGAGGATTGAACCCAGTGCCTTATGCATGCTAGGCAAGCGCTGTACCACTGAGCTACAGCCCCAACTCCAGCCCCAGTCTGGGTGTATATCTAACAACTGTTTTTATTCTCTTGCCTCTAAATGATAGTCACTCTCAAAATTCATTTCCAAACCATCTGAGTAATGCCAAAGTATTAATATTAAGCTGAAGATGATTTTAAAAATGTTTTCTTATTATCTTAAATTAATTGAAGGAATTCATAGTACAACTGTATTCATAGTACAACAGTATGAGTGCACATTGTATGAAACTGATCAGAGAGCATTATCAACTGAACATAGATATTTAATAGTGCTGGTTGTTTTGTTTTTAAGTTTCAAGACTATTTATTGTAAGGATAAAGATCAAAAAAGAAAAGTCGGGGCTGGGGATTTAGCTTAGTTGGTAAAGTGCTTGCTTCGAATGCACATGGCCCTGGGTTCAATCCCCAGCACCACCCCTCCCCGACTCCCAAAAGCCATCATTAAATGCTCTAACTCTATAGTCGTTATGGGGGCAAAACATTAAGGATTGATCAACAAGGTAGCCTACTTTTTAACTTCTGTCAAAAGTTTAATTTTTTTACACTTATATCGCTGCTATCAACATATTCCTCAGGCTAGTCACAGATAAAAGTTTGGTCTTTCATTTGTGTTTGACATTCCTAATAAAGGAAATAAAGTTGGGAATTAGTGCCATGGACAGATGCTATAGAAACACACTCTATGTAAGCTCTAATAAATGTGTGTAGAACAAATCAACAAACAAATATGGCAAAAAGATGAGAAATACAGTCCCTTCAAAACAGTGCTATGAACTGTATTTGTCTTATATTAGAGTGGCACTTGCTAGCTACCAACTATGTTCATATTTATGAACCTCATAGGAATTATATCACAAACCCATAAAGCATACTAGACAAGAATGATTTTACTCATTGAGAAAACTGAAATTTGGATGCTTGCATGATTTATTCTAACTTTATGATAATGATCCCAGAAAAACAAAATGTAGTTTTCCCAAATCCTGGCTAGTTCACTATCTGTACTATATATACTTTATATGTATATACACACACACACTTCCTCAAACAGAGCTTTACCTCCACCCTTTTTATACCTTACATAATTACAAAAAGAACACTGTCAATGTCCTAAGCCAAGTGATACCTACCACCACTGACCACTGATGACCATGTTCCCCCTGCAGGACTAGTCCTTGCCACTGGAGGAGTAGCTGCTTCACTTGGTGGATTGTGGGATACAAATTCTAGGCCACTAGATATAGAGCCCCTCCCAGCAGAAACTCTATGATTTCGAGGGTGTCGCTGGGCCTTTGGGGACATCCTTGGAGGCCCTAAGAAAGGAACAGTGAACATGACATAAATATCATATGCAATGTCCATCAGTACTACATTTTTGCTAAACACACACATTCTCTCTCTCTCTCTCCTCACTCACTCAATAGTTCTTCCTTGATTAAAAAATAAAAGGTTGTGGGTGGGGGAAGACCCACACCATAATTATTATTGGTCATACTACTAAAGAAGTATTCTGTAAAATGCCAGAGTTTATAAATAAACGCCATTTCCCTTTATTTTTTAAGGGAGAGATGAAGTTGGTGGTAAGAAATCAAACAATAAGATGTCATAACTAATAAGATAATTTTATCAATCTATTTACTCTAAGTCCATTAGTTGTAGGCATATAAAAATAAAGAACTATAATAAAATGTTAACTGAAGGTAAGTTACACGATGAAATAATTTTTACATATACTACTTCCAAAATTAGAAAAAAAGTATTTTAAATTTTATTTATTTATTTATTTATTTTGGTGGTCTGTATAGATCAAACCCAGGGCCTCATACATGTCAACAAGCACTCTACTATTGAGCTGTGTCCAGTCCCCTCCCCCCACCAAAAAAATTTTTTTTTTAAGACTAGCCATCCCCAGATCCCCCTGTACTCTGAAATACATGTATATACCCTTCTTATATTTCTCAAAAATGTTAGTTTATCTTAACTCTTCTGCCAAGATCATCAATTTTGTAACTAATGGCTTTAAAAAGTCCTTACCTATAAGCAGTTAGCAGGCTATGAGCTGAAAATTCTACAAAGCATGACTTGAACGTCCAGAATAGGTGACACTTGGGGAAGAAATTTCACTATGTGAATTGTTAAATTCTACATCACTGGTTCTGCCACCCCATTAGGGATTTGTCTTTCTAAAGCTGTCTAATGCACATTAGACCAAACCATCAGGTGAAAACTAATGGGCAGAGCTGCTCTCATCACAAGTCTGACAATGAGAACATTCACAAAACACATTCTTAGGGTCAAAGTCAAGACCTCTTAATCAAATCTAGCTGTCAAACTCTTTAAAACATCAAATTAATGTGTGTCCCCAATAGGAATTAAAACATGAATATGATCTTTAAAAGAATGCCAATGATATAAACTTTCCACTGGAGATTATACAGCATCCCTGAAAAATGCAGAAGGTACATTTCTATATGAAAAGCTATTCCATAAACAGTCCTTACATCTTAATGTAATAATGACATTCACAACTCATTAATGAGAATATTTTATCTAACACTTTCTCATTATATAAACTTCTATTCAAACAATGGACTGCCAACACATACTTCAACAGAAGTTAACTCCACTATTAGAAGCACTTTTGAGAAAGCAAGTCAGCTTGAAAATCTGTGAAACTGGCTGTTGAATGTGAGCTGTTTTGGTCAAGGTCTAATGATCTCCCTACTAGGGTGACAACAATTTATTTAAAAACAGTCACCACAGTTTCTCCAGAGAAGCAGTTTACATAGAAAAGTTTATTAGTCCCAACATAGCAATATCAATTTGTGATTTTAATGAACAAGTCTGATTAAAATTTTAACATAAATATTCTGAATATCAAAAGGACATTATCATTTAGAAAGCAGGACTTTAAATTTATGCACTGCATTTTTAAATTAGAATGTTACCCTTCTACAACATATGCAAATATCTGATATGTAACTGTAGTGGGTTTAGCATCAAATACTAAATAAGAATTATAGGATTTTCTTATTTTTGACAAGAACAAAAAAAACAACCCTAGAGATTCCAATTCATACCTGTGTTTCATCAATAATTTCATTGATATCAAGGCCTCTTCTCACTTAAAAATAGCCTTGTACAGTATAATACTGCAAAGCTAATTTTAAAAATTACTCAGTTAAGTTTAGAATTCTTCAGGCGCTCTAAAAAAAACACAGTCTGTATTATAATCTGAGGGTCCACAGACAAAGGAAGCTACAAGGAATGTCATGCTAAAAAAGGATCCCTAAAACACAATTCCTGCCTATGGCCAATAGGAAGGTTCACTGGCATTTTGGCCAAGGAGCTATTATAAAATGACAGGTTATTCAGTTAAGTCCAAGGCTAAGTGGAGAAAGTTCACTATTCACTATTAACCACTACATCCAGTATCAATCAGGAGAAAGAGGCCCTGGGCAGATCTTTCTGGAGCTGTGTAGAAGCGTAATTACTAGGCAGATTAAACCCCCTTTCTTACAATGCAGGATTGTTCATAGCTTCACAGAGCATTTATCAAATTTCTAATGAACAAAAAGGTTAATAGAATAGTTTTAATAAACTAAAGTTAAAACACGGAAATTATAGGTTATTAAATAATGAAGAGGAAACTATTTTGTAATTATAAACTCACATAGGAGTTAAACAAAGACAAACAAAAACATGAACAAATTGTGGTATTGTACCTTCTGAAGACATGCGTTTAGGCATAGTAGAGACAGGAGCTGGAGAACCATGAGCAGAGGGGTGAGACGGGGGTCTGGATGGCCGCGAGGGGGGCCTGGAGGGCGGCCGTGTAGGGGTGGCTGCCCGAGGTGGAAGAGAGTTGGGACCTGACTGGTAGCGAGAAGGTGGGCGAGAGGAAGGAGATGGGCAAGGCGATGGCCAGGGAACACCTGACAGAACAAATGATATGAAGGAAAGTATAAAAACTAAAGAAAAAAATGAGGGAAAAAAGTAAACAGAAAAAAAAGTAAAATGACAAAAATGATTTCTTGTACATTTTAACCCTTTGAGGACAGTCATTTGTTTTTGATAAGTTTTAGCATAACTTAACTGACATAAATTCACATTTTACTTTAACCTCCTTAAAATTAAGTCTGTTTAAATGAATACACGTTCCCAAAGGGTTAATTAGGATCTACACATACTATTGAAGAAGACAGTTAAGACTTTGTCTAGTAATTCTGCTTCTATTACTGTTTCTCTCTAAACAATTGTTAAAAGGAATATACATACAATAGATAACTTCACACAATAAAACACAATAATTCTTAGAAAGGAATAAGATTGCTTACTATATTAATTTTAGCTCAGAAACAATAAACACCAGCTATTATATCCCATTTACAGAGCTGGTTTCTTACAATCATCTATGATTTTCATTAAATTTATATCTGAATCTAAGGTTCAGTTTGAAGTCTCATTAGAAATCAAGTCCCATATTTAAGTAGAAATAAAATATTAATTCTATTTTGTAGAATCACAGGAATAATAAAGGTATCAAATTTGCTCTTTCAAAATAAGTCTCCATATCTCATTAAACTAGAAAAGGGGGAACCTTCCAAATAATTTATGCAGTTAAAATACTTATCTAAGAGACTGCTTAATAAATAGTGCAACTACAAAGCAGTCATCACCAAATAAATTGATCCTGATAGATATGCACAGGTCAAAATACACTGACATTTACCATTGCAGAGCACTTACCTTAACCTTAGAAAATAGTTCCAGGTCTCCTCTCCAGAGGGCTCCATGCACTTGAGTATTATACATTTCCCAGCCCCCTTCAGGTCTTTTTACTTTGAAAATTCTGTTTATAAACAACTAAAAATCTTTACTCAATGAGCAAAGAAATTTTCATCCCCAACACTAAATATAGAAAATACTCAAGACTGTGTTCATCTGGAGAGGAATTCTGGAAAAAAGACTTAATAAAAAGAAAATGAAATTGGAAACTTAGTGTTCTCTAGTTTTGATCTAATTTTATAAATTTAAATGCCTAAAATTGAATGTCCACTCTACTCCCTTAGTAAGACTATTGTTGTTACAAATTACCTTATTCCCATACCATTTACAGGTGTGCTGAATCCTCAGAATTCTATAAATCATCTATAATCTATCAACTATCTTCAATCTAGATTTAGAATAGTGAAAAAAATACCTTCCTACTAAAGACTCAGGTTTCTTTTATTTAAGATGCTAAACTGTAACATCTACCCTTAAGGACTTAAGAGTTGTTTTTATTGTATTTTTCTCATTAATTTCTTCACATGACTCTTAGTCATGTCTTGTATTACAAATTATAACTCCTTTCTTTATTATCCACTAAGTATATTGAATATATATTAGGATTTTCCATATAAACTACATCTAAATAATTTTCTTATCCAGTGTTTTTAAAACTGAGAACCTACCCAAAGTTTCCAATTTCTTTACATGTGGGATTTTTTTTTTTTTTTTTTTTTTTTGGCCAAGTGAATGTCAGAAGCAAACTTAGAACTTTATCTTAGTATATGATGAATGTTTTGTCATACTGAATACTATATATGCCAAAGACTTATATATAATGTTTCTAATCTGATATTCACAAAATCAAGTTTTAAGTAATTTGGAAGAGAAAAACTACTCCACAAAAATCATTAATAGTATGCACATTCCTATCAATTGTGTAAACTCATTTTTAGTTTGTATGAAAACTATATGTATGACATTGATAAATTTGGCCAAAATACTTGCCTCCATTAACTACTCTTTGGTCTGAACCAGAATTCGGGTTGAAATCTGAAGTGTGAGAAGTGGATCTTGATGGCATGGCGCCCGATCCAGGCTGGCCCATACGCGGTGAATTCTGTCTCCCACTTCCCCAGGATATGACTTCTCTATTTCTTTGTCCAGGAGGAATATATTTATTTTCCCTGAAAATGAGAGATCCTCTAAATCATTTTATCCTGAAACATGTCTAAAAAGTAATTTAGGTAAAGGGAATATTTGTTATAAAAATGTTCAACACTAAACCAAACTACTTCAATTCCCTGTTCTTCCATCACCCTGAGTTCTAGCTTCTAGCCTCATCCTTCCTTCAGATTCTCCTCCAAGCACAAAGTTTAATAGACATATGGTCATTTTCACCCTATTTGATCTCTCTGTGGCTGACTCATGATCAGTCTTCTTAAAGCTTTTTGGGGGGTCCTTGGCTTTTCAACTTTACTTTCTCTGAGATCACATGGTCTGCTTGTTCTTTGTGAGGTTTTTTTTTTTTTTTGTGTGTGTGTGTGTGTGTGTGTTTTGTGGGTGTGTGTGTATGTTGCTTCAATATCAGCAATGCTGATCAATCTCAAATCCACAGTGCCAGTTCCAGATTCCACACATCTCAATGAACTTATCCAAATGTACCACCTAAGCTGTGAATGCCTTGACAATAGGTATCTACCAGGTATGTGTGTGGGTGCTCCTGAATAAATGAAAGACACACAAGCCCCTCAAATGCAACAAACTGCATGAATAAAGTTGTTTCTCCCCTCAAACTTGCTTCATCTTTCCTATCTTCGTTATCAGTACAACCATCAACTCAGTTAGTTAATCAAATAAAATCTCAATAAGTCCCCCTTGATTTTTCTAAGCTTTATATCACAAACTTTGGTCTAGTTGGTTACTAAGTTGTCACTGCTGTTCTCCCTGGGATTTGTTCACCCCAGCACCTGCTTTCAAGATGCTCTTAGGCTTGTACACAAAGTCCTCTTACTATCTCAGTTCCTGTCACCACCCGCCACCACTACACTCACAACATGGATCATTGACACAGGAAACAACAAGCCCTTTCCTATCTTGGCTGGTTGTCTCACAGGGCTGTGTTTCTGCGTGCGTGTTTTTTCACCAGGTGAGAAATCTTTTCTCATACTCCTCTCTGAGTGGCAAACAGACTCTATTATCCTATCACAAAAGTCTCCTCAGTGAGGCTTTCTTAAAACACAATTAATTCTAGCTCCTCCTCACCTTGGATGTTCCTAATACTCTAAACACACCTTTAATCTAGTGAATCATATTGTCCTATTAATTACTCTTTAGCAAGCTCTGTAAGACCTTGGCTTGCTCTTCATCACATACTCAACACTTTGGCTCCACAGAGCTGACTCTCAAAATACATTTTCCAAGATTACCATAACCTTTTCTCTAACAAAATCTGTTACACCAATTCCACTTGCATTTTCTACCTAAGCTCATTAAAAAAAAAAAAAAAAAAAACAACAACAACAAAAAAAAACCAAAGGAAATATAATAATACACCTTCTCACACAGACCTTGAGTTGTGTATCCAAAATACTGCATCATGATTTCCTTTAAATACCTAGTGTTTATGCTGTGCCCCTCACGTTCACTGGAATTTCTCTGAACTGCTGTATATTTTTCTTCCTCGCTTCTATCATCATTTTCCAGGGCCACCCGAGCTTTGTACTGAGCACTTGATTCAATTTCTTCTGCTAACTGGTTTGCCCTTGCTTCCCGTTTTAAAAATTCTTCTGAGTTATCCCTTTCTAAGGGTACCCTAAAACATAAGGAAAAGAAAAGTAAAGTGATTTTAAAGTAATAGTTTATATACCTGTCATAATCAACTATTCAGAAAGTTTAGTCTGTAAAAGTATGGTGCTTGTTAAATTTTAAATCGAAAATCTGAATTTTTTTCCTGTTACCTTTTTACAGGGAAGAACATTCAGTATTTCAAGAACCAAACCTCTACCCTTTCAATGCAGTATTTTACAACTTGAAAACAAATTTATTTTAAACATAAAAATAATTAGATATTGGGAAACTACATTTATTGCCTGTTTTAATAGAAATTTATAGATCTAGGTAGAACAATTTGACACATTTGTTTAACTTAAAATTCAACATTTATTCCACACAATTTTATGAACAACAAAGACAAGTAAATGTACTAAAATAAAAGCAGACTCTATTTAAACTTACGTATATGAAGATAAACTGCTATCATATGTAGACACTACTCCATAATTTTCTTCATTATATCGAAACATATCATTGGGATCCCATCCATTAGACTAGAAGAAAATGAAGCTCATTTTTTAAAGTGATAAAATATTCATCTTCTTTAATTCAGTTTCAAAACATTTACAGTAATACTATCCTAGTTAAATCTAGCAAACCAAAAAATAAGCAAAGCTTTCCTCTCAAAATATTTTAAGGTAAAATTTTTCTTCCACATCAGCCCCTCAAACAGGTAAGTAACTATAGAATCATTTGAGATGATATTCAAAAAAGTTTAGAATATATTAGTTACTTCATAAAATCAAAGCTTTCTGATCACAGTTCTGTCCTTTCCTTACCCACTTAACAGCTACCTTTCTGTAAGACAGAAACACCTAGATTTACCAGAAACTTCCTGAGATCATGGATCATAAGTATGTGAAGGAAAAAAGGTCTTTTTGACAGACAAAAATATTTCCAGTGATGGGGGAAAAGAAGGAAGAGGACAAAGTTTTCCCCACTTCATCATGACTTCAAAGTGGGACCACAGTACTAGACCCCAGCCATCCTCCCCTTCTATATTCGAATGCTCAAAGGAAGTGTGATATGAGGCCCTCAGAAGACAAAAATCATAAGATCTGGGTTTAAGAACCGGTTTTGCCATTAGCAGATGTTGGATCTCAAAAAGAGCAATTCTGAGTCTAGATACCCTAACTTACAACCTCTGTGTAGATAACTCTTCAGTTCCATAAAGAACTATAGAAAACTACTATTCTTAGAAGCTAGGTTGTATTATTAAAACTGTAAGAATCAACCTACTGGGGCAAATGCTATAAGAATACTCACTAATAATACTAATGTCTGGTTAATTACTTATCTATTTAATCCTTCAAGTCTTCTTTTAAAGCTAGACTGGTCAAAACCAGAGACCCAGCTTTAACCAAGAAACACTGCTGGGCGCAGTGACACACACCTATAATCCCAGTGGCCTGGGAGGCAGAGGCAGGAGGATCGCAAGTTCAAAGCCAGCCTCAGCAATTTATGGAAGCCCTAAGCAAGTCAGTGAGACGCTGTCTCTAATAAAATACAAAATAGGGCTAGGGATGTGGCTCAGTGATCGAGTGCCCCTTGAGTTCAGGTTCTGGTACCCAAAAACAAAATTAAAAGAAAAGAAAAAGAAACGCTGATCGCAATTTCAACACTGAAGCTTGCCTTAAAATTCACCAATCAACCCTGGGTCCTCCTACGTTAATCCTGGTAAGACAACAAAGTAACTATACCATGAAAGTAACTCCTTTGGCCTAAAGTATGTACCAGAAATCCAGAAATCACAATTACCAATGGAGACTTTATAACTATTTAAATAAAAACTAATATAAATTCTACAAAAAATCCACACCACACAGAAAGACATTCAGTGAAAAGTATCTTCCAATCCCAGGGTGCATAGATAACTACTACTAACAATTTCTGAAGTATAATTCCAGACTTCTATATACATATATGATCAGCTCTTCTTTAAAATTCAAATTTGATCTAACTGTTCTGCAACTTGCTTTATCTTTTAATCTTGGCTATCACAACACCATTTAAAATATATATATATATAATATTTATACTGAGTGGCAGCAACATAAATCTATTTCATTTGTTCTACTGATGGATGAATACTGCTTTTGTTTTTGGAGGTGGGGATTTAACCCAGGGCCTCACTCAAGCTAGCAGTCTACCACTGAGCCACATACTCCACCCTTTTGATGAAAACTTATAAAAACATCCCCATATATAATTATTTGCATGTATTATCCACATTACATATTCCCCACACAAGTCAGGTGATGCCTACTTGAAAACTGATATATTCAGATATACGAATCTTTAAAGTTTGAAAACTAAGCTGGGCATGGTGGCATATGCCTGTAATCCCAGAGACTTAAGAGGCTGAGGTGCAAGGATTGCAAAGTTTAAATTTAGCCTCAGCAATTTATGAGACCCTGTTTCAATAAATGAATGAATGAATGAATGAAAGAAAAAGGGCTGGGGATGTAGGTCATTGGCAGTGTTCCCCCCACCCCAGTTTGAAAATTAATTAACAATATATTAGTGAATTTCTGGCTTTATAACTAAAAGGCCCTAGTTATAATTACTAAGTTATTATGTCTTAAAACGTTTAATACAGATACTCTGTTGTCAACAGAAGGCTATTGGAATCAAATTTTGCAGCCCAAACATTCGCCAACACTTTCTATCTCTATAATCTTTTTATCCTAAAGATAAGAGTCTGTTAAGCATTTGATTTGCAGATGGTGTACTGGAGAAAAGCAAAAATAACATGTTGCAAGAGGCATCTTAGAAATAGGCTTTTTTTATGGAGAATGATTTTGGTGTGTGGGTGTGCGTGCGCACGCGCGCGCAGTGGTGGCACTGGAGATTGGATCCAGGAGTGCTCTACCACTGAGGTACAGCCCAGCCCCTTTATATTATATTGAGACAGGGTCTCACTATGTTGTCCACACTGGCCTTGATTCAGCAATCTTCCTTGCCTCAGTCTGCCAAGTAACCAGGATTATAGGAGTGTACCTCAGTACATGGCCAGAGAATAATCCCAATTTAAGACCAAAAATTTTACTTAATACTTTAATTATAATGTAACCTAATTATTTATCTTAATAATGAGTACCTTTTCTCTTCCTCAGACAAGAAGCTTAAAATGTTCAGCTTCCACCTCATCTCTAGGTAATGTCAACAGACAATGAAGATACCATCTCCTTACGTTGCCTTATTCTGCAGGGTGTTCAAAGCAAAACACACTGGCATTTCTCATGGTTTCCACTTTAAATCTGTAAGTTGCTTATTATCTTTTAATTATAAGGAAATAATAAATGAACACAAGAATAGATTACACCCTGCTTAGCCCTCACAAATAAATTAATAAACAGGCTGAGGATACTGCTCAGTGGTAAAACACTCGCCTAGCATGTGTAGGTCACTAGGTTCAATCCCCAGCACTGTAAAGTAGAAGTAGTAATAGTAGAAATAGTAGTAGTACAAGTAGAAAAAGTAGTAGTAGTAATAGTAGCAGTAGTAGTAGTGGTGGTGGTAAATAAACATTTTTCCTGATTATTTATTGACTGGGACAAAGTCTCTAGTTACATAACAACAGCTGCTCCAAATATATTCTTTACAATAACAAAAACATGTAAATTAAAAATAAGTGATAGGATGAATGAATGAATACCACACTGACTACAGTCTGATAACCAAACAAAGATATTACTTACTACATCATTTTCCAAAGCCTCCAGTTCCTCGCTGGTTGAGAGTTCACCTGCATCCCAGGGCTCCAGGTCCTTCTCTTTGTGTTCACCATTCACTTTAGCACTGATAGCAGAGTCAGTAAAAGCATCTGTAAAGAATGGTTTTGGTTGAAAGATCATACAACTGGATAACAGGCTACACTAATATGCATCAATTATCTACAAAGATGTAGGATTTAAAAAAAATTTTTGGAAGTGAATTTCTGATAAAGAAATAACATTCATTAAACAGTGTGCTTTCAAACAATTCAGTAAATACCACAAATGATTATTAATAAAGGCATTTTCTTCAATCTTAAACCAAGAAACATTTTAATATACTCACATAATTCCTTAAATTATATTAAAGATATTTCAAGTGACACATAAAATTCCCACCATCTATTTAAACTAAGATCTCTTGTTTAATGGCTACTAACTAATATACCTTCAGAGTACTTGCAGTCAAATACATATAGACATATTTTTTTAACTTTCTAAATCCACATGTATACGCAGAGGTTGGTATCCAAACATACTCTTGCCAACAGTAAATTTAACTATTCTAAGTGGCCCCTCCTTTCCTAGAATTCACTTTTCCTGATACCACTTTGTTATAAAGCTCAGGCTATACACTGTTACATGTCTCCAGAAAATTCAGACAGGCCTACCTGCACTTCCTTTTAAAATATTCTCACTTACTTGTGTCCTCTTCTCTTCTACTCTGCTAGTGTTTCTAAGGAATACTGCCTTGTGAAAGCAGCATAACATCCTTATGTTCAGCTGACCATACTACAGTCTGGCAAAAGTTAAAAAGTTGACAGTGGGCCCAACTTAAAAAGCTAAATAGTGGTAGGAAATGCTTTGTAGACATACATTTGCATTTAAATACCTACCACAAGCTACCAGTAATAATTCTGATGTGGCTCTGTGGGAAAGAATAGGCCCCCAGTCATTGTGCCCTCACCCTTACTAAAAGTTGTCCCAAAGAGGAGGGGATGCTTTAATAGCCTAATGCACCCCATTTTCCCTCTAAAGAAACAATTCCAGAGGGATTTTTGATTTGGTAATGCTTCTATAATAGTCTTTTCCTAATAATCAAGGTGATGCCAAAATTTTAAAAATTGAGCAAGCCAACTGAGGCAGGGCATTCCAAGATTAGCTAACTCTCATTCCAAACTAAGGATGGGTAAGAAAAGGAGTGTGTACATACACACCAGGGAATAAAATCATCATTGCACCTATGGGCTTTGCTGCCATCTTCATAGCAGCATTGTCATTACTGCTAGCAATTACTGAAGCCAAAAATGTGCAGAGGAAGATCCCCAGAGTAGCAGGTCTCAGATGGAGACTGGACAAAACATTCACTGGAAAACAACTACACTTTGGAAACACTATTTTCCCAACACCCCATCTTCAGTTGGAAGCCAGAGATGGCATGGCTCTAAAAACCTAACCTTATTTGACACTAGCCTGAATCAAGCCCTATACTACATCATCTTAAAGTTATATGAATTCCTTGTAAAAATTAATTTGCCCATGTGTATCTTCAAGAATATTAAATATTTCAAGGAAACAGCAAATAATAACCTTCATTAGTACCCTGAAATTTCTTTAATTTTCACAAGAATACAAACAATACTAGACTATAGGAAAATGTAAAACCAGTCAACATGACTATTAATGTATATAGGACCCTGTTAATGCTTTAACACACTAGTTTTTTAAAGCAGCTAGAGTTTTATGAAACCAAAATAGACTTTTTCTGATTGCTGTGTGTAGGGTGGGGAAGGAAGAGAGGGGGAAGTATTTAAAAAAAGACTGTGGACTGAGCAGAGCAAAGCTGTTTTCAAATGAAAAGATCCAAGCACACAAAACAAAATAAATAGTTTAATTCTACTTTTATGATATGATTCTAAACAACATCAAAAAAGGATCCCCAGACAGGCAAGCATGGTGGCAACACTTACAAATACAGCAGGAACAGGAGAATGGCAACTTCAAGGCTGGCCTGTGCAACTTGGCAAGACCTTATCTCAAAATAAAAAACACTCATTGGTAGAGAGCTCCCCCTGGATACAGTCCTCAGATGGGAGCCAATGTGGATGGGAGCAAGTGTCTAAAACCTTAATGAACCAGGCTTTACTCTGTTGACCACAATTTAGGTTGTATCAAGAGGCCATCATTAGGTGAGATAGCACATGCCTGTAATTTCAGTGGCTCGGGAGGCTGAGGCAAGAGGACCATGACTTCAAAGTCAGCCTCGGCAACTCAGTGAGACCTTGTCCCTAAATTAAAAATGCAAAAAAAGGGCTGGGGATGTGGCTCAGTGGTTAAGCGACCCTGGGTTCAATCCCCAGTACCCTCCCGCCAAAAAAAAAAAAAAGAGGCCATCATTAGGTGACTTGTTTTTTTCAATTCTACATTGTTTACAATTCTACATATTGTAAACAGAAGATTTTTTCAAAATCTTCTGTTTACAATATCAATCTTATAAAGAAATCAACTACTATTATGCTATAACTTAGAAATGGGGGAAGGGAAAATATGAAAGTATAATTCTATAAAGGATATGTTCCTTGGTTTTTAAAATTTCCCCCAAAGTAAGTCCTTTTTAAAAGAGAAGTGAAAAGTTTAGGGAAAGATGGGCCAGAGTGGAGCATCAGCACAAAATGAGACAGTGGCAGTTATTAGAGAAATTCTGGTTGTTAAGTATCTTATTTAAGGCCAACACAGTATCATGAGCTAGAAGGAAGAAAGGCCTTGGTATTCCATTCTACACTGTTACCAATATCCACTAGTGCAAATTCTGATTTATTTTACAATTATAAAATAAAATACTAGACATTTGTTAACAGCTTTTTTTTTTTTTAGTTTTAAAAAAACACTGATGATATTAAATAGCACAATGTTGAAACCAGATTACTGCAAAGTTCAAAAAAATCAATTGGCTATATTCTAATCATAGGATGTGGGAATTTGCATGCAAACTATATCCATGCTATAAGTCATAGTCTATTAAATTTCCATTATTCTCTATGGCAAGAAACAAAAGCATTATAAGAGCAAGATGCAAAAATACAAAGTGAATGTTAGAAAAATGTTACCTGTTTCTGAAGGAACTATAGGTATAGAAAAAAAAGGGAAAACAATAAAAATTATCAAATGAGACAAAAGACAAGGATTTCGTTCTTTCTATACTTTATTCCCTGACTTAGAAACTTCCAATTTCCAAAAGCCTCTACACTAGAGGGTGAGGAAAGGTGTAAGATTACAATCCCCCTCCCCAATGGTACCCCACAGTGGACAGGCTCTCAACACTCTGGCTCCACTCCGATTCTAGACAGAACCTAGCCATTCTGGGACAGAGATGCCATCTGGTGGTAGTCAAGAAGACATGACTAAACCACTACACTACCTTTCTTGGTTATCCCTCATTCCATGCACTGGTCTTGAACCTTTCCTCTTTTGCTGCTCATATAATTATGCTGCTGAAAGATCATTCAAGCTTGTCTCAAAATTTTTTAAAGGGCTCGAATCCAGAGACTCAGAAGGTTGCGGCTGGCGGATCACAAGTTCAAGGCCAGTCTCAGCAACTTAATGAGAATCTATTTCAAAATGAAAAATAAAGGGCTGGAGATAAAGCTCACTGGTAATGCTCCTCTCAGTTCAATCCCAATCCCCTGTACCACTCCCCCTGTTCCTCAAGAGTAGACAAATAAGTAAAATGATTTTGAAGTGTTTAATATAAATTTACATATGTACAACTATAAAAATGACATAAATTAGATGAAACAATCATTAACATTAGAAATCACAAATGTTATTCCACAAAGAGCTTCAAAGTCCTTTACTACCCATTTCATCTCAATTAAATTTGCTTTCCTCAAACACTGAAATTCTAGATAAGAAAACATTTAAATTTTAATCAATTATTACTGTGGGATTTTTTTCTACAACCTTTAAAAACATTTTCTCATCATACATTATCAGAGTTCTTGCCTAGCATGCATTAGGGTCTGTGTTTGATCACAAGCACCAAAGGGGGTGGGGTCTGTAAGCCAAGTGCAGTGGCACACGCCTTTCTAATTCCAGCTACTTGAGAGAATGAGGCAGGAGGACTACTGAGCCCAGTATTCAGGAACAAATGTATGCAAAAATGTTCTGCACAGTATACAAGTCCACAGGCTTCCCCAGAAAAGAGGGACTATGTGTTAGAGATCTTTTTTTTAAATTACATATACATCTATTCTAACTACATTATTACAGTAAGAGCATAAACTATGTTATATAGATAATATTAAAGAACAGCATAAAGAAACAAGTTGGGGGGGCTGGGGATGTGGCTCAAGCAGTAGTGCGCTCGCCTGGCATGCTTGCGGCCCGGGTTCGATCCTCAGCACCACATACAAACAAAGATGTGTCCGCCAATAACTAAAAAATAAATATTAAAATTCTCTCTCTCTCTCTCTCTCTCTCTCTCCCTCTACCTCTCTCCCTCCCTCCCTCCCCTCTCTTAAAAAAAAAAAAGAAACAAGTTGGGGATAAGGAACCAGATATAGATTAAAATAATAAAACCAAAGGCACAAGTAAAAGCACTACAAGTAGAGGCAGAAGCAGAACTACCATGACAAGAGGACTGCAGGGAGCTGGGGCCCAGGGAGTTTTTGGATTAGGGATTCTTATCCTTTTTTTAATCCAGGGATTCCTTTGGCATTTTGCGGAAACCTATGGAACCATATTCAGAATGTATTTAAATGCATAAGAGACAGAAAATCAATAGAGACCAATTATAATAAAATGCAATTATCAAAATCTAAAACAAATTTTTGGCACAGTAATAAGTATACTTCTTTATTAAGGCACTAAATAATAAGATCTAACAAGAGATGATCTAATGACTACTATAATTTTTTAAAGGTGATGAACATAAATAAATCTGAGATGTCCTCAGGATCAAGTGATAAGAAGCTTTTCAGTTGCAGGCACCAATACTACTATTGGTTTGTTGCCTACATTTATAATGGAAAGAAATGTTAAATTTCACTCAAAGTTTATCAAAATTAAAAGTGCTTTGTTGTTGTTGTTGTTTTAAATCAACATTCATCATTCCCCAAATCATGTTCTAACAAGCAGAAAGAGAAGGTAACCTGCTAAGGAAAAGTAAACAAAGGAGATGGAATAAGGGACTAGACAGGATGGTCATTAAGTTGCAGAAACAGGTAAAAAAGGTCTGCTGATCTCTCTGGAAGCTCCAACAAGAGTTAAAACTATCTAGCATTCTACTGGGACTTTCTCTAGCCACATTCAGCAGGCTGGCTATAGTAGTTGTCAGGAGTTTAAAAATGAAACAGGCAGCCAGGCACAATGGCATATGCCTTTAATTCCAGAGACTCAGAAGGTTGCAGCTGGAGGATCACAAGTTCAAAGCCAGCCTCAGCAACTAAGTGAGAATCTATTTCAAAATGAAGAGAAGCATTCACAAGTGATGACATAGTCATGCAAACAGGCTGCTACAGTGGAAAGGAGATGAAAGAGACTATAGTAACAGAACTTAGAGCTATGTTGTCATAGGAATAGTGTTTTATTCCAAATCAGCAATCTGAAAAAAAATTCTGGAACACCTACTATTTGCAAACTAGTATCTGAAGGCACTACAGGAAACTTGAATACATTCCAAAGATATATACTCCTGTTTTAAATACCAAATGTTACAAAGTTACAATATAAAATATACTAAGCAACAGCACTTGCCTATTAAAAAATGCAGGAGCAAATATTGTCTATTTTGAAATGACCATAACTATTTTCTCACTGATTACAATTCTGGGCCTATCAAGCAAAAACTATTTACTACTTAAAATGTCAGGAAGTGGTTTGATACACTATAGAGATGACAATTATATAACCATAAAATTCAAGTCTTTGAGATTAAATCCATAAAAGTCAGTCTTACAGATTTTTGTTCAAGAAAATTTGAATGAATCAGGAAGAGCTAAAGCATCAACACAAATCATAACTCATCCTGACAGGGCAGGGTCAGGAAGCCAGGTTATGTAGCACATTTCCTACCAATCAGAAGAGCCTTCTCTGCTTTTAATCTCTTTGCTTGGGATAAAATTCTGGATCAAACACCAATACCTTAAAGTAATTTGGAGAGGGGGGAGGGAGGGAGGGAGGGGAGAGGGAGGGAGGGAGGGAGGGAGGAAGAAATGGGGACTTCTTCCTCGAATTACTGGCATGTGTGACTTTGTCAAAAATCAACCTACCGGGCTGGGATATAGCTCAGTTGGAGAGTGCTTGCCTCTCATGCAGAAGGCCCTGGATTTATCCCCAGGCACCACCAAAAAAAGAAATAAAGAAAGAAAGAAGAAAAAAAGAAAGAAAGAAAGAAGAAATAAAGAAAGAAAGAAAGAAAGAAAGAAAGAAAGAAAGAAAGAAAGAAAGAAAGAAGAAGAAGGAAGGAAGGAAGAAAGAAAGAAGGAAGGAAGGAAGAAAGAAGGAAGGAAGAAGGAAGGAAGAAGGAAGGAAGGAAGAAGGAAGGAAGGAAGGAAGGAAGGAAGGAAGGAAGGAAGGAAGGAAAATAAATAAATAAATCAGCCTACTTAGTATGTATCACTATGATGATGCTTTTTTTTTAAGTCATTGGTGTAAATAGAATAAAAGCCCTTAGTGACAAAATTATCATTTCCATCACTTCCCAATAGACAGAGACATTAGAATAAAAAACACTGGTAAATAAAGTGAAGTGGCACTTCACAACATCATACAGAATAAGACAGGCTACATGACAAAATTAAGAACAAAAAGTCAACCAGCCAAATCATTAAATTTTAAACAAAATTTTAAGTAATTTATAAAATATTCTTCTTTATTTTGCAGTACAAGGGAGCAGGGTAAGGATTATCAAACCCAGGTCTTTGAGCATGCTAAGCAAGCCCTTTACCACTGAGCCACATCTCCAGCCCTAATAAAATAATTTATCTTAATACAACAGGATGTTGTTTTCCAGAGAACAAGCTAATCATCACTTCAACTCTCAAGACACTCAATATGGAAAATAAATTTTCTGACTCAAAGAAGGAATTCACAGTGAGAAAATAAATATATCTCTAAGCTATGTTACCTTTTTTATCATAAAAATTTTCTATTATATATTCTTATTACTTTATTTATTTTTATGTGGGGCTAAGGATCAGATTTTATCATGTACACAAATTACTGTGATACTGTGAGGATATGACATTTGGTTATATGGGAATAAAGACTACATGGCAACAGGGGTGTCCATTTATTTATTTATTTTTTTAAACAAAGCCTACACAATTCAAAATGAATTAGTTCTGGGCTGGGGCTCCAGCTCAGTGGCAGAAAGTTTGCCTAGCATGTGTGAGGCACTGGGTTCGATCTTCAGCAAATCAAAAACCAAGTAAAATAAAGGCATTCTGTCCATCTACAACTACAAAAAAATAATGCAGCAGTTTAAAAAACTAGGAGATGAATAGGATTCTCTCTTTGCGAGAGCTATACACAACTTAACTTTGAGAAAAATGTCATTGTTCTCTGCTTTCCGACAACAAAATAATAGTCCCCTGAAAAAGCACCTTCCTGAGCAACAAGCCTCTGCAGGAGGTAGCCAGTATATCATGTTAAGGACCTATAGGCCAGCCTAAATATCAACTGCCGGGTTTTTTTTTTTTTTTTTTTTTTTTGGTACTGGAGATTGAACCCAGAACTCTTTACCACTGAGCTACACTCCTAGACCTTTAAATTTTTTACTCTAAGACAGGGTCTCACCAAGTTGCTGAGGCTGGCCTTGATCTTGCAATCCTCTTGCCTCAGTCTCCTGACACCGCAAGAAGCAACTGATATATTTCAAAAAACCTTTTTGTTTTCTAGTCAGAATCAAATCAAACCAAACCAACAGAATCTTTCTGTTTTACTCCTTTCTCAGATCTGACCTAGATAGCCATTTGACCAAAGTCAGGAAAGAATCAATTGATATGAAAAAGCATCCCCAAAATGCTATTCTCTTTAAAAAACACAATATGCCATTTTAAAGTGTCTCTGCTTCTCTTATGGAGCCAAAGGGAAAAGCCTAGAATCTGACTAGGAAACAGGTCAAAAACCTCGATTAATGTACTATGTAGTAAATTCAAGGCACAGGATCCCCAAAGTAAAGGATCAAACTAACTTTTCAGATGCTAGGATATTTGATTGGAAGCTTAAAAATGCTTAGGGTCTAAGGTTACAGTAAAGTGGGCTGCCTAACAACATGCTCAAGGCCTTGGGTTTCATCCCCAGCATCCTTCCATCCAAGTGCTTCCAGACAGTAGTTCTCTTTAGGAAGTACCAATTTGCACCAAAAGGCACAAATAACAGAGAAAGAGAATTGTCTTCCTATGTAAATGATTAAATTTCAAAATACTATGATAAAGTAAGGTAAAAATTTTTAAATCTTTGAGGGACAAACATTCTACCTAATAAAAAAGCTGTAGCTCTATTTTCCCTAGTAATAAAATCCATATATGAGATGTGCATATTGGATTATTTACTTAAAATTTAAACGAAAGTGGTTTTTTTTTCTTTTTTTTTAATATTTATTTTTTAGTTATGGGCGGACACAGCATCATTGTTTGTATGTGGTGCTGAGGATCGAACCTGGGCCTCACGCATGCCAGGCAATCACGCTACCGCTTGAGCCACATCCCCAGCCCCTAAAGGAAAGTGTTTTTAAGATGAGTTATATCACCTTGGTTCATCAATATAACATAATGGCACTGTAATTAGTAATTTAACATTTTATACTTAAATTAGCTAAACTAAAATTTGAGCTGAAATTATTCTAAAATGGTATCACTTAAAATGAAGTGAATATGACTTTAAAAAAAATCAACTAAATATATACATATTTTTAAAATTGTAAAGCCACAACCCAGGTTTCTTTGAACAATGTGAGTAGAGTATTGGCTTCACAGAATCAAATACACACAAAATTCTACAATAAAGCCTGAATGAAATAAAAGTAATAAAACCAAGACATACTATGGAAACCTACTTCATGTGGTTTGTGGTATTTAAAAAAGTGAACGATTCCTCAGAATAAAAGATTTCCAATTCCCACATTATCTTCAAAAAAGATCAAAAGAAATTCAAGGAAGGATGCTCTCTGAAATTAGCCTATTTTTTCATTTTTCAGAAGGTATGATTTTCAATTCAAAAGTTAAAGGAAAACAAAGCAATTCTAGCAGGGTATGATGGCATCTGCCTGTAATCTCAGTGACTTGGGAGGCTGAGGCAGTAGGATCGAAAGCTCAGAGCCAACGTGGACAAGTTAACCAGAACCTACCTCTAATTAAAATACAAAAACATGGGGCTGGGGCTAGGGCTGAGCAATAGTGCACTTGCCTGGCATGTGTGAGGCACTGGGTTCAATTCTCAGCACTGCATATAAATAAATAAAACAAAGGTCTATCAACAACTAAAAAGTAAAACTTAAAAAAAAAAGGGGGGGGGCCTGGGGATGCAGATCAGTGGCAGAATGTACCCTGGGCCCTGGGTTCAATCCCAGGTATTTAAAATTTAAGGGGAGGGAGAAATAGGACAAAAAAGTAAATTCAGAAATATTTAGGAGTCAAAAAATAGGATACAGAACCTAAAATGTCAACAGTTCTAGCCAACCACATCACTCTTTTACAATTTACTCTCAAACTTTCGGTCAAAAGTGTTCCACAGGGCTGGGGTTATAGCTCAGTGGTAGAACGCTTGCCTAGTATGTGTGAGGCAGTGGGTTCAATCCTTAGCACCACATATAAATCAAATAAAGGTACTGTGTCCATCTACAAATGAAAATATTTGGGAAAAAAAAAAAAAGTGTTCCAGAACAGGTTAAGGAAAGTAAAATTAGACATGAGTTCCAATTCTTACAGCTGTACAAACACACTTCTATTTCCCTAGCAAATATAGAAAACAAGATTCAGACATTTCATTTCTAACATAAAATCACAACTGTTCAGGTACACATGCTCATTTTTTTTTTTAATATTTATTTAGTTAGTTAGTTTTCGGCGGATACATCTTTGTTTGTATGTGGTGCTAAGGATCGAACCCGGGCCGCACGCATGCCAGGCGAGCGCACGCATGCCAGGCGAGCGCGCTACCACTTGAGCCACATCCCCAGCCCCCACATGCTCATTTAATACTCTTTGCCAGAACTGAAATCTGGATAAAAAGGCTATTAATTACATTCGCAGTTAGACAGAACCAAAATTAAAATTAAGACAATTAACCCACATTCCTTCATTACTCAGTTTTGTTACTACTTCTAATATATTTGCTATTTCTAAGACTCTACTGAGACTGTGTAAGGAAAGAGAAAAAAATAAATAAATAGAACCTGTCTACTGAAAAACTGGACTCATCTGAATTATTCACCTACTAAAGAGCTCAGGGTGTAAGTGCATTTTCTAATTCCCGTACTATCATCAGGTAGATTACTCTTTCTCACTTTTACCATCCATCAAGTTGAGAGATTGAAAAATCATATTCCACTGTTTTGAAACTACACTACTTTGCTTACTACTGCAGTATATTACTTTTCTGCATGATCACCCGTTATTTGTAAAGCTTTTACTCTATTTTTGCCAATTTATAGCACATCTTCTAAAATGAATGGAATATATACTACTTTGCACATATCTAATTAGCTTTTTATAATCATAATACACACACCAATCTTTGACATTACAATTTTCTTTTCTAAAGGCTCTTCCCAACTCAAAATTATACAAATACATAAATGTGCTCTAGTATTTCTATAATTTGGGTTTTTTTTTCCCCCTTTTTGGGGGATAATGGGGAGGGTGTCAGGGATTGAACCTAGGAGTCTAATAAGTTTCTGAGGCTAGCATCAAACTTCTAATCCCTGGGCTTTGGCTGTAGCTCAGCAGTAAAAGCACTTGCCACGCATGTGCTAGGCCCTGGGTTTGATCCTCAGCAGCACATAAAATAAATAAAATAAAAGGTATTGTGTCCAACTACAGCTAAAAAATAAATACTGGGGGGTAAAAAATACCCCAAAACTTGCAATCCCCCTCCCTCAGCATCCTGAGTCATTGTGATTACAGGTGTGCGCTTCCTTGCCCAGCTAGCTTTGAGGGTTCTTCCGATACTTCACTCTAATTGAGCTTTATTTAAAAAAAAAAAAAAAAAAAAAACCTATCTATCCATTTATTTGTTTGTTTATTTATTTTTTACGTGGTGCTGAGGCTTAAACCCAGAGCCTCGCTCGTGCTAGGCAAGTGCTCTATCACTGAGCCACAACCTCAGCCCCTAATTGAGTTTTATTTTGACGATCACTGTGAAGTAGGAAATTGATTTCCCCCACATTGTGCAAACATCCTTTACTGAATAATTTATCTTACTCCAGATTTGAAGTGCTACCTTCATAATATATTAACAAAATACCCCCACAAATTTAGTCTGTTTTGGATTTGTTATTCTTTGCCTTTATTACAATTATGCTTTAATTCTAATACATCTTAGTATTTAGTATTTCGTCCTGAATCCTGTAAGAGAAAAAAAAAAAAAAACCTCCAAAATTCCTGTTAATACCTATAACCCCATAAACTTTAGAATCACACTGTCAATTTCTACAAAAACGGAGCTACTATCTTTAGAGATTATTCTGAGAAGAACCAACAACTTCATAGTAATAAAATATTTCCATTCAAAGCATAGTATGTTTCTCTCTTTAAGCAGAGCAATTTATATAATGCTTTTCATTTTCTCAGTGCTAAGGGTCAAACCCAGGGTATCACAAATGCTCCACCACCGAGTCACATCCTGACATCCCATTTTATAGTATTCAAGATTTTCCACCTTAAATTCTGTTCCTACTATGAATATTTTTCTTTATTGTTGTTTAGCTGATTATGACTGTTATGAAAATAAGTAGCTTCCATATGTCTTAGACCAGGCCACCTTACTCTTTCTGATACTAAGCAGTATTTTTACACTGTGTGCCCAAATAAATCTCTACTGTATGACATAGGTTTTTCTTTGCTTTTTGTCTTGTTTGGATTCACTGTTCCGACTTGAAAAATGGCAGAAAATTTCTATATGCTCTAAAATTGTACATATGATGCTGGGGACTGAATCCAGGGCCTTATGCATGTGAGGCAAGACTCTACCATCTGAGATATATTCCCAGCCCTACAATTCAATTTTAACAGAAGAATATTTTATCACTGAAATTTATTTAAAACTTGCTTAGTAGAATGGCAACTCCCAAGCCAACTCCCATTCCTTGCCACAGGCTACCTATAAATTCATCACATCCCTTTGGGCCCATCTACCACAGGCAACCTCAAAAGACAGGATGCCCATCCTGACCATTGTGTAACTTAAGAGGTGACTGCCTGACCAACTTTAGTACTTCCAGTCCCTCTATGGGGCCCAGGCACTCTTAGTTTCAATAATGTGCCTCCTCAGTTGTAGCATTATGGCCTGCCCACCCTAGTAGAGCACCATCCATTAGTGAATGTAGAACACGTTTGGATTCCTCAGAATCCAAACTTCCCAGGCTAAAATCTGCTCTGGGATTTGCCCCGTCCTTAGATTACTGACATGGCATTTCTAATGCCATACACTTCAGAAGAGATCCTTCTGTTATTGATTGCCCTATCAAGTCAAAAAAACCACAACAGTAGCTGCTGGGCAAAGTGGTGCAGGCCTTTAATTTCGGTTGTTCAGGAGGCTAAGGCCCTTAACTTAGTGAGTCCCTGTCTCAAAAAATAAAAAGGGCTAGGGATTTGACTCAGTAGTTAAGTGCCCCTGGACTCAATCCCCAGTACCAAAAAAAAGTCAATCACAACAAAAATACAAGAATGAAACATTAAGGCCGGGAATATTGCATGTGCAAGGCCCTTGGTTCAATCTTCAGCACTACCAAAAAAAAAAAAGAAAGAAAGAAAGAAAAGCACCAGAATAAAATAATTGGTAGAAATTTATTTTTCACTTACAAAAAAATGTGGTTTTTTTTTCCTTTGTGGTTGTAGATGGACAGAACACCTTCATTTTTATATGTTGCTGAGGATCAAACCCAGTGCCTCATACATGCTAGGCAAGCGCTCTACCACTGAGCCACAGCCACAGCCCCTTTCACTTTTAATTATACCTTCACACTTCAATTTCCTTCAACTTTGTCCAACTACTGCTACAATCCATTCAACTCTTCACATCTCTGGATGTATTTGGAATTCAATGCCACTAAGTCCAGCATTCTATTTTTCTTGAATTCTTTCAACTTTGGTATCTGCAACTATGAAAATGCTAGAGCAGAGCTTTTTAACAAGGAATACACAGACTCCCTCAGGGAACCATGAACACTATGAAATTAAAGGGGTGTGTGTATGTTTTATTAAAGGTAAAGTTATCCAGTCTTACAAGGTTCTCTTAAGAGATCCAATATAGTGTTTTGGGGTTTTTTTTTTTTTTGGTTTTTTGGTACTGAGGATTGAACCCAGGGGTACCTTAAAACATATATACTTTTTTAATTATCAATGAACCTTTATTTTATTTATTGATATGTGATGCTGAGAATTAAACCTTCACACATGCTAGGCAAGCACTCTGCCAATGAGTCACAACCCCAGCCCATACACCGTTTTATTTTTTGACACAGAATCTTGCTGAGATGCTCAGGTTCTTGCTAAATTGCTGAGACAGAACTCGAACTAGCAATGCTCCTGCCTCCATCTCCTGAGTCACTGGCATGAAAAGGCAAGTGCCACTGTACCCAACACCAAAATAAATTTCTGTATAACATAACAATAAACATCCTCCAAAATTCAATAAGTATTTGTTAGACAACTATATAGACTGCTTAGAGCTTTCTCATTCCTTACATAAAATAGCGCTTCTTTTTTAAAAACACGTTAAAAGACAGGCTGGGGCTGTAGCTCAGTGGTAGAGTACTTGCCTAGCATGTGTGAGGCACTGGGTTTGATCCTCAACACCATATAAAAATAAATAAATAAATAAAGGCACTGTGTCCATCTACAACTAAAAAGAATAAAAATTTTAAAAAACATGTTAAGAGGGCTGAGAGAGATTCAATGATAGAGCACGTGCCTGTCATGACTGAGGCCCTGAGTTGGACCTCAGCACCAAAAAAGGGGGGGAGAAAAAAAAATAATTAGGACCCCCAATTTTTTAAAAAATTATTTTCATTTATTTATATGTGGTGTTGACAATTGAACCCAATGCCTCACACATGCTAGGTAGTTGCTCTACTACTGAGCCACAACCCCAGTCCTACGACCCCAAATTTAATTTATTCAAAAACATTTATAGTGAGACCATATGACAGGACAAAATATTATACGAGGCCATCAGAATTGCCAGGTGCAGCAGCTCACACCTGTAATACCAAGGGCTAGAGAGGCTGAGGCGGGAGGCTGAGACAGGAGGCTCACGATTTCAAAGCCAGCTTCAGCATTTTAGCAAGGCCCTAAGCAACTTAACAAGACCCTGCCTCAAAGTAAAATATAAAAAGGGATGGGGATATGGCTCAGTGGTTAAGTGCCCCAATGCCCCAAACAAACAAACAAACAAATAAAGTATTCAAACACAAGAAACAAAGTATGAGAGAGAGAAACAAAATTATAACATACCTGGCATATGGGCCATCATACAGAGATGCTGAGGAAGAATCTTCCATGTGGCATAAAATCATGACAGCACATATAAATGAGTGTCATGTGGGCAAAGAATGAAAACACTGGGAACACAAAACACATTCAAGAGCAGTATGAAGGAAAAGAAGCACAGGAATGAGGCAGGAAAGGAATGATCAATAAACACTAGAAATTACAAAAAAGTAGCCTCAGAAAGAAATTGCAGTCCATAGTATCAAGCACAGTAGTGAAGACTGAAAAGAAGTCTAAAGGACCTGGCACTTAAAGGTTTCCTCAAACCTCAGCGTGTAGGATTAAGATGGATTCTTTTTTAGGATGAAAGAGGCTTCAGTAGGTTTCTAGTCTGAAGAGAAGAAGTAAGCAGAAAAAAAGAGGTTCAAGAGTCCAGTAACAGGATATACAAAAAAAAAAAAAAAAAAACAAGGTAAAAAAAGGAACAAAATAAAGGAATAATGACAATGTTGAGATTAAAAATTCTTATTATTAAAACCAGAGAAAAGAAAATAATGAAAACAAGGAGGAAGACAAATTTGTAGATGGGGAGGGAGAGGATAATTAATAATGGATATAATTTCCATTAACCAATTTTCTTATTATATTGATTTTTCACTAAATGTGACAGAGTCTGGTAAGTAAAAGTGATTCTTTTAGGGGTTAGGGTATAGCATATAACTCAGCAATGGAGAGCTTATCTAGTATGGGTGAGGCCCTGGGTTCAATCCTCAGCACCTTAAAAAAAAAAAAAGCACTCTGGACTAAATCCAATTAGGATAGTCATAAATAGGGAATCCAAAGATCCAATGAGACTACATAGTATAAGAAACATATATAGTATTATAAACATCATGTAGTATATAAATATTATAAATGAGTTTAGAACCATGAATTTAGGGAAAAAGCATGCTTTATTATTTCTTCAATATCAGTATAACATGTACTTTTCATCAGCCCTAATAGCCCCAATGCAGCAGGAAAAATGATCTAGGCCAAGGGTTGACAAAATCTTCTGGCTTTGCAAGTCCTATAGTCTTTTTACAATGACCCAACTCTAGCCCCATGGTATAAAAGCAGCCATCGAATGAACTTAGCTGTGTTACAACAAAACGTTATTTACTGATAAGTAGATCTGTTTGCTATTATGTAGGCTAAGAGCACTAACAAGGAAATGAAGCAGTAGGAAGAACAAGAAAGGAGAAGCAAGAGAACTACAATATAACTGAATCAGCATAATTAAATAAACAACATGAATAAAAGAGCACAAGGGGGCTGGGAGCATAGTTCAGCGGGACAGTTTATGCTTATTTGTATGTGTGAAGCCCTTGGTTTGACCCTCAACAAAAAAATGAGGCTGGGGGAACAACTGGAAGAGCAGGAAAAAAGGGAGGGAAATACTAGAAAGTATAAATAGCAAGCACAGATAACAGGTCAACTTCAAGATAAAAAGATACAAAGGCAGCCAAATGTCCTATAAAGCGGATGAAAAAATGTAGAGGAAAAAAATCAAGAGTATTCAGAATCTGCCTGCACTAGAATTTAAATAAAGTACAAAACATAAATTAATTTTCCAATGATAATCTTATGGGCCGTTCATTATGTGTGTGCTAAAGGGACTTAGAGTTGATAAGAAAAGTTACTTTCATTTTTATTTTTGGGGGGGAGGTGGAGAGGACCAGGGATTTGAACCTAGGGCATTTAACCACTGAGCCCCAGCCCCAGCAGTATTTTATTTAGAGATGGAGTCTCACTAAATTGCAGAGGGCCTTGCTATGTTGCTGAGGCTGGTTTGGTTTTTTTTTTTTTTTCCTTTTTTTTGGGGGGAGGGGGGGATGTTGCAGATGGACACAATACCTTTATTTTATTTTTATGTGGTGCTGGGGATCTGGGGATCAAATCCAGTGCCTCACAAATGCTAGGCAAGCTCTCTACCACTGAGCCACAACCCCGGGCCCGAGGCTGGCTTTGAATTTGTGATCCTCCTGCCTCAGCTTCCTGAGCCACTGGGATTACAGGAGTGCACCACTGTGCCTGACTGCTACTTTGATTTTGTCCATGTCAAACTGGTACATAAATAACATTCAAGAGATCAAAGGAAATTTGTTCATTGTATTATAAGGAAAATATAGATTATTTCTAAGCCTTATTCATTTGTATAGATTCATGAATATGACTTTTTTAATTTCTTGAAATTAATGAAGTTAGCTTCAAGAATTTAAAAGCCATGTAGACCTTACTTACTTGAAAAGACTTCCTCAATAAAAAAACCAAAGACATAAAATTCTTTTCTTTTCTTTTTGGTATCGAGGATTGAACCCAGGGCACTTTACCCATGAGCCACATTCCCAGACCTTTTTGGAGACAGGGTCGCATCAGTTGCTGAGGCTGGCAACTTGAAATTCCTCCTGCCTCAGTCACTTGGCCATCATGCCAGGCCACGGAAAAGAATCCTGAATAATACAAAGCTGTCTCTTATGTTGCTTTAGTATTTTTTTTTAAACTAGCTTTATTTGAAGGGAAATCCTTTAATGTTAGCACAGATTAATAAAGCAAACAGCTCAGTTAAAAAAAAAAAAAAAAGGTATGGTGGCACATGCCTGTAATCCTAGCAGTAAGATCCTGTCTCTAAATTTAATACAAAATAGATCTAGGAGTATAGCTCAGTGGTTTAGTGCCCTTGAGTTCAATACCTGGTACCCCCCCCACACAAAAAAAAAGAAAAAGAAAAAAAAAAAATCAGACCATGTAATTCTTGTCACAAGAATTAAGCACATCAACTGGAGTTAAAGTGAAGGATTTGGCCAGGCATGGTGGCGCATGCCTATAATCCCAGAGGCTTAGGAGGCTGAGGCAGGATGAGGCTCGGAAGTTCAAAGTCAGCCTCAGCAAAAGCAAAGTGCTAAGCAACTCAGTGAGACCCCCCTCTAAATAAAATACAAAATAGGGCTGGGGATGTGGCTCAGTGGTCAAGTGTCCCTGGATTCAATCCCTGGTACAATCAATCAAATAGGACTGGAGATGTTTTTGAGTGCCCAAGTTCAATCCCCAGGAGAGAGAGACAGAGAAAGAAGGATTTGTATCCTCACTTGGCCAGATTATTTAAGAATGTCTGTTTCCTCATCTACAACATGTGGATACTAATCATATCCATTTAAGAAATAAGTTGTGATGATTAAATTAAGAAATACAAAGTATTTGACACAGGGTTTAACACACAGAATACGCACACAAATATTATTGACCTTAAGATTTTGACAGTATTGTTACAGAAGAGAATTGTAAGACAAAGCACAGAAAGGAAATACATTTCCCTCTTCTTTTAGGAAGCTACAAATATTTATTTTTCCACACTTTACATTGATGCATTATAGTTGTACATAATGGTAAGCTTACTATTTTGGGTTTTTAGCACTCATTAACTTCTATTATTTTTTATTTATTATTATTTGTGGAGAGTGGGGTGGAGGTAGTAGTAAGCACTGAACCCAGTGGCACTGAACCACTGAGCTACATCTCAAACCCCCTACCTTTTTTTTTTTTTTTTTTTGAGACCCTAACTTGAGGTCCTCCTGCCTCAACCTACGAACTACCTAGAATTACAGGCATGTACCACCATGCCCAACTAATTTCTATTAATCCTTAAAAAATTCAATCCATCTGTCCATTTAAGATGTAGAAAAGTCCTAATTAGAATAAGTTATACTTCCATGTACGTATAATGTCATTCTATTGTCATGTATATCTAAAAATAACTTTTTAAAAATTAAAAAAAAGATGTAGAATAGTAGTATTGCATGATAGCAGCAAAGACTACTGAAGATAATCCTCCTTTCTGAGACAGAAAGGGCACTGAAAGGCAATAAAAAAAAAAGAACAAAAGTCCCCAAGACCCACAGAACAGACTAATACTATAATCTCATAAATCTATGGTTCATATCCCCAACTGCACTTCATAATCACATGCCTAACATCTCACCGAAGTTAATAATTAAATTAGAATCTCTATAGGTGAAAACTGGACACTTAAAAAAACTTTGTGATACAGCATTAACAAGCATTGGTTAAATCCTACCTTGCTTTATTCTAGGAGGCTGGAAATCTAAGTCTCTAATACAAAATAAGGTAAATCTAAAAGTAGAACTAAGTGCCTTCATGTTTTCCATTAATGAACTATCCCATTAATAACTCTAAAAGGGATGTCTACATGCTGATAGTATCCAGATTAGAAATTTTATTTTATAGTGAGCAACTTCTGCCAGAGTAGTCCTGAGAACCTGGCTTAAAAGATTGAAAACTTAAAGACATAACAACACTATTTCAGGATGCTATGTACTAGATGGACACAACTGTACAATTCACTAAATCACCACAGTTTTGAAATAAAATACCTGAAACTATAATACTGATATTCAGTTAAACAATCGTTTTATAAAGAAAATAATCATTTTAGCACATAGCAAAATATTTCTACCTTTTTAAGAGCATACTGAACACTTTCAAAAGTGTCCCTCTACAGTCACACACAGTAACACAAACTTGATCATCCTGTCTCAAATTAAACTGAAAAAGAACCAGGAGTTGGCACAGTGGCACACACCTGTAACACCAGCAGCTTGGAAGGCTGAGGCAGGAGGATCGAAAGTTCAAAGCCAGCCTCAGCAATTCAGGGAGGCACTAAGCAACTCAGTGAGACCCGGTCTCTAAATAAATACAAAAAAGGGCTGGGGATGTGGCTCAGTGGTTAAGTGCCTCCAAGTTCAATTCCCAGTACCAACCCCTACAACCCTCCCCAGCCCCCACTAAGGGACGCAAACATTTGAGAAGATTAAAAAATGGAACACTGCACTTTCCATCAGCATTTCAAAGCAGTTACAGAGTGCCTACTGTTGCCAGCCTCTGAAAAAGCAAGCTAATAGGTGAGAACCTTGTTAAGAGAAAGGTTTTAACTTCCTGTGCTTTATAGTCGCAGTGTAGAAAAATCAGCTCAACAACAAAACAAAAAAAACAGCATTTGGTGTAGACTGAATCATGAAAATCAAATTGTAATGAATTACAATCTGCTGAAGAATTTTACATTTGACTATTTTAATTAAAGAATTTCAGAACCAAGTCCAAAATTGCTCCCAAGTGCCATTCACCATGTTAATGAACACTCAGCATTGCAGAGTATGCTCTCCAAATGAAGGGCAGCGACTCCTGCATGTTCCTCCTCAATAAACGCTGAAATAAACTAAATTTTAATAAGTACATAATATCTTAAATTTTTAAAACAGGAATGTTCTACTTTGCCTTTCTTCATCTTCATTAAATGATTATTTTCTATCCACAGATCTCTGCCTTTCTTCTATAGCCCTATGTTTTGATTTCCTTACAGATTTATAGGTCTACTTATAAATTAAAGCTCATCATTGGCCAAATGGAATAAGAATTTTCAACTGAATATCAGTAGCATTTTTGACTATGAAACTGCGGAAAATACTTTCCAAATTATTTTTTTACAGAACATAAACTTAATATTTGCTACTGAAATACCCACATGATTGTTCTCCAAAGTTTTGAGCATTTTTCCAACAAAAATGGATTCAAAGTTCCATTGTTCTTAAAAGACAAAAAAAAAAAAAAAAAAAAAAAAAACAACAACCCATCTCAGTCATATACTAGAGTAATCACTGTGGAATAAATCTAATAAACTGGGAAGCATATTTAGAAAACCAAAGCCCACCTCTTCTTGCATAACTGGAGTCCATATCTTTAAACTGTACCACAACAAAGTCTGAACACTTGAACAAAATACTCTCCATTATTTCTTCACGTTTTGGCCCCGAACTGGATTCTGTACTTTTCTCATGTGCAGCATCAAGTACCAAATCGCACTAAAATGAAAAACATGAGTAAATATTTAAAACACTTATGGAAAAAATTTGATAGAAGTCCCTTAAGTTCACGAAAGTGCTATTTCTTTTATGTCTTTGGCAAAAATAATTACTTTAAGAAAATAATCATTGGCTGGGGTTGTAGCTCAGTGGTCGAGTGCTTGCCTCATGCGCGTGAGGACCTGGGTTCGATCCTGGGTGATGGAACTGTTTTACTGTCCGACTGCACTGGCAGTTACAGAATTATATGCTTTTTGGAGGGCTGAGGGTATAGCTCAGTGGTAGAGCACTTGCCTAGCATGTACAGATCCACATAAAGATAGATAGATACATAGATAGAGAAAACAATCATGCCCTTTTAAAAATATGTGGTCTATTGTCTTTTCCATCAAATCTAGTCAGATGTGGTAGCGCACACCTGTAATCTCAGCAACTTAGGCTGAGGGATAAGGATGGCAAGTTGGAGGTCAGCCTAAACAATTTAATGAAACTTTGCCTCAAAATAAAAAGGGCTGGGCACGTAGCTCATTGGTAGAGCGCTTGCCTAGCATGCACAAAGCCATTAGTTCAATCCTTTGAAGTGTAGAAAAAAATACCCTTAAATCTATAAGTTGGTCTTTTGAGCACTCTGGTCATTAAAATAATTGGTATTTGAAACTTTACAGCAAAATCAAAATACACTGAGCATGAAAATGTTTTTCTTTTTAAGAACTACCATATGAAGCTAATCATGATAAATATGCTCACTTCGTAACTACAAATTTGCTAATCAGAATTCGATAGACACTGCTCAGGAAGTAATACAAACACATAATAGTTGATTTACATTAATTAAAAAAAAGAAAGAAATAATTACCTTAGGACTGTATGTTTTAAAAACTCCTTCATAAATACCTCCATTTTTCACTTGTACCTCACATTTGGATCCCTAAAAACAGACAATTAATTTTTCAAAGAAACAGTACTACATCATCAGGGATATGTGTCTTCATTTTATGTTTCATAATTCATTAGGCTTTATTCAATACTAGCTATTCACTGACAAACAACAAAAATTTCAGAACATTAACAATACAATGGAATCTCAAAATTCTTCAGGAGACTCAGAGTTTACAGTATAAATTTACAAATATTCAAGTTAAATACATCTGATCCCACCTATATCAGATAAAATAATACACAACAGATAATTAACTACAAATATTATTTTATACAGTGCTAACAAGAATGTGTTTACAGTTACAATAGACTACATAAAGAGTTCTAATGTATTTTTTTCCTAAATCATCTTGATCAAATATGACCCAACAAATGTACTTTGACAATCATTTATCTACATTTTAACTTCATGAAATTACTTTATTCTACACCCAAAGCAATCTATTCCCAACAATCTGATAACTTACAACAACTGATGTAAGTATATGAACCATCCTCATATTTGCATAGATTCCATCAAAAGAAATCTGAAATATTAAAAAACAATATTATAAATTAGTATTTATACTTCCATATACATTAAAGTGAACATTTTGTTACAAACTCTTTAGATTGCTGGTAACTCCTCACAGCTCCTCACATGTATTAATATTTGGTTTACTACAATCTTCTGCATCCTTAAAGAAGAAGTTAGGGTTTTTAACAGTAAAGTCAGGCATAGCAATTAACAACATGATTTATACATGATACAAAAAAAGCAATACTAAACCTCTCTAAAAGAGGAAAAATAAAATCATGAGGACAGAAGGCAAATCAATGATTGGGGAATGAAGGTTCTCAACAAAGTGGCATGAAGGATTTTGATGGGTGATAGAACTGTTTTACTGTCCAACTGCACTGGCAGTTAGAGAATTATATGCATTTGTATAGTTCAGTGGTAGAGCACATGCCTAGCATGTACAGGCCCACAAAAATCAAACCAACCAACCAACCAAAAAAAAAAAAAGAAGAAGAAGAAACAAAAACCACTCCTATCTATATCCTAAAAAGGGTAAAATAACTCTTAATAAATAACAAATTAATGGAATGAGGAGAACCCCCAGCTACTTTCTCTCTGCATACCTGCATCAATCGATGCAAGTATTTTAACATCTGGTCAACCACACCACCCCATAATACATAATAATGTAAGTTGTGCCCTCTTGATCCTTATGAAGTCGATCTGTCTAATAAAGGCAGGGTGACTCAAAAATTAGTGATAACTTATTTATCAAACCGAACTTATGCTTTTCAGTTCCATGTAAATTCCACTGGCTTCCTAAAGGTAAGATCAGAAGGCCCTTTCCAAAGGAGAAAAATGAAAGGAGTTTAAAAAATATATATAGCTTATTAATTCAAAATAAAAAGCTTGAATGTTGGGGCTGGGGTTGTGGTTCAGTGGTAGAAAACTCATCTAGCATGGGTGAGGCACTGTGTTTGATCCTTAGTGCTACGTATAAATAAATAAAATAAAGGTATTGTGTCTAACTACAACTAAAAATAAATATTTAAAAATTTAAAAAAAGAAATAAAGGTATTGTGTCCATCTACAAATAAAATGGGGGATATGAGGTATCCCCCAAACCTCCTGTGTCAAATCAGGAAATGAAAATGTTCAGAGGTGAAATGATTGTGTTATGAGAGAGAGCCTGATCAGCCCATCCCAGTTTGAATGGATTAACTGGGTGGTAGCTGTAGGTAAGTGGGTTGTGGCTGGAGGATGTGGGTCACTGGAAGGCATGCCCTGGAAGAGTGGTTCTTCCCTGAGTCCCTTTCCCCTCTTCTCTCTGCTTCTCAGCTGCCAGAAATTGAATAACTTTCCTCCCTCATACTTCTACTATGATGCTGTGTTTCACCCCAGGCCCACATCAATTTGGTTATCCAACCAAGGACAAAACCTCTGAAATTAAGAGCCAAAATAGACTTTTCATTCTCGAAGTTGTTCTTGTTGGGTATTTTGGTGACAGTGACAAAAAGTAGACTAATACACCAAAGAACTTTCCAAACTTCACCCTTGGTGTTCTATTTATCTTTTAGAGATTAATTGCTTCAATTTGCCTTTAGTCACTTACAAAAGAACAAATAAGGGCTGGGGCTGTAGCTCAGTGGTAGAGCGCTTGCCTAGCACGTGAGGCACTAGGTTCAATCCTCAGCACCACAAAAAAATAAAGGTTAAATTCTTTAAAAAAATAATAACTTTCTTATTATGTGACAAAAATATCATTTATACGCAATTTTTACCCTTTATACGGTTATCAGCAAAACACAACACATATAGCCAATAATTTTGTACTATACTATATTAATCTAGGAAGGTTTCCAACAATAAAGAAAAAAAGCTTTTTGCCTTGGCCTTTAATGTATATTTAGAAATCATATTTTAGCCAACAATTTTTTGCAAACATTAAAGTTACTCACCGTAGACTGAGGCAGTCCTTTGCTATTGTTTCGACCTCTGAAAAGATTAAATATATATTTTTATTAAACTCAACAGACTGAAAAAACTGAAGTATATCCTCAAATTTAAAATACCTTATAAATTCCACTCAAAGAACAAGCTAATTGGGGAGACAGTTCACCTACTATTTAGTCTAAAAGCCTGCCTAAGGATGGCTCTCTATGCTCTACTTGCCCAGAGATACAAAACAGGCAGTAGGTAAAGAGCACAAAGAGGAAAGAATGTGAACTTTATCAAATCTAATCAACGAAATAAAGATAGCCTATTGGAAGAAAAAACTAACATTAAACCTGAGTTAATACTAATCTTTACTCCAAAAGTAACCAATCACTGCTATAAAAAGCTACTCAGAAGCAAATACAGGTACTATTCCTGATTTAACCAACATATGTAACATATGTTACACTATGTAACTATAATTTCCCCCACCTCTGAAAATGGATGATATTATTAAGTTAAATCATCCAGAGCACTTTTACTTCTAAATAACATGTTGTAATCTGTGCAACCAGTATATCTCCTCCAACTTCCTCCCTTGGAAAATTGGTTGCCAAGGTTTCCAGTAAGGTTAACTCTATTTTCAAGTAAATTTAATTATAAAACAACATTGTTGTCCCTTGGTACCCTGGGAGATTGGTTCTAAGACCTGAGATAGCAAAATCTGAGGATGCTAAAGTTCCTTAGGTGAAAAGGTGTAGTATTTGCATAGAACCTACAAATCTTTAGATTACTTAAAATACCAAATACAATGTAAATGTCATGTAAATAGTAGTTATACTGTATTGTTTAAGAAAAGACAAGAAAAAACTTTTTTACATATTAAATACAGATGGCAGTTTTTCTCCCAAAATATTTTTGATACACCATTATTTGAATCAACAAATGTGGAACCCAAAAACACAGATATAATTGACTATTACAACCTAAAGCTTATTTTAATGGAAAAGATTAGGATTCTTAGAAATAATTTTTAAAAATTACTTAAAAAAATTAGAAAAGTAAAATGTTACATAATTTATAAACTCTAGTCACTCTGGATCAAACAGAACTGAAATCCCATTTTAATAAAATAATCACAACACTCAAAATTTAAAACATTCAGGGAACAGAACAATTTAGGTCCAAAAAGTCTAGCAATATGACTGGTGCCATTCCCAGTATAGTAACACAGATCTTAACTCTGACACCAGTTCTGGCTTGGTCTCCAACTCTTACTACTTTGCTCAGTAGTAAGAAAATAATAGTCTAGAAAATAATAGTCAAGACCAAATGATCTAAGATTCCTTTTATTTTATTTATTCTTTTGAGGGGGGAGGAGGGAGGGGGGGGGAGGGAGGGAGGGAGAATTTTTTTTAATATTTTTTTTTTTTTAGTTTTCGGCGGACACAACATCTTTGTTTGTATGTGGTGCTGAGGATCGAACCCGGACCGCACGCATGCCAGGCTGCTACCACTTGAGCCACATCCCCGGCCCTTTTATTTTTTTTAATATTTATTTTTTAGTTATAATTGGACACGATAACTTTATTTTACTTATTTAATTTTCATGTGGTGCTAAGGATCGAACCCAGGGCCTCATACATGCTGGGCGAGCACTCTGCGGCTGAGCCACAACCCCAGCCCAATTCCTTTCACTTCTAACATTCTGATAACTCTTTGCCTCTTGCAAGTACAAACGTAGAAATTCTTAAAACCTAAGGAGTATAACTAATAATTTATCATTTGTAGAACTTCCTATGAACTAGATACTATGGGAAGCCCAGAGATACAAAACAGGCAATGGGTCATGGAAGAGCACAAAGAATGTGAACTTAATCTAATCAAATTTGATTAAATCTAAATTTGATTCCACATGTGTTTGTCTAATTTACCACCTCGGTTTTATAGTAAACTATAAAGCAGTTAAATATCTCAACCAAATCCATTCAGTTCTTGAGCAGTAGAGCTAATACTTAAATTACATTTACTACACCCAGGCTTTCCATTTCTAGGTTATGCTGTCTCACTGAAATTGCATTATAAGGAATAAACTTAAAAGTGCCTACACGCTTTCAACCTCACATTAAGCCTAACTAAAGTTTTATACTTTTTCAAATATCATTTGAATGTACTGAGTGTTTTCTCTCCTATTTACTTGTAGTACATACCCAAAAAGCTTAAAACGGCTAAATTTTGCTTATTAGAAGGATTATCTTATCCTAGTAGTTGCTGAGAGCCAGTTACAAAACCTTGAACAAATGCTATGAAGTGTCAAAGTGTCCTTAAACACTCATGTAGCCTCCCCTACAAAGAGACTAAACATAATATTTATTTACAGAACTCACATCTTTTTAATTGATTACACAGTTACATCTTTGACTAATAAAGTGCAATTGTTTGACAAACCAGTTTACTTAGTAGAACAAATAGTTCACTGATGAAAACAATAAGACACTTACAGATATAAAGTGGCACAGGGTACAGAAACCACTGATTGCCACTGACCTTCACTGATCCACAGAGTCTGACAGACACCCAAGAGGTATGTTACTATATCAAAGCAATGTTCCCTGAAACAGTTCCCCCCACCCACCCTCTGTTTTTGGGTCCACTCAGATGTTTTTACTTTTGATTTTCTTCAACAGTATTTCTGGCCAAGATAACTACTATTTTACATACCAGTTGAATATCCATTATCTGAAATACTGTGACCAGTAGGTGTTTCCAATTCCAGATTTTTTCAGATACTGGAATATTTGCATATTTAAGGAAATGTCATGAGAAAGGGCCCCAAGTTTAGATATTCATTTATAATTTCATATATCTTTTCTTTTTTTTTTTTTAAACTGGGATTGAGTCCAGGGTTTTACTCATGCTAGGTAAGCACTCTAACACTGAGTTATACCTCCCAAGCCCTTTCTAAAATTTTACTCTGAGACAGGGTCTCACCAAGTTGGCAAGGCTGACTTGGAACTACCGATCCTCCTGCCTCACTCCAACTCCTAAGTAGTGGAAATTATAGCTGTGGTCCATCACACCCAGCTCCGTAAAACTTACCCACATGGGCTGAAGATAATTTTATATAATATTTTCAGTGCACCTGCATTTTGACCGCAATCCATCACATGAAGTCAGGTATGGAATTATCCACTTGTAACACCATGGCAGAACCTAAATTCAGATCTTACAGAATGTTGGATTTCACATTTTCTGATAGGGATGCTCAGCCTGCAACAAATACTAAATCTCAAAATAGGTCAAGTGCTAGGGTTGTGGCTCAGTGGTAGAGCACTTGCCTAGCAAGCACCACATAAAAATAAATAAAGATATTGTGTTCATCTACAACTTAAAAAAAAAAAAAGGTCAAGATCACAATCTAGTCCTAAAAATGATTGGATAGATCAGGTATCACAAAACAACACTAACCAGGAGTCTATTCTTTCATTAGTTATTGAATATAACATTTAAGTGATTCAAAATGCCTACCAAATAAATATAAAGAAATTTAGGGGCTGGGATGTAGCTCAGTGGTAAAACACTTGTCTAGCATGTATGAGACCCTAAATTTGATACCTAGCATGAAAAACAAGAAAACCCAAGTATAGTGGCACAAATCTATAATCCCAGTGACCTGGAAGCTGAAGTAGGAGCAATCACAAGTTTACAACTTAGCAAGATCCTGTCTCAAAATTAAATTAAAAAGCTGGGGTGGGGGTTTGTGGCTCAGCGGTAGAGCGCTTGCCTAGCGCGTGTGAGGCCCTGGGTTCGATCCTCAGCACCACATAAAAATAAAAATAAAAATAAAATAGATGTATTGTGTCCAACTACAAATAAAAAAATAAATATTAAAAAAAATTAAAAGGCTGGGCATGGTGGCACACATCTGTAATCCCAGCAGCTTGGGAGGCTGAAGATGGGAAGATCAAAGCTAGCCTCAGCAACTTGGCCCTAAGTAACTCAAAGTTAAGACCCTGTCTCTATAAAGAAAATACAGAAAAGGGCTGAGGGTGTGGCTTAGTGGTTAATTGCTCCTGGATTCACTCCCTAGTACAAAAAATAAATAAAAATTAAAAAAAAAAAAAACTGGGGGTAAAACTCAGTTGTATAGTGCCACTAGGTTCCATCCCCAATACCAAAAAAAAAAAAAAAAAAAAAAAAAATTTAAAAACAGAAAGAGAAAGGAATTTACACAAATAAAAAAGTTTATTTTGGGCTGGGGAAATGGCTCAAGCGGTAGCGTGCTTGCCTGGCATGCACGCGGCACTGGGTTCGATCCTCAGCATCACATACAAATAAAGATGTTGTGTCCGCCGAAAACTAAACAATAAATATTAAAAAAAAAAGTTTATTTTGCTTAAAAATAACACAAAAGGGGGGAAGTGGATGGTTAATAAATTAAGCAAAACCAGCACATCTTGGTAAGTTGGTAACAAGTATGCAAGGGATCATCATACCATTATACATTTGTACAACCTCCCTTAAGAAAAAAGAAAAAAGAAATGCCTTCTAATGAAATGCAATATGCATATGAGGCTGGATCTCACCAAGCTTACTGATTTATCAGTTCACAGGAAACATGAGAACAAAGAATAGATCAATTAATACTATGAGGTTATATAATAGTTGAATCTACAACATGGTAAATCCCACATAAAAAAAAGGATGCAGTTCCTGTAACAAATGTTTAGAGAAGAAAAACAATGTAGAGGAAAGTATATCTATAAAGACACATAATTAGGGCTATAGCCCAATAGTTAGTGCTCACCTAACACATAAGGCCCTGGGTTCAATCCCCACCATGGCAGAGTGGATGAAAAAAAATGGAAGTGGAAGCAAGGAGTCTTTTCAAAACAAACAGTGAATTAAGCCAAATCTCACTTTATACCATTATACAATAATTAACTCCAAATGGATAAAAGATCTGAATGTAAAAATTAAAACTATAATTTTTTAGGAAGAAATGGGAAAATCTTCATGACCTAAAATTTGACATTATTTCTTAACTGTAACATCAAAAAGCACTGGAATCATAAGGAAAAAATAGATGCATGGTACTTCACAAAAATTACGAACTTTTAAGCTAGAAACAGTGGTGCTCGCCTATAGTTCCAGCTATTCAGGAAGCTGAGGCAGGAGGATTATTTAAGTACAGGAATATGGTGCCAGCCTGGGTAACATACTGAGACCATGTCTCTTAAAAAACCTTAAAACTTCGGCTGAGGTTGTAGCTCAGTGGTAGAGCACTCGCCTAGCGAGTGTGAGGCATTGGGTTCAATCCTCAAAACCATGTAAAAATACACAAATAAAGATATTGTGTCTAGCTACAACTAAAAATATATTTTAACAAAATAAAAAAGAAACTTTAAAACTCAATAAAAAAGTTCAAAATGATGAAAAATTTCAATATTATCTATTTCTATAAAGAAGTCATTCAGATAGTCAATAAGCATACAAAAAGATGCTTAGGGGCTGGGGATGTGGCTCAAGCGGTAGCACGCTCTCCTGGCATGCGTGTGGCCCGGGTTCCATCCTCAGCACCACATACAAAGATGTTGTGTCCGCCGAAAACTAAAAAATAAATATTATTCACAACCACTATGATAGCTATTATTAAAAATAAACATTGGGCTGGGGAGGTGGCTCAAGCAGTAATGCGCTCGCCTGGCATGCGCGGAGCGCTAGGTTCGATCCTCGGCACCACATAAAAAAGATATTGTGTCCACCAAAAAACTACAGAATAAATATTTTAAAAATTCTCTTGTAAAAAAAAATAAATAAATAAACAAACATAACCTGGGGGTGTAGCTCATCAATAGAGCATTTGCCTAACAAACTTAGAATTGGGGTTCAATTCCCAGTACCACCATTTGGGGAAAAAAAAAAAAAGAAGGAAAGAAATAACAAATGTTGGCAAAGATGTAGAGAAATCAGAATCCTTGTGTACTGTTAGAAAATAAGACAGTACATCTATAAGAAAAAAGTACAGTGGCTCCTCAAAAGATTAAACAGAATGATCATTTGATCAAGTAATTCTACTTCTGAGTATGTACCCAAAAGAATTCAAAGCAGAGACTCAAATATAAAATTATACACCCATGTTCATAGCAGCATTATTCCCAATAGCCCAAAAAAAAAAAAAAAAAAAAGTTTGAGACAATTCAAATGTCTACTAATGAATGAGTGAATAAACAATATGGTATGTATGTACAACAGTATATTATGCAGCCATAAAAATGAAGTTCTGGTACATACAATATGCAGAAATCTTGAAGACATACTAAATTAGATAGGACAGACAAAAGACAAATGTTATAAAGATTCTACTTATACTGAGAATAGTCAAATTCATAGAAAGGTAGCTGCCAGAGATCAGGAATGGGGGGAATAGGGAACAACTGCTTACTGGGTTTCTTTTGGTATAATGAAAATGTTTTGGAAATTCAAACAGATGGTGGTGACACAACAATGTGCAATGTATTTAATGCCACTCAATACACTTAAAAGTAGCTACAATGGTATAGATTATGTGCATTTTATCACAATTTGGGAGGGAAAAAAGCTCAGAATGTCTTCCCAAAGGAAGGTGAGGCCAGGGTTGAAGCTCAGTGGTAGGTAGAGCACTTGCCTAGCAGGTGTGAGGCACTGAGTTTAATTCAAAGCACCACATAAAAGAATATAAATAAATAAAGCTTAAAAAAAAAAAGTGAAGGCTGCTGGGCATGATGGCACAGGCCTGTAATCCCAGCAACTTGAGAGAAACCTCGGAAAGCTGAGGCAGGAGGATCACCAAGTTCAAAGCCAGCCTCAGCAAAAGTGAGGTGCTAAGCAACCCAGTGAGTCTCTAAATAAAATACAAAATAGGGCTGGGGACATGGCTCAGTTATTGAGTGCCCCTGAGTTCAATCACCAGTACCTCACCACACACACAAAAAAAGTGAAGCCTGGTAGACTCACTGAAGATAAATTCAACTAAGTTGGCTAGCTTTGTGGCCAGAATGAAGGAAAGACAGCTGAGACTTCTCCAGAGATCAAAACAATCTCATTACTGACTTTAGGAACTCAAATTTAGGAGCTCAAAATTGATCAAATCAATGTGAAGAAGTTTATGGCCCAAGTCATCATTAAGATCAAGATAATAATCAGCTAACAATTACTGTAGCTTAACAGCTAGGTGATATCAAGAAGAGACAAATCCATGCCAAAACCAATTCTGGAGCGATTGTGGGCACATTCAAGGCTGATCCCCAGATGGGCCAGCAGAGGCTGACAGTACAGGGGGCAGGGAAGGGATAGGACTAACTAAAGTCAACCACAGCCACTAAAAATGAAAATAAGGGCTGGGGATGTGGCTCAAGCGGTAGCGCGCACGCCTGGCATGCGTGCCGCCCGGGTTCGATCCTCAGCACCACATACAAACAAAGATGTTATATCCGCCGAAAACTAAAAAATAAATATTTTTTAAAAAATGAAAATAAATAAATACATTCATGCACCACAGACATCATAGAGACAGTGGACTCACAAATTATACTGCCTAGTGACTAGCGTTCCATCTTAGGTTTGTATAATTACACTATCATTAACACCATCACTAAGAGAGGCAAGACTAGCCGGGCCAGGTTTACCATGCCTGTAATCCCAGCAATTTGGGAGGCTGAAGCAGGAGGATTGCAAATTCAAGGTCAGCCTCAGCAACTCAGGGAGGCCCTACCAATTTAGCCAGACATTGTTTCAAATTAAAAATTTTTAAAAAGGGCTGGAGATTTATCTCTGCTAAGGTGCCCCTGGGTTCAATCCCCAGTACTGGGGGCAAGATGGGGTGGGGGCACACAACACATATGGACATGAAAATAGATTATTACATTAATATGTGTTCAACAAAAAAATTACAAGACATGGAAAAGCATGACCCCAACCCTTGGGGGTGAGGGGGAGAAGGTAACACCAATACAAACTGCTTTTATGTGACTGGATGTCAGACTAAATACACAAAAACAAAAGTAGTCACTATCAACAGGTTAGGAAACTAAAGGAGCCAGCCAAAGTGGCATACAACTGTAATCGCAGCAACTCAGGAGACTGAGGCAGGCAGACTGCAAATTTGAGGCTAGCTTCAGCAATTTTGCAAAACTGTCTCAAAATAAAAATAAAAAGGCCTGGGAATGTAATTTAGTGGAAGAGTGCCCCTGGGTTCAATTTCTAGTACAAAAAAGAAAAAAGAACAAGAAGAAAAAAAAAAAACTAAAAAAATATTGATTAAATCCAGTAAAGAAAGGTATAATTACAAGACTGCATCAAATAGAAAATTGATTTAAAAGAAGCAAATGAAAATCCTACAATTGAAAAGCACAACAACTTAAAAAATTCACCAGAGGAGCTCAACAGATACTTGAACTGATAATAAACTTGCAGATCAAGATAGATTATGAGCCGGGCATGTAGTGCTTGCCTGTACTCCCAGTGACTCGGGAGGCCGAGACAGGAGAATCATGAATTCAGCCTCAGCAAAAAGTCAAGGATCTAAGCAATTCAGTGAGACCCTATCTCTAAATAAAATACAAAATAGGGCTGGGGATGTGGCTCAGTGGTTAAGCACCCCTGGATTAAATCCCTGGTACAAAAAAAAAAAAAAAATAGATAGATAGATTATGAAATTCAAAGACAGGGAGAAAAAGAGTGAATAAAAATAAACCCAAACCCAATCAGTTGTCAGGCAGAGTGGCACATGCCTGTAATCTTGGGAGGCTAAGGCAAGAGGATTGCAAGGTTGAGGCCTGCCTGAGCAACTTAGTGAGCCCCTACCTCAAAATAAAGTATCAAAAGGGTTGGGGATGGGATCTGAGGTTATAGCTCAGTGGTAGAGCACTTGCCAAGCATGTGTGAGGTACTGGGTTCGAGTCTCAGCACCACATGTAAATAAATGAACAAAATAAAGGTTCATCAACAACTAATATATATATATTTTTAAACAGGTTGGTTATGGAGTGTCCCTAAGTTCAACCCCCAGTGCCCCAGTACTACAAAAAAAAAAAAAAAAAAAAAGAGAGAGAGAGAGAGAACAGCCCCAAAGAAATGTGGGATACCACTGAGTTCAAATACACATAAAGGAAAACCAGCAAAGTAAAATAAAAAGGAGAATGCTAAAAGGAATAATGGATGGGAAATCCCAAATTTACTGAAAAACATTAAACCTACACAGCAGAAAACTCAATGAACTTCAAGTAGAATTTTAAAAACCCACAGATAAGGAGGCTCATGCCTGTAGTCCCAGCTACTTGGGGACAACTCAAGCATCTCAAGTTTGAGACTCTGTCTCCAAAATAAAAACATCAAGTACAGTATCATAAAAATGGTGAAAGCCAGGCTGGGACTGTAGTTATCTAGCATGTGTGAGGCACTAAGATTTGATCTTCAGGATCCCATAAAAATAAATAAATGAAATAAAGGTATTGTGTGCATCTACAACTAAAAAGTATTTTAAAAAATATTTAAGGGCTGGGGTTGTGGCTCAGTTGTAGAGCACTTGCCTAGCATGTGGAGACACTGGGTTCAGTGCTCAGCCACCACATATAAATGAATAAAATAAAGGTCCATTGAACCCAGGGGCTCTTAAATACTGGGCCAAATCCCTAGTCTTTTTTTTTTTTTTTTTTTAAATATACAGGGTTTCACTAAGTTGCTTAGGGCCTCACTAACTTGCTGAGGCTGGCTTTGAACTCATGATTCTCCTGCCTCAGCCTCCAGAGACATTGGGATTACAGGCATGTCCCCATGCACCAAGCAGCAACCAACTTCTAATTAGAAACAATAAAAGTCAGAGATGGGATCAATGTATCCAAAGAAAATAACTGTCAACCAAGATTCTAAATCCTGCAAAGCTCTTTGTAAAGTAAAGGTGAAAAAAATTATTCTCAGATAAACAAAAAATTTTGAGGGCATCTACTACTAATAGCACAAAAAAAGTTCTTCAGGCTAAAAAAAATTAACTAGACAGTAATATTAATCCACAAAGAACCCCAAGAGCCAAGAAAAGTAATTGTTTAACTACAAGATAGTATATATGTATTTTTCTTCTTTCTTCTATTAATGACTTAAAATTCAACCATATAAAATAGTATTATGCAAAGTGTTGCTCAGTTTATACAAAATAGAAAGCTAACATATTGCCAATAACACACACACAAAAACTGAATAAAAGCAAAGTAGTATGGGCTAATGAATAACTCTAGAGAGGAACAAATGAAAAGCACCAGAAACAATAAATAAGACTTTTACCATAACAAAAGCTTCTTTAAAAAAGAAAACAGTTCTGGGGATTGAGCACAAGGCCTTACCCAAGCTAGACAAGCTCTCTGCCGCTGAGTTATATTCCCAATCCTTTTCATAATTTTATTGAGACAGGGTCTCCCTAAGTTGCCCAGGCTAAACTCATGTGATCCTCCTGACTAAGCCTTTGGGGAGTAGCTGGGATTACAGGTATGTGCCACTGAGTCCATTTAGCAAAAGCTATTAATATATACTTGCTCTCCTTTCTTCTCAGCTTATTTAAAAGACCGATTTATATAAAACAATTATTATAACAATTTATCACTGGGTTTCAAACATTTGTAGGTATACTTACAACAATGATACCACAAAAACAGGAAAAAGGAAATACGAGTTACACAGGAGTAACTTTTTCTTTATCTCACTGGAAATAGGTATAAATTTTAAGTTACGTGGGTTAAGACACAGTTCGTTGTCTGTATCCATGGGTCCCAAGCTGCAGATGTAACAAATTGTATATCAAAAATATTCAAGAAAAAAATGTGTCTATGTTGAATGTTTTTCTTATCATTAAATTATACAGTATGACACCCATTTACCAGACTTTTGCATTGTATGAGGTATTACAAGTAATCTAAACATGAGTTAAAGTAAATGGGACCATGTGTACATGTTACGTGCAAATACTAGGCCATTTTATATAAGGAACTTGAGCATCCTCAGATTTTTAACAATGCCGAAAGGCATTCTGGAGCCAATCCATCTTGAATACAATAGGAAGACTGTACACGATAAGCCTAAGAATGACCATTAAGGAAGTGACTTTTTTTTTAAAAAATCTTGTTTTAAGAAATGAAAATGCCATATTAGAAAATACTCACTAGTACATAAGAAACTGGCAAAGGAGGAATAAAGAAAGGAAGAAAAAGTAAAACGGCAGTCAAATACAATTCTATTAATAACAACAATCCAATCAAAGGCAGACTGTCAAACTAGATTTAAAAAGATCCCACTATACTCTGCCTAGACACTTCAGATTCAAAAACAGAAAGACTGAAAATAAAAAGATGGAAAGACACAGAAACAAGCACAAAACAGCTAGAGCAGCCGTTTTAATATCAGACAAAATTCTTTAAAACAAAAAAATGTTTCTTCATTATAAGATGTTCCTCTTTATCTGAAGTAAGTGTCAATTCATTGGGTTTAAAAAAAAGAGGCCGTCTTCCTGGACTCTCTATACCCTTTCATATATCTTTGGGGCTACTGAAGATAAATTCTTCACAGAAATGACCTGGGCCATTCTAAACCAAGTGCCCTGACCTACAAAGCTTGCCTCAAATTCTACCTATATTATTCATTCATTCATTCATTTATTTATCTATCTGCGATGCTGAGGATCTAAAAACCCAGGGCCTCACACATGCCAGTCAAGCGCTCTACCATTGAGCCACAAGCCCAGTCCCATTTCTCTATCATTTTAGTTGTCAAATTGATAGAATGTTAAAAATAGATGGAAGCGGGCTGGGGATGTGGCTCAAGCGGTAGCGCTCGCCTGGCATGTGTGCGGCCCGGGTTCGATCTTCAGCACCACATACAAACAAAGATGTTATGTCTGCCAATAACTAAAAAATAAATACTAAAAGTCTCTCTTTCTTTCTCTCTTTAAAAAAAAAAAATAGATGGAAGCTAGGGTTATGGCTCAGTAGTAGAGCGCTTGCCTGGCATGTGTGAGGCCCTGAGTTTGATCCTCAGCACCGCAGATAAATAAAGTAAAAACTCAACTAAAAAAATATTAAAATTAAAAAAAAAAAAGAGGAATGATGTAATTGGGGTGAATGGGAAATCACCATTTGGTAAACAACATTTCTTACAACTACTTCAGGCAAAAAATCCTCAGTGGATGTTTAAAATAGTAAGAAAAAGAAGAAACAGTATATTTTATTTATTAAAAATACTTTTTAGGGCTGGGGATGTGGCTCAAGCGGTAGCGCGCTCGCCAGGCATGCATGCGGCCCAGGTTCGATCCTCAGTACCACATACAAACAAAGATGTTGTGTCCGCGGAGACTAAATAAATAAATAAATATTTAAAAAATTCCCTCTCTCTCTCCCCCTCTCACTCTCTCTTTGAAAAAAATAAAAATAAAAATACTTTTTAGTTGATGGACCTTTATTTTTATGTGGTGCTGAGGATCGAACTCAGGGCTTCACAAATGTTAGGTGAGCGATTACTGCTAAGCCACAATCCTAGCACTGAAACAGGATATTTATCTTAGACACAAAGAAACCCCCAACAAGATACTAATGACAAATTGAAAAATAATCTTAAAGTGAACCTAGCAGACACACCCTAGCCAAGTAATCAAAGTTAACAGAACCAGCAATAAGATAAATATATGTCACGTACCTCCTGATATAATGAGAAAAAACATACCAATCACTTCTGTGTTATTCCTGCCAAAAATGCATACCTGAAACGAATCAAGAGCAAACAGCAGACAAACCCGGAGGATCTTCTAAAAAACAACCCGAAATTTTCAAGTGTAAACCCATAAAACACAAACCTTAAGGAATCATTTCAGATTAAATAGAACCAAAAAAGAAATGTAACTGAAGATGCAATATACCACTCTTGGACTGGTTCCTGGACTAGAAAAAAAGTATGCTGCTAAACAGCTGAAACAGATCTTCAGTCCAAACAAATTCTTCTAAGATCAAAAGACGAAAAGAACTGGTATAGAACCTGCATATATCAGTAGACCGGAACATGCCACAAAAAACTACAGAATTACATATTATACACTACAGAATTAATATGGATACTGCTTTCTCACACCATGAAGCAAAAAGGCAATTCTGATATTGTCTCTGGAACTCACTACAAAGGAAATGGTGGTATATATGGCTGGGTTTTGAAAAGAAAATTACTCAGCATTGGGGCCAATTTTATAACTCCGGTTTTGCTGAGACCAGGAACGTCTCTTAATAGGAACTTTCATATTATACCAAAAGGAAGTCCTACAGAAATTAACAGAAAATGTTTCTAAAGGGTATGTCTTCCAGATGGAGATAATTGTTCAGGCAAGACAGCTGAATTACTGCTGGTGAGCCAGCAGCTACCACACTTTGAAATAAATGATGAATCCCATGTGCCCATTACCTGTTCCAATATCATCTGTGGATTATGTTTACGATGTATCCAATTTAGGAGGAAATAAAATAGTCTTTTGCTTGAGAGGATTATTGACTCTTTTTTGCTACTACATAAGAGAAAGTTATTCATTTATACTTACATTTTCCTTTCAATTTAAACATAAAAGCCTGGTTACTGATTTTTAAAAAACTCTTAGCACATAAACCCTGAGGTAAGGCAAATGTCACACAAATCTTTTTTTTCTGGAGAAACTCCACTTCATATTTCACATTAAATAATTTTAAAGCTACTGTATGTATAATAAGCAATGTTTCAAATTTCATTTACATTTTGCTATATTAAGATCTATAAGTAGGGGCTGGGGCTGAGCCGTAGAGCACTCACCTACTCGAGGCCCTTGGTTCAATCCTCAGCATGACATTAAAAATAAATAAATAAAACAAAGGTATTGTGTCCAACTACAACTTCAAAAAAAAATTATAATTCAATGTATATGGGGTTTTTTGCACAAAAAAAAAATTGAAAAGTCTGAAATATGACAGTAGTTATGCACAGGGCTAATTACTTTATTTTGACAACTATATTCTGGTCTTGAAAGAGAATGTCCTTGATAATAAGAAATACAAATATACTTTAGCTGGGCGCTAAAGTGTATTCATCCTCCAAGGAATCATAGTCACACATTTGAGAAAACTATGTGGTCATCAGGCAGTATCTTTGTGAAAATTTTGATCAGTACCACAAGTAGAGGTAGCCACATCTAAAGGTACACTGTAGGACTAAAGAAATACAGTCCTGACTGGGGTGTAGCTCAGTAATAAAGTACTTGCCTAGCAGGTACATGGCACTGGGTTTAATTGCCAGTACCACAGTACCACAGGAAAAACAAAAAAACTTCAACTTCTTACATTTATTCACACTCCTGACCAGGAGCTCTGAGACAAATTAAAACCTAAACCAGTAAGCTGGGCATGCAGTATTTTATCTATCTTTCTAATAGCACAGAAACCATGCCTCATATATGACATACAATAAAATACTTAATGTATTCATGAGCCCAGTCAAGTATCAGGAAAGAAAAACTGGAAGAGAATCCTTTCAAAGTAGTCAGTCATTAAGCTCTTAAAATTTAAGAGTCAGTTAACTATAGCTTATAACTTGTTTTGTTCTTACATCTGGACTAAGAATGGTTATTTTCTATTTTTATTTATTTAGTTATATGTTTGTTTATTCATGGTACAGAGGATTGATAAATTATTAAAGGGTTGTTTCAAATATATGCAACATGCTAACACACAATAAGGGGGGAGGGAAGAATACAAGTTCACTGGATTGGACAAAGGGGACTGAAGGGGAATGGGAATAGGAAAGACAGGAGAATGAATCAGACATAACTTCCCTGTGTTTGTATATGAACACACAACCAGAAACTCCATATCATGTACAGTCACAAGAATGGGAAGTTAAACTCTATGTATGTATAATAAGTCAAAATACATTCTAACATCATGTATAACTAAAAAGAACAAATTTTAAAAATTGTGTTTGAAAAATAACTCCACCAACCTTTTATATTGGAATTTGAGGTTGACCCACATATTGGAGGAAAAAAAAAAAAAAAAAAATCAAGGTATTTCACTAATGTAAATTTGATGAAAAATACTATGAGCAAGCTCCACAAGGGCAAAACTCTACACTGATCAATGAATCAAAATGTACCTAGCAGGGCTGGGGTTGTGGCTCAGTGGTAGAACACTTGCCTAGAATGTGTGAGACACTGGGTTCAATTCTCAGCACCACATAGAAATAAAGGTTCATCAACTAGGAAAAAAAAAAAAAAAGTACCTAGCAAATAAATGAAAATGGAAAAAAAGAGATATATCAACTTGTAAACCTCATTTGAATCCCATTTACAATAAATAATAAAAAATGAGGTTAACTGCAAATAGGTTGAGAAAAATAAAAAGGTAAAATGATTGGACAGGAAGAAGAAAAACACTTTTAAAAAATATATTATGTGGGGTTGGAGTTGTGGCACAGTGGTGGAGCACTAGCCTAGCATGTGCAAGGTGCTAGGTAGATCCTCAGCACCACATAAAAATTAATTAATTAATTAATTAAACAAAGGTATTGTGTCCAACTATAAGAAAAAAAAATTTTTTTTAATATTTATTTTTTAGTTTTCGGCGGACACAACATCTTTGTTTGTATGTGGTGCTGAGGATCGAACCCAGGCTGCACGCATGCCAGGCGAGCGCACTACCGCTTGAGCCATATCCCCAGCCCCCAAGAAAAAAATTTTTAAAAAAAGATGATGGGCTGGGCTTGTGGCTGAGCGACAGAGGCCTCACCTAGTGCCTCCGAGGCCCTGGGTTCGATCCTCAGGACCACATAAAAGTAAATAAGTAAAAACAAAGGTATACAAGTAAAAGAAATAAAGGCTTTTTTTTTTAAAGATATGATGATCAATAATGCAGAAAATTCTAAGTGAAAAAAAGCGACTAGAAATGATAATTCCTTAATACTTAAGGAATATTTAGTAAAACATAGTACTTATTATCTGAAATTATGTTGTTATATGCTCACCTTTTTCCTGACCCTGCCTATCACCAACACCAACCACCACCAGAATATAAACTCCATAGGGCAGACACTCCAGTCTATTTTAATCATCACCTATGTGCAGGACTTAATAATGAATACAATGTAAATGCTATGCACCTAGTTGTACACTGTACTTTTTAGAAAGTAATGAAAGAAAAACAATTAAAAAAAAGAAACTTTGTAAATGTTCAATACAGATGAATTTTTTGGGGAGGGGGGGAAACCAGGGATTGAACCCAGGGGCACTTAACTACTGAGCCACATACCCAGCCTTTTAAAATATCTTATTTAGAGACAGGGTCTCACTAAGTTGCTGAGTCTGGCTTTGAACTCACGATTCTCCTGCCTCAGCCTCCCAAGTCGCTGGGACTACAGGTATGCGCCATACTGCCCGCCCAGCAATACAACTTAAAAAATAATAATAATTTTGTTGTTGTTGTTGTTGCTGTTGTAGTTGCCCAGGCTGGTCTTAAGCTCCTGGTCTCAAATGATACTCCTGCCTGAGCTTTCCAAACAGCTGGGACCACAAGTATACGATACCTACCATATTCTGCTTCAAATATTTTTGATCTTCAGACAGTTAAATATGAGGATACAAACCTGCAGATACATAGAGCTGGCCATGTTATATCTAATTACTTAGATGAATCATGTTTATTTTTCTTCCCATTTTAGGGATTATTATTATAAAAAAGGGAAATTCTATAATATTTCCTATACTCTAAATTACTGAACAATTAAGTTCTAAATTATTCTATAATTTATATGAATCATGACAAGTATTGGCTAATTCAATTTCTCTGTATATTAAAGAAAAATTACAGCCATCCAGAAAAGCATAATAAGCTAGGCATGATAATACAACTTATCTGGATCCAGTCTTAAAATGAAAAATTAAAAGGGGATGGGGATGGGTTGGGGCTGATGGGTAGCGCACTTGCCTGGCATGTGTGAGGCACTGGGTTCAATTCTCAGCATCACGTATAAATAAATAAAATAAAGATCTATCAACAACAAAGAAAAAAATTTTTTAAAGGAAAAATATTTCTAAAAATAAAAAGAGCTGGGGATATAGCTCAGTGGTATTGAATTCAAACTGGGTTCAATTCAAGAAGGTGGCGGTGGGGGGAAAAGGAGAAAGGAGAGAGGGAAAAGGGAAGAAAAGAAAAATAAGCTAAGAACAAATTGAGGGGCTGGGGTTGTGGCTCAGTAGCATGTATGAGGCACTGGGTTCAACCCTCAGCACCACACATGAATAAAAAGTAAAGGTCCATTAACTACAAATATAAAAAATAAAATAAAATGCCTTAAGAAAAAAAAAAAAAAGAACAAATTGAATCCCAGCTCTTACATTTAATCACTTAGGTGAGTGACATTGCTCTTCCCATTTCAGGAAGAATTATTATTATATTATTATTACTATTAGTAGTATTAGAAAGGAAAATTCTGTAACTAATACTTACTGAATATTTCCTCACTGATGAGTCAAGAGTAGGCACTGGGGAGTAGGCCATGACAATCCAAATATAGTAAAGCTATAATTTATTTTTTTAGCAAAATGAGGTGGGCTGGCAACTCTAAATTCATAAAAACAACTGCCAGATTAATACAGTCATATAATCATGTAGAATCACTGTTTCAAAACATTTTTTTTTTCCTGGAGCCTGCCATTCTTTGAATCCATTTCTATGTTTCCTGTCATAGATCTGGAGCCCCAGGTGCTGAAAAAAAACTATAGGAGGAACACTAAGCATACTAAAAGCCAGAAAATGATTGAATCCAGGATTCAATCTGGGTTGACACATCCTGAGCCCTTTATCACATATTTTATATAGAAAAAGGATTTTGCTGAGTTTCTTAGAGGCCTCACTAAGTTGCTGAGGATGGCTGGCTTTGAACAAGTGATCTTATACCCACAAGCTCAGAAGACTACAGAATCACAGGAACCATTGACAATAAGGGATGTGGCCACTGGTTTCTCTGAAGAATGGAAATGCCTGGATACTTCTTCTCAGCAGACTTTATATGGAGATGTGATGTTAGAGCTCTGTAGAAACCTAGTCTTTATTGGTGAGCCTAAATTTCATTAAGAATTTCTAATTCGGGCTGGGGATGTGACTCAAGCGGTAGCGTGCTTGCCTGGCATGTGTGCGGCCCGGGTTCGATCCTCAGCACCACATACAAAGATGTTGTGTCTGCCAAAAACTAAAAAATAAATATTAAAAAATTCTCTCTCTCACACTCTCTCTTTTAAAAAAAAAATTTCTAATTCACAAGCAATATTTAATTTCTTATCTTTGTACAATATCTTATGGCAGCTTCTATTCTTCATGAAAAATTTCTAGTTTCTTGTTTTTAGGACAAAGATTGGGCATTTATTTATGTAAAAATAAGTTAAATTTTTTTATGTTTAACTTATTTTTTCTAAGCAGTACTCACAATTTAACAAATAAAATGGCTTCAAAATAAAACAAAACAAATAAACAAACAAAAAATCTATCATCCACAAAGGTTTTGGTTTTAAATTCTGGCCCTATCACTTCCCAGCTCTGTGACTTTAACCCCATGACTTCAGCTCTTTCTCAACTTCAACATTTACAAAATGAGGATAGAAATAGTACCTTCTAGGTCTGGGTCTGTAGCTCAGTGGTAGAGCACTTGCCTAGCATGTGTAAGACACTGGGTTCGATTCTCAGTACGGCATATAACTAAATGAGTAAAATAAAGGTCCATCAAACACTAAAAAAATAAAACTGTATCTTCTCATAAATGATATTCCATAATATGTGGCACATTATTAAGTCCTTAACTATTGTCACCTAATATTATCATTTTCATCAAATCCTTGCACATACTAGTACAGGGGGAAAAAACTATGTGAAGTTTTCCTCAAAGCAAAGGATAAGAGGCTTGGTCAAGAAGCTGTGGATAATTATATATAACTCTATTACACCAAAAACTGCATAACTCATGTAAAAAGGGATCTTAAGGCTCCAACCAAGGCTACAAGAACTTTCTAAAATGATATATATCCTATATTGCACTACCCAATGAGATAGCCTCTAGGCACAAAAGGCAGTAAACACTTGAATATGATTGAAGTGAGGAATTGAAATTGTTACCTTTCAATGGACTTGATTTTAAATTTGAATAGCCATATGTGGACAGCAGCCACAATAATGTATAGCATCATTCCTTTCTTTGAATTTCTCCATAGGAAGCTCTCAACATCAAAAATAAATAAATAGGAAACATGACCAGAATGGTAAAATGAGGTTCTCTCAGGGGCCAGCAAATGTCAATGAGCCTGTGACTTGGTCCACAGTTCAAAATGTTTGTTTTGTTTTGGGGTTTTTTGGTCACAATAGCTCCCACATGATAGGCAAGCACTCTACGAATGTGCTACATCTCCATCCCTTTTTTGAGACAGGGTGTAGCAAAATTAACCAAGCTGGCCTCTAACTTGGAATCCTCCTGCCTCAGTCCTGAGTAGCTGGGATTACAGGTATGTGCCACCAAATCAGCTCTTTTTTTTTAAACACTTATTTAAAAGGGATGTTTTAATACAAATAAGAATATGGGGAGGGAAAAAAAAGTCTGCATAGAACCTGCAAAGCCTAAAATATTTACAGAAAAAGTTGGCAAGCCTGGTTTAGATAATAGAAGCGTTGAAGGTGAAGAGACCCTCACGCTTGAGAACAAGGTGATTTAAAAAAAATTTTTTTTAATTATACACGGACAAAGTATATTTTATTTATTTTTATATGGTGCTGAGGATCGAACCCAGTGCCTCACATGTGCAAGGCAAGCACTCTGTCACTGAGCCATAACCATTACCCAAACAAGGTGATTTTTAAGGATAGGGGTGAGCCAAAAAATGGAGAGCTTAAGTCTAATAGCAAAAAGCCTAAGGTTAGGGATGTAGCTTGGCAGTAGAGCACTCACCTAACATGTGAAGGCCCTGAGTTCTAACCCCAACATCACAAAGCAAATAAAAAAAGACAGGGATGACTAAGCTGGTGGGCAAAATTAATGTACTGTAGTAATTAACAACAAAATGTATGATCCCCTGACATTGTCTGGCCAAAGCAAAAACTTCAGCAAAACCAGGAACTTCCCTGAATTACTCCCACAATTATTCTACCCCTTCCTTCTGGAGAGCCTGGGTGTGCTGCTAAAGTCTTGTTCAATATGTCCTCCCAGCGAGGTTGTAAAGCCTCTAAGCAACTAAGACAGGCAAAGAGTGGGGAAGTGGTTTTTTTGGTTTAATATTTTTTATAGAAGATGGACACAATACCTTATTTTATTTTTATGTAGTGCTGAGGATCAAACCCTGTGTCTCACATATCCTAAGCAAGCAATCTATCAATTAAGCAGTGGTCCCAGCCCTGCAGTGAGTTTTAAACTCTAATTTTCCTATAGAAACATTCCAAGTAGTGTTTAGGTTCTTAGAGTTACAATGGACAACCTGCTGAATAGACAGGTGCAGAAAAAAATCATCATTTTATAAGTTTCCAAATTATTTTAAATTATTTTTTAGTTGTAGATGAACACAATATCTTTGTTTATTTTTATGCGGTGCTGAGGATCAAACCCAGGGCCTCACAGCTATCAGGCAAACACTCTACACTGAGCTATAGCCCTAGCCCCTAAGTTTCCAATTTTTAAAAAAAAATTTAATTGTTGATAGACCTTTATTTATTTATTTATTTATATGTGGTGCTGAGAATCGAACCCAATGCCTCACACATGACAGGCAAGTGTACTACTGCTAAGCCCCAGCCCCCCAATTTTTTAAAAATACGTTTTCAGTTATAGATAAATACACAATTTCTTTATTTTTATATGATGCTGAGGATTGAACCTTACACATGTGAGGCATGTGCTCTACCACACAGCTATAGCCCCAGTCCTAAGTTTCCAATTTTTAAAATAAAAAATAAGAATTATAAAACAACTTTTGATCCAAACTCAATAAGTTAAGAACTGCCAGGCTGGGGACATAGCTCAGTTGGTAGAGTGCTTGCCTTGCATGCACAAGGCCCTAGGTTCAATCCCCGGCCCCACCAAAAAAAAAAAAAAAACTGCCAGGGCTAAGGCAGGAATGGGTCATGAGGCCTTTTGTTTTGTTGTAGATGGACACAATACCTTTGCTTCATTTACTTTTATGTGGTGCTGAGGATCGAACTAGTGGAACCCAGTGGCTCATAGGCAAGCGCTCTATCACTGAGTTACAACCCCAGGCCGATGAAGCCATTTTATACTTAACAATAACAACTGACTTGTTTTCTTCAGAGATTTATATTGACTTCGTTTTGCACAGACCTGTATTACAGGCATGGAGTAGTTATTACAAATAAAAAACAAAGGCTTTGAAGGCTTAGAGTTAGAATCTCAGCTCCATTATTCCTAGCTCTTTGACCTTAGGTTCCTTAATTTCTCTTGAACCACCACTTCCTCATCTGTAAAATGAATATGACATGACCAACCTGACAAGCTGAGCTATTCTAAGGATTAAAAGATATGTATATAATTAATTTACCTGGCACAGTTCCTGAAACCTAACAGACACACAATAAAATGTTAACAATCATCACCTAAATAGAAAGTTCTCCATAGACTGTTTTCATATAAGATATCTAAACTTTCTCTCTAGAAAAATGCTACAAATATCATGTGGCTCAGAAATACTATGTATGCATGTTTTGTATGGGAAAAAAAAGCTGTATATGCCAGTCACTGTTATGGATGCCTATAATTCCAGCTACTTGGAAGGCTAAGGCTAGAGCATCACCAAGTTTGAAACCAATATGGGTAACTTAAGAGACCCCGACCCAAAAATATACATTAAAAAAAAAGAGCTGGGTATGCAGCTCAGGGGTAGAACACTTGCGTAGCAGTATGTGTGTGAGGCCCTGGGTTCAATCCTCAAGAACTGGACCATTAAGACTGAGTCTGAAAAACATGCAGATGAGCCAGATATGGTGGCTCACTCCTGTAATCCCAGCAGCGGGAGAGGCTGAAGGCTGAGATAGGAGGATCACCAAGTTCAAAGCCAGCCTCAGCAAAAGCAAGGTGCTAAGCAACTCAGTGAGACCATAGGGCTGGGTATGTGGCTCAGTGGCTAAGTGCTCCCAAGTTCAATCCCTGGTACCCAAAAAATTAAAAATTAAATAAATAAAATAAAAAATAAAAAGGGCTGAGTATGTGGCTCAGAGGTAAAGTATCCCTGAGTTCAATCCCCACTCCCAAAAAAAGCAAACATGCAGATGCAGACTTCCTATAGCATTTCAGACTGCAAATTCATTACATGTCACAAATACACATTCCCTATTTTTTTCTCCACTTTTTATCCTTAAGAGTCTGATTTGGGGGCTGGGGTTGTGGCTCAGCAGTAGAGCGCTCACCTAGCATGTGCAAGCAAGGCACTGGGTTCGAGCCTCAGCACCACATAAAAATAAAAAATGGTGAGTATCTCCATCACTCTGATTTGTACATTCTTTCACCCATTGAATCTAATGTGTCAAGTTTCTGTTCAATTAAAGAAACAGATCCTGCTGGACATGGTCACCCAAACCTGTAATCCTAGCTACTAGGGAGGATGAGGCAGGAGGATCCCAATCTGGAGATCAGCCTGGGCAATTTAGCAAGACTCTGTCTCATAAAAGGGAGGGGGTCACTGGGAATGTAGTTCAGTGGTAAAGTACATGCCTCACACGTGCCACTAGGCCCTAGGTTCAATCCTCAATAGGGTGGAGGGTGGGGGAATAATCCTAATATTCCTTAATCCCATCACCTATTTTCTTCTCACATATACTTTTCTAGACACCATAATACAATAATAGTATGTCATTCCATCTCTACCACTTTCTAGCTACATGAATTTTAATAGATCATTTAACCTCTTTGGGCAGATTATCCAAGAGTTGTGTAATAATCACATTTATTTTATTTATTATATATATATATATATATATATATATATATATATATCCTAGAAGCATGAATTCATAAAGGAATCAACTCCATGTTTCCCTCAATTTCAATTATGACCTTAATGGCAAATAAGCACATAAAAAGATTGATCAATATTAGACATCAGGATAATGCACATAAAACCACAATACCACTACATACCCACTAGCATATCTAAAATTAAAGACTAACATACAAAGTGCTGACAAGGAATTGGAACAAACAGAATCTCATATACTGCTAAAGAGAATATAAATATAGTACACTATTTTTTTCTTGGCAATACTGGGGATCAAACCTAGGACCTCTGCATGCTAAGCAACCACTCTACTACTGAGCAATATTTCAGCATTCCTTTTTTTTTTTTTAATCTTTATTTTTTTATGTGATGCTGATGATCAAACCCAGCACCTCATGCACGGGAGGCAACAACCCCAGCCCCCCCCCCCGAAATTACTTTAATTAAAATTAAACACTTAAACAAAAATTAAACACTTGCCACACACCCTAGCATTCCCATTTCTACATATTTAGTCAAAATAAATAAAACAGCTCACAAAACCTATACATAAACATTCACAGCAGCTTTATTTATAAGAGCCAAAATCCACTAATAATGCAAAACTACTCACAACTCAAGTGTCTTATCACTTAATGAACAAACTGGTACATACCTATAATGAAATACTACTCAAAAAAGGAGAGGCCGGGCACAGTGGCACACGCCTGTAATCCTGGCAGACTGGGAGGCTGAGACAGGAGATCTGCAAGTTCAAAGCCGGGCTTAGCAATGGGGAGGCGCCAAGCAACTCAGTGAAACCCCATTTCTAAATAAATACAAAATAGGGCTGGGGATGTGGCTGTGAGTTAAAAAAAAAGGGGGGGGAGGGGATGAGAAACTACTGTTACATGCAATAACACAAATGAATCTATAAGCAGTATGCCTTGTAAGAGAAGTCAAGCATAAAAGGCTGTAAGTTGTAGGATTCCACGACATTCCAGAAAAGACAAAACTACAGTATAAGAAATGGGAAATAAATCAATAAATGCCAGGGTTGAGGAAAGGAGACTCATTGAGGAAACAAAGGAGAAGGGTATTTGCAGTGGTCATTACATAAATATGTATGTTTGTTAAAACTCAAGAACATACTGGGGGGGCTGGGGTGTAACTAAGTGGCACAGTTCTCGCCCAGCCCATGTGAGGCACTGGGTTTGATCCTCAGCACCACATAATAATAAATAAAACAAAGGTATTGGCAGCTGGAGTGTGGCTCAGCGGTAGAGCGCTTGCCTCCCAAGTGTGAGGTACTGGGTTCGATCCTCAGCACCACATAAAATTAAAAAATAAAGATACTGCATTCATGTATAACTAAAAAATATTTTCTAGTTATATATTGTGCCCATCTACTAAAATGATAAATAAATAAATGATGCTGGAGCTGTAGCTCAGAGGTAAAGTGCTTACCTCACATATGTGAGGCACTAGGTTCAATCCTCAGCTCTACATAAAAATAAATAAAGTAGATAATATATGTCCGTCTACAACTTAAAAAAAAAAAAAAATGCATGCTGGCTGTGGTGGCACATACCTATAATCCCAGCAGTTCAGGAGGCTGAAGCAAGAGAAATGAAAATTCAAAGCCAGACTCAGCAACTCAGTGAGGCCCGTATCAAAAAACAAAATGGGCTAAAGATATAGCTCAACAGTTAAGCACCCATGGGTTAAATCCCTAGTACAAAAAAAAAAAAAAGAAAGAAAGAAAGAAAGAACATTGCACTTAAAAGGGTAAATTTCACTTTATTTAAATTGGAATTCAGTAATCTAAAATATAACATTCCAGAGAAAAAATAAGTGTCTTAACAATTTGAGCTACATCATAGGGCATAAACAAAGTCTCCTCCGCATATTCATTTGTTCCTAGGTCCAAGATGGACAGGTTTTTAAGCCTACAGACCCAATAAATGAATATGCTTATTAGATATTATTCCCCAAAATTCAATCTAACAATCTTTTTTTTTTTTTTTTTTTTAAATCTAGGGATGGAACCCAGGGGTGCTTTATCACTAAGCCACATCCCAGCGCTGCCGCTTCTCTTTTTTTGTACTAGGGATTTTTCCACAACCCCAGTCAGTTTTATATTGTTTTATTTTGAGATAGGGTCTAAGTTGCTTAGGGCCTTGCTAAGTTGCTACGGGCTGGCTTCAAATTTGTGATCCTCCTGCCACAGTCTCCCAAGTCACTGGAATTATATAGACACATGCCACCACACACCTAATCTTTGTCACTGGCTGGCTTTGGACTCACTATTCCCCTGCCTGCTTCAGCCTCCAGAGCTGCTAGGATTACAGGCATGCGCCACCATGCCCAGCTTGTGTGTAGGTATTGACAAACTTCAGCAATAGCATTTTAACTACAGTTCTTTCAAATTAAAACCTTTAGCTAGAAACTTCCAAGTTTTTTCCCATTTTTCATCCATCAGTTCTATCTTCCACTGATCACTAACTAAACAAACATGGTAGTTTTGGTCCCTGTTATTCAGAATAATTTGTCCTGTCCCAAGCCATCACTGTACTATTGTTTACAAACTTTTGCATGTGTGTGAGTGTATGTGTGTGTTGCTGGGGATTGAACCCAGGGCCTTGTGCATGCAAGGCAAGCACTCTACTAACTGAGCCATATCCCTGGCCCCCATTTACAAACTTTTAAAAATCTATGATTTCTACCATAATTAAATGTTGTCTTCTGATGCACTATCAATACTCACTACTGCAGCTCTTTAATATGATAGGTTTAACAATAACCTAAATTCAAGTACAGTAAACACACAATTTAAAGATAACAGGAATGGTTGTGAATTTGACCATGAACAACAAAAAAATCATCTGTTGGTGGCTGTGTTTTGGAGTGTAACTTTGCTCCTTTCTCAATTAATCCTAATCTTAAAGTTTCCAAGCAGAAGAGCTGCTGCACATAAACACAAGAAACTATGTATTGAATGCCATCCATAATACAATCCATAAGTTTTTAAGAACAGAAGAAAAATGAGAATTTTCTATGTTAAAGACACTTTGCAAAGAAGTTTGGAGCCAAATCTTTAAAAACTACATTTAAGAGATAAAATAAAAGCCAGGTGTGATAGCACACACAGGTACTAGAGAAGCTAAAGCTTAAGAATTCCAAGTTTGAGGCCAACCTGAGCAACTTAGCAAAACCATGTCTCAAAATAAAATGGCCAGACGCAGTGGCACAAGTCTGTAATCTCAGCAATCCAGGAGGCTAAAACAGGAGGATTAAAAATTCTGAGACCAGCCAGAAGCAGTGGTCCACACCTTTAATATTAGTGGTTTAGGAAACTGGCATCACAAATTCAAAGCTAATCTCAGCAATTCAGCAAGGCACTTAGCAACTGAGGGAGACCCTGTCTCTAATAAAATATTAAAAAAGGGTTGAGGATGTGGCTCAGTGGTTAAGTACCTCTGGGTTCAATTCCCAGTACCAAAAAAATAAAATTAAAACAGGTTTAAGATGTAGCTCATTGGTATAGACTGCTTGCCTAGCATGTGCAAAGCTCGGTGTTCATTCCCCAGTACTGAGAAAAAAATTAGTCATTGTTTATCAGAAACATATACATACATATACACACAAACATACATATATACACAAATATACATACACATACACACACACACACACACACACACACACACATATATATATATATATATATATATATATATATGTATTTTTTTTTTTTTGGGGTGGTACTGGGTATTGAGGCAGTGTGCTGTACCACTAAGCTACATTCCCAGCCTTTTTAAAAAATTCTGAGACAAGCTCTTAGTAAATAGCCAAGGCTGTCTCCAAACTTAAAATCCTTCTGCCTCAGCCTCTCAAATCCCTGGGTATCACAAGTTTGTGTCATCACACCCAACTTTTTTTTTTTTTTTTTCCTTTTGGGGTTAAGGACCCTCACTCACACAAAGCAAGCACTCTACCACAGAGCTCTGACCCCTAGAAATTTCATATTTAACTGAGCATCCTATATTTTTATTTGCTAAATATGATAACCCTAGGGCTGGGGCTGTAGCTCAGTGGCAGAATACTTGCCTCGTATGTGTGAGGCTCTGGGTTTGATCCTCAGCACCACATAAAAATAAACAAATAAAATAAAGACATTCTGTCCATACACAACTGCAAAAAAAAGTTTTAAATATGATAATCCTAGCCTAGGCATAACTTCAAAACATTTCTCCAACGCTCCTAGCAAGAACCTAAGCAACTTAAGGAGATCATGACTCAAAAAAGTTTTTAAAAAGGCTGGGAATGTGGCTCAGTGATTAAACACCCCTGGGTTCAATCCCCAGTACCATAATAAACAAAAAAATGCAATGTAGTACATATGCACTTCTCAAAATAGAAATGCATATGTACTACATTGCATTTTTCTTAAAACAATTCCTACCCTTAATAATATACTATTAATATATTAATAATACATTCTACTATTTTTTAATTTTTCTAAAAATGCTTTGTCATGACCCACTAAAGTGATTTCACAACCTACTCAAGGGTCATGACCTGCAGTTTGAAAAATACTTGAGATATGAAAAACAATTTAAACTTGTATTTATAAATCACCATTATGAACACATTATTTAACTATACTATGCTGTACAACAGTAATACCTCTGGGGTCTAAGGCCTAGAACTATAAACCTAGACACAGTCAAGTCTTCCAGGATACTGTAACTTTTTTTTTTTTTTTTTTAATTGTTGTCTTTTTTGTTTTGTTTTTTGCTTTTTTAATTGAAGGTCGCTTACTGGTCCTGCTTCCATGAATGGTCAAGACCAAGAGAAAAGGGAGGGGAACCAGCCGGCACAGGGAGGGATCATCTCCACAATATTCCATTTATACACAGAACTAAACAGACAAGCACAGAGTCACTATTGCGGTTAGAAGTTGGCAGCATGGGATGAGGGAGAAACAGGTGGGAAATAGGGGTGTCGTTAAAAAAAATACAGATCCCCCCCAAACTGGGTGCCTGGGGGAAGACTTGGTCTGTTTCAACCCAAGAGGAATAGAAGATCAAAAGCAGTTTGGGAAGGCCAGAACCGTCAGGGATGGAGGGAGAAGGAAGGTCCAGGGGGTGGGGGGGCTGTTTGGCAACTGGGGTGAAGGGAATGCCCTCCCCCTGCTGGGATCCCCCCAGCCCCTCCGGTCTGGCAGGAAGGGGGCAGCCTGCAACCCCCTAGGGCAGGTCTGGGGCTGCCAGATGCTCCAGGCAGGGGGCTGGAGGGGGCTCACAAAGGCTTGCCCTCCAGAGAGATGACGGCACTGCCCCCCAGTTTTTCAGCCAGGGTGCAGCGGTCCTTGACCTCCTCATAGCAGTTTGCTTGTAATTCGTGCTTGATCCCTGTCAGCTTCTTCTTGATGGCGTCCTTGGAACTAGCATAGATCATTTTGCTCTTAAGGGGTGCGGATTCAGGGGCCCAGAAGATAAACACCAGGTCCTCTTTCTTGCTCTCCTTGGTCTCGTAGGTAGCGTCATAGAGGGCATAGCGGCAGTCCTTGTCTGGCAGCATCTTGACAAAGGTGGCGTAGGGATCATGCACAGTCTGGCCCACATCACCTACCAGGATCTCCTTGCCCTCCTCCAAGATGATGTTCTTCTTGTCCTCACTCAGGCAGAAGAGCACTGCCTTCTTACGTTTCTTCACTTCCTCTGGCGTTGAAGACTTGCGTACCTTCATATCATTGAATACCTTGATGACGCCATCAGAGACAGCCACACCAGAAGCCATGTTTCCGGAAGCGAAAGGAAGACGACAAGAAGAGCCTACGAAGACGAGAGCCGCCGCAGCTGCTGCCGAGATCCGACTGAACTGGATACTGTAACTTTTTAAGTTCTGGTATCTGGTTGTTCTGTTTTAAGCTGAGGCTTGAACCCAGGGTTGCTTTATCACTAAGATACATCACCACACCTTTTCATTTTTTGAGACAGGGTCCCACTAACTTGCTAAGGCTGGCCCTGAACTTGTTATCCTCCTTTCTCAGCCTCCTTATTACAGGCATACACCACTGTACCTGTCTTGAATGTTTTTTGTAACTCTATAGTCTCTTAGCTTTCTATCACACTGTTATTTTTCATTGCTGCCAATGTCTGACTTCAACAATTTTACATTTTTACTTATTAGCAATATACAAATCATAAAAATGAATGTATAAAGTTAAAGCAAATAAGCTCTGAAAGAGACCCTGATGAATTCTCCTTTCTGTAACCTGCACATTTCAGCACAGAAAACCTTAGGTATTTAATTCCTGATTTCCAAATGTTTTTAGGGATGAAAACAGTTAACTGCACAAAGTTCACAATAAACACTTATAAGCTCCCAAAGAAAATGTACTACTTGGTTTAAAGTCTTTAAAGAAAATTAAAATTATAATCAAGATAAAAATTATTAAACTTTTAAATTTAAAGCTTTTTAAATTTTTTAGTTGTAGATGAACACAATATCTTTATTATATTTATTTATTTTTTAAATATTTTATTAGTTGTTGATGGACTTTTATTTATTTATATGTGGTGCTGAGAATCAAACCCAGTGCCTCACACATGCTAGGCAAATGCTCTATCACTAGCCACAACCCCAGCTCAAAAATTAAAAACTTTGGGCTGGGGATGTGGCTCAAGCGGTAGCGCGCTCGCCTGGCATGTGTGGGGCCCAGGTTCGATCCTCAGCACCACATACAAAGATGTTGTGTCCGCCGAAAACTAAAAAATAAATATTTAAAAAGAAAATTTAAAAAATCAGATAAAAAAAATCTTGGCAATAGTTTTCTTTTAGTTGTAGTTAAATACAATATCTTTAATTATTTATTTTTATGTGGTGTTGAGGATCGAACCCAAGGCCTTGCACGTGCTAGGCGAGCACTCTACTGCTGAGCCACAACCCCAGCCCCCAAAATTTTTTAACAAATGATTTATAAAAGCAATATGAGAGACCTGGGGTTGTGGCTCAGCAGTAGAGCACTCACCTAGAACATGAGTGATCCTGGATTCTATCCTCGGCACCACATAAAAAAAAAAAGATATTGTGTCCAACTACAAGTAAAAAAATAAATATATATATATAAAGAGAGATAATTTTTTTAATATTTATTTTTTAGTTTTCGGTGGACACAACATCTTTATTTTTATGTGTGCTGAGGATTGAACCCAGCGCCCCGAGCATGCCAGGCAAGCGTTACCGCTTGAGCCACATCCCCAGCCCAATAAATATATTTTTTTAAAAAGGCAATATGAGAAGTGGAATAAAAAATATTTGAACATTGGCAACACTGTTAAAGCTCTCAAGGAATATCTTCAAGAGGACAACATTCTAAACCTTTGGTATACTTAACAAAAATAAGCCACATTCATTTAAAATTACATCAAGGTTTGGGGATATAGCTCAGTTGGTAGAGTGCTTGCCATGCATGCACAAATCCCTGGGTTCAATCCCCAGCACCACAAAAAAAAATAAATAAAATTATATCAGACAAGAAACATACTACTACAAAGAGTCCATTATAGAATGACATTATTTAATTCCCAAGATGCAGCTTGATATTAATCATAGCATAAAATTGTTATTTTATAACCACTTGACTCAACTTTAAGGCTTAAGTTATAGGCAATTTACGTAAGAATCTTTAAAGGGAATTTAAAATGTTCAAAAGTATAATCACAAATAATTATCAGTCAATAAAAGACTGAGGTTTAAACACTTGTAAAAAGTTTTCATAACCCAGATTTGTAACAATTCTAAGTCATTAAAAATAATAAAACCAAGGAACTTTAAAATCTGATTTCATGCTACATGTGTACAGAATTACATATAAGAATAAAGATAAGGCCCATGTGGTTGCACAAGCCTAAAATCCCAGCAACCAGCTCAAAGAAGCTGAGGCAGAAGATCATGAACTCAAAGCCAGTCTCAGCAACTTAGTGAAGCCCTAGGCAATTCTGGGAGAAGAGGTCTCTAAATAAAATTTTAAAAAAGAACAAAGGGGCTGCATCAGAGCAGTTCAGAGGTCCAAGAGATTAGGAAAATTTTACTAAAGCACCCCATATAAAACAAATAAAGGTTCATCAATAACTAATAAAAACATTTTAAAAAACTAACAAAGATAAGGAACTAGATCTCCTACATTAGCAAATCAAACTCAGAAAGTTACAAAAGCAATCCTAAAGGGTATGGGCTGCCTGTAACTGTGTACTCTTTGAAATAAAAAATATGATCCTATTTAATGTATGTGTTTTTCTTTTTTTTTGTTCCAGGGATTGAACCCAGGGACACACACAATCAATGAGCCACATCTGCAGCCCATTTCTCTTTTTTTTTTTTTTTTTTTGGAGACAAGGTCTCACTAGGCTGCTAAGGCTGGCTTTAAGCTTGAGATCCTCAGCCTCAGCCTTCCCAGCCACTGGGATTACAGGTGTGTGCCACCATGCCCAGAATGGCTTGTTTAGTTAAGCGGAGGATCTAATAAAGTTCTACAAAGTGTGCTTTAGTCAAGTTTTCCTAATCTCTTGGACCTCTGAACTGCTCTGATGCTGAATACCCTTAACTGTTCACGCCCCACATGATAGAAAACAAGAACTTTAGGTTACTTCACCCTCTTTGAGCAGAAAACAGCTTAGAGATGTCATCACCCATTTTTCCATGGTAATGGAATATAGAAATTGACAGTGGGGAAATGTAACAGTGGTCCATTTTATTCTTTGAATACAGCCCTTACTGCTCTGCCACTGGGGGGAAAAAAGTTTTCCTAATCTCTTAATGTTGAGATATTTGTTTTTATTTTGAGTTTCTGTTATCACTTCATGTTCTAATATCCTATCACTTTAAAAATATTTTAAACATGGGCTGGGATTGTGGCTCAGTGGTAGAGCGCTTTGCCTAGCAAGTGTGAGGCACCGGATTCGATCCTCAGTACTACAGAAAAATAAATAAAATAAAGGTATTTTGTCCATCTACAACTAAAAAAAAAAATTTTTAAAGATATCTAGTACATATCTCACTTTGTTCAATGTATATGTGTATGTTCACAAAGACCACAAAGATTCTGAAATCACGTATGCAAAATTTTTAAGAGTGGTTATCTCAAGGGGAAAAAAAAGGGCCAGGCACGAGGACCCATACCTATAATTCCAGAAGCTTGGGAGGCTGAGGAGAAAGACTGCAAGTTCAAAGCCATCCTCAGCAACTTAGTGGGGCCCTAAGCAACTGAGCAAGACCCTGGTTTCTATATAAAATTTAAAAAATAAGTTTTATAAAAAATGTCTGGAAATATTTAGTGGATGAGCAACCCTGGGTTCAATACCAAGTACCAAAAAAAAAAAATGATGATGATGATTATGTGTCACTTTATTTTCCAAGGATTTTGTTTCTCTGTAGTAACTTACTTTTTTTCTACAAAGAATACTTCAAGTACCTGCCTAGCATGTTGCAAAGACCCTGATCTAAATTCCTTAGAGGGAGGATTAAAACTTCTAATCCTTTTCAAATTATAAAAGAATTTCAAATATAAATGAGGCAGTACTCATACAAAGACTGTTTTTCAATTTAATTTCAAGAATAAATCTGTTCTGCACACCTGCTCAAATATTCTCATCTTGCCAGGCATGATGGCACAGGTTATAATCCCAGCTCCATGAGGGCAGGAATTTGTGTCTGCTTTCTTTACCATGTATTTCCAAGTGACCAGAACAGTACTGGGAGTATAAATAGTATTCAATCAGTGTTTGCTGAATGAATGAATAAAAATCTTACCACTTTAAATTATTTGCATAGAGCAATAATGATGAGAACATCCTACCGGAGTCAAAAAGGAATGAGAAAACTATTGTTAAAAGAACACAGTAGCCAGGCATGGTGATGTAGGCCTGTAATTCCAGCTACTTGGGAGACTGAGGCAGGAAGATCACAAGTTCAAGGCCAGGCTGGGCAAATTAGCAAGACCCTATCTCAAAATAAATAAATAAATAAATAAATAAAGTCATATCTGAGGATATGACTCCATGGTAAAGTGCCCTGGATTCAACCCCCACAAAAAACAATGTGTCTATGTGCCCAAAAAAGCGATTATATATATATATATATATATATAGATAGATATAGATATACATATATATACACACATGTAAAAATGTTCTATATAGAATATTACTTTAAAAAGCAGAAAAAATTATTTTTAATAGAAAAAGAAACTTTTTATGAATATCAAAACACATTACAAGCCAGGTGCAGTGAGACACCTGTAATACCAGCAGCTCAGGAGGCTGATGTAGGAGGACTGAGTTCAAAGCCAGCCTCAGCAACTTAAAGAGGGCATAAGCAACTTAGCAAGACCCTGTTTCAAAATAAAATATAATAAAGGGCTGAGGATGTGGCTTCACGCTCCTGGGTTCAATCCCTGGTACCAAAAACAAAAACACATTATGAAGGGTTGGATATGTACCTCAGTGGTAGAGGGCTTGGCTAGTATGTGCCAGGACCTGGGATCAAAAGACAAACTCAAAAAAAAAAAAAAAAAAAAAAAGCACACTAAGATATAGCTCAACCAGGGCTGGGGCTGGGGCTTAGTGGTAGCACACTTGCCTCAACTATGAGGTACTGGGTTTGATTCTTAGCACCACATATAAATAAATAAAGGTCTACAAACAACTTAAAAAAGAAAAAAAGATATAACTCAACCACAGCTGACCTGAGCTATACCTCTACCATAATATGGCTCAGTGGTAAACACTTGCCTGGCCTGGTGAGGCCCTGTGTTCAATCCCCAGCATCACACCAATAAAAAACAAAAACAAATCAACAAAAAAACTCCCACATCTATAGCTCAATCTATTTCCAATCATAAGCAATGGTATGGATTCAAGTGTCTACATTATAAATTCTAGATCTAAATGCTACAATCTAAAGACTGGATGGATACCAGCTTCATATTCACTGGGGAGTAAATTTTCTAAGAAATATTCCCTACTTTTGAAGTCTTAACCTAAGCCACAAAAAAATTCCTTTTAAAAAAAAAAAAAAAAAAAGAGACTCAAGCCAAGCACAGTGGCCCACATCTAATCCCAGCAACTCAGAAAGCTAAAGCAGGAGAACCTAAAGTTCCAGGCAAGCCTTGGTAACTTCGTGATACCCTGTTTAAAAAGTGGCAGGGGCTGGGGCTGTAGCTCAGTGGTACAGTGCCTGCTCAGCATGTGTGAGGCAATAGGTTTGATCCTCAGCACTACATTAAAAATAAATAAATAAACAAAGGTATTGTGTCGGGGCTGGGGTTTTAGCTCAGTGGTAGAGTGCTTGCCTAGCATGTGTGAGGCCCTGTGTTCAATCCCCAGCCCCATGTAAAACTAAATAAAAAGAACAAAGGTATCGTGTCCATCTACAACTAAAAATATTTTTAAAAAAAGGTACCATGTTCATCTACAACTAAAACAACATTTTTTAAAATAAATTTTTAAAAAATACAGTGCTGGATATATAACTCAGTGGTAAAGTGCCCCTAGGTTCAAACCCCAGAAACAAACCAAAAAAAAAAAGGGAAAGAAAAAAAAAAAAAGAATAGCATCCTGGGGCTGTAGCTCAACGGTAGAGCCGCCTAGCACACTCGAGGCCCTGGGTTCGATCCTCGGCAACACATAAAAAAAATAAGTAAATAAAATAAAGGTATTGTGTCCAACTGAAAAAAAAAAAAAAAAGAATAGAATTGTACCTTTAGTGATCTACCTTTAGACAACTGTAGAGACTTCTTAAAAACCTGAGAATGGTAACAGGCATAGATGACCCAGATATGCTTCAAAAAACCCCAAGTATTCTCAATTAAAAAGAGCAGCAGCAAGTAGGCCTGCTAGTAAACTCCATTTACATCTCCACTGAAACTGTCACAATCATTTGAAATAGCTACAAAAACAATTTCACTCAAGCTCAATTCTATATAATATGAAAATACATTTACTAACTAGCCAAAATAGAAAATTATAATTCAAGGGGAAAAAAAATCTTCTAAAACTTTAAAATTCTTTTCAAGGTAAAACACACCCTCTCTATACTAACACAGCTGTATCTATTTAGGACAAAAAAAAAATCAGATCTTCCTTTAAGTCGAAACATACGGCTATTAAATAGCTATGATATGAGTTAACATCCCCTATGTAAGATTAAAACTGTCTCTCCAATTAGAGAAACACAGAAAATACAAGTTTACATTCAAACAAAATAGGAACACCATGACAGATCCCATAAATGTTTTCACTATGTTTCAGAATGCAACTACAGGATTACTTTTTTTCTTTTGAGACACATAGGACAAAAGCTTACATCAGATTGCTTATGTTAAAAAGTATATTTTTCTCCAGGTATTTGGAATGAAAACAAAAGACAAAAGATAATTAGATAAAGCCCAAAAGAAAAAGACTCTTTTATTAATAGCCATTTACACTTTACTCCTAATGACCTATGTCAATTAACTTTTTTGGTCTAACTCCAGATTTGGTACTAACCAAATGAGTATCAAATGAGTTGAAGGATGATTCAGTTTAAGCCTTATAAATTACAAATGAAGCCAAGACTCATTAATCTACACAAAAAACAAATGGTTAAATCTTCAAATCTTTGTTTAATTGTTACTTGCTTCAATGAAGCTTCCACTAATTCATTTAAAATTGCAACCCATTACCATTCCCAAACTCCCTTTGCCCTTAATCTGCTTTCCTCTAATCTCAGTCTTCTCTAATACTACACATAGGTTGCTAATTTAATGTCTTTTCTCTTATTAGAATGTAAACTTCAGGAAAGCAACTATCTTTGCTGTATTCATGCATATTTCCAAACAACCTACAACCTGCCTCGTACACAGATGTATAAAAGTTTATGTTTAACATAGAAGTTTCAGGCCCTTCTAAAAGACATTTGAGACAAATATCTCACTGACAAAGCATGATGAACAATTTAAATGGAAGCACAATGAACAACTGCAGCACAAATTCTAAGTTGGAAAGCTTGAAGAGAAAGCAGCAGCAAAAGCACAAAGCCGAAAATCATTTTTTTAAAAAGGGAGCTGGGGAGGCGGCCCTAGTTCTATCCCCAGCATCACAAAAAAGTTTTTATTCACACTGAATCCCGTACCCAAAGAAATTCGAATGTATTATTTAGAGTAACTGTATTGTAAGCCTATTAATCTAAAAAACAGGGAAGAAGGGAAGGAAATGTAGAACGGGAAGAGAGATGGATTAACTAGTGATAATTCCTAATGTGCCATGAAATTACATAAAATTCACCAAAATAACTGAGTCACAGACTAGCAGCTAATAACCTTTTGGATCAAAGAGGGGGTTAACAACAACAAAAAGGCTTTAGAACAATTCCCCTCAGCAATTTCATTACTAAGTAAAAATCACAATAGATAAAGCACAGTTCTTCAAAATTACATTCACATATATTATCTCATTAAGTCGTCAGAGGAACAAAATTCAAAATTAAATATAAGGGGCTGGGGTTGTGGCTCAATAGAGCACTTGCCTAGTACATCCTCAGCACCATATAAAAAATAAATAAAATAAAGACATGTGCCCAACTAAAAAATATTAAAAAAAAACTAACAAATAGCCAAGTAACTAACAAAAGCTCTTAATTTATGTAATGTATACACTTAACAGTACACACAACTACTCCCTTGAAAATCCTCTCAGTATTTGACAAACTACACAGAAATATTCTATAGAAGAGCCACCTTCTTGGCCTCAGAAACTGGTGAGTCTTCTGAAGAATAATATAGCACAGCTAACAAGAGCCATAAAAAATCTTGAAGCCCTTTGACCTAGTTAAACCACTCCTGGGAACTTTCTCCAGGGAAATAATTACACTGAAGCAAAAAACTATTAGTATAAAGATGTTCATTGCACCACTATCTATAAAAGCAAAAAAAGTGGAAACCCAAAACCGAAAATAGTTAAGTAGAAATTTCATTTAACAGATTGTTCTGTTTGACTAAAAACCTTTAAATATTTGATAATACAACACTAAAGGGAAAAAAGCTGACCACAAGGTATACACAATCACTACAACTACATAAAAACAAAAGGTAAAAAAGCAAAAGAATTGGATTAAAGTAAAATCATGCTCAAACTTAAGAATCTAGCTGCATTGTTCTTTTCTAAGAAAAAATAGCTACCTTCAAATGTATTTGATAAAGACACAATAAATCATTTTCAAAGTCATAAAAAAATCTATTCACAAAGTCAGATATGAAATGTTAATTAAGGCAGATGGGGGCTGGGGATGTGGCTCAAGTGGTAATGCACTCAACTGGCACACTAGGGGTACTGGGTTCAATCCTCAGCACCACATAAAAATAAAATAAAGATGTTGTGTCCACCGAAAACTGAAAAATAAATATTAAAAATTCTCAAAAAAAAAAAAAAAAAAAAGGCAGATGTGAATTTGGACTTTCAAGAATATTTTGCCATCTCAAATTGCACCCAATGCTACTTTTTCTTTTTTCACCCCTGCTCCCAGAATCTTATAATTACTGATATACACTAATGTGAGGATATCAGAAGTTGTAACTGATTTACAAATAACCCAATAAAGTGGGTAAAAATCTAAAACAATTCTACATTGAAGAACTATACAGAAAAAACTTCCTGTGGATTCTATGAATCCTATACATTAGACAAAACTTCATTCATCAAAATAATGACATAAAATAATTAAAAACAAGAATCTAAATTAACCTTTAATTTTTGTGAAGATTCAAGTAACAAAAAAAAAAAAAAGATCAATGATACTAAAACATTCCAAATATCTTTGATCACTCAATCTACTCTGGGTCTGGATTTTTGTTATAACCTAAATTTAAGCAAAACAGCCAATCAAACTTAAAAAATTGTCCTTTTAATTTTTAATTACGGGACTAGGTTGACTAGATCCCCACAGATTTCTTCCTGACACCTAAGAAGAAAAAAACAGAATGCATACTTTTCTATCAAAATCATATGAAAATTTTTTTACCAAATGACACTGAAAAGGAAAAACTGAAATTACAGTTGGACTGGATGGACTGATTAGGGAAATGGCCGCTTGATTTAACTAGTTGGGCTAATAAGCAGTGTTTGCAGTGCTCAGTACAAGGAGAAACTGGGAGGTTGAGGGTTACAAGTCAAAAACTGCCCTCAGCAGCAAAGTTCCTTAAAAAACAGCTACAATTCATCTTGATAGGTAACTTCTGCTGCAGATGAAACTTCTTTGGAAAGGCACTGTTGAAAATGTGTTTTTTTTAAAAAAAAAAAAAAAAAAAGAAAGAAAGAAAGAAAATCAGTGAATGAAGAATCCCCTTATCCTACCTTGGAAAGCCCTGGATGTCTATTTAAGGAGGTCGCTGGTCAGTGGCCCTGCCAATCAGGCCTAGGCCTGAGGGAGGCACAGTAGTGCCTGGACTCTCAGGGCACAGAGGAAATGGACTTGTGTGCCCTTGGTGAGCTCTGGCGGCACTCCCCAAGTTAAGGACACCAGCCACAAAGGAACGGAGTCTATTGGCATTTGCTTCATTTGAACACTAAGCATTTTCTTAGTTCGTGAAATACAAACTGACAACCAACCCCCCACCAACAGGCCTACCGGCACAAACACCCTTAAGAGTCAAATCCAGTTAGCTAGGACAACACCAAGCCTCCAGCTTCTATCACAAACCTGGAGCATGGGTAGGGAAGAGGGGACAAAAAATCCAAAGAATCTCCCCATTTCTACCTTCAGGAACCCCCATCACGTCCCAGGCGGCAAATCCTCTCCCCAAGAAATTATAAACATTGGGTCCCCGGCTTGTAGCCTCCAGGCTGCCTTCACCACCACCAGTCCCAGCCCCAACACCCGAGTTCGGCCCTCGCCCACCACTCCCCAAAGGCGCCTTCCCCTCCGCGGCCACGGAACAGCAATGCGGATCGGCCACCGCCCGCGCGCGCCGGAGACCTTGCGGGGGAAGGCGGGAGGCCGGCACTCCCCCACCCCTTCCTCAGGTGCGGGAGGGCGGAACGCTGCGGGAGATTGCACCGGGCCCCACGGTTGCAGAGTTCTGGACCCCAGCTGCCGCCACCTTAGGTTTAAAGGGAGGAGGGTGCAGGAAGCCACTGCTTACCTACCTCACCCCGTCCTTCCATTTTCTCCAGAACAGGGAAGGGGAAGGTTGAGGACAAGAGACCAACCCCAAAGATTCCGGAGGAGCCCGGGGGTGCCCCTTCAGTGGGGACAGGAGTCACTGCCCTAACTCCCCACTCCCTCGATATTCCCTAACCCGGGAGGAGGCATGTTTCAGCAGACGAAACAAAACCTAAAGACCCCTCCGATGCTAATTTTTAAAATGGGGGTGGGTCGCTGCCCGTGCATACCCCCCCCATTCGGGGCAGGAAAGGTTTCAGGGAGGTGGAACAGACGCTGACAACTGCCCAGACCCGCGAACCCCTTCCTAACACTTAAATGGGGAGGAAGGGGGTCCCGTCCCTCCATCTTGACCGTTCGGAGAGGGGGAGGGGATGCTGCAGAAGGCTGGACGCGGCCTGACAATCCCAGCAGAATCCCGCGGCGCTCCCCAACCCCTGCCCAGTGGCTGCAGACCCGAGCGGGGACCCCACCCCGACTGCGGGTCCCCAGCCCATCCCCCAAGCCGGCCGGTCACGGGGCGGGGACAGCGGTGTGGGCCGCGGGGGAGGGGACGCAAGGCCCCGGCTCCTACAGGCCCGGAGCAGAGGGGGCTGGGGCGCCGACACCCACCTGCCCAGGCCAGGCCGCCCGCCGCCTGCGCCGGCCGCGGCAGCCGAGGAGGAGGAGGAGGAAGACGCGGCCGAGGACGCCGAGACTGAGGACGAGGACGGCGGCGCGGCAGCGGGCGACGTGAGAAGGCCGCCGCCTCCGGGCTTGCGGGCACTGGCGGCCGCGGGCGGCTGCTGTTGCTGTTGCTGGGGCTTCAGCGACATGGTGAGGGGCCCATACACCGGCTCGCACGCCGGGCGGGGACAGCCTGGAACCGGGCGCGCCGAGGAGACGCCGGAGCGCAGCGGTGACGCGCGGGCGCCGAGCGGGGAGGCGCGGGGTGGCGCGGCCGAGAGGGCGGCAGGACTGGCGAAGGGGAAAAGGAGGACGACGAAGGGGCGGGGAAGCCCGCCGAGACCGAAGAGCCGCCGGGAGCCGGACCGGGACGCGCCGCCGCCGCCGTTGCCGTTGCTACCAAAACAGTCTGAGGCGGAGGGAGGCGAGCGCTGCGCGTAGGTAGGGGGGCCGGGGCCGCGCGGGGGAGGGGCGGCGGAGGGATACGCGTCCGGGTTCGCGCCGCCGCCCCGCCCGCCGTGCCGCGCCGCCCGCGGGAGCGCGCGCCACCTAGGCCGCCTGGCTGCGGTGAGGCGGCGAGGCTCGGTAGCCGCCGCGGGGCCCAGAGGAGATGCGGTCGTGGAGCGCATTGTGGGCCGGGCTCGCTGAGACGCCTGGTGTTGGGGCCGGGTGGGCACGAAGGTGTGGGCTAGGGACTCTTTACCGGAAGTCGGAAGGGTCGGGCGGAAGCAGAACTTGAGAAGGCCCCAGGCCGGGCGGGACACGTGAGGAGCTGGCGCTGCGCTGCGTTCGCGGGGGTCGGGTGAGGGCTCGGCGCCCGGCCCTGCCCCAGTCGAGGCGGGTCTGCCCTTCGGAGAGGGCGTGTCAGTCTTCGCCTGCGGGGACGACCTAACCTAGAGGACGTGAGGGGAGCCTTTCTTCCTGCACGAGGTGCCTTCTGCGTCCGCAGACTTCTAGGAGAGGACCTTGTCTGCCCCCACCTGATGCAACCTAGAAAATGAACTTCCAGTGTCTTCGGGCAGAGACGATGTCTTGCTACGCATAAAGCGCCTAGAACGTTACCAGACTCAAGGAATTTGGCATCCTGTAGTTTTCTTTGTACCCCCCAGCGCCGGGCACACAGTAGGCCCACCTGTGTCACCGAGTGTCTCGAAGCACGCGTTCTTTCTCTCGCTGCCAAAATTGGAATCAAGCCACTACCTGAAGACACCCCCATCTAATTAACTTTTCCCCACTTTTTCCACCCCAGCAACACAATAACCAGAAAACTCTTGGATATCTGACCTTGATTTGAACCTGTTTTCCCTCACTTGAACTTTTTTCCTTATTCATGAGACTCTAAAGGAAATGTACATGATTGATAGAACTATGGATAATGGGGGTTTTCTTTTGTGGAAATAAAACAGACATCACAAGAATGTGAACTTCAAACCTTGACCTCTTTAGAAGTTTTATTTTAACTAAGGCAGCCAGCACAGTAGTCTTTTTTTTTTTTTTTTTTTTTTTTTTTTTTTTTAATATGTTGCAATTAAACTGGAAGCAAGTCAATCAATACCTTTTTTGTTGTTTTGTTAGCAGTACATCTGGTTGGGGTTTTTGGTTTGGTTTGATTTGGTTTGGTTTGGGCACCATGGATTGAACCCAGAGAGGTTTATCCACCGAGCCACATCCCCTGCGCCCCCTCCTTTTTTTTTGGTTGTTGTTGTTCTTGTTGTTTCTTTTTTAAAGGTCTCCTAAATTGCTTAGGGCTTCCCTTAATTGCTGAGGGGAGCTTTGAATTTGTGATCCTTTCACCTCAACTTCCCAAGATGCTGGGCCAGCATTACAACTAGTTTTTAAGGAAATTATAGGAGAAATAAACACCGAAATTACCCATAATCTGCTCAAATTGTTCACATGAAGGGTAAACACCTAGGAAAACTTGGAGAATGATTAAACCAGGAGTCTCCAATAGCCTAATTGAAATTACACTACATTAATTTACTAGTCTAGGCAAAAATGGTCCTTGGCAAACACTTGGAAATTAAGAAATCCGAGATCAGTTAAAGAGATTGAGGAAATGTGATATTCTTTTAAATCCACAGTTGTAAGTCCCTTTAAAAATTAACTCAAAGGAGTTGGCTGCACCATAGCAAATGCCTATAATCCCAACAACTTGCAGGGCTGAAGCAGGAGGATCCAAAGTTCTAGGCCAGCCTGAGCAACTTAGCAAGACCCTGTCTGAAAATAAAATTGGAAAAAAGGCTGGGGATTGTAGCTTAGTGGTAGAAAACCCTGGGTTCAGTCCTCAGTACTGCGAAAAAATAAAAATTAAGCCAAAGGAATAGCTAGGTTCTGTGGTACATGCCTGTCCCAAAGGGAGTCTGAGGCAGGAGGATTGCAAGTTCTAGGTCAGCCTCAGCAATTTAGTAAGGCCCTATCTCAAATTTTTAAAAAGGATTGGGGATACAGCTTGGTGGTAGAGCATCCCTGGATTCAACAGACAACCCCCCCACCTCCCCACCCACATTAACTCAAGGAAAGAAGGGCCATAATAGAAATACAACCAATCTTCTTTGACTTTAGATGATTTAACATATCTTTTTAAAAAATTTGTTGTTGTAGATGGAAACAATACAATTATTTTTATGTGATACTGATGATGGAACCCAGTGCCTCATGCATGCGAGACGAGTGCTCTTTCCTCTGAGCCACAACCTCAACCCCAACAGTTATATCTTTAACCAAGCTCCCAGAATTCAATCATAGGCCCAAATTCCAGGTAGATGGGAAGAAAAAAAGAGTTAAATATGAAGGCCTGAAGCTGACATGGCTGAATTTGGTTTCATTTAAGGCTGAGAAAGCTCAAGTTTTAATCTAGTATCATTGCAAAAATTGAAGTTTTATTGATACATAATTTACATATCATGAAATTCACCTATTTTGTGTATGACTCAATGATGCTCAGTAAATTTGTAGTCTTACAACCATTGCCACTAATCTCAAAACATATCATCACCCCCAAAGACTCTTCATGCCCATTTGCAGTTTCTCCTGGATTCCATCTTCAGCCCAAGGCAACCACTAATCTGCTTTCTCTATGTATATTCATTTGTGTATTCTAGACATTTCATGAAAATGGAATCTTACAACAAATGGCCTTTGGTGTCTGCTGCCTTTCACTTAGCATCATGTTTTTGAGTTTTAATAACAACATGTCTTATGTGTCATTCCTATCATTGCTGAATAGTATTCTATTACTGGATATATTCAATTCATTTTGTGTCTCTGCTTCCCAGTTGACAGACATTTTGATGGTTTCAGGTTTGGGGCATTTATTCAATGCTGCTGTGAATATCTGTCTTCATGTGGACGTTTTCATTTCTCTTGGATAGGTTCCTACAGATGGAATTACTGACTTCTGGAGCAAACTACTTATTTCTACCTTTTTTTTTTTTTTAATTGGGGAGTGAACACTGAAGTGCTTAACCACTGAGCCACATCCCCGGCCTTTTATTTTTTATTTTGAGACAGGGCCTCACTAAGTTGCTGAGACTAGCTTTGAATTTGCAATCCTCCTGCCTCATCCTCCCAGGTCACTGGGATTATAGGCATGCATCACAGTGCCCAGCTCCCAGTTAACTCTATTTTAAACACTCCCTTCTTCTTCATGGAGAGAGGATCATCAACTAAAAACAATGAATATCTTTTGGTTGTTGATGTTGTTGTTGTTGACAGACCTTTATTTTATAATAATATTTTATTATTTATACTCGCAGTGCTGAGAATCGAACCCTGTACCTTACACATGGTAGGCAAGTGCTCTACCATTGAGCGACCCCAGCCCCAATGAATATCTTTTATTGCAAACTCTTCACCTCAAATCTAGATAGCTGAGAATTATTTAACAGCAACTTTGTATCAAGGGGCTTTAGCTTGGGCTGGGGAGGTGGCTCAAGCAGTAAGCGCTCACCTGGCATGCGCAGGGCGCTGGGTTCCATCCTCAGCACCACATACAAATAAAATAAAGATGTTGTGTCCACCAAAAACTAGAGAATAAATATTTTAAAATTCTCTCTCTCTCTCTCTCTCTCTCTCTCCCTTTAAAAAAAGGGGGGGGGGGCTTTAGCTTTACATTAAAATATCAGAGTGGGCTGAGGTGTATGTAGCTCAATGATAGAGCTTCTGATTAGCATACACAGGCCCTGGGTTCAATCCCAACACCAAGGGAAAAAGAAAGAAAATGTCAGGCTCACATTGTAGCTCAGTGGTAGAGCGCTGCTTGCTTAGCATAGGTCAGGCTCTGGGTTTGATTCTCAGCACTGCATTAAAAAACAAATAAATAAAGGTTAAGTTTTTTAGAAAGGGGGAAAAGGGAGAGAGGAAAATGCCAGAGTAATGCAGCTTAAAATAAATAATGTCGAGGCAATCATCTAAGATAATCCCAAATGCTCCTTGCCTGCTGGTGTTTAGACCCTGTGAAATAATTGCCACTCAAAGAAGAGCTACACATTATGACTCCTTTCTAACTAAAACTTGGGGAAATTATGACTTTCATTTCTAAAATTCAGGCACAAAAAGACTATGGCAACTGTCCTTCCTTAACTCACCTGCTTTAGGGAAAGCAAGCTGCCAAGTTGTGAGCTCACCCAGGGAAAGGCCCACAGGGAACTGAGGTCTCCAACCAAGAGTGAGGACCTGCTGACTACCAACAGCCATGTGAGTGAGCCTAGAAACCAAGCATTCCCCACTCAAGCTTCCATCTGATTACAGCTCTGGCCTACATTTTTTTTTCCCTTAAGACTTTTAGTTGTAGATGGACACAATACCTTTATTTTGTTTATTGAGTGTTTATTTAGTTTTACATGGTGCTGGGGATCGAACCCAGGGCCTCACACATGCTAGGCAAGCACTCTACCACTGAGCTACAACCCCAGCGCCCCAGGCCTACATTTTATTCAGCTTTCTTAGAGACCTTGAGCTACAGACACTCAGTTAAGCCAATAACCCTCATATTGTTTTATGCTGTTAAATTGTGGGGCAATTTATTTTGCAGCAATAGATTACTAATACAATGACCAATAAAAGTGTTTTCCCTTTGATTTCTAAGTATATTTAGAGAGGTTTGGGTTGGGGTTGGGGGGGGACATTAGGGATTGAACCCATATGGGGGTGCTTTATCACTGAGCTATACTGCCAGCTGTTTTCATGTATTTTTTATTATTTTTTTTTTTATTTTGGGGGTACCTGGTATTGAACTAAGGACCATTCAACCACTGAGCCACATCCCCAGCCCTATTTTGTATTTTATTTAGAGACAGGTCTTACTGAGTTGCTTATTGCCTCACATTTTGCTGAGGCTGGCTTTGAACTGGCAATCCTCCTGCCTCAGCCTCCCAAGCCACTGGGATTATAGGCATGCTACTGCACTGGACCCTTTTTATTTCTTATTTTGAGACAGGGTCTTGCTAATTTCCCAAAGCTAGCCTCAAACTTGCAATCTTCCTGCCTCATCCTCCTGAGTCACCGGGAGCACAGGCAAGAGCTATTGTAGCTGACTGCATTTATAGTTCTTTAAGGACAAATACTGGAGTCAGGAATTAATATCATAGAGTTAAAATGGGTTTTCAGGCAACTATTAAAACTAACAAGTAGGGCTGGGGATGTGGCTCAAGTGGTAATGCACTCGCCTGGCATGCGCGGGGCACCAGGTTCGATCCTCAGCACTACATAAAAATAAAAATAAAGATGTTGTATCCACAGAAAACTGAAAAATAAATACTAAAAAATTCTCTCTCTCTTCTCTCTCTCTTTAAAAGAAAAACAACTAACAAGTGTCTTTGAAGAGTTATCATCAAAAAATGATGAATAATGTCCTAAAAGAGTTCTGATATTAAGAAGTATTGCTGGCATTTAAACCTTAATAACAACTATGACCAATCAATATTTCAGAAATGGGAAAAAAGTCTCAAGTGAGAAAGCATATAGAGAAAGACTTTCAGAGTTGGGATTTAGTACTGTGAATTCTTTGCTTGATATGTGATTTTCAGTGACCCTTCAATAAGCCACTGGCCCTTTTATTAGCCTGTTATTTTTTTTCTTTCTCTCTTTTTTCCATCCTTTCTTTCTGTTAGCCTGTTAATTTTCTTCACTTTAATGATTAATCAAGTCTCTAGATTTTGAGATGACAAATGGATGGAGCCACATGCAAGGCAAAATGCAAAGAGTGATTTGCTGTCACTAACTACAATAGCACATGTCACATGACCTGATATTCCCAGCAATTCATTTTTCTGCAATCATTTCTTTTCAACTTGCTTCATTTCATCGTGTTTAATGTATGATGATACATTATTCAGTCAATGCTCTTGATTTCACTTTCAAAAAGCATGAAAATTAATTCAAATCAAAACTAACTTGCACCCCTAAAATTCCATCCTCTTCAAGTTTTTGTAAAGACCAATCCTCATTTAAAAAAAAAAAAAAAAAAAAGAGCAGATGGAATTTTCAAAATGGGACCATAGCCAATTAAACCAATGGATTTTTCTAACCATGGTTTTTCAGAATTCTTAGAGGCTAATCTATTTGTAGACACTCCAGGAATCCCAAAAGGCTGAAAGCAATAAAAAAGAAAGTATATGGGGTGGGGGCTTCCAGGGAGGCATTATTTATACACCTTGTGTGCAAAGTAACAAGTTTCTCAGCTTTGAAAAATCTGAGGGGGTATGGCAAAATAGAATACAGCAACAGTATTTGAAAAGCCTTTAAATGAGCCATTCCCCCCAAATAAGCATATTTCTGGTTGTTAAGTTGCTCGTTTTGTTTTACCTTGTGGGATGGAATAATGATGCAGTGAAATTATTCACAAGGCATAAGCTGGATGCCAGCTGAAATAGACATAGAAGAAAGAATTCTTTATTTTTCATTGGAAATACTTGTGCTGTGCAGAGCCAGAAATTTAAAGAAACTCAGCCTTTTGTTTTTTTCTCCTTCTCCCCTTTTTGTTTTTATTCACTCCCTTTTCTTGGTGAATTTTGTGGACATCAGTTGTTTGAGGGCCACAGATTTATGGAAAGATGAAGATTTGAAGTTCGTACCATTTGGAGAACGCAAGAAGCAATTTAAAATGGATGTGTGCAGCACCAGTGACAGCTGAACTGGCCATGAGCAAGGGATCATGTTTGTTTGCTATAGAATACCATGAGTCTTACAATGGAACCGCAGAGGAGACGGATATAATTAATAGTGACATGGTGATCCTAGAATAGGGACCTGGCTTCTTTTTATGGAGCTGAATCAGATACAGATGTAACAATATTCACTGTCTTACCCCTATTTCCAAAAATATATCTTTTTCCCTAAGGAAGACCAGGGATAGAGAATGATAATAAGAACTGCAGCCTTTATAAAGCATCCACTATGTGCCAACTATATTCTGAGTGCTTTCTACACAATAACTTGGTTGTTTAATCCTCAAAACAACCTGCTGATTCTCACTGGAGAATCATTGTTTCAAGAGGAAAGGAATGCAAATGTCAGATTATGGTTAGCAGCCAGGTATGCTGCTTGTAATAATTGTGAAATATATATAGTCTTTTTCATGATTTCCTGGCATGCAAATCCTGAAATCCTTGGAATCTCCAAAGTGATTAGTGACTTTTTTCTGCAAATGAATGAACTGATCAAATCCCCTGTTCTGGTCTCTTTCATATTCCAAATAGGCTATGGCCTCGAAGACTTGCCTTGTGTCAGCTGGGGTCATAGGACTAGACATAGTTCTCTAATATCCAGTGGACTAGCCTGGGCTTATTTACATGATGGTGGGCCGCCAGTTCCCAAGAGCAGCAAGAAAAGGCAAGCCCCATGCACAGGCACTTTACAGGTCTTTTCTTGTGTCAATTTTTCTAATGTCACATTAACCAAAACAAAACAAATGACCAAGCCCAGAACTGTGGAGTAGGAAAAATAGGATTCTACTCCTTGATGGGTCACAGTTGCAAAATCACTTTTCAAAGGGAGTAAAGACCCAGGCATGGTGGAATACATCTGTAATCCCAGCGGCTCAGGAGCCTGGGGCAGGAGGATTAAGAGTTCAAGGCCAGGGCTGGGGATGTGGCTCAAGTGGTAGCGCACTCGCCTGGCATGCATGTGGCCCGGGTTCGATTCTCAGCACCACGTACAAACAAGGATGTTGTGTCCGCCGATAACTAAAAAATAAATATCAAAAAATTCTCTCTCTCTCTCACTCTCTCTTTAGGGAAAAAAAAAAAAAAGAGTTCAAGGCCAGGGCTGGGGATGTGGCTCAAGCGGTAGCGAGCTTGCCTGGCAGCGTGCGGCCTGGGTTCGATCCTCAGCACCACATACAATCAAAGATGTTGTGTCTGCCAAGAACTAAAAAATAAATATTAAAAAATTCTCTCTCTCAAAAAAAAAAATATAAAAGAGTTCAAGGCCAGCCTCAGCCTTTTAGCAAGGTCATAAGCAACTCAGCAACTCAGCAAGACCCTGTCTCTAAATAAAATATATAAAGAGGCTGGGGATGTGTCTCAGAGTTTAAGCACTCTGGGTTCAATCCCTGGTACCAAAAAAAAAAAAAAAAAAAAAAAAGCGGGGTTGGGGGGGAGTAAAGAATTAGTCATCTTTTTCTATAATCATCACAATTAGAGATGGAGAAGTTGAATATCAGTACCAAAAAAAAAGTTTTTAACAAGATGCCTTGCAAAATCCTGAAGAAAGCTGAGAAATCTCCTTTTAGCTATATGATGACTTCCAAAACTTTTGGTCATTTCATTCAAGGCTACTAGAACCATCTGGTGAAAATGGTATGAGCAAAAGTTTCTGCAGAGCTAGTTGTTCAGAAATGCAAATACATGGGGAGGCAGTTGTAGCTTGGTGGAGTGCTTGCCTAGCACATGTGAGGCACTGGGTTCCATCCTCAGCACCACATGAAAATAGATAAATAAAATGAAGCTATTGTTTCCATCTACAACTAAAAAAACAAAAAAGAAAAAGAAAAACAAGAACGAAAGAAATGCAAATGCATGACCCTGGGAAAGTTGTTCCTCATTGTTCATCAATGGTGAGAACCTAGTTGGATATTCTAAAGGGACCTTTCAGAGGTTACAGGAACATGAAAGAACTGGGCAAATGCTGGATGGCCCATGCCCTGCTTGTAAAGGTAAGATAAAGAAGATGGCTGGGCTGTATCTCGGTGGTGGTGGTAGAGTATGTGCTTATCCTGTGCAAGACCCTGCATTCAGTCACTAGCACTGCCAAACAAAAGATTAGGAAACAGAGATGAAAAGGTATAGAGAGCTTTCATCCAGATTTTGGCCTGGTCTGTGAATCTATGGTTTTCACTTTTGTTCCTCAGAGTCCTGAGCATACCCTTTGATCTCGTTTTATGGGGCAATATTATTACACCACTTTACAAATACACCATTGATTTCAGGCTGACCTTAAATCTTTCCTTTCCCCAACTCCTTGAAGGGCATTCATGGTTAGCAGAATGCTCAGCAATACTAGATTTGAAGAGGGAGGGAATCTTATAAGGTGCTTGAAAATATTCAAATAAATGAAGGTCTAAAAGAGAGGAAGGAGAGAAAATAAGGCAAATGAATGAAAAGAAGATATTTCCTAAGTATGACTTTTTTTCTTATTCTTTCTTTCTTTCTTTCTTTTTTTTTTGGAGCTTTCTTTGCTCATATTAAGTAAGTGCTCTACCACTGAACTACATCCCCAGCCCTTTTTATTTTTTTGTTTTGAAACCAGGTTTCAAAAGTTGCACAGACTGGGCTGGGGATATAGCACAGATGGTTGGGTGCTTGCCTTGCATGCAGAAGGTCCTGGGCTCAATCTCCAGCACCACAAAAAAAAAAAAAAAAAAAAGTTGCATGGACTGGCCTTGAACTTGTGATCCTCCTGCCTCCTGCCTCAGTCCCTGGAGTTGCTGGAATTACAGTCATACACATCACACCCAGCTAACTAATTTTTTTTTTTAAGTAAAACTAGCAATAGGACTTGGGTGTGGCTCAGTAGTAGAGCATTTGGGTAGCCTGAATGGGGCCCTTGGTCACAGAAGCACATTTTTTTTTTCTTTTTCTTTCTTTCTTTCTTTCTTTTTTTTTTTTTTTTTTTTTGTGTGTGTGTGTGTGTGTGGTGCAGGGGTTTGAACCTATGGCCTTGTGAATGCAAGGGAAGCACTCTACCAACTCCCCAGCCCCAGAAGCACATTTTTTTAAAAAACAACAATTAAAATCACATTGTGTTTATCTATTGTGTGAATTATTGAATAGATATAATACAATATTATACAGCCTTAAAAAAAGAAAATTCTGACACATGCTACATCATGGATTTGCCTTTCAGACATCATGCTAAGTGAAATAAACCAGAAACAAAAGGACAAATATTCTGATTCTGCTCATATGAGGTCCTTAGAGTAGTTGAATCCATAGCCATAAAGTTTAATGATGGTTACAGAGGTAAGAGAAAGGGGAGAGTGGGGAAATAGAGTTTAATGGGTACAATTTCTGTTTAGGGTGATGTCAGAGTTTTGGAAATAGTCATAATGCAACCCATTAGGAGTTGCACAACATTGTGCTTGTCACTGAACTGTACATTTAACTATGTCTGGGTTGATGAGGAAGCTTAGATGGTGGAGCACTTCCCCAGCATGCAGAAAGTCTGGGTTCAATCCCCAGAACCACAATAAGTTTAAAATGATCAATTTTCTGAATACCACAATAGGAAGGTAGCAATCAAAATAAACTCCTAACAGATGCCCTTGGAAAGAAGATGGCTGGGCTGTATCTCAGTGGTGGTGGTAGAGTATATGCTTATCCTGTGCAAGACCCTGCGTTCAGTCACTAGCACTGCCAAACAAAAGATTAGGAGATTAGATTAGATTCTTTATCAAGCCCTAAGGGGTTCAGATTCACAGAAATGGACTTCATATGAAAGTTGTTGATGTTTGTACACATGCTCACAGGACTTATTTACTATCTATATCCTGTCATGTCTCTTCTACCAAAGGACACCCCTAGTGCCCCTCTTCTCTAATGGGTCACTCTCCCTAGCCAAGCAACATGCTATATAGCTCTCATTGTTACAGGTGTCATCCTGTCTCCTGTCCACCCCACCTTCTGTACCACCACTTCCTTTCCCATGATGTCCTCCATAGAGCAGAGACTTTTCTGCCCCATCTCCCCTTCCTCCAAGCCCATTCTCACCTGGATCCCCACCACTTCAAGGAAATAACTTCATGTAGTGGCTGCCCCGCTGAAAAATCCAGTTGCCAATTCTCAGTTGTCATCTTGCTGGATTTATCAGCAGCCTCTGTGCATGTTGATCATTGCCTCCTCTGGAGATACTTTCAGCACCTGGTTCCCTGGCCATATCTCCTTTCTTAGTCCCCTTACTAGTTTCTCCTCTCCCTGACCTCTTGGGGTGAGCACCCTCCTCATGTGCACTCCATCTATATTCCCTGGATAGTCTCCCTCTCAATCCCATGGCTTCCAGAACTACACATTCCCTGAAAACTCCCCATCATTTCCTCCAGCTCTGACTCCTGGTGGACTCTCAGATGCCTAGTTGGCATCTTCCATTGAAATTGATAACAGATCTCTCAAACTTACTGTGTGACCAGAGCTCAACTCTATAGTCTTTCCAGCTTCCCCTACTTCAGAACATTCAACCTCCAGTCTTCCATTTGCTCAATCAAACAACACCTAGACTTGCACTGGTCTCTCTCTCTCACTCCCCACCTACACAATCAGCAAGTACAATTGGCTTGACCTTCAACTATATCTAGAATGAGCTACTGCTCACCTCCATGACCATCAGCCCAATCCAAGCCACCACTGTCTCCTAACACCTCTCCCTGCTTCCAGTCTTACCCCCCAGTAAGTCTATTTTTTAAACAGTATGCAGAGCAATCCTTTTCAATACAAGTCAGCATTTCAGGTTCCTCTCCTGAAAACCTTTGAATGGCTCTCATGTCAGAATAAATGTCACACATCTTAACATGCATAACTGAATATCAGGCCCTTCCCTACTCCACTCTTCTTGCTTCTTTCACCTCAGACACCCTGGTTTTCTCAATTCCCTTTTCCAACATACCTAGAACAATCCCAACTCAGGGCCTTTGCACTTGCTTCTCCCTCTGCCTACAATGCCCTTTCCCCAGGTATTCACATACTTACTACTTCACTTCTGCCAGGTCTTTGGTCTCATTTTAGATGCCTCTTACTGGGCAGTCATCCCTGAGTACATACTATATACAATAGCATCCTCCTCACCACTCCATATCCCATAACCTCTTTCTTCTTCTGCCTCCTCCTCCTCCTCCTCCTCTTCAGGCTGGGGATTGATCTCAGGGCCTTATACATGCTAAACACACATTCTACCACTAAGCCACCCCCCAGCTGCATCAATCTTCTTAATACTATTTATCACTATGAAGTATGTGGTAGTTTCTTTGTTTATTGCCTGTAAGAACCACAAGGGCAGGAACTTTATTGTTTGTAGTTGCAAAGCCTAGAACAGAACAGTGTCTGACACTCAGCTACTTTTTACTTAGAAATGTTTTAAGTAAATTAATGAATATTTAAATTAGCAAATTTTACATGATGTGTATGTGAGGTATGTGTGTGTGTGTGTGTGTGTGTGTGTGTAAGTGTGTGTGTGCGTTTTAAATGCACTCCTGGTAAACAGGGGGAGTGACTGACAAGGTCAAATCTGTGTCTACCTGCCTTTATAAATATAGATAGCACAAAGAGTTTAATGGCAATGGACCCAGAAATATATATCAATGTATTGATATCAATCTATCTTTATGCCTATAGATAGATGTCTATTTATACCTATATAATATAGAGATAGGCAGATAAATACAGATGGAGATAGGTATAAGTCCATTGCCATGAAAATCTTCTGATTATGTTCAAATTAATATGAATACATGTAATAGGCTGGCCTTTGCCTATTTTCCTTTCTTTCTATTTTATTCAGTTGAAACAAGGAGATAAGAAATCTTTTTTTCTTTTTTCTTTTTGTACCAGGATTGAATCCAGGGGCACTTTACCACTTTACCACATCCCCAGCCCTTTTTATTTTTGATTTTGAGATAGGGTCTTACTAAGTCACTTAGAGCTTCCCTAAGTCTGAGGCTAGCCTTGAACTCATGACCCTCCTGCCTCAGCCACCTGAATCATTGGGATTGCAAGCATAGGCCACCATGCCTGGTGAGATCACAGTTCTTTTTACTTCCTGATAGTGATTTAGGTACCTGGCTCAACATTGTCAGTAAGGATTTCCACTGTCTACCAGTATATGGAGAAACTGGAACTTTCCTTCATTGCTGGTGGAAATATAAAATGGTATAGCCCTTGTGGAAAATAGTTTGGCATTTCCTCAAAAAGTTAAATGTAGGTGACTAGGGCTATAGCTAAGTAGCAGAGCACTTGCCTAGCATGTGTAAGGCACTGGATTCTATCCTTAGCACCACATAAAAATAAATAAAATAAAGGCATGTTGTCCATCTACAACTACAATAAAATAAAATAAAATAAATGTAGGGCTGGGAGTGTAGCTCAGTGGTAGAGTGCTTCTCTAGCAAGTGGGAGGCCCTGGCTTGATGTCCTACACTATACACATACAGAATTAGCCAGATACATGGCACATACCTATAATTCCAGCAACTCAGGAGACTGAGGCAGGAGGATAACAAGTTGAAAGCCAGCTTCAGCAATTTAGCAAGGCCCTAGGCAACTCAGACTCAAAATAAATCTCACAACAAAAAATAAGAAGGACTGGGATGGGCTGGGTACAGTGGCTCATGCCTATAATCCCAGCAGTTCAGGAGGCTGAAGCCAGAGGATCCTAAGTTGAAAGCCAGCCTCAGCAACTTAGGGAGGCCCCTCACAATTTAGCAAGGCCTTCTCAAAATTAAAAAAAAAAAAAAAAGGGCTGGGTTCAGTCCCTAGTACAAAAAAAAAAAAAAAAGTTAAATCTAGAATTATTACCTTGTGATCCAACAATTTAACTCCTAGTTATATAACCCCCAAATTTAAAACAGGCACTCAAAATAATACTTGTAAGTACATGTTCATAGCAACCCTATTCACAATAGCCAAAAGGTTAAATAAGCCAAATAATAGACATTAATGGATGAATGGGTAAACAAAATATGGTCTACCCATGCAAAAGATTATTATTTAGCCATAGAAGGAATTACTGATAACATATTACCATGGATGAACCTCACATACATAATGCCAAGAAAAAGAAGCCTAACACCAAAAGTTTTATCTTGTGTGATTCCATTTATATACAATATCCAGAACCAACAAATTCATAAAGCCAGAAAGTAGATCGATGGTTGCCAGAGGCTCAGGAGGAGGGGAGGATAGGGAGTGTAGTACATCTCATCATTTCCTTTCAGATGATGAGATATTTAGGGAGTAGATAGAGGCAGCTATACCACATGGTGAATGCACTAAGTGTGGTGGAATTTTTCACTTACAAGTGGTTAATTTTATGTATGTTATATGCATTTTATTTCAATTAAAACAACAACAACTGGGGCTGAGGTTGTGGCTCAGCAGTAGAGCGCTCGCCTAGCATGTGTGAGACCGTGGGTTCGATCCTCAGCACCACATAAGAATAAATAAATAATATAAAGGTATTGTGTCCAACTACAACTAAAAAATAAAAAATATTTTTAAAAAACCCTGTATCTTGGCTTCATGTTAGAGCCTTCTTTAATTAGTATGACCTTGACTTTCATTATGAAATGGCACTTTTTGCAAAGGCTCAATGATAAAAAGGATTATTGTGCCTCTTTGGAGGACACAGTTACAAAATTTCTAGGGAAGAGGGGGACAAAACAACATTTGAAGTCAGAAATGAAACTCCATTATTATTATTATTATTATTATCCTCCTCATCCTCCTCCTTCTTCTTCTTCTTTATATATACTATTAAAAATCTGGGATTTAATTAAGGGTTAAATTTAGCTCCTATTCCTTTGAAGCCTCTTCCCTGCCTGTTGCTGCTCCAGCGTTCACCTCATTGTGGGTTCCTCGCCAGCATCCGGTTTTCCTTTCTCCAGGAACTCCCACTTCATTCAGACATCCCTTTCTCCCACGCAGCCCTGAGCCTCAGCGGAAGCCAAGCCCAGTCCCAGCCCCAGCAGAGGCTGATCCTAGGATAATCCACTCTCTCTATTAGTTCTTGGTTCTGGAGCAGCTACATGCCCCAAATCTGATGAATTGAGGGGAAGGCTCATTTCAAAAAAGATGTCCCTCAGTAACCCCTGGCTTCCATCCTGACCAATTTGGCAATCCAGGTAACAAATGTCATGAGGCAGGGCTCTTTTTTTTTTTTTTTTCCAAATGGAACAAAAGCCAAGGACAAACAAGCTGAGGAATGCTGTGGGGCTCAAACAATGTCCCTCTCTATCTCTTGGCTCTGTTATCATCTGGGTTGACATCACTACAGACGGGTCCTGAAGATGGCTTCAGGCCTTCATTCTGACTGCTTTGGCAATCCCAGGAGATAGAGCTTGAGAGAGTTCTAGGGTTAAAACTATGGAACCAGCCTAGGTGTCCATCAGTGGATGAATGGATAAAGATGTATATACATCATGGAGTTTTATTCAGCAATAAACAATGAAATTATATCATTGGCAGGAAAATGGATGGAACTTGAGAACATTATGTTAAGAAAAATAAGGCAAACTCATAAGGTCAAAAGCTGCCTGTTTTCTTTCATATATGAAAGCTAGAGAGAAAAAAGGAAAAGCAAGGTATGTGTTGAGGGGTATCTCATGAAAATCTAAGGGATATCAATAAAGTAGAGGAAAGGGATGGGAGGTGGGGAGAGGGGACATACTAGGGAATGATACTAGCCAGATTATTTGTTGTATTGTGTGCATGTATGAATATGTAACAACAAATCCCACCATTATGTGTAACTACAATGCACCAGTAAAAAATAGAGGGAAAAAAGTTCTAGACTAATGGTCACTGGGTAAGACTGTGACCCATGATTATTTCCAGAGCAGGAGGCCCTGCAAACCAAGAAACAGGGAAAGGCAATTCCCCAAAGGAAAACTGCACTTAGGAGAAAGGAGGAGAAAGCAATCAGCACTTATCTCTGCTGGATTTCTGTGTCCCTATGAACATGGTCAAGTGTCCCCCAACCAATTAATAAGCCTCCCTTGAGCCCCTGCAGACCATTCTCCTTCCTCCTGCTGCCAATCTCCTGGTCTACAACTGCTGCCCCTGCTGCCCAACTTTTTTGCCTTCTTTTGTCCTGGGTAAGAAGGTGTCCAGCCTGTCACTTCACTCAGAGTGCTCTGGCAGTCGTCACCAATGACCTAAGGCAGGGGCCTTTCTTCTGTTGCTATCCTGGTTAGTCTCTCTGCCCCATGTTGAACCACTGACCACCTGGAGAAGGCCTGCCTGCCAAGGGGAGAGTAAGGCCACACAGGACAACTGTCCCTGAGGTCACCTAGATGAGACTGATCTCATGACCTACTGGCCACATCTCAGGTGGCCTTTTGTCTCTTTTACTCCCACCCCAGCTCCCACCTGAGCCCTCCTGTCATCTAACATCTACACTCTGTTCCTGGATACATGTTGCCTTGACCACACTTTACAGTGATAAATCCCCATATCTTTTCTGGTCTTAGCTCCTGGACCCACCTGCCTGCTGTTCACTCCCACCTGGACATCCTGCAGAACCTTTAGACCCTGTGTGTCCAGAATTTCATCCCTTATCCTCTTCTTAGCCAGGACGACATCCCAAGGTAAGACTGCCCTGGGTTGAATGCCAGTCCTACTCACTGCTAGCGAGCTGACCATGGGCAAGTTACTTCAACAAAGCCTCACTGGTCATCTGGCCTTTGGTTCCCATTTACCCTATCTCCACCTTCCCTACTCCTGACTGCAGCAGGGTTCTCTCTCTTGCTTTTTTTTTTTTGAAACCAGGGATTGAACTTAACCACTGAGCCACAATTCCAGCCTTTTTTTTGTATTTTATTTAGAGACAGGGTCTAACTGAGTTGCTTAGTGTTTCATCATTGCTGAGGCTGGCTTTGAACTTTGGTTCTTCCTGTCTCAGCCTCTGGAGCTGCTGGAATTACAAGTGTATGCTATTGTGCCCAGCTGTACCAGGGTTCTCTAAGACACCCATCAAATTGGGCCACCCATACAGGTGTCTCGCTTCCCTACCCTGCATGGGATGGGACATATGGGGTGAGGAACACAATCTTCATAACCCGACCCTATTTCCTTCCCACACCCTACCTTACCTGTATGAGTTTCCTGTGACTATTGTAACTAATTGTCATGAAGCCGGTGGATTAAATCCACATGAATGCGTTACCATTTTACTCGAACACATGACATCTACATTCAGGAATCCCTGGTCATTCTTGGGTGCTCCAAGGACTTCCTCCTCTCTGCCTTTGCTTTTGTAGTTCCCTCTGCCAGATGACCCACCCCACTCCTTTCAGCCCTTTTTACTCTAACTTAAAAACAGCATAAATCGCCTTTTTCTTTTATATTTTTCCTTGATCCCTACAACAGGGTAGGATTCAGTGTACCCTTTCTTGGGTCCCCAGAGCAGGGAGCTTCATGATATTGAATTCTAGTGACTGGTTTACATTGTGAAGTTTTGGGAGTAGGGATTTGGTAGGGTACATAAAATATTTCCTAAATCCAACAGCAGTTCATGAAATCTAAGTTCTTGTCATTCACTTTTTTTTCCCCCCTGTGCTGGGGATCAGAACCCAGGACCTCGTGCTTACCAGGCAAGTGCCCCACCTCTGAGCTATACCCCTACCCCTTACTAAGACTCTTTTAAGATCCAGTTTGTAGGGGCTGGGGATGTGGCTCAAGCGGTAGCGCGCTCGCCTGGCATGCGTGCGGTCCAGGTTTGATCCTCAGCACCAAATACAAACAAAGATGTTGTTTGTGTCTACCACCAAGAACTAAAAAATAAATATTTAAAAATTCTTAAAAAAAAAAGATCCAGTTTGTAGTGGGATGGGTTTATTGGGGATGTCAGTTGTTTCCTCTGCCTGGCCCAGCATCCCTTATACTTTGTTTGTAGAGCAGCTGTTTTCCTTCTCTGGAGAGCTCCTCAGCCCCACCACAGTTGCCCTAAAGGCCATAGCACTGGCTCTGATTCATGACATAGATCTGGCCAGTCAGAGCCAGAGTGATTGTCCCAGATGAAGACATGGGTTCATCAGACTGGGTTAAGCACAACTATCCTGGGATTGAACGTGGAGGCTAGAGGGAGAAGGTGACAGTGAGCTGGGTTGAGGAGACATGAAGCTCTGTCCCTTCTCTGCACTGACCACCTGGAGAAGGTCTGCCTGCCAAGGGGAGAGTAAGGCCACACAGGAAAAAACATGGAGCTCTGGGGGTTAGTGAATTAGGCAGATATAGGACAACTGTCCCTAAAGTCAGGTCCACCCTGGACATCCCTTTATGAGAGCCGAGTGACACCCTTCCTCTTCTGCCAGTTGAGTTGGATTTCTGATGCTCATACCTGAATGAGTCTTGACTAATACAGGTTTTAACTTTTCAAGAATGTATGGTAGAGGCTGAGATAGAAGGATGATGAGTTCAAAGCCAGCCTCAGCAAAAGGGAGGCACTAGGGCTGGGGATGTGGCTCAGTGGTCAAGTACCCCTGAGTTCAATCTGTGGTACCAAAAATAAGAAAAGAATGTATAGTAGAAGCTAAGCATGGGGCATGCATCTGTAGTCACAGTGACTCTGGAGACTGAGGCAGGAGGAATGTAATTTCAAAGCCAGCCTTAGCAACATAGCAAGACCCTGTCTCAAAATAAAATACAAAAGAGGCTGCAGATATGGCTCAGTGGTTAAACACTCTAGGTTCAATCCCTAGCTCAGTGGTGTGTGCCTGCAGTCCCAGCTACTTGAAGGCTGAGACACAAGGATCGCTTGAACCCAGAAGTTCTTGGCCAGCCTGAGCAACTCAGCAAGATCCTGTATCTTGGGGATAAAAAAAAAGGGGGGGGGGGCGGAATTTATAGTCTAATATTCTGTACATTGTAGAAACCCAGCAATGAAGACTTATTGACTTTCAAATGACATATAAGCTAAGACCTAAAGGAAGATAAGGCCCTGTTCATCCAAAGGAGTCAGGAGGGTTATCCAGGCAAAAAGAACATGCAGCAAGGTCTTGAGACAGGAAAGAGCTTGGAAAGTCAAAACCCGATGTTACCGTTTGCACTTCCACAAAATTCATATGTTATCATCCTATCCCACAGTACCTCAAAATGTGATGTGACTGGAGATAGGGTTTTCACAGTGGCTATTGAGTTAAAATGAGGTTCTTTTTTTTTTTTTTTTTTTTTTTTTTTTTTGTATCAGGGATTGAATTCAAGGGCACTCGACTACTGAGCCAAAATAGGGCTGGGGAACCCTATTTTGTATATTATTTAGAGACAGGGTCTTACTGAGTTGCTTAGTGTCTCACCATTTCTGAGGCTGGCTTTGAACTTGGGATCCTCCTGTCTCAGCCTCCCCAGATGCTGGGATCATAGGCATGTGCCACTGTACCTGACTAAAATGAGGTTCTTAGGATGGGCCCTAACCCAAAGTGACTGGTATCCTTATAAAAAAGGGGAAACAGACATACACACCCAAAGGGACACCATGTGAACACTGAGACAGAAACCAGGGCAATGTGGCCACAAACCAAACACCACCAGAGAGTGGTGGCAAACACCAGAAGGGAAGAAATGCCTGGAACAGATTCTCATTCATAGTCCTCAGAAGGAGCTAACCCTACCAACCTTAATCTCACACTTCTAGTCTCCAGAACCTAAGGGCAATTCATTTCTGTTGTCTGAGCTACCCAGGTTATGCTACTTTGTTACAGCAGCCTGAGCAAACTGATACACCAGGAGAGAGGGAGGGAGTGGAGGATGGGGTTAGAGAGAGGGTCAAGGCCAGTTCACATATGACCTTGCAGGCTGAAGCAAGACTATGGATTTTACTTTCAAGGTCTTGGAAAACTGTTGATTGATTTTATAGCTTTGGTAAGATGGGTCGAGATACCATGTACAGAATGATCTGGAGATGGGAAGAAGTAACAGAAGGACCAGCAAGGACACCACTGCAGTGGTCCAGGTGAGATGAGATGGTGGCTTGGGTTAGGTGGCACCAGTAGAGGGGGAGAAGATAGATTGAGCAACTGGACAGATTAGGATGGTTCTTATTCTGAGGCAGAATACCAGAGCTGAGGGAGGGGGTTAGTTTTGTGGGGACGGATGAAACAATTCCTTTTCATCATATGAAGTTTGGGATGTATGTGATACATCCCAGCAGAAACCTCAAGTGAGCAGATGGGCAGACCTGCGCATCTGGAGCTCAGAGGAGGGCCTCGGCTAAGAGAGGAGCCTGGAGACCTGGCAACTGCAAACTAGACTTTCATTTCCACAGGAATTAGTGATTCACCTGGGAGAGGAGGCCCCGACTGGGCCAGAGAATCTCCTATCTTGGGCCTGTGGAGCTGAGAATGATGCATGATCACTGCTAGATGAGGAAAAACGAGGCCAGTGAGCCAGACTAGTCCAGGAGGAGGGAGCATGCCTGAGGGAGGCGTGCCTGAGGAGGGAGCAGGTTTAGTGGATGAATAGGAGTTGACCAGGGGAAGAGAGCGTCTGTCAGAAAGAAGAGAAGTATGAAGATCACAAGATTAGTTTCCATGGGCTCCATCACAATGAACTGCCAACTGGATGGCCTCAAAGGATAGAAATTTATTTGCTTATAGTTCCAAGGCCCCAAGCAAGGTCCTTGTGGTGCTAGCAATCCTTGTTGTACCTGGTGTATAGATGCATCACTCCAGTTCTGCCTCTGGCACCACACATTCTCCTTGTGTTTGGCTTCTATTCTCAAAAGGATGCCATAATGGATGAAGGGTCCTCCCTATTCCAGTATGGCCTCAAACAATTATAACTGCAACAACCCTATTTCCAAATAAGGTCCCATTCTGAAGTTCTGGGAAGGATGTCAATGGGATGGTTCAATCCAGCATATCCAGAGCGAAGGAAGATGAAGTCTGTACTCCATAAAAGTGCACAAGGCTGGGGAGGTTGAAGCCTAGTCAAGGGGACAATAGACAGGAGAGGGCTCATGGGGAGGCGACCTTCAAAGTCACTTCCAATTCTACACTGAGAGCATCTATGTTCACGGAGCCTTGGAATATTGGTTTCTTAGAAATGACATCTTAAGGGGCTGGGGCTGTGGCTCAGTGGTAGAGGGCCTGCCTTGCACGTGTGAGGCCCTGGGTTCGATCCTCAGCACCACATGAAAATACATATATAAAGATTAGAAAAAAAAGAAAGAAATGACATCTTAAACCAGGTGCAGTTGTAAGTATCTGTAATCCCAGAGACTCAGGAGGTTGAGGCAGGAGGATTGCAAGTTCAAGACTAGCCTCAGGCACTTAGATCTTGTCTCTAAATAAACAATTTAAAAGGGCTGGGGATATAGCTCAGTGTTAGAGTGTCCATGGGTTCATTCCCCAGTACAACAACAGACAAAAAGAAGAAAAGAAATGCCACCTTAGTTTGTGTCACTGAACACGTCCATGTAGATTCTAGAACAAGAACCTGGGCTTTATTCAGTGAGCGACAGGGCAAAGCTGGACCAGAACAAAGAATTGTGCTTGGAAATGGAAAAAATTATTTGTAAGGAACTTGAAACGTGTTGCTTTAAAATGGGGTGGAAAACTGCAGCCTGCTTGAAGGCAGATTGTTTATGTAAATAAAGTTTTATTGGCACACAGCCATGCCTATTTGTTTGCATATTGTCTGTGATTGCTTTTGTGCTACAATGGCTGAGACCATATGGCCTGCAAAGCCTAAAATAATTATTCTGGACCTTTGTCTTAGTTTTTTGTTCAGACTGCTATCATAAAATACCCCAAATTGGGGGTTGGGGATTTAGCTCAGTGGTAGAGTGCTTGACTAGCATGCATGAGCACCACATAAAAATAAACAAATAAAATAAAGGCATTCTGTCCATCTACAACAACAACAACAACTATCTATTATCTATCTATCTATCTATCTATCTATCTATCTATCTATCTATCTATATTTCCATCCCAAATTGGGGAGCTTATAAACAACAGATGTATTGTTCAGAGTTCTGGAGGCTGGGAAGTCTAATATTTGGTACTGCCTAGTTCATAGATGGCACCTTCTTTGTCCTGATGTAGTAGAAGAGGCAAGGCTGTTTTCTGGGGTCTCTTTCGTAAGGGCACAAATCAGTTCCTGAGGGCTCCACTCATGACCAGTCTCCTCCCCAAGGCCCCATCTCCTGATACAATCACTCTGAGGGCTAGGTTTCAACATTTGAGTTCTGTGAGGGCACAAACATTCAGACCATAGCAACCTTTAACAAAATATTTGCTGCTGCATGGAGAAAAGGATGGAGGGTTATTGTTAAATTGGGACTAAATTTTTCAGTATGGAATGTTGAGTACGTCCTAGAGTCAGAAGCCCGAGAATGTACTTAATGTCTCTGAACTATACGCTTCAAAAGGTTAAGACAGTAAATTTTATGTGTTTTATCTCAATAAATATAAAAAATAACAGATAAGTCATCAAGCTATAAACAAAAACAAGGGCTGGGGTTGTGGCTCAGCGGTAGAGCACTCGCCTAGCATGTGCAAGGAGGCCCTGAATTCATTTTCCAGCACCACATAAAAATAAATTTAAAAAATAAAGATATTATGTCCAACTACAACTAAAATATAAATATTAAAAAAAAAAAAAAACAAGTCAAGAAACAACCTGGATGTTTCCACCAACCCCAGACTGTGGTATCAAAATTCTTACAATCTTTTCCAATCCTTTTAAATCCTTTGAAAGATTTGCTTTAAGTTGAACTTCCAATTCACAAGAAACTCTGACCTTACCTTAACAAACACACACAACACACAAAAGATTAAAAGTTTGCCAACTCCACCTTCAAAAGGGCTCGGTTCAGTAGCTCATGCTGGTAATCTCAGCAACTCAGGAGGCCGAGGCAGGAGGATCCCAAATTCAGAGCCAGCCTCAGCAATTTAGCGAGGTCTTAAGCAACTCAGTGAGACCCTCTCTAAATAAAATATAAAAAAGGGATGGGGCTCAATGGTTAAGGCTCCTAGGTTCAATCCATGGTACCAAAAAAAGAAAAAAGAAAGAAAGAAGTAAAAGGCTAAATAAGTTATATCCGAATGGGGACACATGCTTACAAGTAATTTTTAATGCAATAGGGAAAAAAATGTGATGTACTATAAGGTGAAAAAAAAAAAAATCAGGAGACAGTATGTTCGAATATCTGGCAAATCCAAGATCAAGACTCTGGCAGATTTAGTGTCTAGGTAGTGATTACACAGGTATATTCAAAGGTCAAAATTCATCAAACTCAGGGCTGGAATTGTAGTTCAATGATAGAGCACTTGTCTAGCACGTGGGAGGCACTGTGTTTGATCCTCAGTACTACATAAAAATAAACAAATAAAATAAAGGTATTATGTCCATCTACAACTGAAAAAAAAAAAAGCTTTTTTAAAAAAGCAACTCATCAAACTGACTGGGTGCTGTGGCACACACCTATAATCCTAGCAACTATGAGGCTGAGGCAGGAGATTGCAAGTTTGAGGCCAGCCTTAGCAACTTAGTGAGACCCTGACTCAAAATTTTAAACGAGGGGGCTGGGACGTGCCTCAGTGGTTAAGTGCCCTTGGGTTCAATCTCCATTAGTAAAAAAACAAAACAAAACAATAAACCCTGCATGTTATTGTAAATTATATCTCAAAAATAAAAACATCATAAATAACTTCAACTAAAAAAACCAAAAAATCAAAACATAAAACCAAATTATTTTGTACTATTTCTTATAATACTTTAGAATGTATCACTGTAAATAGGATAAATGGAAATCAGTAGAGAAGTACGTGATATAACACGAAATTGGTGTTAAATCATATCATAGTATGATTTGACTTGTTATATTGAAAAAATTCTTGCAACATGTTTGCAAGTAGACACAGCACTGCTTTGCACTAGCCAAATGAATTCTACCTTGTAATATCCCCCAGTTGTTTGTAAGGACTATGTTCTAGGCTGTCTCCGTCCTCTATTTATTCTGTAATAAACTGAAGTCTCAATTAAGCTGATCCCTCCGAATCTGATTTCTAGTTAGCCTGTTTATGTTCTTTTGACCATACCTCTGGGGCAGTAACAGAGTCTACATTCGCAAAGACAGAACTCCTTACAGTCTGGATAGCTTTGTTCTGAAGGAACTCTTCCAGCTGAAGAAGTACCTTGGTTCCTATCAGGTTCTGTAGAAGAGAAAATGACTGCTATGGACTGGGCCCCACATCCCCCAGGGTGTAGGGACCTGAACACCCCATTGAAATGGTGATTTTGCAAAGCCAGCCCCTCCGGTACAGTGGAGGAAGCACTGGGGCTATTTCCTTGTGCCTTATTCATCTTCAGTGCTATCCCAGGCCCTGTTGAAGTGGGAGAGAGGACAGAGAAGTGGGGAAGGTGTATGGGGCCCTCTAACTCCCACAAAAGTGACCTTAACTCAATGCTCTCTGCCTTTTCCAGAGGACAACAAAATAGGAATAGGCTGCATATGCTTTCTCCAGGTGATTATAACCATGAAATCCTCACCTAAGTAAATTCTTAATCACTAATGGGAAGCGTCCTTCCCATTCCTAAGTCCCAGAGTGAGGGGAGGCAATAGAGTGGAGTGGGGCTGAGCCCATGTTTGGGGATCAGATGAGGCTGAGATGAGCACTGCCTTTATCACTTATCAGCTAGGTGACCTGAGTCAGTGCTGGTCACATCAGGCGACCTGTCCCCACTGAGCTTTGGTTTCCTGGTGTTTAAGATGGGATGCCTGTACCAAGTCCATAGGGCCACAAGACTGGATGAATGAGCTGTGCCTAGCACAGTGACTGCGGCTGGTTGAGGAGGAATTCTGCTAACGTGAGCTGGCCTTGGCATTGAACGTACCACAGGATGGGACTTGCTTCCATTTCTACTTATCAGCAAGTGCAAGGTGTTTCTAACTGTCAGCATTGGGGTTCTACAAAATACAGGAGGAATTTGAGGCCTGCCTCTCTGGGTTACCTAGTTAGGGTAACCAGTACTGGGAAAAAAAAGGTCTCTTACAGGAACATGCTAGACTTTTCCACATCACAGGAACTCACAGTAACCCCACAGGGCTCTTTAGTGTTAATTATGTTCCTTCCCACAAGAATCTTATCTCAGAAGGTGAAAAGAAAACTGTTTTTAAGGAGTTAGCCTGTGAACCATAAAAATAAATAAATAAATAAATAGAAAGCTAAAGGAGAAAAGAGTGGGGGCTTGGTGTGGGTTATCTCTTTCAGGATTGTTTTTTTTTTTTTTTCCTCCAAAACTAGTAGGATATTCTTACTGACAACTGTAAGAGGCAGAAGAGCTGTAGGGAGAAGAGAACCCAGGTAACAAAGGAAAGAGGACTGGAACAAGCTTTGGTGTGACTCCCACCAAACAGAGCCAGTGCCAAAGTGCAGAATTGGAAGCAGCAAGAAATCTCTCATAGACTTTTAGGAAAGATTCTGGGCCACAGCACGGGGCCTCCTCTGTCTGGGCCAGGAGAATTCTGGCAGCAGCCCCCGGCCCAGACTTGTTCCTACATAATTGAAGTCGAATGTGCAGGGGGGAGGGTGGACCTAGGAAGCCTTCCTGCTCTTCCAGACTGCAGAATCTTCAGCATCCTGCAGTTGGCCCTGTTTGGGATCAAAGCCAGTTAGTGTTGATTTTTTGCAGCATGGAAACAAATGCAATGAAGCTGTTTTCCTGAGGCCTGCATTTTGCAAGGAGGAGTTTAATTTTTTTCCCTCCCAAGGACAGGTGGAGGGGGGAACAGTGGGGGAACATGACGTGGCTCTTGTATTGCTGGCATTTTTGCAAACCATTTTGGGATTGTAGCTTCCACATGAGCGTAAAGGAATCAGATGTGTGGGTACAGCTTCAGCTAAGCAGTGTCTGTCACCAAAGAAAAATTCTTTAAAAAATGCTGCTGGAAGAGGCCGTGCATGATAAGTTACAATTTGGTTGCTCTCTGTTGGAGTGCTTCCAAGAGAAAACTCTCCATATTCCTCCTAAAATTTTCCGCTGACTCTTCTCCACTTCCAGGCCTTTCTCTGTGATCTGTTCTCCTGCCCCAGAAATTAGTCGGTGCTCCTTCTTTTCAGTCAGCACTCAAGTCCTTTGGTGTTAAGCATTATGTTAATGCTGTAAAGTGACACCCGGTAAATTTCTCAAGTTGTGGGAACACCTCATTCTTTCATAGGGAACTTGACTAATCCAGGGCCCAGGGGAAAGTCTGAACCATGCCTTTTGGGCCATCACCAAAGCCTTGAGAATTTAGAATTGAGAATCCATGCAATTGGGAGGGTGGTGGTGGTGTGTGTGTGTGCACATGCGCGTGTGTTGAGAGGGTGTCTCTGGGCTTTATTGTTTTGTGGGTTGGTTTTTTTTTTTTTTTTTTTTTTTTGATGCTAGGAATCACACACACTCTAGTACTAAGTTACATCCTCAGGCCCAGGGTGCTGTTTTTTTTTTTTTTTCCTGGTGGTACTGGGTATTGAACCCAGGTGCGCTTTACCACTGAACTACATCCTCACTTTTTTTTTTTTTTTTTTTAATTTAACCTTTAGAGCCAGGCCCAGTGGCGCAGGCTGTAATCCCAGTATTGGGAGGCTGAGGCAGGAGGATCACAAGTTCAAAGACAGCTTCAACAATAGCAAGGCGCTAGGGGCTGGGGATGTGGCTAAAGTGGTAGCGAGCTCACCTGGCATGTGCAAGGCACTGGGTTCGATCCTCAGCACCACATAAAAATAAATAAATAAAGATATTGTGTCCACCTTAAACAAAAAAAATAGCAAGGCGCTAAGCAACACAGTGAGACCCTGTCTCTAAATACAATATAGGGCTGGGGATATGGCTCAGTGGTCAAGTACCCCTGAGTTCAATCCCCAATACCTGCCCCCCTCACCAAAGAAAGACTTTAACCTTTATTTTTTTATTTTTATGTGGTGCTGAGGATTGAACCCAAGACCCCACCTGTGCTAGGCAAGTGCTTTACCACTGAGCTACAACCCCAGCCCTCCTCAGCTCTATTTTGAGACAGGGACTCACTAAGTTGCTGAGGCTGGCATTGAACTTGCAATCCTCCTTCTTCAGCTTCCCAAGTAGCTGGGATGACAGGTATGGACCACTGGACCCAGCAGGGCTCTTAATTTTTACATGAGGAAATAAAAGGTACCAAGGATATTTGGTTTGGAAACTGTTGCTTCTGAGCAAGATGTCTCCATGAAGTCAGGTCAAAACTGGTTCTCCTATTCCACATTTATGCTCAATGCTACATGTTTATTTTTATCAACTGGAAAAAAGTGCACCCAGCTGGGGCTGTGGCTGTGGTTCAGCGGTAGCCTACTTGCCTGGCATGTGGAGGCACTGAATTGAATTCTCAGCACCACAGCACCTCGTATAAGTAAATAAAGGTTTATCATCAACTTAAAAAAAAGTGCACCATTGGCTGCATTATACTAGTGTAGATTTATTCTGGGTCTTGTAAGCCTTCATGCTGCAGATTTCACTCTGACTTCCCCACCTGGACTAACCTCCCTGCATTAATTTCCAAGCAATCTCAGGCTGAATCTGAATGGAGTCTTGGGTCAGGGGATTTAGACAAAGTCTGAAAAGAAACAAAGCAGCTTTAGTTCACTTAGTGAGCTTGGTAATTAGCCTTGGAGTAACAAATGTTATCTGTACCAGCGTAGTTCTGTGCCAAGTACCAAATCCCCATTTCCCAAAGACTCCAGTGAGAAGTTTTTGACCTAAAGCAGTTCAACGTTAGGCCCCAAAGACTGTGATCATCTTGTGTGAAAAAGATTGTTCATCTCTTCCTTTCAGGCAGCAAGAGGGCAAAATCCAGATCAAGAATCTACTGCAGAACTGCTTTCATGTTCTCCTGAGCTTCCAGAATTAGAGAGACTACTCAATGTTCATGAAAATAAACTGGTTACGATGATTCTGAAATAGCGTTGGCTATTGAAGGACTTTCAAAATTAATGCCTGATAGAGCCTAAGTATGAGCCTACTGGGCACAGCAATGAAGCTTCAGAGATGTCAGGTGAAGGAGGATTATCCTTGAAAAATGAAGAGGATGGGAAGGAGTTGAATATGATGTTAGTCAGGATAAACAGACCACAACCAGTCTCCCCCAGTGAAAAATAGAAGGTGGCTTATGTAACCTCCCCTAATATACAAGTGCAAATGTTTTTTGCTTGCTCCAGGAATACCCCATATGGAACAGCATTTCAGGAAACCAGGTTCACATTATAGATGGGGAGGAGTCACTTGGCCTTGGCACTAAACTCCTAATTCCTGAAGGGAAGGTCATTCTATCACTGCTTCCCTTTCACTTCACATTTTTAACTTTAAAAAAGTAACATCTGGGGCTGGGGCTTGCCTAGCTTGTGTGAGGCACTGGGTTCAATCCTCAGCACCACATAAAAATAAATAAAGGCATTCTGTCCATCTACAAATATAATTTTTTTTTCTTTTAAAGTCTTCTCTGCTTGGTAGAACCACTAGGCAGATATTCCCATCTTAAGATTTTTTATAGGCAAGATTGAAAGTGGAGCTGGGGTGTAGCTCAGTGGTAGAACATTTGTTTTAGCAATGCAGAAGGTCCCATGTTCTATCTCCAGCAGCGCCACCAAAAAAAAAAAAAAAAAGGAGGGGGGGTCTGGCCAGCAGCAGAAGCCTGCCACAGAATACTCAGTAGCATCCTAAGATTGATGAAAGTAATGGCTAGATATAAGTGACTTAGATGTCCCCCTCCACTATTTTTTATTTATTTTTGATACCAGGGATTGAACCCAGAAGCACTTAACCACTGAGTCATTTCTCCAGCCCTTTTTTATATTTTATTTTTAGACAGGTCTTGAAGAGTTGCTTAGGGCCTTGCTAAGTAGCTGGGGCTGACTTTGAACTTGGGATCTTCCTGCCTCAGCCTCTTAAATCACTGGGATTATAGCCACGCACCACCACACCCGGCTCCCCTGCACTATTAAGAAGCAAAAATTGGCTAAATTTGGTGGTGCATGCCTGTAATCCCAGTGACTCAGGAGGCTGAAGCAGGAAGATTGTAAGTTCCAGGTAAGCCAGGGAAGCTTACCAAGACCCTGTCTCAAAAAGGGGGTGGGGGACTGTGGATATAGCTCAGTGGTGAAGCACTACTGGATTCAATCCCTGGTATCAAAAAATAAAAATATATGTATAAAGTAATAAGAAGCAGAAATTTATTCTCCAGAGTCTTAATTTCCCTTCTGCTGCCAAGAGAGCAGGAATGCAGAAGACCATTAGGCAGTAGTGAATTCAGCTTTTATCCCAGAGAAAATAAAATGGTTTTCTCCAAATGTGAAATGACTCTTTCCTTTTTTATATAAGCCTATAGACTTCATCACACTAGCAAAATACGCCACCAGCCTAAGCAACATGGCACCACGTATCATGGCCAAATCATATATAGTACTTGAGAGTGTGCCTACTAACTGCACCAGAAGAGGATTCCAAACAATGATGGAAGGTTGCTCCTTCATGATTTTCCAGTTCTCACACTCCTGGCTGACTGTCTACCTAAGTTTCTCAGCCCTTTGATTGACAGCAGCTTTGCTTGGAAGTTGTAGTTGCTTCAAGTGCTTTATATTACCCAGTGTCCTAAAGAGTCACATTTGTGAGTGTTTAAAAAAAAAAAAAAAAAAATCTCAGCTTTAAGGCCTGTAAAAGTCTCAGGTTAAAAAATCAATTTCTTTTTGTTTACAAAAGAGTTATGTGTCTGGGTCTTCCCCTACTTCAAGCCTTCAAATTCAGATAATTTCCCCTAATCTATATTTGGTTTGGCTTTTTTATTCTTTTCTTTTTTTCAGGTACTGGAGATTGAACACAGAGGTGCTTTACCACTGAGCTACAACTCAAGCCCTTATTAGAGTCTCATTAAATTGCCCAGGCTGGCTTCAAACTTGTGATCCTCCTGCTTTAGCATTCTGAGTAGCTGGGATGACAGGTGCATGTTACCATGCCAGCTTAGGTTCCTCCTACTTTTTGTTGGTTTGGGGAGCTATAGGAAAGAGGCTGAAAAGATGGATAATCCAGCTGCTCACTATCCTGTCAGAGTTGATTTTTATGCTTATCTCTAAATCCAGGCCATTGACTTTCTTGATTAGATATGTGCTCCTAAGCAAATGTCAGAGACACAAACTTCACACAGCATAATAATTTCAAAGTTTGGTTATTTTAATGCAATTTCACTGTTCAAGGTAGTATGGGTAAATTAAGTCGTTCATTTCTACCCTGAAGAGAACACTAACAGCTCCTGTCTTATCTAATTGTCATAACTCTTCAACCTTCTTTTAAAATAACATTTTCTGTACATATCTTGATAAGATTCCCCCCCACCCTGGAACATTTCTTTTAAACCTTCAAGTAGTTTGGGGACCTTTGCCTGTTTGCTCATTCCTCTGGGCACAGCCTTCCAGAACATTTGTCCCACCTGTGCTGAAAACCCGCAGCTCTCCCAGCTGGAAGCTGGGCCGCGTGATGGAGGCGATCATAATGAAATGAGGAGCAAGCTTTGTAAACTACTTCTTAATTAGTATGCTACAATCCACCCCAGCTTCTGCAAGGTCAGACATGCAAGACAAGTACTTGGCCAAAACAGCAGGATTCTAACTAGTGTAAAAATAGATTTTAAATAAAATAGAATCTCTATAGGAAAGACAATTAGGTTATGCTTTACATTCCCACTCTTGCTTTAAGATATCTGTATATTAATTAAAGTCCAAGAAGGACTTATAGCATTAGCATTGGTCTGCCCTAAGTAAAAATTAAGAATGTTTGACTAAGTACATTCATTTTGCAAAGTTACAGTTAAGGGTTTTTTTTTTTTTTTTGGTGGAGGGGGGAAGAGGGAATGCTGCAGCATATCCCCCAAAATGGATGGTGATTAGCAACACAGCTGATGTATTAACAACACCTAGGACCATTTAAGTCAAAGGGGATGAGGCCCAATCACAGCCTAAAAAATAATTATGCAATGTGACAATTTAAAACCTTTGGCTAATTATAAAGCAGGAAACAAAACCCATCATTTAACAATATGCCTTGTTAACATGTCCAGCTCCCTCTTCTAGAAGCTAAATTCCAACACGGGTCTCGCTTCAGCTTCACTCAATTATGGCATGTCACGAATTATCTTGTTTCTGGTTCTAGAGAAAGTACACAACCCCTCTTCAGTCCATAACAAGCATTACATGACTTTTAAAGGGGGCTCTGTTGAAATTCAAATTTTAGGATTTAGTAACAGCCTTTGGTTATATCTTGAAAGCATAATTGAAAATCTGCCCAAGCTCCCTCTAGCTGCAACCTGAACATGAATTCGGATCTTTTGTAAACATTCAGAAAAAACTGATCCCAGCAAAATACACAATTAGCTAGTCAGAGGCCTCATTCTATGTTTTCACATGGATGATAAATCTCCTCTCTTATTCTTGCTAGATACTAGGAAACCACTCTGAGATTTAGATCTTGAATACTCATTAAGCCTCTTTCTTATTTGAGGTGCATAATGATGTGTGGAGTCACCAGAAATAAACTAAGTGGAACTGCCACCATTTTTCCTACACTATGTCTACTCAATCTGTCCTGGGTTGTTTTTCCTGGCTAGCTGTAGGGCAAGAAGAGATGGCTGCTGGTGACAAGCCACTGCCTGGCTTACAACCCAGCCCATCTTCATATAACATTCAAACAATTCTTCAATTCCCCAGAGGAAGGGAGGGATGGCAATGATATGAGGCTGGAGCTAGGGAATTTTCCTAGCTCCTCAGTAGCCAATGGGAGCCTGCCTTTAAAGCAGCTGCTATCAGCTCTGGGAGGTTTAGCGCTAGGTAACATTACCTTTGAGGTTATGAAAAAACTTCACATCTTAAAACTACCCTACAGCTAAACATCAAATACTCCAACTCAATAAATACAACAGAAAAATGCACAGCAGAGTTGGGGCATCTACCAAGCAGGAAGGCAAAATGGTCATTAGAATGTCTGAGGTTAGTGAACTCTTACCCACCTTTGAAAACACTGTTCAGGTGCATCTGCTCTCTCAGCACCCTCTACATTCACTATGCCACACTAGCAAATGAAAGATCCAAACGACTGTGGCTTGATCCTTACTTGTACTTATTAGGGCCCACCCTCCCATTTAGCCAAAGGTCCCAGCACACCCTTCAGTGCCAGGGAGAACAGTCTCAGGGATGTTGTTTTTCTGAAGATCACTTGCCCCTCTTGCTTCGACCCTTCCTGGAGGGCAGCTTCCCACTGCCCCCTGAAGAGGAGGGGCTGGAGGTGGAGGCCATGGCAATGTTGATCTGTCCTTCCTGTATTTCCTGCCGGGTCTCAGCAGGTAGATGGCTGATCTGCTGCTGAGTCTCAAGGTAGAACATGACATCACGCAGCTGCTCCTGGATCTCGGTGATCTGAAGGTCTTTTTGGTCACAGGTCTCCTTCAACAACCTTTCCTCCTCCTTTAGCTTGTTCTGCAGGAGGACCTGGTTGGCCCGCAAACACTTATTCATTTCCTGCTCCTCCTGGAGCTCAGTTGTGAGTTTGGCCACTTTCGTGTTTAGCTGAGTGCACCTTTTGCAAAACAAAGACAAAAGCACATCTTTTCATTTGCTGACACAGTCGCCTTTTTACTCTGGGATTGAACAGCAGGCCACGACCTCAGAATCCATTTTAGAGCAGTCTCCCCCTCCCTCCTCTGCTGAGGGAGACTGGTTTGCTGCCACTGTAATCAGCTAGGCAAAGAAAGAATTTTGCTCTTGTTAACCCAGGTGTAGCTTCCAGCCAATTTTTAAGCATCTGAAATTTTTCAGTAGCAGAAACTTGTGTGACTCATGGTAAAAATGCTTCTGTCAGTCCATAGTTAAATGGATGCCTCAAAGAGAATAGCTATAATAAAGAAGTTGTGAGGAAAAGTGACATTCTTGGAGAGTCAATTGCTCTGACCTCACTGCATTTCTGGAGGAGAAAAAAAGATGCTTATTCTAACCAAAGGGTTTTCCAGAAATGGGAATTCCCTATTCTTAATGCCCAATCTTACTCATAAGTAAAGAATTACAAATGAAAACACCATTTGAGATACCATTTTTATGTTTCAGAGTGCTAAAGAGCTCACTGGAAAAGAGGCACACCTACCGATGAATGGATAAAGAAAATGTGGTGCACATATATAATGGACTATTACTCAGCCTTAAAGAACAATGAAATTATGACATTTGCAGGTAAATGGATGGAAATAGAGAATATCATGCCAAGTGAAGTAAGGAATCCCAAAAAACCAAAGGCTGAATGTTTTCTCTGATAAGTGGATGCTGATTTGTAGTGGGGGGTGGGTGGTTATGGAAGAATGAAGGAACTTTGGATTGTGCAGAGGGGAATGAGGGGAGTGCTGGGGTAGTGGGGATGGGAAGGAAGGTAGAATGAGAGACATTATTATCCTATATACATGTATGATTACACTACTGGTGTGACTCTGCACCACATACAGCCAGAGGAACGAGAAGTTGTGCTACATTTGTGTACAGTATGTCAAAATGCATTCTACTGCCACGCATAGCTAATTAGAACAAATTAAAAAATTTACAGGGGCTGGGGATGTGGCTCAAGTGGTAGCGCGCTCGCCTGGCATGCGTTCGGCCCGGGTTCGATTCTCAGCACCACATACAAACAAAGATGTTGTGTCCGCCGATAACTAAAAAAAAAAAAAAAAATCAAAAAATTCATTCTCTCTCTCTCTCTCTCTCTCTCTCTCTCTCTCTCTCTCTCTCCTCTCTCAAAAAAAAAAAAAAAATTTACAAAAAAAAAGCACACCAACATGTTGACACTGGAGTGTAAATTGGTATAGACTTTTTGGAAGTCAATTCTCTTAAAAAAAAAAAAAAAAAAAAAGCCGAATGCAGTGGCCCATGCCTGTAATGCCAGGGGCCCACACCAATAATCCCAGTGGCTCAGGAGGCTAAAACAGGAGAATCGAGAGTTCAAAGCCAGCCTCAGCAAAAGGGAGGCACTAAGCAACTCAGTGAGACCCTGTCTCTAAATAAAATACAAAACAGGGCTGGGGATGTGGCTCGGTGTTCGAGTGTCCCTGAGTTTAATCTCTGGTACCAAAAAACAACAACAGAAAGTTACAGCCGAGCACAGTAGTGCTTACCTCTAATTTCAGCAACTTGGGAGGCTGAGGCAGGAAGATCATTAAATTTGAGGCCAGCCTGGACAACTCTATCAATAGGGAACTGGTTAAAATTATTATAGTGTATCCATACAATGTAAATCATGCAACTGTTAACAATGATCAGAATAGATCTAAATATGCTAGTATGAAATGTTTCCAAAAAAGAATATTTCACCAAAGAGAATATCTGCAGTACTGTTTTTATAGAAAAAAGATAATGTGCCAGGCATGGTGGCAAACCCCTATTATCCCAGTGGCTTGGGAGGCTGAGGCACAAGGATTGCAGGTTCAAAGCTGGCCTCAGCAATTTAGCAAGACTGTAAGCAATGTAGAGACCCTGTCTTGAAATAAAAAATAAAAATGTCTGGGGATGTAGCTAAGTGGTAAAGTGCCCTTGGGTTTAATCTCCACTATTAAAAAACAAATACAAACAAACAAGTTACCACTTACTAGGATCCAGGAAGTGAAAAGAGCATCTAGTTTTAACTAATTCTTTTAACTCAGCTCAATTTGTTAGGATATTGAAAGTGGAAGAATATTTAAAAATTTCTATTAATATTGCAGTGTTGTTTTTATAGGGGTTTAAAAAATTTGGTGAGAGAGTTTCTGTTTGGGGTAATGAAAAATTCTGGAAGCATAGGGATGGTAGTGGCTTTGCAACATTGAAAGTACACCTAGTGCTACTGAATTTATACTTAGAAATGTTAAAATGGCACATCCTGTGTTCCATATAAATTTTTCTACAACAAGAAGAAACTATTAGAAAATGTTTTTTAACAGTAGAAGAAAATGGGTGAAGAGTATTAGGAAATCTTGATGCTACTATATTTGCAGTCTTTCTATTATTCTAAAATTATTCCAAAATAATGTTAAAGAAAAAAAATACTTTTTCTCCCTATGGTACTAGGGATTGAATCTAGGACCTTGTGCATGCTAGGCAAGTGCTCTATTGCTGAGCTATATCCCCAGCTTCCCAAACTAACTATCTATCTATCCATCTATCTATCTTATATAATCAGACATTTGGTATTGAGGATTGAACCCAGTGCCTTACACATGCTAGGCAAGAACAGTACCACTGAGCAACAGCCCCAAACCCCCAAACAATACTTTTTTTTTTTTTTTAACATTTATTTTTTTGGTGTAGATGGACACAACACAATGCCTTTATTTTTATGTGGTGCTGAGGATCAAATTCGAGTCCAACCCGTGCTAGGCAAGTGCTCTACCGCTGAGCCACAATCCCAGGCCCAAATAATACTTTTTAAGGACCAATTATCCCCCTTAAATGTATGTTTTATCTATTTGTATGAACACAAAAAATCCATTCACTTCCAAAGTGAATATAACCTAAATCAGAAAGATAATTTTAATCAGTAACAACTATCTTCTTAAATGAGAGTGGCCACACTAGTCATTTGGCTCCTTGCTCTATTTTCAACCTCTTTGGCTAAAGCCAACGACATCTCTGGCTTAGATATAGACTCCTTCCTAACTTCCAGTTTTATCAACCATGGTTCATAGCAGCTGCAGGCCCTGAACCAAGGAAACTCCTTCCTACCAACAAAAATGAAAGCCATCTGCCACGCTGCAAGATGCAGATGGCAGGGGGCCATCCACCTCAGGTGAAACAATGCATTTTTTAGTAAATAAGGAGTCACAGTAAATTTGCTCCACTTATAGGAAAACTCTTGAAAACCTGGTGATGTACACATTTGAAAATGAAGGTGCTCCCAAAAGAATGAAGGGAATCATCTGTTGACAGGGCATGTTACCATAAAGTGGCTAATTTGAATAACAGACCAACTATACCTACTTCCTTTCCACAGACTGCTTTTCTTTCAGGAGATCATTGAGTCTGTGCTCCAGATTATCACACTTCTCAATCGTTTCTTTAAATTTGGTCTTCATGTTGTTAATCTGAAAGAGCAAAGAGGGATCATGCTAAATTGTGTGGTCCTTGGACTACTGCCACAATTTTCCCCAATTATCAGTGTATGATTTTGACACACCAAATCTAGAAAAGGTGAGGTAATCATTTGAAAGCATATCTGGGAGCTAGGGTTGTAGCTCAGTGGTAGAGCACTTGCCTAGCATGTGAAGCACAGGGTTTGATTCTTAGCAATGCTTATAAACAAATAAAATAAAGGTCTGTCAACAACTTAAAAAAAAAGATAAATATATCCATATGTATATATAGAAAGCATTTCTGTAACAAGAATGAAAATTGTGAGAAATTCTTTTTTTGCTTACTGTTCCTCAACACTAATGAAGAAGGGATCAGAAGTTGCTAAATGTCGTGAAACTGTTAGAAGGTGACCAGCAAGTTTCAGGCCCTAGAGTAGGAGTTGGTTCACCAGAGGGCAGAGTAGGCCTCCCATTATTAATCACTCCCCATTATTTTTCCCTCCTGTGCTTACGTTTCAAAAGTTATAATAATCCCCTGGTTCTAATTGTTTGGTCTTATCTCCACCCCCGGCCCCAAACTATTACTTTTCTCACATACCAGGAAGCTCTATGAAACACAAAGTCCATGTTTGAGAGGGTATTTATAAAGACAATATATGTTTAGAGAACTAAGTCATATGACATAGTTTTATTTTTAAAAGAGAATTTAAAAATTTTGGTGTATTAGATAGCAGTAATCCTAGCTAAGAGTGTACTGGAGACCAACTAGACTGGCTCAGCGTAAAGGCCAACAGACCTAGAAACTGCCTCAACTCCACTGTTGAAGGACACTGGGAAAAGAATAGGTGGGAAGGGGAAAGGAGAGGCTGAGTGGACCATGAGGTAATAATAAGATCTGAAAGTGACCGAGATTTGAAATTCTTTGATTTATTTATTGTATATAAACAGACATTTGGTGTTCAGGATTGAACCCAGTGCCTTATACATGCTAGGCAAAAACTGTACCACTGAGCAACAGCCCCAATCCCCCCCAACAATGCTTTTTAAGGACCAATTATCCCCCTTAAATGTGGTCAAGGCACTGGCTATGTGTTCCATAGGTAGTATCTCATTTATTGTTCACAACAAACCAATGCCATAGATAAGGTACCTTTGACAGATACTAAGGCTCAGAGAAAGATGAGGCAATATGCCCAAGGTCACTTAGCTTGATGGTGGTGAATCCAGTCTATGACCAAGCCTGATCCAAAGCCAAGTTCTAAAACTCTTTCTGTACACTAGAGGCCAAAGTTGTACTGCAGAGAAGACATGACCTCTGCGCCATATCTGAATCCTTAGCAGACCCTGCGTTATGATGCATGTGAGATTGATCATGCAGGAGAAATCAACCTTTCTTTCTTTTTTCCTTTTTTTGGTACTGGGGATTGAACCTCTCATGGAAGTTAACCAGTGAGTCACATCCCCAACCCTTTACATACAAATATATATATATTTTTAAAGTCGTCAATGGACCTTTATTTATTTATATGTGGTGCTGAGAATCAAACCTAGTGCCTCACATGTGCTAGGCAAGTGCTCTCTCTACCACTGAGCCACAACCCCTTCTCTCCCCAACCCTTTTTATTTTTTATTTTGAGACAGGGTCCTACTAGTTAAGTAGGGACTCACTAAGTTGCAGACAGAGGCTGCCCTTGAACACTCAATCCTCCTGCCTCAGCTTCTAGAGTTAAGGGGATTACAGGCATATGCTTCTGCATATGCTCTCTTTCTAAACATTTTCATAAGCCTAGTTGGTCTCTAATAGCATTGCCCTTTTAAAAAAATAATTGTTTTGTAGCAATTAACTTTATAGCCAATTTCTTTAATTTAAAAGAATATGGAACAGGGCTGGGGATGTGGCTCAAGCGGCAGCGCGCTCATCTAGCATGCGTGCGGCCCAGGTTCAATCCTCAGCACCACATACAAACAAAGATGTTGGGGCTGGGGATGTGGCTCAAGCGGTAGCGCGCTCGCCTGGCATGCGTGCGGCCCGGGTTCGATCCTCAGCACCACATACAAACAAAGATGTTGTGTCCACCAAATAAATAAATAAATATTAAAAAAAAAAAAAAAAAAAAAAAACCAAAGATGTTGTGCCCGCCGAGAACTGAAAAATAAATATTAAAAAAAAATTCTCTCTCTCTCTCTCTAAAAATAAATAAATAAAAATAAAGACTCTCAGTTGATTGTTAAAAAAAAAAGAATACGGAAGGGGCGGCTGGGGTGTGGCTCAGCAGTAGAGTGCTTGCCTCCCATGTGTGAGGCACTGGGTTCGATCCTCAGCACCACATAAAAGTAAATAAAAAAAAATAAATAAAGATACTGTGTTCATGTATAACTAAAAAATATTTTTAAAAAAATAAAAATAGCTTTAAAATTGCCCTAATTTTATTTTGGTATTAATTTGCTCTTCAATGTTATGTTGAAATCAGAAACTATTACATTGTTTTCCCATTTACTCCTAAACTCACTCTTCAGTGAAGTTGGAAAGGACAAAAATTACTATAGAAAGGAATCAAACTGTATGTTTTGGTCAGAGAAAATGCTTAAGCCAAACACATTTAAATCAAGATGAAAAATGAGGTAAATCTAGCTGGCTGCAGTGGTACACTCCTGTAATCCCTGTAATTCTAGTGACTTGGGGGGCTGAGGCAGAAGAATCACAAGTTCAAGGCCAGCCTCAGCAATTTAGTGAGGCCCTAATCCACTCACAATTTAGTGAGTCCCTATCTCAAGAAATAATAATAATAAATAAAAAGAATTGGGGATGAAAATCAATGTTAAAGCACCCCAGGATTCATTCCTCAGTGCCAAGGGGGGAAAAAAAAAGATAACTCTGAAGAGGCTTTTAATGTTGCTAAAGATGGATGTTCCAAAGGTTTGTTAGTGCCTTTAAACCATTTCCAAGCGCTAGACCACAGTAAGAAACAGTGAATAGATATAGACATGAAACAAAAACGAGTTTCACCAAATAATGTGATATACTCTAAACACTTTATATCTACCATATTCTATGCAATAAAAATGCCAGCTGTGATCCACTATATTCATTTCAGAATCCACAACTGGAAAAATACTGATTTAAATGGAGCTAGAGGTTCAAACAAAAAAGAGTCATCTTTAGGGAATTTGCCTGTACTGCTCACTATTGTGTTTTTCATATGTGAGTCCTTCCTGTGAGTCCATAATGTGACCCCTTGAAAACTAAGAACCTTCAAGTGGATATAAGCTTTATTTTCTAGATTCGGCTCACATGCTATAGTAATGGCACTGCCTCAGGCACTAGGGAAGAAACAGAATTTATTTACTTATTTATTTTTTTGGTACTGAGGATTGAACCCAGGTTGCTTAACCACTGAGCTACATCCTCAGCCCTTTTTTATATTTTATAAAGGGCCTCACTGAATTACTAAGTGCCTCACTAAGTTGCTGAGGCTGGCTTTGAATTTGCAATCCTCCTGTTTCAGCCTCTCAAAGCTGCTGGGATTATAGGTGTGCACCACCATGGCCAGCAAGAAACAATACTTACGACTAAAATCCATGATGAATTTCAACCTCGATCACTCCCTTCTTGACATGGATTTTTTTTTTTCTTTGTAGCACTGGGGATTGAATTCAGACTCTGCCACTGAGATACATTCCCAGCCATTTGTTGTTGTTGTTTGGAGATAGGGTCTCACTAAGTTGCCTAGTCTGGCCTGGAACTTCCAATCCTCCTGCCTCAGCTTCCCAAGTAGCTGGGATGATAAGTGTGCACAACTACACCTGGCAACATGAACATTTTATGAGCCTCCCAAACAAGAATCTGTCAGTGTAGCCCAGAGTCCAGGTCACTGTTCTCACTACATTCTCTAATGCTGAGGGTGCTAATGGATAGAAGAATGGCTAAATAAAGGACAGTGGCAGGACAATAGGCTTGTATTAGCCATGAACTTATGGATAAATGACATTTGTTATCAGAAAACAAAAGTATCCTTCAAGCCCTGTGTACTTTGACTTGGAGTTGCCCTGGCCTCTGTTTACCTAAAAGTAAATTTAAGCAAGTTTCAGTGCTTCCTCTCCCTGCCCCAACCTGCTTTCACTGACATGTTTTAGAAAATGAAGTCAATCCTGAAGAATCTCAAAGGGCAGAGAGATTCCTGAGCTGAGTTCTCAAAGGTCTGCATGAAAGATTTGAGGTGGTCACGCTGCTGCATCCCATAGAAAACCCCATTAGTGAGGCTGCAGAAGCACTGCCAACATGCCTCCCTGTGAGTCCATAATGTGACACCAAGGGCTCTGCCTCCACTCCCACGCGTGCTTCAATCAAGCCCTATTCAGAATTACAAAGTCGAGTGACCTCAAGTGCCTCTGGAAAGGCACTTGCACTGACTGGAAGGTTCTTGTAAGAATTTTGACAATAACTTTAGATCATTTTAAAGTTGGTGTTAAGCATTATTATTATTATTCTAAAAGAACCCTATTTCTCTCATTTATAGGCAGACCCAGAAAGTGGGGCCCACGGGCCTAGCATAACAAGAGCTTAGACCCTGGCCACGGGTCTGCAATCCTAGCCACCAAAGACATGGGCTCCAGGCCTGGCTCTGGAGGCCCAGGTAAGGGTGGTGACTCACCAAGTCACTAAGTAATCATTAGAAATGTCAAAAAAAGTCTTGGGTTGGGGATATAGCTCAGTTGGTAAAGTGCATGACTCACATGCACAAGGTCCTGGGTTCCATCCCAAGCACCACAAAAGAAAAAGAAAAAAGAAAAATGTCAAAGGTCTTTATTTAATACAAAGGGATATACTGAATTACAGACCCTGTCCCTAAGTCCAGAGAATGGTTCCTAGAGCCCTAATTATATAGAAACTCTCATGGTTCTTCAAATTACCTCATTTGAAACTCTCAGGATTCTTTGTACATGCTAGAAATAGAGGGAAAATCAAGCCGGGAGGGGTCTGAGTCCTCTACCCAGCTTTTCACCCAAACCACACCACTTTTCTCTTTCACATCATGAAATAACTGAATGGCATATTTTTTAAAAAATTAATTGCTTTTTTTTAAAAAAACAATTATACTTAATGAATTTAAAAAAAATTTTTTTTAAATTTATTTTTTAGTTTCTCGGCAGACACAATATCTTTATTTGTATGTGGTGCTGAGGATTGAACCCAGGCTGCAGGCATGCCAGGCGAGCTCGCTACTGCCACATCCCCAGCCCATTAATTGCTTTTTGACATGGGATCCTTCTATGTTGCCTAGTCTGGCCTCATGTGACCCTCTTTTCTCAGTCTCCCAAGTAGCTGAGACTACAGGCTTGAGCTGAATGGCATCTTTTTTGATTTTTGTTTTTGCAGTAGTGGAGTTTGAATTCAGGGCTTCACACATGGTAGGCAAGCTCTGAGCTACACGCCTGGTCTTTTTTTTTTTTCAGTTGCTGACAGACCTTTATTTATTTATTAACTTATATGTGGTGCCAAGAATCAAACCCAGTGCCTCACACATGCTAGGCAAGCGCTCTACCACTGAGCCACAACCTCAGCCCAAGACTGGTCTTTTTTGTTTATTTTGAGATAGATCTTGCTAAGCTGCCAATGCAGGCCTCAAATGTACAATCCTTCTGCCTCAGTCTCCCAAGTAGCTGGGTGTGTGCCAGCATGCCTGGTTTGGATGGCATCTTTATTTTGTTAAAATCTGGAAACCACTGACCCAGCCCAATATCCTGCCAGGATGACCCCTGAAACTCTTTAACATCTCTGCCCAATTTTATTTCCTTTAATTTAGAAGAGCTTAATACCATCTTGTAGCCTCAGAAGTTCAAAGCTGCTCTCAAAGACAGCTGTTCCCAAGTTGACAAACCAACTGGCTGACTCAAATTACAAGCCCTCATATACATACCTTATGTTTGTAACAGAACTGCATAAACTGCTTGAAAATTACAATCCTTTAAGCACAAGGTTTCTTTCTTTTCTTTTCTTTTTTTTTTTGTAGTTGTAGATGGACAGCATGCCTTTGTTTTGTTTCATTTTTATGTGGTGCTAAGGATTGAACCCAGTGCCTGACACATACTAGGCAAGTGCTCTGCCACTGAGCTCAGCCTCAGCACCCCCAAGGTTTCTTTTTAGAGGCAAAACTGTTCTCTACCATTTATCAGACTCAGAAGGAAGATTCTAACAACTCCTTTCCCCCTGCCCTCTGCTTCCCACCCACCATAAGACTGCCCTGCCAGATGGCACTTCAGCAGTCACCAAACGAGACAGACTTACTTCCTCTGCTGTGTCCTTCTCTATCCGCACTATCTTGTTTTCCCAATAGATTCGCTGAGATTCCAGCTGGCTTGTTAGTAAATATGAATACTAGAAATAGAGAGTAAACAACAAAATGTAAGTCATTGCTGTCAGTCTCTGAAATCCAATTAAAACCTGACTTTGAATGATCAATAGAATAAAAGTAACCATCAGAATGTAGTGGTTTTGGTTTGTTGTTGAGGTGCTGATAATTGAAGCCAGGGCCTTGCACATACTAGGTAAGTGCTCTACCACTCAATCCCAGTTATACATGGATACTGTGGTGGTGCTGAGGATCGAACCCAGGGTCTCATACGTGTGAGGCGAGCACTCTATCACTGAGCCACAACCCTAGCCCCCCAGCAAGTTTTTTTTTTTTGGTATAGGGATTGAACCCGGGGCACTTTAACATGGAGCCATATGTCACATTCCCAGCCCTTTTAATTTTAAGTTTTGAGCAGAGACTCACTAAGTTACTGAGTCTGGCCTTGAACTTGTGATTCTCCTGCCAGTCTCTCAAGTAGCTGGGATTAAAGGCACATGCCACCATGCCCAGCTTTGTTGTTTGTTTGAAAAAGGTCTTGCTTTGCCACCCAGGCTGTTATCAAACTCATGGCTCAGAGCTCAAGGGATCCTCCCACCTTGGTCTCCCAAGTAGCTGAGGTTACAAGCATATACCACTGTGGCAGGCTCATAAAATGTATATTACTTTTGGTTTCCACTCTTTCCAACAGGTGCTGTACCAGGAGTCACAGAGATGACAATTATACTTTGTTTTCCTGGAACTTGTAACCCAGTTGGGAGAAATGTATATTATAGAAACTTATTCTGGTCCAGCTGACTTTAAGAAGAATCACAATGGGTTTAAATCTACGTACAACTCAGGGATAGGAGTACAGCTCAGTGGCAGAGCATATGCTTAGCATGCATGAGGCCGGGGTTCCATCTCCCATACCACATACACACACACATAAAAATCTATATATAACTCAAAGCAAACCATCCATTAATCAGCCCTTTGGTTAACTGCCTCCACTTGGCTTTCTCAGTGCATGCCTTAGCATTAATAGCTCTTATGACACTAGTATTTAGTCCCCGGTTTACCTGCCTGCTGCCGGACTAGACTATGGACTCTCTCAAAGTAAGAACTATATCTTTTTCTCTAACTCCAGAACCTGGTGCGTGCTGGATGTCAAGAAACATTTGCTACATGATGGCATGAATAAATGAACAGTGCTGTGTAACTACAGGGAAGGGACAGATAGTGTATAACAGTAGCATTTGGTAGGACTTCTGAGAGAAACCAAGATTTTGAGAGGGCTCTTGACAGAAAGGAGACAGATAAATAGAGATCTGATTGCAGAGACCTGCTGGGCCAAGAGAGTGCTGTGGCTGATCAGAGTCTCTTCAGCAATAAAGAAGTGACACCCAGGAGGCTGGAGTACAGAATACAGAGAGATAGGGCCTGTGGAAGCTTGTGGGTATCATGTTGAGAAATATGGGCAAAGGGGACTCTAAGGCCAAGCACTGGCAAAATCAAATCTCCATTTTGGAATACTACTCTAGAATCAGAATGGATCTAAACATGTTTGTAGGCTAGAGAGAAAGGATGATTAAAGAACACCTGTGCCACTAGAATATATGCTCTGTGAAGGCAGGGAGTTGGTTCAGTGCTGCAGTCACAGCATGGGACATAGTGGCTCCAAGGTAGTAGCCTTTGATAAAACAATCTTCCTTTCTTCTCTCTTTTTTTTTTTGAAATTTTATTTTTTTGTGGGGCTAGAGATGGAACCCAGGGCCTCAAGCGTGCAAGGCAAATGTTCTACCATTCAGCTACACCACCTACCCAATAAATATTTCCTGAGTAAACAAAATGTGTGTAACATAGTTAACGTGGAAGAGCCATTCTAAAAACTTAAAGGAGATTTGATCTTTTCTCTATCAGTGTAGTAATTTATTGATAGCAATACTGTTCTTATTTTGGACCATTTTGTTGAAGCCATCAGATCTTTAAAGATCTATAGATAAGTGAGTTTTCAAATGTCCATTTCCTCTGAAGGTTAAGGTATTTGTTTTGTTATTTATTTCTGGGGGCAGGCTGGGGTTGTAGCTCAGTGGTAGGTAGAGTGCTTGCCTAGCATGTGTGAGGCTAGGTAAACTGAGTTTGCTCCTCAGCATCGCATAAAAAAAAATAAAGTCCATCTACGACTAAAAAAATAAAAATAAAAAATGGGGGGGGGGGGGGCTAGGGTTGTGGCTCAGAGGTAGAACACTTGCCTAGCATGCGTGAGGCTCTAGGTTTGATCCTCAGCACCACATAAAAATAAAATAAAGATATTGTGTCTACCTACAACTAAAAAATAAATATCCATTAAAAAAAAAAATCTTTTTTTTTTTTTTGGCATTTACACAAAATGGAACTCATGTTGAAATTTCTCCTAACTTAAAATAGACTTTATACTATAATAACTTTATGGTGGATGGAATTTACTACTATGGAGAAAAACTAGATCGTACTAATTTTGTTATTTCATGTATACGAATACTCAGAAAATGGCTTTAAGCATATCAGCCTCTAATTCATAAAATATATACTTTGAGTCAACATTTAAACATCCAAGCCTCTAAAGCATAAAACCCCAGCCCAATGTGTACAAAAACACTTCTGGGGATGGAAAGATACTAATGGATTATTCTCATTCTGATCAAGTCTGTTCAGTTTCCAGCTGCTACTGTGATGCCAAAAGAACATTCTAATTTTCAGTTTATTGCAGCTACAAAAGATAACCAAGATTGTTTAAATTAACTAACCTGAACTGGAGACAACTAGGAATGTCACTTGAAAATAATAAGGCATAGTGAAGCTTAAACTTTCAATAAAGAAAAACAGATGTGCAGAGCACAGTGTTGCCTGCAATTGTGGAGGCTGAGGGAGGAGGATCACATGTTCAAAGCCAACCTCAGCAACTTGGCAAGGCCCTAGGTAATGTAGCAAGACCCTGTCTCAAAATAATTTCTTTCTTTCCTTTTTTTTAAAAAAAAGGGCTGGGATGTAGCTCAGTGGTTAAGTATCATTGGGTTCAATCCCTGCTACTCAAAACAAGAACAAAAACAGATGGTATAAAAATATTTTAACCCTTCATAGCAATGATAGAAGTTAAAAAAAAAAAAGAAGTTTACATGCAAAATAAACAGCAAAAATTAAAAAGTCAAACAACCCTTCCAGTTGGAATAGTAAGAAGCAGTAGGAATAGGTACTAAGTAGTAGCTGATAGGCATCTTACCTCTAACTGTAAGGCATCTATTTTCTCCTCCTGGCAAGTGTCACCCTCACATTCATACTGTACTATTTTTCCATCTGTTTTACTTGCAACCAGTCGATGGACATAATTATCTAAAGAAAAGAAATTAGTCAACCAATGTGGGTTCCTTCAAAATGAAAAAGGTCTCCATATACTTTTAACTGAAAAAAAATTTTTTTACAAGTCTATGTGAAATGTCTTGTAATATTTTTTAAAAAACTGGATTAAATCATTTGAATTTTAAAAAAAGGGCAAGAGTGGAAGTAGAAACTCCCCTTATAATGTGCAACTGAGGCCACTCCTGAGAAATGGAGCCCACAGGGCACCATGAAGAGTTTTTACAACAGCTGACAGGAAGATGATGCTTCAAGCTGTGAGAGAAAGTGGAGAGATTCTGAAGAAAAATGTCTCCTTAGAGAATAGATCCAAATTAGAAAATCAGAGTGGTGCTCACCTCCAGCATAGTCCCAGACTCGATGGTTAGTGAGCTGCATGGCATATGTGTGCTGTGTCTCTTCAAAGTGCTTATAAGCATGTCGACTGACATATCGCCCACATCCTATGTGCCCGCAAATTAAACAAATCCACAAATTCTGCCAAGGAAGAGGTAAGATCTTAGTTAAATAAAAATACATGAATTAGCCCATTTGGGATGGGAAGGGGCTGATACAGAATGAGATTTAGAGTCATTCCTACAGGAATTTTGGATAAATATGTTTAAAAATGCAACAATCCAGAATGCTTTTATGGGTCAATCATTTTCTCTGATTTCTATGGAATTTTATGTAAACAGCAAAATAAAATTCACAATTTGTCAATAAACGGCCAAGTCTTTTAAAAAAAAAAAACACAATAATAGCATGAAGTATTTTTGCTTAGAAGTCACGTATTTGAGACTCATTTAAATTTTTTGTGTGTGTGTCAAAAAGACTTTAAGCCACACTGGGTAGAAGAAAATTCCAGGCAAATAAAGCTGTATTCATCATTCTTTTCCATAATCCATTACTTACTTCCTGAACACCACACTCAAAACACTTATTTTCTTCTACTGGCTCTGGTGTTTGACAGTACCGGCAAACAGGACACCTATCCGGGATGCAGAAAGATAATGGTACAGATTAGACACAAAAGATGGCAGTAACAAAAGTCAAGAACTGGATTATGTCTTCCTCACTGAGATGCTAAATTATCACTTTCCTGTTATTATTTTTATTATTTGTACATTTATATATGACTTTTTAAAAATATTTATTTTTTTAGTTTTAGGTGGATACAATATTTTTATATTTTGTGGTGCTGAGGACCGAACCCAGGCCTCACAGATGCTAGGTGAGGACTCTACCACTTGAGCCACAACCCCAGCCCCTATATATGACTTTTTTAAAAGTATTTTTTTAGTGTAGACAGACATAATATCTTTATTTACTTATATATTATGTGGTGCTGAGGATTGAACACAGTGCCTCACATGTGTGAGGCAAGCTCTGCCCCTGAGCTACAGCCACAGCCCCTGTATATGACTTTATTATTCTTTAAAAAAAATTTTTTTTTTGTAATTGTAGGTAGACAGCATGTCTTTATTTTATTTTTTGGGTGGGGTGGGGTGCTGGGGATCGAACCAAGGGCCTTATGCTGTGAGGCAAGCACTTTAGCAACTGAGCTATATCCCCAGCCCTTACATGTCTTTATTTTATGTGCTTCTCTTTGTATGTGGTGCTGAGGACTGAACCCAGAGCCTTACACATGCTAGGCAAGTGCTCTGCCACTGAGCCGCAGCCCCAGCCCCAGCCCCATGATATTATTTACAAGTCCTTTTTTTTTTTTAATACACTTTTTTTAGTTGTCAATGGATCTTTATTTTACTTATATGCAGTGCTGAAATTGAACCCAGTACCTCCCACATGCTAGGCAAGTGCTCTGTCACTGAGCCACAACCCCAGCCTTAACAAATCCTTGTCATCTTATGACACTTAACTCACCAAATCTTCAAGACCACAAGGTCAATGTTATTATTATCATCAATGTTTCACAGACAAGTAAGCTGAAATTTAGAGAGGTTGAGTAACTTGTCCCAAAACCATAAAAAATGAAGGAACAGAAAAACAAACCCCAAAGACATCACTTAAAAATAACCATATTTTGAGCTATTCTCAATCAAAATGGACATAATTATCTAATTATTATACAAAATTTTGATAAAGCAGAGGAAGAGGGAGAAATTTTGATCTGCCTCATAGCCTTTTCTTTTTCTTCTTCTTTTTTTTTGGTACTGAGGACTGATCCAGGGGTACTTAACCACTGAGCCACACCCCAGCCCTTTTATTAAAGTTTTATTTTGAGACAAGGTTTCACTAAGTTGCTGAGGCTGGCTTTGAACTTGTATTCCTCCTACCTCAACTTCCCAAGTCTCTGGGATCACAGACAAAAAACCCCTGCTATACCACCGGCTGGCCTGTTTTTAATATTTTTAAAAATATTATATATATATAAGTATACACACACACACACATACACATATATTTTTTTAATGAGATCTTTGAGGAGTCTCTCCCAGACACGACAACCTTCCCTCCATAACCACCCACCCCTGAATCCTTGTCCAGGTTCTGGTCAGAGAACTAGTTCTGACCCTGCCTCTTACAAGCAGTCCATACCACCAGTCAGGGTACCAGCTCTACCCTCCAATCTTCACTTTGAATTAGGTGCACTTATATAATGTATGACTGAGGCCTCTCCTAGGAAATGGAGCCCTCAGGGCACTTATATACATGTGGAAGCCCCCTACTCTGTGCTTCCTTGGCAAGGACCTGAATTTGGCTCCTTCCCATCAACACCCAGCACTGTACTAAGTATATGCCAAGGCTCAAATAAAACCCATTCACAGGCTAGGGTTTTGGTTCCATGGTAGAGTGCTCACCTAGCATGCATGAGGCACTGGTTCAATCCTCAGCACCACATAAAAATAAAGACATTGTGTCCACCTAAAACTAAAAAATAAATATTAAAAAAAAAACATTCACTAAATGAGCTGCATGCTTTTGAAAGTAGGTACCTGCCTCACACCCCGCAAGGCAGACACAGCAGAGAACAAGCCAAGTGAGGTCCTTGCTCTGGGAAGCTGGCACTCTCCTTCTAACCTCGAGGCCACTTGTAGGTGAACAGGGATTCCTGTGGACTTTCATCCCTCCTAACTTCTGACCTTGGGAGTGTGATCTTTCCTTTCCCATGTACAATCCCCCACGCCCACTGTGTTTTCTTGCTCCTGCTTGTCACCTGGTTAACTCCTACCTAATGTGAGAGTGCCTCCAATCATAATGCTGAACATTGCACCTTTGTAACAGCTATTAAGGCTGTGATTTCACACTTAATTGTGTGATTACTTGATTTTCTATTTTTCCCTCTGAACTGGGACACCCATGAGGCCAGAAGCTAATATAAAGCTTCTAGTTAAGTCCTACAGTGCAGTTTGCAAAGGGACCAACCACCCTCCATTTAATAACAGGCGGGAGAAAAGGTCCAGGTGCCAACTCAGTTCTTTGAAGCATGTTACCCACAACTTAGGTCTCCTGTGCCTGGGGAATTAGGATACATAGGTGTGTGCCTATAGAAGTTGACTGCTATTCTGACTAGCTATCAAGCTATTAATAGCAGCATAAAGCTAAATATAAGGTTGTTATAGTCTGGTTGATAAGAAAGTGAAATAGTAGATATCAAACACAGGCCATAGAAGAGACTGCAGACCTACATTCAATTTTTCCCCCCAGTACTAGGGATAAATCCCAGGGTCTTGGGCATGCTAGGCAAGTATTCTGCCACTGAGCCATACCCCCAACTCATGACAGGTTTCACCTTAACAAAAGAGTCTCAAAGCCAAACTCTGCATTTCTTCCTACCCCCATTCCATCTCTCAGAAGGAATGAAGAGCTCATGCTGCTCTGGGAAACTGCACAAGGATTCAGAATCAGTATCCTCACTAAGAAGGACTTCCTCAAGAATGTGGATTCCCAGTGAACAGAGGAAAGAAGGCGAAAATTGGTAGTCTCTTATGGTGAAAGTTTGGTAGAGTCAAACACTTGGAGTGGTTCATTCTTTGTGGTGCTATTTTTAATTTTGGGGAAGGGTCATAATGGACTCTGATACAGTAGGGAATAGCCCTTGCACTCACGTTGTGTCATCCCAGCGCTGCAGACATTGGCTGTGGAAGCTGTGGTTGCATAAGGTGGTGAGGATGCCATTCACAGACTCGTCCATACGTTCCAGACACACGGTGCACTTGGGGAGCTCAGTCAGGTCCATCACAGGGAGGCTGGCACCCTGCAGGAAAACATCCCACTCTGTCCTTCAGCCATTATTCCATGACTTTTTTTTTTTTTTTTTGTGGTACTGGGGATTAACCCAGAGGTGCTTAACCACTGAAGCACATCTCCAGTCCTCTTTATTTTTAGAGAATTTTTTAATATTTATTTTTTAGTTTTCGGTGGACACACATCTTTATTTTATTTTTATATGGTGCTGAGGATCAAACCCAGCACCCTGTGCATGCCAGGCAAGCGCGCTACTGCTTAAGCCACATCCCCAGCCCCCCTCTTTATTTTTTTGAGACAGGATTTCACTAAGTTGCTTAGGGCCTTGCTAAGTTGCTGGGGCTGGCTTTGAATCTGTGATCCTCCTGTCTCAGTTTCCCAAGTCACTGAGATTAAAGGCACGTGCCACCACACTCAGCTATGTTTTCTAAAACAGTTTTCCTGGGCTGGAAAACTGCACTTGCCTCGCATGTGTTTTCAAAAATGTTTTCAACATTATTGTTCTGTGCAAATAATTTAAAGTGGTAAAATTTTCACTCACTAATTCATTCAACAAACACTAGTGGAATACGGTTTACATTCTCTGTACTGTGCTGGGCACTTGGAACACTGGTGAAGACAGCAGACATGAATCCCTGCCCTTGTGGAGCTGGCTTTCCAGGAAGGGAGACTGCTGCCAAAACCTTAACACATGGAACCAGATTCCTAGCTCAAGCTCCAAAAGTCTATGACCAAAATACCCAAAGGGATAAAAGCAGAAAAGCAATGGATCTGAAGACTTTTCCAGAGTAAATTATAACTTAACACTTTCTACTTAGTGATGATAGTATCAATAGCACTGACTTAATTTATTTATGCATTTAACACATACTTCTTGAGTCCTTGCTATATGTGCCAGACATTGTTCAAGGTGTGGAACATTGGTAACCAAAACCAAATACAGTATGCCCCCCAAAACAGCCATTTCTTGTCCTTGTAGATCTTAGAACAGACAAAAATTTTAAAAAGTACAGGGAGGGCTGGGGATGTGGCTCAAGCGGTAGCGTGCTTGCCTGGCATGCATGTGGCCCGGGTTCGATCCTCAGCACCACATACAAACAAAGATGTTGTGTCCGCCGAAAACTAAAAAATAAAAATATATATAAAAAAAAATAAAATAAAAAGTACAGGGAGCTTAGAGGGGGCATGACCATAAGGCTGTACTCAGGCCCTCCCAGCCAGAACATGAGCAGCAATTATTGAGACCAGGGTGGGAGGCATACATACGCATGAGGACAAATGGAGAAAAAGCACATTCATTTACAGTCTCTGAAGAACAGATGCTTACAGGGACTCTCTCAAGGTAGTCATGTTCAGTTATGGAAAAGAATCTTAAAAAGCAGGCCTTGTGCATCACTTGACTCAAGGGAAGCCCAATTTTATCACTCATTAAATTTTATTTCTCCTAATCTAATGATAGAATAATCTACCCAGAAGTTATTTCCATCTATCTGATTTCAGGTAAAAACACTTTAAGGTTTACTTTATTTGTTTGTTTTGGGGTACTGGGGGTTGAACTTGGGGATACTCAACCTCTGAGCCACATCCCCAGCCCTATATTAAATTTTTTATATTTTATTTAGAGACAAGGGTCTCACTGAGCTGCTTAGTGCCCTCACTTTTGCTGAGGCTGGCTTTGAATTCATGATCCTCCTGCCTCAGCTTCCTGAAGCACTGAGATTATAGGCGTGTACCACTGTATCTGGCAAGAATTACTTTAAAAGAAGGAAAATCTTTGAAACATCAGAGCTAAATTTGCTGTTTTATAAAAATGATTTGAGGGAAACATTGCAGGACAGGTTCCCATAGAAAATGACAGATCAGAGCAGTTATAAATTGCTATAGAAACAGAATAAGAATTAGGAAAGGGATTAGAGTTAATACTTGAAACAAACAAAATGTTTCTTCTTGACTCTAGGAAATGTGAACCACCTGCCTTAGCCTCCCAAACTGCTGGGATTATAGGCATGTGCCACTGCACCTGGCATAAATTCTCTATCTTAAAGGGGCTTTTACTATATTCATATGGCTGAGCAACCATCACCACTATCTAAATTTAGAACATTTCCATCACCCCAAAAAGAACCCCTTACCTGTTGGCAGTCGCTTCCCATTCTTTCCCCCAGGCCCTGGTGACCACTTATCTATCTTCTATCTGTGCTGTTTGGATTGCTCTGGACATTTCCACAAACTGCTTAACTTCTGATTTCATACCAGTCTGCTACATTAAAGATAACAAGTATTCAAACTTACATCTTCAGATTTCAGCACTTCAGCCCTTTCCACATAGACCAGTTGGCAAACATCATCTTCGATTGAGTTGAACTGACGACCATTGCATGCCATATAAAAACTATCTGCATCAGCCTATGTGCACCAATGGGAATAAGGAAAAAAATTAAGAGAAATATACTGAAAGTTGATTTATATTCAAAATGCATGGCTTCAATCATACTCATCAACTTTTTTTCTCCCTGTTTTCTTTTGGTACTGGGAATTGAACCCAGAGATGTTCACCAGTGAGCTACATCCTCAGCCTTTTTTATTTTTTGGGACAGGGTATTGCTAATTTGCTAAGTCTGGCCTTTAACTTGCTATCCTCCTGCCTTAGCCTCCTGAGCAGCTGTAATTACAGGTGTACACCATTGCACCCACTCCTAATTAGGTTCTTAAAGCTTATGGTACTTAGGAGCTACTTAGGAGAGAAAAGCAATCACTAGAAATAGCATCTACTGGAGCAGGCTGGTAAGCCAGACAAACTCTGCAGATCAATATTCTACAATCCGACAGTGTTTCCTGGGCTACATAAGAGTTTGTACTTGAACTGGAAGAAGGTACTAAAGCACAATAAGCTGACAGCTAGAACAATTTTAATATTCAACCAGCAACAGTCAACATTTCCCTTCATAGTTTTGTCACATGCACCAACTGAGATAAAACATTTCTGCAGAGATTGGAATGAAATCATAAGTGATGATTGTTTTGGAAGAACTCTTTTATTTCTTTCTTCTTTTTTTAAATCTTTATTTTATTTATTTATTTTTATGTGGTGCTGAGGATCAAACCCAGGGACTCACATGTGCTAGGCGAGCGCTCTGCCACTGAGCCACAATCCCAGCCCCTCTTTTATTTCTTAAAGTCAGTATTCATGTTAAATAATGAAGGACCATTACAGGATGAAAATAATCCTTTTCTTCAATAAAACAAATACTACATCAGAGTTGGATAAGGATCCATCTGGAGTGTCCAATACCAGAGGCCAAACTCTTGGTGAAGGTCAAGAGATTCAAGAAGAACCAATCATAGGGTTCTGAATCCCACAGCCACTGTAGACTTCTCCAATGGCTTTTAATTCCACTCCGATGATGTAATTCAATTGTAGGGTTTTGATTATTTATGCTTTCTTAATATGCTTTGTTTATGCTTTCTCAACACACTCTACTGAGCCAAGCAGCTGAAGAAGGATGACCAATTCTGAATGCAGTAGTTTTATTGGAGGTGGGAGGAGAGCTCTCCTGAAGGAAACTTCAAAATGTGTAAATCCAGTTGTTGGAAAATAAATCTCCTTAATCCTAAGCAGCAAACCAACAGTGGCTTCCTTTCCTCTTTGGGAAAAACAGCCTTTTTGTGAAACATTACTGGGTAAGTAAGTAGCACAGGGAACTCAGGATTCATGTACTGAGGGGACGTTCTGCCTGGAACTCAGGCTCAGCTCATGTCTTCACAGCCTCCAACACCATCAGGAACTGGTTGCAGTTGCTGAGGAAAAGACCCCATCAGATCTGGAGCTCTGTAAATGCTCACTAAGCTATGAGGCTTCCTCAGTGGAAGGGCAGAAGCATGTGAAAAAACCATTCAACACCAAGTACTCCTTTCTTAGAGGAGCTGATAATATACCAAAGAAACATCCTTTTTTTGGAAATGATAACATCTATAAACAGCCAAGATTTCTAATTTGAACACACTAGTGTCTTCTTTAAAATTTCAGTATTAGGACCAGGTGTGGGAATGCACACCTGTAATCCTGCGACTGGGGGTGCTGAAGTAGGAGGATCACAACTTTGAGGCTATCCTCAACAATATAGAGACCCTGTCTCAAAATAAAAAATAAAAAGGGCTGGAGATATAGCTTGGTGGTAGAGTGGCCCTGGGTTCAATCCCTAGTACTATCAACAAAACAAAACAAAACCTCATTCTTAGGGATGGGGATTTAGATCAATCGGTGAGGCAATGGGTTCAATTCTCAGTATTGCAAAAGAAAAAAACTTCAGTATTAGAAATATAGCTTTGTTTAAATATTTACTGAACACCTACTGTGTGCCAGGCTCTGTTATGCACTGGAAAGAGAATATAAAACAAAGTACACGTGGTTTCTATTTCAACCCATTATCAAAATGCACAAAGGCTCACTGGAGAACACAGAAGAAACAACTCTTTTAATTAAATTAAAATGTTTGCACTGCAGAGAATCAAAAATTTAAAGGAACCCAGCTTTTGTTTTTTTCTAGTCTCTCTTTTTTATTTATTGGTCTCTTGAGAATAAACTCAGAAAAAGACAAATCCATTATGATTAGGTTCCTTTTCTGTCACAGTGATCAGTTACAGTGTTGAGAATACATGTTTCTTCTAAAAGGAATAGCTACCTAGGCTGTGTTAACTAAGCACGCCAGTGAAAATGAGCCAATACACTATAGAGAGGTTATCTGTCCTTTCCTTATCATCAAGAACAATAAAATTGAACTCCTTCCTGATTTTTATGTCCTAATGAATTAAAAATTCTTTATCAGTCAGTCATGGTAGCACATGCCTATAATCCCAGTTACTCAGGAGGCTGAGGCAGGAGTATTGCAAATTTGAGGCCAGCCTGGATAACTTAGCAAGACCCTGTCTCAAATATAAAAGGATGTAAGCCGAATGCAGTGGCACACACTTATAATAATAGTAGCTCGGGAGGCTGAAGCAGGAGAACTGCAAGTTCAAAGCCAGCTCCAGCAAAAAACGAGGCACTAAGCAACTCAGTGAGCTCCTCTTGTCTCTAAATAAAAAAATACAAAATAGAGATGTGTCCCAGCGGTCAAGTGCCCCTGGGTTCAACCCCCAGTACAAAACCCTAAAAAAAAAAAGGATGTAGCTCAGTGGTAGAGCACCCCTGGGTTCAACTGTTCAATTCCTTTCCTTGTTTCACCAAAAAAAAAGAAAAAAAGGAAAGAAAGAGGTTACAGGGCTGGGATTGTGGCTTAGCAGTAGAGCCCTTGCCTAGCATGTGTGAGGTCCTGGGTTTGATCCTCAGCACCACATAAAAATAAATAAATAAAAACAAAGGTATTGTGTGTAACTAAAAGAAATAAATATTAAAAAAGAAAGAAAGAGGTTACAAAAGATACAGGGAAGGTTTATGAGTTCTTATTAAAAATTAATTACCTGGTGAGAAAAAGAATGGAATAAGAATGTAGAGGGTGCCCAAGCTATGGAGTCAGGGTGCTTGGGTTTGAATCCTAACTCTGACACTATGTGTCCAACTTTGGGAAGTGACTTAGGGGTGCCTGTTTCCTCAACTACAAAATTTGAAAGTACCAACACCTCATGGCACTGCTGAGAGGATTTGAGATAATGCATGGAAAGCACTTAAGAGAGTCTGGTATCTAGTACATGCTCAACAGTTGGTGGCTAATGAATCTATTATTAGATTCTCCAGTATTAATTTAACAACTTCAAGTCTTATAGCAAGATGGTGTTATTAGGTCTTAGAAAGTTCTTGATAATTTTGTTTTCTTTCTTTCTTTGTTTTGATAGGATGGGTCTTGATAGATGACAGGGTTCTGACCCAAGATGAGATGAACAGTAAATAGTACAACTATGATACCAAGGTAAAGGGCTCTAAGAAGAAGGAGCAGTAAGCTGTTTCGCACACTTAGAAAATATTGGTTAACTGAGCAATCTGCATTTGGTCAAAAGATAGAAGAAGTGGGGCTGGTGGGTAGCAGTGGTAGAGTACTTGCCTTGCATGTGCATGGCTCTGGGCTTAGACCCCAGTATTGCAAAGAAAAAAAAAAAAAGACAGAAGTGGAAAGGATAGTGCAGATGTATAAAGAAAATCTACTAACAATAATAGAAAATATCCGAAATATTATCTGCACATTAAATGGATGGCAGGAAATTTGTAGGTTTACTAAATAAATGTTAGTGTAGTTTACTTAAATGTAGGTTAGTGTTACAGATTTATTAGACTCCCTGAAAAGCCTAAACATTTTTTCCCTATGTACATTTGTAACTCTTTGTATAACTTGCTGATTACCTTTGGAGAAACATAACTGAAATAACTAAAATATTGTTATTATACAAAGGCTTGTGAGCCAGGTGCAGTGGCACACATCCATAATCTTAACAACTTGGGAGGCTGAAAAAGGAGGATCATAGTGGAGGCCAGCATCAGCAATTTAGCGAGGCCCTACACAAAGTAGTGAGACCCTACCTCAAACTAAAAAAATTAAAAGGGCTGGGGATGTGCCTCAGAAGTAAAGCAGCCCTGGGTTCAGTCCCTAATAAAAAATAAATAAATAAAAAAGTCAGACCTGTAAATAGTGACTGTCTCTATTCCCCACACCTTCATTATTCTCCTACTAGAAGAGGAATTTGTCCTAGTGATTCAAAGTGAATCCATCCCTACTCAGTCATTTATTTTTATCTGTGTAATCCTGGGCAAATGACTAATCTCTTTCTGAAGTTGGCTGCTTCATCTGTGAAACAAAGAACAGGATCACTCTACCTTGAAGGGTTACAGTGAAGATTAAATGAGATGATACTCTGCTGAGCACTGAGCACAGTGAACAATACAAAACAAAAGCCACTGTTTTCTATTATGACCATTATTATTACATGTACTACCAGGTTTAATTAGTTTAAGGTGCCACTTTCCCAGCTTCCAAAGCTCCTCAGACTTCAGAAGGCCTGATGACAGTCTGTAATATCAGGTAAATGCTTTTCCATACTTCATGGGAACTGTAAAGTCTACAGGAAGTTGAAACACTTTTTAAACATCTCTCTCAATGGTGGGATACTTTGTAAAGATTAAACAGCCTGTACCTTCTTGTACATAGAACTCCACAACTGAGGGGCCCAGGCAACATGTACAAACATAATTCAAATTTCTCTTAATTTCCTCCACATGCTCACTGGATGGCTGCCACTGATCTCAACTCTGAAGCTCTGTAATGAGGAAAGAGATGGCAAATGGCCCTTGTGTCATGCGCTCTCTTTCACCTACAAACTCTAGTGACCAGTCAGAGAGGAAATTGCAATTGACCCTATAAACCCACTCATTTCTTTGTTAATCAGCAAGCTGTAAGTATTTGGGACAAATTCAGGAAGGCTATTTATCAATGAGGCGAGAGGTTTTGTTTGTTTGTGGGTTTGCAGTGCCAGGGACTGAACCCAAAGGCTCTCTATTTCTGAGCCCTTTTTATTTTTGATTATGAGACAAGATCTCATTAAATTGCCTAGGCTGCTGGCCTTGAACTTGTGACCCTCCTGACTCAATGAAATTTATAGGTGTGTGTCACTGCAGCTGGCTGAGAAGTTAACTTTTGAAAAACCTGCCTTTCAAAATCTAATGTAAACAAAACAAACAAAAACCTAGTAAAATTCCAATGGAAAAATACAAAAAGCTATTAAAAAGAGAAACAACTGAGTGAATCTAAAGATCACCTTTTAATAACCTGAATAATACCTAAAGCTTACCTCATTTTTATATTCACATACAAATATGCATGTTTATAGGGATGAATACGCAAAACCAAGAGAATATCTTCTAACATCTTTAGAACTGAGGTACATAGAAAGTGCTATTTAAGTGAAATGAAGCGAATGGCAAAACCCTCCTACACCAAATAGCATCTATTACAATGCATAAGCACTTTTAAAAACTGAAAATATCCTCATTTGTTCTGTGTTTGTCTCTATTGTAATATTGTCAAAGAGCACCTTGTAAAAAAGAAAATGAAAGAAATAAGGTAATAGCAAATAATACAATAGTGTCAATTTCAAACGTTTGGGAACTACTGCTTTACTGGAATAGTTACTACTGCATAAACAACCAAAAACCTAAATTTCATATCCAATCAGATGCATAAAAAACTCAGGGTATCAATTACAATGGTATTTCTGCCAATGAATTTAGAAAGACATCTACAGTTACAATACCCTCAAAGATATGTAAGTCAAGAACCTTAAGTGAAAAATGTTGTAAATCACACACAGCTAGTATCATACAGTTTCAAAAACACAAGTTTTTGTGGCAAAGAGATTTTTAATATCTTAACTTTTACCTGTGCACTAAACTTTATCAGCACCATATATTGATTTGGAGTAGAGTCTCTGATGATTTTCATTTGTTCAATTACTTCATTAAATGGGGCGACAAACTTCATAAGGTCATGACTGGTCATTGTAGCAGGGACTGTGAGAATACACAGCATGGCACTGCGCCTCACATCTTCTTTTAAGGAGGTCATCTTACTAATAAGACAATAATTAAACTGTCTTGAATAGATGAGGTATAGTTAGTTCGGATAACACTAATTTGACAACTTATGTCCAAGAAAATAGGAAGAAATAAAACTCGTAATATTTTAAAAATAAATTTAAATAGCTTGTCATTTTACTTAAAAATATACACTAGATGAGTAATACAAAATCCCCTAAATGTATCTATAGTGGATGTTAAGGCAAGTTTATTAAGTTATTTTATATGTATATACATACACATATATATACACAACCACATATATATGTGTATATATATCCCCCCACCAAAATTTTCAATCTTTAGTTAAAGGCCTGTTATGGTTAAAATGTGCCTTAGGGAAAGTCAGTTCATCTTTTATTCTAATTGGTTTTTGAAAAATAGTCTGTTACTGGGTAACTTAAAAGTACAACTCTAACAAACTTTTCTCAAAATGTCTAGAGGAAAAATAGAGCTCTAAATCTAAAAGAGAACTCTAAACCACAAGGATATTACAGAAAGTGTTGCTGGGAAGGACAAGTTGGAAGGGAGGGGAATGAAAAACTTCCCACAATGCAATTTGCTTTTGAAATGCTACAAACTCACTTGACAGCTGTGATCCAAAATGGCTACTTGAGTATTTGCTGTTTTCCCAGGAGGGACCTGGCAAACAAGTTAAGATAAGGATAGCCTTTAAGACATTAATTACCAATTATCAGCCGGGTGAGATGGTGCACACCTATAATCCCAGCTACTTGGGAGGCTAAGGCAGGAGGATAGTAAGATGGAGGCCAGCCTCAGCAATTTAGTGAGAACCTGTCTCAAAATAAAAAATAAAGAGGGCTGAGGATGTACTCAGTGGTACAGTATCTCTGGGTTCAATCCCCAGTACTACTACAAAAAAAAAAAAAAAACAATCAAACAAACAAAAAAACCCTCACAAAATCAAACCACCAACTCCTACCAATTATCCAATAAGCTGATGGTCTAGTTTGTGAAATATCTAGCCAAAGGCTTCCTTCCCTTGGGCCTCCAGCAAGGTTTGTTTATACCAAATACCACAGAAAAAAATTTTTTAAAAAGTAATAAATATGAGGATTAGTTAACTGACTTCTTAGTTCTTCCTTCTTCCTTTCAATCCTCCAATCATCATCCATGACTAACCACTAAGACAATATTTTCCAAGGTATTTTATTAAGTGTTCCTACACATTTCTTTTTGTGAGAAAAGCCTTGACCCTATCCACAAGATCAACCAAATGTAAAACATCTAAGATTTCCCTAACACACAATACATTAAAGTACTACCTTTTTGAAGCTTAAAATATCTACTGCCTCCCTTCTGGCTAAGAGTTTTCTCTATCCCAAGGCAAAAAACAAACCTACCCAAAAGAAAAAGATTTTTCTTTTTTTCTTACTTTGTCTTATATAGGTGCATAATCCCATGAACTATTTCAACAGAAGGATTTCCACTGAAGAATGAAATCTGGTCTGGAAGCTGTTTGGATGGAGAATCAGGAGCTGCATTTATGCAATCTTTACTTTGATCTCTACTTCTCTGCACAGTGAGGGATGCTTCTGAAGACTTCTTTTCTTCCATTGCATCTTTTACCTCATCTTTCACAAATCAAAAATTAGCAGATTACAAACAGTTGGAAATATGCTAAATAATTCTAACTGGTTAAAATTTCAAGTTAGAACACTAAACTCTGACATAGAAAATATAATATACTGCATTAAGAACTATGTTCACAGAAAGCCAAATGTGGGCATATCCCAACTTTAAAGTTCATTAACACCCTCAGAAACTGGAGGATGGCTTTTACATCCAGCAGTACCATAACACAAGCAGACATCTTCCATCACACACTCCTGAGTGGGACAAACATTCAGGGCTATTTTGTTTGAAAAACCAAACCTCCCAGTTCTGACCATCCCCATGCCTGAAATGCAGAACATATCCACTCCCTCAGTTGGAATGAGCTGGCAGAGCAGGGGAGGAACAATATGCTTATCTGGATGCACTTATGATCTATTGCTAACTTAAGTGGAAAGATGCTCTCCTCCACCAATGAGGGTTGCAAATATGGCTTGTTAGGGTTTTTTTTTTTTTTTTGAGATAAGGTGTTGTTATGTTGCCCACGTTGTCTTTGAGCTCCTGGGGTTAAGTGATCCTCCTGCTTCAGTCCTCCAAGTGGCTGGGGCAATAGGCATGTCCAATGCATGACCAGATTAATTTAGAAGAAACATTTAGAGATGCTGAAATGTGCCTTAATGACCTCATGTAAAAGCACGCAAGCAGTAAAAAGATAAAAGTATGCTCCAGGTTAACATTATGGGTTCACAAAACACATATAAAACAAGTAACTGGAAGCTCACATTACAAAAGAGTCCAGAGTTTCTGAAAATATACCTGGGTTGGACTTCATAGTCTCAATGATTACATCTGTCATTTCCCGGCGGCCAAGGTGCTGATGAATGATTGTTGCTTTTTCCCCTGGTGACTTCCCTTCTAAACAGGCAATAGCTGAAGCAAGTGTCTTCTTTTTGATCTCCTCATTAGACATTTCCCCAGCTATAGAATATATGAATAATATCTGAACATAAAACAAGCTCCTCTCCATTCTCAATATCCCAGTCAATAAGTTTTCCTTTTCTTTCTGCTGCTCTCCCCTAAGATGCCTTTTCAGTATCCATCTCACTCACCTCTGGGACTCCAGCAGTCAGCAAACAGTCAATAAGCTACCACTAACATAAATTCACAAATGAAGGGTTGTTTTGGTAGAATCAGGCATTTTAATGTTGATCAACAAGAGTCAGCTTCAGAGACGGTTCAACAACGACTATGTTTAGATGAACTAACATTTTAGTAACTGGTTAAACTGACCCTGGATTCAGCTTAAATTTCAAAATCTTTAGAGGTCTTGGTGGTATTAGGGATTAAATCTGCACCCTTGCACGTGCTAGGCAGACACTCTGCCACTGAGCTTCATCCCTATTCATCCCCCCTTTTAAATTTTAATTTGAGTTATCCAGGCTGGCCTGAAACTTGTAATCCTGTCTCAGCCTCCGTAGTTTCCGGGATCACAGGCACGTGCCACTGTACTGGGCTAGAGATCTCTTTTTAAACATCCTGGGTCACTGACATGCTATGGATCAAACCACGTAAATCTATCATTTCTATCTTAATGAAACACATAAACGAGAAAAGGAATTTGGTGTCTCGACTAAAATAAGCTCTGTGAGTGCAGGGACAAGGCTTATCCTGCCCATCACTGTACTTTGTGTCCAGCACACAAGGAGAGTTCTCTAAATATATGTTAAATAAACAACTACACAATTGACTCACGCAGATGTCTGTGTGGCAAATTCCAATTTGGTTGGCTTTCAGAACTAAGGGGTCACTTTTAGCCTTTAAAAGGTCCTAGTAGGAAAGGGGATATAGCTCAGTGGGAAGGTGCCTGCCTAGCATGATGTGGCCAGTACCACCAAAAAAAAAAAAAAAAAAAAAGAAAAGAAAAAAGAAAGAAAAGAAAGAGAGAGAGAATTAATTAATTAATTAAAACAAAAAATCCTCATAACCTTGAATTAAAACATATTCATCTGAGGCCAGGCACGGTGGCCCACGCCTATAATCCCAGCAGCTCCGGAGGCTAAGACAGAAGGATCAAGAGTTCAAAGCCAGCCTCAGCAATTGCAAGGCACAAAATAACTCAGTGAGACCCTGTCTTTAAAACACAAAACAGGGCTGGGGATATGGCTCAGTGGTCAAGTACCCCTGAGTTCAATCCCTGGTGCCCCACAAAAAAACATATTCATCTGAAACCAGCCTGGGCAACATAGTGAAATCCTGTCTCAAGAAAATAAAAAATAAAAAATCACAGTCATCTTTAACTTGCAGCTCCAAAGTTGACATACTTGGAGTAGTTTTCAATGATGACATCCTTACTTGCCCTACTCCCATATTCTTGTGAATTTTCTTGTTTCTCCTTACCTTTGCAGAATTTATCACAGTTATAAACCTACTTTATAAACCTCCTTACCTTTGCAGAATTTATCACAGTTATAAACCTACTTTATAAAAAGAAGTTATAAACCTTCTTTACTTATTTAATTATCTGTCTCCCCCATGAAACTGCTGGTGCATTTCAGCAGAGACCATATCCGATTCTGCCCAAAACCTAAGCTCCAGCCATTATTGAGCATTTAATAAATATCTCTTGAACGAATGTTGTTATTAGGTAATCTTTTGAGGACCCAGGAACAGAGCATAGCTGCATTCCCCACTAAGATGGCATGTGCTGGGGTTGAAGGGCTCATTCTTCAGTCCAACTCTCAGGGTTGGAATCCCAGTTTCACCACTTACATGTACCTTTAGGCAAATTATTTAATCACTGGGCCTCAGTTTCCTTATAAAAGGTCCAAACTATCCATCTGCCTTAAGGTTGTTGCCGAGGTCATTAAAGAAGAGGATGCACACAGGTTTCCAGTGCAGTGCTTGGATATAGGAAGTGCTCGAATTTTATTTACTAGGATTATCGTCATGAGGCACCTCAGGGAAAAGGAACAGTTTAATTAAACCAGGGACCATCAGAGTCGTTGGGGACCTAGTCCCTGCTTTCACGAAGCCTAGAGAAAAGCATGTGAGACAAATGTATCACTAGACTCAGGCGGGACGGAGAAGGAGACGTGCTAGGTGAAAGCCCTCGGGAAGGCACGGGAGGAAGGGCCCAGGAAGGATTTCACATCTAGAGATGACATCTGGGAAGGCCTCCTAAAGATGGATAGAATAAGAGGATCCCAACCACCTCTCGCTTCTGCTTGAGGCAGAAGCCCTCGCCACGGCCTGTCCCTGGACCCATGTTTCGAGAAGGCGAAACCCGGGGCCCAATCCCGGCCACAGGTAAGGCGGTGCGGCACTGGGACTCACCCGCGGCGCTGAAGCCGAAGCCAGCGGGAACGGCCGAGTGTTCCGCGAGCTCCAGTCGGATGACAACCAGTGACACACTCATAGGGCAGGCGCTGGCCGGCGAGAGCTCCGGCGGGCTCAGACCAGGCTGGGAGGCGAACGGAGAGGCCGAGCGGCCCGGGGCCGGCAGCGCCGCCGCTGCCTCAGCAGCACCAGTCCCTCGCGCAGCCTTTGGAGCCACAACAACCTGCACTTCCGCCTCTCGGCCGCCGTCTCTGACCCGCGGGGTCACGCATGCGTACACAGCGCACGCTCCGATTGGGCGAGGTGGCGTGGGGGCGGGCCTGAGTGCTTCTGGACTGGAGCTCCGGGAGGTCGGAGAGGAAAGACAGGTTTGCGTTTGCTGGCGTGGCACCCCCGGAGAAGCCCAGCGGTGGGTTTGCGCCCAGGCCCCGATTAACCTCTACCTGTCCGAGAGGCTTCGTCTTCAGCCCACCTCGGCTGGCTAGTGCCCGGCTCCGCGAGATCTCGAATTGAAACCCGCGCTATGCTGAGGGTTTTTGCGTTTGATCTCTCTCTCCAACCCTAGGAAGGGTTGCTTTGTGTCAGGCCCACTTTACAGATCCGTACGCTGAGGCTCAGAGAGGTGATTCCTATCCCATGCCTTCGCAGATGTTTCCAGAAAGCCTAGACACTGTTGGGGGCCCTCGGGATACATGGGTGAATGGAGCAATCACGGTGTCTACTTAGGCAGTTGACCTTCATCACTAGTTGTGTGATCTTTGAACTAATCGTTGTAGAAATTTGGGCTAATATTCTTAAGTGGTTGTGAGAATGAAATGAAATGATGTGTATAGAGATAACGGTAGCGTTCTTTTAGAATGTCAGATTGCTCTTAGAATATAGATATTGACAAATTACAATTGATGCATACATGGCATATACATGACAGGATGCTGCTCTAGGTATATGATATGAGCATATATAAGATGTGTCACAGTCATCCTGGACGTGTCTAGGTATATGGATTTTCTATATATGTATAACACCATCACATGATATATCCATATATGTAACTTGTGACTACACCCCCCACTTGATATATCCATATATATAACTTGTGACTACATCCTACGGAATGTCTCATACCCTCTTTAAATCAGTCTCTCAGCCTCTGCACTTTTGACATTCTTTGAGGGTGTTGTAAATGCGTATCCTGGACATTGTAGGATGTTTAGAAGCATCCCTGTCTCTGGCCTGGTCCACCAGATGCCAGTAGCACTCTTCCCCTGTGGTGATCACCAGAAATGTGTCCAGATATTGCCAAATGTCCCCTGGGGCCCAAATCACCCTCTATTGAAAATCACTGGTTTATGTGAAAGTGCTTAAACATGTACAAATACATGAGACTTTATGTGAACTTTTTTGGATGTGATAGTACTGGATAACTTTTTTTGTGTGTGTGTGATGGTTTTGGGGATTGAACCCAGGGCCTTGCACGTGCAAAAACATGCACTATACTACTGAGGCACCCCCCAACAGCCTAAGTTATAGATAACATTTACTGGTGTGCTAGGTACTAATGAGTGCTTTTCCTATTTTATCTAATGCAAAGATAATTTTGTGAGATAGGTACTATAATTGTCCTCATTTTACAGAGAGGGAACATGAGGAACCCCTCTCTCCAACCCTAGGAAGGGTTGCTTTGTGTCAGGCCACTTTACAGAGTCAGGTGTTCAGGATCTCACACTTAGTAAGTGGCAGAGCTAGAATTTGAATGGAACATATCTATTTCAAGAGCCCAAACTTAATTTCTTTACTAAAATATTGTCTTAATGTGTAATAACAAACACTGTGTGTCTATTCACAAAAACAAGTAGCAAATCTATACTACGCCAATCTCAGAGAAACGCAGGGAGGATATGACAAATATTCCTTGTGGTTTATAAGATTCCAGTTCCAGAGAACTAAAATTTTCAGCCAGAAATGTCCAAGTTGGATACATTATAGTACTTTGTGACTGCCAACCACTAAGACTGTCCCTAGCTTTTTCCTATTTTCTGATATATTCAGCTTATACATGTTTACTTTGTGCAGTTGTGCCAGGGCAGTGGGGTAGGTTGTTGATAGGCAAAAGAAAGTACCCAGAGATAGCATGTGAGACATGTAAATTATTGGGGAAAGTGTATGAGAGTTCAGCAACTGCTTCACAAGGAGTTCAATAGCAATATGCTGAACAGATAACACATGTCCCTCAACATGTTTCACCAAGCAGCGGCTCCTCTACCTCATGATGTTCTATCCAATGACAGCCAGCTGACCAAGTGACATGTATCCTTTCCACAGTACCCTCAGTTCCATGTCTATTGCTACTGAGAGGAGTTTTATGTGTTAGGCTGCAAAAACAGTAACATCATTGGTATTAGCTTGCTTAGTTTATATCCCAAGGAACAGATGTCCTGGAATACAGGAAAGAAAGTAGCTTTCTACAGATAACACTAACTTGCCTTAGTTTCTAGTGGGCCTGAGAGAAAGCCATTGTCCTTCAAGATCATATTATTTGAACTTTCCAGCCTAGGCTTGCTCTCCTGGTTCTCTTAACATGGCTAAGTTTTTGGGAATAGAAAGGGTGCATTCAGGGACATGGTGTTTTTACTTTTCCCTTTTCTTTAAAGTAATGAAATGCATCCTTCTAACTCTTTTATGTAAGCATCTGCTCTTGTCTAGAAAGGCCTCAGGGGATGGATGTATACAAAGATGAATAAGATAGTCCTTGTCTTAAGGGAGCTTACAATTATAGGAACAGATAGAAATGAAAACAATTCCTGAATAATGGAGTAAGTGTTCTACTAAAGAAGCTTCTGTAAGGAGATAAATCTAAAGCTGTGATGAATTAACAAATGGAAATTCATGAGGTACAGCCCAGGAAGGTGTTCTAGTCAGCACAGGACATGGCGAGGTACGGAGGGATGAGAACTTAACAGCACTTTTTGCTCTGAAGAGAGCGTTCTTGGCAAGTAGTTACAACAGAACTGTCATCTAAAGGCGGAGGATTAAGAAAGCTGCCTCTGGGGAGCATCGCCCACATGTCCATTAGCAGGAGAGTGTGGAGGACAGTTACTTCAGTTAGGAATTATTGAAGTTGGCCCTTCAGGCCCCAGAGACACTTTTCATCTCTCTCTCTCTCTCTTTTATATATATATTTTTTTATTTGTAGAAGGACACAATCCCTTTAAATAATTAATTAATTTTTATGTGGTGCTGAAGATTGAACCCAGTGCCTCACACGTGCTAGGCAAGCACTCTACTACTGAGCCACTACCCCAGCCCTCATCTCTCTTAAACCCTTGCAAAGACATATTTACATGTTTATGAGCCTATAAATAAATTTATCTTTGTATCATAAATGTTGGCATTGGCATAGAAACGTAAGTAAAACCAAAAATGTGGAGATCATCCTCAAAGTTTTTATATTTTGAAAATTACTCCAAATTCAGCAAATTTCCAATGCCCAAGAAGCATATTATGTCATTTTCAAGATTTACTGTTTATGATTCCTTTTTTGATTTTTTATTTTATAATATTTATTTTTTAGGTATAGTTGGACACAATGTCTTTATTTTATTTATTTATTTTTTTAATGTGGTGCTGAGGATCGAACCCAGGGCCTCGCACATACTAGGCGAGCGCTCTCCCACTGAGCTACAACCCCAGCCCCAATTCCTTTTTTTAGATGCTTACTTAGGTTTTTGGCTCTTTAAGGTTGAGGCCAGCCTAAGCAACCTAGTGAAACCATGTCAGAATATGCAGATTTAAAAATAGCTGGGGATATAGCTCAGTGGTACAGCACTTGCTTAGCAGACACAGGCCCTGGCTTCAGTCCCATAAAATTGTGAGTTAGCTTGCCAACCTGATTGGCTCTAACCTGGTTTTTAAAAAACTCTATTTTGTGTGTGTATGTGTCTACTAGGGGTCAAACCCAAGGCCTTCTGTGTGCTATGCATACTCTTTTTTTTTTTTTAAGTTGTAGTTGGACATTTATTTACTTATTATTTTTGTGTGGTGCTGAGGATCAAACCCAGTGCCTTACATGTATTAGACGAGATCTGTACTGCTGAGCCACAACCCCAGCCCCATATGCATACTCTTTACCACTAAACCACATCCTCAGACACTCTTGCTCCACCTTTTAAAAAATATTTTTAGTTGTAGATGGAAACAATAATTTTATTTATTTATTTTTATATCTTTATTTTATTATTATGTGGTGCTGAGGATCAAACCCAGTGCCTCACGCTTGCCAAGAGAGACGCTACTACTTGAGCCACATCCCCAGCCCCAATAATTTTATTTATTTCTTTATGTGGTGCTTTGATATTTGAACCCAATGCCTCACATATGTTAGACAAGTCTACCACTGAGCCACAACCCCAGCTCTCCTTTTTTTGAGATGGGCCCAGGCTGGACTCAAACTCCTGCACTCAAGTGATCCTTCTGTCTCAGCCTCTTGAGTAGGTGGGACTGTATAGGTGAGTGCACTCCACTCTGCCAAAAGCCTTGTTTTTGTGGCATTTTTGGAGATCGAGCCCAGGTTTCAAGCATACTAGGCAAACACTCTCTCACTTATTTAACAGCTGCAGCCCTTTTTTATTTTTTATTTTGAGACAGGGTCTTGCTAAGTTGCCCCGCCTGACTTTGAACTTGGAATTTTTCTGCCTCAACCTCCTGAGTTGCTTGGATTGCAGGTGTGTGCCACCATGATCAGTAGAAAGGCTTTTCAACTATAGAAAGCACATAAAAAGTTTAATGATTTTCAAGAGAAGAATAAAAGTTGGGAGTTCCCCCAGTTTTTTATTTCAAACTTATAGAAAATGTGAAAGAAAAGAAAATCATCTCCCATATACTTTTTAAAATACCTTTATTTTATTTCTGTTTATTTTTATGTGTTGTTGGGGATTGAACCCAGTGCCTCTTGCATGCTAGACAAGTGCTCTACCACTGAGCCACAAACTGGGACCTCCCATATACTTTTTAATCTAGATTCATCATTAACATTAATCTCAGTTCATGTGAATATAGGAATATATGCATGTATCAACATACATGCATATATGTATGCGGTTCTTGAACCTTTGTGTGGGGAGGTTTGTGTGTGCGTGTGCGTGCGTGCGCACGCGTGTGTGATACATGCCAGGGATGGAACCCAGGGCCACATGTATTCTAAGTCAACTCTCCACCACTGAACTTTTCCCCAAACCTTTTGAAGGTGATTTTAGAAAAGAGGCAATGGGGAATCATTAGGAGGCTAGGTCAGTGATCTGTATGAGAAATGATGTTTTGATGATGTGATGGTGACATCCTAAGTAGTAGTAGAGGGAGGTACAGGATGTCTTGGGAGAATACAGGAAAGACCGGTAAACTGCAACCCAGGGGACCATTTGGAATTAGCAGGAAATTGGTGCCAAGTATTTCAGATCAAGGGAGCAATATATGCAAAGACAGGCAGGAGGTGAATATAGTATGTTTAAGAAAACTGCATGTGGATACTTGTGTTGGCTTCTCCCTGGTTGAGGTGAAACAACAGGGTGAATTGAATTGCTGCAGATTGGAGGGAAGCAGATCTTAGGGGGCCTTTAAAACCAGGTTAAGGAACTGAAAGTTTGCCTTAAGGGCAATAGAGACTCACTGAAGTTTTTAAATGGGATTAAGATGTGATCGGATTTGCAGTTCTGAAAGATTATTCTGACAAATGAAGAATGAATTGGTAAGAGGTTTGAAAAGAGGCAGAGGGAGCAGTTAAGATCCACAGACAGAGGGCTGGGGATATAGCTCAGTTTTTAGAGTGCTTGCCTTGCATGCACAAGGCCCTCGGTTCAATCCCCGGCACAAAAAAAAAAAAAAAAATCATGGACAGGCAGAATGATGACAGTGAGAAAGGGAAGAAGGGAAGGAGTGGAATTGACAATATCAATGCGCTAGCAGAAGAACTGCTAGCAGAAGAACTGCTAGCCAAGGCAACTGGCCTTGCCATGGCTAAGTTGAGATGGCAGAAATTCAGGGCTGAATCTCACTTTTTAGCTTGGGCAGCTGGGTGGGATGATGGAGCCATTTGGTGGGCAGTCAGGGAGGGAGGAGACACTGAGATCAATTATTGATGTGGTTTTTGAGACACTTGTTGATCAGTTGGCAATGTCTAATTGGCATTCCTAAGCTCCAGGGCAGGGGCCTGCATAGAAGTAGTGAGGTCAAGCTGTGCCCTGTGCCTTTTTCTCACACAGCCTGAGCTCAACATGTGCATAAAGAGGCTTTTCCAGTCCTCCTGTCTCCCCTGGACATGGAGAGCAGCTTTCATGAAGTCCATGCAGTGCAGGCAGCAGAGGACCCACCGATGGACTCATTCTGGGGGTGGCACCTACAGAGCGGTGATTTTTGACATGGGTGGAGTTCTCATTCCTTCTCCAGCCAATGTAGCTGCAGGTGAGCTTTTCATTCTTTTTCACATGGGGGCTGAAAAATGTACGGTGAGAGGGGATAGGGGAGACACATCTGGGCAGCAGCATATCCCAGAGGGCAATGCACTGGCCCTTGAATCAAATTCCAAGCACTACTTAGTGGCTGAGTGTCTTGGGCAAATTGTTCAACTTCTCTGAGTCTTTAGTTTTTTCATCATTAAATTCAGATTAATAATGGTACCTACCTCCTTGAGATTTGAGGAAGAGTTAAATGAAATAATCCACTGGCATAGCACAGAGTGCTCAGCTCATCCCTTGTTCTCAGTAAACAACAAGCTGCCATGGTTATTGTAGTTTTGATGAGAATTTAACTACCTTTTCCTGGGAACAGTACTACTGAAATCTTGAATGCTGAATGAAATTCCCCGGTGGATCACAACCTTTTCTGCTACCTCCCTTACAGTGTTAACTTTTGTTTCTCAAGCCTTCCCTGGTTTTCCTTCTTTCTCCTCTCTGTTCAACTTACATTAATTAGTTCAGTTTGGGTTTCAAGTTTTAGAAATCCTAACAAAACAGGAACTGAAACAAGATAGAAGTTTCATTCTTTCTTTCTTTCTTTTTTTTTTTGTTCACAAAAGCCCAGGTATATGTCTGGGACTGGGATGCAGTTCTGTAGCATTAGGAACTCTGGCACTGGCTCTCACTTACTATCTCACTCTGTCAGTGTGTGTGGTACTGGGGATAAACCCATGTCCTGAGCATGTTAGGCAAGTGTTACACCACTGAGCCACACTCCCAATCCAGGTTTGGCTCTTTTAATATTCTCTTCATCTCCTAAATGACCTTGAATTTGTGATCCTCCTGCTTCAGCCTCCCAAATAGCTGGGATTATATGTGTGTGCTACCACGCCTAATTTTTTTTTTTTTTTGTGTGTGTGTGTGTATGTGTGGTTCTAGGGCTTGACCCCAAGGCCTACACGTGCTAGGCAAGTGCTCTGTGATTAATCTACTGTCCCAGCTTAAATCTTACATACTTTTTTTTTTTTTTTTGAGAGAGAGTGAGAAAGAGGGAGAGAGAGAGAGAGAATTTTTTTTTTAATATTTATTCTTTAGTCTTCGGCGGACACAACATCTCTGTCTGTATGTGGTGCTGAGAATCGAACCCAGGCTGCACGCATTCCAGGCGAGCGCGCTACCGCTTGAGCCACATCCCCAGCCCATTAAATCTTACATACTTTTAAAAAAATTTTTTTTTGTAGTTTAGATGGACAGAATTCCTTTACTTTATTTGTTTATTGTTATGTGGTGTTGAGGATTGAACCCAGTGCCTCATGCATGCTAGGCAAGCACTCTGCCACTGAGCTATAACCCCAGCCCAAATATTACATCTTAAACCAGGTATGGTAGCAGGCACCTATAATCCCAGTGGCTTGGGAGGCTAAGGCAGGAATATCACGAATTTGAGGCCAGGCTCTAATTTAGCAAGGCTCTAAGCAACTTGTGGAGACTTTGTCTCAAAATAAAAATAAAAAGCCAGTTTTCATAACTGACTAGAAGAACTGAAACTGGATATGATGTGGCTCTGGGAAATTAGTCAATTTCCATATGCAAAGAGGATATTTGAGCCTTACTGAACTAGTTGGAAACTTTTCCCTCAGTCTAGACCCAGCCCTTCTCCTTCATGTAGAATGCCAGTACCTGTACACCAGCAAAGTGCTGTTGCTCTGTGATTAATGCCCTTGAGTTTGATACCTGGTACCACCCACCCCATCCCCCGCCAATTAAAAAAAAGAAAAATTATACTTACATTTTTTTTTAACATTTAAGATGGTGGTTAGTCAACTCTGGCCCTTGGGTCAAATTACCTGTCATCCAAGAATGACTTTTACCTTTTGAAATAATTGGAAGATATCAAAACAATACTCAATATTTTGCCAAGTGTGATGGTACACATCTATAATCCAAGATACTCAGGAGGCTGAGGTAGGAGGATCACAAGTTCAAAGCCAGCCTGAGTAACTTGGTGAAACCATGTCTCAAATTAAAAATTTATAAAGGGACTGGGAGTGTAGCTCAGTGATAAGAGTGCTTTGCAAAGTATGCATAGGCCCTGGATTTAATCTCCAATACTGCAAAATATTTGTTGGCCCTTATTCTAGTTTATACATTTTAAAATCTCACACATACTGTGTGAGATTTATAGACACATTCAGTGTCTATAAAAATGAATTTCTTTTGGAATATAGCCAGACCATTCATTATCCCTGGCTGCTTTTGCCCTATAATGGCTGGGTTGAGTAACCTCAACAGGAACTTTTATGGCCCTCAAGCCCTAAAACATTTGCTGTCTGGCTGTTGGAGAAAGCTTGCCACTTCAATTTGAACTATTTGATTGCTATGAAATTAATATGCACATGACAGAAAAATTCTCTTTAACATTGTATTCAGGGAGCATAATGATAAATCAGACTTTTTCATTTTTGCTACGGTTCTATCTCTTTTTTTTTTCTGTTGTTTTATATTCATTTCCCTGATTGTCAGTGGGGTTGAGCCTTTTATGGTGTGTGTGTGTGTGTGTGTGTGTGTGTGTGTATTTTTTGGTACTGGAGATTGAACTCAGGGGCCCTAGACCCCTAAGCCACATCTGCAGCCCTATTTTGTATTTTATTTAGAGACAGAGTCTCACTGAGTTGCTTAGCATCTCGCTTTTGTTGAGGCTGGCTTTGAACTCAGGATCCTCCTGCTTTAGCCTCCTGAGCTGCTGGGATTACAGGTATGTACCACCATGCCTGGCATATTTTAGTATATTTATTGCTCACTTGGTTCTATTTTTCTATGAATTGTTCATTTTTCTTGTTGATTTGCAATAATGACTTTTCGTCAATTACATTGCTTGTAAATATTTTTCCCTTCTGTGGTGTGTGTTGATTTTATTTGCAATGTTCTTTGCCATACCAAACTTTTGTTCTGTTTGTTCTTTTTTTTTTTCTTTCTTTCTTCTTTCAGTGTTGGGAATTGAATCCAGGACACACTAGGCAAGTGCTCTTGTACAACTGTATGTCCCTTTATTTTTTGTTTTATTATACAAAATTAATTTTTTTTGTTTTATTTTGAGGCAGGGTCTTTCTAAATTGCCCAGGCTGACCTCGAACTTAGGCTTCTCTTGTCTCAGCTTCTCCAGTCACTGAGATTACAGGTGTATGCCACCTTGCACAGCCTGTGTTTTTTCTTTATGGCTTGAGCTTTTTGAGCCTTGGATAAACTCTTTTTTTCAAGTTCATGAACATATTTTATGTTATTTTCTAAATTTAAAGTGTTGTGTATTTTATCTATTGGGAATTTATTTTAAAGTTATTTATTTTTTTGTACTCCTGAGCACTGTACCAGTGAACAACATCCCCAGCCCTGCTTTTTTTTTTTTTTTTTTTTTTTTTTGGAGCCACAGTTTCATTAAGTTGCTTAGAGCCTTGCTAAGTTGTTGAGGCTGGACTCAAACTTGCAATCCTCTTGCCTTAGCCTCCCAAGTTACTGGGATTACAGGAATGTACCACCACACCCAGTTTGGGAATTTATTTTTGTGATGTGTAAAATTGGGATTTATTTTAATGGTTTTCCATATTAAAATTCAGTTATGTCACTCTCGTTTATTGAATTCTTAGTGCTAAAAGAGAATAAAATGCAAAGGAGGGCTGGCATTGTGGCTTAGTAATAGAACGCTTGCCTAGCATGTTTGAGGTACTGGGTTTGAGTCTCAGCACTGCATGTAAACAAATAAAATAAAAGTCTGTTAACAACTAAAACATATTTTTAAAAATACTCAAAGGAAACTTCCTGTGCTACCTTTACTCTTACCCAGCAGGTTCTTGCCTTCTGTGGGTATCACTGTGAACATATTGTGTGTGTGTGTGTGTGTGTGTGTGGTGCTGGGGATCGAACCCAGGTCCTTGTGCATGCAAGGCAAGCACTCTACCAACTGAGTTATATCCCTAGCCCACTGTGAATATATTCTTGTTTATCCTTTAAAAATTTTCATGTGTCTGTCTAGCTACACATTGACATATAAGGGTATGTGTGAAACATGTATATGTGCACACATGCATTGGATCATGTTCTGCAGACTATTCTGTACCTTTTTTTTTTTTTTGGCAGTAGTTATTTTGCCAATTTATTTCTTCCTTTTTTTTTTTTTTAATGGTGCTGAGGATCAAACCAGGGCCTCATTCATACAAAGTACAACATACACTACCACTGAACTACAGCCCTAGCCTTTTGCAGCTTTTTCATATCAGTAGGCATAGGTCTAGTTCAAGGGTTAGCAAACTCTTTCTATAAAGGGCTATATAGACTATGCATTTTGTAAGCCATACTGACTGTGTCATAACTACTCACCTCTGCAATAGTGAGAAAGTATCAGTAGACAATAGTAAAGGAATAAGTGTGCTTGTGTTCCAATAAAACTTTATTTACAGAAACAGGAGGGCTGAGAGTGTAGCCCAGAGGTATAGCATTTACCTAACATGCATAAGATTCTGGGTTCAATCCCTAGCACCACAGTAAACCAAAAATAAACCAAAAACAAGCAGGAGATTGATTTGGGCCCCAAAGACCTATTTGTCGACCCTTAGATTATACATTTTAACATCTCACACATACCATGTGGTATTCCTTAGGTGGATTTACCCTAATTGATTTAATAAGCCCTTTATTAATATACATTTAACCTTCCATTTCTTTTTTATTAAAAGCAGTTCTGCACAAACAGCCTTGTTATCATTGTGTATTTTTCTAAATATATCTGGAAGAAATTCCTGGAAGTGAAATTACTGTATCGAATATAGGCACATTTAAAATATTGGCAGAAATTGCCAAATTGCTCTCCATAGAGGTTATACTTGTTTATGCTTTTTCAGCAATATGTGAAGGTGCTGACTTCCCCACACACTTGCCAAGTCTGAGGCTGTGAAAAAGGCCATGCAGTTTAGCTCTAAAATTACAGAAATATTTTTGGATTGATAGGTTTTGTTTTGTTTTGTTTTGTACTAGAGATTGAACCCAGGAGTGCTTTACCACTGAGCTACATCCCCATCCCTTTTTATTTTGAAACAGGGTCTGGCTAAGTTGCCCAGGCTGACCTGAAACTTGTGATCCTCCTGCCTCAGTCTCCCGAATTGCTGGGATGACAGGCATGTACCATGACACCTGGATCTATATTGAGTTTTTAAAGTCTTACTGTTCTCAAAGGACATAATGATATCATTATCATTGGTTATTTCTGAAAAATAAGATTGCTTGTCATTTTACTTTTTTCTTTTGCAATATTAGGAAATGGACCTGGAGCACTTTACCTCTAAGCTATGTCCCAGCCCTTTTTTAATTTTGTATTTGGGGACAGTGTTTTGCCAGGTTGCTGAAGTTGGCAGTGAATTTTCAATCCTTCTGACTTTGCCTCCCAAGTTGTTGGGGGTTTTGTGCCACTGTGCCTCACTCTTTTTTTCATTTTATAACTTTTTATGTTGTCTTAGATATTTTTAATGCACAAGTACTACTTTATTAGGAAAAAAAAAAGACAGTGTCTTCATTTCAAAATACACATGTTGGCTGGGGATGTGGCTTAAGCGGTAGCGCGCTTGCCTGGCATGCGTGCGGCCCGGGTTCGATCCTCAGCACCACATACAAACAAAGATATTGTGCCCACCGAAAACTAAAAAAAAATAAATATTACAATTCTCTCTCTCTCTCTCTCTCTTTAAAAAAAAATACACATATTGCCCCCTGTATTACTTAGAAACAGAAAACCTCATAGGAGAAAAAACAACACTTATTAAAATGTTCCCAGTACTACACAAATGCTGATTCATCTACTGCCTTTCCTCTTTGTGAGCAGAAATTTTCTTATTTATTCCACAAATACAGTTTCATCCAAAGTGACTGATTCAGTGTATCACCTACATTGCTGTAAAGAATTACTCTAGCTTACAAAATGAAGAGTTGGGTTTGGGTTGCTGTCCAAATCTGGTTTGTTCCTATGTATACTTCTTTAGATGTGCTAGGACCAGGTAAATAACCCGGTAAATAACCTAATGTGTATGGTCCAGCCAGTGAGAGACCAAAAAAGAGAATCTATGCTGTCTTCAGGGTCATCTCAAGTGGTAAGGACCTGAGGCTCAGCAGCACTGTGTTCTCTGTCATATAAATTAGTATCTCTTCCTTCAAAGGTCCAAGGTTGAGATTTTGTATCTTTGGTGCTGGTTTCAACCCAGGGCCTCATGCATGCTAGGCAAATGCTCTACCATTGAGCTTCATCCCCAGCCGTCTAAGGTTGAAGTTTTAATATTTCGTATATTTCTCTAAATTACAGATAATATTTACATAGGCATCAGAGTGATACCATAGGAACTGGTATGATAATTCCCCTGAACTCCAGCCATTATTCGATGTATTTCACTGTTGTATATTCTATTTATAGAATGGGAGGTACAGAATCGTATTCCTTCTGGAACTGTATTAAAAGCTCTCATCAAAGGTGGAGAAAATGGACCCTGGATGACATTTATGAGAGGAGAGATAACAACAGAGGATTTCTTAAAAGAATTTGGGAGACTTTGCTTTGAAATAGTAAGTGGAATATATACCTGCATTTCTTTTCATTATTTTTGCCTTGAAGAGCAATTGGCAATACTCATCTATAACTTGATTAAACTGAAAATAAAGTGAAAACCTAATAACCCATCATGTTTTAATCTACTTAGTCTGTCCCTAGGTACTTGATTTTAACTTCATATATGAATAAGTAAAAACATTCTTTACTCTAAACCCCTCCAGCAGATATTGAAACAGGAGCCATCCACATAATGACTTTGATCCAAAAGCTTATTAGAATGATAATTATTTTTTTTAAATATTTTTTTACCCCTAAAAAAATGAGCCATGGGATCATGGCTCAGCAACAGAGCACTTTCCTCACACATATGGGATACTGGGCTCAATCCTCAGCACCTCATAAAAATAAATAAATAAAATAAAGGTATTGTGTCCACCTACAACTAAAATTAAAAAAATTTTTTTTAGTTGTAGAGGGATATACAATATCTTTCTTTATTAATTTATTTTTATATGGTGCTGAGGATCAAACCAGTGCCTTACACATGTTAGGCAAGTGCTTTACCACTGAGCTACAGCCCCAGCCCCTAGAATAATAATATTGACCATTTTCTGTGTGCAGTGCTTTGTCCTAAGCCTTTTATTTGCATGAAGTCATGTAACTTTCACAGTAGCTGTACTAAAATATAATAGTAAGAGCAGTTCTGTGGTTGGATGGTGGTGAGCACAGCAGTGCCCCTGAACTGGACACTTAGGATGGCTAAAATGGCCAATTGGATGCTATACATTTTTCCCACAATTTAAAAAAAAATACAAAGACTGAGACTTATAAGCATTATGCTAAGTAAAAGAGGCTAGTCAAGAAAGATGGCATGTTATTTGATTCCATTTCTATGCATGTCCTGAATACTCAAAGCTATAGAGAAAGCAGATTAGTGGTTTTCTAGGACTAGGGGTGTTGGAGGAAAGTGAGGAGTGACTTTTTTTAATATTTATTTTTTAATTGTAGTTGGACACAATACCTTTATTTTATTTTTTGTTGTTACATGTTGCTAATGATCAAACCCAGGGCCCCGTACGTGATAGGCAAATGCTCTGCTACTGAGCCACAACCCCAGCTTGAGGAGTGATTCTTTTTGTGTGTGTGTGGTGCTGGGGATTGAACTCAGAACCTTATGTATGTGAGGCAAGCACTCTACCAACTGAGCTATATCCCCAGCCCCCCACGAGTGATTCTTAATGCGAATGAGTTTCTCTTTAGGGTAATGAAATATTCTATGTAAGGCACTGGGTTCAATCCTCAGCACTGAATAAAAATAAGTAAATAAATAAAATAAAGGCATTGGGTCCACATATAACCAAAAAATTTTTTAAATAAATAAATTGCATTTAACTGGCATGGTGGTACACTCCTGTAATCTGTGCAAGTGAAGAGACTGAGGCAGAAGGATCACAAGTTCAAGGCCAACCTTGGCAACTTAGCAAGACTCTATCAGAATAAAAGTTTAAAAAAAGGGGGGCTGGGGTTGTGGCTCAATGGTAGAGTACTTGCCTAGCACTTAGGAGGCACTGGATTTGAGCCTCAGCACCACATAAAAAATTAGTAAACAAAATAAAGGCATTGTGTCCATGTACAACTAATAAATAAAAAGTTAAAAAAAGGGCTGGGGATGTGGCTCAGTGGTAGAGGGCACCTGGGTTCAATCCCCAGTACCATACATACATACATAAATACTTATAATACACATTCATTTGTAGACAGGCATACAAAGGCTTAGGCAAGAGGATTGCTTTGAGCCCAGGAGTTTGAGATCATCCTAGGCAACATAGCAACATTGCTGTCTCAAAAAAAAAAAAAACCAACAACAACAACAACAACAACAAAAAAAGCCAGGCATGGTGGGCACACCTGTATTCCCAGCAACCCTGAGGGTATAGCTCAGTGGTAGAATGCTTGCCTAGCTCATGTGGTATGAAAAAGGGCTGAGGATGTGGTTCAGTGGTTAAGCATCTCTGGGTTCAAGCCCCTGTACCACCCATCCCCACCAAAAAAAAAAAAAAAAAAAACACCACCACCAAAAACTCCCATACAGAGTTCCAAAGAGGAGCTGAACAATTCAGTTCCTTCAGGCAGCAATTAAATGAACTGGGCTCTATCAACCACGGAGCCATAAGAAGCCAGGAATCAGTATTTTTTTCCTGTGGGTCATGCATGGCTCTCACTCTTCCTGACCACTGGTTCTCCCCTCCTCTCCTGTTCACAGTCAGAGACCTCCGTGCCCGTGGACTCGTTTTTCTCTCTGCTGACAAGTAAGCAAGTGGCGAAGCAGTTCCCAGTGATGACTGAGGCCATCTCTCAAATTCGATCAAAAGGCCTTCAGACCGCGGTCTTGAGCAATAATTTTCGTCTTCCCAATGGGAAAAGTTTTTTGCCTGTGGACCAGAAACAGTTTGACGTGGTAAGCTTGAGGATTCAAACCAAGGGAAGCATAGTCCGTGCTCTTGCTTCAGGGTGCAACATTGGGTCTCCAACCTGAGTTAGGTTCAGATGTAATAGGTTGAAATGGGGTTTTAAAAATTTCACTATGCTCTTAGCAAGGCCAAACATTTGTGGAGTTTCAATCTGTAGGGCCAGGTGGTGATATATGCTGTAATCCCAACGATTTAGGAGGCTGAGGCAGGAGAATTGAGTTCCAGGACTTTTCTGGGCAATGTATCGAGGCCTGAAGCAACTTAGTGAGACCCTGTCTCAAACTCTGAAATTAAAAGGCTGGGGATGTGACTCAGTGGTGGAGCTCCCCTGGGTTCAACACCAAAAAGAAGAAGAAGAAACTTCTGCTTTAAAGACCCCCTTTACATTCCCACTTGGAACTTTAGGCTGACCTTAACACAGTCCTTTGTGTCCCCCACACATCTTAATGGGTCTGTTGGCCTCTTTTCTTCTAAGACCATCTATATTGTCCTCTGTTTTTGTGATTTTAATTCCTACATCAGTGCTGTCCAATAAAACTCAATTGCCTTCCCTGGACTCATTTACTCCCCTACTAAATTGCATGTTATTTGCACCATATGCATATCCCAGCCTTTAATGCCTGTGATATAATTTTAACATGTTTGGCTATATTTGGATTTTTGTGTTTGTTTGTTTATTTTGTTATTATTATTTTTTGCAGTGCTGTGGATTAAGGCCAGGGCCTGTGTGTGCTAGGCAAGTGCTGTACCACTGAGCTACATCCCCAGCTGTTTTTATTTTTATTTTATTATTTTTTTATATATATATATTTATTTTTTGTGAACACAACATCTTTGTTTGTATGTGGTGCTAAGAATCGAACCTAGGCCGCACCCATGCTAGGCGAGCGTGCTACCCCTTGAGCCACATCCCCAGCCCCGCCAGCTGTTTTTAAATTTGCATTTTCTGACAGGGTTTCACTAGGTTGCACAGGCTGACCTCAACCTTGTGATCTTCCTACCTCAGCCTCCCAAGTAGCTAGGATTAGAGGCATGCACCACTTTGTGCCTGGCTATATTTTTGTACCCTTTAAATGCTTATTTATGTCTTAAAACCAACAGCAGCATAACTCCAAAGTCCAGAGTGGCAGCAAGTCTTTCAGGGCCTTCCAGAGTTGTGATGGCTCAGGAGGCCCCTTCCTGCTGGCCCATTCTCTGTGGATAACCCAAGTCAGTGCCATAGCGAAGCATCTCACCAAATACCATGAGAATCATGGAAGGCTCTAGAACCCACTGGAGGAAATTTCTCTGATAATTCGAGTATTGTATATTTCACCAGTAGAGTCCCTTTCTGTTTCTTTCCATTCTTGGAAGAGATATTGTGGTTTGACTCTAGAAAGTGGTATGTTCCCTGCCTCTAGTCTATTCCTCTGTGTATTTTTACCCTTCATTGGAAAGGTGAGATTAAAGATTTTCAACTCTGTGTTCCATCAGCATGGCCTGGGAGTTTGTGAAGACACAGGTCCCTTTCCCTGGAGATTGTTGTTAGGGGTGTCTGAGTGGGATCTTGGCATGTTTATTTATGAAAAGTTCCACAAGAGATTCTACTGTGCAGTCATGTGTTTCAGTCCCTGAGACATGATGAGGATTCTGTTTGTGATTTCTCCTGTTACATGGCCTCCAGTACTATGGGTAAAATGTACTTTTGGGGGAAATTGTAAAATGCTCTATAAATATGACATTAGCAAGTGCCTTGTTATTTTGGAACTCACTTAAGTTTCACAATAACCACTAGGATAGGTAAGATGGCTATTATTGTTCCCATTTTACTGATGATTAAACTAAGGCCATTTGGTTGTAAAGGCCATAGTGAAGAAATTTGGTTTCTTGAGTTTGGCCCCCCAGGTTGTAACCCAGAATTTTTTAATTACTCAACTTACCCAAACAATGTCATTTTAATATTCTAACACTCCTAAGTTGTTGTAATGCATCTCAACTGTCCCCCTTCTGTTTTTTCTTAAAAAATACACCAGCATGCTTGTGAAAGCTATACCTTTAGGGCCATTGCTCTCTTCTGTCCCCCCTCAGGTGGTGGAATCCTGCCTGGAAGGTATCTGTAAGCCAGACCCCAGGATATACCAGCTGTGCTTGGCGCGGCTTGGCCTACAGCCCTCTGAGTCCATCTTTCTTGACGATCTGGGCCCAAATCTAAAAGCAGCTGCCAGCCTTGGTATTCACACCATTAAGGTAAGCATCATCAGTTTTTGAATGCCCTACCATGTACCAAGAATTAGTGCAAGCACTTTATGCCATCTTTTTACACTTGCAGCTATAGCTTTCCGTAGTGGCTCCAGGCTTCCCCCTTATTTCCATAGTCATCATTTTTTAAAATCAGTTATGTAATCTGTGTGACTAGTTGCTTGTTTTGTTAGCAGGGAGCAAGACAGACATGTACAAAGAAGACAGTTTGAGCACAGAGATGTGAAGGAGATGCAAGACAAACTAAGACGTCTGGGGTGGTGTTCATACTGTCTGAGTAATCTTTTCTAGGTGGGGGGCCAGCAGCTACCAGCCACATGGGTCTCCCCAGGTCATGATGTGAAGCATAGAAGCCATACTATAGCAGGGGAATGGCCAGCTTTCTACATTTAATTTCCATCACGAAGCTGACACAGAGAGGGACACAGCAGATGCTGCAGCCATAGTCTTCTGTCTTCTTGGCACAAAGTAGACTGTGAACTCAACCAGCACTCTTCCATGCAGGTAGAAAGTTCAAGGTAGAAGCCAGGCATGGTAGCGCATGCCTATAATCCCAGCAGCTTGGAGGCTGAGGCAGGAGGATTGTGAGTTCAAAGCCAACCTCATGGGCTGGGACTGTGGCTCAGTGGCAGGGCATTTGACTAGCACGTCTGAGGTGCTGAGTTTGATCCGCAGCATCACATAAAAATAATCAAATAAAATAAAGGCATGCTGTCCATCTACAACTATCAAAAAAAATTTTTAAAAAAAGCCAGCCTCAGCAATGACAAAGCGCTAGGCATCCCAGTGAGACACTGTCTCTAAATAAAATACAAAATAGGGCTGGGGATGTGGCTCAGTGGTTGAGTGCCCCTGAGTTCAATTTCCAGCACCCAAAAAAGAAAAAAGAAAGTGCAAGGTAGAGCCAGGCCTGGTGGTGCATGCTTGTAATTCCAAACTTGCGAGCTAAAGCAGGAGAATCGCAAATTCAAAGCCAAACTTAGCAATTTGGTGAGACCTTGTCTCAAATAAGAAATTTTCAAAAAGGCTGAGTTGTAGTGCTGTGGATAAGCACCCCAAGTTCAATTTCCAACCACAAAAAAGAAAGAAATGAAATAAAAAAGAAAAAAAGACAAGTTAAGTACAATGTGGTCAGGAATTAAATGGAAGAAGAGACTCATTCTGGTTCCTTGTTAGCTGAATGTCCTGGCTGCTTGGATATTATTTCCCACTGAAGAACTACCCTCGTAGGGGGCAGAGAAGAGGCAGGGTTGATGGTGGCACATGGTGGGTATTCTCTCTGAAACCAGGTTGATGACCCAGCGGCTGCAGTGAAGGAGTTGGAAGCTCTCCTGGGGTTTCCATTGAGTGTGGGTATTCCCAACACTCGTCCTGTGAGGAAGAACATGGAAATTCCAAAAGATGCCTTGAACAAGTACCTCAAGGGCTTGCTGGGGACCCAGACCACAGGTATGGAATATTTTATGTTTGGGTGACTCTTCAAGACAAGGCTCTCAGTCTGGTTCTCACTTTCAAACCTTGATGAACACACTGGCAACAGAGAATCAATGTGGAGAGGAAAATAGCCAAGTGGCCTGGCGTGTCCAAGTGCTGTTTTTAGTTTTGTTTGGGTAGAAGTCTTGATCATCCACCTGAGAGTTTCACATAGCAGCATTCACCTGCCAGCAGCCAGCAAGGAGCAGGGAACTTGGGAGTACATATGTGCACAGGGGGGTTATTGTTGTTAATTTTTTGAAACAACAGCCTGTTTTGTGAAGGTGATTTACAAGCTTCGTGACTTGAAGAAGTGACAGGTTGACTCCACCTCTTCAAAGGCCTGTCTCTTGATCCTTACATTTCACCTTCAGCAATACAGGAACCTCGTGGGCTTTTGAAGAAATTTCTATTTGGTGATAAAATTTGCTTCACCCAGTGGATCCTCAGAAAAGGCTTTTATTTCTGGAGTTCCACATCAGGTCAACGACTGGATTCTTGGTAGTGTTTCCACAATGCTGAAGGACTTGTTGTGATCAGGCCAGCTAACTCAGGCCAACTCCTGTATGAGCCTGCTCTCCTGACCAAGTAAAGTAATACATGTCCAAAGGTTCATCTTGCTGTCAAGCTAATTGGGTTCACCTGCCTGTGAAGGAGCCACAAAACTCACCTGGTGGGGTGGGGAAGTGCATCTCCAGAAAGCAGCTTTGGCTGAAGGTGAAGGCCTCTGCTTAGATCCTTTCAGCTGTCTCTCCGGAGTCAGTTGTGGCTTGGCCAAATACAGGCAAGGGACACCACAAGGGCACTTTTTTTCTTAGGCCTAAAGCATTCCATTTGCCTGATGGGTTGCCATGACTGTGCTTGTGGTTAATAAACAAAACTAAAGTGCTTTTGTTCACGGGGCAGGAGTTGGCAAGAAGGAGAGAACTGGACACCCGTACAAAGTGAGAAAAGATTATGGTGTCAAGTGAGTGGCCTTTGCCACACTGTAGTGGCCTATGATTCTGGAACCCCACTGGCAGGGTGAGCCAAGGGCTGAGTTGTTGTGGCACCAGGGGAAGGTGATTTTCTTGTCCCGCCTCCCAGAGTGGGAGGATCTGGATCCCCGTTCAAAACTCATTAGAAAGAAGGAATCTTTGGGCTGGGGTTGTGGCTCAGCCGTAAAGCATTTGCCTAGCATGTGTGAGGCACAGGGTTCGATTCTCAGCACCACATATAAATAAATAAATTAATTAAATAATGGTCTATCAACAACTGAAAAAATATTAAAAAAAAATAAAGAAAGAAAGAAGGAATCTTTGAGCCAGGTGCACATCTGTAATCCCAGGAGCTTGGGAAGCAGAGGCAGAAGGATGTCAAGTTCAAGGCAAGCCTCAGCAATTTAGCAAGGTCCTAAGCAACTTAGTGAGATCCTATCACAAAAATAAACAAAATTGGAGATGGAGTCGTAGCTCAATGGTAGAGTGCTTGCCTAGCACAAGTGAGGGCCTGGGTTCGATCCTTAGCACCCCACAAAAATAAATAAAGACATTGCATCCATGTGCAAGTCAAAAAAATTTTTAATTGATTAATTAATTTGGGCTGAGGCTATAGCTCAGTGATAGAGCACTTGCCTAGCAAATGTGAGGCACTGGGTTTAATTCTCAGCACCACATAAAAATAAATAAATAAATAAACAAAATAAAGGTATTGTGTCCATCTACAACTAAAAAAAAAAATAATAATAAAATAATGCAATAAAAAAAGTTTAAGAAAGGGCTGGGGAAGCCCAGAGGTAAAGTACCCTTGGGTTTAATCCCCAGTAACAGGAAAAAAAAGAAGAGGAAAAACAATATCTGTGCAAACCTGGGCTCCAGATCCTGTTGGAATGCTCTGTTTTCTAACTCGCAGGCCCGTTGGAGCTTCTTCAGTTTGATCATGGGCAGTCAAACCCGACTTACTACATCAGGCTGCCCAGTCATCAGCTGGTTCTGAGGAAGAAGCCACCAGGGACTCTCCTTCCATCTGCCCATGCCATAGAGAGGGAGTTCAGGTAAATTCTTAGGGGCTAGGGTGGGGGTGGCACCATGCACGAGTTCAGCCCTAAGACATAGATTAGCTTCTATAAGAGAGCTTTAAGACATTTACAACTGCTGCTATGAATCTCCACCGTATTTCAAATAAGGATATGCAATCTAATTTGTTTTGTTTTGTTTTTGTTTTGAGGCAAATCTTGCTATGTTGCCCTGGTGGTCCTTAATTCCTGAGCTCAAGCAATCCTCCTGCCTCAGCCTCCTGAATACCTAATTTTTTAAAAAAATATTTATTTTTTAGTTATAGGTGGACACAATATCTTTATTTTTATGTGCTGCTGAGAATCAAATCCAATACCTCACACATGCTAGGCGAGCACTCTTACCTTTGAGCCATAACCCTAGCCCCTGAGTACCTAATTTTTAAAAAAATATTTTTTAAGTTGTAGGCGGACACAATACCTTTATTTTATTTATTTATTATTATGTGGTGCTGAAGATTGAACCCAGTGCCTCACCCATGCTAGGTGAACGCTCTACCACTGAGCCACAACCCCAGCCCCTGAGTACCTGATTTTATTTATAAGCTTATATTTTCTTTTCTATAACCATATCTGTAGGAGGCTACACTCTTTTAGAACCTCTAAAAGAAAAAAAGTCAAGGTCAAGATAGTTTTTCATCTTGCCCTTTTTTTGTGGCGCTGAGAATTGAACCCAGGGCTTTGTGCATGTTAGACAAACTCTTTACATCCCTGTTCTGTCTTATGGACTTTTTTTTTTCCTTCCTTACCAGAGGTTTAATCCAGGTGTGTTTTACTACTGAGCTCCATCTCCAGCTCTTCGAAATTTTTTTTCTAATTTTTTTTATTTTAAGACAAGCTCTTACTAAATTGCTTAGGGCCCCACTAAATTGCTGAGGCTGGCCTTGAACTTGTGATCTTTCTGTCTCAGCCTCCTGGGTTACTGGGATTATGGGTGTACACTGCCCTTCCTGGCATAAGGACTTTTTTTTTTTTTTTAAAGAGAGAGGGAGAGAGAGAGAGAGAGAATTTTTTAATATTTATTTTTTAGTTATCGGCGGACACAACATCTTTGTTTTGTATGTGGTGCTGAGGATCAAACCCGGGCCGCACGCACATCCCCAGCCCCTGGCATAAGGACTTTTAAGTAAAGATTGAAATCTTTAAGACCCTTAGTGTTTTTTTTTTTTTTGTACTGGAGATTGTACCCAGGGGCACTTAACCACTGAGCCACATCCCCAACCCTTTTTCATAATTTACTTAGAGACAGGTCTTGCTAATTTGCTGAGGCTGGCCTTGAATTTGCCATCCTCCTGCCTCAGCCTGCTGAGCCACTGAGATTACAGGCATGCACCACTATGCCCCACTCAAGACCTTTAGTCTTAAAATCAATACATTAAGCTGAGTTTGGTGGTACATGCCCATAAATAATCTCAGTTACTTGGGAGATTGAGGAGGGCTACAGAGGCCAGGCTCTGCAACTTAATGAGACCCTGTCTCAAAATTAAAAAAAAAAAAATTTAAAAGGTCTGAGAATGTGGCTCAGTGGTAGGTAGAGCTTCCCTGGGTTTAATCCCTAGTAACAGGGGAAAATTGAACATTAGTGGGGTTTTGGCCAAAACAAGCATGGCAATGAGTTGATAACCATCAGAGCTGGATGATGGGTACATAACGGTTTATTATACAAATCACTCTACTTTTTGGTTTTTTTTTTTTGGACTGAGGATTAAACCAGGGGATGCTTTACCACTTAGCTACTTGCTCAGTCCTTTTAATTTTTAATTTTTATTTTGAGACAGGGCCTTGCTAAGTTGTTGAGGGTCTTGCTAAGTTGCCAAGGTTGGCCTTGAACTTGTGGTCCTCCTGTCTTGGCCTCCTGAGTTGCTGGGATTGTAACCACCACTCCTAGCCAAAGTGCTCTAGTTATGTATATGTTTAAAATTTTCGAGTATAAAATGTTTATGAGAATAAAGATATTATAACCATCCCAAGTAAAATAGATTGTTTGCATAGAGGAACATTTAAACAAACAAGTTTGAAACAAATCTAGCTCCAAATCAATTAGAGAATTAATCAAACCATGAATGAGCTCTAGAGTGACTGGAAAATTTTTGTCCTGTTCTTCCTTCTCACTGGCAGCCCATTATGTTCTACAAAAGGAGTCCCAGAGTCATGCAGGAGAATGTGACTCTTGGCCGCCCTCCTTCAACCTCCAGGTTGTTTTCTATCTTTCTTCTTCACTTTTGGGATCTTAGAATATGACTTGTCCAGGTGTTGTGAGGACTGCTGACTGATGATTATGAAGGCTTAGGGGTTCCTCAGAGGAGAAAAGCTGTAGCTCTTTCTAAGCATTTATATAGATGCTCCCATGTAATACCAGGTGTGTGTTTGTAGACAGAAGCCAAAGCTGTAAAACTGCTGTTCTCTTTTCTGTGCCCAAATTCTCTCTAACCAATCCCAGAGGTACCAAGGAACTTTGGAGTAATAGAACAACATTGAAAATATCTAGGCATGCTGGGTGCAGTAGTGCATGCTTGTAATCCCAGCGGCTCAGAAGACTGAGGCAAGAGGATCCTGAGTTCAAAGTCAGCCTCAGTAATTTAGTGAGGCCCTAAGCAACACAGTGAGACCCTGTAAAAAGGACTGGGAATGTGGCTCAGTAGTTGAGTACCCCTGGGTTCAATACCCAGTACTTAAAAAAAAAAAAAAAATCCAGACACACATGGAATTTCCATTGTGTTAAAAAATAAACCATATTTGAAGATAAAACAATGCAGTACCTGCTTATATATTTGAAATATTCTGGAAAGTATTATGATACAATTCATTAAAAGCCTCAGAGTATTCATACTTGAAGATTTAATAATTTCGGGTTGGGGTTGTGGCTCAGGGGTAGAGCGCTCACCTAGCACATTCGAGGCCCTGGGTTCGATCCTCAGCACCACACAGAGATGAATGGATGAAATGAGGGTATTATATTCAACTACAACTTAAAAAATAAAATAATAAATAAATACAGTGTAAAAAAGATTTAATAATTTCAATTTTTGATACCTAAATGACTAATTCTAAATAGGAAAAAAATCTTTATGCATGAATACCCTCACCATAGTGTTGTTTGTTTGTTTCTTTTCTTTCTTTTTTTTTTTTTTCCTTTGTGGTGCTGGGGATTGAACCCAGGGCCCTGTGCATGTGAGGCAAGCACTCTACCAACTGAGCCACATCCCCAGGCCCATAAGTGTTGTGTTTTTATTTATTTATTTATTTATTTATATGTGGTGCTGAGGATCAAACACAGTGCCTCACATGTGCAAGGCAGGCGTTCTACCACTGAGCTACAGCCCTAGCCCCCATAGTGTTGTTTCTAATAATAAAAATTTTGAAATCCCCTTGGGGTAGAATAATCAGGAAATGATTATGTAAACCTCAATATATCTACTTGTTTCTAAAACAGTAATAGGAGTAGCTAACATTTGTAGAATGTTTAGTACTTACCAGGTGCTATAAGCAATGCTTAAATGAAAGCATTCTCCCAATTCTGACTTGATGCGATCATGATCCCCACTTTATAGCTGAGAAAAGCGAGATATAAAAAGGTAAAGGGCACACACAGGGCACACACTGGTTAAAGGAGTGGTAGAATCTGACTGGATAGCCAGACACTGGGATTCTTTTTTTTTTTTTTTGAAAGAGTGAGAGAGAGTGAGAAAGAGGGAGAGAGAGAGAGAGAGAATTTTAATATTTATTTTTTAGTATTTGGCGGACACAACATCTTTGTCTGTATGTGGTGCTGAGGATCGAACCCAGGCCGCACGCATGCCAGGCGAGAACACTACTGCTTGAGCCACATCCCCAGCCCCCAGACACTGGGATTCTATAGCCTAATTTAAAAAAAAAATGTTATGTATTATTATTATTTATTTATTTGTGATACTGGGGATTGAACCCAGGAGCACTTTACTGCCCAGCTACATCTCCAGTCCTTTTTACTTTTTATTTTGAGGCAGAGCCTCACAGAGTTGCTGAGAGTCTCACTAAGTTGCTGAAGTTGGCCTTGAATTTGCAAAACTCCTCCCTCAGCCTCCTAAGTAGCTGGGATTACAGGTGTGTGCCATCACACCTGGCTCTATAATATTAGTGATTATGCTGCTATTATACCCAATTAAACATGCTTATAATAATAGAAAAATGTATATGACAAAAGTTAGGAGAATAAAGACAAATACAAGTGTATCATTTTTTAAAGACATGCATAGGAAAAAAATACTGGAAATGAACACTTTAAAATGTTAACCATAGTCATGTTTGGGTAGCCTGTTAGTATTCTTCACTTGCACAGAACCCACCTAGCTTTACTTAAGCATTCAAGAAAAAAAAATAGGGAGGATGCTATGATAAAACATTTGATTTCATAATTTAAATCTTTCAGCCATGGCTGGGTCCAGGGGCTCAAATAATGGCACCAGGACCCACGTGTTCTTTCTCTCTCCATCTCTGGTTTTTTCTTTCCTTGAGATCCCCAGTGTATGTTTCTGCATATCTCCTGAGACTGACTCATGGCCCATTTTGTGTCAGAGGTCTATCTCTGGACTATTCTGTGACTGGGAGGTGCATTGACTAGACTGGTTATGTCTTGATCTTGTGCCCATCTCTAAAACCTGGGTTTGAGTCAGTCTCACTTAGACCCTGTGGACTGAAAATGGGGAGGACATTTCCCAAAGAAAAGTCTATGAAAAAGCAAAAGGGGACTGGATACCAGGTGGGCAGTAAAAGCAGCCAGTTAATGATAAGACTATGGGTAATTATCTTTCTTTTAAAATTAAAAATTTTCATATAGTTTATGGAATTCACCAGTAGATCCTTTAGAGCTAGGAGTTTTGGAGAAAGTTTTAAAATATTAATTCAACTTAATAAACAGAGTTATTCAAATATCTCATTTCATCTCTTTTTAGTTTTGATTAGTTATAATTTCTAAGGAATTTCTTCACTTAATCTAAGTTGTCATAGTTATTGCTCATAATGTTCCTTTATTATCCTTTTAATTTGTATAGAATTTGTGGTGATATCCCCTCTTTATCATTTCTGATATTGATCTGTACTTTGTATCTCTCTCAAATCAGTCTAGCTAGATATTTATCAATTGTCTTGATATTTCCAAATAACTTTTATTTAGTTTTGTTAACTTTTCCTGTTGTCTCTTTTCTATTCCATTTTATTTCTTCTCTTTATTCCTTTATAGCTAATTACTCCAGGTTTATTTTACCTTCTTTTTAAAAAAAATTTTTTTAGACGTTGATGGACTTTTATTTTATTCATTTATCTATATGTGGTGCTGAGAATTGAACCCAGTGCCTCACACATGCTAGGCAAGCACTTTACCACTGAGCCACAACTCCAACCTATTTTTAACTTCTTGAGGTATAATCTTAGATCATTTACTTAAAATCGTTTCTAATAAAAGCATTTAAAGTTATTTCTAAGTACTTCATTGGGTACATCTTACAAATTTGATTTATTATTATTATTATTATTATTATTATTATTATTACAGTTGAAATGTTTTTCTGATCTCTCTTGTTATTTCTTCTATATCTCATGGTTTAATTATAAATGTATTAATTTTGCAATATATGTTTTTATCTAGATATAAGTTCCTAGTTTTATTCTAACAAAGTGTGAGAAATACTCCTTTTGATTTCAATATTTATTGAAACTTATTGAGATTTATTTTACAGACCAGCATGTGAAAATAATACATGTTCTGCAATTGCTGACCAAATGTTCTAGAAATGCCAATCGGGTCAAGTTTGTCAATAATTTTCAGATCTATGTCTTTAGATGAATCTGATTTTGTTGGCCTATCTGATTACTGACAGAGGGTGATAAATCTCAGCTGAGTGGGTTTGTGCATTTTCATTTTATGTATTTGAAGTTCTGTTAGGCACGTGTGCACTTAGGACTATAACATCTTCCCAATGCATCATTCTAAAATGTTCCTCCGTGTCTCTGGTAATTCTCTTGTCTTAAAAATAATTTCATCTGATATTCAAGTATGCCACTTTCTTATGTTTACCAGTTACACAGTACTAATATTTCCATCCTTCCATTTCCAACCTACCTATGTTTTATGTTTCAAGTATGTCTTTTGTAGACCTCATATAGTTAGGTTATGTTTTTCTATGCACCCTGACAACTTCTGTCTTTTTTTAAGTTTTTTTTTTTTTTTTTTAAGTTGTTGATAAACCTTTATTTTATTTATTTATATGTGGTGCTAAGAATCAAACCCAGTGCCTCACATATGTCAGGCAAGTACACTACCACTGAGCCACAACCTCAGCAACTTCTTTTTATTGCAACGTTTTACCTATCAAATTTAAGGTAATTATTGATTTGTTTGATTTAGGTCTATAATTTCACTAATTGGTTTCTGTTCATTCTGCCTGTTTTGTTTGTTTTGGTCTTTTTTTTTTTTTTCTGCAAAAGGCTTATTATCCCAGAAGGAGGGCCCCCTGGGGCTCACATCCCAATAATATAAATTTCCAGAGAATTGTTTTAGTCTTATTATTTACTTCTGGGTCATTTGATTTTTTTTTTTTTTTTTTTTTTTTTTTTAGTTTTAGGTGGTCACAACATCTTTATTTTATTTTTATGTGGTGTTGAGGATTGAACCCAGCACACCGCACGTGCCAGGCGAGCGCGCTACTGCTTGAGCCACATCCCCAGCCCCATTTGTGTGTGTGTGTGTGTGTTGCTGGGATTGAATCCAGAACCTCATACATGCTAGGCAAGCGCTCAATCACTGAGCCACACCCCATCCCCAATGTACCATTTCTTAAATCAGAAAACTAAATTCAAGAAAATGAGCCGATTGTGCTCATTTTTATTTGTTCTGCAGGATAATGAAAGCCCTTGCAAAAGCTGGAGTGCCAGTCCCCAGAGTTCTTGACCTCTGTGAAGATTCAAGGTAAAGTTCAAATGTATTTTTGCCATTTCAAATTCAGACTACAGGAGAGAAAGCCTATTTACTAACTCAGATGCCAGTCTGTTAAATACAAATAAATTTTGGGTCAGAGTAAAAAGAAACTATACAGCAGACTCCCTCAGAAGTCCAGATCTTGAAGCTATCCTGAAAGAAGAAGACACGTCTGCTCTTATGGGGATTGATAGCAAATAGCTTTTTTTAGCTTTTAAAAAATATATATCCATCTTGTTTCATGTTGCTCTTTTTTAATTAAATTTTCATTGTGGTCTTTCCAATCTGTTTAAAACTGCTTTGTAACATGCTTTTTGAGTCTCTTTCTTTTTTCCCAACTTTTACATTGTGAAAATTTTGAAAAATAAAATAGAAAATTTGGGAGGAGAAAAAATAACGTCCACTTATTTATACTTCATCTAGATTAAAATGTTAAAATTATCCACATTTGCTCTCTGCATGTGGAGGTAGATATGTGTATGTGCATGTGTATATGTATTTTCTTTATTTGTACGTATGGAATGTTTTTTTGTCTGAACCTTTTGAAGTAAGTTGTAGATAGTATGCATCTCTTAAGAATAAAGATGCTAAGGGGCTGGGGCTGTAGCTCATGATAGAGCACCTACCTTGCTCATGTGAGCACTGGATCTGATCCTTGGCACCACATAAAAATAAATAAATGAAAGGCTGGGGATATAGCTTAGTTGGTAGAGTGCTTGCCGCACATGCAAAAGGCCCTGGGTTCAATCCCCAGCACCACAAAAATAAATAAATAAATAATAAATAAGTGAAGATATTGTGTCCATCTACAACTAAAAATTTTTTTTAAATAAAAAAGAAATGTACAGATGAAGAATTAATTATAAAAAAAATAATAAAGATGCTTTCTTTCGGGGCTGGGGTTGTAGCTCAGTGGTAGAGCGCTTGTCTCACACATGTGAGACCCTGGGTTCAATCCTCAGCACCACATAAAAAATAAATGAGTGAAATAAAGGTATTGTGTCCAACTACAACTATAAAATAAATATTTTTTTAAATGCTTTTTTTCCAACCAGAGCTAAGAGAGGAATCATCCACAAAAGGCTGGTTCCACGATGCCCTGAAGACCTCAAAATCTGAGGATGCTCAAGTGCCTTGTGTGGAATGGCATGGCATTTGCATATGACCTCTACACATCTCCTTTTTGTTTTTATTTTTAACTCATCTTTAGGTTACTTATAGTATGTCATTTTACATAGCATCTAATTATTTACGTGGCACACTATGTCAGGGCTATGGAATCAGTTGTTACACTATATTGTCTAGGGAATAGTGACTAGGAAAATCTCTGTACATACTCAATATAGATGTATATTTTTCCCCCAAATAATTTTGACCAATAGTTCGTTAGTTCCATTTATGCAAAACCCATAGATCTAGAGAGCTGGCTGTACTTTAATATTATTTAATATCTTTTTAGTCTGTGTTCAAATTTCCTTAGTTATCCCATGGATATATTTTATGACAGTTTTTCAAATCAGAACAAACACTTAAAATGATGAAATTTTCAAAACTACTTTTTACAGTAGTAAACTGATTTTTAGTAATGATTAACAAATGGCTTGATGAACTATCAGTGGGTTATTGCGCTACTATCAGGCAGGATATGTGCCATTCGGACCACCAAATAATGGTGAAAATAGCATCAATAACAAGAAGGGATACACATTGACCCTTCACTGGACCCAGACACCATACCAGACACTCTGTGTATTTGTTCCTTTAGTTCTTAGAACTACCTTTGTATGTGTGCGCTACTGGCAGCCCTATATTTTTATTGTTATTTTGAGACAGCGTCTCACTAGGTTGCTCAGGCTGGCTGTGAACTTGCAATCCTCCTGCCTCAGCCTCCTGAGTTGCTGGGATTGCAGGTGTGTGCCACCGTGCCAAGCCTTAAAGTAACCCTTGAAAGTGGATATGTTTTACAGATTAGCAACAACAAAGCTCAGAGAGGTTTAGTAAGATTCTTAGGGTCACACTATTAGTAAAGTACAGAGAGGTAGGATTTAATTCTGGTTCTTTTTTCTTTTTCTTTTTTAGTTGTATATAGACACGATATCTTTATTTATTTATATTATGTGGTGCTGAGGATCAAACCCAGTGCCTCACATGTGCTAGGCAAGCGCTCTACCACTGAGCTACAACTCCAGCCCTTAGGCTGGTTCTTTATGACCCCAAAGCCTCCTCTCTCAACCATGCTGCTTTATGTATTATCACATTTAAGCCCATTCCAATGACTTCTACAGATGGGCCTAAAAGAACAGGTGTGTGTGCGCATGTGGGTGTGTTTGGGAAGAGTTACTTCTAACACCTGTACTTAGGTTCAAAAGAAAAAGGAAATGTGCAGTATGTAAATATGCATATATCCTTTATGTCCAGTATTTTGGGTCTGAGCTCTTCCCCAGCAATCCACATTCCGTCTGTGCTCAGAAACTGTAGGAGCAGCTTTGTGGCTGATAGCCCACCACATTATGCATTGGGTCCCTGAAGCTCATCTCTGTCCATCCCAGTGTCATCGGCACTCCCTTCTATCTGATGGAGTACTGCCCAGGCCTCATCTACAAAGACCCCTCTCTACCAGGCTTGGAGCCCAGCCAGAGGCAAGCCATATACACTGCCATGAACAGAGTCCTGTGCAAAATTCACAGTGTGGACCTCCAGGCTGCAGGCCTTGACGACTACGGGAAGCAAGGTAAGCAGGTGCCACATGGATCTGAATGGTTTGTTAACAACCAAGTGTTTGCTGAACATGAGAAGGACTTTAAAATTTAGGTTCATCCTTTTTTTTTTTGTTTATATAGAGCACCTACCTTGCAGGAGGGGATGGAGCCCAGGCCTTGTGTATGCAAGGCAAGTGCTGTACCACTGAGCCACATCCCCAGGGCCACCACCCCAGCTCCTTTTTTATTTTTTATTTTGAGACATGTTCTCACTAAATTGCCCAGGCTGGCCTCTCACTTGTGATCTTCCTGCCTCCTGAGTATCTGGGATTGCAGGTGTGTGCCCCCACACCCAACATGTTCTCCTTTTCACCTATTTTCTTCATTGATCTTTTTAACAAGGATAGATTTTTAAAATGTCATTATGCCAAGATATTACATTTGTATATTTTGTTTCTGCTTTTTAATTTTTTTTTTTTTTTAGTTTTAGGTGGACATACAATATCTGCTTTATTTATTTTTGTGTGTTGCTGAGGATCAAACCCAGTGCCTCACATGCACGAGGCACGCGCTCTACCACTGACCTACTGCCCCAGCCCTTGTTTCTGCTTTTTAAAAAAATGTTTATTTATTTTATTTTAGTTGTAGTTGAACACAATACCTTTATTTATTTCTTTTTATGTGATGCTGAGGATTGAAACTAGGGCCTTGCAGGTGCTAGGCGAGTACTCTAGCACTGAGCCATAACCCAGCTCTACTTTTTTTAAAAAAAAAAATTTTTTTAGTTGTAGATGGACACGATACCTTTATTTTGTTTGTTTATTTTTATATGGTGCCAGAATATGAACCCAGTGCCTCACATATGCTAGGGAAGTGCTCTACCATTGAGCCGTAACCCCAGCCCATCTACTTTTTTTGTGTGTATGAGAATTCCAGTTTCTTCTCATTCTTGCCAGCATTTGATATTATCAAGTTTTATTTTATTTATTTATTTATTTTTTTTGAGATGAGGTCTTGCTGTGTTGCCCAGGCTGGCCTTGAATTCATAGGCTGGAGTGATCCTTTTGCCTCAGTATCTGAGATCATAGGCACACGCCACTGTACCCAGAAGACTTAGATATTTTATGTTTCCAAAAGCTCTAGGAAAACCATCTCAAGATAAGGAAAGTAAGGTACAGAAAGATTAAGAACTGTCCTGAGATCACACAGCTTGTAGATGGCAGACCTGAGATTTAGCTCTGGCAGTCTGGCTCTGGAGTTTCTGCTCTTAAGTCACCTACCCGCTGTCTTTTAAAGGCTATTAGAAAATGCACAAGATCTCAAAGAGGGCTGGGGATCAGGCTTGGAGGCCATGTGGCAGGGAACAGTGCCCAGACTACCCTGAACCAGCCAGAATGGCTGGTGGTTTCCATGTAGAGCCAGCAGGAGCATCATGTGGCAAATTCTCCAGTCATAGGAAGGTGTTCAGAGACACCACGGCCGTAGAGCATTTCCAAGGGGTTCACTGCATTGGATAATTTTCAAAACCTTTGGTGGTTATTGAAATGGCACACCACACTCTGATTTTCTTTCCCTTAGGGGACTACCTTCCTCGCCAGGTGCAAACCTGGACTAAGCAGTACCGAGCTGCAGAAACCAGCACCATCCCAGCGATGGAGAGGCTCATCCAGTGGCTGCCTGTCCATCTTCCTAGCCAACAGAGGACCACAGTGGTGCATGGGGACTTCAGGTAGACACTATTGCCAGGGGTGTGAATATTAGATGTGAAAAGTGATGGGCAGGGCACTGGAAGGGGGAAATGGAGCAATTGATCTTAGCCCAGTCCATGGATAATAACTATTCCTGTTACAGAGTTCCTTCCCCTTTTAAAAATTTTTTTTGTAGTTATAGATGGACAGAATTTTATTTTTTAATGTGGTGTTAAGGATCGAACCCAGTGCCTTACATGTGCTAGGCAAGCACTCTGCCACCGAGCTACAGTCCCAGTTCCTCCCTTTTAAGGTAGGGTTTCTCAGGCTTACTTACACTCTGACATTTTGGGTTGAACATTCCTTTGCCAGGCGGGGGGGGGGGCGGGCTGCTCTACATTGTAGAATAGCAAGCATCATCCCTGGCTTCTCCTTGCTAGATGCCGGTAGCACTTCCCCCACCAAGTTGTAGCCACCAAAAAAATGCCTACAGACAAAGTCCCATGAATCCCAAGTGGGCAGCATCACTTTGGGAGGAGAACCTCTGCTGGAAGGTCAAGCAGGGCAAGGGTGCTTCTTGCCTCCCATGAGGTAGGGATGGACATTCACCTGGGTGTGGAGGGAGAGGAGGAAAGGGAGTGATGTGGTGCCTTGGGGTACACGCCACGCCTGTCACCTGGCTGACACTGTAAGTCAAGTGTACCTTGCATCTGGATGTGTGTCCAGCTTTGATTACTGTTTTTGCTGCCAACACAGCCCTTGAGGCACTTGGTAGTTTTCTGTTTTCTGTTTCCCAGCAGCACCTGCAAACATGATTTTGATACACATGTCTTATTTGGGCCCCTGATCCATTTGATAGTTTTCTTTCCCTTCCTGGGAAGTTGTGCCTCGTATTTTACTTATTTATTTTTGGGGGATAAAACTCAGGGACGGCTTCATTCATACTAAGCATGAACTTAACCCCAAGCCACAACCTAAGCACCTTTGTGCCTGTTATTGACAAGGCTAAATAGGCTAAATATAAAGACATTACCTCACTTTCCATGTCAGATTGGCTTTTCTTGGCCTGCTGGACCTGTGTCATTTACTTTTAACTCCTTTCTTTAGCCACCTTTGGTGATCCCCTGGATCTGAGTAGAAGCTGAGCTTTGTCTACATCACAGGGTCATCCATAGGAATAGGGTCTGTTTGCTCTTGCATGTGTCTCTGACGGACTGGACCAAATAATGTCCTCATATCACCTTGAGCTTGAACTGAGTTGCTATTGACCCCCTTTTCTATCTTCTTCCTCCACTTAGGATGGCAAGTAGCACCTTGCCATATGGCACACTTCTTGCCAATGATGCAACCTATCCCTTTTGGTGGGGAAAAGTAGCAGGTGTCCTTTGTGCCACTAGCCCACAACAGCCCCATGGACCTTGCCTTTAACTCTCTTTGCATTTCAAATGTTCACAAATGGGATTTGCTTTTTTTAAAACTTTTTTTTTATAGTTGTAGATGTACAGAATGCCTTTATTTTTATGTGGTGCTAAGGATCAAACCCAGTGCTTCATACATGCTAAGCAAGTGCTCTACCACTGAGCTATAGCCCCAGCCCTGATTTATTTATTTTTAAATGGTCCTTTTTTTTCCTAAATATTTATTTTTTAGTTGCAGTTGGACACAATGCCTTTATTTTTCTAATTTTTTTTTTTTTTTTTTTTTTTTTTTGTGGTGCTGAGGATAGAACCCAGGGCCTCGCCTGTGCTAGGCAAGCGCTCCACTGCGGAGCCACAACCCCAGCCCCATAGTGGTACTTTTTAAAATAACTTTATTTTATTTTATTTTTTATGTGGTGCTGAGGATGGAATCCAGTGCCTCACACATGCTAGGCAAGTGCTCTACCACTGGGCTACAGCCCCAGCCCCCACCAATATGATTTAAGTGCAGCAGCAGGCAGGAGACATCCAGTGGTGGTCTGAGAACCACCTTCCTTAGCTGGAGTAAAGTATGAGGGTCATTTTTTTAAATATATATTTTTAGTTGTTGATAGATCTTTATTTATTTATACATGGTGCTGAGAATCAAACCCAGTGCCTCACACATGCGAGGCAAGTGTGCTATCATTGAGCCCCAGCCCCAATCCGATGAGGGTCATTTATGATGACACTTTCCAGAAAGGCATCCTGTTATTTCAGAGAGCATGCTGACACTTACTGATGAACAATTACTCACACATATTTCTATCTGTTGGTAGGTGGAAGAACATTTCTTGTTCGGAACAGGTGCTAGTGGGAGCATAAACTGGTGCAATTACTTTGAAAATAGCCAGTAATGTAGAAGATGGGGACAAGGCCACAAGCTGTAATTCCTCTTCTAGAGGAGTATTTGCACCTGTGTACCAGGAGGCTCAGCAAAAGCATTAAGTTTTGCTCATGCTTTTAATTGTAACACATGATAAACCATGTTTGGTGGTATATTAGAGTTCAGTATATAAACTAATTTAAGTAATCACACATAAATCATCATAAGTAGATTCAAAAAGATAATGCTGGATAGAAAAAATACAGTGTGATATCACATGCAAATTAAAAGGCTTAAAGAATGCCAGGTATGACTTATAAGTACAGGCATAGCGAAGAGAAATATTGAAATATCTCAAATTCATACATACCAACTTCAAGATGACAGTTCTCTTTGAGAATGGTGGGGAGCTAAGGAGGGAGGCCTGATGTTTCATGTTTTAAAAATTTGAAGGAAATACAACAAAGAAGTACATATAACATCTGTTAACTCTGGAAGATGGGCACATGGATTTTGTTTATCATTCCTTATTATTCTGCATGTTTGGTAAATGAAGCATACATTAGGGCTGGGGTTGGGGCTCAGTGGTAGAGCTCTTGCCTCACATCAATTCTCAGCACCACATATAAATTATAGATGAATAAAATAAAGGTCCATCAACAACTAAAAAAAATAGTGGTAGAGGAACCACTAAGCCTGGAACTCTGGGATGACCATGGTACAGAGTCTGAACTACCTTGGGTCTGCAGGGCCAATGTGCTCCGACTGCTACTGTGGCATACACACTGTTGCAAAGCCAAATGGATGGAAATGGTAACAGGAATTAGTTTGTGCACTCATCTGTGGTCTGGGAACAGGTGACTGGGGGTGGCTCTTAGCAGGACCTGGAGTCATCTGCAAGCTGACCTGTGCTAGGCTTCTGAGCTGCTCTCTGTCCCTGTGGTTTCACCCCAGGCTGGTGATTGCTGGGTAGCTGGACTTTGTATCTGGCAGTGCAGGGATCCAAAGGTGTGTGTTCCAAGAGTAGGGGATGAGAGGAAGCATATCACTCTTCCTGCCTTGGTCTAGCCCCAGGAGTACTTCAGGTTTACTTCTTCCCACTTTATATTTGTTAAAAGCCAGGTGCTTCAGGGGGTGAAAAATTAGACTACCTTTTATGGCAGGAATGTCAAAGAATTTGCTGACCTGTTTTAGAACCATCACAGAGAGGATATAATTACCAGAATCCAGAGAGGGTAGCTATATGGAGAGGGCCACATGGCCTGTGGCCCTTAGCCCCTGTTCAGCTCTCTGTAGGGATGGACTGGGGAATGAGGTGGCAGGACCACTTCTTCTTCTTCTTCTTCTTCTTCTTCTTTTTTTTTTTTTTTTTTTTTTGGTACTGGGTTTTGAATTCAATGGCACTCAACCACTGAGCCACATCCCCAGCCCTATTTTGTATTTTATTTAGAGACAGGGTCTCACTGAGCTGCTTAGTGCCTTGCCATTGCCGATGCTGGCTTTGAACTCATGATTCTCCTGTCTCAGCCGCTTGAGCCACTGGGCCCACTTCTCATTGGCTGGAAGCCACAAAAACAGGGAGCCCCCAGAGGGCAGCTCGGGTTCAACACAGAAAGAGCAGGGAAGGTGGGGAACAAGCCTGGACTTTTTCTGGCCCAGAATATACCAGTTCAGGGATATTCTGACTGTCTGTCCATCCCATCTGTGGCTTTTCAGGCTCGACAACTTGTTGTTTCATCCAGACAAGCCGGAGGTGCTTGCTGTCCTTGACTGGGAGCTTTCTACCTTAGGTGACCCCCTTGCCGATGTGGCCTACAGCTGCCTCGCTCACTACTTGCCACCCAGTTTCCCCATACTGAGAGGTAGGATCTGCTGCTGTGGGCAGATGGGGTGGACCAGCTCCAGCTTTTGGGAGCTTCCTTGGCTGAGGCGAGCCATCGAAGTGTGGACCTGGTGGCTTGCGTAGAAAATGCCACTGGAATGCATTCCTATCACATTTGGGGGAGAATGAGTGTAAGATGCGTGCTAAGTGACAGGGACACCCACAGAGCACTGCTTGTGCTCTCATACAGCTGACTTCTATGGAATTTTTTTTTTCAGTACTAGGGATTGAACCCAGAGGTGCCCTACAGCTGAGCTGCATCACCAGGCCCTTATTTATCTATTTAATTTACCTATTTCTTGAGACAAGGTCTTGCTAAGTTACTGAGGCTGGTCTCAAATTTGCTATCCTCCACCTTCAGCCTCCTGTTGCTGGGATTATAGGCATGCACTACCGTGTCCGATGGACCTGCTTTTTTACACTTAATTGTATACTTTGGACATGTTTGCATGCCGTTAAGTATTTTTGATAGCTTAATTTTTAGTGACAGCATTGGATTTTATCAATAGAATCAACTTAAAAGACATTTAATTTAATTCCTGTTGGGCTACTTAATGTTTCCAATTATTTTATATTTCCTCTTCCCAACCCCACTCCCACAAAAAGGCAGGGAACATCTCTGTACTAACATCTTTGCTTATATATGTTACACTCCTAGGAGCAAGTCCTAAGAAGAGAATATATTGCATACAGCTAAATCACCAACATATCACAAATGACATAAATCAGTGAATTTCTTAACTTGTAGTTATCGGTTTCATAGCTGGTGTAATTGCTTTTCAATGCCATTTTTAGTCAAATGACTAGTAGAGAATAATACACGTCCGCCATGAACTGTAGTTGCAATAGAATCAGAGGCCCCATTTCTTCCTTTACTGAATTTATTAATTTATTCTGAAACCCATTAGTTCCCTGCATGGATTCCTGGGGGAGGAGGAGCCATTAAAGTTTTGAGCTAGTTGTGGTACTAACTTTGAAGAGACAGTGATTTTCAGGATTAAAGCCTGCCTGACCACAGGGGAGTGAAGGCACTGACCACCCAGGAACGGGGATCTTTCCCCTCAGGTGTCAGTGGCTGTGACTTGACTCAGCTGGGAATCCCCACTGCAGAGGAGTACTTCAGGATGTACTGTCATCACATGGGGACTCCTCCTGTGGACTGCTGGAACTTCTATATGGCCTTCTCCTTCTTCCGAGTGGCAGCAATCCTGCAGGGTGTCTACAAGCGGTCACTCACAGGTAATAGGAGGAATCTCAGCCAACACAGCTCTTTCTCAACCACAGAGGTTTTGGGGGACAAGTTTGACCAGAATTTCATAAGATTCAGTAATTCAATCATTCATCATTAAAAAAAATATAAATATATATATATATATATATATATATATATATATATATAAAGTATAATTACATATATTATAATAATATATAATTTAACATATTTTAATTTGTTTGGTACCGGGGTTTGAACCCAGGGACACTTAACCACTGAGCCATGTCCCCACTCCTCCTTTTTTTTTTCCAGTTTTGAAACAGGGTCTCACTAAGTTGCTTAGGGCCTTATTAAGTTGCTGAGGCTGGCTTTGAACTTGCAATCCTCCTGCCTCAGCCTGCCAAACTACTGAGATTATAGGTGTGCACCGCCATGCCTCCCTAATATTTTCTTTAACCTTGCTTCTAATATAAAGTTATTATAGATTTTAAATTTTCTTACTCTTTCTCATTCTGTCTGTCTTTTTTTTTCTGTGCTAGTGATCAAACCTTTGGGCATTGTGTATGCTGGGTAAGGCTTCCACCTCTGAGCTATACTCCTTAGATTTTATTTTTTGTTATTATTTAACAAAGGACTGTCTAGGCCTTTTTTTTTACTTGAGTCAGCCTCTCACTAAGTTGCTAATGGCCTCACTAAGTTGCTGAGGCTGGCTTGGAATTTGTGATCCTCCTGCCTCAGCCTCTCAAGTCACTAGGATTACAGGAGTGTGCCACCGTACCCAGCTTAGATTTTACTTTTTAAGCAATGGGGTCTTGTTATATTGCCCGGTGGCCCCAAACTCTTGGGATTAAGCGTTGCTCCTGCCTCAGCCTCCCAAGTACCTAGGACTAGAGGTACATACCACTGCACCTGGCCTAGTTAGCTATCTTATAAGTATATAATGATATTGTGTGTTTTTTAAAGTCTTTGTCTTTAGACATAAATGAAATATTTATAGATTAAATAATCCAGCGTTTGGGATTTGCTTGAGAGAAATCCGGGACACTGGGGTTGGAATAGGAGGGAATGAACCAGATTGTTGGGACAGTTGTTGGAGGCAAGTGAGAGATACTTTCAAGTTCCTTATACTGTTCTGTCTGTTCTTGTGTATCTTTGAAATTTCTCAAAATTAAAAGTCAAAAATAAAAGGCAGGAGTAACAAACAAAAATAACCTATAACAAAAGTAACCTATCGGCAGGGTTGCGAGTACGAGGACGCCTTCTCAGCTTCCTGGACAGTGCCAAGCTGCTGGCAGCACACTGCTTTCAGCCAGGCTTGCCAGAGTCTTCTGAGAGGGGCAGCCGCAGAAGAGCAAATAGTCATTCATCCATTCACAACTCTGAGCCTCTGTGTGCCAGCACTGTGCCAGGTTGTCCAAAGTCATGAGCAAAACAGTGTGCCGGGAAAGGTAGGCAGGAATCCTTAGAAGTGATACTTTTCTCTCCCTTGGAAATGGTTCTAAGCACCACTCCCCATTTTTATTTTGGTTTTTCAATAAGAGCCAACCCAAAACATTTACTGAAACAGAACTGCTGATTCCTCTGGGGATGAACAGGCCTGACCCCCTATTGACATTTCCTTGCCAGCTGCCAGGTTTTCTCTGACTCTACTCCAGGGGCTTGGGAGAACTGCATAGATTTTGCCCACAAAGAATTCCCCATTTTAGCCGGGCATGGTGTTGTAAGCCTGTAATTCCAGCTGCTCAGGAGGATGAAGCAGGATCACAGGTTTGAGAACAGCCTTTCAAAAAAAAAGAGCTAGGGGTGTAGCCCCTAGGTAGAACATTTACCTAGCATGCAAGAAGTCCAAGGTTTGATCCCCAGTATTGAAAAAAGAAAAAAAATATATATACATATATATATGATCACTGACTTGGCCTCAAGCTGCCACATTTCCAAGATCCTATGAACCATAGTTGTGACTTCAAGCAAACCTGCTTGTCTGCCAGCACACGTAGAGGGCTGTTCTAGGCCTGTAATCCTCTGAGCCTAATCGTACTCTCCCTCCCCTCCCACTGGGAATTGACCCAGACACACTGAGGAAGTGGCTTAGTTTCCTCACATAAAACTGGCAAAATCCATGTTTTTTTTTTTTTTTTTTGTACCACAGTTTGAACTCAGGGGCACTCGACCACTGAGCTACATCCTCAGCCCTATTTTTTATATTTTATTTAGAGACATGGTCTCAATGAATTGCTTAGCATCTCGCTTTTTGCTGAGGTTGGCTTTGAACTCATGATCCTCCTGCCTCAGCCTCACAAACTGCTGGGATTACAGGCATGTGTCACCGTGCCTGGTGAAATCTGTGTTTTGAAAGAATGGATAAAAGTCATATAGTTGGGATCCCAACTATATGAACACAACTATCATTTCTGTCCATTTGTCTTCTGTAATTGTTAAAGTCATTTTTGTTTGTTTGAACAATTGTATATGTTGCTGCCCTGGAAAATTGAAATTTGGGGAGGAATTGTTTGTTTCAAAGGCATATTCTCTCTCTTTCTCTCTCTTCCCGCCCTCATTTCCTGGGGATATCAGATCATTGTTAGATTGAAGAGCAGGAGAGTAACCACAAGATTCAGTCCACACAGCCCACCTACATATCACCTGCTTCCTTAATAAGTGGGTGCAGAAGTTTGAATTTCTTCTAGATGGCTGCTAAAAATCTAGAAAGAAAAAAGTGCTCAAGGCTGCAGCTTAGGTGGATGTTGGTGATGTGATCTCTTCTGCTGGGATTTCATTTGGGAAAATGAACAGGAAGCCCTGGCCTCAGTCACCCCAAGTTCATTTAATGCCTCCCCCAGACAAAGCAGTAGCATCCTGCAGTGAGATCCATATACACAGAAGGAGACTGAGAGTGCACTTTGTGCTCTAATAGAAAATGAAAATCACCTGTAACAGTGGACTGAGGGAAGCATCTTTTCCCGCAGTGTGCCATGTCAAGCTGAGTGGAGAGGAGAGATGCAGCCTCTGACCATGGGTCCTTCCTATGGGCCTGCAGCTCAGGGAAGGGGCTGCTGCTTCTTGACTGATGCCTGGGGCCTAGGTTCACCCCTAGCACCCAGAAGGGTCTCAGTAAGGACCTGTGAGGCCCAGTGGGCCACATGTTCTGCTGTGGAGGAAAGAATGTGGTTCATAACTCGGACAGTGAACACCAAACCTGCCAGGAAGTGGTTCTTTTGAGAACAAACTGTTGACTCAGAAGCCAAAAGTAAACAGGCCTCTGTGAAGAGCCACTTATTGATACAAAGGGAATGAGGGAAACAGTCTTTTGGGGAAATGGAATGCTCATAATAAGATAGGACAGCCAGTTATTGAAACAAAGGAGAAAAAAAAAAGCTCACTGAAGAACAGTGTACACACAAAAGCACGGTGGGTCTCCTAGACGGCACTGAGTGGAGGGGCCATGTGTGTCCTTGGGTGATGTCCTAGAAAAGAGACTAGAGGCCAAGGGCTGGGGAAAGGGTGCAGGGACACTGGGGAAGCTTAGGGGGATGGAAGTTTTCTGTTTCTTGATGGCAGTGGAGGTCACATGGAGGTCACCCCACTATGAGTTCATCACAACTCAAGAGTTGTGCACTAAGGAGGTGCATGTGCATTATGCCTTCATTTTTTACGAATGAGGAGAGAAATCATTAAAAAAAGTGTTGATGTGCATATTAAAAAAAGAGTGAGCTCTGAGGTTCTGGTGCTGATTGTTTACCCAAAGGGCTAGCTACCTGGAACCAGCCATTCCTGCAGTCAGCTGTGACATTCTGTCAGTCCCCTAGCAGAGGTGCTCAGCAGTAATGCAGGATCTCTTATGGCCCAGTGCTGCAGCAGAAGTAGCTGGGGAGATGTTACTGATTGAATTTAGTTTCTTTAGGAAATGAAGAGGTATAGAGCAAGGGATGGCAGACCTGAGTTCAACCTAAAGCTTGAGTAAGCCACTGCCTCCTCTAAGACTCAGTGTCTTTGTCCCCAAAGCATGAATTCATGCCTTGGGAATTGGGTGAGCTTAAATTATTACTAGTGAAACAACCTCTCCGAAATTAAAAGTTCTGAATTTTTCTAGTTCCTGAATTTCCTCATACTGAGAATGGAAGCGAAAAGATTACCCCTGACCTAGGTGGGCACAAAGAAGCTGAAATTGACATGTTCTACGGCTAGCACAAGCTTGCTAAATCTACATGCTTGCATCTCCTGATTTTTGTTTCTTTAAATTGTAAACACTTCCCAACTAGTGTGGTGGTACACACCTATAATCCCAGCAGCTTGGGAGGCTGAGGCAGGAGGATCGCAGGTTTGAAGCCAACCTCAGCAATTTAGCGAGGCTCTAGGCAACCTAGTGAGACCCCCATCTCAAAATAAAAAAATAAAATAAAAAGTTCTGGGGATGTGGCTCAGTGGTTAAGCACCCTTGGGGTCAATCACTGGTGTCAAAAAAAAAAAAAAAAAGTAAACATTTCTATAAACTAGAGAGAAACAGTCCCACTACTTCTACTCAAGTTTGATCAAACTGCATTCAATTCATTTTCCCTTTTTACATTGTTTGTTTATCTTTTGTGTGGACAGCCAAATCAGGGATCCAGGGAGGGTCCCTGACTGGGCTGCCAATAACATTTGCAATGTCTGGTGTGGAGCAAGCGCTCCGCCAGTGCTGGCTGCTGCTGATAGAATAACCTCAGCTCCATATGTCAACATTATTGTTGAAGGGCCATCTGGGAGTAATCATTGCTTTTCTTCCATTCTGCCTAGGTCAAGCAAGCTCAGCAACTGCTGAACAAAGTGGAAAGCTGGCTGAATTTGTAGCTAATCTGGCATGGGATTTTGCAGTCAAAGAAGGGTTCCGGGTTTTCAAAGAGATGCCAGCCTCCAAACCATTAAGAAGGTCCTACCACACGTGGGCTAGCTCACAGTCCCTGCTGAGCCCCAAGGGCAGAAGGAGTTACAGCTCTGTTCCAGGAGCTTCCCCAGCTCATGCCTCAAAGACAGCTCTGGTCATCTCTCCAGAGGGCCTCTCTCCACCGGTCAGAGAGCTGTATGACCGGTTGCAGAGGTTTATGGAGCAGCGTGTATACCCCGTGGAGCCAGAACTGCAGAGACACCAGGCCTCAGCAGATAGATGGAGCCCTTCCCCGCTGATAGAAGATCTCAAGGTGAGGCAGCCTGTGGAAGGAGAATTGCCTAGCCCTTGTTCACGTGGTAGACCCTCATCTGTGCCCTTCCCGGGTGGGGAAGAGACAGGAGGGCTGAGTTGAATTACCTTGGCTCTCCATCATCATCAGAAAGAGCCAGCTCCAGATTATTCACTTTTGGTCCCATGCTCTTGCTGGGTGACCCCTTCACAAGCTGAGATCTTAGGTGTGAAAGAAGAATCCTGGCTGCAGCTTAGAAAGCCAGGCCAGATGGGCTTCTGTTATGTAGGTTTGAATCAAGCAGATCTGAAACAATGAGCACAGTAGTTTGCGAGGCTGAGGCAGCAGGATTGCAAATTCAAGGCTAGCCTGGGCAACCCTGTCTCAAGGTAGAGCACCCTGGGGTTCAATCTCCAGTACCAAAAAAAAAAAAAAAAAAAAAAGGTGATAAAGTTTCTCTGGAAAACCCATGTCAAAGTCACCAGGCCAGTCAATCAATTATAAGCTGTGTTTGATGTTGTCCTACATGAAGGTGAGGCCACTTTAGCTGACAAACGGAAATATTGGCTATTCTTTGTCAAGGCTGACCCTGGATGGTGTTGGCATTGAAGTTGTTTGAGATCTTCAGAAGCACAATGTAAAAATTTTCTAAAAAGATAGCATTGTGCTGTGTGTTTTTTTGTAGTTACAAACTTATTGCAAAATTAAAGAAAGTTCTAAGATGACACATAACATTAAAAAGTAAAGAGTTCTTTAAAATTCTTTGCCCTCTGAGATAATTACTATCAGTGACTTGGTGTACTGTGCTTCCAGCTTTTTCTTTCTATTATATACTGATCCATGATTATTCCTATGTTGTAATAAAATCGTTTTATTCATTCCAGTCTTTTCCCATTTACTCACATGGAAACACATGGAGATCAACCTCCAAGGGCTCTGTAGTGTGGGTGCACCATACTTTGTCTGACCCGTTCCTGGTTACTCAGTTACTCAGAGTGCATTTGAGTGCTAGCCACCAAGGCCAACCCTGGGCTCCAAAACAGCAGAGGACGTTAGGTAGGCAGCTGACAACATGGCCAGGAACATGGAGGAGCAGCCAAGGGAAGGCAGGCCTGGCGGCACGGGAGGCTGCCTGCCTCTTCTCAAGACCTTCGCTTCCCACTTCTCCCTGCCTGCCCCTCTTCTTTCCTTGTTCTAGTTCATCTGCCCTTTTTATCTTGGGTCATTACACTCTGAGCTAATTAACTCATGCACATAGTGAGAAAAGCACATGGGGTGTTCCTGGTGGCCTGGAGAGTGGGGCCCGGGGCCTCCCTGTGGAAACAAGCAGTGCGAATGGTCTACAACCTCCAGTGTTCACGGCCCCCTGCCAGCTTCTCTGTCAGCCCCTTAGAGTCTGTGTTGCCAGGGAGGTGGGTGTTGGCTGGGTGTGGCTGCCTGATCCTGTCCCATCTTCTATTGATATCAGCACCCAGTTTTACCTAGGTTCAATCCTCCTCCCCATTGGAGATAGTCTGGCAGAGCTGTCAGTCAAGATACCAGCCCAGCTCCCTGACAAGGAGTGGGCACATTAGCCAGGCCAAGCCAGCCAGGCTCCCTCCTGGAATTTCTAGCGGGAGCAGGGTTTTCAAGATGGAAAACAGTTGGTGCTTACTCATTCCACAGGAGTGGAGTCCCAGCAGGGCTGCCAATTATCCCATCCTTGTGCTATCCTATAGGTGGCCCAGTTCTTGCCCATTTATGAGCCTCATTCTCTCACCTTCCTGTCTAGTTTGAGAGCCTGGGAGAACCTTCCCACACGATTCCTTTTTTCCTTTAGTTGGTCTCTGTCCATTGCTGGTGTTGCAGGTTAGTAGTCCTAACTGGAGTGGGGGTAGTCACATGGCCATTTTATGCCAGGACCCAGAGATCAAGTCTCTTGCCCAGTCTACCAGCTAGTCATGCTGGGGTTGGGGCTGGGGCTGGGGCTGAGCCGGGACTGACTGAAGGCTCAAACTCCTAACCCCCATCATAGAATTCCTGGCTCCCCAGCCCAGAGCCATATTTAAGAATACAAGTTTCTTGTCTCAAGAACAAATGTTGCAGCCGGACACGGTGGCACACACCTATAATCACAGAGGCTTAGGAGGCTAAGGTTAGAGGATCATGAGTTCAAAGCCAGCCTCCGCTAAAAGCAAGGTGCTAAGCAGCTCATTGAGAACCTGCCTCTAAATAAAACACAAAATAGGACTGGGGATGTGTCTCAGTGATCAAGTACCCTTGAGTTCAGTCCCCCATACCCCCCCAAAAAAAGCATTGCCCTGTCCTTGTTTTCACTTGGGCATCCCCTTGGGTACCTTCCTGTGCATGCACTACCCACACATCTGCAGGCTTACCCGTAGCCAATAGCACTGACAAGTGTCATTGTTTTGGGTTTACAACTGAGTCTTTGACCACCACCTTCTTCCCTCCCCAATCCCCTTCATTGTGTCCCATGAGTCAAAATTGAATACAGTCATTCTCTGTGGTTCCTTGACTCAGTTTTCCCATGATAGGAGAAAGCCAAGGCTGAAGGACTTTGGAACCTTTTCCTACCCTTGGAGACTGATCCTGAGAAAAAATATGGAGCAGGACTGACCAACATGGAGTATGCACATCTGTGTGAAGTCATGGGCATGTCTCTCTATGCTCCGGAGGTACCTTCTCTAAAGTCTCCTGCCCCTGTGCCTCTGGGATGTCTGGTTGAGGGGTATCAATCCAAATGTAAACCCTTTTGGGGGAGGGGGATGACTGCAAACAGCTGGCTGGAGCCTGAGTAAGAAGATGACTGGGGGAAGGTCGTCCAGGGATAATGGGAGCCATGAGAATTTTCAGGCCCTGGCCTTGAACAAGGAAAGGGTCCCTGGCTGGGCTCCAGGGGTCTGAGATTCTCTTTCAAAAATGTTACACATTTGGGCATTTCTGCATCAGAGGGTCTAATGAAGGGGTCCCACTCCACCACTGGTAGGGAACTTGAAGTTTTAGACAAGAACACCAGAGTCACTGATGTGCTCTTTGTCCTTTCAGATATTTAACTGCTCTGCTCCTGACACGGGGAATATGGAGCTCTTGGTGCGCTATGGCACCGAGGAGCAGAAGGCCCGCTGGCTGATTCCTCTGCTAGAGGGCAAGGCGCGCTCCTGCTTCGCCATGACGGAGCCCCAGGTACCCTGCTGGGCCATCCCCACTTGCTGGGCCCCATGTGGCCTCTGCCCACTGGGAATGCAGGTCGCAGGCAGCTCTAATCAGAATGTTCCCACGCAGGTTGCTTCATCAGATGCCACCAACATCGAGGCTTCCATCAGAGAGGAGGATGGCTTCTATGTCCTCAATGGTCACAAGTGGTGGATCTCAGGTATCAGGCCTGCAGCTTGCTTTCCAAGTGTCTGACAGCCAGTCTACGTCCACACACGCATCTCTGGATGCCTGGTCTGGGCCAGCTGCTTTCTCAGTTGACACAAAGGAGGCTGTATCTCTGTGCTCCCAGAAGAGGCACAAAGCCCCCAAACAGGAGGGAGCTGCTCAGTGTGCTGTCTCCAGTGCTGTTCATGGGGACACAGCTTCATAAGGTGACCACACGTGTGGCTGTCTCCCCCACACATGCAAACGTGGCTCTGGGAATCTCTTCACGCTGCCCACTGCCTGTCTGCCTCGAGCAGCTGACCTTGGAGGGCTGGAGGCTACTTCCTGGTGGCTTCCCCTGAGCCCTGGGTCAGTTGTGTCATATCCCAGGGGCCCTTTCTGGAGCAGTGCATCTACCCGGCACTATGGGGGCCTCGCCTCACTGGGTGCTGGCACTTCCCAGAAGGCAGGGTCATTGTCCCCATTCCACAAGGAGGGACTTGGGACTCAGGGTGTGGCCAAAGCCACTGCCTAAAGTTCTACCCCCAGCTGGCAAGTAGGAAATCCTCACTGGAAGATTTGTTGACCCCGAGGCCTGTGCCCAGAGCGTTATCCTATCCATGAAGTCAGAGCAAAGCAGGCAGGTGGGAGGAAGTGGCAGATTTCAGCATCATTTGTCTGTATTTTCAGTTGTAACATGACGCTTTTCAGCATTTGCTTTTACGATGCTGGATTTATGCCTCACTGGGACAAAACCCAGCTTGCTCTTCTTTCTGCTCCAGAGCTGTAGATGCTCCTCTGATGACATGAAGTGCTTGTTGCATCCTGGCCTTGCCTTTCCTGGGCCATGACTGCTTGGGGACAGAGACTTGATGGCCCTGGCATCAGCTGAGGGGACTTGTTCTCTCTCTATTCCCGGCAGGCATCCTGGATCCTCGCTGCCAACTCTGTGTGTTTATGGGAAAAACAGACCCGCAGGCCCCGAGCCACTGGCAGCAGTCTGTGCTCTTGGTTCCCATGGACACCCCAGGGATCAAAGTCATCCGGCCTCTGACAGTGTACGGGCTGGAAGATGCTCCAGGTTAGACAGCCCTGGTGGGTCACCCTTGACTCTGGCTCAGGTCCTTGGGGAACAACATTGGGTGGCCCTTGCTTAAGTTCAGGACTTGCCACATGTAAGGGTCTACTGACATTTGGGCTGCCACGTGGTCCTGCATTTCATTTCCATAATGAATATCAGCCACGTAGCAGATTGAAGATGGGCATGTAAGCAATTTTGTTCCTCTTCAAGGCTTAGAAGTTGAGCAGGAGTCTGTGAGACAGGGAAGGTACTCGGGCAGGGCGGAGACAGGAAGTGTTCTCTGGACCTTCTTTTCTAGGTCCCAGAGTGTACAGCAAGGATCCAGCCGTAGCCCCAGTGAGGTCCTTTCATGGGTGGGGCAGAGTTCTCTCCTAACAATGTTCCCCTCTGACATTTTTGGGGTTACTACATTATTACTCATATGCTAAGGAAGTTTCAGCTTAAGTTTACATCCTTATATTTGTCAAAAAGAAATAGCAAAATATTAATTTGCCATCACAAATCAGTGATACTTTCTCCATCTTTCCGTCCTGTTCTCCCTCCCCATTTAGCCATGACCTGGTTAGAAGTCTCAATATGATGCAGGATGTTGCCAGGAGATAACCCAAACTAAGGCAAGGAATAAACACATTCAAGGAAAACCCAAATGACAATTGTTCAAGGTGGTGCGTCTGTGTCTTTTAGGTGGCCATGGTGAAGTACGATTTGAGCATGTGCGTGTGCCCAGGGAGAACATAGTTCTGGGCCCTGGTCGAGGCTTTGAGATTGCCCAGGGCAGGCTGGGGCCTGGCCGGATCCACCACTGCATGAGACTGATTGGGTTCTCAGAGAGAGCCCTGGCGCTCATGAAGGCCCGTGTGAGTGCCCCCCGAGTGCCCCTCTCTCCCCAACACTGACTCAGAACCACTCAGCTATGCTGTGCTGATAGCTTCAAATCCTGTTTTCTGAGAGCAGACCTAGCAGGTGAAGCATGATGATGCTCTTGCCAAGAAGCTTTGCTTTGCCTCTACTACTTTGCTTCAGCTTGATATTCAGAGCAGAATGGGCCCTGTTCTGCCCAGGTGACCAGAAGTGAAAGGTCAGGCTCTGTGGCAGCTGAGGGCAGAGTTCCCTCATGTTCTGCTGAGACACATTAGTTCCCAGCACTTGGTTAAAATTAGGTGCCAGGGAGAACCCAGGTTGCTGCATCAGGCCTGACCACCCTCCTCCCCAGCAGGTCCAGAAAATAATGTGACCCCTCAAAGGTTGGAAGCCTGTGTAAAAGAGAATTACTGCCAGGGATGAGAATTCACATCAGTGGTAATGATCTCACGAAGATAAGGCAAAACTTTGATACAAAACAAATTCCTCACACAAAATACTACACAAAGAACAGAAGGCATCTTTTATTTATTTATTTATTTATTTATTTGAGGGGTGTGGTACTGGGGATTGATCCCAGGGGGGCCTTACCATTGAGCATATCATCAGTGCCCCTTAAATTTTTTTTTCTTTGTTTTAAGAGAGCCTAAGTTGCCTAGGCTGGATTTGCACTTTAGTCAGCATAACTGACTAAAATGTATTTTGATTACTGTGCAAACTTTCTGTGATTTACAACTTTTTTTTTTTTTTTAATGGAGACAGCTCAGTTCTTTTTTTCTTTGAAAATAAAATACTTGAGGCTGAGGTTGTGGCTCAGCAGTAGAGTGCTGGCCTCACGTGTGCAAGACCCTGGGTTCGATCCTCAGCACCACATAAAAATAAATAAGTAAGTGAAATAAAGGTATTGTGTCCAATTACAAATAAAAAATAAATATTTTTTTTAAAAAATAAATAAAATAAAATACTCCTTCTTGCAGGCTCAGGAATAATACTTCAGCCCCACTTGACATTAAAACTCAGACCAGTCTTCCAGCAGAGCAATTTGGCTTTACATGTCGGAAGTCTTCAGAGTTCACAGCATTTACATGGCAACTCGATTTGGGACCAGGTGCAAGAGAGTAATGAGGAATCTACAAAATATTTGCTATTAGAAGTTTCACCGCAGTACTGATTGTAATGGCAGAATGTTGGGAACACCCTGTAAGGCTAACTTTGGATGACTGGTCACATAAACCATGTGCAGACATGCAACAAAATCCCCAAAGATGCTGTGGAAACCTGCTTCTCAACATAGAAGATGTTTACTGTATACTCTTAAATTTTAAAAGCAGGCTACAATGCACTATAGAGCATGACATGTTTTATAAGAAATGTGAGTGTGCATACAAAAAATCTAGAAAGTCATGCAACAGATATTAACTATAAGTCACTAGATAGTGAGATACTAGGTATTTTTATTTTCTTCTTTTGTCTAAAAATGGATAATTTTTCTGCCATGAGATATATTATTTGTGTAAAAATTACTTCTAGTAAAGATAAACAAGCTAATCAAATGAGAAAAATAAAGAGTATTTATAACATTTCCTGATGCCTTGTAGCCTTCAGATAATCCTTCAGATAAATGCCCCTAGAGGTAAGGAGGCCCCCAGGTGCTGCTCTCAGTGGAGCGATGAGGCGAGGCCATGGCCAGCAGGGGGCGCCATGCCCTGCATGATGTCAGGCTCCACAGTGGCACTCTGCCTCCCATGAGCAGCAGTGAGCCAGCTTCTGGTACAGATCTGAAAGAACTCCTGCCTGCCCAGAGATAAAGGGTTCTTGGAAGTCAGTTGTCCAGCCATGAGGACCTTGGCACACTGTGGTGCCTGGGACGTTGTGGCATCTAGATCTCCCTGAAAATGCCTGTGGCTGGAGAGCTGGCAACCTTCCTGACCTGCTTTTGCCCTCCTCACCTGCCTGCTCCTGTGTGTGCTCCCACCCGCTCTGCAAGCCCCCAACCCGAGCCTCCCAAGAGTATCCTCAGCACAGCATGTCTTCAGCCTGTGTCTCCTATGTCTGCAGGTGAAGTCCCGTGTGGCCTTCGGGAAGCCCCTGGTGGAGCAGGGCACAGTCCTGGCAGACATCGCCCAGTCACGTGTGGAGATCGAGCAGGCCCGGCTGCTGGTGCTGAAAGCTGCCCACCTCATGGATGTGGCAGGAAATAAGGTAGCAGCCAAAGGCTATGGGGGTGGCCCTCACAGAAGACAGGCCCTGAGGCCATGGGGCGGAATCTCATCCAGCTGGCCCAGGAGAAAGAGCTCAGCCTTTTGACATCAATAACTTTACTTCAGCTCTCCGTGGAACTCTTCCGGCAGCTATTCATAAGCAGAAAAGTCTCAGAACTAAATTTTCTGGACTCCCAGGCCATATTGTAGGAGTGGGGCAAAGGAAGAGAGAGCCAGGGAGAGGGGACTCGCTGGCCCTAATCCAAATATAGAATTAGTCAACTCAGAGGCTGATTTCCAAGGGTGACACTATCCATTAGTTAAGGCTTTTGCCCATGGTAGCCAGGAAGGAAGCTTACTTGTCCAGATTTCTGTGGGGGCTTCACCCCTAGTCAAGTGCCTTAGTAATGGAGGGCCGAACAGGCTCACGGTTCTTGATTCTTTGACACTGTAGTGCTAGTTACGCTGGAACCTCCCGGGCACCTCTCTCAAATGCCTGACTCAGGGAAGATCCTTGCAGCTTGGTTCCTTGGACCTCTATCTGGCCTTGGTCAATTGTTGCTTAGATGGAGCTGGCTGTGGTGTGGAACAAGGCTCGTTGGCTTTGCTCCCCCTCAACTGAGTCACTGCACATGCTGACAATCCAGCACAGCCCAGGAACTCTGTTTTGAGTCCTTGTATTTTTGTGAAACAGGTATTCTTCTCAGCAGTCAGTTCTCGCTTCTTTACAACCTTGTCTCCCCTTCCACCCGGTAGGCTGCAGCTTTAGATATTGCCATGATTAAGATGGTTGCCCCGTCGATGGCCTACCGAGTGATCGATCGCGCTATTCAGGTGAGCACAGCTGGTGGGTTTGAACTGCCGGCAGCAGATGCCAACCTTCCTCACCTCTGGCTGACCTGGGTGTACCCAGCAGCCTCCTTGAGCTGCCCACTTGCTGCTATGGGGTGTTCCTCTTCCTCTTCAAAGCAACCCTGTGAGGAGGGGGCTCCTTCCTGCCCCCTTTTCAATAAGAGCAAACAGTCGCCCAGGAAAGTGAAGTGACTTCTAGCTCACTCAGCTGGTGGCCACTGGCCTCAAGTTCCCACGAGCCTGGGTCTTCACAGTGCCAGAGTCCAGCTGCTTCTGCATGTGTGGTCACCTCCTCTCACCCTATTGCCTCACTCCGATGGGGTGTAGCTAGTAGTAGAAGCCACTTACAGCCTAGTGTGACGAATCAGGCATCCAGGGGTTGGCAGTGAGGCCTGCCTGAAGTCTTCTGGAACGTTAGTTTTATCCTATATCATAGGGGATAGTCCTGGAAGGTGGCTGTCAGGCCCAGGCCCTCAGAAACCAGCGCTCACCCCAGGCTTCCTCTCCTTCCCAGGCCTTCGGAGCAGCAGGCCTGAGCAGCGACTATCCCCTGGCTCAGTTCTTTGCGTGGGCCCGAGCACTACGCCTTGCTGACGGCCCTGACGAGGTGCACCGGGCAACAGTGGCCAAGATGGAGCTGAAGCAGCGCACTTAGGCTGCAGGACGCGGGAGCCCATTGTGTCCTGCTGGCATCTGACTTTCTTCCTGGGGTGAACACAGACACTCACTAAAATGTTATTTTGGGGGCTGGAGTTGTGGCTCAGTGGCAGAGCACTTGCCTAACACATGTGAGGCACTGTGTTCAATCCTCAGCAGCACATATAAATAAATAAAATAAAAGGTATTGTGTCCACCTACAACTAAAAAAATATTTTAAAAGAATGTTATTTTGGAAAAGGGCTTTGGGACACAAAAGAATGAGAAGAGATTTCTCTGATAGTTTGTGAACTTTGTGTGTCATGGGAACGGGATTGAGAATCAAGTTGCCCCCCTCAGACTCTGTGCCTCAGTACATCAGCTGCTTCCATCGTACCCTGCCCTGTGCCCTGGATCATGCATGTGGCTTGCTGACTGTCACCCCATAAGTCTCCAGTTGCTGCTGCCTCAGATCACTGCTCACTTCCATGCTCTGTGCTCATATGAACTGTACCACAGGAACTATAGCACTCCAGTGTGTGAGGCCCCTGCAACTCCTTTTCCTCCAGCTGCACTAGTTCCACAGAGCATCTGGGGAAGGGGAGGTGGCAGGGAATGTGCTGTTGCAATTTGGAGAGCAGGATTTCCTCCCTGAGGAGGTGCAAACACATGTCTGATGCTTCTGAGAAGTAGGAGCCCTGAGAGCCAGGTGGCGGTAAGCTATCGACTTTGAGGTCCTGCTCTGCTGATCTCAGGGGCTTGTGCTGTGGGCAAAGCCCCTCCGAGGACAGACAAGGTGGGCAGGGCCATCCCTTCCAATTGTGCATTGCAGACCTGACCTTGGGTGCTGCTTTCCCTAAAGTGCCTGTAAACAGAGCCCACTTGGTGCTTTGAGCATAATGGCTTATTTTAACACTGACATTTTTTTTCCTTTCTCTTCTCTCTCTCTCTCCCTCCTTAGCCTTGGGAGCAGCAAGATTACCCTTCTTATCATCCACAGGAATCAAGTAATTTTGACTTCAGGGATGGTGCCAGAAGACCTAAGAAATGGCTGTCTTTCAAGGCTAAAAATGAATTATAACACCTGATAGGGCATGCCTAGAATGTAGCCTTTGAATCACCTCTTTAAAAGTCCTCTGTTCCCCACAATGGGAATCACAGCCTCTGAGACAGGAGTCCCCTGTGTTTCTCTGTTGCTAGCAAAGCAATAAAACTTTATTTTCCTTTTCCCCAAAACTTTGTCCTCATTATTGGATTGACATTAGGAACAAGGACTGAGCTCTCAGTAACATGCCCATTAGCTCACCTAGGACCTTGCATCCCAAGGAGCAGAGCCATGGGGGCTCGAGAACAGGCTCCCCAACAACGCTAGGCAAGCAGGTCCTTCTCCACCATATATGAGAAGCCTCGTGTTGCTGAAGGAAGGCAAAGTGGAGTTTCAGGTCTGCCTAAGGTCCCCTCAACACCAGCCACCCGCAAAGCATCTTTTGCAAACCCACAGGATACCTGAGTTCTGCCTTGGGCCTCAGGAGGGAGGAGAGCTTTTTATTTTAAAAAAAAGGAAATGGTCATGGCCTGGCATATCATGTTCCTCTGAGGGTAACCTTGCTTGTTTAGTGGAGCTGATGGAGGGACAAAAACAGCAGTCTGCCAGAGTGACCCATGTCTCCCCCAGATGCTTTGCTACAAGTGAGAAGGCAGCTGGGGGCGGCCAGGCAGCACTAAGAACGGATGCTTTCCCAGAATAGCGAGTCCCGGGGATGAGGCCTCCAGCAGCCTCTCGGGCAGGTGTCCAATTCTGTTACATGATTGAGTGAGTGAGCCTTGACTCTGGGCCAGGTTCTGGGTAGGCCTTGGGAAATGTACAGCTGAACAAAATAGGTAAAACTGCTGTCCTTGTAGAACTTCTCAAGTGGGGATGGCAGTAAGTGCCACAGGACTGGTGGGTGATGTGGCAGACATTGCTGAGGGGCTTGGGGACTCAGGAGTGGACCCTTTCTGGAAGAAGCATTGGAATCAAGTGTTGACAAGAAGAAAGAGCAAGAATGCTTCCAGAGGCAGGAGCTCTGAATGCAAAGGCCCTAAGGTCAGCCCACTGTGTGGAGCAGGAAACAGGGTAGGAGGTGCCATTGGGAAAGTTAGGCAGGCTCCTGGCCACATGGGGCCTGTGTGGTGGTGACTCTCAGTGTAACAAAGCCATGAGTATGGGTAGTAATGAAACATGACCCGATTTGGGTTTTTAAAAGATCTTTCCACTCTACAAAGTTCATGAGGATTAAGAGGGAATAAAGGCAATTAGAATGAGTTTGGAGTTCTCTAACACAGCAAAGGGCTCCAAAGCAATCTCCTGCAAAATAACAAAGATAACTGGGTGTGATGACACACACCTATAATCCCACAGCTTGGGAGGTTGAGGCAGGAGGATCACAAATTTTGAGGCCAGCCTCAGCAACCCAGGGAGGTCCTATCTCCAAAAGAAAAAAAATAAAAAGAGGGCTGGGGACATAGCTCAGTTGGTAGAGTGCTTCCTTCACATGAACAAGGCTCTGGGTTCATTCCCAGCACCACCAAAAAATAAATAAATAAAAGAGCTGGGGGTGTAGCTCCCGGAGTTCAATCCCTAATACCCAAAATAAATAAATAACAAAGATAAAATGAAAAGGGAACCCTACCCTGGTCCTGATCTTGTCCTCCCCACCTTCACCAATAGCTAGCCTTTCTGATTTGTCCAACATGGCCATGGTCTTGGTGATATCTTCTCCTTGACTTTCCCAGTGAGGGAAGCAAACATATGGCCTCGAGAGCACACGTGGGCGTGACTGGGCTTGGTTTGGCAACGACTGAGTTTTCTTGGTGGAATCCATCTCAACGTGGTTGGACCTGTCTGGGAAAGGGAACAACACATAATCAGAACAGACTCATTTTTTTTTTCTCATGGTAATATTGTATCCCAAAGCAACTGGGCCAGTGCCCCCGCTCCCCTCTTGGTTCACACTGATTGGCCTGGATTTCCAGCCTCCTCAGAGACTCTGCAATCTCCAGAGCTCCCAGGGACCCACCAAGTCCCAGTCTCTCCAATTCTCCTTCCTCATTCTCTAGGCAACTACCTGCACAGGCTGCCTGAGCTCCCCCAAGCACTGATTTCAGATGCTGATAGATGATTCCAGAACAATCCTGAGAGGCTGAAGGGAGATCAAACTCCAGGGAACCTGCCTGGGTGGGGCCCCTTCGAGGTTGCACCGTGGGGAGTGGTGCTGAAGGAACAGTCTCCAGTGTTCTCTGCCACAAGTGCCCAGTCTTGGAGTGGTTGTCACCACTCAGGGCTTAGAGCTCTTCAGGGATGCCGGTGGGGTGCCAAGGCTTTGTCAGAGCTGGCCACTCTGCAGGCAGGGCTGAAGTGCTGATCGAGCGTCTCTGAGACCCATCTGAACCAGTACTTTGCCTTCTGGCTGCCACACAGGTATAGACTCCTCCCCTCTGCCAACATGCATGAATGTCAGCGCGGACAGAGTGTGGATTCCAGCAACAGCGGACCCAACAGGCGACAATGAGTCAAATTGATTGAGTAGAGAATGGCTTCAAGGAATTTTCTCTCATTAGGTGGATAACATAGTGGTTTAAGTTGTCAAAGATAGATTAAACCGTACCCTACTTAAGGTGGTAAGGGCAGGTTTTAATCAGTAATATGCTACTGCAATTGGGAGGAGGGGCCCCTGTGAGTTGCACTCACTGATTTGTGCAGAGATGACGGGAACCGCAGGGATATGGGGTTGAACAGTTAGGCACATGGAAATTCATACCAAGTGGGGACAGGGTTTGGTCCCTGGGTGCTGTTGAAAGTTAAGAGTCTGAGAGAGGGCTGGGGCTGTAGCTCAGTGGTTAATGCACTTGCCTAGAACATGTGAGGCACTGGGTTTGATCCTCCGCACCACATACAAACAAATAAGTAAAATAAAGGTATTGTGTTCATCAACAACTAAAAATATATTTTCTAAAAAGTTAAAAAAAAAAAGTCTGGGAGACAATGGCTCCTACTTATCTTCAGAATTTTGTTTGCAACAAACAAACTTCTTTTGGCAACTTTGAGCTTTCTCAGGCGGGCACATTCAGTGTTCGTTCAAGCTTCTTCATGTGTTGGGAGTGCAGATTAAGTAATTTCTGCTGATAGTCTACAATTTTTATAGTCCAAGGTTGTGGCCTCACCCTGGGGAGAAGGCTTTAAAGAGCCTGGCTAGGGATTGATCAGAGAGAGAATTTTGAGCCTGGATTTCAGTGGCCCAAATGGTGTGAATCCCACTTCCACTCCAGACAGCTGGGTGCTTTGGGAAGTAGTTTTCCCATCTCTTAGCCTTGGCTTTTTCATTTGAAAAAATGGGGAGAACAGCACTTTCCTTCCAGGGTTGTTTAAGTTTTACGAGGTGACACATGGTTTATCAGAGGCTTGCAATGTGTGCTAGTTAATCCTGTGTGACTGGAATCAGGAGGGGAGCTAAAAGGAGAAGGAGGTGTGCTTAGAGCGTGGGTGCAGTTCTGTATGGCTTCATCAGGGCTGAGAGCCAGCTTAGACCAGCTGACCACAAGGCCTCCCCAAACTTCACATGCAAAGGAATTCCCCTGGGCTGTGATTAAAACAGAATGTGATTCAGCAGTTTTGCCATTTTCCCCCCAGTACTGGGGGTTGAACCTAGGGCTTCACACATGCTAGGCAAGTGCTCTACCACTGAGCCACATTCCCAATCTTTTTAAAAAATATAATAAAATGTGATTAAATATAATTTGGTATATTTTAATGGACTGCATTAAAAGTACATGTTTATCGCATCAATTTTCACAATATGTAAGTTCTTACTGTGTATCTTACAATATGGGGAACATTCTAACAGGTCCTATGAGGACCTTCAAAGATTAACCAGACACTGAACTTACTGTAAAGAGACTTAGATACAGATAACATAAAAAGGGAATGAAGGGCTGGGCTTTTGGCTCAGTGGTTAGAGCACTTGCCTAGCACTTGTGAGGCACTGGGTTCAATCCTCAGCATCACAAATAATAATAATAAACAAATAAAGTTATGGAAAAGTTTTTTTTGTTTTTTTTTTTTTAAAGGAATTTTAAAAAATGATTTAAGCTATCTGTGCAGCATCTTCTTTAGAAATCAGTCATCTCTTCTGATCTTCCAAAGTTTTGGAATTCCTGTATCCAGCAAAGGAAAAGATGATTCATTATGCCTTCCTCTCCAATCACGAAATTCCCTGGCTACATGAGATGTTATTTTTCTCAAAACAACTGCTTTTTTTTTTTGTACCTGAGATTGAAGTCATTGGTACTTAGCCACTAAGCTAAGTACCCAGTCCATTTTTTTTTTAGTTTTGAGATGGGGGTCTCGCTAAATTGCTTAGGGCCTCATTAAGTTGCTGAGGCTGGCTTTGAACTTGTAGTCCTCCTGCCTCAGCCTCCTGAGCCACTGGGATTATAGACGTGCACCATTGTACCTGGCTACAACTGCTTCTGCTAGGTGAATGAGAGAATTTTGGATTCTCACACTGCCCCACCACCTTCTTGAAAAGTCATTCTTATTACCTTATTAAATATATAATATCCTTTTTTTTTTCTGAGTAAAGTTCCTTGTTCCCTCAAGTAATATATCCCAGCTTCTATTGGCTCTGGATCTAGGATAATAGATTTATTTTGCACTTGAAGTTTCAACTGAAAGGTAGGCAAATTTTATGTCCTGCTGAACAGTGTGATATAAAGCAGAGCTTTATATTTTTCTCTTTTACCACATTACATGTTTTGTTATCTCCTTGCTAATGTGATTATGACACTGCATCAGATTAGCGGGTACTTTTTTGATGTGAGGCCAATCAATCAATGGTCAAACATTGCTAAATAGTGCTGGAAAACATCACCTCATATAAGGAGCAAAGTTATAGCCATTGCCATATTTAATACATGAATTCTACAAGACTTGCCTTTGTTTTTTTCTGATGAATCCTAAACAATTTCACCTTGATATTGCATTTTAAATAAAAGCTGTACATCAGATTGGTTATTATTGGCTCACCACTTTCATGATATGGACACATTCAGAACATTTATTTATACCAATAGATCATATATTTTCACACTACCCATATACTATGGACCAAATCCAAAAACTGGTAATATCAGGATGTAAACACAATAGTTCATAGGCCTGGATGCTCAGGGAAGTGTAAATAGGTACATGAGTTAACTGTCCCTAGGACAATTATTTTTATGTACATATTTATTTTTTGGTAGAACTGGGAGTTGAGCCTAGAGTCTCACTCACGTTGGCAAGTGCTTTACCCCTGAGCCGGTGGTATAGCGCCAGCCCTGTGATGGTATGATTATTAGTGGGGAATATAATTTCTTCCTTTGGAAAATGGTATGTCAATTTATCCCTGCAGTCATATTTTATAGAAAAGGATTGAATAACAAGAGCATAAACACATGGCTGTTGGCTAGAACAGTTGTCTTCATTATATGGAGCCTGATTATAGAATCCACACTCAATGAGGACGTTATTCTAACCTGCCACAGTCTGGCTGGGCACAAATCACGAGCCAGTGAAGCAGGAACAAACTTTATTTCTGAACTCCACTAGCACACTCCACACACGCTCCGGGGAAATCTGCCGAACGCCACGCGGCTCGTCCAGCGACCCGCAGCCGGAAAATATTCCTCCTCTGGCACTTCCCCAACTAATGGGAACTCTCCAGGAATCCCCGCGGGAGCTCAACTGGAACTCAGCGGGAACTCACTGGTGTCACCTCTCAACCACTACTTCTGGCAAAAATGCCATGCGTCATCCCGACTTGGCTATGGCCCTCAACATCTCCCCCCTTCTGTTTAATTAAACAACAAGCAATGTGGCTTAGGGACCATGCCTGTTAGGCTGTCCAATACTACACAGGGTTCTTACCCGTCATCGAATGAGCTGACCTCTAGGCATTAGCCTCCTGTCTTAGGTTGGTACCACTGCAATTGGATCATACCCATTACTGACTACCAGTCCAGCATACAGCCATACTTGTGGATAGGCCTTTGCACCAGTGGGGGGGGTGAGGTTCTTTGCCTCACCTCTGTTGGCCCCCAAATTTTAGACCATCACTAGCAGATGGGAGGAGGATACAGAAATGCCACGAAACCAAGCCAACTGACAGCTCCTTTGGAAAAATTGTATCACCGGTGATACCATCAGTAAAGATACGCCAGCACTACCACAATTTGCTGCACCAACAGATAGTTCACAATGCATACAAGTAATACATAGTCCAGGCAAGTTCTGCAAGCAGTTCAAAGCAGAGGAATCCATCAACATGTCCATTTCCTCCAAAAGTAAATTGACTCCTTGATTGAGCATTACTTGTTGAGTTATTATTCATTGATGCATCAGTTTATGCAGTTTGTTGTGATATCTATCAAAGAAGCTGTAGTTTGGTTTTATCTTTGTCTTCACTGGCACTGGGATGAAGATAGGAATTCTGGCAACGATGGCTAAAAAAAAAAAATTATGTAACATTCCAACAGGTACTAAGAAAACAATTTTCTGAATAATTTACATTATCCTGAACAGAATTATTAAATATAATGAAAAGGAAAGGTGAAAGTACACAAACAGATCTGTTAACCTCCTTATTTGTTCACATACTAAAACAATCCTCAACAGCTGTTTACCCAATTTAAATTAAACCATTATAATCACGTGAATAAAAAAAAATTTGGATCCATTTTTTCATGAGTGCTCCTCATATATGATATATGGACATACGCACATACAGACATACAACACAAAACACAAATGTGCACACACATAACACACAATAGTAAAGGCCTTGTAGCTTTACACAGGTGAAATCTCCATTGTCAAAAAATAAAACTGATCAGAAAAACATTAACCTAGGTCTGTATGAGCTCAAAAAATAAAATAGAACTTTATGATGTGGGAAAAGGCAATAATAAAATAGATATTAAAAAAAGCATCCTGGTTAATCACTGTCACAGATGTAAGAATAGCCAAGCTGGAGCTCTGGATATGTCATGTGTTGTTTTATCTGCTAAATCGTTGCCCAAACTAAGGGCTCCAGGAAATCCTGTATGTGCCCTGATATGTCCTATAAAGAATGGATCTTTTCTGTCTCAGAGTAGACTTTGTATAGTGGAAAACAAAGAGAAAACAGTAGAGGAAGGAGAAATCCTACCAGCATCTTCAAGGGATACTATAGCATTAACTATATACTGACTATCAGAAAATAAATTAAATACAGAATCTTTAAACATTACAAAAGCTTGTAAAATTGTATTAAGCTCTACCTTTTGAGCTGATTGTTTGGGTACTAAAAATGTAAAAGTTTGATCAGGGGTAACTACTGCTGCTGTACCATTATTTGACCCATCAGTGAATATATTTGGAGTATTCATGATAGGTGTTTTTCTTATCACTTTTGGAAAAACTACAGGATGCGAAGACAAAAAAGACAATAAAGGATAAGATGGTAAGTGATTATCAAATGAAACATTAGATTTACACATGATTATTGCCCAAGTATTTAACTCATTAGCTAACTCATCAATATGATCCATAGTATATGGAGTAATAATTTTATTGGGATAAATTCCAAACACTCCCTTTGCTGCTTTTATTCCTTTGAGTATTAATTGTCCTACAGCCTCAGGATACCTAGTAAGAATGTGTTAGGAGAATAAGATAAATGTATCCACAATAATGGACCTTCTTGCCAAAATACTCCTGTAGGAATATTTTTTGTTGGTATTACAATAAATAATAAAGGCAAACTTATATCAATTCTATCCAAATGCATATTTTCCATATATGTTTCAATAATTTTTAATGCCTTTCTTGCTTCAGGTGTTAACATGTGGGGTGAATTTGGATCTGATGGACCTTTTAGGATATCAGATAAAGGTCCCAACTCTCCTGTTGGTATGCCTAGATAAGGCCTTATCCAATTTATGTCTCCTAATAACTTTTGAAAGTCGTTAAGTGATTTGAGTTGATCTACTCGTATTTGAATTTTTGGTGGACGGACCATGGTTGAGGATAATAGAACTCCTAAATAATTAATTGGAAAATTTAATTGTACTTTATCTATTGCTATCTCTAGATTATAATTTTTAATAAATTTGTAAGTGTGGCATAACATTCCAGCAATGTGTTTTTATCTTTGTGTGCTAACAATACATCATCCATATAGTGAAATATTTGTAGTTCAGGATTTTGATTTCTAAGTGGCTGGATTGCTTTGTTAACATAAATTTGACACATAGTTGGGCTGTTAGCCATCCCTTGAGGGAGTACTTTCCATTCATATCTCTGATCAGGACCTTCATGATTCAGTGCAGGGATAGTAAATGCAAAACTTGGACTATCCTCAGGATGAATTGGAATTGAAAAAAAAAAAACAATCTTTAATATCTATAGCTAAAACATACCAGGTTTTTGGCAAAGCAGACAATTGAGGAATCCCCGATTGAGCAGGTCCCATAATAACCATCTCATTATTAATGGCTCTTAAATCTTGCAATAATCTCCATTTACCAGATTTCTTTTTAATGACAAAAATGGGAGTATTATGGGGAGATACAGAAGGTTGTATATGTCCCTCCACTAATTGTTGTTTGACCAGGTCATGGGCTGCTAGTATCTTTTCTTTAGTCAGGGGCCACTGAGGAACCCATACTGGTCTTTCCGATTTCCAAGTAGTTTTTATTGCCTCAGTGACGCCTTCTGAAAACCCAATCCATGTCTATTTATTCCTTGATCTATTTGAATTGCTGCTGCTATACCTTGTTCTTGTTCTCCTAATCTTTTTTCTTTCCTAAAACCTTGTCTAGCCCTAATAGTGGGCACATTTGGATTGATGTTATTTGTTAATGTCAAACCTAATTGATCTAGGACATCTCGTCCCCATAAATTTATAGGAAGATGATCCAATTCATATGGCTGTATAGTTCCTTCACATCCTTCAAGATCCTTCCAATCTAACACCATTGCACTTCTATGGGAATTAGTTACCACTCCTAGGCCTCGAAGCATTTGAGTGGCTTGTTGTAACGGCCAATGTTTTGGCCATGCTTGATGAGACATGATGCTAAAGTCTGCACCTGTATCCAGTAGCCCATTAAATTCATGTCCTTGAATATTTAGTTTTAGCATTGGGCGAGAATCTAAATTTAAAGACAGCATAGCCCAATCTACACCTATGGAGCCTAATCCCCTGGAACCTCTTTCTATACTACTATTGGAAAATTTATCATGTAGGCTGGGTATTATTAATAACTGTGCTATTCTATCTCCTGGTGAAATTACTGATATACCCTTTGGAGAACTAGCTATAATTTTTATTTCACCTTCATAATCGGGATCAATTACCCAAGGACTTATTATAAATCCTTTTATTTTATTTATTTATTTTTTAGAGAATTTTTGATATTTATTTTTTAGTTATCAACGAACACAACATCTTTGTTTGTATGTGGTGCTGAGAATCGAACCCGGGCCGCACGCATGCCAGGCAAGTGCGCTACCGCTTGAGCCACATCCCCAGCCCTCATAAGTCCTTTTAGAGTAGAAGAACTGCGTCCCAACAATAAGCCTACTGTTCCTTGGGGAAGAGGTCCTTTTACTCCTGTGGGAATTATTTGAACTCCCATCTCTGGAGTTAGTACTGCTCTGGCGGAGGCGCAGATGTCCAACTTTGCGCTCCCTCTAGTTAGTCTGATGAGAGATCTGATGGATAATGTGTTCTGGGCACTACCCTGATGGTGTTGCTGGGTTCCTCCATGGTGTTTCTGGGTTCCTCCAGAGCCCCGTATATTTGTGGTCGTGGACCCCGGAGCATTGGGGCCCCCTGTCCGTTTTTTGGCAATGGAGCCCGATGCCTTTCTCCATGATATAGTGGGTAAACACCTGGTCCTTGTCCGTTTTTTGATAATGGAGTACCCTCTATGGTGGTTTGAGAACGGCATTCATTAGCCCAATGTCTCCCTCTACGGCATCGTGGGCAAATACCTGGTATTCTATTCCTTTGATACCTAGTTTTGTTAAACCCTCCTCCTATGGGGCACTTCCTTTTAAAATGTCCTGTTTGTTCACAATTGTAGCATGTTTTTGGCCTGGCATCTAAAGCCTGTTGTACTGCAGCTGCCAAGACTTGCCCTTGTTCATTAATGTCTCTACATAATTTAATATGTGTGTTTAAATCTCCATGTTTCCATGGTCTAATGACCTCTCTCACCAATAATTTGCTTGGTCATAAGCCAGTTGTTTAATTAATGGCATTGCTTGTTCTGTATCCCCAAAAACTCTGGTAGCTGTTTGAATAAGCCTATCTACAAATTCAGTGTAAGGTTAATTAGCTCCCTGTATTACCTTAGATAATTGACCTTGTAAATCTCCATGTCCTTGTAAAGTCTTCCATGCCCTAACTGCATCTGCAGCAATTTGTGCATATATAGCAGGATCATATTCAATTTGTTTCCGTTGACCCTCATAAGGTCCTTTTCCTAACAACATATCTAGATTTCTTTGAGGGTAACCGGCTGCTGCATTTCGACTAGCCGTCTCCATGCAAAATTCCTCATTGGCAACAACCTTCCATAAGAAATATTGTCCTCCATTTAGCACCGATTTACACATGCTAGCCCAATCTGCTGGCATCATGTCCAAGGTGGTAATGGATTTGACCATGCTTAGAGTGAAGGGTGCTTGAGGACCATAGGTTGTTACAGCCTCCTTTAACTGCTTCACTGTTTTGAAATATAAAGCACGGTGACTTCACTGCCCTCCTGCCTGCTCAAATACAGGGCATGCTAATCTTTGAGGTCCTGTCTCAGGATCCCATCTATCAACTACGGGGGTTGAGGGCCACTCAGCTGTCTCTATAGGTGGAGCTGTTGGTTGAATTACGCCCTCTGGTGATAGAACAGTGTTAGTAGCAGCCTCCTTTGTAGCTTTTTCCCTAATAGCCCCTTTTCCTTTAAATTTTCTTCCTCTGTCTGACTAGCTCGAGACACCTTCTCTTTTGCTTGATCTAAAAAGTCTTTCTCCATGGTCTGAACCTCTAACAATCTACTTAACACTCTTTCAGTTTGTTTTTTACTAATTTCTAATCTACTATAAAGATAACGCAACCCAATAAGATAACACAAAACAAAACCGAAACAGAATGAAACAAAAATAGAACAAAAAAATCATTGTATCAATTTTCCTATTTTCTTGACATGCGCATTTGTGGTCTATTTCTATCTCTTCCTCAGGAGCGAACAACTTCAAACCTTGAGCCAACCATTTTTCCCAGTTTGCCTGAGAAAGTTCTAGGGATAGGCAGCTTGAAACAAAAACAAAACAAATCAATACAAGAACACATTGTTTTTTGAAATGGTCACCCATTCTCTCGCCTTCCCTTAGGGGCAAGCAATTTCACTTACCCCCGAGCTTCAGGCGTTCCCCACTCGGGCCGCCAAATGCCGCAGTCTGACTGGGCACAAATCACGAGCCACTGAAGCTGGAACAAACTTTATTTCTGAACTCCACCAGCACACTCCACACACGCTCCTGGAAATCTGCCGAACGCCACGCAGCTGGCCCAGCAACCTGCAGCCAGAAAATATCCCTCCTCCGGCACTTTCCCAACCAATGGGAACTCTCTAGGAATCCCCGCGGGAGCTCAACTGGAACTCAGCGGGACTCTGCAAGAACTCGCTGGTGTCACCTCTCAACCACTACTTCTGGCAAAAATGCCATGCGTCATCCCGACTCGGCTGTGGCCCTCAACACTAACCCCCACTCTAGATCCTACTCCTTCTTCCTAATTGGATCTCCTATAACAGAAATATCCAGAAACCTAGTATGTCGGAATTTATTTACGTTTTTAGACTGGTGGACCATATCATGAAAAAAAATAATAATTATCACCTTTAATCCCAAATATGCCACCTTTATTCCCAAGAGTCTTCTGTTATATTTAAAGAGGTTTTTCAGTATTCTATGATTTTTTTTTAAACTTGTGTATTTTGTTTTCTCATGATAAAAATTCAAAGGTCAGGACTGGGGTTGTGGCTCAGTGGCAGAGCATTTGCCTAACATGGGTTCGATCCTTAGCACCACATAAAAATAAACAAAATAAAGGCAGTCGGTAATCTACAACTACAAAAAATATTAAATATATAAAGGTCCACAACAACTAATAAAATATTTTTAAAAGAGGGGGCAGCTGTGGCTGTGGCTCAGTGGTGGAATGCTTGCCTCGCACGTGTGAGGCACTGGGTTCGATCCTCAGTACCACATAAAAATAAATAAATAAAATAAAGATGTTGTGCCCATCTACAACTAAAAAAATTTTTTTTTAAAAAATATAAAGGACAGGGGCTGGGGATGTGACTCAAGTGGTAGTGTGCTCGCCTGGCATGCGCGGGGCTCTGGGTTCGATCCTCAGCACCACATAAAAATAAAATGAAGATGTTGTGTCCACCAAAAACTAAAAAATAAATATTAGAAAAAAATACATTGGTTATACAGCCACGTTTATACATAGGGCCAATGTGATCCTGCAATCTCCTAGGGCCAATGTGATCCTGCAATTTCCTAGGGCCAATGTGATCCTGCAATCTGTACACGTGGAAAAATAAGATTATGTACCCCATTTGAATCAAATGTATGATACGTCAAGATCATTGTAGTATTTTAAGCAACTAATAAAAAAATTAAAAAAAAATACAAAGGACAAGTGACTCAGGAGGCTGAGCAGAACCCTTATTTTGAACCCTTAGGACAACTGGTGGTACTTTTATGTCCCATTTTATGTCCCTCTTTGAACCAAGGTTCAAAGAGGTTATGTAAGTTGCCTAAGGTCTCAGAGCCGGTCAGCAAAAATCAACCTAAACCCAGAAGGCTCTGGAGCTCCCTCTGCTCTGAGGAGCAGATTTTAGGATCCCTAAGGAGCTTCCTGAGGGGTGCTCGTTGTCTAGCCTGGAAAAGGAGGAATGGGTAGAAAATGAAGCTCCATCTAACCAACGAGAGCATGCTTTGCCGAGAAGAAAATCCACCAGTTTCTCCCAATGATTCTATTTTGAAAGATGAATAATCTCAGAATACCCTCTACCTGCCTCGTAGGGGTCAGGCTCCATGCAAGGTGTTAGCTGTGTGGGCCTGGCTGCATTCAGAATGTGACAAGAGAGCTGTGTCATAAGTTTGTGTGCAAACAAGCAGGGCCATTGGGGCACAGGGCTGGGCCACATTTCCCCTCCTTCCTGTAAGGCAGAATGCCTTCCAGTTTAAATGCTGCTTCAAATTCCCCACCTAAACATTATTGTCTTAGGGTTTTGGGGGGAAGCTCTCCTTAGATAGAATCAGTGTCCAGATTGGTTGTTGTGGACCTTTATTTATTTATTTAAATTTTTTTTTTTTTAGTTGTAGATATACCAACTGCCTTTATTTTGTTTATTTTTTTGGTACTAAGGATCGAACCCAGTGCCTCACACATGCTAAACAAATACTAAAGTCTTACCATTCAGAGATGCTGAAGGAGAGCTCAGTTACCAACTTTTTCTGGTTTCTTCTTTTTTTTTTTTGTGGTACTAGGGATCAAATCCAGGGCCCGGTGCATGATGACCACATGTTTGACCATGGAGCAACCTGCTATCCTCCAAGGATTGCTCTACCACTGAGCTACACCTCCAGTTTTTTTTTTTTTTTTTTAATTCTTTTATTTTGAGAAAGGGTCTCACCAAGTTGCCCAGGCTGGCCACAAACTTGTGATCCTCCTGCCTCAGCTTCTCAAGTTGCTAGGATTACAAGCATGAGCCACTGCGCCTGGTTCCTCTTCTGGTTTTTAGAGAGCAAGTGGAACTAGAGTTTTTTCAACATGAAAACACATTATTGGGGCTGGGGATATAGCTCAGTTGGTAGAGTGCTTGCTTTGCAAGTTCAATCCCCAGCACCACACACACACACACACACACACACACACACACACACACACACACAAATACCCCCACATTATTGGGCCCTGCTGAGAAGCTGTCCATTTTCTTAGAAGAAGTGACTTGGGGTGCCTCTCCCCAAGATCTCAGTCCTGGCACGGTGCTGTTGTTTTTGCCAGTTCTTGGCAAGGCAGTGAGTTCAGAGACAAAGGACAAAAAAGAAAAGAGAAAATGAAACTTAGAGAAGAGGACTTTTTTTTTTTTTTTTTTTCAGAATGAGGACTTGCTGGAGAGTGAGAGAACCCATGGGAAGAAATGTGGAAGGGAGAAAAGAGCTCATAGAGACTCTCAGGGAGAAGTGGGGCCAATAGTTGTGTTTTAGTTGGTGCTCTGGACAGACTGAGCCATCAGGGGCCTTGATTATAACAGGGTTTCAGCACAACCAAGTGAGTTGGGTTGGAAGCATTTGGTGGATGTGCAACTGAAGATTGTGAGGAAGCAGCTATGGAAGGCTAGTGTAGTTGTGGAGGATCTCCCACTGGAGATGGGATTTGGGCTGACTCTTGACAGGTAAGATTTCCTTATGGGGAGAGGGTAGAACGGGCATGGGGAAGAGGTCAACCAAAACTAGGGACTAGGGGTGATGGTGAACACCAAGGGCAAACAAACTAGAATAAATTGAGATGCTCACCCTGCACCCTGATGGGGCCAAGCACGCTCGCTGTATCAACACACGTGAGGGTTATGAGCTACCTCATTTTCTACATCCTTTCCCACAGCCAAATTTATGACTTTCCTGGCTTCCCCATCTTGGCAAACAGCATATGTTAGGAAACTGGGCACCATCCTCCACCTCTCCCTCATCCTCATCTCCGCACAGCTACCTGTCAATCCCACCCCCATGCTGTCTCCTAGCCCATCCCAGACAAGCAGCCTGTCTCCCCTCTACCACCAATTTTCCATGCTGCCCCAGAGGGATCCCTCTAAAGCACATGCAACCTCACCCTTCTGAGGCTTAAAAATCTTGGTTAAGAAAAAAGACAGTATGAATGCTGCGTGCAGTGGAGCACTCCTGTGATCCCAGCAGCTGGAGGCAGGGGGAGGGCAAGTTCAAAGCCAGTCTCAGCAATTTAATAAGGTCCTAAACAACCTAGGGAGACCCTGTCTCAAAATAAAAAATAATAGGGCTGGAGATGTGGCTCACTGGTTAGGTCCCTCTAGGTTCAATTCCTAGTACAAAAAAATAAAAAGATCATATGGGAGGTTAAGGGAAAGCCACAGTGGTCAGACTGTGACCAGAACAGTGAAACAGAATATGGTTCAGAAACACTTGGCTCTCTAAGGGTATTTACTAGTAAAAGATAAATTATGATCCACAAAAGTATTTGCACCATATATGACAGACAAAAGATTAATTGCCTTGAGATACATATATGCATTTCTACAACCCAGTTTTAAAGAGGCCAGGAATCAGACCAAGAGGAAAATGAACCAGGGACAATTAGTGCCTCACAGAGGAAAAACACATGACTATATGTGGGTAAAGATGCTCAAGCTTACTCCTAAGAGAAATGCAGCTTCATGTTAAAGTGAAAGGCTATTTTTCACCTCTCCAAATAACAATGATAAGAAAAATGTCTGTTAGCTCAGAGGGGGCTCTAGCCTAGATGTGTAAGGACCTGGGTTGTATCCCCAGCACAATCTGATAATAAATTGTACTTGTAAGGGTATAAAGAAATTCAGACATTATAGAGGGGTGGGGTGTAAATTAATCATACACAGGTAGTGGCTAACACAGAAGGTCCCTGACTTTCAATGATTTGATTCACCATTTTTGAACTTCACCATGGTGCAAAGGCAATATACCTTCAGTAGAAAGCATATTTAGAAACTTGGATTTGTACCTTTGCCTCGACTAGCAATATGCGGTAAGATCCTCTCGCCATGCTAGACAGTAGCAGCAAGCGCAGCTCCCCAGCAGCCCTGAAATCACCAAGAGGAGCAACTAGCCGTCTACAGTATTCAGTGTAGATAAGCAGTGATGGTAGGTGAGGTATGTTACTTCCAGCTTTAGATGGTTTATGAGACACCATAAGCCCAGGGGCACTATAGAGCAACATCTACACTTTAATTAGTGGTTCCATTTCTGGTACTTTTCAGGTAAGTCAAGGATATATATACATTGTGGCATTGTTTGTAATGGTAAAAGATAAGAAGTGGCCCACATGTCATACAGGAAATTCTTAAAAAAAAAAAAAAAAAAGTGGTACATGCAGCCAATGCAATACCATGTAGCTGAGAATAGGGACACTTTCCTTGTGTGCTGTGACAAAATGATCCCCCCAACATTATTGCATAAAAAAGCAAGAGGCCTTTAGGAAGGGGACGTGGAGACTGGTTAGCTGCGTTCATTGACTCCCATTCCAGATGATCTCTACAGCTGATAACAAACCCGATTTCCTCTTCCACTCGGGCATACATAGTACTCATTTGACAGAACTCATTTGGAGACTGTGGGCTTGCCTCTGACATGGAGCCAGTGCAGCTGGCTGAACAATAGAAACCCCCATGTGCCAACTTCAATGCTTTCCCCCCCTCTGGCTTGAATGGAATGGTACTGAGTCCCAGGGTGACTATGTCAGTCCCATGTTAAAATGCAATCACACAAAGAAAGGGACTTGGGTCCCTGAGTTCCTGCCTGGAGAACCTCTACCTGTGAGGAGCAATTTGAGCAGGGACTTGATTACCTTCAGTCACTGGAACTGCGGGGTTTCTCTCTTACAGAAGCTCTGTGACAATATACTTTTGCTATCAGGTTAGCTCTTGAAAACAAAGCCAAACAAAAATCATACCCACACGTTCTGTCAGCCCTTGTATCAACATTTGTGCCTGGTACTTGATAAGTGAGCCTCCACCAACGGCTGGGGTGTCAGCTCCAGGGGCATCACTTAGCTCCCTGGACACTTGTTGCCTAGATTTGCCCCTTTCCTGGGCTTCTCTGTGTGTCAAAACAGTTCTCTTTACATAGCTCATTGAGCCACATCTTCAGCCCTATTTTGTAGAGACAGGATTTCACCGACTTGCTTAGCAGTGGAGGTTGGCTTTGAACTCGGGAACCTCATTGTCTCACCCCATTCTCTCAGCCTCTGGAGCCACCGGGATTACAGGTATACAAGCTGGGCATTTCCTTGGGCTTTTGCTAACATGGATCTGGTTGAACTACACACATTTGAACCTTCCAAGCCAATGTCCTCTCATTCCTTCCTGCATCCCCAGTGTCCAGTTCCCTGATATCCGTGGAATAAACACATTTGCAAAATCCTTACTAGCCTGTAGTCGGTTCTCCACGGATGAGGAACCAACAGAAGCAGAAGAAAAGTCACCCAGTTCTGAGCACCGGCCTCCCTGCTCTGGCTCTGCCCACTTCTCTCACTTCACTCCCCATCATTTTTCCCTTGTTCCATTTTTCCCCATTTTTTTGGTACTGGGGATTGAACTCGGGGGCCATATCCCCTGATATTTTGTATTTTATTTAGAGACAGGGTCTCAGTTGATTAGGGCCTCGATAAATTGCTAAGGCTGGCTTTGAACTCCTGATCCTCCTGTCTACCCTCCTGAGCGGCTGGGATTACAGGCGTGCGCCACCTCGCCGGGCCTGGGCTCCGTTTTTTGCACTTCTCCAACGCAGGACACGTCGGGGTGGTCCCCTGTCAAGGCCCCTGCACTTGGGTTGCTGAGTTGCTCTTTCTTAGACCTTTACAAGACTCACTGCTGCTCCCCACTCAGGTTCCACCTGTCACTTTCTGGCTAAGTATTTAAAAGCAGTAATCTCTACCCTCACCCTCTCTTCACCTGGTTCATCTTCTCCATCGCCCTTGTCACTGTCTGAAATGACCTCGGGTTTGAGTTTGCGGATGGTTTCTCTCTCTCTCAGAGTCAGCTCCAGTCAGTCAGGGTCGCTCTGGTGCAGGCTTGTACACAGTTAGGGGTCTGGGCACATTTTAGGGGTTGAACCAATGCGTGCTGAATTCGCGAGGTCCGGTCCTTCTCCACTTGCAGCGAGTCACGCGGGAGGCAGGGACGCGTGGGGGACACGGCCAGGCAGCCCACCTCTCCCAGCCAGCCCTGCATGGTAGGCTGTTCCGGGCCGGAGGGTGGGCGTGGCGGGCTCGCCCCTGCGCCCTGCCCCGCGCCTGCCCATTGGTGGCCCTGCGGGGCGGGGCCGGGTGGGGTGCTGTGGCCCAGCAGCGGGTGCCGGGCGCCGGGTACCCAAGTCCGCGCGCCGCTAGCCGCTCGCCTCGCCGCGGTCCTTCAGCTGCAGCATGTTGCGCGCCGCCGCGCTCGCCGCCGCCGGCCTCGGGCCCCGTCTGGGCTGCCGCCTGCTCTCGGCAGCCGCCACCCATGCGGTGCCGGCCCCCAACCAGCAGCCCGAGGTCTTCTACAACCAGGTGAGCCCCCCCGCTTTGTTCTCCGCAGCCCCCTTGGCGGGACGGGGCGGGACCGGGCGGGACGGAGCTGGCCGGGTAGGAAGGCCCCGGGCTGCGGGGACCTCAGCTTACCATTGAGACCCGAGGGGTTCGCTGGGGTTGATCTTTACACGCACCTTCCCCTCTCCGTCCTGAGAGCATTTGGGCCCCTTCGCTGCCTCTGACAGTCAGTCCCATTATCTCGCTGCAAATGGGCCCCCAGTCCGGCTTCTTCCAGCCTCGGTCGGCTCTCCGGCGCCAGCTCCCGGCGTTCGGTTCTTCCACGGATGGCCCTCGGCTTTCGGGCCTCTTGGTCGCCGCTGTGTCTGCGCAGGGTCTCCGACGTCATCCACCCGGAAGACACGTCCTCTTGAGCCCATGTTTGCAGGAATTTTTGCCCTTTCCCTGGTCATCTCTTTTAACTCTTGACTCAGGCCTCATCCAAGGAAGTTCAAAAGGAAAAGCTGGGAGAGGAGAGGTGGTCGTCCCTCCAAGGGACTGGAGACCAGGAGGGGCTTTCCTGGATGAAACCGGTTCCCAGTGGCCGCTTTCTTGCCCACCCAGGACTAAAAAAAATTTTTTTTGATCCTTGAGTCTGGATGAAGTGCCAAATGCACACAAGGGGTATTGGTTATGGAAGAGTTCTTTTTGTTTGTGCAACAAGTGCTGATTGACGGCCCCCCTCTGAGCTTAGATTTCTTTTGCAAAATGGGAAGGCAGTCAGGGGCTAAGATGTCTTTCAACACAGGGCGGAGCTTGTGTGAGCACTGGGTAGGTAATAACAGCCCTGGTCCTCCGTGTGCAACCTGGCACCTGCCAGCCTTCTTAGCCTTTACATTTTGCCTTTAATCCTTAGAACAGTCCTATGAGGTTAGTACTGTAATTATCTCCATTTTAAGTTGAAGAGACTGAGTCACAAAAAGGTTTAGTGACTTTCCCAAAGACCTAAGTCAGTGGCAATAGTTCACATCTACACCCCCAAGAGTAAGCCCCTAACTGGAACATTCTATGGTGTGTCACAACACTGGGTGGGAATAGAGAGACCACTGATCCTCTGATGATTGCTGATTTAGGATGCTGTGGGCGGGCTTCTTGTCTGTCCCAGAGCGAGGGTAAAGGGACATCAGTGTGATTTTAAAGAATGTTACAAAGGGTCATTTGCAAGGGAATAAAAACATAAAATGTATTTTGCATAACAAGCCAAAAATACAGGGACTGTTGCTCCCTTGGCAGGCTGCTTAGGGGAGAAACAGAGGCTTGGAAGACTTGAACCTCAAATAAATAAATAAATAAAAATCAAGCAGAAATGTCCTCCAGGTGCAGCATCCCAAGCCCTTGATCTGATTAAGTTCTTCATCCTTTGTGTTCACATGGAGGATAGGGGTGGGAGTCCTAACGTGCCCCTTCAGTTGGTAGAAATCATAAGCCCTTCACAAGCCCTTCAGATTTAGTCTAGGGGTGTAGGTTGGGGGAGTGCAGTGAATTCTCCCTATGGCTGCTTTTCTTTACCAGATTTTTTTTTTTTTTTTTTTTTGAGATCACAAAAGTGGCATATGCTCACTTACAAAAATATAGACAGTACCAACTTAAAGTTCCCTGGAGACCCTGTCACACTCCTGCCACACACTCCCACCAAGAAGTACACAGTTTCTCTCTCTCTCTCTCTCTCTCTGAGAGAGAGAGAGCACTAGCACCAGTGGGAAAGCACAAGCTATCACTTTCTTTCTGAAACTCTGTCTCAATGATAGAGGTACCTGGATTATCTTCTTGAGTCACATTCAGATCTTATTTAATGCTTCTGAGGACACAAAGTGTCCCACTTCATGGTAGCATTGTTCTGAAACTGGCCCCTGCAGAAGCTACTTAGCAGGTTGTGGTGTTAACTCTTTGCAAACCCTGCAGGCAAGAATGTCAAGGTCTCTTACCAGTGGCTCTGGTGCAATCTGGATCATTTTCTTGGGCATTTCCCCTGGGGGATTATTGGTGCCTTGAAGTTCAGTGCAGTCAGTACCCAAAAGGAGCTTCCGGGGTGGCTTTGAAGTTGCTTCTGCAGGTGCTGGGCTTGCTTCCCAAGGTCATTTGGGGGTTGTGGGCACCAGGGGAAAGGTTACTCTTCATGGCTTTGGGGTCTCACCTGGATGTGGGGGAGCTCTATCTATCGCCTTGTTACAAAGATAACAAGGATAGGTCTTTCCATGTAACCCGCAGAGATTGAGTGAAGTAGTTTCTTCTACTTTCTATTGTCCTCTTGCCTCTTGTTGTGAGTGGGTAAACTTCTTGGGTGGGTGAGGAAGATTTTAGATACTTCTTCCCCTAGGAGGATCCCATGCGTGGAGCTTCCAAATGAGCAGCACTTCTTACCTCTGTTGGTTTCAGGGACTCACCTCTGTTAAGAAGACTGGCTTGCATTTTTCATTTTTTTATTCTCCCTGACTTGGACAATCATTAAGATCTGGGAGGACAACGGTGTGTCAAAGGCATGTGCTTTCATGCTCCTGATTGGGGCCATATTTCATCTTCACCATAGCCAGTTCACATTTATTGACACTGATCATGGAGAACGTGAGACACCGTGTGACGTTCTGGACTTGGGCTGCCTGTCACACACTAGTTGATGAGACCTTCAGGGGAGGTTCATTTATTCAACAGACACTTCCTGAGCAGCCCCCAGACCCAGTGAACAAAACAGAAGAATACTTGGGGGCAGACAGATAACATCAGTGAAATGCAGTGTGGCATAGATGGTCCATTCAGTGGAGAAGAAGAAAGCAAGGAAGAGAGGAGGTGTGTGCAGGGGTGGGTGAATCTCAGTGCCACATCTGTAAAATGGGGTGAAAATCTCATTGTGTATCGTTGGGTGTCTGTGAGGATGAAATGGCATCGTCCTTAAGCAGCCCTAGGCAGTGTGCTGAGGACATGTTTATTGTAGCGTTAGTAAGAACTGGGTTAACAGTGCTGCTGTCGATTTGCACTGTAATGTTGATAAGACTCCATTTTATGGGTGTTGCTGTATCTGCAGTGTGTTTCCATAAGGGGTAAACTAGGCTGTGGTAAAATTGAATGGGAGTTCGTGGTGCACTAAATTTCTATCTCTATTCTTAGCCTCTTGACCACAACTCTCAGAAATGAAAGAGAGAACTGATGAAAAGGGAATTAATAAAGGATCGCTCCCTATACAGTTTTCTGATTACCACAGTGGAACCTCCTCAGTACAAAAAGTGAAACATTAAGGAAGTCTGCAAGGTGGAAGTTCACTGGAAATACGCACATGCACCGGAGGGAAGTTCACTGCAACACAGGTTATATTAGCAACAAATTAAGTAATAATCCCCATTAACTCTTTAAAGAGATAGATGGACGACCTCTGTTATAGTCTACAGGAAAGAATAATTCCAGGAATGTAGCAGTTACAAAGAATTAGCTGGGCAAGGTACATGGCACACACCTATAATCCCAGTGGTTTAGGAGGCTGAGGCAGGAGGATCTCAAGTTCAAAGCCAGTGTCAGCAACAATGGAGCACTAAGCAACAATTGAGACCCTGTCTTTAAATAAAATACAAAAAGGGCTGGGGATGTGGCTCAATAGTTGAGTGACCCTGAGTTCAATCCCTGGTACCAAAAAAAAAAAGAAAAGAAAAGAAAAAAAAGAATTAGCTGAATCAGTATGAATAATGGATCTTAGAAACAATGTTTTAAGGGGGAAAATTGTCCAACATGCTGCACAATAGGAAACCATTTAAAATCACACTGAACAAAACTTTGTGTGTGTGTGTGTGTGTGTGTGTGTGTGTGTAGTACTGAGGATTTAACCGAGGGCTTCCCATACTGGCAGGTGCTCTACCACTGAGCTATATTCTCAGCTCCACTAAACAAAACTTTATTTTGAATATCACTAGTCCTATCTCTCTATACAATGTATATGAATGAAAATCCTCTGTAGGGGTGGTGACTGGCTGGGCATGCAAGGAGGGTAGGGAATGTGCCTGTGGGTGATGAGGAAAGGGGACTTTGGCTATAAGTGTTTTAGTGTAAAACTAAATATGCTGTGGGCAAATGTTAAAGAAAAAATATTTTTTTAAAATGGACCTCTGCTGTCTCATCAGTGCAGCTAACCACTTGGAGTGGGGCTTGATTTTTCATGTTTTCCTGGGAGTTTTTAACAGAATGAGCCAAAACCTCTCAGGTGAAGCAGTGACTTCTGCTGAGCACCCAGGGACCCATATCCCTCCATTGCACTGGTTATTGCCTGGTTAGGAGTTTCAAGGGCCTCTGTAGAAACAGATTTAGGCACCCAGCGAACCCAAGGGTTTCCCTGAGTCCCCGTTGGTTATTTCTGCTTCTGATAATAGTTTTTTATCAGGGCCCACAAATGGCCTTCAGTGTTTCCTGCCTGCCCAGAATCCCAGGACACTTGATGGGTGGCTGGGCAGTAATAATGTTTGTGGTATTGAGGTGGACCTGAGGCCAGGATATGTGTGTTATGGACATGCCTATGTATTCCCTGATCCAATAATTAAGATTATTTATCATCTGTTATCCATCAGGCCTTGTGCTGAGGGCTTTTACCTACATTTCCACCTTTTATTCCACCTGTGACTCTGTAAGCCAGGTATTGTCACTGTCCCCCATCTCAGAGATGAGAAAACTGAGTTTTAGGGAGGTCAAGTTCACCTTACTTATAAATTTGAAACTGGGCTTCAAACTGGGCTCTGCCCAGCTAGGACACGCCCTTAGCCACATGCTGTGCTGCTCCTGACCAGACCCTCTTGTTAGACAAAGATATAAATATTTAAGGAATGATCGGGTTGAACATTTGAAATCAGGAAAGAGGAGTCATATCTGTGCTGTTCATGTTTGTATTCCTGGCACCACGCTCCACTCCAGGCTTGGCTTAGAATCGTTCTTCAGTAAATATTTGATGAATGCATAATGGTTGCCGCTTACGAAACAATGTTAACAGTTTTGCATTGCAGGAGCCAGGGAAAGAGTTGCTTAATGGGAACCCAATATTTCCACTCAGAGGACCTTATTGTGGGAGACTAGACCGGAGGATCAAAAATTTGAGGTCAGCCTGGGCAAATTATTGAGACCCTGTCTCAAAGTAAAAATAATTAAAAAGGACTGGGGATGTAGCTCAGTGATAGAGCACCCATGGGTTCAACTCTCAGTACTTCCAAAAAAGGAAAGAAAGAAAGGGGAAAAAAAAAAAGCTCTTAATGCCAAATATTGGGAATTTACACGTGGAGGAACGGGAATGGGAAACTAGGCAGGAACAGTGATCACACCAGGATGAAGGTTGCCAACTCATAAGCACATGGACACATTGAAATTCTGTCTTCCTGGCCAAGAGTCCACAGTAGAATTAACACTCCTGCCCTGAGGGTGGTGAAATCCCAGGAGTGCAAAACCATCAGTCCTGGGGGGTGGGAGAAAGGAGGGGACTGGGGCCAGGTGCTAGAGTAGCTCCAGCACTTCTAGGTAGATGGCTGCCCTTGGCCTTGTGATTCCTGAGGTTCTGATAGTCTGTGAAGTGTGGACCTGCGAGGCATGCCATGTTTGTCTTGAACTTTACCCCTTGGAATCTCTCAGTACAAATCTGCTTTCCACTGGGTTAGTTACGTGACTGCCACTTAAAAAGCACATGCCATCAGGAGTCACCTATGCTGAAAACTACACAGCATTTGCTCACTTACTCTTAGGAAAATAAGGTATTCCAGGAACATGGATTTCCAACATAACATCCTTAATTCTTCCATGTGTAAAGCTTGAGCTGAATTCTCTCTAGAAAATGCTTTTTTTCCCCTGAAATCCCAGCTGCTAAACATAATTTAACTTTTTATTGGCAACCTGGAGCAGATTATGACGGCCACGGTCCTGGGATGTGGAAGCAGCAGCCAGGGTGTCATTCTCTTCTGCCTTGGTCAGGCCTCTGTCCTCAGGGTCCAGCCATCCTGCTTCTGGCCTTGCTGACTTCCCCAGCTCCTAAGTCCCCCCCAGCACCACTGCCACCTGGTTGGTCTCCATTTGCAGTTTGTAATCTAATCTGCTGGGTTTGGAAAACAAGAAATCCAATCCAGCAAGGGATCTGTGCTATCCTCAAACTCAGCACTTCTAATTTTTACACAGTCGCCTGCCTCAGGTTGACCAAAACGCACGTAAATGGATATTGGCAATGGCAGCATCAGTGGAATAGAGCGATGGTCCTGAAAGTTCGCGCACAGGAAATGGTTAAGTCAGGGAAATGGTTGTCAACTGTGATTCCAGCTGTATTGAGGAGCCTGTTACTCAAAATAACTGCAGCAGATCTGCCTGTGCAGTAACGTCCAAGAGCAAGTGTTACTGAGAAAAGCAAGTTACAATAGAGTTGGTTGTCCCTTAGCAGGGACGCTGCGGTGCCTGCTCTGGTGCCTCTGGCCCCTCAGCCCTGGGACACGTTCAGTGGAATCGGGAGCCCTCTTCTCCTCCACATAGTCTGCTGCCACGTGGCCCTTTCAGTTCCTTCTGTCCCCAGCCTGTGGAGCCTGGTCCTGGAGCTGCGTCCTCTGGTCGCCGCAGCCTGTTCTGGGCACTTCTCACTTGGTTCCACTGCCTCCCTCCCCATCGGGACTTTGCAGTTTCGCCCTGTGCGTGGCATGGCGATGGCTCTCAGTTAAAACTTGTTGAATCCAGCTTTTATAAAACAGAAGGAGACGTTCTTAGGAAAATGTGGAAAAGTTAGAGTATGGTGGTGGAAATGCTTCGTGGGTTTTGCCAGTGGTCCAGATGCAAAATGTCAACTCCTGACCTGGGTCTGTTGCTTCACACTGTAAAAAGGAAGTGTGAGCCCGGAGGACCAGCCCCGCCCCACACCCCAGGAGGGTGGCTGAACTTAGCTTGTTGTGTAAGTTGGGCTGGGGCCAGGAGGTTTTAGAGCTTTTGGCCTGGACTCTGCCCTTGTGTTTTTTTCAGGATTCTATGAAACTCTCCTCGTTTGGGGCAGAGCTTTGGCCAAGATGCTCAGTGTGAGAAAACTCCTGCATGGCCCCTCTGAGCCACTAGGTCTGGCAGTAGGAGAAGAGAAGTGGGAACTCTGAAGGACTCCTCTCCAGGGTCTCTTCCTCTCCAGGTGTCACTGGGGCGAGAAGGAAGGATAGACTGTGGAAAATCCAGCCTGATTAGCTTACAAAGAGTGACACAGCAAATTCAGGGCTTAGAAAGGCCAGGGTGTGATCCTTTCAGGGCCCTAATCTACATCAGAAGGAAGGGGTGGGGCCTGGTATCCAGCCAGACTGGCCCACCTTTCCCTTTCTTTCTTCCTTATCTTCACAAAATAACAATGAAAACATTTTCTTAGGACTGACTAATTTAGTGTGCTGTTGTGCAGAAAGCAACACCAAGAGGTGCTGACCTGGACCTTGCTCCTAAGGACCTCCAGCCTGAGGTGGTTCTGGCGGGGTTCTGGCCTGGGAGCAGCACCTGTTGTCATACTGAATCCTCCCACCAGCCCCCAGAGGCACTGGATGAGGCCTCTTGGAGGTGAAGGGTTTGCCTGGGGTCCCAATCTGTGAGGTGTGGAGTCAGGATTTACACCCCAGTGACATCTTCCTGCAGTGGGTGTGTGTTCAAGGACAGATAACTCTAGGTAATCTTGTTCCCCATGCCCAGGTTAGGGAAGGGGAGAGGGGGGAAAAAGAAAAGAAAAACACATTCCTTTTAAAATAAGTAGGGAGGGCTATATTCAAAAGGTAAAGTGAACCAAGGTTACAGAAATGCAAACAATTCCTGCTCTCAGGGCGTCTGTGCAGAGGCTGCCACCTGATGAGCAGCTCAAAAACTCTAGTTGTTTCCATGATGTGCAGGTGGCTGGGCAGATGTCCTCCTTAGGGGGAGGGAGAGAGGGCAGGTAGAGGCAGTTCAAGACCAACCTGCCCACTCTGCCAGCCTCTCCTGACCTGTGTCCCCATAACTCCACTCCCTCCAGTGTTTTGCTGTCTAGCAGGTGGCGAGATGCTCTGAATAGCCAAAAGTGGTAACAGAAGCTCAGCGGCCCAGCTGTCTGTCCTGTTTGACAAACCTTCCTCTTTTAGCTTGAACCCTCTGGCAGCTCCCAGAGCTTCCCTGTCCTCTACATTTACCAGAAGGATGCCAATTCTCAGAGAGGAGGAGTGTCCCAGGATTCCCACCTGGGGGTGGCAGAGCTGATTTGAGCTGTGCTGTGTGGCGGGTCAGGGGTCTGCCTGGCTTTGAGCCAGACCCCATTTTGCCACGTCCACACCTCCTGCTGGGCACTATCACCTCTGCAGGAAGAAATGTGGGTGTCTTTTCCCTAAAGCTTATGTCCGCCGACTGATACAAAGCCACACAAACACAGTTCCCAAGTCTGGTTCACGTTCACCCATGTTCTCCTGCTGGTGGCCAAGAGCTTACCTTGTGGGTGTGCAGCTCTATATGGTGCTGCAGTGGTGGCAGGGGTTGTGCAGAAATACCCAGTTGAGCTGGGGAAAGTGACCCCTGCTAGTTCCTTAACTGCCTGCCCTGTCATTGTCACAGCATGGGGCACCTACTCCTTGCTGGGCTTGGTGCAAACCCCCTGATCTCAGGCAGACCTCTTTCTGAAGCAAGTTGTACAGTGATCCTACTCTACAGATGAGAAAAGAAGGCTAAGAGGGGAAGGCCTGGCCCCTGCTGACAAACTAGAAGGAAAAGAGTCCTGTTCATCCAGACTCTCACCCTGAACCACTAAGATGCGCTACCCTCCCCAGACCCTGGTGCAAGCCAGACTCCAGGCTTTGCTTGGTGGCTTGGTCTTAGATATGATCACAGTCAGGCCCAGAGTAGCTGAAGATGACTCCCTGGGGTCCCAGGCCAGAACTGGCCATGCTGGGCAATTGGGGCCAAAGAGACCCCTAGTAGAAAGCCTGGACCTGTGATTGACTTGGACCAGCAGAATTTGGGGCAGAAATGAGACAAGGTGACTTCTGAAGCTTGGTTTTAGGAAGCCTTTCAGTTTTCACCTGAGCCATTTGGAACACTCCCTGGGGCCACCAGTGCCATGAAGAAGTCAGACTCTCCTGAACCCGCCATGCAGTCAGGAAGCCCAAGCAGCCATAAGGTGCTGGGCGAGTGAGTGAACAATCATGTTGCACATCCAGCCCAGATGACTGTGACCCCAGCTGCCCTGAGACAGCAACCACAGGCACAAGCCCTGCCCAGCTGAGTCCAATCAATGGGTACCACTCTGAGACATGAAAAGGCCTTCTTGAGCCACCCAGTTTTGGGGTGCTTTGTTACAGAGCAATAGATAACTGGAACATGAGGAACATTCTATTCATTTTGTGAAGATACCAAGACTCCGAAAGGTCAAATGACTTACCCAAGGTCATTTGGCAGAGTGGACATTCCAGCTTAGACCCTCAAGGCTTGTGCTTTCAACCTTGAGGCTGTCACACTCCAGAGCTGACCCATAGTTCTTCATATTTGTGCTTTTGGAATACGTGTCTCACGGGTGGTTGGTGCTGGGTTGAAAGCTAGTTCTGAGAACTTCTTTTCTCCTTGTAGATTTTCATAAACAATGAGTGGCATGATGCTGTCAGCAAGAAAACATTCCCCACTGTCAACCCATCCACCGGAGAGGTCATCTGTCAGGTAGCAGAAGGGAACAAGGTAAGAACTGGTGACTTGCCATTAGGCAAGGATGGGGATTTTTTATTTATGTTTTTATGTGGTGGAAATTTTACCATGCAGTGTCATGCATAACCTAAAAAAGCCAATTAAAATTTTTGAGTAAACAAAACAACAGAATTTCTTTCCTGCAGATGCAGGTGCTAGATTGTATCTGGGTTTGATAATCCATGGAGCATGGAACTGAAGATTTGGAAGGGAATTCAACGAATACTTAATCCAGTTCTCTTTTCCAGACCTGGAAGGTGGAGGCCGGAGGAGGGAGATGCATGATAGACATAGATGGCATCTTGCTTGGTAGAAATTAGGCTTCCTGAGATACCCTCTGGTGTCAGTTTGAATTATATATACTGGTAGAAACTTAAAAAGTAATAGTATTTCAAATTCAAAAATTAGAATCTTAGTAAAGTTTTTTTTTTTTTTAATAGAAAAGGCATTAAAAATAATTTAAGAATGCCTCGGTCCTCTGCTTTAGGACAATACTTTATATATAAGAGCTGCCTCCTTTGCTGAAAGCAAATGGGTTTATAGGATCATCTGATAGTATATGTGTTTAATATAAATGAAAATTCTGCTTCTTGCCTCCTGATGCACATCTTGTTATATGAGATGTGAATTTTCCTTCTTCTCCAAGGAGAAGGAAGCTGGCGAGCCTGCATTTCTTGGAGAATGTTGGTGGTTTTTGAAGGAATGCTACCTTTTGCTGGCTTCTTAGGAAGTGGGGAAAGTGGTCAAACTCTTAAGCACTGACCCCTGGGTGCCTTTCCCTCTGAAACTCTTTTGGGGATTTTAAAATGAAAAGTAGGAATGCTCAGGATTCTCATTTCCACAATGACCTCTGGCAAGAGAGAGAAGGGTGTGTGCTTCCGCCCTGTCGCTGAGGTCTAGAGCTCATCAGAGGGAGCTCTGGTGCTGGTCTGGGCAGTCCTACTGGCCCTGGGGCTGTGCTTGGCTGTGGGCGGGCAGCATTTGGAGGAGATCATACTGAGAAGCCCTGAGCCGTCTTGGTGGGTGTTCTGCAGGAAGATGTGGACAAGGCAGTGAAGGCTGCCCGGGCCGCGTTCCAGCTGGGCTCGCCCTGGCGCCGCATGGATGCCTCTGACAGGGGCCGGCTGCTCTACCGCCTGGCTGATCTGATCGAGAGGGACCGGACCTACCTGGCGGTGAGTCCCCAGCCTGCTTGCCCCCATTTCCCACATGGTGATGGGTCTCATGGCGTCTAAGTCTCATGGCATCTAGTGAACATCCAGGGCCCACACTGCTGACATGTAATCCATCAGAATGGCACAGGATGGACACCTTTGGGGTATGTCCCACACCAGCCAGTGGAGCCTCTGTGTCACCTCGATGCAGTGGGTTTGGCCAAGAAAGGTGAGAGGAGAGGAGGGAGTGTTACAGAGAGGCCTTCCCAGGAGAGACCCTCAGGAGGGGAACTTCTCCTTCTGCCCCTTTCATGGTAGGTCTCTCCCTGGCTGCCAGAGTCAGAAGACATCAGGAGGCCATCCCCTCCCCTCTCCAATCCATTCCACACACAGGAGCCAGAGTGAACGTCCCAGAAGGCACATTGTACCATGGTGATCTTCAGCCTTGTGGCCATATGTCCCTAGCATGTCCTCAGTGTAGTCCGTGAGACTGTGCAGGTCTGGCTCCCCCTCCCAGCTCATGCTGACTGCCTGTCCCAGGCTCTGCCTGGCTCAGCCTTCGCTCCTTTGGGCACCAGAGTCTCTGCACACACTGCCCTCACCAACCCCACTGGCCCTGTTGCCCAGGTGCCTCCAGCACAGCCTTCAGGTTTAAATCTGAGGTGGGTGTTTCTCAGACCAAGGCAGACAGTCTGGTCTTCTCCTTCTTTGGAGACTCTGTGATGGATGCTTTGTGTCACGACTCACTGTCTCTGCTCTGTAAGACCCATGCTCACTTCTATGTACCCAGCACCTGGATCTGGCAGAGGGCAGAAGCTTAAAAAAAAAAAAAAATCTTATGAAATGAATCAGTGAGAGGTGGTGCCTCACCCCTTCTGTCCCCCTTCCTCCTCCTCCCTCTTAGGGAAGGCTAGGGCCATGATCCAGAAACGCCCTTGACACTCAGTGGCAAAAGGGGACTCTTATCCTTGGTGTCCAGAGTCCTTGTCAGTCCAGGCCTCAGTACCGTGGGTCTACCTATGTGCCTCTTGTTGTTTCTGCATCATCTTTGCCTCTGCTGACCTTGATCTCCTTTCAGGCCTTGGAGACCCTGGACAATGGCAAGCCCTATGTCATCTCCTACCTAGTGGATTTGGACATGGTCTTGAAATGTCTCCGGTATGGTCTTAGGTTCACTATTCTTTTTTTTTTTTGATTGTGCCAGAGGGGAGGGAGAAATGTTGGGAGGCAGAAACAGAATTATAATAATGGGACCACAGAATTTAGAGAAGTCCACTCCATTTACTGGGAAAATTCTCTCACTTATCAAAAATTATAAACTGGGGCTGGGGTTGTGGCTCAGTGGTAGAGGCACTTCCCTAGCACATGTGAGGGACTGGGTTCGATCCTCAGCACCACATTAAAAAAAAAAAAAAAAAAAAACCTGCAAACTTCCAGCTGGGCACAGTGACACAGGCCTGTAATCCCATTGGAGGCCGAGGCAGGAGGATCAAAAGTTCAAAGCCAGCCTCAGAAAAAGTGAGGCACTAAGCAACTCAGTGAGACCCTGTCTCTAAATAAAATACAAAATAGGGGTGAGGATGTGGCTCAGTGGTCAAGTGCCCTGAGTTCAATCCATGGTACCAAAAAAAAAAAAAAAAAAATTGTAACTTAATCACAAATGCTTTTTCTTGAGTCACTTTTGGCAATTTATGTGTTACCTGGAATTTCCCCACTTTATTTGGGTTATCTGGTGTATTGCTATATAGTTGAGTTGTTCATGGTTGGGTCTTACAAGCCTTTCTATCTCTTTAAGGTCAATAGTAATGTTTCCACTTTCATTTCTGATTTTTAGTTATTTGTGTCTTCTCTCTCTCATTCCAGTCAAAATCTTGTCTTATTTTGTTGATTCTGTTGTTTTTCCATTCTCTATTTCATCTCTCTGCTATAGTTTTAGTTATTTCCTGCCTTTTGCTAGCTTTGGGTTTAGTTTAATCATAGACATCTTAATGAGCAAGGAATAAGAGCTTTATTAGAATGCTTGGAGTTGCAAGTAACAGAAAGTCCAGCAGCCCGAACTAGGTAACAGAGACCCTACCAGGCCTCAAATCCAAAATGCTCTTGAGCCCTGCTCACCCCGCCCCTTACTTCATTATTCTCTTGCTGCAGATGGCCTCTTTCAGGGCCTGCCTGTGTGGGAACCTGGCTGCTTGACTAACCTGCAGCTGCCAAGTTCCTGGGGGAGGGATGGTGGTTGGCTGGCTTAGAGTCTGACCAGCTGTGGCAGGGCTGGAAGGTAGCTGCTGCCCTGTGACACATGGATAGAGGCGGTGGGGAGGCAGCAGGGCCAGAAGGGTCAGGGTTGCTTAACCAGGGCCATCATGCCTCCCAGGGCACAGTGAGCAATTCTAGGGACATTTATGGTGGCCACAACTGCAGAGGAGGGGATGTTGCTGGCTTCCCACAGTGTAAAGACAACCCCCATAGCAAAGAATTTTCCAGCCCTAAATGTCAGTGCCAAGGCTGAGGAACTCATGCTGCAAGAACCCCTGGAGAGCAGCCTCAGGCAGAGCCATGCTCTCTCCTGAGCTTCAGCATTATTCCTCTGTGCTGATTATCTGAGGTGTGCAAAACAGATGCACTGTAGACCATGTTACCTAGATGCAGGAGGAAGGAGGCAGGGAGGCCGGGGCTTGCATGGATTGGCAACTCCTGGTCATTTTTCTCCCTCGAGTCACAAACCTGTGTTCTCACCTAGGTCAGCATTGGTTTTAGGTCCATCTTGACAGGGATGAGGATGTGGCTCATCAGTCAAGTCCCTTCAAAAATCTTCCTTCCCCAAACTTTATCATTCCTGTATCTTCTGTGTTTCTTTCCTACCACATAACCATTAGGTACTGTGAGTACATACCTGGTTTTCCACCAACTCTAATTTGCTGTGCTTTTCTGTCACTTGTGTTGCTGTGGTCAGGGTAACGAACTTTACAAGGTGTGCGTCTAGCTGGTGATTTCTGTTTTCCTGTGACCATCCAGTCTTAGGAAGTGCTGGCCATTTGAAGTACCTACCCCTTTCCACCAGATCTGATCCATGGTTCTCTGACACTTTCTATGGTGCTGGGACTGGTAACAATAGTCACATTTTAATAAATCTGGACGTTAATTTAAAATACCGTTTCCTCGGAGAGGTAGATCAAGTGGTTTGGAAGGGGGACCCTGGAATTTGACTTTTTGCTCCAAGCACCCCAGTTGATTCTGAGGCTTCGAGGTCATTGATGTAGCATGAGTCACTGTGTTCCCGGCAGTCCTGCAAGTGTTTCTGGGAATCAACCACATGCAAGGGCGGGTTTCAAAAGATCCTGACATTGCTTAGAACTTGGGTTTTTCTTTGCTTAAAGGTATTATGCTGGCTGGGCTGATAAGTACCACGGGAAAACCATTCCCATGGATGGCGACTTCTTCAGCTACACCCGCCATGAGCCCGTAGGGGTGTGCGGGCAGATCATTCCTGTGAGTGTCAGCCCCTCCGGAGGTCATCAGGAGGGTGGTGGAGTGTGGCAATCCAGCAGCCTGGACCAGGCTCGTTGCAAAGGGGGAGGTTCTATGGGTGGCCTTGGATGATGGGCTTTCACAAGAGAACATGGGCTTTCACAAGCCAACTGGACCTTGGGCAAGTCACTTACTCCTGGGCCTCAGTTTTGAATGTGGGAATTAACCTCGCTTCTGCTCAGGGAGGCATGGTGCCAGGTACATGACAGTGCCAGTCACCTGCTTCGCTCATCCATCTCCATCTCGGTGTGGGGGTGGGGTGGCGTGTTCGGCCACCTGGTGAGGCTCTCTGAGGGGAGCTGGGTTTCTGGTGGCTGTTGTGTCCTGCAGTGGAACTTCCCACTCCTGATGCAAGCGTGGAAACTGGGCCCAGCCCTGGCGACTGGAAATGTGGTTGTGATGAAGGTTGCGGAGCAGACTCCACTCACCGCCCTCTACGTGGCCAACTTGATCAAGGAGGTTCGCTTCTTGTTCCCAGCTTGACCCCCTAACTGCCCTTGTGTGGATTTGCCATCATCACCGTGACTAACCCCAAGGGGCTAACCCCTGTGAAGAATGAAAGTCATCATTCTAAGTGAATTATGAATTGTCCACTCAGAAGCCTGTAAACAGGCTGCTTGGCCGAGTAACTTAGAATTCCCACACAGTGCCCCATACTTCTGAGCACATGGGTCCCCAGCAAACTGTCTCGGCCTCTCTGGGAAGGACTCTTGGAGCAGAAGGATGACTCCTGGTTTCCTCTGATTTTTGCCCACAGGCCGGCTTCCCCCCTGGTGTGGTCAACATTGTTCCTGGATTTGGCCCCACAGCTGGGGCTGCCATCGCCTCCCACGAGGATGTGGACAAAGTGGCATTCACAGGGTCCACTGAGGTAAGGCGTCCTTGGGACCTCATGCTGGTAGTGTGGTTGGCTCAAGCTCCCACTGTCCTCAAAGGCTACTGCATTGAGGAGGAGCCCCTTTGGAGCGTGTCAGGTTCTGCTCCCAGGACTTGCCTCTGAGCAACTCAGGCAAAGCCCACATGTGGCAGGAGTCACGGAGCAGGGTTGAGCCTGCTGTGGCCTGATGGCTCTCCAGATGCTGCTCGCAGGGGTCAGCATCCCATGTGGAACAGGGAGGTCTGGCTGGCTGCGTAAAGCTCAAAGCTGAGGCCCAAGCACCTTGGCCTTGGCAGGCTCCTTGGGCAGCAAGGAGTCCCTGTGGGCTTCAGGAAGCTGCAGTCCTGGCCTCACTCTCGAGACTCGGGTGGTTCACTGAGTGTCCGTGAGCTCTGTTCAGTTCCTCTGAGGTGAGGGGTGGTGTCTGTGTGGTAGTGACAGCACAGGCAGTGTAGTGGGTACATGGTGGCCCTCTACATCACACTCCTGTTTCTTCTCTTTTTTTGTGGCACTTTTTTGATTGAACTTGGGGCAGTCTATCACTGAACCATAGCCCTGGACACTTTTACTTTTTATTTTGAGACAGAGCCTGGCTAGGTTTCCCAGGCTGGCCAGGCACGTGGGATCCTCTGCCTCCTGAGTCACTGGGGTCCCTAGCCTGCGCCCTGTGCCTGGCCTCACAGTTCTTACTTGCTGTGTAACCTCAGGCAGGTCACTTAGCAGCCTGAAGCCTGTGTTTCCCCTTCTGTAAAGTCGTTTTACAACCCACACCCTCACGGAGGTGGAGTGCAGGTGGACGAGATAAACCTTTTGACTGCGTGGCCCAGACCATGTGCTCCACAGAGTGGGTAAGGGAGTGGACGGGGCATTGCTGGGCTGCTCTGTGCCACACACGAGGCGGACAAAGACAAGATCTGGAGATTCCTCAACATGGTCTCCAGGAAAGCAGTCAAGTTTACCTTCTGAGGTCAACTGTTTCCTACCCCAAAATCTCAGCTGTCTTCATCGCATGACTTCCCAGAGGGTCAATAAATAGGGAACGGTGGTGCTCTTCAAAGATTTCACTATGACGACACCTTCAAACGTTCAGCCTGCGGGTAGTGATGTGGTGCCGGAGGGCAGAGAGGTGTCCACGGTACTGAGTTGGGGATACTCCCTGACCCAGGGCTGAGAGTCCAGAGGGGGTGGTCTCCTGATGGGGAGATGCCCATCTACCCAAAAAGTAAACACAGGGCTGCCTTGTGCCAGGCTCTGGGAATATAGAGTTGAGAGGCACCGTGTCCTTGTCCTCACGGAATGTACAGCACGCTGGGGATGACACTCCAGCAAGGAGGCTGGGGAGTGGGTCTGAACCCAAGTGTGGTCCTGATCCCACATTTACCAGCTACATGACTCTGGGCACATGAATCTGAGCCCCAGCTATGGTGTTTCTAAGTCAAGGGGAAGAGTCGCACCTTCCCCAGGCCATCATGAGGGTGGGATTTAATGCATAGGCAGCAGTGGGTAGTGCAGGCTACTGGCTATCATCGTTGTGGTCTAGGTGCTCGGGCTGGGCAGCCAGGGAGTGGAGTCTCTTGAACCCATTGGCTTCCTCAGGTTGGGGGCCCTCTGTTCTGTCTGTAGAGAGCATTTGGCTCTGTTTTCCCCTCTGAGAGCTTGCCTGTGTCCTGTGTGCCCCACAGGTTGGCCACCTCATCCAGGTGGCTGCGGGGAAGAGCAACCTTAAGAGAGTGACCCTGGAACTGGGAGGAAAGAGCCCCAATATCATCATGTCGGACGCTGACAGTAAGTTATGGGAGTCGGTGATGGAGGCGGCTGCTCGCTCCTATGGTCCTCGACCTCCACGGGGCTGGCTCTGGGACTCTCGCCTCTCTCCTCCTGGCTCTGTGGTCTGACAGACTGAGCCCGCGTTGCCCCCTGTGCACACATGCTCTTGGACAGGCCACTCTGTCTCCCCACGTCCTTCCTCCCTGCGGAGCTTTCTCTTCCTGTCTGTCCTTCCGACTGGTCCCTGCGCATTGTGAAAGGAGAGATGGCTCTGACTGCTCCTACCCAGGCTCTGGTACCCTGCAGGTGCCAGCCCTAGTGGTGGCATGAAAGGGTTGGGTGGGTTGATAGTGCTGGGGCCAGGGTCATGCTCCCCTCATGGTGGCCTTTTCTCTGTCCCCTCCCTGCAGTGGACTGGGCAGTGGAACAGGCCCACTTTGCCCTGTTCTTCAACCAGGGCCAGTGCTGTTGCGCCGGTTCCCGGACCTTCGTGCAGGAGGACATTTACGCAGAGTTCTTGGAGCGCAGTGTGGCCCGGGCCAAGTCTCGGGTGGTGGGGAACCCTTTTGATAGCCGAACGGAGCAGGGGCCACAGGTAAGCCAGGCAGCTTCAGGGTGAGCCTGGGTGGAGCAAATTTGGAGACATAAAGGGCCCGGGCTCAGAGTCAGGTGGAACCGGGTCCAAGTCTCACCTCATGCCCCACTGCAGTGAACACGAGACCCCACCTGCCATCTCTTCCCCTCAGTTTTCAGGTCTGTGGACCTGAGTCAGGGAGCCATACCCATGTCTGAGGAGGGACTGACTGTTCTCACCATGGAACAGGGTTATGAGCCCGACTTCCCCTCCTAACCTGCCATACTGGCGATTGAACCCAGGAACACTCTACCATCGAGCCACGTTCCTAGAACTTTTTATTTTATCGTCTCCCTAAGTTGCTTAGGGCCTCGATAAGTTGCCGAGCCTGGCCTTGAACTTGCAATCCCCTACCTCAGCCTCCTGTGTCACTGGACTTACAAGAGTGCACCACCACACCTGGCTTCTCTTTTTACTAGCTTTTTGAAGGTATCATTCATATGCCATAGACCATAAAATGTACCATTTTAGTTATACAGTTCATTGGTTTACTGTATCACAAGGTGGTGCAGCCATCACCACTAACTCCAGAATATATTCATTACCTCCAAATAAGCCCTGTGCTTACTAGCAGCCATTCCTGATTCCTCCCTCCCTCAGGCCCTGGCAGCCACCAGGATTTGTTCACAAAGGTGTTTTGCATAGGTGAAGTTATGTAGGGGGTGGACCTCTGTGACTGGCCTCCTCCACTCAGAATGTTCAGGTTCGTGGTGTCATGGCTTGTGTCACAGTTTCATTCCTGCTCATGGCTGGTCTGTGTTCCATGATGGGTGTAGACCATGCTTTGTCTCTCCATCCTTAATTGATAGACTGTTGGGTTGTTTCCAGCTTTTAGTTATTGAACAGTACTGCTGGAAACCCCAGCATCCCCTTTTTAAAAAAATTTTATTTGTAGTTAATTATAAAGGTAATGCAAACTGGTATAAAATTTAATTTTTTTTTAAAGAGAGAGAGAGAGAGAATTTTAAAAAATATTTATTTATTTTTTTAGTTTTCGGCGGACACAACATCTTTGTTTGTATATGGTGCTGAGGGTCGAACCTGGGCCACATGCATGCCAGGCGAGCGCGCTACCGCTTGAGCCACATCCCCAGCCCCAAACATTTAATTTTTTAAAAGTGTTTTTAGTAAAAAAATAAGATGCCCTCTGTTTCTGTTCTCCATACGCACACACACACACGCAAACACACAGAGTTATTCACTGTACATTTCACAAAACAAGGATTATGTAGTTTATATTGTCCATAAGCTTTCTCCTCTCTATACAGAATATCTTGGGCTATCTCAGTGTCATACATAATATGGGCATAACATAATTATTTAACCATACCCTCTACTGATGTATACTTACAATTATTTCTATATTTTACCGTTACAGAATGCTCCCCAGTGATTATCCTCATTTAGTTTTCTATGCCTGTGTAGAATAAATTCCTGAAAGTTAAATAGCTATACCAAAGGGGATGGAGCATGATTTTTTCATAAAATTTTTTTTTTTTTAGTTGTAGATGGACACATGACTTTATTTTATTGATTTATTTTTATTCGGTGCTGAGGATCGAACCTAGTGCCTCACATGTGCTAGGCAAGCACTCTACTACTGAGCCATAACCCCAGCCGGAGCATATAATTTTTGATCAATATTAATAAACCACTGGTCCTAAGAGCTGTGCCATTTATAGTCCTAACCATGTATGGAACACAGCTTAATTGTTAATGTATCTTATTCTTTTTATTGTTTTTCTTGGTGCTGGAGATTGAACCTAGGGATTTTTCCATGCCGAGCACATGCTCTACCGCCGAGCTGAACCCCAAGCCCTTGTGTTTTCTTATTATTTAAAATATTTGTTGGGGCTGGAGTTGTGGCTCAGTGGTAGAGTGCTCACCTAGCATGTGTGAGGCCCTGGGTTCGATCCTCAGCACCACATAAAAATAAAATAAAGGTACTGTGTCCAACTAAAAACAAAAAATATTTTTAAAAAATAAACTAAATAAAAATAAAAATATTTGTTGATCTCATAGTTGAAAAAAACAAGGGGTTTGATACTCATTTCTTTGATGGCTAATGAAATCGCACCTCTCTTTTGTTCCATGTTTCTTGGTCCTGGGTGTTTCCTCTTCCAGCCTGGCTTATTCAAGACCTGGGTCCATTTTCTAGTTGTCTTCGTGGTTCTCAGCCTGAAACCTAGGAGTGGTCTGAATTTAACTTCTCCATCACGCTGGGCTCCTTCTCCCACAGGTGGATGAAACTCAGTTCAAGAAGATCCTCGGCTATATCCAGTCAGGGAAGCAAGAGGGGGCGAAGCTGCTGTGTGGTGGGGGGGCCGCTGCTGAGCGTGGCTACTTCATTCAGCCCACAGTGTTTGGAGATGTGCAGGATGGCATGACCATTGCAAAGGAAGAGGTTAGAAGCTGGTGCTGGTGCTCTGGGGAATGCTCTGGGGAGGGAGGAGGGGTGGGTGGTTTGGTCTGATATCTTGACACTATGACTCTTCCACTGGCTTTGGGCTAGCCCTGAACCTGGAATGAATTAATTTATAATTTGCATGTGTTATTGTCATTCTCCAAGGAAGGACTTTGACTGGGCTGTGCTTATACCAGGACTCCATCTCCCCTTCCCTGTTTCTACCTACTAAGAAAATATTGTCCTTCCCCAGCACAGCCTACAGGCCTTTGTGTCCTGGCAGTGACGTCATCTGGCCCTGCGCATGACCTTGATAGAAGCAGGATGTTGGGTTATACCCAGGGGCTGACTCCCCACCTGACAAGATGCGTGAACTCAGGACAGCTCCTCTAACTCAATCACACATTCATTTCACACATTCTCGATGGACGCCCACTGTGTGCTGGATTCCCTGTAGACCGTAGAGACACCTGCCTCTGGCCTTGTGGCACTCACACTATCCCATTTCCCCAGCCCTTGGATTAAGGCCTTGGATATGCAGCCCTATGTGGGGAACCATGGTGCTGTGCCCATTTGGGTGTAAGTCAAAAGAAAATAATATTAAAATGCAAAGCCAGGGTAAGAAGGTCCAGAGGAGTTCTGCCTTTTCTCCCATCATGACTATTTTGGTGCTTTTCTTACAAATTCTCAATTTTCTGGAAGGGCAGTATCTGAAGCATGGGAGGCCCTAACTCACAGTCCTATCCCAAACATGAGAGTGCCTGGCCATCTTCTCCCACCTCCATCTTTACACCCCGTCTTCCTGAGACCAGCCATGTCTTCAAGGAGCCCTGGTCCCTTTTAGTGGAAAAATGGGATTCGGTGAGGAAGGACTTCAGCTGGGCTATGCTTATACCAGGACTCCATCTCCCCTCTCTGCTTCTCGCCAGTTAGGCCCCTTGGGAGTCCCGCATTCCTGTTGTGCCCAGTGATTACATTATAATTGGTGGGTTCCTTGGGCACCTGATGACATTATGGTCAGTTACAATCTGTTCCCCTCAGTGGTCTCCCCTGCAAGGGCCTGAGAGCAGTGTCACCCCACGTGCACTGTGTACCCCTAACTTTTAGGTCGTGGTTCTAAACATCCCACTCCAAGCAAAGAAACCAGAGTTCTTTGAAGAAATAGCCCATTCTGGGAAGAGGGCAGAGGAAGTGAGATAAATCTGGGGAATCTAGAAAGCCGAGTAAGATGCTGTGTGAAAAACACAGGGCACCAGGAGGTGACCAGCCTGAGAGCCACCTCCACTTGGTGTTTCTTGACCTTGAATGTTGCCATCTTGCTCTGGAACTGTTGGGTTATGGCTGGTAGCTTGGTGGCTTCTGGTATCACATGCTCAGGCCTGTGACACTGGAGGGCATATGCTTTTTGTTTGCCCCACCCTCCACTTTGCTCTCTCTTTCCCAGATCTTTGGGCCTGTGATGCAGATCCTGAAGTTCAAAACCATAGAGGAAGTAGTTGGGAGAGCCAACAATTCCAAGTATGGGCTGGCTGCAGCTGTCTTCACAAAAGATCTGGACAAGGCCAATTACCTGTCCCAAGCCCTTCAGGCTGGTACCGTGTGGTAAGAGCCTCTCATCAGTTCCCACAACCCAGCAAGATTCCCCAAAGCCAGCATCTGCTGGTATCCCAGAATTTGGTGTTGGCCTGTTTTTCCTGGGCCAGGGCATGGTGTAGCCAGCTGGTAGATTTTCAGCTACTTCCCCTTGAAGAGAGTACACTTCTTTGCAGTGTAGATGCCTCTGCAGCTCTCCTTGGGCACACAGATGGACAACTAAGTCTCCCTCCCTAGATGTGACAAGGGCAGAAAACCAGAGTCAAGGGTATGCACAATTGGAATTCTGATCTTAAAAACTTAGCATTTACTTGACACACTCACTAGCATGGCTGTAATTAAAAAAAAAAAAAGAAATCAATATTGGTGAGGACGTGGAGAAATTGGAACCTTCCTCCATAGCCGGTAGGAGTGGAAAACAGACAGTTATTGTGGAGAACAGTCTGGCACTTCCTCAAAAAGTTCCGCATAAGAGTCACCATGTGGTACAGTAATTCCACTTCTAGGGACATCCCAAGATAAATAAAACATATTTGCACAGAAATATACACACAGATGTACACAGCAACAACATTCATAACAGCTAAAAGATGGAAACAGCCTCACAGTCTGTCAGTGGGTGAGTGGCCGAACAAAATGTGCTTTATCCTTAAGTGGAATATGATTCAGCCATGAAAAGGAATCAAGTCCTGAAGTCCTAGCATGATGAGCCTGGAAAGCCCAGTACTTAGTGAAGGGAGCCGGACTCAGATGGTACAGCTGGCCTGATTCTGTTTATATAAACTATTCAAATGAGGCCAGAAAAGTATAGCAGTGGTCAGCAGGGGCTGGAGGAAGGAATGGAGATGGCTGTCTATCGGGTACAGATCGTTGTCTTCTTTTTTAAAAAAATATTTCTTAGTTGTAGTTGGACACAATATCTTTATTTTGTTTATTTATTTTTATGTGGTGCTGAGGATCAAACCCAGTGCCTCATATGTGCGAGGCAAGTGCTCCACTGCTGAGCCCCAGCCCCACTGCCCCCAGCCTCAGGCACAGGTCTTCTTTTCCCGGTAACAGACATATTCCGAAGTCAGGCAGTGGTGATGGTGGCACACCACTGGGAATGCAGTAATACCTTAACATGGTGCATTTAAAGTTCAATTAAAACTTAATGAATTTTGAAGTTGGAAATGAGAAAGAAGTAGGCCTACCAACTAATGAGCCAAAATGAGTGATCCAAATTGAAAGCTATCACAGGGAGTACTGTTACTGACATCTACGTGTGGCGGCACTAGGAAGGACAGAGGTGACTTTAGGCCCTGGCTCGTGTGGCCTCCTCTGCAGCCGGTTATTACCGCAGTCCCTTCCATTTTCCCTCAGTAAGCTGTCAGAGCCATGTGAGGAGCCCCTTGGAGGAACACACAGGTTGAACTCTGCATTCTCTTTTCAAATTATAGGGTCAACTGCTATGATGTGTTTGGGGCCCAGTCTCCATTTGGCGGCTACAAGATGTCAGGCAGTGGCCGGGAACTGGGCGAGTACGGCCTGCAGGCTTACACTGAAGTGAAGACTGTGAGTGTCCAGCCCACTGTGCTTGGTCTCTCCTTCCGGCAGGGGGTTGGGAGGGTCAGCTCTTATTACTTGTTTCTCACTTTAAGCCAGAGAAGAGGTAAAGACCCAGCCTCTAGGGTCTTGACCCTCCAGGCTTACAGGGTCATTCCCTGGGCTTTGTTATTCTCCAGGGGCTTGACAGCCTGAGCAGGGAGGGCCCCATTAGGCTGAAGCAACAAGGAGAGTCTCCTAGGAGGAATGGGCTGGCTGGGAGGCACTAGATGTCAAGGGCCATGCCATATCTGCTGACCATCCCTCAACAGGAACATGGCCGGAGGAGCTAGTCAGAAATGCACAGGAAGTTCTAGCATCATGAACATCCATCACACCATTACCTCTAGGAGAAAAATTCAAAATGTAATCTAAATGTCCCAAAACCATGGGTCACTCCAGTCATGCATAGAAATGTCCCTGCAGCCAGACACAGTGGCACACGCCTATAATCCAGAAGCCTGGGAGGCTGAGGCAGGATTGCCAGTTCAAAGCCAGCCTCAGCAACGGCAAGGCACTAAGCAACTCAGTGAGACCCTCTCTCTAAATAGGGCTGGGGATGTGGCTCAGTGGTTGAGTGCCCCTGAATTCAATCCCCAGTACTAAAAAAAAAAAAAGTCTCTGCAGAACATTAGGTACTGAAAACGCCCACCTTTCAAAGTAAGGAAAGCAGAACACAATGTTACCTACCCTATGTAAGCCCAATTTTAGAGCAGTATGTACATGTTGGCAAATAACCAAATGCATTAATTTATAAATATAAAAAGAAAAATAAATAAACTATTCCCCTCTATAGTGAACATTAGTTACACAGTCTAACCAGGAAGCACATTCACACATGATAACGTAGAGAAAAAGGAAATGGGCAGAACTGAGCTTTTCTTGGAACGGAAAAGAGAAGGCTCAGGGCAGCCACCAGGGGCAGGTGAGGAAAAAAAAGCCACCAGGGGTGTCCTTCCATTCAGACAGCACCAAGCCTGAACCAGAGACCAAGAGACCACCTGTGTTCTTGAAAAGCCTACTAGAATAAAATAAATATGTTCCCTGGCTTATTGTGAAAATTTTCCAATACATGCAAGTGTAGGTAGAACCGCGTGAGGAGCCCGTGTCCCCATCATATAGGTGTGATGGATTGGTACACGGCCCATTTTGCTGTGTGCCACACACTATACCCTCATCTAGTTCCAGGGTACGTGCTTCATACAGGGGGCACGTGGTCAGCAGAACAGCCATGTGCGCAAGAAGTTTGCCTTAGATTTTGAAGACAACATTGCTTAGGGAGATCCAGCTTCAGTTAATGGAGATGTGGGCAGTGCTAAGGAGGAGGCAGACAAGACAGCTAGGTGACAAGTGGTATTTAAGCTGATGGAAGGGTGACCGGGAGTGGAGTAGGTACAGGGAGGAAGGCAAGGACATTCTAGACAGAGGCCATGGCTTGTGGGAAAGCTTTGAGAGCAAGGAATAAAGGGCTCTTCTACGACCTTGCTGGTGGTAAACGATCACCAGCAGGAAGAATGTGTGGGGCTAGACGATGTGGAGATGGGTTGCCTTGATGTGGGGTTTGGTCTCACAAGAGCCATGAGGGGCTCAGGGGGGCAGTTCACTGGTAGAGCACTTGCCTCGCGCGTGTCAGGAAGTGTGAGGATCCAGCATCTTCTGTATTCCTCTCACAGGTCACAGTCAAAGTTCCTCAGAAGAACTCATAAAGCACCATCCAGCTTCCTTCCTCATTCAGTGCCGGAGTCCCGAGTTCAGCAAGATTTCCAAGAACGACCTTTGCACACGAAAGGCTCAAAGGAGAAATCCCTCCCACAAAGTCTCTGGGGTCAAGAAAGTCCCAGAATTAGAACTGATAAACAGGGTGGGCTGGTGGGGCGAAGCACATGTGGAAAGCCTTTTTTTAAAAACTGCAACAGTCCTGCTGGCTGTCAGGGAGATTTCTTTAAAAACAGGTTCCTAGATTTTTTCTTCTCTCTGCTGCACTTCTGTAACTTGCCTTTATTGGGGAAGAAAAAGCCAACTGCTAGTGCCCTGCTTTGTATCCTGGACTAAAACTCATTAAAATCTGAGCTGCTCTCAGCTCCGGGCTTCTTCCTCCATCTGTCTAACCCAGGGAGGTGCTGCGAGGCTGAATGGCATGTCCTGATGTCTAGCCTGCTGTTGGCATGTCACCTTGTGTCTCATGGCTCTCCATCCATGAGTGAATGGCTTTGGCTTCACACATTCAATACACAAATACATCTGGCCTGTCTATCTGGGGCGGGTCCTGAGGCAGGTCCTGAACCAGGCACTAGGGGGACACAACCCCCACAGGACTCATAGCCCCTGCCCCTAGAGAGGAGGATGGTCCTCCAGGAGTGAGGTGTCAAATGACTGAGGTGTGTTCTGTTGTCAAAGTTCACAAACTTGGGCTGGGGATATAGCTCAGTTGGTAGAGTGCTTATCTCACATGTACAAGGCCCTGGGTTCAACCCCCAGCACCACACACAAAAAAAGTTTACAATCTTGGTCAGACCAAATGACACAGTTGTGCTGGCCAGTTTCACAGGAGACTGCAAGCCAGATGCCCGTATACTTCAGATAAGTGAGATTCAGGAGCCAGACACTCAAGTGTCCTGTCCAGAACCTAGTCTTCCTTCAGTCCTGGTTCCTGGCAAACCAGTGTTCTTGATGACTGGTGATTGGAATACTCCTTGGTGAGGCAGGGAATTAGTGAAAGAGGGAACCGCAGGTATCCCATTTGTGATCATTTTGGAGTCATGGATTCCTTTGAGAATTTGAGGAAAAGTTTGATTCTGTCCTAAGAAAAAAGATAACCTCTAATTTTTTAAATTGTGTGATTATATTTTTTCCATATTTTATATTGATTAATTATATATAATGGTGGGATTCCTTGTTACATATTTGTTCATGGACACAATATAACAATATCATTTGTCCAATATCATTCCCCAATATTCCCCCCACCCCCACTACCTCGTGTGATTTTTGCACATGGTGTGTGTCAGGGGGCAGCATTCATTAGTTGACCCCTGGCCTTGTTTCATTCAGGCTAAGCCACATTGGGATAAACAACCTCAGTCCACTAAAGACTAGTTTTAATTCTTTGAATAATATTTCATAATTTTTGTCATGTATGCATATACTGTTATTTCCTTTTTTCATTAAATCAACTCTTTTTTTTTTTTTTTTTGTACCAGGGATTGAATTCAGGGGCGTTTGATCACTGAGCCATATCCCTATCCATTTTTTGAATTTTGTTAAGAGACAGGGTCTTGCTGAGTTACTTAGGATGGCTCACTGTGTTGCTGAGGCTGGCTTTCAACTCAGGATCCTCCTGCCTCAGCCTCCCATGCTGCTGGGATTACAGGTGTGTGCCACCACGACCAGCACATCGGCTCGTTTTTATTTAAATAAAAATTAAGACATCCTATTGCCATATATTAAAAAAAAACAACAAAACTTGCATTTAGGGGCTGGAGTGTGGCTCAGTGATGGAGTGCTAATCTAGCATCAGCAAGGCAACCCCACCAAAAAATAATTAAACTGGGGCTGGGGTGGAAGCTCATCAGTGGAGCACTTGCCTAACACTTGTGAGACACTGGGTTCAATCCTCAGCACCACATAAAAAAATGAAGTTATAAAAAATAAAAAAGAAAACAGCATTTAAATGCCACGCACAGAAAGCAATGGAAAAGTGACCAAAGCAGAATATTATTAACTTTAGAATAATTAAGTCTAAGTACTGAACATAATTATCCTAGCTTGTTCAGACCTGCAAAGACGTATTCCTCAGGGAGAAGAGGGACCAGTCAGAAATAACAGGACCCTCCCCTGTAAGTGACTTCAAGACTGCTCTGATGAGGACAAGCAACGGCGATGCTAACAACATGCAAACCTGGTGGCGGAGGGCACAGCTCTGAGCCTGCTCCTCAGCTGGCCTCGTCCTCTGTTCTTCCCTGTGGCCTCCTGGGTTTAGGGTGGAGTAGGACATGGACCCACGAGGGCTGGCCCTGTGCTCACCCCACATGCAACCTATGGGGAGAGAAGCATCAAAAGTAGGGCAATAACAGAGACTGGCAGGTTGTCAGAGGAGGAGGGTGTTGGAGCGTGAGAAGAGGGATGTCTGGCCTAAGCTGGGCCTTGCCGGGGGCAAGGCCATGTCCCCTCCCACTTCCATTCACCTAAGCAAGCATAGAGCTCACAGGGTGCTAGGGGCTGGCAAGGCAAAGGCTGCCAAGACAGTTAGGACCTCTAGAAGCTCTGGATCTGGTGAAGGGAGACAGTCTCCAAAGAGGAAATCAAGGAGGAACCAACTGACTGGAGGGACAGAGACTATCCAGAGGGGCTCGGCTTGGCCTGGACTTCCCACCCACCCCACCCCCACCCTTCTGCCAGCAGGTTCAGTTTTGAGGGTTTGAGTCCCCAGGTCAGCTGCCTATAATTTACTCCTGTGTGTCAGGGAGTACCACTATAGTAGTCCCCCTCACCCTCAAAGGGTACGTTCCAAGACCCCCAGTGATGCCTAAAATGGCAGACAGTGCTGAACCCTGTATAACCACACTCTTTTCCTATATATAAAATACTCAAGATAATGTTTAATTTATGTATTAGTCCCAGTAAGAGATTAACAACTGTAATTACACCAGTAATTATAACATATTTCAAGGAAATTGCTGACATCACTACTCTGTGCTTTGGGGCCATTATTAAGTGAAATTACTTGAAAACAAACTCTGATAACTGAGAGGGTAGTTAAGTGTCGCGATGGACAAAACGTGGGACTTACGCAGTCGAGGGGGAGAAATAAAGAACGTCTATGCGCTTCTGCCCTTTTCAATGCTTTATTCACTCAAATCACTCAATACAATTACACTCTCTATAGGTTCTGAATCAAGAAAATGTCAATCCTTAATGCTAGGCACTGCAATAGACATATAATCAATTCACAGCAAACAATTCTAGATTAATTCTAAGCACTGAAAACACATTTAATCATGACAGGCTCATGACAGACATTCCCTCTGCATGCTAAACCAGTGCCAGATCTAAAGTCTGAAGCCTTAGGCTCTAAGTCCAGCAGCTGCACACTCACTCAGACCACGGTGATCAGGTCAGAAACCAAGGCAGGCTTCTCCTGGGGTGGAGCTGACGGCTGGCTGAGGAGGCGGTCATAGGGAGAAGTCTTTTTCTCACCTGAGTCAGGAGGCTGCTGTAGAGTTTGAGAGTGGTGAGAACAACACAGAGGATCAGGCAGATGAGAAGAGTTGGGATGTCAGCCTAGGTCCTCACCAGGCTCTCAGGCTTGTGTGCATCAGTGTATTGGCTGGCTGAATGTCTGTTCATTTGCTCCATCATTTATACTAAGTTTGGGGGCTTCTGACCACCCTTTCAATTCCTATCAGCTGCTACTGGATTTCTCAGTGAATGTCATTCATTCTGAGTTTAAAGCATCTGGTATGGTGGTCCCCACCCTGATTTTCTTGCTTCTTGCTCTTATCAGGGGGAGGGCAACATGCCAGAGACTACACTCTGAGTTTGTCAGGGCGAGGAGAAGTGACTTGTTTGTGCCTGAGGGCCATAATGGAGGGTTCCGTAGGTGTGCCTGGTGAGACTGCAGGTTTCAAACTGGAGTTTTAAAATGGAGTTGCTTAGGCTCAGGCCTAAGGCCATCCTTACACCAAGTGACTAAAGGTCAGAGAGTGGACTTACAAGGTGGATATGCTGAACAAAGAAATGATTCGGCTTCCACGAATATGACAGAACTGTTACTCAGAACTGTGTGCAATTTAAAAAATATGGGTGGTTTGTTTCTAGAATTTTCCATTTAATCTTTTCAGACAGTTGACTATGGATGAATGGAATTGTGGAAAGTGAAACCACTTATAAAGTTGAACTATATCAGCAGCTTGGTGTTTGCCCTAAACAATAGCGAGTGCATGTCAATGTCTAACTCTCAAAGTGAAAAGCATGACTCCTGCCTGGCTATGAAGAGATCACAGGTCAAAAATTTTATTCAACTTGTAAATCAACAAGGAATCAATAAGGTATTCAGGAGGTGAACCAAGCCCACCAAAGCACTGGGCACTATTGTGAAGGAGTGTTAGAACGGGACTTCTAGGTTAGGTAACTGAACTGGTTAACATCCTATAAGGCAAGGAATCATAATTGTAGGGATTTTAGTTCTAGGAGGCAAAAATAATTTGCATCTGTAAGGGACACAGATCTACAAGGTGGCAGGTCATGTTGCAGAGTCTGTCTTAAGTGGTTAAGTAGTTCAAGCCAAATTTAAACAATAGTACAATCTCTGCTGGCAAATTTTTTTTTTTTTTTGTATCAAAGTCCAGAATAGAAAATACGTTGGGCTTTGCATGTAATGCAACATAAATTTCACATTTTATTTTATTTAACTATTTTTTTATGGCCATGACAGATCATTCTTAGCTTGAGGGCTGTTGGAAAATAGACCAGAGTCTGGATTTTACTCCCTGGCCAGAATATACTGGTCCCTGTGCTAGAGAAGAAGAGAATCCCTGGGTGGCCTGTTACATGGGTTCTGGGATGCCACAGAAAAGACATACATTCACCCTTCTGGTGTAATTGTAAGTGTTGAATAATTTACAAAAATCATGAAACCAGAGAGAGTTTGCCTTGGTACCATCTAAATTCAACTCAGTGACCATAGGAGGTATATTGCAAGATAAAGGGTTACCTGTAGCAACCAGTTCCAAAGAGGCAATTCAGGTTTCTGGTTCACTGCTTCTTCTTCTTCTTTTTTTTTTTTTTAAGTTGTAAGTGGACTCTTTTTCTTTTTTTTTTTTTAATGTCGTGGTAGTGCTGGGGATTGAACCCAGGGCACTGCGCCTGTGAGACAAGTGTTCTACCAACTGAGCTATATCCCCAGCCCTGGGCCTTTATTTTATTTATTATGCATATGAGTTGCTGAGAATGGAACCCAGTGCCTCACACATGAAAGGCAAGTGCTCTACCACTGAGCTACAACTCCAGCCCCGGTTCACTGCTTCTCTAAGATCTAGGATAAAGCTGAGGGCAGTAGTTCAGGCCTATGATCCTTGAGACTCAGGAGACTGAGATGGAAGGATTGCAAGTTCAAGGCCAGCCTTGGCAATTTAGTGAGGCCCTAAGCAACTTAGTGAGACCCTGCCTCAAAATAGAAAGGGCTGGGGTTGTGGCTTAGTAGTAGAGCACTTGCCTTGCATGTGTGAGGCACTAGGTTTGATCCATGTAAAAATGAAATAAAGATATTGTGTGCCCACTTACAATAAAAAATAAATATTTTTTTTTGAAAAAAGGCTGGGGATGAAGCTCAGTGGTAGAACACCCCTGGGTTCAATCCCCAGTACCAAAAAAAAAAAAAAATGATAATATCTGGGAATTGCTCAAACCAACTAGGTAGAGAGGAATGAGGAGATTTGAGATCATTACCTACTTGTGGCAATGTTTCTCCAGATTCCTTTGGAATTTTTTTTTCCCATTTCTGTGCTGGTGGTAACTGTAGGCAGGTGGGGTGTGGCTGGAGGAGGGGGGGTCACTGAAGGATGAATTTTCCCTTAGTCCTTCCCCCCATCTCTGCTTCCTGACCTGCCAGGAGCTGAGCAGCTGTCCTCCACTGGGCCCTTCCTCAGTGACATGTTGCTTCATCTCTGACCCAGGCAATGGAGTGGGCTGTCTATGGATGGAGACCTCTGAAACTATGAGCCCCAGATAAACTTCCCCTCCTCTAAGTTGTTCTTGTTGGGCATTTTGGTCACAGCGATGCAAAAGCTGACCAAAACATATTGGTACTGAGAAATATTGTCTTTGCTGTGACTAACCTTCCCATGTGCTTCAGAAGCCTTTGGGGTTGGTTTGTGGGAAGAATTTTGAAAAGTTTAGAGTTGCAAGCTGGATAAGCTGGCCGAAACACCTTACTGCCAAGCTTCATTATATAGGATACTAATTCTGAGAAGTTCTCTGTAGTCAGAGTACCACTTAAGAATATTTTAAGATGCTGCTGGGTGCAATGGTGCACGCCTATAATCCCAGTGACTGGGGAGGCTGAGGCAAGAGGATCGCAAGTCTGAGGCCAATCTCAGCAATTTAACCATACCCTTAGCAACTTAGTTAGAGCTTGTTTCCGAGGTAAATGGCCATGGGTTCAATCTCTGGTACCAAAGGAAAAAAGAAAAGAATATTTTAAAATGTTGGTCAAAGGGTACAAATTTGCAGTTGTAAAAGGAATTAATTTCAGAATACTGCATAGCATGGTGACTATAGTTAATAATGTATTGTGAACTTAACATTTGCTAAGAGTGCAAATCTTTTTAATTTTTGAGGTCATGGGGACAGAATACAAGGTCTTATGTGTGCTAGCAAACTGCTACCACTGAGCTAGATTCCCAGCCAAGAATAGGCCTTAAATGTCCTTACCACACATACAAAAGGTCACTATGAGAGGAAATGGATACATTGATTAGATTATAGTAGTCATTTTATAGTGTGTGTGTGTGTATATATGTGTGTATCTCAAAACATGATTTTGAACATTATGGATATATATAATATTTATTCATCCATTATATCTCAACAAAGCTGGGGAAAAAGAGACTATTTTAGTTGCAGGTGTCAGAAAGCCAAATTCAGACTGTCATAAGAAAAAGACATTGGCTCCCACATTCCAAAAGTCCTGAGGTGGTTGGCTTCAGCTGAGTCCTGATTCAGAGGTTCAAATCAGGTCCAAAAGCTTCCATCTCTGGGCACCACCTCTGCCCTATTATATCTATTTTGATTTCTGGTGGGTCTGGAACCCCAGAAGAGCCATCTGCCCTCAAGAATCAAAAACTCTAGCCTAACCCTGCCAGGCTGAGGTCCACTGGCAAGGAGGAAGCCCCTTTTTCTAGGCCCTCCAAGAACCATTAGGTTCAAGCTGACATGCCCCTTGACCCAACCAACACTGGGCCAGAGAAGAGATGAGGTGATTAGCTCAGACCTCAGTCATGATCCGCTCTGTGGCCAGGAGTGGAGCCCCCAGCCCACCTGGGCTGAGAATGAGGAAGAATTAGATCCCCCAGAGAAAACGGAGACTGCTGCCTGAAGAAGGTGATGCGGAAACTGGAGAGACCAATACTGATGATATTGATGTCATTGTCATTCTTTCAGTACTACAAACAATGCTGCAAAGAACCCACTAGGGGCGAATCAGAAAGAAGAGAAGAATGTGATTCTTGTCCACTAGCCATGTAAGTCAGACTCACTGTAAGAAAATCAGCTCTTTAAGCTGATGAATGACAAAGGGAGCGTTAGCTATGAAGGGTTGTGTCATTGATTTTGACACCCTAGGCACTTATTAATCTCCTTGAGCTTTTAGAGACAGGAAGCAATTAGAACTTGGCAATTCATTGTTTTTAAATGAATTTAAAACAAGCTTCTCGGCTTATGAACAACCTAATCTCTCTGGGTATTTGGATGTGGGTCAGTCACAGGAGTATTAGGTGTAAAGCTGCTGCGTCTGGAGTCAGCCTTCTCAAGTCTCCCAGAAGCAACGCTGGGCTTTCAGCTCTAGAGAGGACGCTGGGAGCTTTTCACGCAGTCCAGATCCCTGGGGCTGAGGCGCTGACTGCGTGCCCACGCCACCTTGTGGACAGTATGTGGAGCTACAGCGCTATCCTCTCCACGGGCTGGTGAGGACTGTCCTTAAAAGTGGTGTTGCTTAAAAGGGACTCTACACCTGGCAGGCAGTAGTGCAGTGATCGATCAAGAGGCCAGGTTGCACACCCGCAGAACTAAATACAGCGACTCCAACAAAAACGTGTGCACAAATGTTCACAGTAGCACTATTCACAACAGCCGGAAGGTGGAAACATTCCAAGGTTGAATGAATGAGCAAAATGTGGCATGTCCATCTATGGACATTATTAGCCATAAAAGGGATGAAGCTCTGACATGCTACAACATGGGTAAACCCTGAAAATATGATGCCAAAAAAAGCTGACACAAAGCCTCATACTGTTTCATTCCGTGTAGCTGAAGGGTCCAGAACCAGCAAATCCAGACAGAAAGCAGGCAGTGGATGCCAGGGCCTGGAGAAGGGGCAAATGGGGAATACCTGCTCAGTGGGCATGGGGGTGTCCTTTTGGGCTAATGAAAATGTTTTGGAACTGGATGAGTTAGAGGTGGTAGTTTCACAACATTGTGAGGGCATAGAATGTGAGCACATTGTTCACTTTAAAATAGCAGGTTTATGCTAGGTGGACTTCAACCAGAAAAATACCGGGATCATTACACATTGTATGCAAGTATTGAAATATCACCCCACGGGACTGGGGTTGTGGCTCAGCGGCAGAGCGCTCACCTAGCATGTGCAAGGTGCTGGGTTTGATCCTCAGCACCACATAAAAATAAATAAATAAAATAAAGGTATTGTGTCCAACTCCAACTAAATATATCTAAAAGAAATATCATCCCACAAGTAGATATCAATGTTGCATGTACTTGTTTTTGTTTGTTTGTGATGCTGGGGATCAACCCAGGGTCTCATGTCTGCCAGGTAAGGACTCTATCACTGAGACACACCCCCATACCTGGTACAATTATTATGTGCCAATTCAAAATAAAAACCATATATAAAAAACAAGACAAAAAAATAACCCAGGTCCTGGAGCTGGCCATGGGAACCTGAATGAGCTGTGACTCCTAAGCCTCATGGTCCTTGCAAGACCTTGACAGCTCTTATTTGACTGTTTTGTGAAGGATTAAAACAAACTAATATTTGTATATTTATATAGATTTTTATTAACTTTCCCAAAAGGAAAAAGATACACATGGTAAAGAGAGAGAGAGAGAGAGAGAGAGAGAGAGAGAGAGAGAGAGAGAGAGAGAGAGATCTGGTATCCAGTCCTAGACCCCAGAAAGAAATAGTTACTATGCACCAAGTGCCAGGAACTTACTTCTTTTCAAGAGCTTCATTTTAAGGACAAGAAAATAAAGGCACAGAGAGGTTTAATGACAACACATAGATCACACATCCTAAAGTGGACAAGTCAGGACCAGAATCCAGCGTTTTGAAAGCCAATGCCTGAGCTCTTTCTCTACCCACTTACAGTGTGGGTCCAGGAGCTCTCCCTGTGGGACCTTTCCTGGTGCCCAACAAGATACTCTTCCTTTCCTGCAGACAGGACTTCCCAATTTTGAGCAGGCATTAGAAGACCCTGGGGGGCTTGTGAACATGACTGCTGGATCCACCTGTCCCTGATTCAGTGAATCTAAGGAGGGGTGAGGGCTGTGACTTTGCACCTCTGTTAAGTTCTGGTGATGCTCATGCTAATGGCTGGGAGGCCCCACTTTGAGAACCCCTGCCCCAGAAGTGCTGTCTAGGCCGTGCTATGACCCTTCCATATAGAAACCTTTATTTCCTTACTATGGGGGCATCAGAACTTCCTTCAGAAACTTTTGTGTTTGTTTCCTTTCTACTCATCTGAACTTATTTCAAACTTATAGAGAAGGTGTCAGAATAGCACAACAATTTCTCATATACTTTACCCAGACTTACCTGCTGTTTCTATTTTGCCCCCATTGGTCTATTATTCCCCATTCTCCCCCCTTTTCTCACCTCCTACGTGCATATAACTTTTCTAGGCTATCTACGAGTGGACAGCAGGCATTATGCCCATTGGCCTGCTATTATTGTGTTTGAAGTTATACCTAGAATATTCTCTTACATAACTATAGTTCACTGACAAACTTGGGAAATTTAATTTGATCCACTCTTATTCAATACTCGCAGGGGTGTTCAATAACCTTGGAAGTATCCAAGGGGTAGGATTATCCCAGGGCAAAGCAGGTGCATTCCCTGGTCTTCCTCCCTTCTCAGAACCTGCCAGAACCCCAACTCATGGCTCCCCTTTGACTATCTTCTCTACCAACCCTCCCAGAAGGGAACCCACATACATGGGGGCGTTCTGCTTCCTGCCCTGGCCCAGAAATTACACCAAGGCAGGGTGGATACCTAGTCAGGCTGGACCCATAGGACCTCTGATACCGTGGAGTTGGGTATTGAGTCGGGTGGGCAGAGGATCCATTCTAGAACCTCAGGGTCACATGGCAAGTCAAAAGCAGAACAGAGGAAGCAACTGTGCAGAACAGAAATGAAGGCCAGGTGAGCCGGAAGAAAGCACAGGGTGAACTTGTGGCCACCTGAGAATTTGGCAGTCCTGGGAGGCTCCTGGTGTGGATACAACCCACTGATACCATTCGGATGGCCTATTTTGCCCGTGTGTGTGTGTGTGTTCAGTTCCAGTTTCATCACCCTGTAACTCTCATATCCATCACCACAGACTGAACAATGCGTGGGTTTTTTTTGTTGTTGTTTATTTTGGAAAAGTGCATAATGTGAAGTTTACCATTTTGAACTGAACTCTGCTCTGATTTGTGCAGTGGTGATTTGGGCAATTGGAAGGGAGAATGGGGAAGGATGAAGCCTCAGAAGTGAACAAGTAAACAGTGAGCCGTGGATGTGACAGGCCAGCTGTGTCCTCTGGCTGGTGATTATGGAGTTAGGACTGTCCTCCAGCAGAGGTGGGTGGCAGAGGCCTCATGCTTCCAGATGCTGCTGAGTCGCAAGGGGAACACACCCACAATCGGGAGACTTTTGACTACATGCGCCACAAAAAAGCAGTCAGGGCCCACCCTGAGTTATTGGCTAGTAAATTTTCTGAGTGTTGATGAACCCTCAGGAAGGCATTTGAGTGAACTGGGGTCACATGGGGCTGGAGCCTTTTTAAAAATTTTTTTTTTTAGTTTTAGATGGACACAAATATTTATTTTATTTATTTGTTTTTATATGGTGCTGAGGATTGAACCCAGGGCCCCATGTGTGCAATGCAAGTGCCTTACCACTGAGCCACAACCTCAGCCCGGGCTAGAGCTTTTTGATGTGAGCAGTGCCAGAGTTTGGTAAGTCTCAATTCCCAGGTTTCATGGCTATGTGCCAAGAATTCTGTGGTTCAGACTGGCACCACCTTCTGATTTCTGTCTCCTCAGCATCACCACTCCAGGGCCCTCCTGCAGGGGATCAGACAGCATTTGTCTTTTCTTGGTGGGGGGTGTACCAGAGATTGAACTCAGGGGCACTCAACCACTGCACCACACCCCCAGCCCTATTTTTTTTTTTAATATTTTATTTAGAGACAGGGTCTCACTGAGTTGCTAAGAGTCTTTCTAGACTGTCTTTGAATTTGCAATCTTCCTGTTTTGGCCTCCTGAGCCACTGGGATTACAGGTGTGAGCCATGGTGAACGGCGCATTTCTTTTTTTGACTAGCTTATTTCACTAAGCAATGTTATTATCCCTAACCTGTTATTCCACTTCTTACCTCTATCCCACCTGCAGGGAATGCTTTGTTTTGTTTATGTCTTATTTGAAGTTTTGGAGAAGCAGACAAACCCCCTAAATATATGCCTTTTAGGGCTACAGTTGTCTCCCAGGGCACCATCATTCCTTATCTTCCCGAACATTCACCATAAGAAGTTTCAATGAGAGCATGTGTGTTAGTTTCCTGTGGCCCTATAACAAGACCCTACAAACTTGGTGGCCTAAAACAACAGAAATTTATTTTCTCAGTGCTCTGGAAGCTGAACTCTGAAATCAGTATCCCTGCACTAAACTTGAGTCAGCAGGACAGATCTCCAGAGGCTTCAAGGGAGACTCTGCTCCTGGCCTCTTCCAGCTTCCGGTGGCTGCTGGTGTCCCTTGGCTTGTGGCCACATCATTCCAGTACTCAAGTATAGAGCCTTCAAAATCTTTCTGCTCCATCATCTCTGCTTAGGTGTGTGTGTGTGTATCTAGTCTGTCTTTCCTCTAAAAAACATACTTCAAAAACTTTTAAAAAATTTTATGGGACAGGGGATGGAACCCAAGGGTTTTCTACCACTGAGCTACATCCCCAACTCTTTTTATTTTGAGACAGTCTCTTGCAAATTTGCTGAGGGTCTCATTAAGTTGCTGAGGCTGGCCTGCAATCTGCTTTTCTCTTGCCTCAGCCTCCTGAGTCACTGGGATTACAGGTGTGCACTACAGCATCTGGCTAAAAAGGACACTTTTGATTGCATCTTGAGCCCATCTGAATAATTTATGAAAATTTGGTCTCAGGAGCCTTAATATAATCATTTAATGACATCTTTTCATAGAAAGAAACAGTCACAGTTTTCAGGGATTAGCAGCAGATACCTATGAAGGGAAGTATTCAGCTTGCACATATTATTAAAATTGAAAAAAGAATTTGACTGTTTGAAGCTGGAGGGTCATAGTTTAACTGAATGTACTACACAGATTTCAGACATAATCAGTCAAATAAGGCCTGGGCCAATGCAGAAGGCCACAAAGAGAACAGGTACCTGATTAGTCAGGGTTCACCCAGGGAAGAGGAGTGAGTACACACATGCATGTGGAGTTTGCTTTGTGGGGTGGTGGGTGCTAGGCAGGCAAGTCTGTGATACACAGAACAGGCCATCAGGAAGGGCAGGCAGGACAGGGCGAGGCTGCATTCACAGAGAAGCCTCAGCTCCACTCTTAAGGGCTTTCAATGGACTGAGCAGCCCACCCAGATAGTCCATAGCTCCCCTTACTCAAATTAGCTTGTTAGGGACCTTAATTCCACCCACACAGCAGCCCCTAGATCTGACTCAAGGTGCTGCAGCCCAACCCCGACTTCCAAATGGAAGCCTAAGGGAGTTTTATTCTTCCAGGCAGTGGTCTGTGCCAGGGTGGGGACTCCAGAGCCACAGTGCCTGGCCTCAATCCCACCACACAATTCAGAAATAACAGAGCCGACCTCATGGCCTTGTTGTGAGCATGGAGTGAGGATGCTGGGGACACAGGATGGGAGTCCTGGAGTTTTATTAGTATTCTACAGTCATAGCTACTTATTAGTTGGAAGCAAATAACTTGTCTCAAGAGAGAAGTTGTGTGTGATGCCAGTTCATTCTGAGAAGATGCTCCCTGTCAGCTTTCATCTGCTTCTGCACCTCTCAGAGCCCTGGGGGACAGTCCCTCCTGCCCTCCAGTCTCTGCTCAGTGCCACCTCAGGGAGGGCCTTCCCGATCCCAGGTCTAGGACAGCCTCTCCTTCACTCTGCCTCTTCACTCTGGTCTATGCGTCTTCAGAGCACATCTCGTTCCTTGATGACACGTATTACTTTATGCTGTAGAAAGGTCATATTTATTATCCCTTCTTTTAGAATGTAAGCTTCCTTAAAGGAGGGACTTTAAATTATGGGGGTATCTCCAGAGCCCGAGACAGTACCTGGTACACCAAGGAGGACAGGTAAATGTACTCTAAAATGAAGGCATGGCTGTGATACCTGGTGATATGAGGTTTGCTTGTCAGATGGCACCTAGGCTTTGGCCATCTGACTCCTACTGTATCTTCTGCACTGGGGTGTCATGAGGACAACAATAATGAGCTGAAAGTTCAATGTTTTTTTTTTTTTTTTTTTTTTTTTGATAACCAGGGATTGAACCCAGGGGCATTTGATCCGTGAGCCATATCCCCAGGCCTTTAAAAAAAATTTTTTTTTTTTAAATTTTGAAACAGGTTTTGCTAAGTTGCAGGGCATCACTAAGTTGCTGAGGCTGACTTTAACTTGCGATCCTCCTGCCTCAGCCCTCCAAACCACTGGGATTACAGGTGAACGCTACCATATCCAGCTGAAAACAGTGTGAAAATATCTCTGATGTGCTGGGTGCAGTGGCGCATGCCGTAATCTTAGTGGCTTGGGAGGTTGAGGTAGGAGGATTGTGAGTTCAAAACCAGCCTCAGTAACTCAGAGAGGTGCTAAGTAACTCAGTAAGACCCTGTCTCTAAATCTAAATAAAATATAAAAAAAGGGCTGGGGATGTGGCTCAGTGGTTAAGGTCCCTGAATTCAATCCCTGGTAAGAAAGAAAGAAAGAAAGAAAGAAAGGAAAGAGAGGGGGAGAGAGAGAGAGAGAGAGAGAGAGAGAGAGAGAGAGAGAGATAGAGAGAGAGAGAGAGATAGATAGATAGATAGATATCACTGATGACCTAGCTTAAGTCAGATATCCATTCCTGGGCCAGTCAGTTCAGCCAGGAGATGGGGTCACATGGCACTCACATGAAGAAAGGCCAATCCTATAAGTAGAAGCTCTTAGGTGGTAGGCACCAGGAGGCATCCTCAATTACCCTCCAGGTGTGATCCAGGTCCAAGGAAAGCATGGGGCAGGTTTCAGGCTCTACACATCTAATGAGTCAGAATCTGCATTTAGTCTTCAGGAGCCAGTGTGTGCATTAAACATTGAGAGACAAAGGGATAGAAGCTCTTGTTTTCTTTCTTCCTTGGTTTCCCTCTCCCTCCATTTCCTCCTATTAAAATAGTTTCAATGGGTTTTTAGTATATTTACAGAGTTGTGCATTTCTCATGTCAAAATAGATCTCAGAACATTTTCGTTACCCCAAAGAGAAAACTGGTATCCCTTAGCTGTTATCTCCTGACCCTCAGCTCACTACTGTAGTAAAGATTTGCCTATTTTGGATCTTCATATAAATGAAGCCATACAACATGTGGTCTTATTTATTTACTTACTTATTTTAGTTGTAGTTGGACACAATACTCTTATTTATTTTTTATGTGGTGCTGAGGATCAAACCCAATGCCGTGTCACACATGCTAGGTGAGTGCTCTACCACTGAGCCACAACCCCAGCCCCAATATATGACTGAGTTCTTTTCACCTGGAATAATATCTTCAAGATTCATCCATGCTGTAACATGCATCTGTGTCTCACTCGTTTTATGGTTAAATAATATTCTATGGTATGGATAGATCATTGTCGGAGACCAGCTCCAACAGGGGGTCTCAGGAGACGAACAAATGATGAGGAGTCGGCGAAAGAGGGGTGGAGAAACAACACAGACACCAAAGTGCAGGTGTTGATCCCAATCTTTACTTGTGAAGTTGATCATATATACTTTTCATTTTGGCAGGCTCACAGTACTTTGTGGTTACAAAACAGGAATCATTATTCAAAGAAACAAAATATTACCTAGCTACATTCAGAATAGAAGAATGTATCTTGGCTTATGCATAAGCAAACATTTGTACTTTCAGTTCGCGTTTTGCTTTGAGCTGTTTCTGCTTAGTTAACTTTTAATAATAGTTACAAATGTCCCAAACTATTGGCCTATACCTTGACTATTCTTTCTTGACTTACTGACTGGAACCGGTGCCATGGTTATGGCAAGTGGTTGACTTGTTATTAATTTTAATCAAACAAGAGTAAGAGCACAAACCATTGTGCACAGGAACAAGAACAAGTTGCCCAGTACTAAGCACTAATCTGTCTTCTTAACATTAATTTTTCTTCTCTAGATTTTAATTTAATTTCTCAAAAACTTCCTTGACAGGAATACAGGGAGTTTTTCATTAGACATTAACAATTTACGCTCCACAGCTGAATCATTGCATTTAGAGCAAACAGATCTATTCTTTAGAAGTAGTTGCATTAATTGGGAAAGTCATGTTTTTTTCCCTTCATACTTAATGGTCATATGAGAAGTCACAACTATACTTATTAAAGGAATACAAAAACAAACCAGCCCATTCCCAGAAACATACTGCGCTCCTCCAGAGGATGGACGCCTTGCGCCATCCACCTCAGTAGGGCCTTGCCATTGCCTGAGTCAGGGGAGGGGCGCAGCAGATCATATTGTATTTATCCATTTATCTGTTACTTCCGCTCTTTGGCTATTGTGAATAGTGCCTCTATGAGCAGTCATGTACAAAGTTTCATGTGGACATGTTTTTATTCATCTTGGGTTAGGATTCCATTTTTATAATACACACACACACACATACACACCATAACATAGCAAATCAGCAATTCAGATGTAAGTGGGCCTTACTAGGCAGCTAATATTGTCCAGTGCTAAGCTTAAAACAGAACTCATGATTTTTTAGATCCTCCCCAAAGCAAATACATGTCTTTAAGCAAATCTTACTGACACCATGTATCACTGGTGCTGGCTCTGACTGCATGTGTCTTTGGAATAGCAGAGCTGGTTTCCTTTAGGATGCCAGGTGTTCTCCCTAGCCCCAAGTTCATTACTTCCTTCTGTTAACTACTTTTATACTTAGCATGCACTTCTCCTTACTGCCTACTCAATCTGCATTTGATCGTTCAGTTGCTTCTTAGACTGTGAACCTTTCAGGCTAGGGACTAACTCTGCATTCTTAGATGTGCATTACAGTGACTCAAAGGGATGGCTAAAATATTGTGCTGGGACATTATTGAAGGACTGCACTATTCTAACCTCAAGAAATGTGGGCCTGGGACACAGAGGTGCAGAAAATGGGTTCTCAAGCTTAAGAGGATGATAGCTGGCCAAAGTATGGTTTTTATGGACCAGGAGCATAACCATCACCTGGGGACTTGTTAGAAATGCCTCAGCTCAAACACAGTGACTCTGGATCTCCATTTTTAACCAGATCCCCAGGTGGTTAACCAGAGCCTCTGAACATTCATATTTGGTAGGTGCTGCACTAGAAGAGATGCTGCCAGACCTTGAGGACAAGTGCATTTTTCTTGGACTAAGTTGGTGCTAGGACCTTCAAGGAAGGCAGAGTCACAAGTAGAAGCAACCTGAACCTCAGTGATGCCACTGGTGCCATGGAGGGAGATGAGACAGTGGCAAGAGAAAGAGGGTGTGTCCTCAATTCTAGGATCAGTGGCTAGATCTGCTACTTAACCAGCTGAACAATCTAGTCCATTGAGAGACAAGCGAAGTCAATTGTTTTTGGATGAATTACTGAAATTAATTAAAACTAGTAAGTCTAGTTAAAAAGAGGTTAACTAGAATTAATAATTTTATTTTTTGGTACTGGAGATTGAATGAATCAAGGGATGCTCAATAGCCGAGCCACATCCCCAGCCCTCTTTTTGAGATAGGTCTTCACTAAGTTGCCGAGGCTTGCTTTGAACTTGTGAACTCCTGAGTCTCTGGTGTGTATCACCAGGCCCAGCTAGTTAACCTCTCTTAATTTTAGTTCCCTCATCTGTAAAATGGAGGTGAAAATAATCACATCACCCTCCTTAGAGTGCAGTTATAAAGTTAAATGACATGGGTAGGTGAAAGTTACCATGCGGGTATTAAGTGCTGTCATGGAGGGAAGCTTGGATTTCTGTAGTACCACAGCAGTTATACAGAACCACAGCTGCAGGTAAATGTGAACTTGGTTTCAGAGAAGAGTAGTAAAGAGTTAACAAAATTGCTCTGCAAGGGCTGGGGATGTGGCTCAAGCAGTAGCGCGCTCGCCTGGCATGCGTGTGGCCCGGGTTTGATCCTCAGCACCACATACAAAAACAAAGATGTTGTGTCCGCCAAAAACTAAAAAATAAATATTAAAAAGTTCTCTCTCTCTCTCTCTCAAAAAAAAATTGCTCTGCAAAAAGAGTTAACAAAGTCTGTTGAGTAGTGAACTTCATTTTCATTTTCTGCATTATTAGCTTCTATGGTGCTTAACTTTTAAAAAACAATGACACAGGGGCTGGGGTTGTGTCTCAGCAGTAGAGCACTTGCCTAGCACATACAAGGCGCTGGGTTTGATCCTCAGAACCACATAACAATAAATAAATAAAATAAAGGTATCGTGTCCAACTACAACTAAAAAAAAATATTAAAAAAAATGGCATAGTGGGTGTGGTGGCACATATCTGTCATCCCAGTGACTGGGGAGGCTGAGGCAGGAGAATCTCAAGTTAAAGAGCTAAGGAAAATATTAAAGATCTTCCCTGAACCTGTGCCTACTCACCCTTGATGGAACATCTAGAGTGCTGCCTTCTAGGTGGGTTGGCTCTCTCCACTATCTCAAAGCTCTCCCTTTGGCGATCCAATAGTCTTTAGGGGATGAAGTGTCCTTGAGGGGATCGCCAGGTCATAAAGATTGTTAGAACAGAGCTTTCTGTGTTCTAATATTTAAGGAGTCACACTGGGAATAAGACTTTGGAGTCTCAGCCTTCCTGTCAGGGACTGATCTGCTCTCTGTAGGAGACTTCCCAGTGGGGATTCTGAAAAGCTGCCCGGGCATTTCCCCCTGATCTGGCATTTCCCCCTTCTCTTTCTCTCTCACCAGTCACTTTTACTCTTACTGTTGCTTCCATATTATTATATTGTATAAAAAGGGTATCTTTATTGTATTTCAGATCTTACCTGCCAAATTCAGCACACATACCTAACACTTTAATGTTACACAGGTTCTAGACCAACCTCAGCAACTTAGCAAGACACTGTCTCAAAAACAAACAGAAAATGAAAATGTAGCTTAGTGAATGTATTAGTCAGGGTTCACTAGAGGAATAGAATCAACAGAAAGTATAATTTAATAATTTAACTTATTAGGTTGGCTTACATGACCAGAAGCTGGATAATCCACAATGGCCACCTATAGGCTGGAGAGTAGCTCTGCAGTTCAAGAGGTTGAAGCCCCAGAACGAGAGGGACCAATGGTGCTACCCTAGTCCAAGACAGGTGGCATCAGGGGGCTTTTGTTAACTGGGGTCACTCTTGTGAAACTTGTGCTGCTTGAGCACAGTTGCACAGAGAGAATGATAATGACAGGCTGATTGCTTGCTTTCATCCATCTGCCCATCTGCTGCTGCATTTTTTTTTTTTAAAGAGAGAGTGAGAGAGGGGGAGAGAGAGAGAGAATTTTAATATTTATTTTTTAGTTATCGGCGGACACAACATCTTTGTTTTGTATGTGGTGCTGAGGATCCAACCCGGGCCGCACGCATGCCAGGCGAGCGCGCTACCACTTGAGCCACATCCCCAGCCCCTGCTGCTGCATTTAAGACACTATGCCCCTACTGACAATCCTTTAACCCTTCTTCTTTCTAGTGTGCTCAGCCTTAGTAAATGCACCACTGCTTATGCCCTGGGATAATGCAGGATAGCCTCCCCACTTCTTTCCACAAGTAAGCCATCACCAGCCCCTGCTGATTCCACCTACAAACAGACTTCTGATCTGTTTACTCCTCATCTGCAGCAGCCATTTAGTTCAGGCCTCCATGACCTCTCTCCTGCAGGCCTCTTTTCCTTTATTTATTTATTTTAAAACCATCTATATTAGCTATCTATTGCTGTATAACAAATGACCATGAACAGCAGCTCCAAGCAATCCATATTTATTATCTCAATTTCTGTGGGTCAGACATCTATGCTGCCTTGCTCGGTGCTCAAGACTTCTGAGGAAACTATAATCAAGGTGTTGGTCAGGGTTTCCCACTCCTCCTACTGGGGTAATATCCACTACTAAGCTTATTAACACAGCTATTTGGCAGATGGCAGGCCCTCACAGGCCGTTGACCAAAGACATCAGCTCTTTATCACCTGGGCTCCTCTGTGAGGCAGGTCACCACATGGCAGCTGCCTTCACTGAGAGAAGTTAAGCAAGAGAATGAGCCCAAAAGGGAAGCCACAATATTTAGAGGTGATCAACTTTGGAAATGATATTCCCCACACTGCAGTCTTACCAGTGACTCACTGGCTCCCATTCATGCTCAAGGGGTGGGAAGTATGAAAAGCAGAAGAGGCCACCTACACTCTGTTCCTTTGGAGCGAGTGATCTGTGTCCTCTTCACAAAGCACACTCTCACCCTCTGAAGGTCCTCAAAAGCTTCATCCTTTCATAGTACCAGCTAGAAGTCCAGAATTTCAACACCAACTCAAGTCTAGATGGAATCTCATTGAGTACAGTTCCTTAAATACACGTTCACCAGGACAAATAAGATTTGTCTTGTGAAAATAAGATTACAAATTATTTGTCCCCTACACATTCAACATACAACAGGCCTGGGGTGATATGATGGTTAATCTTGTGTCAGCTTGACTGGGGAAGAAGAGATCAGCTAGTAAAACATTATTTCTGTGTGTATCTGTGAAAGTGTTTTCTGAGTAATTTCTGAGTAAAAATTACCCTCACCAATGAAGGTGGGCAACATCCAATCCACTGAAGGCCCTGATAGAACAAAAAAGTGAAAGAAGGGTGAATTTGCTCCTTTCTTGACCTGGGACATCCATCTTCTCCTGCCCTTGGATACTGGCACTCCTGGTTCTCAGGCCTTCAGACTCTGGGACTTTGACAAGCATCTTTTCTGGTTCTCCAGTGTGCAGACGGCATTGTCTTAGGAATTCTTAACTTAATAATTGCACAAGCCAATCCCCATAATAAATCTGTTCTTATCTATTGATCTATATATAGGCAATACCAATAGCCAGCTGGTTCTGTTTCTCTGATACAGGCAACAGCTACAGATATTCTTATTCAAAAAGAGGTACAAAGGAGTCGCTGGTCCATAGTGATTCTGGAATCCCATTGGGCAAATGTTGGAAGTTCCATGATTAGTTCTCAAGATCTAAGAAAAATAGTTCCTGGCTCCACTCTCTGAGTGATACTTTTTTCATAAAAAAAAAAGCACATTTGGCCTAGTGCAGTGGCACATGCCTATGATCCTAGCTGCTTGAGAGGCTGTGACAAGAGGATAGCAAATCAGAGGCCAGAGTGAGCAACACAGCAAGAACCTGTCTCAAGACAAAAAAGAAAAATGGTGAGGGGCTGGGGTTGTGGCTCAGTGGTAGAGTGCTTGCTTGCCTAGCATGTGTGAGGTAGTGGGTTCGATTCTCAGCCTCATGTAAATTAATAAAATAAAGGTCTATTGACAACTAAAAAATATTTAAAAAAAAAAGAAAAGAAAAAGGGATGAGGGTGTAGCTCAGTGGTAGCATGCCCCTGGTTCAGTCCCCAGTATAGGAAGTATGGGTGGGGTGGGGAACTGCCGCAGCCTGGCTGGCTGGGCAAAATAACGGGGGCGGGGGGCGGGGGGACAGGGGACGAGAAACTTGTGTACATTGATACAGCAGGAGTGGGAGCCATTTATTGTAGGACAGGAGGGGTATATATACATTCCACACAGCTTATCTTAATTAACATAAACTAGATACAGCAGTCAACCAATAAGGAATCTCCACACTCAATGGCTTGCTGGCGCTGGCGTTACTTCATAAACCACTCCCTCTGCAAAATGCCAGGCGCCATCTTGACTTGTTACAGACTCTAACAGGGAACCACATTTGCAGTTTAGTTCTTAGCTTGCTTCCTGCTAGTAGAATTATAATTTCTACTTATCTGCACTGTCGATCCCTCAGTCAAGAGTCCAAACATAATTTTCAAATACATTCTGAATTCCTAGCAATCTTCTTGGGATTTATTGCATTATATAAAAGGCACATCCACAAACCTCCCTGTAGTAAGTTCTTCTCTAACTTGAAGTCCTGCTGAGATTTAAGGGACAGTGACATTAAGAGGCCTTATTATTTAAAATCTATGAGACATACCATGAATACTTCAGTGGTACTTTTCATGACTATAGTTTTCTGAGGCACCTCTTGATCTTTCTGATGTCTTAACAAAATATCATCAGTGGCATCTTCTACTTTGGCTTCAGACCAGATGGTAACATGAATGTGTCTCTCTCCCCAACCTTCACCAAATGCTTGTAGAAGCTCTAATCTCCAATGTGATGATATTTAGGGGTGGGACCTCTTGATAGGTAATTGGGTTTATATGAAGTCATGAGGGTGGGTCTCTGTGATGGGATTAGAGCCCTTGTAAGAAAGTAAAAGAATGCAGAGGTTTCTGTGAGGACACAGTGAGAAAGTAGCTATCTATCTGCAAGCCAGGAAGTGGGTCCTCACCAGGAACCAAATCTATTGGGACCTTGTTCTTGAACTTCCCAATCTCCAGACCTATCATAAATGTCTGTTGTGTCAGCCACCCAGTCTATGGTATTTTGTTTCAGCAACCTGAGCTAAGAAAGAGAGACCCATTTTATGTGCAATGCTGATTTTGATCTTTGCTGAAGATCAAAAACTATCAAGTCCCAGTTCTTTGTTGTGAAATGATCCTCACAAATTATCTTTTCACATTTTATTATAAGCAGAAGAAACCACACAGTGATCTTTCCTCCAGTTTGCAATAACATCTTACTTACTGGCAGTATCCTTATTTTTTACCAGATTTGTCCAAGACAATTCAGGTTTTCTCTAATATAGTCCTCAAAAATCTGTCCAGTCTCTGTCTACCACCTGGTTCCAAAACTACCGTATTTCAGGGGGTTATGATATTACCATTTCTAGGTACCAAATTATATATTGCATGGCAAGCTACCCCCAAATTTAAACTGTAAAACAACTTCGTTGTTGCTGAGGATTGAACCTTGGGCCTTGCACGTGCCAGCAAGCACTTGCCACTTAGCTATATCCCCAACCCTGAAATGACCGTTTTTAATCTGTTTCTGTGGGTGAGGGGGAAACTGGGCAGGGCTTACTAGATCTTCTGGCTCAGGGTCTCCCATTTGGCCACAATCCCCAAAGGCTCAACTGAGGAAGGGTCCTTTCTAATATCACTCACCTGGCTAGTGGGCAGGCCACTGGTTCTCTGGCAGCTGGTGGGCCCTTCCACAGGGCAACACTGACTGAAATATTGTCCCTAAATTCATGTCTACCCAGAAGCTCAGAATATGATTCTATTTGTAAACTGGGTATTTCCAGCTGTGATTAATTTGACATCATACTTAACTAAGGTGGGCCTTAAATCCAATGACTGGTATCCTTTTAAAAAGAGACATAGAGAGAAAAACAAAGAGTACCAAGTAGAGATAGAGACAGAGATTGCAGCAACAAGCCAGAGAATGCCAAAGATTCCCTGGAGTCACCAGAGGAAGGAAGTCTTCCTTAAAGGGAGCATGGCTCTGTCAACACCTCAATTTTAGACTTCTAGCTTCTAAAACAGTGCTGATTTAAGGCACCACTTTGTGATAATTTGTCATAGCAGCCTTAGGAAACTACTAATGCAGCTCACAGACTGGGTGAGATGGTGCATACCTGTAATCTCAGAGACCCAGGAGGCTGACACAAGAGGATCACAAGTTTGAAGCCAGCCTTAGCAACTTAGCAAGAGCTTGCCATAAAATAAATAAAAAAGGGCTATTGGTGTAGCTCAGTGATAGAGTACCCCAGGGTCCAATCTCCAGTACAAAACAAAACTGTAGTGCATAGGTGAGCTGGCTTCCCTCAGAGCAAATAAGAAAGAAAGAAAGAATACCGAAAGACAAAAGATAGAAGCCACAGTCTTCCTGTAAACTAATCTTGGACATGATACCTAAGCACTAAAAGCAAGCCACTAGAACCAGTCCACATGCATGGTGAGGAAATTACACCAGGAAATGAATATCACGGGAGGGTATTTGGCTGCCTACCAGTCACCTAACAAGCAAAAAGTGAATGAACTTCAGTGAAAGAAAACCTCTCATTCCTTTGGGCTCTGCCTTCTCCATTCACTGAGTACTTAAACAAATATTAAGTACCTGCAATGGGCTGGGTGTTGGAGATATGACAAATAAGACAGATAAGATTCTTTCCCTGTTGATATTATTCACAATCTAGTGGGGGAGAAGGTCACTAAACATTAAAAAACAAATATATCAACAAAAAATTGTGATAAGCACAAGGAAATAAGTTATGAGATTAAAATAGAAACATCTGATTTATACTGGGAAAGAAAGGTAAAGGCTAGGTATGTCTGGAAAAAAAATCAGTATTCAGAATGAGGCTGAAGAAAGAGTAGAAAATTGGGCTGTGTGTTTTGGCAGAGAAAAGTGGAGTTTCTAGTAGAGGAAAAGCAGGTGCAAATAAATCAGTAAGTTGAGCAGCTAGATTAAGCTCTGCTTGAGGGTTTATTATTCACCTTATGTACTGATTATGTAGCACAGTGCCTGGCACAGGCAGGAATCTGAAAATTCCTTCTGGAATGAGCGAGTGAATCAAGGCCACCTTCTATTTCCTGTTATGAATAATGTCAATTGAAGTCACTTAGAAATTTTCTCCTAAAGTTCACTGTTCTTATTCACATTAGGCAGGATAGGCAAAGTTGCTATAACAAAAAGAGCCGAATTAAATAAAAACCTCAACACCACAGAAGATTATTATTATTAGTTTTTTTTTTTCCTTTGAAAATAACAGTTCTGAGTGGACATGCAGGTTGGCGAGATAGGTTCTCCACTCAGGAATCTTCAGTCTTGAGGAGTTTTGTTTTTTCCAGAATCTGGTGGTCATTTGCTTCCAGCTGGCAGAGAAAGAGGCTAGAGGAGCACCTGTTGAAGGTTGTTATGGGCCAGGCCTGGAACATGTGCACACCTCTTCTATTCACTTTTCATTGGAAGCACACAGGCACAGGTCTACACTTATCATGAGGGCTGAGGAATACAGTGTAGGTGGATGGCCAACAAAGAGAACAATAATTTAGATGGACAACTCTTCTCCACACAATATTCAATTAATTACTTGATTTATCCTCTGGTATAACTTACAAGAACCTCAAATTAACCTAGATAGTAAAGAACTCTGGATTGCTCACCCTCACCCCCATCAAGTCTTTCAGGAAGCTTCATGATCCATCCATCCATCCATCCATCATTAAGCCAAGCACACGGAAATTACCATTAACTCATTTCTTTTCCTCACTTCCCCATCTAATTTTTCTGTAAGTCCTGTCAATACTATCTCCAAAACATATCTTAAATCTACCTTCTCTCTCCAACTTAACTGCCACCACCTTCTTCAAACATCATAAAGACCTCTCATTTGGATTCTTCCAACAGCTTATAGCTCTTTATGCTTCCAACTTAACTGCCAAAATTCTATTCTCTATATGGCTCAGAGATATTTTAAAACATAAGTCTGATCACATTAATCTCTAGTTTAAAACTTTCCAGTGATTTAGAATAAAATCCAAAATAAAATCCTAATGCAAAGCAGCCATCATTAAGCCAACCTCTTCACCGTCATCCTTCATCACTCTCCTTTTACTGGTTCTACTCCAGCTACAATGCTGTTCTTGTAAAACCAGTTAAGGCCTGAACACATCTGGGCATGAATTCCTTAAATAACCTAGTGCCTGTCTTTCAGGAAAACCCTCCAGAATTCACTCAAGGGCTCCTTGAAACTGGCTTTTCAAGAATGGACACAAGCTGGGTGTGGTGGAACATGCCCATAATCCTGAGGCTGAGGCAGGAGGATGGTGAGGTTAAAAACCCACCTGGGCAAAAGCGACCCTGTCTCTAAATAAAATATAAAATACAAAATAGGGCTGGGGATGTGGCTCATGGCTGAGTACCCTTGAGTTCAATCCCCAGTATAAACAACAACAACAACAAAAAAAACAGATATGGGGGGCACTCCTGTAACCCCACTGACACAGGAGCCTGAGGCAGGATGACTGCAAGTTCAAAGCCACCCTCAGCAACTTAGCAATACCATTTCAAAATTTTTAAAAAAATTTAAAAAGGGCTGGGGATCTGGCTCAGTGGTTAAGCACCCCTGGGTTCAATCCTTGGTACCCTCTTCTCCCCTCCAAAAAAAATGGACACAAACAGAAGAAGCCAGGCAGCATATTTGGTCAAAACCCCCATCTGGAATATGGCAACTACCCCTGAAAACAAACATGCCACCTATGAAGAAGTATACTGACTATTTAGCTTGAGCAAAAGAACCCCCAAATTCCCCCCTCTCCTCATCCAATCAGTAAATAGCTTGCCCCCTCTCCCTTCCTATAAATTCCAGGTACCAAAATACTGGGAAGATATAGGAGCTTATAGCTCCTGGCCTCCTGCTGGTTGACCATACACAAAAAAGTCTTTTTGCAAAAAATTGGTGTCACTCTTGGCTTCTATGCCGGTCAAGCAGTGATCAGCATACTTGCTGCTTTTGAAACATCTTTAACTTATTTCCACTTAAAGACTTTTGCATTTACTGTTCCTTTTGCCCCCAAATCTCTTTCACGGATTTCCAAAGAACTCTTTCTCCTTTCCTCAGAGGTATCGGTTTCAATGTTACCTCCTGAGAGACCTGGCCTGATCATATAATAAGTAGTAGTCCCCCCAACCGGTTGTTCTTACCTCGGCATCCTTTTCATTTTCTTCTTAACACCACACTGTATTATTCCGTTTATTGTCTGCTTACTTCTCCAGAAAGGTCCATGCGCAGATGCCATGCCATGTTCTCGTTTCTCTAGGGCCTGGGAAGCCCGGCGCAGTGGTGCTCAGTAAATAAAGTGAGCAAATAAAGAACAATCAACAGGTAATGAGCTAAAGCTCCTGTAAGATCGTTCGACAGGTTCCAGGTATAAAGACCACAAACCTAGGTTCCAATTCCGTCTCGACCACTTCTCCGCCATGCGCAAGAGAGTCGGCCCTGGGTCTCAGATACCATATCTGTAAATGGGGTATAAGAACAGACTTACCTCACAACACAAAAAGATAAAAGGAGGCAATGGGGGAAAAGAGATTGAAGAAAGCTTAACGCTCCGTAAATGGAGCAATTGCTGCCCTTATATAGGACGCACAATTCCTTCCTTTGCATCAACTGAGACCCATCCAGGCCTCAGTTCCCTTCTTGTCATGAAGTGCCACTCTTTGCACAGGCTGTTTCTGGAAGTAGAAGATGGAAGAATAGCCCCGACACTTTCGCAGACACTGCCTTCCAGCCGCAGCCTCCAAAGGCCCAGTCCGGTCGGGCCGCCTCCTGCGTCATTAGCGCGGCGCCGGCGCAGCGGAAGGCCCCGGGACCTGTCTTGTGAGCGGCGCGTCTTGAGGAGGCCAGGCGAGTGCCTGCATGTCACCCGCGCGGGTCGGGGGTGGCTCGGAAACCCCAGCGGACGGCTGCGAGGGGCTCGTGGAGTCCTGGGGTCACGGAGCCCGGCGGCCGGAGGGGCGACCCGGAGCATCTGCTGGGCACAGAGCCGGCGGGCAGCCGGCGGGGCTGCCCGGCGCGGGTGTCCCGGCGATGTGTGGCGCTGAGGCGGCGGCGGGAGCAGTGGCGGCGGCGGCGGCGGCGGCCTCGGCTTCGGGTCGGTGCCGGCGGCGGAGGCGGAGGCGCAGGCTCCTGTTCAGGACCTGGCGAGCCCGGGCCTAAGCCGCGGCCCCGCGAAGCCCTTGCACAGCGCCTCGGGCCGAGGCCTTCCTCGCCTCACCCTGCCCCGGGAGCCCGCTTCCCCGGCCGGGGATGAGGCCGGGAGGCGACCGCGCGGGGCCCAGCACAAAGGCTTGTCTCCAGGGGCCGCCGCCTCCGCCGCTGCCGCCGCCGGCCTAGAGCCGCCCGCCGAAGCCGAACCGGCCCCGGGCCCCTCATCCCCGCCGGTCCCCACTGGCGGCTGCTGCCCGACTCCCCGAGGCCCAGGGTCTCGAGCTCCCAGCCCTTTGCTCCCTCCGCTGCTAGGGGACCCGGCAGCTGCGCAGCCTCCACCGCTCTTGGCTGCGGGGGCCCTGCGAACCATGTCTGAAGAGAACGACATGGAGAAAGCCATCAAGGTAAACGGGGGCTGCCACCTCCTCCCTCGCTTCTTCACTGTGGCTTTCTCGACTCCAGCCTCAGAAGGTGGAGAGAGTTCGGAGTGAGAGGTTTCTTGGAGCACGTTTGACAGCCCTGGGGCAAAGTGTGTGTGTGTGTCTGTGTGTGTGTGTGTGTGTGTGTGTGTGTGTGTGTGTGCGCGCGCGCGCGCGCACGCGTGTAGGGCGGGATGCCCGACTCCTTCCAGTTTCCCTGGTTAATGAGATTGCACTCGGCTAGAATGAAGTTGAGTGGCGTGGAGGGCCTGCATTTCCATCCCTCCCAGATGGCTCCAGCATTTGCTTCCAAGTGGTCTGCTGCAACAACATCTGGAGAGCTGCCTTTTACCCACCCCTCCCGATGCTGTTGACAGAAGTCGGCCTCTTGGAAATCTGCAGTTTCAGAAGAAAGTGGTTTGCCTTACTACAGAACCTGCTCTTTGGGGGAATAGTTTGTTCTTTTCCGTGCTTTCTCCTCCCCTTATTTTTTTCTTCCCTAGGGAGCACTGCAATTATTTAGGAAGAGCTATCAGTGTGTCTTAGGTCATAGTGCTCTGTTATCCAAGAGAAAAGCACATAACTGTAAGTGTGTTCTAAAATGACCCAAATAAAATGATAAAGTTTTCTGAACCTACTTTTTTATTTTTATTTTTTTTCCTTCAGTTTTAACAGGCAAACTTTACACACTAAAGGCCGGTCATCTGTCTTGTCAACTGTAGCAGGAAATTAATTATGTAAACTGAACACTGAAGCCTAACGTTTGATGTATTACTTATTTTACAATGTTAAGCCAGCCCAGTGTATTGAGGAATTTCATTTCCCTTGAGGGAAAAGCATCTCTTCCTAGATTTGGGATTTTTTTTTTTCCCTCTTCAAGATACTTGGATACAGTTACTGTTACCAAAAACTCTTTTTTTTTTTTTTGGTACTGAAGATTGAACCCAGGGACACTTAACCAATGAGCCACATACCCAGCCCTTTTTTATATTTTATTTAAGAGACAAGGTCTGCTAAGTTGCTTCTGGCTTTGTTATGTTGCTGAGGCTGGTTTTGAATTCACCATCCTCCTGCCTGAGCTGCTAGGTTTACAGGCGTTTGCCTCTGTGTCCAGCTGCATCAACTGTTGTTGATGGACATTTATCTTATTTATTTATATGTGGTGCTGAGAATCAAACCCAGTGCCTCACACATGTGAGGCAAGCACTTTACCACTGAGCCACAACCCCAGTTTTTTTTTTTTTTTTTTTTTTAAAGAGAGAGAAGGGGGGGGGAGAGAGAGAGAGAGAATTTTAATATTTATTTATTTATTTTTTAGTTTTCGGCAGACACAACATCTTTGTTTGTATGTGGTGCTGAGGATCGAACCCGGGCCGCACGCATGCCAGGCGAGCGCGCTACCGCTTGAGCCACATCCCCAGCCCCCACAACCCCAGTTTTTATAGAATTCATCTATCATTCCAAAGAAACTTAATCTTTTAAAGGAGGTATCAATTAGAAACGCATATTATGGAAGATCAAATTTTAAATAATAAATGTGTATGAAAAGACTGCTCTGAGCTGTACGAAAAGACTGCTCTGAGCAGCCTGTAATCCCAGTGGCTCTGGAGGCTGAGGCAGAAGGATCTCAAGTTTAAGGCCAGCCTCAGCAAAAGCAAGGCATTAAGCAACTCGGTGAGACTCCATCTCTAAATAAAAAACCAGGGCTCATGATGTGGCTCAAGTGGTAGCATGCTCACCTGGCATGCGTGAGGCACTGGGTTCAATCCTCAGCACCACATAAAAATAAAGATATTGTGTCCACCTAAAATTAAAAAATAAACATTAAAAAAAAAAAACAAAAAGGGCTTGGGGATGTGGCTCAATGGCCAAGTGTCCCTGAGTTCAATCTCTGGTACCCCCAAAGAAAAAAAGCCTGCAGACTCATTTTTTTTTCCTTTGGTTCAGTTTTTATAGTTATGATTTGCTGCCTGAAGTTATATATTTGGGTTGTGCACCACAACATATATGGTGGATTTTTATATTCAACAAGTATTTGCTTTTGTGTCAGCTGCAGGCACAAGTAGTATGAGCCAGATTCTTAGCTGTCCCTGCTCTCCTGGAGCTTATGTTTTAGATGGTGTATTTAGGTAATAAACATTGCCAGGTATTTATAATTAAGAAATATAGAAAGGATGAGTAGTACTATTTTGACTGGTCAGGAAAGGTGTTTCTGAGAAGGTAATACTTGTTCATACTCTGAAGGAAATGAGAGAGCAAGCCACCATTGTCTCAAGGAAGACTATTACAAGCAATAGGAATAGCAAGTACAAAGGTCCTGAAGTAGAAGCAGCCAGTGTGATGTAGGAAGAGCAAGGTACTGGGATTCAGTGGGTCAGTGTAGGTGATATTAGAGAAAAGTAATGGGAAGCAGAGTATTTAGGGCCTTGCAGGCCATTAGGAGGGGAGCTTTGGGAGAGTTTTGAGCAGAAAAGGGTCATAGTTTTAGTGGAAAGTTGTATAATTGGGGTGGCAATGTTAATGGTTGTTAATAGTTTCCCAGGTTAGAATCAGGAGTTAAAATCCCAGTCTTGCCACTTATTAGCTGTATATCCTTATGTCAGTCACTTCACTTCTCTGTCCTTTAATTTCTTGTCTATAGAAAGGAGATAAAAGCACTCCCCAGCTCACAGAAATATTTGGAGGATTAAATGGGCAGATATACCTAAATGAGCTTATAGAAATAATTAAGAGGGAGAGCTCGATGAATATTAGCTCATAGAAATTGAAGTGTAGTTGTAGTTTTCTTGTTGACTATTGCCCCATTTGTCAGTCTTTCTATTAATCTGGACTTGTCAAACCAACACAATTTTGTTTGACAACCAGTGGTGACTAGGATGTACTCCTTGGGAAGCAAGCCAACAGAACATCAAATCAGAGCCTTTGGGTCTGTTGCATTGTTTTGAATTTATTTTGCTTTTTGGAGGCAATCTCATCAAATGGTGAGCACTGAGACTGGTGTAGTTCAGCTGGCAAAGCTCTTTTCCTGGATTCTAACTGTTGCACTTGAACTTCTGTTGCCTGACTGAGAGTGGACTAATTGGGCTTTAAGATTTCATCCTATTACTCTTTTTAATATTTTTAAATGGACACAATATTTTTATTTCATTTGTTTATTTATTTAGTTTTCAGTGGACACAACATCTTTATTTTTATTTTTATGTGGTACTGAGGATTGAACCCAGTGCCTCACACATGCTAGGAAGCACTCTACCCCTGACCCATAATCCCAGACCCATTATCCTATTACTCTTAAAATGTTAGACCAATACCAAGTTCTTACATCTGAGGGCTCTGTTATCCCACCTCTGTTATTATTCCCATAGCTCTTTGACTTCACTTCTTCTAAGACATTTAGCTATACCTCAGAATGAGAATCTTTGGATTACAGATTCTTACATATTACCTACTGTTGTATATAGTGAATTGCTAATATGTGATGAACTTAGTGAAAATTCATTTCCTTGGTTTAAAAAATATTTTGAAAAGCTATATAATTTGCATATCGTAAAATTCCAATGACAGTGGATTCATTCCTTCTTAGAAAATTTAGAGAGTTCTTGAGCCATATCAGAATTCAGTTTAGAACATTTCAACCTTACTTCTAGGAAGTTCCTTCTGCCTGTCTGTGGTCAGTCCTTGCTCCTCTTTCTCATCCCAGACAATCACTAGTGTGCTTTGTAGGATGAGACAGGAGAATGGTGAATTCAAAGCCAGCCTCAGCAACTTAGTGAGACCCTAAGCAACTCAGAGAGACCCTGTCTCTAAGTAAAATACAAAATAGGACTGGGGATGTGTTTCAGTGACCGAGTGCCCCCGAGTTCAATCCCTCGTACCCCCCAACCAAAAAAAATAAATAAAACTCATAATACTGTGGTTTGCTGTCTTTAGAAATTCTAAATTAATAAAACTTTGCAATATATAATCCTTATGTGTTTGGCTTCTTAGCTGAACACTTTTGAGGTTTGTCTCTGTTAGCACATATTTTAGTATTTCATTCCTTCCTCTTGTTGAGTAGCAGCCTTTTTATTATTCCTTTTTAAAATTGTTTTTCTTAGTTGTAGATGGACACAGTATCTTTATTTTATTTATTTTTATGTGGTGCTGGGGATCGAACCCAGTTCCTCATGCATGCAAGGTAAGTGCTCTACCACTGAGCTACAACCCCAACCCTTTTTTATCCATTCCCAGTTCATGGACATTTAGAGTGCTTCAGTTTTTAGCTGTTAGTAATGAAATGATAAAACTGTACACATTTTTATGTGATCATATGTTTTAATTTCTTTTGGTTTGTCACCTTGGTATAGAATTTCTGGCTAGCATGGTAGTTTATGTTTAATTTTTAGTTTTAGGTGGACACAATATCTTTATTTTATTTTTATGTGGTGCTGAGAATCAAACCCAGTGCCTCATGCATGCTAGGCGAGCGTGCTACCACTAGAGCCACATCCCCAGCCCTGATTTTTTAAAAATATTTTTTTTAGTTGTAGATGGAGACAATAGTTTTATTTGTTTGTTTGTTTGTTTATTTATTTATTTTTATGTGGTGCTTAGGACTGAACTCAGTGCCTCACACATGCGAGGCAACACTCTGCCACTGAGCCACAACCCCAGCCTTTACGTTTAATTTTTAAAGAAATTGTCAAACTGTTTTCCAGAATGGTTGTGTCATTATTATACATTTACACCAGGACTGTTTGAGTGTTCTGGTTCTTTGATCATTGTAACAAATATTTAGGCTTATAAATTTTCTATTTTAACTGTTTTGGTGGGTATGTGGTAGTTTCTCATTTTGGTTTTAATTTAGATTTCTGAAATGACTGATAATGTTGGGCATCTTTTCGTGTGCTCATTTGCCATTTGTGTATCTCTTCTGGTGAAAAGTCTATTCAAATCTCGTGTGCATTTTAAAACCAGGTTGTCTTATTCAGTTGTAAGAGTTCTTTATATACTTTGAGTATACTCAGAGCATATAGTAGAGTATACTCTAATATGGTTGACTATCTTTTAAAAATTTTTTTTTGTTGTTGTCAGTGGATCTTTTTATTTATTTATATATGGTGCTAAGGATTGAACCCAGGGCCTTACACATGCCAGACAAGCATTCTACCACTAAGCCACGACTCCAACCTGGTTGAATATCTTTTTATATACCACTTTGTCATTTTTGAGTTTTTTTTCTTGTGAACTGTATTCAGATATTTTTGCCCATTTTTAACTTGGGATGTTTGTCTTATTGAGATTTTGAAGTTCCTTATAAACTGAATAAAAGTCATTTTTCAGATATATGATTGGCAGATATTTCTACCAGTCTACGTATATCTTTTCACTTTTTTGATGTACTTGTTTGAGGTGCTGGGGACTGAACCCAGGACCTTGTGCATGATAGTTAAGCACTTTGCCACTAAACTACATTGCCAAACTCTCTCTTGTCATTTTTAATGTTATATTTGAAGAGCAAATTAATTTTGATGAAGTCCAATTTAGCAGAATTTTTTCTCTTATGGATTGTGTTTATCCAGACATGTAAGATTTCTTACTCAAGAAATCCTTGCCTAATCCAGGGTTACTGTATGTCCTTTCTTCCCCTTTTCTCTGCTCCTTCCTCCTTCTTTCTTTTTTCCTTTCCTTTTCATGCTAGAGATCAAACCCAGGGCCTCATGCACACCAGACTAGCACTCTGCCATTGAGCAATATGCCTGGCAGCCTCACTTTTTTTTTTTTTTTTTTTTGAGTACTGAGGATTGAATTCAGGGGCACTAGGCCACTGAGTCACATCTCCAGCCCTATTTTGTATTTTATTGGGGCAGGGTCTCACTGAGTTGCTTAGCACCTTGCTTTTAATGATGCTGGCTTTGAACTTGCAGTTCTCTTGCCTCAGCCTTCCAAGCTGCTGGGATTACAGGTGTGCGTCACTATGCCCAGCTGGCCCCTCACTTTTTTATTTTTTTAATTTTCTTAGTTGTAGATGGACACAATACCTTTATTTATTTGTTTATTTTTATGGATCAAACCCAGTGCCTTGCGCATGCTAGGCAAGCGCTCTACCACTGAGTCACAACACTAGCCCTAGCCCCCTCACATGGATATCCAGTTGTTCCAGGAGCAGTTGTTGTTCTTCATCTTTTTTAAATTTATTTTTATTTGTTCTACTTAGTTGTACTTCACAGCAGCATGCACTTCAATTCATCGTACACAAATGGAGTGCAACATTTCAGTTCTCTGGTTGTACTCGGTGTAGAGATGCACCATTTGTGCAATCATACATGTACCTAGGGTAATGATGTCCATCTGATTCCACCATCTTTCCTACCCTCATAACCTCTTCCTACCCTCCCCTTTGCCCAGTCCACAGTTCTTCCATTCTTCCCATGCCCCAGCATCATAGATCAGCATTCACTAATCAGAATACATTCAGCCTTTAGTTTTGGGGGATTGGCTTTCTTTGCTTAGCATAATATTCTCCAACTCCATCCATTTACCTGCAGATGCCATAATTTTATTCTCTTTTAATACTGAGTAATATTCCATTGTGTATATATGCCACAGTTTCTTTATCTGTTCTTTTATTGATAGGCATCTAAGTTGATTCCACAGATTAGCTATTGTGAACTCAGCTGCTATAAACATTGGTGTGGCTATGTCACTATAGGGTCTTACACTATAGTATGCTGATTTTAAGTCCTTTAGGTATAGACCAAGGAGTGGATAGTTGGGTCAAATGGTGGTTCCATTCCTGAGGAATTGGGAGCAGTTCTTCTAAAGACTCTCTTTTGCCCATTGAATTACTTTGCCATCTTTGCTGACAATCAGTTGGTCATACGTATGTTTTATGCATTCTCAGATCTATAATGTTGATCAATATGATCTACTTCTGCCAGTACTATACTGATTTGATTACTGAAATGTAGTAAGCTTTCAAATTGAGTAATATGAAAACCAGCTTGTTTTTTTCAAAATTGTGTTGGCTATTTGAGTTCTTTCTAATTCCAAAAAAATTTTGAATCAACTTGTCAATTTCTACAGAAATGTCTCCTGGGAATTTGATGTTTGTCTGGGGACAACTGCCATCTAGCCATGAACATGGTATAGCTCTCTATTTCTTTTTCTTTTTCTGAGGTGGAGGGTAAGTATGGGGTTGAACTCAGGGGCATTCAATTACTGAGCCACATCCCCAGCCCTATTTTGTATTTTATTTAGAGACAGGATCTCACTGAATTGCATAGTGCCTTGCTTTTGCTGAGGCTGGCTTTATTTTTTTTTTTCTGTTTAATTTTTTATACTTTATTCCTTGTATCAATAGGTTAAGAAAGTAAAATTTTCTCAGGTACTAATTTATAGATACTATTTATAAGTAGAATCAAAAAGCTCAGTTTCACAAACAGTAACATTCAGTGATCTCTTTAAATGCAATTTTAACCCTTATTTTAAGCTAAGGGCAATAATTTAATGCAGTAAGCCAAATTCACACAAAAACTGTATACTGTGAACTACAAAAGTGGTTTTTGTAGTTACACATTTCCTACAAGTACTTACAAATATGTTAAAAAAACACTACCCCAAATGCTTATTCTACCATTAGCTCATTAAACATTGCCATTCCTGCTCCTGAAAGTAGATGATTGAGAAAATGAGTTCTAAAACTTAAAAAGTAACCTAGGTCCAAAAGGTTTTAAATCAAAAAAGTCTTTCAACATGGAAGCATCAACATGAAACTTTAAAGTTTCTAAAAAAATAAAAATAAAAAAATCACTCTTTAGAAAATATTAAAACAAATTATCATTTAAAACACATAAACATTCTTACAAAAACTTGTAGTTTCAAATATCATCTCCTTAAAAGAAAACCGGTTCACTATCTTTTAATAACATCTCAGACCACTGTTGTCTAAAAACTTCAGAATATGTAAGGCATATGTCTCAGCTGTCATAGTCAAAATGACACTTAGATTTCACATATTAAACAGCTATAGTATAGCTTATAATGGCACAAATATACCTAAATAAATACTACTTCATCACATACACATAAATACTACTTCATCCTTTAGATAGTCAAAAGTCAGAAGGAACTGCATAATTTGTAAGGTACTTTAACTTAGTCATTAAACTCAGTAAGTAATTCAAGTATAGTCATATAAAGGCAGGCAATTAAAGGCTCAGGGATCACTCTAAAATCAAAGACATGAAAATAAAGGCTGAAAACTTTTTTTCTCCATCTTTCATTTACATGCCTAGATATTAGGACATTACTGAACAAAATACACAATTATTATATATGATTTCCACAGAATATAATGAAATTTCATGAAGTACAAAAATTATCAAGATCCGTAGTTTGCTTCATCAAATGCTTTTCTAGCTCGTTTCAATTCTTCATTCATGGTAAGCAAGTCTTTAACCCTAGCAAACTTCCTTGGGTCCTTTCGAATCAAGAAGACGATATCTTCAACTTGTACTCGCCCTTGTCTTCCAATTGACATTGCCTTGTGAGTCATTTCAGTGATGAACTTAATGACAACATCTTCAAGAATATCCACTGACTCAGTGTAAGGATTCTGGTCATCCCCAAACCCATACATCATACATCGTAATTCTTTAGAAAAAAGTCTCTTTCTTTTACCCTGTCCACCTTCTTCACCTCCTCCAATTTCTTCATTTTCCTCCTCAAAGGTCGGGTCTTCTTCCTCATCTGTCATCCCACTAGCCCGCCAGCCCACAGCGCCCCGCCGGCTAGCTGCTGGCTGGTTTTTGAGGCTGGCTTTAAACTTGACAGCCTCCTGCCTCAGCTTCCTGAGCTGCTGGAGTTACAGGCATGTGACACCATGCCTGGCTATAGCTCTGTATTTCTTTAAAACTTCTTCAGTTTCACTTAGCAGTGGTTTTTAGTTTTCAGAATTTTTTTTTGTATATTTATATATTTTTTACATATTTATATATAGCTTGTTATATTTAATAATGCCTAGATTAAACTGAAATATATCTTCCCTGTGGTATGCTGATGTCTCTGTTTAGTTTTTATTTCTATTTTTTTAAAGTTTATTTTTGAAGTTGTAGATGGACAGCATGCCTTTATTTTATTTGTTAATTTTTATGTGGTGCTTAGGATTGAACCCAGTGCCTTACATATGCTAGGCAAGTGCTCTGCCACTGAGCTACATCTCCAGCCCTCTGCTCAAATTTTTTTTTAATATGTTCTTTTTAGTTGTAGTTGGACACAATACCTTTATTTTATTTACGTGGTACTGAGGATTGAACCTGGGGCCTCGCACGTGCTAGGCAAGCTTTCTGCCGCTGAGCCACAACCCCAGCCCTCAAATGTTTAAATTCTTAATTTCATTTGTTTTGTTAGCCAGACTTTTGGTGGGTTCTATTTATGGGTGTTTACCTTGGTTGTCAGCCTGTGATTTTGACAGTGGTCTTCAAATAATTTGAGCTTCTAAGGTTTTTAGTCTCTTGATCAACTTGTGTGTTGTCTTAGAGAAATGCTCCAAGATTATAACTGATGCCAGGAATGGTGGCACATTCCTGTAACCCCAGGTACTTAGGAAGCTGAGGTAGGAGTGCAGCAAGTTTGAACCAGCCTGGGCAACTTTGTGTGACTGTCTCAAAATGAAGAGGTAGAGTGACTCCCTAGCATGGGTGAGACCCTGGGTTCAGTTTCCAGTATCAGGGGGAAAAAAACCAAAACAGATTATTAAAACCAGTTCTGAGTTCTCCTTGGGCTTTCAATTTTCCCTGGCTTCCTCAAGTCTCAACTAGTCCATGTGTAGTTTCCCAGTCAGTCAAGGTTTCTGGAGAGCTTGTCTTGGACTTTCTGTAGCTCTGTTTCAGTGTTTTCTCATTTAATCTCTGGATGTTCTGCATACCTAACAAGGATCTTTGTCTTGGGCTAGCAAAACTATCCATTCCCACCAACATTCACCACTTTTAGTTGGTAGCGCCATGAATTTTCTTCCTGCTTCAAACTGAGTCTACCCCCTAGGGCAGCAAAACCACTAATTTTCATAGCCAGCTCCATGCTGAGAAACTAGCATCATCACCAACTGATTGTGCTTTAGGCAGTGAGAATCAAAGGGTAGGGGATTGCTAGAAACCAGGCTGGAAGGGGGTTATTACGTGGACCCCTAGAGGAGTTTTAAAAATGTGTGCTACTCAGTTTGTTTGGTTTATGTTGTCCAGAAGTCATTGTTTTTGACAGCTTTGTCTTAATTTTAAATATATTCTTTGTGGCAAGGAATTGCCTACCTCTTCATGCTGTGAGCACAAGAATTTCCTTTTTTTCCTAACTGTTGAACTTCAGAGAATGCCTAAGGTCCACATCAGATAGAGACAAAAGTGGGAGTAGGATATCAATTCCTACCTTCCATCCCAAGCCTGTTGTATTAGAATCTCTTGTGAAGGACCTTGGCTTTGGATAGTTTAAAAACAAAACAAAACATCAACAAAAAAAACCCTCAGGTGATTGTGATGGGCAATTACTGTTGAGAACCAAGGTCTAGAACATGGTCTGGAAAAGCAAGCTTTTTCTGTAAAGGGTCGCCTGGGAAGTGTTTTAGGCCTTATGGCCATAGAGTCTCTTTATCACAGTTCTTTTTTTTTTTAATATTTATTTTTTACTTTTTTAAGTGGACACAATATCTTTAGTTTACACTTATGTGGTGCTGAGGATCTAACTCAATGCCTCAACCATGCTAGGTGAGCATTCTACCACTGAGCCACGGCCACAGCCCTTTATCACAGTCTTTTTTTTTTTTTTTTTAAAGAGAGAGTGAGAGAGGAGAGAGAGAGAGAGAGAGAGAGAATTTTTTAATATTTATTTTTTAGTTATCGGCGGACACAACATCTTTGTTTGTACGTGGTGCTGAGAATCGAACCCAGGCCGCACGCATGCCAGGCGAGCGCGCTACCACTTGAGCCACATCCCCAGCCCTTTATCACAGTCTTTAGCTCAGTAGTTGCAGTGTGAAAACAGCCACAGACTATACTGAAGTAGATGTGGCTGTGTGCTAGTAACTTCTTTATAAAATCAGGCAGTGGCTGAATTTTCTCAAGAGTCTTAATTTGCTCACCCTTGGCCTAGGAGTACTCTCCAAAGTTATTTCAGGTGTTTATATTCATGTTAATTTAAGGTAATGAAAGCATTTCTTAGTAAAACTGAGCCAATATGTTTGTTGTTGATGTCTTTAAAGAATTAGTCCTTGGGCTGGGGTTGTGGCTCAGTGGTAGAGCGCTTGCCTAGCTCGTGTGGGACCCTGGGTTTGATCCTCAGCAGCAGATAAAAAAAACAAATAAAATGAAGGTATTGTGTCCAACTACAACTAAAAAATAAATATTAAAAAAAAGAATTAGTCCTTAATTTCCTTTAGTAAGGTGGGCTTTATTTTATTGTGTTATTTTGGTTCTGGGGATTGAACGTGAGACACTCTACCAACTGATATATATCCCCAACCTTTTTTTTTTTTTTTTTTTAATTTTGAGACAGGGTCTTGCTAAGTTGCTGAGGCCGGCCTCAAACTTAACATCCTCCTATCTCAGCCTCCTGAGTCACTGAGATTACAGATTTGTGCCACTGAGCTTGGCCAATAAAGTGTTTTAACTGGTCCATACTTTCCTGTCTTTGTTACTAAAATATGCGAGAAAATGTACCAACTACACACAGTCTAGTTGAGAGGTGTGAATGTGTTGACTTAATGAAATTTTTGCATTGACTAGTGTTTGTGGCACCATCAACAAAGATGCATGAATTAGATCTGGGGCAGATAGGAGGTGTAAGAAAAATAGGATTCAATGGGGCTGGGGATGTGGCTCAAGCAGTAGCGCGCTCGCCTGGCATGCGTGCGGCCCGGGTTCGATCCTCAGCACCACATACCAACAAAGATGTTGTGTCTGCCGAGAACTAAAAATAAATAAATAAATAAATAAAAGAAAAATAGGATTCAAAATCAGGAATATAAAGAGGTCTGGCAGTGCTTGTTTTACAATACCTTCATTTTATTTGTTTTTTTTGCTATGAAATCAAGTGTCAAAACTCGGTCAGAGTCTCCAAGTTGAGCTTTCCTGGCTGTCAGGTAGAATGCACAATGGTGAGTATTGTGGGGAATTGGTCCAACAACTTATTTTCAGTTCTGTGACTTGAACAACTATTTAAGGATATAGGTCTCTATAGTATAACAATACCTGACAGTTTTTCTGAAATCATAGAAAATACACTTGAGTAATTGCTTCATTTTTCTTTTATAGTGCTGGGGACTAAATCTATGTTCTTGGATATGCTAGACAAACACTCTACCACTTACCTATAGCCCCATTTTGAAAGAACCTTTCCTCCCAATTCAAAAAAGCAATGATTGTCTACTTGAATAAAACTTGTAGAGAGCTGGATGATTTGTTTATTCCAAAATCTGTGCCTTACTGGAAAGCAATGACTATGAACCATTTAAAATAAAATGTGTAATTATAACCTATATTTTCTCTTAGAAGATGAGATGTTGAATCTTAGTTCTGTTGTCCTACCTCTGCCTAGTTATTCAGCTTTTTAATTAGGGAATCATTCTCTGCCCTCTCTCTTTTTAATTTTAATAGGAGACCTCCATTTTGGAAGAATACAATATCAATTGGACTCAGAAGCTGGGAGCTGGAATCAGTGGTCCAGTTAGGTAAGAGACCCATGTGAGAATTGTGGCAACTTTGTTCTGAGCAGGACCATTTGAAATATGTTCTGAATTAGAAGTATCAGATATGCCAGATTTTTCAGGGTCAGTAATTGAACCCAGGTCCTTGGGCATGCTAGGTGAGCACTCTGCCACTGAGCTAAATCCCCAACTCCTTGAGGTTAGGTCTTTCTCTCATGCATCTAAAAATGTAGTCAAGTGTCCAAGTCACATGCTGTGTAATTCAGAATCATTTAGGATGAAATTGTGGAGCCACTATGAGAGTCATTTGTACCCAGGAGAGGCCACTATTTCTTCATTGGCTCATTGTGCCAAGTTGATGTCATGCATTCAGGAGCTGTGACTTGGGCATCTGGGAAGAAGAGTGAGACGCCTCTGGAATTAATTTTCACAGTAACATAGATGATCACTGATGTTTTTTTTTTTTTTTCTCTCTCTCTCCAAATCTAGAGTCTGTGTAAAGAAATCTACCCAAGAACGGTTTGCACTGAAAATCCTTCTTGATCGTCCAAAAGCTAGAAATGAGGTATGGTCCTGTATTGCCTTGACTTGCCTTGAAGTGCCTAAGAATTGTTCTTTTACAATTAAGGCAGCTTCCTGGAGAGAATACAGAGATACATGAAGCATTTTATGTCCTATTCCTGTTATCATTATAAAGTTATTCTAGATCTGTCCACATGGAAACTGTTAGTAGAGTCTTTTTTTTTTCTAATCACCCTGACATATTCGGTTTACTTCAGTTTTTGCTTATTGAAAATTGCACTTGAAGGATGGAGATAAAATAGGCTGAGGAAGGACAAGTTAAATGTTGTATATAAAAGTGATGCTGCAGGAGAACTTGAGGATGTTCCTAGTTTTTTTAAATATACACTGGATGTATGTTTACATCCATATTATCTGGATGCAGTGATAATATGCTATTAATGCATGCAGTGAGGGATTTACTTGTGTGCTTAGAGAGATGGAGTGTTTTCTGGAATGAGTTATTTGCCCAATTTTTTTTTATTTGCTAATAGGATTGTAGAAAGTAAGTCTGTTAGTGAGATTTTATTTATGGAAAGAGCATTAAGGAGATAATCTGTGAAAGCAACATCATTCCGAGTGATAAGCCTTTTTACCAAAATAGGCTTATCCCTTGCACTCAGTATGGTCAGTTTTTGGAGGGAAGTTTGGAGAGCAAATGTTGGCACCACTTTGTACAGAAACATTTTCTCTGTTCTCTTTAAGGTACGCCTGCACATGATGTGTGCCATACACCCAAATATAGTTCAGATTATTGAAGTGTTTGCTAACAGTGTACAGTTTCCTCATGAGTCCTGTCCCAGGTAAGACTACATAGGATCATCATCACATATCCATTTGTAGGCCAAGGTGTAGCAGAGTCTTCCTTTCTTTTATGCGTTCTTTCCCCTCCCTCTGTCCTTTTCTCCTCTATTCCCTTTGAATTTTGGGAAAATATTAAACATTTGCAGGAGCAGACAGAATTATAATGTTTCCCCAAGTGGTCATCACTCAGCCTCAACAATTAGCATCTCAGAGGCAGTCTTGTTGCAACTACTATCTACTCTCAAAATATCCCTGATTATTTCAGTTACTTTCTTTTTTAAAGAAAGCACTTAATGTGGAATTTCTATAGATTCTATTTCTAATCAGTGAAAGGGCCCTAAATGTTATTCTAGGTGAAGTCTTAGACATGATATAGCAAAAAGCCCTGTTGCTTAGTAGGACTTTTCCTTGAAGGAGAAGTAAAAATGATTCTTTTAGTTGCCAAGTGTTTGGCTAACATATTTGATGACATTCTGAGTCTCTTCTTGGAAATTCTTTGGGGAGACCTAGATGTAAATCCATCATCACAGCAATGTGAAAGGCACCCAGGAGAAGCATCAGTGAAACATTCTGAACTTTATATAGGAGGGGAGCTGTTTTGGAGGCTGTGTGAAGTGAAGGCCAGGGCTTGAAAAGGAGGGTAGGAATTTTACAGATGGAGAATGAAGATGGAATTTTAAAAACAAATGGAAAATCAAATGATTATTTTTCACAACTGTGCTCTGTTGGTGAAAGCATTTGGCTGGAAGCTGGAAGCATTTATATAAAAGAATGGTAACCAAAATTCATGGGATTTTTTGTTTGTTTGTTTTTTGTTTTTTGGTTCTGGTTTTTTTTTTTTTTTTTTTCCTTTAAACATAAGCATTTTTGCTCTTATTTAGTAGTTGTGTTACCCTGGACTTAGGAAGTGGTTAAACACTTTTATTTTATTTTTTTTTAATTTTTTTTTTTTTTAACTTAACAAAATCAAATGCTTTCAAACAGGGCTCGACTCTTAATTGTAATGGAGATGATGGAAGGGGGAGAGCTATTTCACAGAATCAGCCAGCACCGGCACTTTACAGAGAAGCAAGCCAGCCAAGTAACAAAGCAGGCAAGTTAACCCCGGGTACCAATCAAACTGCCAACAAAGTTGGTTAACAAGCACAATTCATTAGGGGAAATAAAAGAAAGCTTAAAGAAAAGCTCTATTTGACTTCACATTGCCTGCTTTGTTATGTAATCAGAAAGAATATCTTAATAGGAGAAATGTGACTCCTTTTACTTTATGGGGGGAGGACTGTATTCTTAATTATTGTCAATGTTTTCCTGAGGCCTTTTGTATGATTTAAGTAAACTCTGAAAGGAAGATAATTTACCTCCTTTATCTCTTTTAATATCTGGATATCTAGCTTCCAAACACTATTATTAGACTTTTGAGTTCAAATGCTGTTGATACCACCTGAAGATTGTATGGTATAAAATCTGTTGTAAGACAACTGTACAGAAGACGCTTCCTGCACATGAGTCAGCTTCCTCACATTTCTGCAGATTTTTCTAAGATCTTTGGGGCTAGGGTTGTGGCTCAGTGCTCGCCTAGCATGCATGAGGCATGGGTTCGATTCTCAGCACCACATAAAAACAAAATAATGTGTTCATCTAAAACTAAAGATACATAAATAAATAAATATATATATATATTTTTTTAAAGAGCTTTGTAATTCTGGGTCATTCCTAGTTACTTTCTTTATCCTGACTTCACATTTTATTGCTATAGAAATGAATTATATTACAAACAATAGCAGGACTCTAATTGGTACTAACCTCTTCTAGAGGTGAAAAGCTAAAAACTCAAGGTCTACCTTCAGACTAGGCAAGCAAGGCAAAGAAAAGCAGGAAGCACAGCCTAATTAGGCTTTAATGAAAAGCACTTCCAAATTTTCTGGGGGCATTTTGCAGGCATTTTTGGACACTTTCTTTCTGATTGATTAGGGAGGAACTGATATTTGGATTGCTGAAAATTCCACCTAGAATTGAAGAACAATAGAATTATTCTTTGTATTTGTTTCTTAAAATTACAACTTTTATTTTTAAATATTAGGACTAAAGAATGATCTCTGAAAGTCTTCTGTAAAACAAAAGCCCCTCAAGTTTATACAAACAGGCAACATTTTCAACAAGTAAGATGAGCAAATTGGAATATCAGTTGGAAAAAAACAGCCAGCTGGTTTGAAGGCAAAGCCTTCCATTCAGCTTCTTAGAGAGTGCCACTTTCCTAAGCCGGGTCCTGCCACTGCCCTGGTGGGGAAACCTGTGCCTGCTGAAGATTGCCCAGCTCTGCATTTCCTCTGCAGTGCCTATTACATCTCAGATGAATAAAAATGGGAACATTTCCTTTTTTCATTTCTTACAGGATGTAACCATCAGTTTATTCTGGCAAAATATTGTTTTACTAGCAAATTTTTCTTTTGGTCTAGCAAAATATAGTTTGCAATTAAACTAAGCTTAATTCATTTCTGTTTCTTGGTACCTCAAGCCTTTATTTAATTTCTGCTTTGAAATGGAAACTGACCACATTTTTAATTGACTTTAATGAAGGATTGTTTTTTTTTAAACACCTCTTTCTCTATACTAGGGACATTAAATATTGTTCTTTTCTAAGAGGTGGCTGCTCCACTGTGTCCTTTTTCAGATAGCTCTGGCTCTACAGCACTGTCACTTGTTAAATATTGCGCACAGAGACCTCAAGCCTGAAAATCTCCTTTTCAAGGATAACTCTTTGGTAAGAAATCTTGCTTTTCTGCATTTTAGTGCTTCTACTCTTAACATAACTCAGGAGTGGCTATGTCTGTGTTTGGGGTGCTCCTAATCCATGGTGAAGAGGCTTTAGGACAAAGTGCTTCTGATAGCTTATTTCTTCCATCTGTCCCATTAGAGGAGGGAGGCTCAGAGGAATTGTACCAACCCCTGGCATTAGTAATTTTGGATGATACCAATATGTATTTGTGGCACTTAGGATTTTTAATATTATTTAGAGGGCTTTTGGGAAGGGGCAGGCGTTTGTATGCTGTTATACATCACCTTGAAACTTGCAACAGTTTCATTTTTTGTTAGCTCTGATAAGGTGTGTGTTTCCCTTCAATCCTGCCCCTTGCCCGCTGCACTATGTCCTACCACCTAAGTTGCTCTGGCTGTCATAGAGCTTAGGACTGATGTTCAGAGTGAAGCAGTGTCCTGGACTGGTGAGAGTTGGTGGGCCTACAGAGCAAGGGGGCAGCAGGCTAAGCCCTTGATTTTAGAACTGCATTTCCAAGTTATAAAACAAGGCTAGCTAGGTGAGTAGGAAGAAATTCCTCTTATTACTAAGAATAATCCCTGAATATGAATCCTTGTCTCCAGAGCTGGGTACATATTATCCACAGGCTTAGGTCTCAGATTTCATCCAGAAACCTGTAAGGGCTCAGGGTAACATGTCTTGGACCTGAACTTTCCGGGTTATTTATATATATATATATATATATATATATATATATATATATATATATATATATATTATATTTTTTTTAAGTTGTAGATGTTCACAATGTCTTTGCTTTCTTTCTTTCTTTCTTTCCTTATTAATTGTTGATAGACCTTTATTTTATTTATTTATATATGGTGCTGAGAATCGAACCCAGTGCCTCACACATGCCAGGCAAGTACACTACCACTGAGTCTCAGTCCCAGCCCTATTTATTTATTTTTATGTGGTGCTCAGATCGAACCCAGTACCTCACACGTGCCAGACAAGCACTCTCCCATTGAGCTATAGCCTGAGTCCTGAATTTTCCTTTAATGTATACTGAGAACTCTGGAGTAGTAACACCAAGCCCCCACCCCCTTTTTTTTGTTAATTTCAGGATGCTCCAGTGAAGCTGTGTGATTTTGGATTTGCTAAAATTGACCAAGGTGACTTGATGACACCTCAGTTCACCCCTTATTATGTAGCACCTCAGGTAAGCATGTGCTCTTTCTTCCCAATGATGTGTTACTAAACTGCCATAGTCTTATGTCCCTTCTGTTCTATAGCAAAAGTAAGCTTGTGCTACAGATGTCAGCTTCAAAAACCTACAGATTGTTTCATTTGGTTTAGATACTTCATTCTTTTAAAATCAACTTTTACTGAGGTTGATTTAGAGGTATGATTTATAAACAGTAAAATGCTGTGGTCGTGTATCTCTGGGGAATATATTCCAGAACCTCCTAAAATCAAAGATAAGACCCAATCCCTATATGTACTCTATTTTTTTCCTATACACACACACCTTTGATAAACATTAGCCTTTTCACTTAAAGGAAGTACTTCATGGCTTCTCTTTGACATCTCTGAATTGCCAGCATCAGTACTCTTTCAGTTTGTGGCTGGGCTGTTATTATGTTATTATGCTTGAACACAAGCACTGTAGTACTGAGATAACAGTTGGTCTGGTAACCAAGCTAGCTACCAAGTTTCTCTAACAAGCAGATGGATAGTGGATATAGTGTGGATATGCTGGACAAAGGAGTGACTCAATCCTAGGGTGGATTGAGCAAGATGGCCCAAGACAGTGTAAGATTTCATCACGCTATTCAGAACTGTGCATAATTTAAAATTCATGAATTATTTCTGGAATTTTCCATTTAATTTTTTGAACTGTGGTTAACCTCAGCTAACCTCAATTGAAATTGCAGAAAGTGAAAACACAGATAAAGGAGACTACTTTACTCCTATTTACGTATAATTTGATGAATTTTGACAAATACGTATTCCACACGACCACTACCACAATGAAGATTTCCATGTAGAACTTTTCTGTTGCTTCACATATAGCTTTGTGTCCCTTTGCACTGAGTCCCCTGCAAAACTAACCCTAGCCTCGGGGAAACACTGTTCTGCTTTCTATCATTGGTTAGTTAAGCCTGTTGTCAAATTTCAGAAAAATGGAATCAAGGACTTTTCACATTTGCCCTCTTGTGCTCAGCATGTTTTGAAGGTTGGTTCACGTTGCTGTGTTTATCAATAGTTAGTTCCCTTTTATTGTAAGTCCATGATAGGGCCAGACTACGTTTGTTTTTCTGTGCACAGATTGATGGCCATTTTGGATTGTTTCCTGTTTTTGACTGTTATGAATAAAGCCGCTAGGAACATTCATTTGCAGGTTTTGGGAGCCATGATTTTCTACCCCTAAGTAAGTACTTTTTAATAATTTTTCAGTACTGGGTATTGGCCTAGGGCCTCACACTTGCTTGGCAGGTGCTCCACCACTGAGCTACAGCCTCAGCCCTTTATACTTTTTAATTTTGAAACAGAATCTTGCTAAAAAAGTTGCCCAGGCTGGCCTCAAACTTGCTCTTGCCTCAGCCTCCTGACTAACTGGGATTATAGGCATTAACCACCACACTTGGATTTTGGGGGGCTGCTTTGACTATGATTTATCCATGTTGTTGCATGTATCACTAATTTATTCCTTTTTATTCTTGAAAAGGATTCTGTTATATGATATAACCATGATTGGTTTATCCATTCGTCTATTGATAGATTTTTTTTTCCATTTTCTTGCTGTTATGAAAAAGCTCTTATAAACATTTGTATAGTTTTATATCTTTTTCTTTTGGGCAAACTCCTTGAAGTGGAATGGCAAGATTGTGTGGTAGGTGTATATTTAACTTGTTTAGAAACTACCAAGTTGGCCAGGCACTATGACACACATCTGTAATCCCAGCTGTTCAGGAGGCTGAAGCAGTATTGCAAATTGGAGGCCAACCTGGGCAACTGCTTCAAAATAAAAATTTAAAAAGGTTTGGGGATGTAGTCATAGAGCACTTATTTTGCATGCTCAAGTCCTTGGGTTCAATTTCCAGTACCACAAAAAAAAAGAAACTAAATTGTTTTGCAAAGTGACTGTATCATTTTACATTTCTACCAGCAGTGTATGAAAGTTTTAGATCTTCTATATTCTCACCAGCATTTGTAATGGTGATTCTTTTTAATTTTAGCCACTTCAGTGGATGCGTAGTAGTATTTCGTGTGGTTTTAATTTACATTTCTCTAATAACTAAGGATGTTGAACATCTTTTCGTATGCTTCTTTTCTTTATATTTTCTTCACTAAAGTATGTGTTCAATTTTTTCTCATTATTTCAATTGAAATTTTTGTTTTCTTATTTTTTAATTTTAGTTTTTTATATATCTTGAATATAAATCCTTTATTAGATATGTACTTTGCAAAGATTTTCTTCCAGTCTGTGGCTCATCTTTTTTTGGGGGAGGTGCAGTGGGTATCGGGGATTGAACTTGGGGGCACTTAACTACTGAGCCACATCCCCAGCCCTGTTTTGTATTTTATTTAGAGACAGGGTCTCATGGATTTGCTTAGTGCCTCGCCGTTGTTGAGGCTGGCTTTGAACTCGTGAGCCTCCTGCCTCAGGCTTCTGAGCTGCTGGAATCACAGGCATGTGCCACTGTGCCCGGCTATCTTTTCATTTTTTAGCAGTCTTTTGAAGAGCAGATTTAATTTGATGAAGACCAATTTATCTGAATTTTTTTTTAATGTCCTATGTTTTTGGTTTCCTATGTAAAAATATTGTTTAATTCAAGATCACAAAAATTTTATACCATGTGTTCTTCTAGAAATTTTATATAGTTTTAGGTTTTATATTTAGGTCTGTGATCCATTTGAGTTAATTTTTGTATACATTATACATTATAAAGTATGAACCCAAGTTCACTTTTTTTAATCTTTTAATATTTTGCTTTAGTTGTAGTTGGACACAATACCTTTATTTTATTTTTATGTGGTGCTGAAGATTGAACCCAGTGCCCCACACTTGCTAGGCAAGTGCTTTACCACTGAGCCACAATCCCATCCCCTCAAGTTCACTTTTTAACCTTCACTTTTTGCAAAAGTTGTCTTTCCTCTACTGTATTGTTTTTGAATCTTTGTCAAAATTTGGTTGAACAATCCCATTATTGCCACCACACACTTATCTATAATCCCAGTGACTCAGGAGGCTGAGGCAGGGGGATTGAAAGTTTGAGATCAGCCTCAGCAGTTTAGTGAGACAATGTCTAAAAATAAATAAATTTTTAAAATAAAATTTAAAAGGGCTGGAGATATAGCTTAGTGTAAAGACCCCCCCCCCCCCCGGTACTGCCCCTTCCCCAAATAATTTCAACATTTATGTATGGGTTTATTTCTCAAATCCCCATTGATCTCTTTTATTTTTTTATTTTTTGTAGTTGTAAATGGACAGAATGACTTTATTTAATTTATTTTATTATTATTATTTTTTTAATGGGTTGCTGATGATCAAACCCAGTGTCTCACACATGCTAGGCAAGTGCTCTGCTGCCGAGCTACAGCCCCAGCCCCCCATTGATTTCTTTATCTGTCTTTACTCCACTATTGCAGTGTTTTGATTACTGTAGATTTATAATAATTCTTAAAATCAGGTAGTCTTAGTGTACTTCTTTTTCAGAGTTGTTTTGGCTGTTCTGAGTTTTTGCATTTCATATGAACTTAAGAATTCACTGTTAATTTCTGTTTAAAAAGTCTGCTGGGATTTTGACTAGGGTTGTTTTAAGTTCAGTCTGGGAACACTGACCCCTTAATATTAAACCTTTCACCCTTGAGTAGATTGTATCACTTCATTTGTTTTTGTCTCATAATTTCTCTCAGAAATATTGGTGTAAGCTAGGTGCATTGGCGCAATGCCTGAAATCCCAGTGTCTTGGGAGGCTGAGGCAGGATTATGACTTCCTAGCCAGCCTTAGCAATGGCAAGAAGCTAAGCAACTCAGTGAGATCCTGTCTCTAAATGAAATACAATAAAAGGCTGAAGGATGTGGCTTGAGTGGTTGAGTACCCTGGTACCAAAAAAACAGAAAGAAAGAAAAAAAGACATATTTGTGTAGTTTTCAATATAGTATTTTTTGTTTTTGTTTTTTGTAATGGGTATTGAACCCAGGGCCTTACACATGCTGGGCAAGAGCTCCTAGGCTGGGATTGCATTCCCAGCCCTTTTGATTTTATTTTCAGGCAAGTTCTTGCTAAGTTGCCCAGGCTAGTCTTGGACTTGATCCAAGAGCCTCAGCCTCCCGAGTTGCTGGGATTACAGGTGTATGCCATCATGCCTGGCTTTTCCCATCTTTTTTTTTTTTTTTTTTTAAAGAGAGGGAGAGAAATTTTTTTAATATTTATTTTTCAGTTTTTGATGGACACAACATCTTTATTTTATTTGTATGTGGTGCTGAGGATCAAACCCAGCACCCCTCGCATGCCAGGTGAGCACGTTACTGCTTGAGCCATATCCCCAGCCCTTTTTCCATCTTTTGATTGATTTATTATTAATGTTTAATGGCTTTTATGTGGTTATAAATAACTTTTTTCAGGTTTGATTCATTCACCTTATTTTGTATGTATTGGCTATAGCTAGAGACTGGGTCAGTTCTCTGCATAGAGATTCTAGTGTAAGTCTTTACAAAATGGTCAATGAATTCTTGTTAGTGAGAGAGCTGTAGGTCTTGGAGAGGGCATTGAAAGTGACCTTGTCAGAGTTGCCCAAGGTGGTAGTGTAGCCCTTGGCCAAGATGTAGTACTTGCCAGTATCTACCATTAGCAGCAGTTAAGTGGGCACAGGGACTGAGATAGTTCCAGTGGGTCTGGATGTGGGGATAAAGTACACTAGCACAGAGCTTCAGCCTCCTATCTCAAAGAACAGTGTAGGACTTGCCAGGCTTGTCCCTCTCACCCTATAGTCCTATTACATGGAACAGTGGAGAGCTTGGCAGGATGATAGCCCTACAGATGGCAGAGGTATCTCTTTGGAACATTAACACACAAACAAGTGTGACTGTTATAGTCCCTGATGGTGACAAATGCCTTGACTTTCTGCCCAGTGGGTGTGCTTTCCCATAGGCATGGAGGACATCCCAGAAAAAAGTCAAGTGATCTCAGTTTCCTTGACAGAAAGAAGAGACAGTCTCTTAAGATTAGGGATTTGATCTTATGTCCTTGATCTGAATGATAAATTACTGGTTGTAAGAAGAAAAATGATTTGTAAAAATGTTGTTAATGTTATTTTGCAATTGTTGTTTGGCAGTCCCTCTTCAGCCTTTCTCAAGTTGCAGGACATTAGTGGTGTGATTTTCAGTAAATTTTTCCTTTTGGTCTGACTGGACAGGTTTTGGAGGCACAGAGAAGGCATCAGAAAGAGAAGTCTGGCATCATACCTACCTCGCCAACACCCTACACTTACAACAAGGTAGGAGGAGATATTTATCTTCACCCTGTGGATGCAGCCCCTCCCTCTCCTCTGGGAATGTACTCTTTCACATTTCAGCCCAAAAGACAGGAAGCAGCCAGAAATGCAGAAAACTATTTGGAATTTAAGTTTTTGGCTGAAGAATATGAAATCAAATTCTTACACATTTAGGTTTTTGTTGTTGTAACAGGGATCTAAAATGTATATTTATTCAGTAGTCCTTTTATTTGGTCAATGCCTTTTTTAAAAGATTTTTAAAATTTGTTCTAATTAGTTATATATCACAGTAGGATGCATTTTGACACATCAAACATAAAGGGAGTATAACTTCTCATTCATCTGGCTGTACATGAAGTAGAATTATACAGGTCATGTAATCATATATGCACATACAGTAATAATGTCTGATTCATTTTACTATCATTCCTACTCCCTCATTTAGCTTTTGCAGCAGGAACCAAGGGCTGTGGTCATCTGTCAGGTTATTTATTTGGCTAGCTGTGTAGCCCACTGACCACATTGAAAGGACAAGGTTCCTTGCTTTTTTTGAGATTGGAAATCATTTCTGAGGTACCAATGCTAGAGAGCATTCTGGTCATTTATAGTAAACATTCTTTCTTACCTCATAAGAAATATCCAATTAGAACAGTGTCCTGTATACACAACAAGTGTTTCTGCATGTTACTTGGTATTATCACAGTTCCTCATCTATAGCCCACATACCGAACATCTCTATTCTAAGGAACAAGAGCTTTGGGGCCTCTGGAAATGTGTCTTGAAGTTGCTAAGTAGGTCAGGAAAAAAAAAAAATGATGCTACTTGGGAACTTGAGGTTAGACATAAATGACAGAAAAGGAACTGAGGTTGGCAAGAAGGCTGGAGACCTGCTCTGGTTCCACCACTCTTGAGTGTCATGACTCTAGTTAGGTCATTTAGTTTCATTCTTTTTAAAAAATATTTTTAAATTTTATTTTTAGTTATAGGTAGACAAAATACCTTTATTTTATTTATTTTTATATGGTGCTGAGGATCAAACCCAGTGCCTTATATATGCTAGGCAAGTGCTCTACCACTGAGTCACAACCACAATCCTAGTTTCATTCTTAAATCTATAGTATCACTTACCTCATCTGTAAATGAGGGATTTGAACTTGGTCATTTTAAAGATTTCATTTCACCTGTGTAGTTAAATAATAATCTACAGCCAGCATCGTGACATCCACAAATACCCACTAGTGTGGTGCCATTCGGGTAAGGATGTCTGAGCTAACTTTATCTTCCAGGCTTCTCTCTGGGCAGCACATGGCTGTGGTATGAGAGAGAGCGCTGTCTCCAGAGGTAGGGTCCCAGGGTCACCCTGCTCAGGCAGATACCTCTTCTGTCACAATTCAAGAAGCCGCTGCAGATACATTTTTCCAGGCAGGTAAAGTTTCATTTAACTAGAATTGAATCCTTTCGGTATTAATAATAATGTAGTGATTGTAGGCCATGGGGTTACCTTAATACCTAGAGACATGATAGTTGGTGGCAGTTTTCTTTGTTTCTTAATACCTTTCCCCAGAATTGTGTAAGGTCTTACAAATGGGCTGAGTCTTTTGTGGCCAAAGGAATACTTTTAGACCTCCTGTTCTTTCTTCTAGTGCCCTTCCCTGATCTGTGTGGAACTGTTTTAGCTTTTTTGAAATGGTTTGTGCTGTGTTCTGGGGTCAGCCTACATATATCTTAGCTGGTTTTTTGTTTGTTTGTTTGTTTGTTTGGGCACCCTCAACCCTGCCCAGGGTGACACAGTACTTGATTCATAGCTAGCTGGTTTATATCTATTACTTCTCTGGCTGGGGGCATAGGATCCTATGTATACTCAAGGATCAAATAGGACCTTGGGCCTTAGCAGAGAGAATAAAAGTGACTATTTGACTCCAGACTGGCCTTGTATGAAGAGAAAGGTTAATTCTAATATGTCCTAAAACTGTTTCTGTTTCTGTTAAATGATTCTTGGAGGTATCAGTCTATGTATGTCAGGGTTATTCCTGTTCTTGTCTTGGAGGCCTTATTTTGGGGTCTGTCTCTGCTATGAGTGACCATTTTCTTTCTTGCTTTCAGAGCTGTGACTTATGGTCCTTGGGAGTGATTATCTACGTGATGCTGTGTGGATACCCTCCTTTTTACTCCAAACACCACAGCCGGACTATCCCAAAGGACATGCGGAGAAAGATCATGACAGGCAGTTTTGAGTTCCCAGAAGAAGAATGGAGCCAGATCTCAGAGATGGCCAAAGACGTTGTGAGAAAGTAAGCCCTGGGCTGCTGGGAAGGAGGCTAAGGAGGCCTAGAGATGGTGGTGCCCAAGGACATGCTAGGTAGAGAAAAGTCATTTGTCTCCCTGGTAGGCTCCTTCTGTTGTGACACCATAGACGTCTTACCCCTGGCCCTTGGGGGAGAGCTCCCGGCACCCTCACCTCCATGAGACTGGTGCTTTGCTCCCTCCTGTTGCATCCAGGACTGTAAACCCAGGTCCCTCTATTATCAGTCTCTCTGGGCACTGACTTGAGGCCCTAAATGGCAGACCTTCTGGTGTGCCCTTCTTCCTGCATGTAGGCCAGTCTCAGGGACCGCCTCGATGCCAATAGTTGAACTGGAGTGCTCAGAAGGCGATGACATGTCTGGATTTCCATTCCTTGTATGCCAGCATGGGGTGGGATGGAGTCTGTTCTCCAGCCTTCCCACTGCAGTTGGTTGTTCTGACATATATTAAGCTGGGAAGATTTGGTAAGAATTAGGGGTAATGAGTGGATGGCAGAGAGCTGACACTCAGAGACCTGTGGTAGCAGGAGAATTAAAGGAAACAGACCTAAATTTGAAGTATGTTTGCTGAAAGAGTGGCTGCCTGTGGCGTTGAACACTGTTCTGGTGTTCCCCCTGCACTCAGTCTCTATTGAGCAGTTTCTCCTCTATTGGTCTCAGTTTCTTCCTCTGTGATGGATGAAGGGAAGTATTAAAGGGGTACTGTCTCCTGACGGTGCAGCCATTCCTCTGTGGAAATTACACCTTTTCAAAAATAAACTTGTGCCAAGTATGGTGGCACATGCCTGTTATCCTAGCTACTTGGGAGGCTGGGGCAGGAGGATTGCAAGTTCAAGGCCAGCCTTGGCAGTTTAGCAAGACTTGTCTCAAGAATAATGAAAAATAAAAAGGGATGGAAGTATAGCAGTGGTGACGCACCTCTGGGTTCAATCCCCAATATAGGGGAGGAAAAAAGTGAGCTTGCCCTGTTGGTTAGGGAGTCTCTGTGTTATAAAGAGGTACTATCTTCTAAAATATGCAAGTAAAATTTTTTAGGAGGGTAGGGGCAATGTTTGAGTCTCCATCTGTCTTCTTAACATGCCCCATGGAGACCCAACTTTTAAACCAAAATCTCAAGTGTCCTCTCTGGTTCTTTGACACTTTTCTATAGACTATAGTTCCGATCCCTAGAACAGCACTGATTATCTTTCTTCTGGCCTTGGAATTCTTTTCTAAATAATGCTTTTTTTAGAAATTTGAAGCTGTTGAGAATGCTCCAGAAGAAGGTTGCAGAGAATATGAAAGGGCAATTAGGCTTGTTTGTCCAGACTGACATTTAGGAGGATGTGTAGTTGGAAGGAGGCCGTGCTACAGAGAGCCCAGGGAGCATGCTCAGGTGAGCTAGGAGTTGTGACAGTGTAGTGGGAAGGAGGTAGAAGAAGTGAGCACCTCGTGCTATCACCTTTTCAGAGGCTTGATTTTTAGCTTTTTTGAGGGGGGACAAGGGGGTTACCAGGAATTAAACCCAGAGGTGTTTAACCATTGAGCCATATCCCCAGGTTTTTTTATAGTAGAGACAGGGCCTAAGCTGCTGAGGCTGGCTTTGAACTCACGGTCCTCTTGCCTCAGCCATCTGAGCCACTGGGATTATAGGAATGCCATTGTGCCATTTTTTTTTTTTTTTTAGTTGTTGATGGACCTTTATTTATTTATTTATATGTGGTGCTGAGAATATAATCCAGTGCCTCACACATGCTAGGCAAGCACTCTACCACTAAGCCACAACCTCAGCCCCGTGCCTGGCAGTTTTTAGCTTTTGAGTGTCTCATGTCTGTCACATGATGGCATCTAAGAGTTTTATCATGGGTAGCAACCTGTTTTTTCAGAACTACATGACTCCTCAACTAATTTTGTAGCTATTAGCAGCTAAAAGAATACTTTAGGTTTCTTTTCTAAGTTAGAACCCATTGTCCTGGAAACTTCAGTATGGGGATTCAAGGTCTCAGGAAGCCACTGACTTCTAGGACACAGTCCAGAGTATCAGTGGATTAAGCTTTTTATACCATTTTTTTCTCAATTTTTTTTAGTACAGAAAAGACAACTCATGGAACAGTTCCTGGTGTTTGGGGCCTAGAATCCCCCTCCTTTCCTTTAGATAGAAGGCATAATGCAGGAATGGGTACAAAATCAGAAGAAGCCAGATCTTTTTCAAGACAGACCTCAGACCTAGAAACTTCCTATACTTCCTTTGGGGCCATGTGTAATGGCAGCCCTATTGGGGTTTTCTCCACAGGCTCTTGAAGGTCAAACCAGAGGAAAGACTCACCATTGAGGGAGTATTGGACCACCCCTGGCTCAACTCCACCGAGGCCCTGGATAACGTGCTACCTTCTGCTCAACTGATGATGGATAAGGTGGTTTTTTTTGTTTTTAAATATTTATTTTTTAGTTGTAGTTGCACACAATACCTTTATTTTGTTTATTCGTTTTTATGTGGTGCTAAGGATCGAACCCAGGGCCTCTCATCTGCTAGGTGAGCACTCTAGCACTGAGCCACAGCCCCAGCCCTGATGCATAAGTTTTTGAATGATGCTTATTTTGATGGCTGAGGAGGCTGTGTTGAGAAGGAAAGCTTGGTCTTAACCCAGTGAGGAGATAAAGGCAAAACAATGGCAAGCGTTTTTCCAGAAGAACATGTCTGGTTTCCTGAAAATCACGATGTGAAATAAAATATTTCTTTCTGTAAAACACCAGTCCAAGGCAGGCCTGGTAAATGTACACTACGGGAATGTTCAAAGGAACGTCCTCCATATCTGGCTGTGGGTTTGGGGGCACACAGCAGTATAAGATACCTTCTTTTTTAAAAAATATTTTTAGTTGTACATGGACATGATATCTTTATTTTTTATTTTTTAATATGGTGCTGAGAATCAATCCCAGTGCCTCACACGTGCTAGGCAAGTGCTGTACCACTGAGCCACAACCCCAACCCCATAAGATACCTTTTCCCAAGGGATTTAGACAAGACTGGTTGGAAGGTAAGGCCTGGCCTCATGGAATATGGCACATTCAATATATGAGAACTCTACCTATTCCATCTTCTGTGAGTGCTGTGGTAATTCAGAAAAAAGAGAACATCTCTAAAGGGGGTGCAGTTTGCCCCATGAGAAGGCGTAAATCCTCACATTTATTACTACCTACTGTATGGCACTTTCTGAGCTGTTTCCCAGCTGCAGGCATGAGATGTCCTTGGAGCTTGAGTAGACAGTGTGTCACATATAGTGAACAAGATGAACAAAAGTTAGAGACTAAAGTGTGCCATTGGGAAAAGTGGCCTGGCCTCAGCAGTGAGACGTTGGTGAGATGGTGTCACAGGGCTGGGTTCTGCACGAAGACAGAACCAAGGCTTTAGTTCTTGTCAGGTTGTAACTGAGAGGCTTTGTGGATTTTTTGGGGGAGGTCGGTGGGATGGGTACTGGAGAGTGAACCTAGGGGTGCTTTACCTCTGAGTCACATCCTTAGCCCTTTGTAAAAATATTTTTATTTAAAGACAGGGTCTTTTTTTAACTTTTTTTATTCTAATTTATTATATATGACAGCAAAATGCATTATAATTCATATTACACACAGAGCACAATTTTTCATATCTCTGGTTGTATACAAAGTATATTCACACCATTTGTGTCTTTATACATGTACTTAGGGTAATGATGTCCATCTTAATCCAACATTCTTTCTTTTTTTTTTTAATTTTTTTTTTTTAGTTGTTAATGGACTTTATTTTCTTTATTTTTATGTGGTGCTGAGAATTGAACCCAGTGCCTCATGCATGCTAGGCGAGCACACTACCACTGAGCCACCACCCCAGCCCCAATCAATCCAACATCTTTTTTTACCCCCCTGCCCCTTCCCTTCCTCTCCCTCCCCTTTGTCTAATCTTCCCATGCTCCCTGTCCCAACCCCACTATGAATCAGACTCCTTATATCAGAGAAAACATTCAGCATTTGTTTTTTTGGGATTGGCTAACTTCACTTAGCATTATATTTAGAGATGAGGTCTTGCTAAGTTAATTAGCGCCTTGCCAAGTTGCCGAGACTGACTTTGAACTCATAATCCTCCTGCCTTAGCCTCTTGAGACACTGGGATTACAGGCCTGGCCATGGTGGGTTTTTTTTGTTTGTTTGTTTTGTTTTAGTATTTATTTTTTAGTTGTAGATAGACACAATATCTTTATTTTATGTGGTGCTGAGGATCGAATCCAGGGCCTCACACATGCTAGGTGAGAGCTCTACTGCTGAGCCACAACCCCAGCCCCGTGGTGGGTTTCTGAAAAGAGCTTTGCTACTGGGAATGTATCTACAGATAGTCAGTCCAATTTGCAGACACGCTAAACTTTGATTTCTGCAGTGATGAAGAAACTGAAGGAGTGGCTCAATATCTGTGAAGAAAATTTTCTAGTTTTTGCTGACTGAGTAGATAAAAGAGACAGCAGCTAGCTTGGGAGGTCATGCTGTTGACAGAAGGAAATGAGGAAGGAGGCTGATTTTGGTGAGGTGGAGTCTCTTAGACTTTAGATATTATTTTCAGTGACAGAGGGACATTCATATGAATAAGATGTATAGTGTGGGACAAGAATGTGGCCGAGCAGCTGGCCAAAGCAATGACACAGTCTTAAGAATTATCAGCTTCAAAGGGATGGAGTTGAAGTTTGAAAAAGAATAAGTAAATGGAACTGAAAAATGCTGAGTTTATCTGGAGCATGGGAGAAAATGGAGAGCTGAAAGAGGAAGAGAGTTTTGTGGCATCCCTGATTTATGGGTGGTTATCTTCCAGGCTTAAATACGGCCACTTGTGTAGGAATGGTTTGGTTTGTTCAAAGTCCAAAAGAATTGCTTAAATTTTGTTGTCAGCCACATGGAGGTTGTAGTTACAGTACAGTGTTCATCAAGATCTTGGAAATGAGGAGAGAAGATTGTCTTCTGGAGTTACTTACAGGTCCCTACACACAAGAAGCCAAATCTGGATATACAGAATTTTCTTAATGAGAAAGAGAAGTTGCCAGACCTAGAAGATGACATTGCAGTGTGACAGAGTATTCTCATTCCTAATGTGTGATCACGATGGGAGTTGGTCAGCTTTAGAGCTGTGGATGTTGAATAGCATCCATCTCCTCCCTATACAGGAGCCTAAGCTCATAGATACCTGGAACTAGTTCCATCACTTTGGTTGGTCCATTTCTGATGAGGAGTTAGATGATGAGGTAGGAGGCAGTCATGAGTACACGATGCCCTTAAATAAGCTTGAAATGTTCACGATCTTATTGCCTGCTCACCAAGGAGCTACTTTTTAAAGTTGTCCAATTTTTTTTTTCCTTAGAATTCAGATAATACAGCTGGGAGTGGTGTCACATACCTGTAATTGTAGCTACTTGGGACACTAAGGCAGGAAGATCACAAGTTCAAGGCCAGCTGGGCAACTTAGCAAAACCCTGTCTCAAAATAAAATTAGAAATGGCTGGTCACATACTTCAGTGGTGGAGTGTTTCCCTAACATTCTCAGAACTGGGGAATTAAAAAAGAACACACCATACTCTATAGCTGTTATTTCTCATTATAAACCAACTGATGGGCTTATCCATTGGGATGTGGCCTTAGATGGTGAGGGTCTGCCCTTATGCTTGGCCATGCTCGAAGTTCTGAGCCAGCAGGACTGAGGGAGGTGACTACACCATGGGCACAGTGAATACAGGCCAGTGTGTGAGCCTTTGGGGCAGCAGCTGGCCAGCCTTTCTTCTGAGGTTGTCATTACCTCCCTTCACATTTGCTCATATCTATAGCTGAGAACATGATGAGCCTTTGTATTTCTTACTTTTATCTCTGTTTCCACTGCCAGGAAAGAATGACTAGCTGTTTTGTGTCCTTTGTTCAGCCTGCTGTTCCCTGGGCCCTACTGATCTAGATAGGGAAGAGTCCTGCCTTGTCCAAATTCAGATAGCATCAGCCTAAGAGTACAGTTGTCTTCGACATACTGGGCTTCTCCTTCCTGCTTTCTTAGATTGGCTTTTCAGGTGTCCAGCAATGACTGTGAAAAACTGATAACAGTGTTTACATGCAGGCAGTGGTTGCAGGGATCCAGCAGGCTCATGCCGAACAGTTGGCCAACATGAGAATCCAGGATCTGAAAGTCAGCCTCAAACCCCTGCACTCGGTGAACAACCCCATTCTAAGGAAGAGGAAGTTACTTGGGTAACTGAGCTTATTTCATTTGATTATTCTTCCTGGCTGGTGTGGCTGAGTGCTGAGAGATCAGCCAGGGGTCTGCCCTTTCTCTATTTCTTAGAGGTAAAGAGAATGTTTTTTAAACTGTATCAGAAATTGGACACACTCTATATTGATCTGAAAATCTGTTAGCTTTTGTTTAATGTCTGTGCAGAGCCGGGTTCTGAGGTTTCACCTTGTTTTCACCTCTCCCCCAAACTTTTAAAGTACCAAGCCCAAGGACGGCCTTTATATCCATGGCCATGAGAATGGAGCTGAGGATTCAAATGTTGCCCTGGAAAAGCTTCGAGACGTGATTGCCCAGTGTATTCTCCCCCAGGCTGGTAAAGGTCACACCATTTACTAATGCTCTATGTATGTGTGTGTGCATGTACATGGACACTGTGTGTATATGCATGTCAAAAGGGTGTGTAATTTGGGATTATCTGTTTCATCTTTGTATTACAAGAAAGTGAGCACATTATATAGTCTGTGCCTACTGAAAAGAGTGAACAGTGGAAATTCAGAAATGTGATAAGTTCTACCCTTCTTCTCATTTTCCAAGAGATGTTTATTTAGGCTTAATTGTCAGCATCAGGTATAGAATTTTGTGTTATCTTAGTTTGATAACAAGGGCCCAGAGTAAAGATAACGGAGAATGAAAATATGGATAGGATCAGGATTAGGTGTAGGTTGTGAATACAGAGACCACCACCCTCATTTAGAAGTAGTCCCTGCTGCTACTCGGGTCACAGACAGAATGACTTGCACATGACCCCCTGCATGTAAGAGTTTGCTTTCTGTATGTTCTTTCCCTCAAGGTGGTGTGATATGAAGGGTATTCTCAGTTGATGAGTGAGATTCTTTACCTATTAGGCCAGAAAATGTTGAGGTGACCTATTTTCCTTGATTTCATGGCTTTTAAGAGAACATGTGACATGTGCCTCAGATAGCCTTCCAAAGCAAGGAATGGACCTAAGAGAAAGAAGGCAGCCCACCTAGTCTTGTTTTCCTTTAGGTTGACCAGGTTTATTTGCTTAGTGACAGGGTTTGTCACAGTCTATTTCTCATCCTCAATACTAAGAACTCTAAAGTTATCAGAGCATTGTGTGAGGATGTCAAAGTAGAAGAGTTCAGTGACCAGAAGTGGTTGACATTTGATGTTGGAACTAGCAGTAAAGTCTTTCTTTCTCTGGTGGTTTTGCACATGTAGTCATCATTTCTCAACCAGTTGGATATTATGTCATCCCACCTCTGACACTAAAATTCCATGATGGTGCAGAAAAAAATGCAACTTCCTCTTCATCCTTACCTACAGGAGAGAATGAAGATGAGAAGCTGAACGAAGTAATGCAGGAGGCCTGGAAGTATAATCGGGAATGCAAACTCCTGAGGGACACTCTGCAGAGCTTCAGCTGGAATGGTAGGGACCACAGCCACTCCTTTGCTTGGGAATATATAGAAGTGATTATGTTTAGAACATGTTGGGTGATTTGGGCCTGAGCTGGATCTATTTTCTGTGAAGTGAAGTTGGAGACTGAGTGGAATTTTGAGGGAGGGGTGTCAGCTGTATAGTTAAGTACTCAGGCATAACTGGTCCTTTGATTCCCTATCATATACCACTGGGGAAAAGAGCGGGGCTGGGGAAAAACCACCCAGAAAACAAACAAACAAAAAAATTGGTGCTCAGAATTCCTCCCACATCACCAGATCACAAAGGAGCAGCACTCATTGAAAGAGGAAAAGAGGACGGAGGACCAGCAAGTTCACCCTGCTTAGTTTAGAGAAGAGCCATTTCACTGAAGAGTAGGACTTTGCCAAATCTGCTGCTGGTTGATTTTTTTTTCCCCCAGGGAAACTAGGTAGAGAGGGTCATTCATTTTTTTTTTTTTTAATGTTCTTCCTTAAGCATTTTTTGAACTAATTTTTATATTGTCATTTGGATTTAGTAGACTATGGATAAGTTCCAGAATTCTCAGGGAAGGGAGCAAATTCTTTCACTTCATTGCTGGCTTGTTTCTTGAACTTGCCATAGGAAATCTAAAGTGCTGGCCTGGCCATTCCCATACTGGGAAGAGCTGAGCTTCCCTAGGATTTTTATTTTTATTTGAACTACATCATCAGTATAGAGAAGTAATCACATGTGAAGTGCGCACTTCCATTGAATCATCACAGCCAGGTCGTCGTGGAACATGTGCTGACTTCCAGTCAATCCCTCTCTAGGGTAGTCACAGTCCTGATTTCTAGCACCTTAGAATAATTTTGCCTAGTTTTATGTAAATCAGAATCAGGCAAGTCTTGTTGTTTTGCAAGTGGACTTCTTTTAATCAATGTTATGGGTCCCATGCCCATTGTGTATAGAAACAGATGATCTCGTTACTCATTACATGTTTATCCTGTATTTGTCCATTCTGCTGTTAATGGATATTTGGATGATTACTAGGTTTTGGTAATTAAGGAAGGGGGCATTGCGAACTGATTTCTCTTAAATGTTTAGGATTGGAGTTGCTAGTTCATGAAGATATTCATCTGGTTTTTTTTGGGTAAACATGCCACCAGTTTTCTGAATTGGTTATTTGAATTTATGACCTCCCACTGTAGTGTTCAGTTCTAGTTATTCTTTTTTTGTGTGTGGTACTGGGGACTGAACCCACGGCCTAGTGCGGGCAAGGCGAGCATTCAACCAACAGAGATATATATCCCCAGCCCTAGTTCTAGTTATTCTATATTCATACCAACTCTTGCTATTATCTTTTTTATGTTAGACATTCTGGTTAGTATATAATGGCATTGCAGTGTGGTTTTACTTGGCATTACCCTGATGACAGATGAAGTTATGCACTTTATAAATGCTTATTGGCCATTTATATTTCTTATTTTTTGAAGTATGCCTATTCAAGTCCTTTGTCCACTTTTCTACCAAATTGTAGCTCTTTATTTATGTGTTGGAATTCTTCATAAATTTCCGGATGTTAGTCTATTGTCACACATGCATATGTTATAAAGATTTCTCATTGTGGTTTGGTTTTGTGTTATAGTGAACTCTGCATTTTTATTGCCATTTAATAGAACTGCTTAGTGAACACCTGAAAATGGGAGATTTGAACTGCATTTCATTAGCGTTGGGGTAGTTCCTCCATTGGCAGGGTGAACTTGGCACCGTAAGGTCCACCTTATTGGGTTCCTCTCAGAGTGAGAACTGACCTTATTCTTTCTTGGATTTCAGGTCGTGGATTCACAGATAAAGTAGATCGACTAAAACTGGCAGAAATTGTGAAGCAAGTGATAGAAGAGCAAACCACTTCCCATGAATCCCAATAATGACAGCTTCAAACTTTTTTTTTTTTTTTAGCAATTTGAAAAATTATTCTTTAATGTATAAAGTAATTTTTATGTAAATCAATAAATCATCATTTCATTTCCACATTGCTTAACATTGCTATATAGATTTATGTACAGATTTACTAATAGTATAGTTATTGTTTTAGAAAAGCTCAGTTTCTAGAGGCGTACTGTTATTTTAGGACATATGGTCTTATATTTATAAGATGATAGGTGGAATTGTATCTGTCAGTCAAGCAAGATTATCTTCTTTCTAACAAAGTAAAAGAAACCACATGCCAGAGTTAGATAAAGGACCAACTATACTGACCTTTCTGTGCCATCAGTAGATTAGCTCACAATCAGTCACTGCAGACTGCCTGGTGGAGGTCACAGAACGCACACTTGGGTGCCTCTGCCATGGAAGAGGAAGGAACTACTGTGCTCTCATTTCTCTTGCTCCTAATTCCCCAGAGAAAAGTGGCACCGTTCCTTTTTGTCATATTTGTTTAAAGGGTATTGGTGTGTTTCTTAAATCTAATGGAATTCACTTTGGGGTTTATTCTTTACATGTGTAACCAGAGCTTCCTTTTACCCCTTCCCTGAGATCCCATTTGGTCCTCCCTGCCCCCGCATCCTCCACTTACTCCGTCACTTCTTAATTCCTTTCCCTATTCTGGCCCCAATTTTGGGATGATTTTCCTGAGAAAATTGTATATAATATAAACTGGACTTTTAACATGAGCTTTTAAAATGATCCATTTTTTCCTCTGAAAGCTGCCCATTTTTCTCTAATGTTTCTGCCTGGATTTCTTGATGGCATCCTGTGGGCTGTATTTGTTTTCTTCAGTACCCTTCATTTTCAGGAAGCATAATTCTGGCTCAGATAGCAGTTGTTTAATGAAAAATAAAAATAGATGTGCACCTAGTTTTCTTTTGTGCACATGGACACAAACTTTTTTTTTTTTTAAACATTTTTTGGTGTGTATCTGTGTCAATAAATAGAAAAGCTTGTAGACAAATTCTAGCTCACAGGACGGGGTAAGAGGATGAGTAGTCTCAACTATTCAGGTTTTTTTTTTTTTTTTAATGTTTGCTTTTTAGTTGTAGTTGGACACAATACTTTTATTTCACTTATTTATTTTTATGTGGTGCTGAGGACCGAACCCAGGGTCTCACACGTGCGAGGTGAGCGCTCTACCGCTGAGCCACAACCCTGGCCCTCAGCTATTCTGTTTTATCCTGTCAGCTATTCTCTATAATCAAAATCAATCCTACAAAGCTCACTTATTTTTTTTTTTTTAATATTTTCAGTTGTAGATATTTTTTTATAGGGTGCTGAGAATTGAACCCAGTGCCTCACATGTGCTGCTAGGCAAGCACTGTACCACTGAGCCACAACCCCAGCCTGCTCACTTATTTTCTGACTCTTATATTTTGCTGAGTATGCCTTCAGGATGACATCTGGTCATTGTGTCACTTCAGAGTGCAACTGATTTGGGGAATGTATGATAAAAACACCAAAGTATCTTTTTTTTTAATATTTATTTTTTAGTTATAGTTGGACACAATACCTTAATTTTATTTTTATGTGGTGCTGAGGATGGAACCCAGGGCCTCGCATCTGCTAGGCGCGTGCTCTACCACTGAGCCACAACCCCAGCCCACCAAAGTATCTTTTAAGAATTTCTTTATTACACTGATTGAATTTTATCTTAAAGAATATGTAATTCAAGGTATTTTTTAAGGTTAAGTAAAACCTTGCAGAAAGAACTGGGTACTGGGCTGGGGATGTGGCTCAAGCTGTAGCGCGCTCGCCTGGCATGCGTGCGGCCCGGGTTCGATCCTCAGCACCACATACAAACAAAGATGTTGTGTCCGCTGAAAACTAAAAAAATAAATATTAAAAATTCTCTCTCTGTCTCTCTCTCTCACTCTCTCTTTAAAAAAAAAAAAAAAAGAACTGGGTACTTTTCAAGATAGCAAAATTGATCAGTTAAGCAGCAGAGAAAACCAAAATTTTTATTTTCTACCAGAAAATTTAGCTGAGAGTTGAATTAAGGGCCTATTTAGTTTTTCAGCGAAATGCAATCATTTCTTGAAGTGAGGGAAAATGCACTTGTTTCTGAGATATCTGAACCCCTCTAGTGTTCCTACCTGAGGGCAGGCAGGAGTTCAGTATTCCATGGGGAGAGGAAGACAGTAATACCTTTGTTGCTCTTTCTTTAAAAGAGCCTTCTAGCATTAACTTCTCAAATTTTATTATTTGGGTATCTTCTAAAGGCTCAGGCTGATTTTTTTCTTTTTCCTTAGAGTGTGGTCAACTTTACGCCTTGATGTAAAATGGCATCCAAAATGATACTTCTTTTTAGTTTAAGCTTCAATTTCTTGTGTTTTAGTCACTTCAGATTGAATTCATGAGAGCTTCCTGACTCCAGACATGTCCCAGATGAGCACCATGCTGGAAGTCTATAAAACCCTGGCGGATGCTCCAGCTATTGTAACACAAAAGAGGGCCCTACCCTGATTGGAACCCCTTGAAAAAGCAGTAGGCTCCTCAGAGACTCAATACTGTTTGGTCTTCAAAGTGTTTTGTTTGTATATTCCTAAGCCAGTAGTAAATTGTGTTTTAACATACAAATCAGGTTTCCTGGTGATACAAAATCCACACATAACTGAAAGTGAAATCATATATCTTCCTTGTATTTCACAGACTAACACCCACCTGTGGACACTTAACGTTGTAGGAACAGTTCTTGTAAAGCAGCAGTTTACAATCTAGAGTTTCCCCCCACATGACTTGCTGACCCTCTGCTGATTAAGACCATTACTCAGTTACCTTTAGACTTGAGGTAGAACGACATCCTTATGTTTTTCTGGCTAATGTATTGTATGATCATAGGAGAATGCCTGTGAGAAATTTATCTTTTTGAAACATGGAATTCTTATTAAAAGAGCTTATATTGTATCTGGGTGAGAAAAACAAGTTGAAAAAATAGCAGGTATTGTTGGTCAAAGAAAGTTGAAAGAAGTTGAAAGATTTAAATCAGATCTTGTCTATCAGTTTGTGTGCACATGTGTATTTACTGAGAGCTGGGAAAACTGGATATTTCATTTTAATTATATATTTTTTAAATTTAAAAGGTACATTGTTCTTCCATGATTGACTCTTGATTCTTTTATTCCATCAAATAACAAAATAGGTAGGAAATTATCCCTACCTATTTTGGTTATAACACAAGAGAAGTACCCTAAAATCTTAAGTATTATTTCCAAACTCTATAATTTGAAGTGGACTTGCTCTTACATAAACTATAAGAAGAAAAGAAATAATTTCACTTTTATTGCTGTAAATTTTCTAATGAATTTATGATGTGACAGTATGAATTTTCTTGCTATATGCTAATGAAATATTTTATCAACTGTTAGAAATTAAGTTTTCTGTTTTTTGATTTTGGGTACCAGGGATTGTATACTCAGGGGCACTTGACCACTGAGTCACATCCCCAGGCCTATTTTTGTATTTTATTTAGAGACAGGGTCTCACTGAGTTGTTTAGCACTTTGCTTTTTGCTGAAGCGGACTTTGAACTTGCAGGCTTCATGTCTCAGTCTCCTGAGCCATGGGGACTACAGGCGTGTGCCACCATGCCCAGTGAAATTAAGTATTATTAATTGGAGATAGATAATGAGTTCATATACTCTCATGGTGATATCTGATACCTTTTGGTACCATTATGATTCTACTCTGAAGTAAAGCATTTCCCCATTGCCAGGTGTTATCCATAGTCACACCTTGTATTTTACAGGTTTTATGCTATAAATATTTGATTTAATATAAAATTATTTTTATGCAAGATAAAAAACATCTTATTTTAATTAATCTTAGAATGCACAGAGGATGAATGACTGGGCCAAAAATAAGTAAACAGAGCTTCTCTTTCCTTTTAAATTTTTACTGCTAAAATCACCAACGAAAAAATTCACATCAAAACCAAATCCAAGGGCTTAGTGGTAGAGCGCTTGCCTAGCATGTGTGAGGCACTGGGTTCGATTCTGGCACCACAGATAAATAAGGTCCATCAACAACTAAAAAAATCTTTAAACAACAACAACAAAAAACAACCCAAGGACTTTCACAGACACTGTACAGTTCAATTTAAGTTATAAAGTAAAGGACTTTTTAGAAATCTTAACCTATTTTACTTTTTTCTTTTGGTACCAGGGTTGAACCCAGGGGCATTCAACCACTGAGCCATATCCCCAGCCCTTTTTTATAATTTATTTAGAGACAGGGTCTTACTGAGTTGCTTAGGGCCTCACTAAATTACTGATGCTGGCTATGAACTTGTAATCCTCCTGCCTCAGCCTCCCGAGCCACTGGGATTATAGGCATGTGCCACTGTACCCACTTATTTTATTTTCTTGATCAGGGTAACTAGATACATGATTAAACAGTTTTATTTTGCCACACATTTTTATATTGGATCAGTAGAGAAAAACTCAATTTTTTAAAATGTACATATATATTTTTTAGTTGTCGATGTACTTTTATTGTTTTTATTTCTATGTGGTACTGAGAGTTGAACCTAGTGCCTCACACATGCTAGGCAAGTGCTCTACCACTGAGCTACAGCCTCAGACCCTAAACTTTTTTTTTTGCAGCTCTAGGGATTCAACGCAGGCCCTGGTCCGGGCCAGGCCAGGTAAGCACTATCAATGAGCCACACACCCAGCCCAGTAATTGAACTTTGATACTGGTCCCTTAGATACTTCAATGGAGAAACTAAGATCACTTAACCCTTGTGTCTGTGCCTTAGGAAAACTCTGGGTAGAGAACAATTATTTATAAGCAAATATAAAATGTCTAAACTCATTTATTATGAACGAAGGATAATGAGGGAAAACTTGGACTTTTTTTCTTGAATTAAAGGAAAAATGAGTCATAGGCAGAGGATGGAATTGAGAAAGAGTACCCTCAATAATACAGAAACAAGGAAAAGACATAGTAAGCAGGAGAGAACTCTGTCCTGCTCAGAGATCCCTAGGAAATCCCCGTCCCCTCCCCCGGTCTCCTGCCAGAATGTTGGGTTTCAAAGAACGAACAGATTAACGGATATCAGTACTAATGTGGTCTCAGGAGAAGGAAGGTAATTGGCTTGATTTATAGTACTGGCCGAATCTTACAGGCCTGCATGGCTCATCTCTCCTCGAATGTTAAAGAAACTTAGTCAAGGAACATAACAGCTGTTTCTGTTGAAAGGATTTCCTGTGCTATGGAAACTATCCAAGACCAGGAGGGAAGCAAGAATAAAGAGATACACCCTGAAGGCAATAAGATTCAGAGTTGGATGGAAACCACCCAAAAGGAGGCCAGCACAGATGTGGGGATGATATGTAAGTCTCTGAGAGTCATGTCAGGGAGAGCTGCCACAGAGAGACACAGACCGTGTATCATCATTTGGGTCATGTCAGTGGCGGCATCACTGAGAAACTCTGCCTCCATCTTATCATCTCTACAGAAAAATCAAGTGGCCTTCACAGAAGCGAAGATAAATTTTCTGACTTGGATTCCCCAGAAGTGGAACTTGAGGCTGGGTCCAGTGCCAGGACATTCATGTATCAGGTTAGGGATCTTGATGCTGTTGGTCATTTTTTTGCCAAGCATGTACTGTTACCTGGGATCAGTACCTTATTCTTTCTATGAAATAGTCATCCCCAAGAGTCTGACAGTGGAGGGGCATGAAGACCCACTGGGAAAGGCATCGTACATGCTGTTTATGCAGGGCCAAAAGCAAGTGATTCGCCTCAAAGTGAAAAGAGACTATTCTGTAAGTAACTTCCCCATCTACAGTTACCACAATGGCATCCTGGGGCAAGAAACGCCTTCCATCTCACAGGACTGCCACTATGAGGGCTACATAGAAGGAGTGCCAGGGTCTTTTGTTTCTGTCAACACCTGTTTGGGCCTCAGGGGCATCCTGATTAAGGAGGACACATCCTACGGCATCAAGCCCATGCTCTCTTCCAAACAGTTTGAGCATGTGTTATACACCATGGCACATCAAGCTCGAGTCTCCTGTGGTGTCACTTCCCAAGACAGACCAGTGTCCATCAGCCAGCAACAAGGGAGCAGGAATCCTCTTCAACTACAGGCACTGTCCTACCTGTGGTCACGCACCAAGTACGTGGAGATGTTTGTCGTTGTCAACAACCAGCGGTTCCAGATGTGGGGCAGTAACATCAATGAGACAGTCCAGAGAGTAGTGGACATCATTGCTCTGGCCAATGTCTTCACCAGGGGAATAAACACAGAGGTGGTGCTGGTTGGAATGGAGATCTGGACCGAGGGGGACCTCATAGAGGTCCCAGTGGACCTGCAAGTTACACTCAGGAATTTCAACAGCTGGAGACAAGAGAAGCTCTCGCACCGTGTGAGGCACGATGTTGCCCACATGATCGTTGGGCATCATCCTGGAGAGAACATGGGCCAGGCATTTCTCAATGGTGCCTGTTCAGGTAGTTTTGCAGCGGCTGTTGAATCCTTCCATCACGAAGACATCCTCCTGTTTGCAGCGCTCATGGTCCACGAGCTCGGGCACAACCTGGGTATTCGGCACGACCATGCGGCCTGCATTTGTAAAGATAAGCACTTTTGCCTCATGCATGAAAACATCACCAGAGAAAGTGGCTTCAGCAACTGTAGCTCTGACGACTTCTACCATTTCCTTCATGAACACAAAGGGGCCTGCCTCTTTAACAAGCCACGGCACGGAAGCCGCAAGAGGGAGACTGCTAGTTGTGGTAATGGTGTGATCGAAGAGGCGGAGCAGTGTGACTGTGGTGACAAATGTGATACTCACCCATGCTGTGACACACTTTGTAAACTGAAGGAGGGGGCTCAGTGTAGTAATGGACTCTGCTGCCATAGATGTCTTCTCAAAGGGAAGGGCACTTTATGTCGTCGTTCTCGAGATGAGTGTGACCTCCCTGAATATTGTGATGGTCAATCTGAAAAATGTCCTGTGGACAGCTACAAACAAGATGGCTCATTGTGTGACAGAATTTACTATTGTACCAGGGGGCAGTGTAGAAACCCTGATAATCAGTGCCTGAGTATATATGGTCACCCTGCACGATCTGCCCCAGAAGAATGTTATATTTCAATGAACAGGCACCCAAGTCGGTTTGCAAACTGTGGCCATCGTACTTCAACGACCTCAGCATACGTTAGGTGTACAGATGAAAATATATTTTGTGGAAAAATTATATGTACAGGTGTTGCAACCATGCCAAGAATCCGACCCAAACATACACTGATCCAGGTTGCTCATGGTAATGACTGGTGCTGGGCCATGGATGCCTATAACCTTACTGACATCCTTGATGATGGTGATGTGTACCATGGCACTTACTGTGCTCCAAACAAAGTTTGCAGTGCTCACTCCTGTATTGATCAAGCTGTGCTCCATTATGACTGTGAACCAGAGAAACGATGTTATGGAAAAGGAGTGTGTAACAATTTCAGGCACTGTCATTGTGAAGATGGCTTCGCACCTCCTGACTGTCGGCGTCCAGGGACTGGGGGTAGTATAGACAGTGGCCCTCCTGGTAAGCCAAAGTACCTAAAACAACGCAAAGATAATTATAAAGAAACCCGTAACACTGAGGATGATGAAGCACGCCTTAAAATGTTGATGATTGCTATCCCTGTAGGTCTGGTCACATTATTGTGTACTCTAATGCTACTTGCTTACCTCTGGTCTGAAATACAGTCAATGCTGTCACCTGATTCAGAGTCATCTATAGCCCCAGCAAAGGCGGCCCCAGCACCCAAAGGGGCCCCACCGCCCAAAGGGGCCCCACCGCCCAAAGGGGCCCCTCCTCCACCTGCCCCCCCTCCTCCACCTGCCCCCCCTCCTCCACCTGCCCCGGGGGAGGCCCCACCACCTGCCCCGGAGGAGGCCCCACCACCTGCACCAGAGGAGGTACCACCAGAGTAGGCCCCACCACCAGTAGCCCCAGAAAAGCCTGCACCAAAAGTAGAAGCAGGTGAAGGACATGAAAAAGAAAAGGCAGAAAAAAAAAAAAGACAGAAATTTAGTGGAGGATGAAGCCAAATATGTTAAACCACCCCAGGCATGGAGTGGGGACAACAATCTCAGAAGCGAAAGTGAAGTGAGAATTACCTGCATCAACTGGCTCTGATGGGACAGTATTATACTAATGTGGGAGAAGGGATTTCTCCACTTTCAATATTCATTTTAGTAAATTTATTGTATTTTCATATATGAAATCACGTGAGATAATCTATTTTTTTTCTTTTTACACGTTACCTGAAGCGGTTTTACTTAAGCTATTTTCATGGATCATTGCCCTCAATGTCTTTTACCGATAGGGCTGATTTTGAGACAACTGAAATGGTTCTTCAGGGTATGCCATCTTCCATCTGAATTGGTTGACAATGTATTATCTGAACCTACATTGCTCTCTCTGGGTTATTTATCACAGTCATAACCACTGTTATGTAAGGAATATTATATTTGTGATTAGAAAATTCGAATTTGCCCTGTCAGATTCTGTTCATGAAATAATAGAGGTGATTTGAATAAAAGGCTTTTTTTTTTTTTCCAGATGAAGCAGCACTCTAGACTCCAGGTAGCTTAGAATTTGGGGTCCTTTGTATTGGGGCTCCCTGGAATGGCAAGGTCTGACCCATGGACGTCTAACTCAGCCAGGCCAAGTGTTTGGGGAAGGGAAGGCAACGTACTCAGGAAGCCCCTTCAGTGTTGGGTTCACATTTCAAGTATTTAATTTTTCATTTGATTTCTTAGTTTTTCTTTTAAATTTGATATTTTGTATACAGATAAATACTGATAAGAACATCTTTATATATGAGAGCTTTGATGTGATTATTTCTCTGAAAAATAAGCACAGAGCAAGTATAATATTATAATATTACTGTTTCTTCCCCAAGCACTCTGTTAAACACTGCATTTACTTTTTTTTTTTTTAAGTTTATTTTTTAGTTTAGTTCTCAGCAGACACAATATCTTTGTTTGTAGGTGGTGCTGAGGATTGAACCCGGGCCGAACCCGGGCCGTACGCATGCCAGGCGAGCGCGCTACCGCTTGAGCTACATCCCCAGCCCTGCATTTACTTCTTAATCTTCCTAACTGCCCTGTGAAAACACCATCTTGTACATAAGGAAAAACATAAAAGCTTGCTGTGGAACAAGCTAGTAAGTGGTAGAACCTGCATCCCCCTCCCCCAGATAAGACCCAAACTACAATCTCTGCAGAACTGTGAGCCTTTTATTCATCAAAAAGTGAGGGCAAGACATTTAATACATCCTTAATTACCCAGCTTATGGGACTCCTGAAAACCACCTTACCAGTGGATATTGACTTCTATCAAGAACTCACTACATTGTGTAGGTATTATGGATTAGAATGTCTTTAAAGTGGGCAATTAACTGTAGAAGCAGAGAACCCTAAACAACTCTCATGATTTGCCAAGCAGGTGGCAGTGGGAGCTTGTAGGAGGAGGCTGAAGTGGTGGTGGTGAGAAGAGCCTGGAATCCCAGGAGCCTGTGAGGTGGAGCTTTAGAGATTTGCTGATGGAGCAGATGTAGAGAGTGAGAGAAAGGCATCAGAGAAGGCTGACACTGGTGGCTTTGCCCCAAACAACTGAAAGAATGTAGGTGGCATTACTAAGATGGGGATGAGTGTGGAAAGCATAGGTACTAATAAACATGTTTAGAATGAGATGCCTGCCTAACACCAAGTGGGCATGTCTCCTAGGCAGTGAGATGACTGGGCTCCCTGAAAATCAGGAGAACCATCAGCCAGGATGAGTATCTGAGAGCTGAGTATACCCAATATTTCAAGGCATGGGGAAGGCTGACACTGCTCAAGGGAGCAAGCATAGCTAGAGAAGGGATCTGAGAACTGGGTAGTTTCAAGATGGCAAAATCGAGGAGATTGCTTTCCTGGACTCTTCATGGAGTGAAACCAAGAAAGCAGATAAACAGCTTCTTAGCAAGATGGGCGAACCAAAAAAAAAAAAAGGGCTGCGGGGAGAGTGCTTTGGTGGCTTTATTGGAATTTAAAATTGGACATTTAATTCAGATTGGGGGGGAGGCGAGGATGTGGCTCAAGCAGTAGCGCGCTCGCCTGGCATGTGTGCCGCCCAGGTTCGATCCTCAGCACCATGTACAAACAAAGATGTTCTGTCTGCCGAAAGACTGAAAAATAAATATTAAAAAAAAAATTCTCTCTCTCTCTCTCTCTCTCTCTCTCTTAAAAAAAAAAAAAAAAACAGATCGGGGACTTGGGAAGTTGTATATGATAAAATAAGAAATCCCCAGTGGCAGAGCCACTACAGTGGCCAGACCAGAAGCACTAGCCAGAGCAGTCCCTCTGCAAGTCAAGTGGAGGGACAAGGGAATTAAAGGAACCCACATTTTTAGGAGACCTGAGGCGGGTCTGGGTACAGAGTGTTTAGAGATCAAGGCCATTGCCTGACTTAATTGAAAGGCACTGCACAATATCCTTGTGTGGGGAAAAAAGTAGTGTGGCAATCTGTGGAGGATAAAAGGAGGAACGATTTTCAGCTGTGGCATGGGGGCTGGCAGCTGAGGGAGCCAATTTCTGGCAAACCCAAGTTTGGCCTAAAATATAGACCCAGTGAAAAAACACCGCATGCCATAGAATGTGCTTGAGTGACCAGAAGAAAATCAAACTTGGAGAGAGGTTTACACAGGGGACAACCGGTTGTGGAAACCCACCTGGCTCTACTTCTTCCTCTCCTAACTGGCTGCTTGCAGGATCAGCTGGGAGAGATGCATCTGGCCATGCCTTTGGAAGGGCGGAGGTGGGGGAGACTATTTGGAGACTGAACCCAAAACCAGGAAATATGGGGTCTGCAGGTGACTTAGGGGACGAACAATTGGCTCCTCTATCACATGAGAGGAACCCAGGGGAGATACCTGGGGGCCAGTCTTCCAGTATGGACCAGCAATTACTGGACCCTAGAGGTACAATGATTTTAAATCTCCAGATCAACTGGCATTCAGTGAAGACCCCATGAAGCAGACAAGACACCCTCCACCCAGAAGACCCTTACCATAATTAAGCAGACCCACCATTTTTATGACATGTAAGTTCCTCTTCTTGTCGGAAAGCTTTATAACAGAACATCAGCACAAATTTGTGTAAAAAACTCAATGTTGGATAGGATTTCTGATTTTTTTTGAGGACTAAATTGCTGTCTTGCAAAAGCTAAGTTTGGCTGCAAACTTGATGATGTTTTTGCTTTTGTGGTAAAACTTGTAAAATCGCTAACTTAAAAAAATGTGACAAAAAAAACACTTGTCATATAAACCTTCAACAAATTTCCAGACTTGAGGCCCAGAAAAATTTTAGGGACACTCTTTGGACACTGCAGCTAATAAACTTCCTGAAAGTTCCTCAGGTGTCCAGCCTCTTCTGTCCCACCTGGAGCCCACCTAAGCTTAACCCTGCCTCCAGGAATTCCACCTATAGGATTTCCTTTCACCCCAGCAATCCGGAGGGTGGGGTATCACACTTCAGACACCTCACCTAAAACTGCTGAGAAGAGAAGCTGAGAATCTTGAACTCAACGGAAAGAAACTTTTAACTTTCATTGAGATATTTTTCCCCTTTTCCTTTACTCTGTTTAATTGGGACCTTAATGGTACATGGATATTTATACATACTCATATTTTTTCTCATTTCTACCATTTTTAAAGCCAGTTATTTTTTTTCTAGCATTTTTGAAGCCATGGATCAGTTTTTTGAGTAGGATGTTTGATTAGTATATTTTAGTTTTGTTTTCTATTCCTTTTTAAATTTTTATTTACATATGTATTTTTTCTTACCCATGTTTCCCTTGTTTCTCTTTCTCTCTTTTCTTCCACTAAAAATCAGTCTTCGTTGTTCTCTCTTTCACGCTCCCTTTATTTTTTTACTTCTATCTTTTCTCCTCCTCCTCCCTTATAATCATCACATCATATATCACTTCAGTTCTCTTCCTGTCCACCATTTGAAATTGTAAACCCTTTTGCAAACTTGTTGTTTTTATTGTAGGCAATAACTGATCACGTCATTTCTGTTTACTGTGATAATTAACATTGTAGATGTCATAGCAGGAATCATTTGATTTAATGCTATATATTGTTTGCATTGGTTGTTATTATTTGTCTCCCCCTAAACAGTGAGGTACTGGAAACCTTCAGGGACACTACAGGTTCACAGGGTAGAAACTCTACTACCTTAGATTCATACTGCTAGAAGTGTAGACATACAAATAACATGAAAAAGCAGGGGAACAAATTGCCCCAAAGGACAAACCAAGATACTTCAATAACAGACTCTAACGACACCATTGTGGAAGAAATATCAGAGAAGAAATTTAGAATGTACATAGTCAAACTGATCTGTGAAGTAAAGAACGAGGTAAAGAGTGAAATCAGAAAGAAAATACAGGAAGTGAAAGATCACTTCAAGGGCTGGAGTTGTAGCTCAGTGGTAGAGTGTCTAGCATGTGTGAGGTACTGGGTCAATTCTTAGCATCACATATAAATAAAAAGATTCATCAACAACTTAAAAAGGTGAATTGTTAATGGCATTTAAAAAAAAGATCACTTCAACAAAGAGAGTGTCAGAAAAAAAAATCAAGCAGAAATCCTCAAAATGAAGGAATATTAAGCCAAATTAAAAGAATTCAATGGAAAGCATCACCAAGATCACTTGGAATACAGAGTTTCAGGCAATGGAAACAAAATATATAATCTTGAAAAAAGTTGATTCTGGAGAAAAGATATTAAGAGACTATGAATAGAATTTCCAAGAAATATGGGATAACATGGAAAGACCAAATTAAGATTTATTGGGATAGATGAAGGCTTAGAGATAGAAACCAAAGGACTGCACAATCTTTTCAACAAAATAATATCAGAAAATTATCCCAAACCTACAGAATAAAATGGAAAATCAAATACAAGAGGCTTTACAGGAGCCACAGACCCACACTAAGGCACATTCTTATGAAAATGCCTAACATACAGATAAGGATAGAATTTTAAAGGCTGCCAAAGAAAAACAGCAAGTAATATCAATCTGGATCCAGACCAATCTGGATCTCAGCTGATTTCTCAACCCCAACCCTCAGAGCTAAAAGTTCTTGGAATAATATATACCAAGCTCTGAAAGAAAATGAATGCCAGCCATGAATACTATATCCAGCACAATTAAGCTTCAGAATTGATGCTGATGAATAAAAACCTTCCACGATAAACAAAAGTTAAAATAATTCACAACTAGAAAACCTACACTACAAAACATTCTCAATAAAATATTTCATGAAGAAATGAGAAATAAAAGTAAAAATGGACTTCAAGCCAAAGTTAATCAGAAGTGACAGAAGGAAATTTCATACTGCTTCAGGGAACTATACATCAACAAGACATAACAATCGTAAGTATTTATGCCCCAAATAATGGAGCATCTCTATACATCAAATAAATCCTTCTCAATTTCAAGAAACAAATAGACCACCATGCAATAATTCTGAGTAACTTTAACATGCCTCTGTCAACATTGGATAGATCCTCCAAACAAAAACTAAATAAAGAAGCTATTGTACTAAAAAAATGCAATTGATGATTTAGACTTTACAGACATTTACAGAATATTTCATCCATCAATGACTGAATACACTTTCTTCTCAGAAGCACATAGATCCTTCTATAATACAATGTTACGTAAGCTATCACATATGTTGGCATACAATTGTAATATTACCTTAATATATTTTTAGCATCTGTAGGGTTATTTTGATAGCTTCCTTCCATTAACATTAATTTTGGTATTCTTGCTTCTTTTCTTGATTAGACTTGATTTTATCAACTTTTAACTGTATTATTTCTTCTCTATTTCATATATTTCTGCTCCTACTCTTATTTTTTCCTTCCTACTACCTAATTTGAAAATAATTTGATTGTTACTCTAGCTTCTTTCTTGATACAAGTACTTCAAGTTATAAATGTTCATCTGAGCACTTTTTCATCCCAGAGATGCTGATATTTTAAGCTTTTATTATTACATAGTTCAAAGCACTTTTTATTCACTTTTCTTGTAGTTTCTTCCTTGACCTGTGAGATATTTATAAGTGTGCCATTTAATTTTGAAGTAGTTGACATGTGGAGGTGGGGCTTTATATATCTCAAGGTGATTGATTTCTAATGTAATAAAATATGCAAGAAATACAGTCTGCATAATTTCAATTTTAAAAAAGTAATGGAAATGCAGGGCTGAATTGTAGCTCAGTGGCAAAGTGCTTGTCTTGCACATGAGAGGCACTGAGTTCAATCCTCAGCACCTCATAAATATAAATAAATAAATCAATTAATAAAGTTATAAAAACACCACTTCTATGTTTACAAAGTAATGAAAATGGTTTTTATATTGATTGTATTGATTACACGTGTCAAAACATGTCAAAACTGATCAAACTGAATGCTTCAAATATGTGCATTTAACTGTACTTTAATTTTACCCCAATAAAGCTATTAAAAAAAAAAAAACTTGGGCTGGGGATGTGGCTCAAGCGGTGGCGCGCTCGCCTGGCATGTGTGCGGCCCGGGTTCGATCCTCAGCACCACATACAAACAAAGGTGTTGTGTCCGCCGATAACTAAAAAATAAATATTAAAATTCTCTCTCTCTTTCTCTCTCTCTATCTATCTCTTTAAAAAAAAAAAAACTTAGGCCCTGGGACATTCCATGTGTTTATGTTGCCAAGATGAGGAAGATTCAGAGAGGTCAGAGAAGGAGGGTTTGATGTGGTAGGAATACCACCAAGGGAGAGCTCTGTCCTGAAAATCAAGAGAAGAAAGTGTTTCTAGAAGAGTCTTACACTACCAATCCAATATACCTGGAAGTCCTCATGGCAGGATCTTCAGCACACAGAATGTGGCTTCTCAGCAGCATCCCAACCCTTCAGTGCAATGTGAGTCATCCTCAGTTTCCACTCAGACAACTGCAGAAGTCATTCACTGTTCTGACCTTTCACTTTGGTCCCCCAATAACCCAGGAGGCAGAGGAGTTCTTCTAAATGTGAGATCACAGATGGACTTTTAAATGTTGTTGATATGTCAGTCCATAGAGACAAGATTAAGGAATGCTTGTGTAATTTGATAATGGAGACTCAGACACTGGTAACCTGCAATATGAAACTTTAGTTGGATGGCCAGAGATGAGATAGCATTCTCAATAGTAATCACCCATTAGTAGCATAGATATAGAGATCTACATTTGTAAAGGTGTTGACAGATATTCAAAGTTTATCATCACATATCATAAACAAGGCAAAATGTTAGACTCAAACACCAAATGTTACCGAGAGAATGTATAATAGTAGAAATCCCCATAGTGCTATAGGACTAGACTGGCACATAACTGAAATACAGTGTATTATATTCTAGTTAAATTTACATTTTACCTATCCCATGACCTAGCATTCTACTTCTAGGTACATATCTGAGAAGTCATGCACATCTGCTATGGACATTACTGGCATAATGTGCACAGCAACATTGTTCATAGTCTTTCCTAAAGTAGAAGGATGAAGATGACAAAATCATTAGTGAATCATGAGAGATTTGTAGAGAGATAGCAGCATAGAACAATGGAAAGAAAAGAACTATGACTTCATGCAATAACATGGTGGAAACCTAAATGAAGTGTGAATAAAAGAAGCCATGAATAAAGTTATAATTTTATGTATTCATGTGAAATCTAAAGACAGATACAATGAAATCACATTACAAGCTGTATATTTAGAAGATAAAACTACAAAGAAATGTGAAAAAGCAGTTACCATAAAAGACAAGACCACAATCATCACTGTATAAGGAGGGATTCTGTAAATATAAAGGGTTAAATACTTGAAAATTAAGATCACACAGCTCTTCCATTTCAATAGCTCCCCAAAATATACATCTAAATGGCACATTGCAATGAATGTGCTACATTTCACAATTTAAAAAATGTTAGAGCAGAAGAAACCACTACCACCTGTCCCCATCATGTTGACACTTTAGGGTCAGTGGCTGCCATAGTCACATGAGTCCTGCTTGTTGCCCAACAGGAACTAGGAAGGTATGCCTCTGTGCATCAAGACCTGGGAAAGGTATCAGCCTTGTCTGCAGCTCCCAGAAGGCATCTACTAGGGGTCCCAGTTCCTGGTACCACCTGGTACTCACCCAGTAGGAAACAATCCATACCCTTAGGACTGTGGCTGCTGGTGCCAAAAGCCTAGCATCAACTTTGACTGTCCCTTGGTATCTGGGGAAGGTCCCAACCATGTTTTCATGTGCCAAATACAGGTATTAGCACCCCAAACAAATCCTGGCATCACCTGCATTTACCTGGCCAGAAAAAAAAAGGGTTCCTTCCCAGCCTACTGCCCTGGGACTGTAGCTGCACATGGAAAAGCTACAGCATCATTCAAGCTCATCCCTGGGTTCCTGTGCCATGCAGCTCCAGGACTGTGGGTACCAATTCCACAAGCCTGGGCCCTACTGGAACTCAGTAGTAATGTAGAGACATCCCTATCCATGTTCTATAGCTCCAGAGGTACACAAGGCCCAGTATCAGATGCACTCAACCCTCAGGACCTAGGGGAGTAGTTTATGTGCTATACCACCCCACAACCAATGAATAAAGTTATAATTTTATGTATTCATGTGAAATTAAAGACATATACAATGAAATCACATTACAAGCTGTATGTTTAGAAGGTAAAACTATAAAGAAATGTGAAAAAGCAGTTATCAAAAAAGACAAGACCACAATCATCACTGTATAAGGAGGGAATCTGTAAATATAAAGGGTCCAATACTTGATGAAAATTAAGATCACACAGCATGTGCCCTGGGGGACCTAGGAGGGTCTCTTCCTAGGTCCCAGCCTATGGACTCAAGGCCATAGACACAGATGTCAAAAGCCCTACTATCACTTACATTTGTCCTTTGGGACCTACAGAAGGTACCATCTGGGTTCCACAGCTCCAGGAATGCAGCTACCAATACCACAGGCACCAGCAACACCCAGAATCATCCAATGGCACCTGGGAAAGGTCCCTTTTGTGTCCCACAACCTTAAGTCCATGGTCACCGGTACTACAGTCCCTGAATCACCTGTGTCCATCCCACAAGCGCTGGATAAGATCCCATCCAATCCTGTGGCTCCAGAACTGTGGCCCTTGGTACCACAGGACTAGGCATCTCTTGCATTTATCCTCAGCATCCTCAGGAAGGTCTCCTTCACATTCTGTGGTTTGGGGACCAGGGCTGACAATGCCACAACCCTTAGGGTCACCTGTACTTGACTTGAGTGATCTGGGGCCAATACTGTGGCACCTGCCACTACAAGCCTCAGGGCCATCAGTGTGCAGCTCTGTGGAATCTGAGGATACCTACCTTTGGAATTCTAAGTCCACTGCAAAGTTATGCAACTACCTTCACTAACCACTATACTCTAGACTAGAGCAGCACTCACAGGCAGTACCAATATCAATCAAAGCTGAAGAAGCTACACTTTTAAGCTCACCTGCACCCAAAGCCAAAGCATCTACCCAATACCCTAGGTCCTGTATTATAGGAAAGAGTTCTTTCCTACAAAACCTAGTCTATCAAACTGCAAGAGGCAACTGTTACACTAGATGCACACACATCAACACAGGGACACAAGAAGCATGGAAGGAAACATAATACATTCAAAGGAAAACAATAATTCTGTGGAAGGAGATCCCAATTTGAATAATCTATGAAATGCCAAGAAGTAATTCAAAATAATGATCTTAAAGAAAGAATCTCAGTGAGCCAGGCATGGTGGCCCATGCCTGTAATCCCAGTGGTTCAGGAAGCTGAGACAGGAGAATTGTTTGTTCAAAGCCAGCCTCAGCAACGGTGAGACACTAAGCAACTCAGTGACACTCTGTCTCTAAATAAAATACAAAATAGGGCTAGGGATGTGGCTCAGTGGTCGAGTGCCCCCAAGTTTAATCCCTGGAACCAAACCAAACCAAACCAAACCACCACCACCACCACCACCACAACAACAACAACAAAAAACCCTTGGTGAAATGGAAAAGGAAAACAGAGAGATAATATGGAGAAATCAGAATAAAAAGTTAGGGTATAAGTGAGAAATTCACCAAAAGAGGCAGAAATCATTAAAAAAAAAAAACAGAAGAGAAAGAGAAGGAGAGAGAGAGGGGGAGAGAGACAGGGGAGAGAGAGAGAGAGAGAGAGAGAGAGAGAGAGAGAGAAGAAACAAAACAAAGAATTAGGAGTTCCTAGGAGAGTATGAAACACTGTAAGGAAACAAATATTTACATTATAGGAATTACAGGAAGTAACACACACACACACACACACACACACACATACTCTCACAAAACAAACAAAAAACAGGGGAAAGCAATGAAAACATATTTCATAAAAAAAATAGCTAAAAACCTCCATCCCAAATCTTCAAAGAGATGTACACATCCAGATACAAGAAGCGCAAAGTGGGGCTGGGACTGTGGCTCAGTGATGGAGTGCTCACCTGGCATATGAGAGGCACTGGGTTTGATTCTCAGCACCACATATAAATGAATAAAAAGGTTCATCGACAACTAAAATAAATATATTTTTAAAAGGCGTGGATTGTAGCTCAGTGGTAGAGCACTTGCGTAGTACATGTGAGGCACTGGTTTAAATCCTCAGCACCACATAAAAATAAAAAAAAATTAATGGGGTTGCTGGGGTTGCAAGACCCTGGCTCAGTGGTAGAGTGATTGCCTAGCATGTGTGAGGTACTAGGTTCAATTCTCAGCACCACATAAAAATAAATAAATAAAAATAAAGGTTCACCCACAACTAAAATTTAAAAAATGGTTAAAAAAAGATCAAAGCACCTCAACTAGATTAAACTAAAATAGAACTTTGCCAATGTATGTTATAGTCAAAATGTCAAAAACACAAGACAAAGAATTCTAAAAAGAGCAAAAGAATCAAGTCAAATATAAGGGAATGTACATTAGACTTCAAGAAGATTTCTCAGCAGAAATTTATAGGCCAGAAAAAAGTGGGTTGATATGTTCCAAGTCCTGAAAGAAAAAAAATGCCAGCCAAGAATATCCTACCTAGCCTGGTGCGTGGCACATACCTATAATCTCAGCAGCTCAGGAGGCTGACACAGGAGGACCACGAGTTCAAAGCCAGTCTCAGGAAAAGTGAGGTGCTAAACAACTTAGTGAGACCCTGTATTTAAATAAAATATTTTTTAAAACGCTGGGGATGTGGCTCAGTGGTTGAGTGCCTCTGAATTCAATCCCTGGTACCCCTTCTAGCAAAATTATCCTTCATACAAAAAAATAAATAAATAAATAAAGGAAGAAAGAAAATCTTGCTCAGATAAGCAGACCAGCCCCTCAGGAAAGAGTTAATAGAAGTCCTACACTAGCCACAAAATGATGATAACCAACATCATGAAAATATACTAATGTACAAAACTCACTGGAAGAACAGATATACAAACAAAAACTGAAGAGAATCAAATCAAAACTACCAAATCATAAAAATAAATAATATGAGAAATGGAAGGGAACCAAAAAATAGAAAAAAGGCAGAAAATAGACAATTAATACCTATCAATAACGACTTTGAATGTAAATGAATTACATTCACCAATCAAGAGACAAAGACTAACCAAATGAATAAAAAAACAAGTCCCAACTATATATTGCCTACAAGAAACTTACTTCACTGGTGAAGATACACAGACTAGCCTCACATGGTGGTGCATGCCTGTATTCCCAGCTACTCAGGAGGCTGAGGCAGGAGGGTCAAAAGTTTCAAACCAGCTTGGGCAATTTAGCAAGACGCTGTCTCAAAATTTAAAGAGGGCTGTAGCACAGCTCTGTGGTAGAATGCTTGCCTAGCATTTGCAAGACCCTGAGTTCAATACCGTGTATATTAAATGGGGAGGAGGAAGGTACACACAGACTGAAAGTGAAAGGTTCCACATAAATGGAAACTAAAAGTGAGCAGGAATAGCTATACTCACAAGGATAATGCTGAACTCAAATAAAAAACTATAAAAAGACACAAATAAAGTCAGCTTGTAGTGATAAAAGACAGGATAATTGTAAAGTATACATGCACCCAACATAGGACTGCTCAAATCCATAAAGCAAACAATATTAGACCTAAAAAAAGAGAAAGGCTCCAATACTCCACTTTTTTCAATGTACAGTTCATCCAGTCAGAAAATCAACAAAGAAGCTTCCACATTGGACCATATTACAGAGCCAACTGAATAACAGATATTTATAGAACATTTCACCCAATATCAGCAAACACACTTTCTTCTCTTCAGCACATGGAACATTCTCCAGGACAGATAAGATGTTAGGTCACAAATCAACTCGCAATAAATTAAAAAAAGTTTAAATCATATGTACATTCTCAGACCACAACAGAACATAGTAGTAATCAGCAAGAAGAATGGAAAACACAAACTAATGGAAACTGAATAATGATTCCAAATGCCCAAGGGGTAACTGAAGAAATTAACAGAGAAATTTAAAAATTCTAGAAACAAAAGGAAATGATCACACAACATATCAAAATCTGTGGGATATAGAAAAGCAGTTCTGAGAGGGAATTTTATAACAATAAATTTATACATTAAAAATAAATTTAAAATTAACAACCTAAGAATTTACTCAAGGACTGGGAATATAGCTCAGTGGTAGAGTGCTTGTTTGCCTAGCATGTGTGGGGACCTGAGTCCTCACACGGCAGGAAAAAAAGAAAAGAATGGAATCAATGACTTAGGAAAGTAAAAACAAATCAAACTCAAAATCAGTAGGAGTAAATAAATAGCTAAAGCAGAAATAAATAAAATCAAATCTTCTCGCCTGCCTCCCACGCGGGTGATGGGAATGAGTTCCTCTCAGTGGAATGGGCTGGCTGCAAAATAAAAGCTAAGAAAAACAGAATGAGGAAAAAAACCACAGGATACAGAAAATAATTTCAAAAAGCAGGGGCAGGATGGACAAGCTGATTATATGGATCAAGCTTCTATATTAAAAAGCAAAATGGAGCCTGCACTTGCTTTATTTATATCAGAGAACATCAAAGGCCTTCCATAGAATGTTCTTCACCAAAAAAGGTTGAAGGTGGGTTGTCCAGTTCCCAATGGGTTACACCAATCTCCAGAGCCACTAAAAGGGATCTTCCTAGTAGAGTGGAGATAAAGGTCATGTGCCTTGGGCAATCTATTGTGTGGGAGAGCTAGGAATAGTTCCCAAGATTAAACCTAAAATTTCCCTGGCTGCCATATCGAGAGAAGACCCTCATTTGGGTGGCTTCCTGCAAAATCTAAAAAAAAAAAAAAAAAAAATTACAAAAGATCAATGAAAGAAAGAATTCGGTTCTTTGAAAGGATAAAGATTGGCAAATCTTTAGCAAGACTAAACAAGAACAAAAAGAGAAGTTAAATAAATTCAGAGATAAAAAAACAGACCTTACAACTAATACCACAGAAATACAAAGGACCACAAGAAACCACTATGAACAATTATATACTAAAAAAGTGGAAAACCTAGAAGAATCAGGTGAGTTCCTGAACACATACAACTTACCAAAACTGAATCAAGAAGAAAGACAAAATCTAAACATACCAATAATGAGAAATGAGATTGAAGGAATGAATAAATCTCCCATCTAAAAAAAGGTCAGGACCTGACAGCTTTACTAGTGAATTCTACAGAACATTTAAAGAAAGGTCTAGGGCAAGGCCCTAAGTGTTTGATGCCCCATGTTTGTGCACACAACACACACAGAAGAAGGAGAAGAGGAGGAGGAAAAGGAGAAGGAGGAGGGTGGTTTCCAGTTCTTCTTCAACTATTCTGAAAAACTGAAGTGGAAGGAATTCTGCCAAATTTTTTAATGAGGCCAATATTACCCTGAATCTAAAACCACATACAGAGATAACAAAGAAAACTACAGACCCATATCCATGATGAATATGGAGGCAAAATCCTCAGTGAAATACTAACCAAAGAATTCAATAGCAATCAAAAAGATCACATATCATGATCAAGTGGGATTCATCCCAGAGAGGCAAGGATGGATCAACCTACACAAATCAAAAAAACGTGATGTGACACATCAAGAGAATGAAGGACACAAACTGTATCACCTTCATAGGTGCAGAAGAGCATCAATAAGATTCAATATCTTGGAGTTTGTGGTGTAGCTCAGTGGTAGGGCACATGCCTAGATTCAACATCCCTTCATGATTAAAAACTCACTAATTAGGTAAGAAAGAAACATACCTCAAAATACTAAAAGCCATATATATTAAAAAGAAATACTCATGCCCAATATTATACTGAATGAGGGAAAGCTGAAAACATTTCCTCTAAGATCAGGAACAAGAAAAGGATGTCCACTTCAATCGTCTCTTTATATAGAACTGGAAGTCTTAACAAGAGCAATTAGGCAAGAGAGGGAAAGAAAGAAAGGATATCTAAATTGGAAAGGAAAAAATTATATTATCCATGTTTGCAGGCGGCATATTTTTACACAAAGCAAAACCTAAATGTTCCATCAAAAAGCTGTTAGAATTGATGGATAAATTCAGTAAAGTTTTAGGATACAAAATCAACATAGAAGAAACAGTAGCATTTTTATACACTAATAATGAGCTTGCTTAAATAAAAATTAAGAAAGGAACCCTTCACAATAACTGCAAACGAAATTAATTTGGAATAAATTTGAACAAAGAAATGAAAGATCTCTACAACAAAAATTTAAAACATTGATGAAAGAAATTATATAAGATGCACAAAAAATGAACAGTCTGTGTTGAAAAAATGTTAAAATAACCACACTACCGAAAGCAATCAACAGATTCAATGCAATTCCCATGACAATATCAGAGACCTTTGTCACAAAAATTAGAAAAAGAAATCCTAAATTCATGTGGAACCATAAAAAACCTAGGGTGGCCTAAGTAATCTTGAACAAAAACCAACCAACATGCAGACAACACAATATCTTACTCCCAAATATCCTACAAAGTTATAGTAACCAAACAGTGTGGAAATATCCTAAAAAAACAGACACAATGGACCAAAATGAAGAACTCCAAAATTAATCCATGTTCATTGTGTCAAGTGATTTTGACAAAGGTGCCAAGAACACACAGTAGAGAAAAAAGGTCTCTTCAATAAGTGGTGCTGACAGAAATTGAGTATACATATGCAGGAGAATCACAACAGATCCTTTCCTCTAACCAAACACAAAAAATGAAGTCAAAATGGATCAAACATTGAAATGTAAATCCTGAAACTTTGAAATCACTACAAGAAAACATAGGGGAAACACTTCAAGCCACCAGTGTACACATGCACTTTTGGATTGGATGACAATGGGACAGACAACAAAAGGAAAAACGGACAAAAGGAATTTGTAAAGCTTCTGAACAGGTAAGGAATCAACAGAGATAAGAGAGAGCCTATGGAATGGGAGAAAATATCTGCAAACTATTCATCTGATAAGGACTTAATATCCAGAATCCATAAGGAACTAAAAAAGCTGAACACCAAACAAACCCCAGCAACAACGAAATCCAAGTTAAAAATGGGCTAAGGAACTACAACACTTTTTCTCAAAAGAAAACACAGTTAGGCTCTGTGGCGCACACCTGTGATCCCAGCAACTGGGGAGGCTGAGGTGGAAGAATCACAAGTTCAAGGCCAACCTCAGCAATTTAACAAACTTAATAAGGGTGTCTCAAGGGGCTGGGGATGTGGCTCAAGTGCTAGCGCGCTCGCCTGGCATGCGTGCGGCCGGGGTTCGATCCTCAGCACCACATACAAACAAAGATGTTGTGTCCGCCAATAACTAAAAAATAAATATTGAAATTCTCTCTCTCTCTCTGTCTCTCTCTCTCTCTTTAAAAAAAAATGAATAAAGTTACATCTCAAGGAACCTAGCTCAACAAATAGCTATTTAAAAAAAAATAAATAAGGGTGTCTCAAAATAAAAAAGGGTCTGGGGATGTGACTCAGTGGTATAGCACTGGCCTAGCATACATGAAACCCTGTATTTGATACTGCCAAATAAATAAATAAATATAAATAAAAAGGGTAGGGAATGTGCCTTGGTGGCAGCATGCTCCTGGGTTCAATATCCAGTACTGAGAAAAAAAAAAACTGAAAAGAAAAGAAAACAAAAAAAGACACAGAAAAAGCCAAGGAGTATATGAAGCAATGTGAGATCTCACTAATCATCAGGGAAATGCAAGTCAAAATGACATATCACTTCACATCCATTAAAAGGGCTATCACCTAAGACATAACAAACATAAAAACAATGGCAAAGATGTGGGAAAAGGGGAACATTTATAGACTGCTGATGGAAATGCAAATTAGTACAACCATTATGGAAAACAACATGGAGAGTCCCCTAAAAACTAAGAAAAGAACTACTATTTGATGCAACAATTCTGCAACCAGGTAAACATCCAGAGAAGATACCAGAAAGATACATGCACTCCCATGTTCATTGCACCACTATTCAAAACAGCAAGAATGAATACAGAAAATGTGGTGTATATATACACAATGGAATATTATTCAGCCATAAAAATGAAATCCTGTCATTTTCAGCCAAATGGATGGAACTAGAGGTCACTATGCTAAGTACTATAAGCCAGACAAAAAGACAAGTGCTACATGTTCTCATGCATTTGTAGAAATAATAAGTGAAACTCATGGAAGAGCAGAATGGGATGGAATAGTAGGCACTACACTGGGAAGGACAAAGAAAAGAAGGGAGGTAAGAAGTTAAATAAGAGGCATTAGAACACTGAGAGAAAGAATTGGCTCACTTTTTTTCTAGAGCACAGAAAGGTAACTGGTTTAAAATAATCTATGACATATTTCAAAACCAAAACATAGAAACAATTAATGTGTGAAGAGATGAAAATGGTTATTACCATGATTATACATTGTACACATGTATTGAATTACCACAATGTAACCTACAAAGATGTATAAATATTACACTGCAATACAAAATTTTTAGAAAATGTTGAATAATAAGAATGTTAAGGGCTGGGGTTATGGCTCAGTGGTAGAGTGTTTGCCTTGCATGTATGAGGCACTGGGTTCGATTCTCCGCACCACATGAAAATAAATAAAGTCCATTAATAACTAAAAAAATATTTAAAAAAAAACAATGTTAAGGGGAGTTGGGGTTGTGGTTCAGCGGTAGCGCACTTGCCTGGCATGTGTGCGGCACTGGGTTCAATTCTCAGCACCACATACAAATAAAAAAAGGTCAATCAACAACTAAAAAATTTTTTTAACAAGAATGTTAAGGGCTGGAGTTGTGGCTCAGTGGTATAGTGCTTGCCTTTCATGTTTTAGGCACTGGGTTTAATCCTCAGCACTGGGTTTGATCCTCAGCACCGAATATAAATAAAATGAATAAAATAAAGATCCATCAATATCTAAAAAAATATTTTAAAAAAGAATGTTAAAAAGATGCATTGGGTGATGAAGAATGGACACAGCAAGTATGTGACCTTTTCAGGGATTCATTATCAAACAAAGACAAGATCTGGATCACTACTGGATTGTGATGTAGGCTGAAAGGAATAGTTTTTACTAAGGAAAGATATTACAGCACCTCAGGATGTTAAGCCAATGGAAAAATGTATAAGATATAAAAGAGAGGAGGAACTAGTATTAAATAAAGCCCAGGAGAAAGAGAAATAAAAGGAGACCCCCACATGCAAGTGAAAGAACCACCTTTAGAAAGGGACCACTATAACAAGGCGAAAATTTAGGTACAAGTGGATCCCTCTAGAGGCTACACATGGAAGTGCTTTTAACTTCTAGGAGTTTCAGTGAAACATGAGGCAATAAGAAATTAGATAAGGGCTGGGGTTGTGGCTCAGGGGTAGAGCGCTTGCTTCTGAGGCACTGGGTTTGATCCACAGCAACAAATAAAAATAAAATAAATAAAATAAAGGCTTTGTGCCCATCTACAACTAAACAAAATATTAAAAAAAAGAAATTAGATGAGGGAAATGACCAACAAACTGTACTAGGAGGGAAATCTGGACGCCATACCTGTGCATTAACCAGCTGTATGTGGCATGTGAGCTTTTCTGAAGGCCTTTTCTACCCATCCAGGCAGACACAAAGCAACTACAATTAATTGACATGCAACAGATGAGGCTCTATAGCACCCACATCTAGGAGTCACTTATTCATCCAAAAAAAATAATTCCTGTTCATCCACTCTTGGACGAGCAATCTTCTAACTCTGGGGGAGGGAGAGAGTGTGGTCAGGATGAGCAAGCAGAAGTAGCCACTGAAAACAGAAAAGACTTCCAGTATATAAAGCCTTCAACAGACATAATCTGAGGATACCAACATGTCAGGGATACTAAGAGGGTATGATCCTGGAGATACCAACCAGTGTGGCGTGCTAATCACGTTAACAGGGGGCCACTCCTGTTAACTGGAGTTAACAGCTGGCATCTCCCATATACACTTGTGGACAGTGTTATAAAGTCAACTTGAGAAACTGAATTGAGATGATGTTCAGAAACAGTGCTACTAGGCTGGAGCACAGCCAGTGGTGAGTGCTTGCCTCACATAAGCAAGACCCCATGTTCAATTCCCATGGCCACAAGAAGCAAAAAGTACTATTGTCCCTTCCCCATGGGTCACCAGCCCACTGGGCTCTACAGCAGGTACAGGGAAGCCACTGCACTAGCCTGATCTAAGAGACTGGTCTCTGAGATGTGTATATATATCTATAATGCTTCACCAAGTGGGAAAGATTACTCTTGGGTCAGATGTTCATTTGCTACAGAGCAAAGGTTTTAGAAGAGAGGAAATGGGTGATGGAGTGTGCCCACTAGAAAGAAATCTCCAAACCCCCTGCTCTGGAATGTTTGGAGTTAGCTGAGCAACTGACAACAGGAGGGGTGGGGGAAGGGTGTTCTGTGTGGCCCAGTGGAGGAAGGCATGGAGATTTTGTTTCCTCTCTCAAGGTAGTCCTGCACTGTGGAGTTTGCAGTTCTTCACGATACATCCCTCCATCATGTCAAAAGGACTTTAGTGACGGGAGCACTGAAGCCCACTCTGAAAGAGGACATCAACAGGAATGGAACGTGTCTGAAGGTATCAGAGAGACCAGAAGGACCAGCCAAGACCCAGCCAGAAAGCTAACCTTTCAGAGGTGGGAAGTCATCACTGTGTAGGCAGCCCACATAGATCTGATGCTCAGACCTGCGTCTGAGGGTCTGTGTGTCAGAGAGGGCCACCGTTGATGAACAGTGTGGCTCCAGGGCATCAACTGACTCACTGGGGCCATGTCAGTGTTGACCTTGATGAGAGACTTTGACTCTTCCCCATCGTCTCCACGGAAATCCCACGTGGTTTTGCATGAGGCTAGAAGAGTGCTTCAGATTTGGGCTCCCCAGATGAAGCATCTGAGGCTAGGGCCAGTGCCAGGACTTTTGTGTGTCAGGTTGGTGACCATGTTGCTGCTAGGGATAATTTTTCTCCCAAGCATATGCTGTGACATGGAATCCATATATTACTCTTCTTATGAAATAGTCATCCCCAAGAGTCTGACAGTGGAGGGGCATGAAGACCCACTGGGAAAGGCATCGTACATGCTGTTTATGCAGGGCCAAAAGCAAGTGATTCGCCTCAAAGTGAAAAGAGACTATTCTGTAAGTAACTTCCCCATCTACAGTTACCACAATGGCATCCTGGGGCAAGAAACGCCTTCCATCTCACAGGACTGCCACTATGAGGGCTACATAGAAGGAGTGCCAGGGTCTTTTGTTTCTGTCAACACCTGTTTGGGCCTCAGGGGCATCCTGATTAAGGAGGACACATCCTACGGCATCAAGCCCATGCTCTCTTCCAAACAGTTTGAGCATGTGTTATACACCATGGCACATCAAGCTCGAGTCTCCTGTGGTGTCACTTCCCAAGACAGACCAGTGTCCATCAGCCAGCAACAAGGGAGCAGGAATCCTCTTCAACTACAGGCACTGTCCTACCTGTGGTCACGCACCAAGTACGTGGAGATGTTTGTCGTTGTCAACAACCAGCGGTTCCAGATGTGGGGCAGTAACATCAATGAGACAGTCCAGAGAGTAGTGGACATCATTGCTCTGGCCAATGTCTTCACCAGGGGAATAAACACAGAGGTGGTGCTGGTTGGAATGGAGATCTGGACCGAGGGGGACCTCATAGAGGTCCCAGTGGACCTGCAAGTTACACTCAGGAATTTCAACAGCTGGAGACAAGAGAAGCTCTCGCACCGTGTGAGGCACGATGTTGCCCACATGATCGTTGGGCATCATCCTGGAGAGAACATGGGCCAGGCATTTCTCAATGGTGCCTGTTCAGGTAGTTTTGCAGCGGCTGTTGAATCCTTCCATCACGAAGACATCCTCCTGTTTGCAGCGCTCATGGTCCACGAGCTCGGGCACAACCTGGGTATTCGGCACGACCATGCGGCCTGCATTTGTAAAGATAAGCACTTTTGCCTCATGCATGAAAACATCACCAGAGAAAGTGGCTTCAGCAACTGTAGCTCTGACGACTTCTACCATTTCCTTCATGAACACAAAGGGGCCTGCCTCTTTAACAAGCCACGGCACAGAAGCCGCAAGAGGGAGACTGCTAGTTGTGGTAATGGTGTGATCGAAGAGGCGGAGCAGTGTGACTGTGGTGACCAATGTGAAACGAACGAGTGCTGTACCGACGAATGCAAACTGAAGGAAGGGGCTGAGTGTAGTAATGAAGCCTGTTGTAGTGGATGTAAATTCCAAACTGCTGGACGCACTTGCCGTTCTGTAATAGGAGCATGTGACCTCCCAGAATACTGTAATGGTAGTTCTGCACTGTGCCCTGGAGACAGGTATAAGCAAGATGGTACATTATGTCGCCAAACGTACCTTTGCATTAGTGGTATATGCATGGACCCTAGTGTTCAGTGCTCAGATATTTTTGGGTCTGACTCAGTGTCGGCCCCAGCTGACTGTTACAAATCAATGAATAGCAGAGGGGACCGGTTTGGAAACTGTGGCCGACCTACTGATGAGAATAACAACTATGTTAAGTGTTCAGAAGAAAATATGTATTGTGGCAAACTTATCTGTACTGGTGTTAGTACTTTACCAGAAATTAAAGAAGACTATACATTGATCCAGGTGCCTAATGGAGATGACTGGTGCTGGAGCATGAATGCCTACAAGGGGACGGATACTGTTGATGATGGGGATGTGCGAAATAACACTTACTGTGCTGAAAAGAAAGACTGCCAAGGAACTGTTTGTACAGATGCCACTGAGTCCACATTTGAATGTAAGCCAGAAGAAAATTGTAATTCAAAAGGAGTCTGCAATGATTTAGGGAACTGTCATTGTGATTTTGGCTTTGAACCCCCTGACTGTGTAAAGGAAGGGGGAAATGGGGGAAGTGTGGACAGTGGCCCTGTTGGTGAATCAGAAGGGGAGAATCCACCAGGTGAAGGTGATGGTGGTGGTGAAGGTGGTGGTGGTGAAGGTGGTGGTGGTGGTGGTGGTGGTGGTGGTGGTGGTGGTCAGAATCAAACCGGTAGCCGAGCGGATGAAGGAGGTCTAGATGTGACACTATTAGCCTTTATTATATTAATTTTAATAATTCTAGTGATTATATTGGTTTGCTGCTTCTTAATGTCTAAAAGCTCAAAAGCAAAACCTGCACCCCCACCACCTGCAGCAGAACCTGCACCAGCTGCAGAAGCACCTCCTGAAGAAGCGCCCCCACCAGAAGGAGAGGCCCCACCAGAAGGAGAGGCCCCACCAGAAGGAGAGGCCCCACCAGAAGGAGAGGCCCCACCAGAAGGAGAGGCCCCACCAGAAGGAGGGGAAGAACCACCACCAGAACCACCACCAGAGTAGTAGGAAGATGACTCTAAATATACCAACTCCTCAAGAACTGAATGGGAATGTGAGGCTCAGTAAAGCAAAAGTTAAGCGAGAACTGAGAGCTTCAGTGGCTCTGACTGCAACTCTACAGTCTAAAAATACATTAATGTGGGAGTACAGATTCTTCCATTTTTATTATTCCTTTTAATAAATGTTTACTCAATATATTAAATATTTTAGTACTTCTTGCTTTTACACATTTTGTTTGAACTTACCACATGTACCTTTGGACATCAATGTCCTTGTCTCTTTGGGTCAGGTTTTTTCAGTTGCCAGAAGCTGTTTTTCACAACATGCTATCTTTCATGTAAGTTGTTTGACATATGGTACAGTATGTTCCTGAATTTATTTCTATCACTGAGATTTTCATTTCAAGCAATAACTATCTATTACGCAAGGACATTTGGTCATGTGTGCTTGAACTGTTCTAATTTGCCTAATTTGTACATTCATCAAGCAAGTAGTTTTTAAACCCCAAAATAAATATTGTATTTGTTAGACACATCTTCATGTCTAACATGAAGAGCAATTATTGAATCCACTTTGTTCTGTGGCTCTGCGGGAAGGACTGTATCTGATAAGAAAGAAGATCCTAGTGGTCCCTGGGTTAAGAAGTGAGCATTGAAGTTAACCATCTTTCCAATTCTGATAGTTGTGTGATATGATGTATATACATTTAGGTTATTACTATATCCCACTATTTCTAGATGCTTCCTACATACATACTCCCTTCTTACCACAAACATTTTTTTCTTCCAGAGAAGTTTTCATAATGCTCCTTTGTTCTAATTGCCTAGTGATGAATTTCACACCCCTAGACATATCATGGCCAAAGAACATCACCTAAAGCTAAGTATTGTGTTTATACTAATTTTGTAACAGTATAAAGATGTCCATAGTGCTGAGTATGTGTATAAAACTGAAATTTTTCTTTTCTATTTTTCTTTTAAAAACATATTAATAGCTTATTGATTGACCATCAGAAGGAACCTTTCCTGTAAGGTACCAGAGTTCTGGAAGAAGCAGTTATTTCTCTGGGAAGAAAATGCGAAGCAAAATATTTACATTACTCATTTTTTGCCAGATACTATGTTAACCATTTTACATTCATTATCTTAATTTAACCCTCTCAGGACTAGGGATGTGGCTCAGTTCTAGAGTGCTTGTCTAGCATACATATATCCCTGGGTCTAATCCCCAGCACTGCAAACACCAAAACAAAACCATTTAACTTCCCAATGAAACTTCCATCTTGTCCATGAAGAAACAGAGATCAAAGAGTTTGCTCTCAAATTAGATAATAAGTGGTGAAATCTGGATGACTTCCCAGATATGAATGAACTTATGATTTTCTATTGCCCCACGAGCCCTTCCCCTCAGTGAAAAGTGAGGGAAAGACGTTTGGTAAGTCCTTAATAGTCTAGAATATAGCTTCTTTCTCAGTGACTACTGAAACAAAAGCCTTACAAGTGAATGTTGACTTCTATGAAGAATCTACCATAGGTTTCTTGCTTGCTCTTAGGCTCTCTCTTTTTCTGTTTGCTTATTGACTGTTCTAAGATGAGCAGCCTTCTTGCTTCATGATGTTCTGCCTCGCCTCAGGCCAGAGCAATGGAGTTGGCCAACTGTGGACTTACTGTAAACCCAAATCAAACTTTTCCTCCTCTTAAAAAACAGCAAGAAAGGGCTGGGGTTGTGGCTCAGTGGTAGAGCGCTTGCTGAGCCTGCGTGAGGAGGCACTGGGTTTGATCCCTGTACCACATAAAAATAACTACAACTGGGCTGGGGATGTGGCTCAAGTGGTAGCGCGCTCGCCTGGCATGCATGCGGCCCGGGTTCGATCCTCAGCACCACATACAGACAAAGATGTTGTGTCCGTCGAATACTAAAAAATAAATATTAAAAAAAAATAACTACAACTCACTCTCTTTCTGTGTGTGTGTGTGTGTGTGTGTGTGTGTGTATGTGTGTGTGTATCAAAAACAAAAAAACCCACCACACTGTACGGTCATTATGTTGAACCCCGACGCAAAGAAAAGACCACCAACTCCAATTTTAAATCAAATTAAAGCAAGCTTATATTTGTGTACATTAAGAGACAGCAGCTGTCTCTCCCAACACAAGCTAGAGATCAGCACCCCAGCTCTCCAGGAACAAGGTTTTATAGCACAAAAAGTTGTAAAGGCGGGTTATGTTGAGAACTTACAGCTAACAGGATTTTGATAAGCATAATACAAAGGCAGATCGTAGGTTAATGATCTACATGGTATGATATCTCAATGTAGGGAGTAAATTCAGATCCCAACACCGGAATTTATGAGGCACTGCTGAAGTTTCAGAGAGGGTTGTTATCTGGTCGGGGGAGCCAGGATTTATAAGGCGCCACTAGGTTTTAGAGAGGGCTGCTATCTGGTCAGGGAAAGGTATGCATGGGTGAGTTCAAGGCAGGAATTTGGGCAGGAATTCCAAATCACAGTAATTTATAGTAAAACAGAAATTAACTTTTCATGACATTTTTGGCTCTCAATCTTAAAATGGAAATAGGCTGGGTTCATCATTTATGGATTAAAGTATCTTTTCCTCTACTAGAGCCTGACAGCACGGAATAGAAGGTTGGCATTTCACTTAGTGCTAAGGCATAGATGTTCAAAATATGCTTACCAAGTAAAAGATGTAACCAAAGTCAACCTTAAAAAAATGGATCATGGCTGAGCCTAGTGGTGCACACCTGTAATCCCAATGACTTGGAAGGCTAAGGCAGGAGGATCGAAAGTTCGAGGCCAGCCAGGAAAACTTAGCAAGACCTTGTCTCAAAATGAAATCAAAAGTGGGTGGACAGAAGATGTAGCTCAGCAATAAAGTACCCCTGGGTTCAATTTTAAGTACTGAGAAAAAAAAAAAGTGGTATAAGCTGGACATAATGGTGCATGCCTATAATTTTAGCAATTTGGAAGGCTGAGGTAGGAGGATCAAAGCCAGTCTCAGCAATTTAGTGAGATCCTTGGCACCTTAGTGACACCCTGTCCCCCGCCCCCCCCCCCCACCAAAAAAAAATTAGAAGGACTGGTGATGTAGCTCAGTGGTAAAGCACCACTGTGTTCAATCCCTGATATCAATAACAAAACTAGCATATTCATACAACAGACCATTATTCAGAAATAAAAATGAATGAGGTACTGACATATGCTACAATATAAATGAACTTTGAAAGCAGTATGCTATGTGGGAAAAGGCACACATAGTATGATTCCATCTATACTAAATGTTCAGAACAGCAAATCTATAGGAAAAAAAAAGATCAGTGATTGCCTAGAATAAGGATGTAAGAAATTGATGGCACCAGGAGTGGCATAACAGTGGCTCAGGAGGCTAAGGCAGAAGGATCACGAGTTCAAAGCCAGCCTCAGCAATGGAAAGGCAATAAGCAACTCAGTGAGACACTGTCTCTAAATAAAATACAAAATAGGGCTGGGGATATGGCTCAGTGGTTGAGTGCCCCTGAGTTCAATCCCCTGGTACCCCCCCACCCCCCAAAAAGAAAAGAAGTTCATGGCAATATGTGACTGACTGCTAATTGGCACATTTCTTTCTGGAGTGACATGAATGCTCTAAAATTATATTATGGTAATTATTACACAGTCTATAAATATTCAAAAAAACACTGAATAGTACAAATGAATGGGTGTATTTTATGGTATGCAAATTATGTATTATAAAGTGATTTATAAAAGTAAAAAAAGGTGAACTATTAGGGTACGGTCCCATTTTATAACTATTCCTAACCTCAAACCTTCCCCGACCTCCATCTAGGGAACAATTATTATCAGTTTAGTTTCAGACCTTCTTCTAGGTAGAAAATATACAGAATTGTTTTATGTTTGTACAATGTAAGTAATACTATGCTTTTGTTAAAGCTCATTATACCTTGGAGAGGGATCCATATTATATATAAGCTCTTCACAGGAAGTGATTTATTGGGATCCTAAGGGTTATAAATGATGACTATATTTTAATGTAATCCAAATAAAGCATCATCCAGATGTAGAGAGAAAGGTACTTCATTTCTTTAAAAGGACTTCTTGTCTTACCAATTCACCAATGTCTATGATGGGTTAAATTTTTCTAACAATATAGTGGGAAATTTTCTACAATCTTCAATTAAATTTTTTTTTAAAGAGAGAGAGAGAATTTTTTAATATTTATTTTTTAGTTTTTGGCAGACACAACATCTTTGCATGTGGTGCTGAGGATCAAACTCGGGCTGCATGCATGCCAGGCGAGCGCGCTACCGCTTGAGCCACATCCCCAGCCCTTCAATTAAAATTTGATTAAGACTTCACATCACGTTTCATGGAAACAAATTGATTCACCATAGATGTAGTTAATTTTTAATGACCCGGAGACATACTTAAATATGAAAAAGGAAGGGAGATTTTGGAGAAGGGGCCAGTCTCAGAATAATTTTTATAATCTCCTCAAATCACACCCATAAAACCAAACTAGTATGGTAAAATCAAACCCTGCAAATAGCAGCTAAAAAAAAAAAATCACTGATAAACCTCCTACAAACTCCGAAATATGGGTGTAACCCCAAGATGGCTGCTGAGTAACCCAAGACCTGAGTGATATTAAGCATTCTTAATTAAGAAAGCAGAGGTAAGTAATGGCGTGTCTGTTGGATCTTAGAACAGAACTCCTAAATATCCAATAGATTCTGAAAAATATAGCAAGCCAATTTGAAAATAAACACCTGAAATTGGGAAGGTTTTTGACACTTTCTTTTCTTCTTTTTTTTTTTAATTGGTACTAGGTATTGAACCCAGGGGTGCTCTATATTCTTTTTTAATCACCAAATTTCAGGTTTTGCAAATGTGTTTTTTGAAACAGAGTTTCATTAGTTGCTCAGATTGGCCTTGAACCTGCAATCCTCCTCCCTCAGCCTCTTGAGTAGCTGGAATTACAGCTATGTTCTACCATGTCCAGTGATACTTTCATTCCTGGGAGAATGCAAGCCAGAGAAATCTGGAGCCTATAAGCTTTTTGAATGAAACTTTCAGGATAAAGTATTATACAATAGAGATCCTACTGGAGGAGGAATAGATAAAATAAACGTGGTATATATACACAATGGAATTTTACTCAGTAATAAAAGAGTAAATGGATCGCGATGGAGAAGATAATGCTAAGTGAAGTTAGCCAATCCCCAAAAAACAAATGCTGAATGTTTTCTCTGATATAAGGAGGCTGATTCATAGTGGGGTAGGGAGGGGAGCATGGGAGGATGACTTCTAGATAGGGAAGAGGAGAGGGAGGGAAAGGGAGGAGGCAGGGGATTAGCAAGGATGGTGGAATGTGATAGACATCATATCCAAAGTACATGTATGAAGTCAAGAACTGGGTGTCAACATACTTTATGTACAAACAGAGATATGAAAAATTGTGATATGTATGTGTAATAAGAATTGCAATGCATTCTGCTGTCATTTTTAAAAAATCAATAATAATAAAAACGAGAACCTACTGGAGTGGAATTCAAACTGATGAGGATAAAGAATTAAGAGATTTTAAGTAGAAATATCGTCATTGTTTTATTAATTAATATTATACCATTAGGTCTTGGGATGTGGTCTTTACCATGTCTGTGGAGTACCTCAGAATTCCCACTGTCCTTAATGCAGCCATTGTGAACTGTAACCCCAAGATGTGGTTACTGATGAGTAACCCAAGTTGGTTTTCCCTATATACTTTCCCAGCATACTATAAATGAACAAGCCATTAGAGTGGGATGTGGTGCTTTACAGCTGGACTCTGGTGACATGAGCACCAGAAATGTACCTGATAGCTCTGATATTAGCTTGAGATAAACTAGGTACTTGACTACTACATAAACCTCCTTCCTCTGGCCCAAATTGTGGAACTGACTGGTCTTGCTGCTGCCTAGGATCAAACTTCTATCAGTAAGTCTCCAATAAATTGCAATATGTGCAATACTGGATCCCTTTGCTTCTTTATTAGTCTCATAGCACATTAGGGCTGGTTCTCATATGCTGGGACTAGGTATTTTCAGAACAACTGATAAGCCAGCCAGAGGACCAAAATGAGCAAGAGGAAGAAAGTTTCTGCAGGGGAAATCCTGGATTGGCTGTCTAACTTTTAAGAGGAGTGGTGACTTGTATATTATATGTTTTCAGCCTGCTATAGGAGTATGGGGAAGCCTTGGAATGATCCCAGAAGCCTGGTGTGCTTCCTCCCATAACAAAGGACCAAAATAAAGAAGCTGGGTGTGGTGGTGCATGCATGCAGTCCCAGCTACTCAGGAGGCTAAGGCTGGAGGATCACTCAAGCCTAGAAGTTCAAGGTTAGCCTGGGCAATATATATAACCCTGTCTCAAAATAGATAAGAAGAAGAAGGAGGAGGAGGAGGAAAAAATAAGAAAACAACAGTGATTTCACTATAGGGTTTGAGACAGAGCACTGGAGTGCAGTGGGAATGTTGCAGAGATACTGCAGAGCATGATACGCTATGGCCTTATAAAGAAAGGACCTAAGGGGCTGGGGATGTGGCTCAAGCGGTAGCGTGCTCGCCTGGCATGCATGCAGCCTGGGTTCGATCCTCAGCACCACATACAAACAAAGATGCTGTGTCCACCGAGAACTGAAAAAAAAAAAAAAAAAGAATATTAAAAATTCTCTCTCTCTCTCTCAAACAAACAAACAAAAAATGAGTTAAAAAAAAAAGAAAGAAAGGACCTAAGCACACAACACTATTGTAGGGTCTCTCAAGATCCATCCTGAAAAAAGAGGGACTTTGTTCAGTGTGCCAGTCCCCGGCAGTTACTACTCACATTACAGACACCTGAGGCATTTACTAATGGAGAATCTTGTGTCCCTTATAGGCCCTGACCACAGTTTGTGGAGCTTCCCTGTTACCATATCACTGCATTGCCCTGGAGAAAGAGCACCAACCATATTATTCCATCCTCTACCTAGCATGGAGGTCATCTTGAGACCCACCATTCCCTGGGTCCTGTAAAGTAGCTGAGCAGCTACCCCTACCAGCCAGGAGATACTGGAAACTGCCCTTTTACAGCCCCAGGAAGCACCAGGGCAGCCAACCCTCAGTGGGTCATCTGCAAAGGCCCCAAGAAAACAGTTAGGGGGCACTACCCACCCTCCTGCTGCACTGGACACAGCCAGGTGGTCCTGTCCACCCACTCCTGGCCTAAAGAAAAAGGCAGGTGGCCCTTAACATACTTCCACTATCCCAAAACCAGCCAGGTCGCCCCACTCTTGTATCCTCAGACCCCAGAAGGAAGCCAGATGGCCTGCACTGTGTGACTCAGACCACCGAGGATCCTGTGACCCCAGGAAGCAGCTGAGCAGACTATTCTGAGTGGCTTGGCCTAGTGAGGACCCCTAAGAAGCAAGTGGGCAGCCTTTCCCATCCCAAAAAGCAGCTGAGCAGCCTAATCTAACAAGCTTAGTACAGTGAGACCTTGAGAAACAGATGCTCATCCCCATACTCTACCCTGGACCCTGGGGAAGAAGTTGGGCAGACCTCCCTAAGCAGAAAGGCCACCAGAGGTCCCATAAAGACATCTGTGCAGCCCTCAGACACTGAAAAGTGATATTTGGATGATAAATTCTTATAAATGCAACCTTAGATGCTTTGAAGGGGTAATTTGTAGAAAAATGAGTTGTCAACATCCATCTGGGCACACTGGTGTGGCTTAATTCCCATGAAGCCCTCAGACACTAATAGGCACCTCATCTCACTACCAGGAACACTATATCACACCAAGGTGGCTCCACCTTCAAACAACCTGCAGAAACTGATAGGCACCCCACACCTACAGCCTGTTGCAAAATGCCCAGAAGTACAAGTGAATTTGTCTTGCCTAAGGGAGCTGCATTCCAGTTGGCAATGCAATCCTCCAACCCCTGTTAGCCTAGGCCACTGAAACACCTACATACATCAACAATGTTGATTATACTTAAATAGGCTACATGGATACTACATTAAAGCACCCAGTAGGAACAAAAGCCAATGCATCACAGACTACCAGCAGAAAGATAGCAAACAGATTTCCAGGAAAAAGTTTTTATTTATTAACTATGAAAGCCATCCTGTAAAGTTGGCAGAGGCAAATGACCTACCGGATGTGCAAATACCAATGTAGGACACAGTATTAACAAAAAAACTAACATGATACCTCCAAAGCACACAATAACTCTCTAGCAACAGACCTCAAAGAAAAGGAAACAGGCAAATTTGACATGAATTCAAAAAGAATGATTTTGAGAAAACTTCATAAGATACAAGAGTAAATAGGCAGGCAGCTTAACGAAATTAGGAAGGCAAAATTTGTGACATGAATGAGAAATTCAGCAGAAAAGAGAGATCATGGGCTGGGGATGTGGCTCAAGTGGTAGCGTGCTTGCCTGGCATGCGTGAGGCACTGGGTTTGATTCTCAGCACCAGGTAAAAATAAAAAAATAAAGATGTTGTGTCCACCTAAAACTAAAAAATAAATTTAAAAAAAAAGAAAAGAAAAAAAGAAAGAGATCATAAGAAAGAACCAAACAGAAAACTTGGAGCTGAGAAACTCAATAAATGAAACATAAAATACAGTCAAGAGCCCCCAAAGTAGAACAGATCAGGAAGAAGAAAGAATTTCTGAACACAAAGAGAGAGTTTTTGGAATAACCCAGTCAGGTGGGGAGGGGATGGGAGAAGAGGCGACAAAGAAGGAGAAGTATAAAGAAAAGAAAGAATGAGAGAGGGAGAGGAGGAGGAGAGAGGGAGAGAAAGAGGAAGGTAAAGAGAATGTGGGGGGAGAGGGGGGCGGGGAGAGAAAAAGAGAGAGAGAGAGAGAGAGAGAGAGAGAGAGAAATGAAAAAAGCAACTGAGACTTATGGGATACCATTAAGTGAACAAACATTTGCACTATCAGGATTCTAGGAGAAGAGAAAATGCATAGAAAACATATTCAATGAAATATTTGCTGAAAACTTTCTGAAGCTTGGGAAACAGATATCAAGTCTGGGAAGCTCAAAGGACCTATAATAGTTTTAACAAAAAAGATCCTCTCCCCAACATTACAGTAAAACTGTCAAAAGCACAAGTCCCCACCACCAAAGTGTAAGACATTCCAAAAACAGCAAGAAAAAAAACATTAAGTCACTTATAAGGAAATCCTCATTAAACTAACAGCAGACTTCTCAGTAGAAACCTTATAGGCCAGGAGGGAATAGGAAGACAAATTCAAAGTTTAGAATGAAAAAAAAATGTGAACCAAGAATACTATATCCATCAAAGCTGTTGGTAAGAAGAACTCACCATCAGAATGACCCAATAACAATTGCTTAAGGGAGACCTGAATTAGAAGTGAAAAGATGATAACTATCATCAAGAGAACTTGTAGAAATACAAAACTCAACAGTAGTGCTGATGCACAAAAGAGAAAGGGTATCAAACCCTATCAATACAAAAAGCCACCAAATCACAAGGGTGAACAAGAGAAAGAAAGGATATGCAAGAGAAAAAATAACAGAATAACAAAAGTATGTCTTTATGAATAATAACCTTGAAAAAAATTTTTGAGATGGAGTGTCTGTTACTCCTGAGCTTAAGTGATCCTCTAGCCTTAATTGAGTACAAAAATTCAGGCATGTGCCGCCATACTTGGATCATAACTTTGAATGTAAATGAATTTAAATGCTCCAATCCCTGGACTGGCTGAATGGTTAAAAAAAAAAAAAAAAGAACACAATAAGAAACTTACTTCACAAGTAAAGACCATGGACTTAAAAGTGAAGAGATGAAAAAAGACATATTATACATATGAAACCAAAAGTGAGCAGCAGTAGCTATACTTCTATCAAACAAAATAGATTTTAATTCAAAGCTGTAAAAGAAAAAGTCAAGAAATAATGACAGAGGGATCAAATTCAACAAAAGAAAATAACAATTGTAAATACATATATGCAACCAATGCTAAAACACCAAATTATATCAAGTAAACATAATTAGATTAAAATGAGAGATTGATTCTAACATAATAATAGTTGGGGACTTCAACATCCCACTTTCATCAATAGACAGATCATCCAAACAAGAAAAATCACCAAAAAACATTAAGGTTAAACTATACTATATACAATGGACCTAACAAACATTTACATAATATTTCATCCAGTAGCTACAGAATACACATTCTTCTCATCAGCAAATGGAACATTCTCCAGGAGAGACAATATGTTAGTCCATAAAACAAATCTCAACAAACTTAAAAAACTGAAATCATAGTATGTATATTCTTCGAACACAGTGGAGTAGAACTAGAAATAAACAAGAAGAACTTCAGAAATTTTAACATACTCTTGAAAAACCAATGGGTCAATGAAGAAATCAGAAGGGAAGTTTAAAAATTTCTTGAAACAAGCTGGACACAGTGGTGCATGCCTGTAATCTCACCAATTTGGGAGATTGAGGCAGGAGGATTGCAAATTCAAGGCCAGGCTTGGCATTTAGGAAGATCCTCAGACACTCAGAGAGATCCTGTCTCAATGTAAAAATTAAAAAGAACTGGGGATGTAGCTCAGTGATAAAGTGTCCCTGGGTTTAATTCCCTGTACCAGAAAAAAAAAAAAAAAGTTACTGAAGTCGGGTGTGGTGGCGCATGCCCAGGGGGCTCAGGAGGCTGAAGCAGGAGGATCATGTGTTCAAAGCCAGCCTCAGCAAAAGTGGAGGTGCTAAGCAACTCAGTGAGACCTTGTCTCTAAAATATAAAATAGGGCTGTGGATGTGGCTCAGTGGCCAAGTACCCCGGAGTTCAATCCTTGGTACCCCCCCACCAAAAAATTACTGCAGCAAACCAACCTGAAAACACAACATGCTAAAACCAATGAAATACAGGAAAGCAGTCCTAAGAGAGAAGTTTAGAGAAATAAGTCCCTAAATCAAGAAAGTAGAAAGATTTCAAAAAAACAACTATGCAACTCAAGGAACCAGAAAAGCAAAAACAAACTAAACTCAAAAAACTGGTAAAAAGAAATAAGAAGGTTTAGAGTAGAAATAAATGAAAGAGGGGGCTAAAAAAATACAAAAGATCAATGAAACAACGAGATTGCTTCTTTGAAAACAAAATGAACAAATATTTACCTAGACTAACCATGACAAAAAGAGGGAAGACACAAACAAATGAAATCAGAGATGAAAAAGGAGATATTACAACTAATACCACAGAAAGAAAAGATTATTAGGGATTATTACAAACAACCATATATCCCCAAATTGGAAAACCTAAAAAAAAAAGCACAAATTTCTGAACACATATAACTTACTAAAACTGAACCATGATGACTTAGAAACCTAAATAAATAGCAAGAAAGAAGACTGAATCAGTAATAAAAATTCTCTCAGAAAGAAAACCCAGGGCGTGAGGTTCTGGCTCAGTGGTGGAGCACTTACCTAGCACGTGTGAGGCACTGGATTCCATTCTCAGCACCACATATGAATAAATAAATAAAATAAAGGTCCCTCAACAACTAAAAATATATTTTAAAAAAATATTAAAAAAAAGAAAGCCCAGGATCAGATGGCTTTATTGATGAATTTTACCAAACTTTTAAAGAAAAACTAAAACAAATTCTTTTCAAACTATTACAAAGTACTAAAAGAGAAATAACTTCATTATTCTATAATGTCAGCATCACTGATACCAAAACCAAATAAGGCACAACAAAAAATAAAGCTAGAGACCAAAAATCCCTGATGCACACAGACACTAAAATTCTCAACAAGATAGTAGTAAATATAATCCAACTAACTGTACCTGAAACTATTATACACTATGATCAATTGGGATGTATCTCAGGGGTGCAAGGACAGCTCAACATACACAAAATACTACACATAATGACATCACATTAACAGAATGAAGGATAAAAACCATGTGACACACATGACCACATGAAGGATAAAGACCATCTGAACAGATGCAGAAAAAGCACTCTCCATAATAAACCCTAAAAAATTACTTATAGAAGAAATGTACCACCACGATCCACAACATAGTGTTTCTACTGGAGGAGCCAATAACAATGCCTCTATCAGATGTGTAAAGTATAAGATACTGTGCTATGTTACAGATTTATCTTGGCCTCAGGGAAAAGACACTAGGGCTATAGATACAGGTGTTTGACTGGGCTCCTTAGATTCATAGAACTAATTTTTTTTCTTGTTTTGCTACTCATATATTACAGGAAAGGGGGCTGGGGATGTGGCTCAAGAAGTAGCATGCTTGCCTGGCATGCGTGCGGCCCGGGTTCGATCCTCAGCACCACATACAAACAAAGATGTTGTGTCCGCCGAAAACTAAAAAATAAATATTGAAAATTCTCTCTCTCTCTCTCTCAAAAATATATTTTATATATATATTACAGGAAAGGCCTACTGATGGTCTACAACTTGCTATTCTTTTTGGAAGCTGATCCCTAGTCTTTCATATTCTGAATCACCACTCCTCCATAACTAAAGAGCATGTACTATTCATCAGATAGGACAGAGGAGTGCCTTTAGCTCAGAAACAGAGGGAACTTTAGGGCAAGAATCAAAATCCATTAATTTAAGCCAGGGTTGGTGGTGCTCGCCTGTAATCCCAGTGACTCAGGAGGATGAGGCAGGAGGATCATAGAGTTCAAAGCTAGCTACAGCAACATATCAAGGCCCTAAGCAACTTAGACCCTCTCTTGAAATAAAAAATAAAATGGCTGGGGATGCGGCTCAGTGGTTGAGTACTTCTGAGTTCAATCCCTGGTACCTCCCCCGCCCAAAAAAAATCCATCAATTTAAATGAGGAAAATGTCCTTCCAGAGGAGTTTTTAATAAATATTTTTAGTTGAGGATGGACACAATACCTTTATATTATTTATTTTTATGCAGTGCTGAGGATCAAACTCAGTGCCTCACACGTGAAAGGCAAGCACTCTGCTACTGAGCTATGACCCCAGCCCCACAGAAGAGATTTTTAGAACAAAGCAATATGTCAAAGACCATGCCCACAATCTTTCTGGAGGCAAAAAAGGCTTGAGGATCTGAAATGAGCTGTGTGGTAGAGTAGGAAATGGTGTAAGTAGCATTGGGAAGCAGATGCCTGTGACCCATAGATCCACAAAACTGCCTTATAACCTTTAGTTTCAGTGGCTCCAAAGAATAACAGGTAATGTGGGAGAAATGTGTTCCATGGAGGAGTGGGACTGTAAGGAAAAAGTTACCACTTTCTTCTTTTCTTGGAGCCCTATCCTAGGACATAGCTGGACCTTTGAAAGCTTCCTCTCCTTGGTATATTTCTCTATGAAGACAGTAAAAGCTCAGGTAAGTATTAAAATTTTGAAGGATGATGCAAAGTAAGAACATACAGGTGGGGGAAGCAAGAATTGTAGAAGGCAGATGTTGTCATATAAGACTCACAGGAGGGGAACAGCTATCCTAGCTGGCAGCAAGCTGGGAGCTTTGACCAAATAACTCTGTTACTGACAAAGGTTGAGCCCAGGAAAGGAAAAAGGTAGAGAGGTCCAGGATCATTGGCTATTTCACTTGGGCCATGAAAATGACATTAACAGTATCTTTGCCTCCCTCCTGACACATTCTATGAAATCACAGGTAGGGTTTGGAATGATTTCTTTTATCTAGGAATTCTCCTATGGGATATTTGAGAATGGGCTCTCCCTACGTTAAGTTGCAGCATTTTATCTTGCTGTTAATAGTGATTCTTTTTCAAGGGATATAAGTGGAATCTCTTTACTATCAAATACCTATCCCCAGGAATCAGAAGATGTCACAAGACTAGAAGAAAAAGTAGAAAACGTGGCCTAGGCCCAGTTCAGATGAGAAAAATGGAAGATCATTAACTTTACGCAAAAGAAAAAACTGTCAATAACTTCCCTGTTACACATTCACATCAAAATGGGAACCTGAGCTTGGAAATGCCTTTTATACAAAATGACTGCAACTATGATAGGTATTTAGAGAGTTACAGAGATTTTCTTCTAATTAACAGCACCTTCTCATGGATAAAGGGTAGATAGATTAAAAAAAATTTGAGGTATGTGGTTTACATATGGTTTATGGCCTACCTATAAAATAGGGTGAATCCTATGCAGTCAGTGGAGATGAATAAGAGGGGCTTCTAACCACTTCACAATTTCAGAGCAGAATAGAATCCAGTCCCCATAATCATCTATGTATGCTCACTTCTCAAGTATACAGAACTGTGTACCGTGACTGACAATAAGAAGTTCTTAATGTGAAATAATGTGAATAAGCAATATGTGGCAATAGATGTATACACCTTGGTCAAGTTTTAGATGAAGGAGCCAAGTGTACAAAATGCATTTCTGTGTTAAAGATATGGACAGAGAGAAACCTAGTGCCAAATGTGCCTGAATATGCCAAAAACATTTCAATATATCTTTTGGGAAACGTGAAACATGTTGTTGTTCATATGACTATTGACCAAAAACTTAGAAGTAGCTGGGCCATGCATTTCTCAATGGTATCTATACTGCTAAGAATGCAACAAGCATTGAACCTTCCTCTCATGAAGAAATAATCCATTTTTCAGCTCTCCTGGTCATGAGCTTAGCCATAGCTTGGAAATAAAGCATAACGGTGTGGCTTACAAGTTCCAGGACCAGAACCTCTGTACTAAACAATGAATTTATTACTGTAAATATAGATTTTGATCAGATGTTGTATGAGCACAATGATGACTGCTTGTTTAATAAACCTGACCTCCAAAGCTCCTTTGGAAAGCTATATTGTGAGAAAAAGACTTCCCTGTGGATGAGTGACCTCCCAGAATACTATAATGGCACCTCCATGTGATGCCAGACAGACACACACAAGCAAGACAGTACCCATTGCAAAAAATAAGGTTATTTTAGCAGGGCCAGTACAGAAACCTGGAGAATCAGTGATATAAAATCTTTAGAAAGAGTACAAGAGTTCCCTGGAAAAGTAATCATTACCTAGGGAATACGTTTAGAAACCATGGCAGTGACTCTAAAATAATGGTTAAGGTCTGTGCAAAAGGATCTAAGGCTCTGCACATTGAAAAACATCAAGCACCCATGTAGCCCATGCAAGAAATGAGGTGTTGGCGTATAGATGTTTTTGAAGCCACAGAAAGGGCTGACGAGAGGGAAAGTGAAGGGTAGCATTCTGAGAGCCACAGAAGATTTGTATAATCAAACCTATTTTGACACCACTCTATTCCACTATGACCACAAACTGAACAAGTGTCATAGGAGGGATGTTCATGATAATTTTAAGAACTGCCTCTATGTATGGCTATTGTCCCTTCCAGGGTTAGTGGGACAGTTTGAACAGTGGCTCAGCTGTACACGTCCACTTTGACTCTCAATATGACAAAAAAAAACCCTGTTAATTCTTTTATAATTGATTTATTTTTTAATTGGTGCATTACAGTTATGCATAAAAGTGGAATTCGTTATTATATGTTCATACATACATGATACATGGCAGTTTGGTTAATTTCATTCTGCTATTCTTCCCCTTTCCCATTCCTCCTTCCTCTCATAGCCCTTCCTCTACTGTACTGTTCTCCCTTCTATTTTATGAGACTGTTTCCCAACACCCCTACCAACTTTTGATATCTTATTTTTCTCTAACTTCCATATATAAGAGAAACACTCAACCCTTGACTTTCGGAAACTGGCTTGTTTCACTCACCATGATGTTCTTCAATTCTACCCATTTGCCAGCAAATGACATAATTTCATTCTTCTTTATGGCTAAATAAAACTCCATTGTGTATATATATCACATTTTCATTATCCAATCATTATCCAACCTGAGCTGGTCCCATAAATTGGCTATTATGAATTGTGCTGCTATAAATATTTATATGCATGTATCGCTATAGTATGCTACTTTTAGGTCTTTTGGATAAATACCAAGGAGTGGGATAGCTGGGTTATCTTATGGGTCCTTTCCTAGTATTTTCAGGAATCTCCATATTGCTTTCCAAAATGGTTGTACTAATTTGCAGTCCCATCAACAATGCATAAGTGTACCTTTTCCTTTACATCCTCACCAGCATTTATTATTCTTTGTATTTTTGATGACTGCTATTCTAATTGGAATGAGATAAAATCTCAGGGTAGTTTTGATTTGTATTTCCCAGATTGCTAGGGATGTTGAACATTTTTACATGTATTTTGTTGGCCATTTGCCAAAAATTTTGAGAAATGTCTGTTTAGCTCATTTGCCCATTAATTGATTGGGTCATTTGTTTTTTTGGTATTAAGTTTCTTGAGTTCTACATATATTCTGGATATTAATCTCCTGTCAGAAGAGTAGCTAGCAAAGATTCTCCTATTTAGTAGGCTCTCTCTTCATGCTCCTGTTTCCTTTGCTGTGCAGTAGCTTTATTTGAAGCCATCCCACTTATTTTTTATTTTATTTCTTGAGTTTTAGGGGGTCTTGTTAAGGAAGCTGGTGTAGGATATGGTTACCTGACATTCTTCACAATCCATTAATGTAAAATAATTCCAGTTCCTGAGTATCCTAGTAATTGTAATTTCAAAGAATGGTGGAGGAGCTAGTAGCAAAAGTAACAGTAGACCCTAATGGATCCAGGCCCCTGTTATAGATTCTCTTCTGTGAGCATAATAATGGTGTCTGGGTATCCACATCACATTGAGCCTCTTGCTTTAGTTGGTGGAACTTGTGCTGTGTCCATCCATATACTCCAAAGTGGAGCAGACCCTGGGATGCTGCTGTTAGAGCCTAAAGGAGAGACAGGGGTGATGGAATCTGTTCTTCAGGTTTGTAGAGATCCAGGAAAAAGCCCCACAACCCTTGTTTACAAAGCATGGTTACATTTCCTCTATCTCAAACATCAAGATCTGGTATCTATTTTTTCTATTTTTCTAGCTCTTTCTGAACTAATTCTTTACATCTTAACATAATTGACTAAAAGTTGGTCATATTTCTTAGTCTATACATAAGGACAATGAAGTGGCTTCAATGCCCCTCCTTACTGATCCATTTTTTGGAGAAAACTGCCTTATCAGCATAATTAGATAGTTCAAAAAAAGTCTTTCTTCAATCTGATAAGTGAGGAGAACCATTCTATTACCTCCCTACCCACCACATTCACTAAGAAAGGTTAATTAATCTCATTCAATTCAATTTGGAGTAGAGAGAATAATGACTACCAGTGTTAAGAATGTGCCCTAGTAGACCATTATTCTTTTTGTCTACTCAATTCTTAAAAATACATCAATAAAATGAAATTGACCAGAGATACATATGCTGTGGAGTGCATACCAGCACTTTTACCAAAGCATCTACCCTCCTCTGTGGAAATTTTCACATTCTTATAATGAGCATATGAGCATAAATGAGCATAGATAATACATGTTCTCTTTTCCTTCACAGAGGGAAATTGTGCTTACTGAGTAATGTCAGTGTAAGAGAGTAGAATAAGAGGGTATAGGAAGAGAAATTCTGGATTTTGAAGGTGTTACCTGGAGAACATACAGGGCCATGTGTAGCTCGGTGTCCTGGGGCTTGGTCAGCTTTGTGATTATCAGGACGACAGCTATGAATACAGAACACATAAATTCTGTCACTAGACCTCACTGCCTGAAGCACAGAGTTCCTCAGTATACATGTCTAAGCATTATTAGAATGGAAGATAACTTATTGAATATCAATACTTTTAACCAGTTATGCAAACCAAAGGCCTCTGAGTTCTAGTCTTTATTAATTAAACTTTGCAGATGATTTGTGTGACAATAGTGGAGAGGTACTACAGGAAGATAATAATTTTTTCTGTACTGGAGATTGAATTCAGGAGCATTTTACCACTGAGCTATGCCCTAGCCATTATTTCATTTCATTTCATTTTACTAGTACCAGGGGGACACAGTCCTTTTTTATTTTTTGTTTTGAGACAGGATTTCACTACTGAGGGTCTTGCTAAGTTATTGAGGCTGGCCTGGAACTCATGATCCTCCTGCCTCATTCTCCCAAACCCCTGGGATTAGAGGTATATGCCACCATGCCCAATCTTTTTATCTTTTATTTTGAGACAAGGTCTTGCTAAATTGCCAAAATGACCTTGAACTTGGATCCTCCTGCCTCAGCCTCTCAAAGAGCTGGAATTACAAGTGTCTGCCATCGTGCCCAGAAAAAGATAATAAATTATACTACTTAGAGTATCAGAATTTACCAAGGCCTTTCATAAACATTATCCAATGTGATCCTCACTATCAACTTAAAGCAAATGTTAATAGATGAATCCTGTCATATCAGGTAATTTGCCCTCTCACATCAGCTTGCACCTCATGCCTAATTACCTTAATTTCTAATATATAAAAAGGAAAAAAGTTGGGGGGGGGTCAGAGAAAACTGGAAATATGGGTAAAGGCAACATAAATCTTATAAGCTGGACAGGAATCTACAGTCAGTCATCTGCCTTGGTGAGATCACTCTGCTTGATCCCAATATATTGTTGAATCCAATATTGTTACCCTCTTCACTCTCCATCTCTTCCTGTTAAGATACTCACCTGGGCCCCAGCAGCATAAGAAGGCCGCTGGGTAGAAGCGCACTTGCTGTTCCACAATGTGAATCACTATTCGCAGTTTGTTCCCCAGAAAGCCAGGTGATTTCACAAACTTCTTACACAAGTTTTGGGCTTGGGTGAATAAGACCTAAACATGAATGTAGCAGTGAGCAGTTTGCCCTAAAGCTTAGTAAAAGTTCCTATCATTTTAGAAGGATCCTTCTCTAAGTATCTTGCAACAGGTTTTACCTGCTGAGACCAGGCTTTTTCTGAGAGAAAATTATCTGGAATATTACTCAGTCTTCCCACCAAGATAAATCATAATATACTCAAGAAGTTTAAAGCAAGCCCTAAGCCAGATGCTGAGGCAAATGTCTATAATCTCAGTAGCTTGGGAGGCTGAGACAGGAGGACCACAAGTTTAAAGCCAGCAAAGTGAGGTGTTAGGCAACTCAGTGAGACTGTCTCTAAATAAAATACAAAATAGGGCTGGGAATGTGGCTCAGTGGTTGAATGCCCCTGAGTTCAATTCCAGTACCGAAAACAAGAATAAACAAACAAAAAACCTTCCCAAACTTGAATCTTTGCCTTAATAACCCAAATCAATTCTCTAATAACTCAATTTCTTAATCAAATGCAGCCAGAGTCTTCTTTCCCTACAAACAGAAGAATCAAAAGGAGGCCTGAACTTAAATGAGAATATTTATGTCTCATAAATAAACAGATAATATTTATTATCTGTTCATTTAAAAATAATCTAGAATGCTAATTCTGAATGTCCATTGAAGCCTGAGCTACTCTAACCAGCAAAAAAGAATTTTCAGAATTCCAAGCCTTTGGGGCGGGGGACCCACATTTATTGTCAATCCATTCCAAATGTAAGCCATCTAATCCATTTTAATATAAACTAATTGACCTTTACTAATTTACTGATCTGGGCTGAGCTATCTCCATAACTAATTTTTAAGCATCAAAGGAAATTCCCCATAATTATATCTGCCTCTGATAGTAAAACAAAACACTGTAGGAAAACTTGGTTTGTAGGTAGATAGTTTGTAATTCCTCAACTAGAATATGAGGAGAAAATGATACTGAAAACTATGCAGATCTGACAAGTAAAAAGGCACATTACCTTACTGTTTCTGTACTAAGCAGTTATGCATACATAACTTACTTTCACTTGGCTGATCATTTTAATTCTACATCATTCTGGTGATATCAAATAAGTACATGATAACTGCATAAACCACTTAGCATTTAAATCCCAGTTAGACATATAAGTGTGAACTTATGGTGACTAAAAAAAAATAAGAATACTCTTTCATTATTTGGAAAATTATATCAAAGCAATTCCTATGTCCTAGAATGTCATTCTGGTATAAAGGATATACTTGGATCATGAGTTTTCTGGTCGCTCCTCCATGGGGATCAACAAAACATATATTAGTTCTAGAGTAAACATAATTTTCATGAAGTGAATTCTTTTACTTTTTGTTTTGAGACTGGGTCTCACTAAATTGTTGAGGCTGGCCTAGAACTCATAATCCTCTTGCCTCTGCTCCCAAACAAGCTCTTTTTCCACACTCATCATCTGATTTTAGGACACCCAAAAAACTGAGGTAGTGTAATTACATTGTTAAGATCTCTTGAACATTTTCTTGGTACTAGGACCACAGGAAGTAACTCTCTGGCCTATCTTCCCCAGGCCCTAGGAATACTGGCCTGTCCCCTCTAGTCCCCCCTTTTCACAAAGGTAGGGAGTGTAGTACCATACCATAATAGTTAGGAGGCTGAGCAAAAAGCTAGCCAAGAAAATGGTGATACTATAAAAATAAAGTATGTTACAGACAGATGTATTGGCAGAAGGCAGGAGTTCAGCCATGACTGATGGTGGTGAGAACATCAGGATACACCTAGGAAAAAAAATCAATGGACAGGAGTACTACTATAGATGTCAGACATGAGATATTCACTCAGTGCAACAAAAGTTAATGAATATGTAACTGCACTTATCATTGTGCTCTTTTTAAAAAAAATTTATTTTTTAATTGTAGTTGGACACATACCTTTTATTTATTTATTTATTCTTAATTTTTTAATTGGTTGTTCAAAACATTACAAAGCTCTTGACATATCATATTTCATACATTAGATTAAAGTGGGTTATGAACTCCCATTTTTACCTCAAATACAGATTGCAGAATCACATCGGTTATACATCCACATTTTTACATGATGCCATATTAGTGACTGTTGTATTCTGCTACCTTTCCTATCCTCTACTATCCGCCCTCCCCTCCCCTCCCATCTTCTCTCTCTACCCCATCTACTGTAATTCAATTCTCTCCTTGTTTTTTTTTCCCCCATTCCCCTCACAACCTCTTATATGTAATTTTGTATAACAATGAGGGTCTCCTTCCATTTCCATGCAATTTCCCTTTTCTCTCCCTTTCCCTCCCACCTCATGTCTCTGTTTAATGTTAATCTTTTCCTCATGCTCTTCCTCCATGCTCTGTTCTTAGTTGCTCTCATTATATCAAAGAAGACATTTGGCATTTGTTTTTTAGGGATTGGCTAGCTTCACTTAGCATAATCTGCTCTAATACCATCCATTTCCCTGCAAATTCCACGATTTTGTCATTTTTTAGTGCTGCGTAATACTCTATTGTGTATAAATGCCACATTTTTTTTTTATCCATTCATCTATTGAAGGGCATCTGGGTTGGTTCCACAGTCTAGCTCTTGTGAATTGTGCTGCTATGAACATCGATGTGGCAGTATCCCTGTAGTACGCTCTTTTAAGGACTTCAGGGAATAGTCTGAGAAGGGCAATAGCTGGGTCAAATGGTGGTTCCATTCCCAGCTTTCCCAGGAATCTCCATACTGCTTTCCAAATTGGCCGCACCAATTTGCAGTCCCACCAGCAATGTATAAGAGTACCCTTTTCCCCACATCCTCGCCAGCACTTGTTGTTGTTTGACTTCATAATGGCTGCCAATCTTACTGGAGTGAGATGGTATCTCAGGGTGGTTTTGATTTGCATTTCTCTGACTGCTAGAGATGGTGAGCATTTTTTCATGTACTTGTTGATTGATTGTATGTCCTCCTCTGAGAAGTGTCTGTTCAGGTCTTTGGCCCATTTGTTGATTGGGTTATTTGTTTTCTTATTGTTTAATTTTTTGAGTTCTTTGTATACTCTGGATATTAGGGCTCTGTCTGAAGTGTGAGGAGTAAAAATTTGTTCCCATGATGTAGGCTCCCTATTTACCTCTCTTATTGTTTCTCTTGCTGAGAAAAAACTTTTTAGTTTGAGTAAGTCCCATTTGTTGATTCTAGTTATTAATTCTTGTGCTATTGGCGTCCTATTAAGGAATTTGGAGCTTGACCCAACAATATGTAGATCGGAGCCAATTTTTTCTTCTATCAGGCACAGAATCTCTGATTTGATATCAAGGTCTTTGATCCATTTTGAGTTAACTTTTGTGCATGGCGAGAGAAAGGGATTCAGTTTCATTTTGTTGCATATGGATTTCCAGTTTTCCCAGCACCATTTGTTGAAGATACTATCCTTCCTCCATTGCATGCTTTTAGCCCCTTTATCAAATATAAGAAAGTTGTAATTTTGAAGATTGGTTTCTGTGTCCTCTCTTCTGTACCATTGGTCCACCTGCCTGTTTTGGTACCAGTACCATGCTGTTTTTGTTACTATTGCTCTGTAGTATAGTTCGAAATCTGGTATCGCTATACCGCCTGACTCACACTTCCTGCTTAGAATTGCTTTTGCTATTCTGGGTCTTTTGTTTTTCCATATGAATTTCATAATTGCTTTATCTATTTTTACAAGAAATGCCATTGGGATTTTGATTGGCATTGCATTAAACCTATAGAGAACTTTGGGTAATATCACCATTTTGATGATGTTAGTTCTTCCTATCTATGAACAGGGTATAGTATATTTTTCCATCTTCTAAGGTCTTCTTCTATTTCTCTCTTTAGGGTTCTGTAGTTTTCATTGTACAGATCTTTCACCTCTTTTGTTAGGTTGATTCCCAAGTATTTTAATTTTTTTTGAGGATATTGTGAATGGGGTGGTTGTCCTCATTTCCATTTCAGAAGATTTGTCGCTGATATACAGGAATGCCTTTGATTTATGTGTGTTGATTTTATATCCTGTCACTTTGCTGAATTCATTTATTAACTCTAGTAGTTTCTCTGTAGACTGTTTTGGGTCTGTTAGATATAGTATCATATCATCCGCAAATAGTGATAATTTAAGTTCTTCTTTTCCTATTTTTATGCCTTTAATTTCTTTTGTCTGTCTAATTGCTGTGGCTAGTATTTCAAGAAATAAATTGAATAGAAGTGGTGAGAGAGGACATCCCTGTCTTGTTCCAGATTTTAGAGGGAATGCCTTCAGTTTTTCTCCATTCAGAATGATGCTAGCCTGAGGCTTAGCATATATAGCTTTTATGATGTTGAGGTAAATTCCTGTTATCCCTAGTTTTTCTAGTGTTTTGAATATAAAGGGATGTTGTACTTTGTTGAATGCTTTTTTCTGCATCTATCGAGATGATCATGTGGTTCTTATCGTTAAGTCTATTGATGTGGTGAATAACATTTATTGATTTCTGTATAATGAACCAGCCTTGCATCCCAGGGATGAATCCTACTTGATAATGTGCACAATTTTTTTTGATATGCTTTTGTATTCGATTCTCCAGGATTTTATTGAGGATTTTTGCATCTAAGTTCATTAGCAATATTGGTCTGTAGTTTTCTTTCTTTGAAGTGTCTTTGTCTGGTTTCGGGATCAGGGTGATGTTTGCCTCATAGAATGAATTTGGAAGATCTCCTTCTTTTTCTATTTCTTGAAATAACTTGAAAAGTATTGGTATTAATTCTTCTTTGAAGGTTCTGTAAAACTCCACTGTATATCCATCCGGTCCAGGGCTTTTCTTAGTTGGTAATCTTTTGATGGTTTCTTCTATTTCCTCCTTTGTTATTGGTCTGTTTAAATTGTGTGTATCTTCCTGACTCAATCTGGGCAAATCATATGACTTAAGAAATTTATCAATATCTTCACTATCTTCTATTTTATTGGAATATAGGGTTTCAAAATAATTTCTAATTATCTTCTGTATTTCTGTAGTGTTCGTTGTGATATTGCCTTTTTCATCCCGTATGTTAGTAATTTGAGTTCTCTCTCTTCTTCTCTTCATTAGCATGGCTAAGGGTCTGTCGATCTTATTTATTTTTTCGAAGAAACAACTTTTAGTTTTATCAATTTTTTCAATGGTTTTTTTTGTTTCAATTTTGTTGATTTCCGCTCTGTTTTAATTATTTCTTGCCTTCTACTACATTTGCTGTTGTTTTGCTCTTCCTTTTCTAGGGTTTTGAGATGAAGTGTGAGTTCATTTATTTGTTGGTTTTTTCTTTTATTGAGAATGAACTCCAGGCAATGAATTTCCCTCTTAAAACTGCTTTCATTGTGTCCCATAGATTCTGATATGTTGTGTCTGTATTTTCATTTATCTCTAAGAATTTCTTTTTCCTCCTTTATGTCTTCTGTAACCCACTGATCATTCAGTAACATATTGTTCATTTTCCAGGTGTTGCAGGATTTTTCCTTCCTTCTTTTATCATTGATTTCCAGTTTCATTCCATTATGATCAGATAAGATGCATGGTATTATCTCCACAGCTTTATATTTACTAAGAGTTGCCCTATGGCATAATATACGGTCTATCTTTGAGAAGGATCCATGTGCTGCTGAGAAGAACGTGTATCCACTTGATGATGGTTGATATATTCTATATATGTCGGTTAAGTCTAGGTTATTGATTGTGTTATTGAGTTCTATAGTTTCTTTATTCAGCTTTTGTCTGGTGGATCTGTCCAATGGAGAGAGCAGTGTGTGGAGTCACCCATAATTATTGTGTTCTGGTCTATTTGACTCTTGAACTTGAGGAGAGTTTGTTTTATGAATATTGCAGCACCATTGTTTGGTGCATACATATTGATAATTGTTATGTCTTGTTGGTGGATGGTTCCTTTTAACAGTATATAGTTTCCTTCTTTATCCCTTTTGATTAACTTAGGTTTGAAGTTGATTTTATTCGATATGAGTATGGCCACTCCTGCTTGCTTCTGAGGACCATGTGAGTGGTATGATTTTTCCCAACCTTTCACTTTCAACCTGTGTATGTCTTTACCTATCATATGAGTCTCCTGAAGGCAGCATATTGTTGGACTTGTTTTTTTTAATCCAGGTTACTAGCCTTTGTCTCTTGATTGGTGAATTTATGCCATTAACGTTTAAGGTTACTATTGATATATTGTTTGTACTTCCAGTCATGCTTATTTATTTATTTATTTTAATATGGCTCGTTTTTCCTTTTTGGTTATTTTTTTTCTTCCCTTTACTGAGTTACCTCCCACTGTTAGTTTTGGGTGCTGTTTTTCAATTCCTCTTCTTGTAGTGTTTTGCTCAAAATGCCCTGCAGTGCTGGTTTTCTGGCTGCGAATTCTTTTAACTTTTGTTTATCATGAAATATTTTAATTTCATTGTCAAAACTGAAGCTTAATTTTGCTGGATACAGTATTCTTGGTTGGAATCCATTATTTTTCAGCGTTTGAAATACGTTGTTCCAGGATCTTCTCGCTTTCAACGTCTGTGATGAAAAATCAGTCATTAACCTAATTGGTTTACCCCTGAATGTAATCTGCCTTCTTTCTCTCATAGCTTTTAATATTCTCTCCTTGTTCTGTATGTTGGATATCTTCATAATTATGTGTCTTGGAGTTGGTCTATTATGGTTTTGTATGTTTAGGGTCCTGTAGGCTTCCAGGATTTGGCAATCCATTCCATCTTTCACATCTGGGAAGTTTTCTAGGATTATTTAAATAGATTGTTCATTCCTTTGGTTTGAACCTCTATACCTTCTTCTATCCCGATGACTCTCAAGTTTGGTTTTTTTTATGACATCCCATATCTCTTGGATAGATTGCTGGTGACTTCTTAGCATCCTTTCTGTGTTGACTATATTCTTTTCAAGTTGATAAACTTTGTCTTCATTATCTGATGTTCTGAGTTCTATTTGATCTAGTCTATTTGTAATATTCTCGTTTGAGTTTTTAATTTGGTTTATGGTTTCCTGCATTTCTAGGATTACTGTTTGATTTTTTTTAAGATCTCTATCTCCTGGTAGAGCTTGTTCTTTGCCATTTGAATTTGCCTATTTAATTCGTTTTCAAAGTATACTTTCATTGTTTGAACTTGCTGTCTAATGTCTTCTCTAAGATTCTGTTCCATCTGAGTTAGGTATGCCTTGAGTTCTTTCTCTGTCCATTTTTCTGATGCCTCTAGGTTCTCCTGTGAATTTAAGTTGTCCTGCATTGTTTGCAATCCTTTTTCCCCTTGTTTTTTCATGGTGCTCACATTACTTTCCAACTCTGTTTGACTGCTGTGTTTCTGTTTTCTTCTTTAAAAATTTTTGGTTTTTATAGTTCCAATATCTCTCCTTTGTGTTGGGAGACAATGTTTAGAGATGTTGGATTTAATTGTGATTTAAGGTACATTCATTAGTTTCATTAGAGGCCTACAGAATTTGATGGCATGTATAAAATTGAGGTTTGAACTTAGGATTTTATGTTGAGGTGGGGCGATTTGATGGTATGGAGGTTAGTATATGTTAGCTTCTTTGGGGGGTTGCTCAAATGCAGGTGGATATTAACAAGAGAATAGACAGGAGTACTTGGGAGTAGATAAGGGCTTAGGCAGACTATGGACTGATTTGTAGTATTCATCTATTTGCATTTAGTAAGTTGTACATAATCTGGGTGGTCACGCTTAAGAGGAAAGATGGGGAAAAGGTAAGGAAGCAAACCAAGAAAGAGAGAGGGAGAGAGGAAAGAAAGAAAATAGAACAGAAAAAGAAATAATAAAAAAATAATAAAATGCAGTAAAATAAAAATTACATTAAAAATATTAATATAATTATAGAAAAGAAAAGAATTAAAATTAAAAAATTTTTTAAAAAATTAAAAAAAGAAAAAAGGGACACTATTAGGCTTCTATTTTCTTCGCTTCCAGTAGGTGGTGCTGTGCCTTCCAGGCCAAGATTTTGCCCTCCAGCTGTAGGAAACAATCCGTGTGAGGCCGCCCCGCCCCTGTCTCTCAAAACCTGTTAGCTTAGGTTTATTCCTGGTTTCTAGTCCCCTGGTTTCTCCTGTCAGCCAGGCCTTTCCCAGTGTGATACCTCTCAGCAGTTCAAGCTACACTCTGTGCCTGCAGTTTCCTGGACGTGGAGCGTGGCTTTTGGGAACCGGCACCTTTTTGTTTTGATTCCCTCCGCTAGCCCCTCCTCCAAGAGCTGGCGAGACAGTTTCGTTTTCGCTGCTGTTGGGAGGGGGAGTTGGAGGTCAGGTGCCTTTACCTTTCCCCACGCGTCTATTCACGTTCACTCTGTTAATCACCCCCCTGGAAAGCCAGGGAGAGATTTTATGTGATTTCCCCGCTGTATGGGAGATGGTCTAAATGTCACAGACCTGTTCTATCGCTGCTGCAATCTGTCGAAAACTGGCGATGGTGACGTCAGCTCTCCAAGATGGTGGCTGCTAGCTTCCTCGGTGGGCTGACCAGTGTGGAGGACAGAACTGGACCACTTCCTTCCCCCCATCTCAAACCCAGAACTCAGCCCGGGGCACAGTGAGGGCACAGCCAGCAGGAGCCCACAGAATCTGCAGCACCGTTCCTCTGCGTTGCTAGCTCGCCTTTTCTGGGACGCTGTTACTGGGCACATCGCAGTATCTAGCAGCGGGGTGGGCTGCTGAATAAACAGCTTGAATCTCTGGGCGGACAGTTCACTCGTGGTTGAGCCCCAGTACCCGATCCTCGGGCGATGGAAATCCTTCCTCTAGGTTTCGGTGCACCACAATTTTGCTGGAAATTCCTAACAAGATAGCTTTGGCCATTCTAATTCATCATTCACCCGCGCAATGACGTGGTACACGGGGGTGATGCACTCCATTCGCCGCCATCTTCACCTCTCCCCTAACTATTTATTTTTTATGTGGTGCTGAGGATCAAACCCAGGGCCTCCCAAGTGCTAGGTGAGCGCTCTACTGCTGAGCTACAATCCCAGCCCCCTTATCACTGTGCTCTTATCCGTAAGATTTTATTCCTTCCCACAGACACATTATCTTGTATTCACTTTGTGTTATACTTTTACTTGTGTATTTTTAATCTTGACTATACCTTGTTTCATAGTCCTTTTCCAATAGCCCTTTTCCACATTGGACAGAAGGTATGTAAAAATTCTTTTCTCTAGGTTTATTATAAAAAAGAACACATGTAATCCACAATGAAAATGATAGATTTGGTCACTTCTTACCTGTTGTTCTGACTGAAGTTGTGGAAACATTCACTGGCATTGCCCAGACAGAACACAGGTGTCATCAATAGTAGAGGTATCAGGCTGGGAGGAAAAAAGTTATCATCCCAATATCCAGCAGTTTCATGTCTTTCCCCTTTTTCAGAATATCCTCCCACCCACAACTGTACCATCCCACTGATATCCACAAATATATACACACTTAATTTTTTAAGAAAATACCTTGAATACCTTAAGTATCCTTACTTTTCAGTTCCTGGGAAAGTACAGCAGGAAAAGGATTTCATACTTAGGTTAATGAACCCTAACAGAGCATCCAGAGAATCTCTGGTATTATATGGTCAGATAAAATTCTAAGTGGGTCAAAAATGAAAGGAAAATCTACCAAGGAGCTTTGTGTGCAGCCTGTTTCACTTTTCATGGTGGCCAGGAATAACTTCATTCTCATTAGCCCCTTCCTGAGTGCTTTCCCAAAGTATACCATTAAATAGGCAGCTATTTATCCAGCCAAATATAGCCGACTCCCTGTAAGAGATGAAGATTTAGGAGCAAATGTTACAAAGGCTAAAATCAACCCTGATGTGACTGCCACTTTAGGTGAGACCCAGACCCTTTCTGGACTTTATAATTCTAATAGTCTCACCCAATGTTTTTAAAGTGGATAAGATCTTGAAGACCTTCTTTAACAACTTATAAGAAAAGGAATGTGGAGATCCAAAACTCAAAGAAATCTGTACAAGATCACATTGAATTGATGGTAGAACTGGGGCTAAAACCCAACTCTGTAATAGAAAACTGATTTTCCAGTCCATGTGGGAAAACAGAACCAATGATCACATATTTATTGCTTCCTACTCAGTAAGAGTCTGTGATGACTTAGGAGTGACAATGGAAATACAGGACACCAACTATTTCTTCGTACTTGGGCACTTGAATAATGAGAATATATTCTTTAATAAGAGGGAAAGAAAAAATCTTACCTTGAAAAAATGAAGGTGATTTGACCAACTCGGCAAGTAGAATCTGTCACCTGTGAAAAGAACATACGTAAAATTGTCTTATGACATTGCAAATCACATTACAATAAATACCAGATCATCATATACCACTCAATAGAATAAAAAGGATTCTAAGAGCCAATTTACTCTGTCAAGCAACATTTGCTATAGAATTCATGAAACAGATAATTCCTTAGCATTGTAAATGATAGAATTTCATCTGTATTATTATATTTAAAAAAAATATAACAACAAGCTGGGCACAGTGGTGCACACCTATAGTCCCAGTGCCTTGGAAGGCTGAGGCAGGAGGATCACAAGTTCAAAGCCAGCTTTAGCAACTTAGCAAGACCCTGTCTCAAAATAAACATGGGCTGTGGATGTGGCTCAGTGGTTGTAAGCCTGTGGGTTCAATCCCTAGTACCAAAAAAAAAAAAAAAAAGTCAAAAGAAAGGCTGCAGGAAGTAGCTTACGATTTGAGTACTCAGACAAATTTTCTTAGGAAGAAAGACAAATATGAAATCACACAGTAACCCTCCATAATTTAATAATAGTTCCATCTTTTTCTATTTTAGACTCAGAAATGTGTGGGCATTTTCAGAGAATTATGGGTTCAATGAACCTCTATGTACAAGATGACCAGCAGCAAGTGTTAATATAATAGTGCAGAATTGTTAAGCTCTTTGGATATGAGACTTAGATTCTAAAAGACAGAACACTTAAAAACTCTACTTGTGCTAGGCATGTAACACAGTGGTAGTGTCTATGCTTAGCATACACAAGGCCAGCACTACAAAACAAACAAAAACTCAGATACTGTAAAACATCTAAAAGATGAATCCATCTAAAAGAGGAATCATTTCTACCTAATAGGACTTTAGGATGAAAGATTTTGAACACAACACCTTAAATAGGTAACAAAATAGAAAGCCTTTTTCTTTCTATTTTAAGGCATATTTCTTTCTATTTTAACATATCCTATTGTGGAATAGTCATTAACAATAAATAAGCATTAAGTGAGCAATTAATCATAATTAGAGAATGGTCACTGATCTTCCTTGAGAAGTTTGGATCAGGAATAGCAACGATTTTAAGTAGGACAGTTATTGTTGACTTGAGAGAAATATGTAAAATTAGTTTGTAGTGACTTCTTCTACCAGCTTCCCTTCTCCTCTTTTTACTCTGTCAGGTGGCTACATGCTCTTTAATTATTACTCTTACCTGGTAATGAATATCTGATAAAAAGCTTACTGCTAGTAGTTTATGGCAGAAATCTTGCTAGGGTATTTTAAAGAAGAATTAAAAGGTTAAAAAAAGATCTTGGCAGTTCTTAATATATAGCTATAATGGCAGAATAATAAGCACTGGGGTTAGTACTTTAGACTAGAGTTTGACTCCTTGAAACTAATGACATTGCTTGAGTTATAAAGAGTAGTATGTGCCTCTGTGTGCATAGAAAGCACAATATCCTATATGAGAGCTAATCTTACATCTCTCCAATTTTTCCTTCAAAAATTAATTTCTTCCTCTCAGAAACATTCCCCCATGTTGTCTCCATCCTTGGCTTCTGGTCTCAGAGCATTTTCTTCAGGAAATTACTTTGTGGCTAAATAACTGCTCACAAATTCCAATCAGTCCCTTGGTTTTTGAATGAATTAGTAAATTAATGAATGAAAATAAAAATGTAAAATATTAATCCTGTAAGGCTGCTGAACTTTGTATGCATTCACCTACCTAAAGAGAAGAAAATGAATTGTTTCTTTGTAGTATCTTTTAGTTCTAGAATTCTAGAATTATGCAGACAGATATGTAAAAGGATAAATAGCCATGGGTCCTTACTAACTTGTAAGGAGCAAGGAAACCATATAAATTGAAGATACAGAAGAGTAATTATGGGGCTGGGGATATGGCTCAAGCGGTAGCGTGCTCGCCTGGCATGTGTGTGGCCCGGGTTCGATCCTCAGCACCACATACAAACAAAGATGTTGTGTCCGCTGAAAATTAAAAAATAAATAATAAAATTCTCTTAAAAAAAAAAAAAAGAAGAGTAATTATAAGTGCTGAATGTCCAGAGGTAAACATAAGAAAAAAGGTCCCAGAATATTGTCCTGGGCTGTATAGCAGGAACTAGATGCATGTAGCTAGTTAAAATAAAATGAAGATTATATAAAATTTAAAATTCAGTTTCTCACTCTCACTAGTCACATTTCAAGTGCTCAGTGGCCACATATGGCTAGTAACGACTGAACTGGACAGTGAATAAAATATTTTGATTATTACAAAAAGTTTTATTGAACAGCTCTTTCATTTACTGTAGTATCTTGTTCAGGATGCTGTTTAAGGGACCTCTTTATGTTAATTTTTCAATGATTTCCTCGTATCCTTTTGCTTTATAGCAATGAGAATGGAGAGAGGGGGAATGAGGGAGGAAGAAAGAGAGAAAGAGAGGGAGGGGTTTTAAAAACATTCTCTACCCTGTCCTTCTTCAATAGTGAGTATCTTGAACAAGGCTAGAAAAAAGAAAGATAAATATCTCTTCTTAAGAAGTGAGTCAGCTCTCTTTCTGCTTCCAATTTGCCATGTCCTGAGCTGCTTCCCTCTGCCATGCCCCTCAGACATGATATTCTACCTCACTTTGGGGCCCAGAGCTATGGAGTAGGAGGACCATGGACTGAATTGCTGAAACTGCTGTGGTCAAGAAAAATTGGAAAGTCACTGCTACAGGTTACCAGAATCTCACCTCACAAAAATGTTCCTGAGTGCTAGAACAAGGTAATATCTTTCTCATGATGCAAAATAATTCTTTGGAAATTGAATTATTTATCTATTTGGAAAAATGTAGTTAATAAAAAAAGAGTTTCTTCTTAAAAATAAATTTCTTGAAGTCAGATGAAGATTTCATAGAACCTTAGCCCTGCTTCATTTTATGATGAAAAATTGAGGTTCAATAAAAGCAGATGATTAGCTTAAGGTCATATAGGAGGTAAGCGGCTAGAACACGACCTAAAAGATAAATCTCCTAATTTACCTCAAATACCCTTTCCTAAGATTCTATATGCAAACAAATATGTATATGCATATATAGCCAGGGGTCTTTTCCATTTATTCTTTAAAAAATATTTATTGAATTTCATCATGTACCTAATAGGATATCACTTTCATTTGTTCTAGAAGTGATCGTAGGGTCTGAGAAAAGATGTTAGAAGGTTTTCCCAATACTTTTACTCTATCATGCTCTTTTTTTTAAAAAAAATTGTTTTTTAGTTGTTCATGAACCTTTATTTATTTTTATGTGGTGCTGACAATTGAACCCAATGCCTCACACATGCAAGGCAAGCACTCTACCACCCCAGCTTTCTATCATGTTCTTAATAAAAATTTCCCTTCAAAAAAAAAAGTAGCAGCACAAATACCACAGATATAAGATTAAAATATTTAGTAAGATACATATAGTAAGATTAAAATACATAAAACTATAAAAGAAATAAAAATTGAGCCACACGTAATGATATATTTCTGTAATCGTATGGGCACAGGAAACTGAGACAGGAGGATCGCAAGTTCAAGGCCAGCCTCAGCAACTTGGCAGGGCCCTAAGCAACTTAGTGAGACACTATCTCAAAATAAAGAGGGACGGGGGTGCTGAGGATGTGTCTCAGTGGTAAATTGCCCCGGTTTAAATCCCTAGTACCCTTGCCCCAAGAAGAAATGATAACATCATAAAAATGTCATCTGCAGGATCGCTTAGTGATATTGAAAGAATCAGAAATTAAAAAACTCAATTTTTACTATACAAGGAGATATCATTAAGCAATAAAAAGGAATGAATTATTTATACATGCACTATGTTAAGTGAAAGAAACCACAGAAACACAAGAGACCACATACGGTATTATTGAATTTATATGAAAGGTCCAGAAAAGGCAGTTCTAGAGAAAAAGAAAGTAGATTAGTGATTACCTAGAGCAGAGAGTGACAAAGGGATTCATGGTTAAGGGCATGAAAGATTTAATTGGGATAAAGAAAATATTCTGAAATTTATTTAAAACATCACTTAATTGTATACTTAAAATCAATGAATTATGAGATATGTAAAATATGCACACACATGAAGAGAATCCAAATGCACTGACTCAGCATTCTCTTCTCATCATTGTAATGCTGGAGAGTGCCCCAAACTCTGTGAATTAAAGAAGGAAAGACGACTGTTTTCTGGATTCATCTTGTGTTCGGACTATCACACATTTAATTTCTCAGCACTTCAACAAGTCAATATAATCACCCACACATACTGAAGAAATACAGCACTGCAGAACACTTACCCTCTCTAATGCCTGTAATCCCAAATCTCATGTTAATAGACAGCACTTCCTTGACTCTTCTCCAGGACCTTTTTCCCCCTTTTCTTAAGCAGTGCTAGGGGTAGAACCCAAGGCCTTTCATATTCTAGGCAAGAGCTTTACCACTGAGTTACACCCAGTCTTCCAAGACCATTTTCTTTACTCTGGTAACAATGATGGATGGCATGAAGACAAGGATTTCCCATACTTAATCAAACAAGGCAGGAAAGGCAGTACTGTAAATAACATTTCTCATAATAAAACTTTTTGTGTACATGTATAAGGAAATGGAGAAGAAGTAATGTCAATAAAATGGACAATTGTGTGGAAACAAGTTTTACATTTATTAACGTCCACGAATTCAATTAGCTAGTGCTTAGTGTAATACTCTTTATCAGAGAAATGTGAGTTTATTTTAGCATAGTATTCTTAAATATAAGCTCTGACACTGAATAAACTTACCAGTGGAGATGTGTTCTGTCCACTCTGGTTGTGTCTCATCCTTAGTTCTGTGCACAAATACCAGATGTAATTGACAGTGTAGAGAAATGAGGAAATGTAGAGTATCTAGGTTAAAAATTAAAACAATCCATCATAACTGTACCTCTCTTCCTTAAATTTATTTCATTCTTTTCCAATATGAGAGTCCTACCTGCAGGCTTATTAGTAACATACCATCTAGTATCCATATCATGTAAATCAAACACATCCAGGAATTCTACCCAGGCCTACTTAAAACATGCCCAACTTCTTTATTTTATCCTTTTGATTGTTCAGAAGAACCACAGAATTATCTACCTCTCTCCTCATCTAACTGTTCCACTTTCCTTTTTTTCTTTTTCAGTATTAAATACTGAAACTAGGGGCCTTGTGCATGATAGACAAACACTCTGCCAATGAGTCACATCCCCAGCCCTATTTTGTATTTTATTTAGAGACAGGGTCTCACTGAGTTGTATAGCGCCTTGCCTTTGCTGAGGTTGGCTTTGAACTCAGGATTCTCCTGTCTCAGCCTTCCAAAGTGCTGGGATTACAGGTGTGCACCATTGTGCCCATCTCCATTACATTTTTAATTGAAAAAGTAATAAGGATTTCCATTTTTAATAGTTGTAGCTATAAAAGTCCATTTTTCATTACTATAACAACATTTCTAAGGTGGGCTACTGTTGAAGAAAAGAGATTTATTCTGGCTCATAGTTCTGGAGGTAAAGGGTCTAGGAATCACATTTGGTGATAATCCTCTTGGTGGCAGAATTCTGGGATGGCTTAGAGCAACCTAGCAAGAGATAGGGAACACACATGTCTGCATCTGCGTCACTTTTCCTTTACTTATAAAGCCAAACCATTTCTTAAAGGCCTCATCTCTAAATATCATACTCAAATCCATGTGCAGTGACACATGCCTGTAATCCCAGAAACATGGGAAGCTGAGGCAAGAGGATTCCAAGTTCAATTGCTTAGTAAAATCTAAGCAATTTAGCAAGACCCTGTCTCAAAATAAAAATGGAAAGGATTGGGGATGTGGCTCAGCCCAAGGGTCCAATCCCCAGTACCCCTCGTACCCTAAAAAAACCAGAGTATGCTTCTATCCTCTTACTATCTAGACAATATTTTCACTACATTGTGAAGTACTAAAGCCACTGAACTGCTCATTTTAAAATGGTTAATTTTATGTTGTGTGAATTAAAACTAAAAACAATAATTTTTCAAATTTTATGCATCAAAGAATATTATCAAGAAAGTGAAAAGATCCTACTGCATGGGAGAAAGTACAATTTAAAAATCTTATATCTTGGTAACAGTCTGGTATTCAGAATATATTTAAAAATATCATAAAACTCAACAACAAAAAAACCCAATTAAAAAATGGATCAAGAACTTGAATAAACTTACAGTCAAACAAGGTATTCAAATGGCCAACAAACACAGGGAAAGATGTTCAACACTCCTAATCATTAGGAAATACAAATCAAATTGAATAATAAACAAACAAACAAACAAATAAATAAATAGTGCTAGAGATATAAAGTGTCCCTGGGTTCAATCCTCCATACCAAAAACAAACAAACAAAAAGGAAATGAAATAAATATACACACAAGGAGATACAATGAGCACCGGAGAGGATGTGGAGAAGGAGGGATCTTAGTACATTGCTGGTGGGAATGTAAAATATTAGCTGAACTGCTGTTGGTCCTTCCTCAAATAGCTTAACATAGAATCACCATATGATGCAGTCATTCCATTTTGAAATGATGGAAAGGAACTGAAAAAAAAAAAGTTGGGCATGGTGGCACATGCCAGTAATCCCAGTAACTCAGGAGGATGAGGTAGGAAGATCACAAATTTGAGGTCAGCCTCAGCAACATATTAAAGTAACTAGTGCTGAGAGCCAGCGGAATCTGTATGGCCCCTGGCATTTTGCCAACAGTATTGATTGACAGGCGAGGCATTACTATCCGCCTCTGCCGCTACTTTTGAGTTCTCGTACTACTTTCGAGTTCTCGTGGGGATTTCCAGGGATTCCCCGAGAGTTCCCATTGGTTGAGGAAGTGCAGGAGGAGGGTTTTTCCGGAGGAGATATTTCCGGCTGCCAGGTTCCTGCACCAGCCTCGTGGCATTCGGGAGATTTCCCCAGGAGCGTGTATGAGGTTTTTTCTTGCAGTTAAAAAATAAAGTTTGTTCCTGCTTCAGTGGCTCGTGATTTGTGCCCAGCCAGACTGCGGCAAACTAGTAACTTAGCAAGACTCGCTCTCAAAATTAAAAAGGGCTAGATATAGCTCAGTGGTAAAGCACCCCTGGATTAAATACCCAGTGCCAAAAATAAGATTTTTTGGGGAAAACAAACAGGTATACATATACACATGTTCATAGCAGCAATGTGCACAATGACAAAAAGGTAGAAACAGATTAAATATCAATCAATGGATGGATCGGATGAATAAGTAAATAAACTGGTATACATATATGATGGAAATGTACATGTTAAAATGAAGATAAACTTTTAAAGCATTATACTAAGTCAAAGAATCTAGACACAAAAAGTCATGCCTATTCTAAGTCAATATTATTCCACTTATATATTAAATTTTCAGAAAAGGTAAATCCATAGGGACAAAAGGCAAATTTATAGTTGCCAGGGTTGGGGGGAGATGGGAGTAAGGAGCAACTGCAAATTGATAAGTCAGTCAGAGTCTCTCTGAGTCAGTCAGTGTGTCTGTCTCTGTCTCTCTCTGTCTCTGTCTCTCTTTCTCTCTCTCTCTCTACTAGGAATTGTACCTAGGGGCACTTTACCACTTAGCTACATCCTTAACCCTTATAAATTTTTATTCTGAAACAGGGTTTCAATAAATTGTCCAGGCTGGCCTTGAATTTACAATCTTCTTGACTTAGTCCTCTGAGTAGTTGGTATTATAGGTGCACACTACCAAGCCTTGCAGTATTTCCTTTCTGAATGATGAAATTGTTTTAGAATTAGACAGAAGTGGTAACTGCACAACAATTTAAGAAGGAGACCAATATTAACAGCACCCAATGCAAACAATATACACTTTTAAACCAAATAGATCCTATTAAGGTGTAATAAACAGAAATTATGTGTTCTGTTATTGTCTACAATATAAACAGTAAGTTTGCTAAAGGGTTTACCATTTCTAATGATGGACAATAAAGGAAGAAGTAGTGTAAGATGCGAAGTTTATGAGGGAAAAGGAGAGTAGAGAGAAAAATTTATAGTAAGAGCAAAGGAGGAATTAATAGAGGTTGGCTATTAGTATGAAAGAAGTGAGAAAGAGAATCCAGGGAGACAGGTAAGAAAAAAATATATAGAGATTTTTTAAAAAGTAAAAATATAAGGTATACAACAAAACTGTAATATACTATTCAGACATCCCATTCCTCAATAAATTGATGCATGAAAAACATTTAATTCAAAGATGTGAAAGAGAGGGACAGAGAGAGAGAAAAAAGAAAGTCTCGGTGGAAAATTGAAGGATAGTTTCCATTGGCTTTCGACAATTTTCTCAGCTTCCCTTCTCTGCCAATAGGTGGGGTTGTCTGAAGTTTGATGGTAGCTCCTGTCAAGTGGGTGCCCTTCAACAGATGAATGGATAAAGAAAATGTGGTACATATACACATGGAAAATTACTCAGCCTTAAAGAAAAATGAGCCAGGGATGGTGGCGCATGCCTGTAATCCCAGTGGTTTGGGAGGCTGAGACAGTATGATTATGAGTTCAAAGACAGCCTCAGCAACTTAGTGAGACCCTAAGCAACTCAGTGAGATCCTATCTTAAATAAAATACAAAACAGGGCTGAGGATGTGGTTCAGTGGTTGACTGAAATTATGGCATTTGCCATAAATTGAAGATACAGAAGAGTAATTATGGGGCTGGGGATATGGCTCAAGCGGTAGCGCGCTCGCCTGGCATGCGTGTGGCCTGGGTTCGATCCTCAGCACCACATACCAAGAAAGATATTGTGTCCACCGAAAACAAAAAAATAAAATATTAAAAAATTCAAAAAAGAAAAATTTAACTTACATAACTAACCTCGGTCTTTAATAGTCCAGATTGAAAACCACAATGGGAACCTCATAAATCCAATAAAACAATGAGTTTGATGTCTATTATCACAATGTTACCCTAACATGGGGGGAGGTTAAGGTTTTCAATGATACAAAATTGTATATTAATGAAACTTTCTCACTCCTCTTAACAGCTCAGCCACTAATAAAAAATTCATAGGTATAGAACAACATACTGATTTATTTCTCAATATTACCAATACAAACCATACCTCCAGAGTTCCTGAAAACAATCTTATCCAACTCAGGTTTAGAAACATACTTTGCCAAAATATATGACACTAGCCAAAAGTTATAGTCTCCTCTGTGTGTAGATGAATACTTCTCAGGCATGAGACCCCAGGACAAACAAAATAGCTCCTGGCATCCAGCTATAAACCCTGGGGACCTATGTATATAAACTGTATACATCAACGCTTGGATTCAAGGACCCATAACTGTAGTACATCTTAGAGGAATAAGATTTAGCTTTTCATGTGGTGACCAGGTATACTCTGGCCACAAGGTAATTATGAGGTAATTATGCTATTGTGGCTACCCTCCCAGATATCCTCTATTATAATATCTCAAATGGCTACCTCAGGAACAATCCCTAACCTGAGATCCTTCCTACAATCATCCCTCACTAGACACACAGAACAACAAACTGAAAAAAAAATCTTATCAATATCTGATCTTAGCAAAATGGACTGGGGAGGTTACAGCCATGACAATCCTATTTTTCAAAATGGGCTGGGATTGTGGCTCAGTGGTAGAATACTCGCCTAGCATATGTGAGGCCCTGGGTTCGATCCTCAGCACCATGTACAAATAAATAAAATAAAGGTATTGTGTCCACCTACAACTGAAATACATTACATATACATACATACATATATATATATATATATATATATATATATATATATATATATTTTTTTTTTTTTTTTTTTTAATCCTAATAAGAGAGAATCACAGCCTCTGGGACAGAAGTCCCCTATGTTTCTCCTTGGCTAGCAAAGCAAAAAAACTTCATTTTTTCCCTTTTTCTCAAAACTGTATCCTCATCATTGGTTGGCACTGAGGATAAGGACTGAGTTTTCAGTAACAAACTGGCACCGCAGAATGGATCTGAGAACAGTCCCTACTCCAGCTTTCTTGGTCAGACCTGGTTCTCCAAGTAATCCCATTTCCAAGTTCAGGATGCAAGGTGGCTGGTAAAATTGTTGAGCCAACTGCTACAGACTTAGAAGAAGGCTAGGTTTGCCTTGAGTCTAATTGGAGGAGCTATTCTTATGAATAAAGGGAGAGACTGAGGGCTGTCCCAGCAGCTGCCCCTTTTGCTTTGGGGCACTCCCACCTTCTCTCCCTGAATGGTACTGGTTGCTCCTTCTTGGTCTACTTTGAGAAAAAAGAAACTGAATGCAGTAAAGTTCTGGAGACAATACTAGTCAGGCTGCACAACATGGATATTTAAAATCACTTTAAATTATTAAGATTAGATACACATAGAGGCCTTCACCTGTAATCCCAGCTACTCAGAAAAAAGGCTGAGCCAGGAAAATCACAAGTTTAAGGCCACTCTGAACATTTAGTGAGATAGTGTTTCAAAATTTTTTTAAAAAGGAGTGAGGTGGAGCTAGGGATGTAGCTCAGTGGTAAAATGTTAGCTTAGCATGTACAAGGCCCTGGGTTCAATTCCTAGTAACTAGCAACACATATATACTCACACACAAAAGGTTAACATCACAAATGTTATGCTTTATATATTTTATCCCAATTTTTTAAAAATTTATTTTAGTTACAGTTGGACGCAATACCTTTATTTCACTTATTTATTTTTATGTGGTGCTGAGGATCAAACCCAGGACCATGTGCATGTGAGGCAAGCACTCTACCGCTGAGCCACAACCCAGCCCATATTTTATCCCAATTTTTAAAAAAATTTTAAATGCCAAGCTGGTCATGGTGGCACACGCCTGTAATCCCAGCAGCTCAGGAGGCTGAGACAGAAGGATCGCAAGTTCAAAGCCAGTAGCAACTTAGTGAGGTCCTAAGCAACTCAGTAAGAATATGTCTCTAAATAAAATACAAAAAAGGGCTGTGGATGTAGCTCGGTGGTTGAATGAACCCAGGTTCAATCCTTGGTATCAAAATAAATAAATAAATAAATAAAAACCAAATGAACAAAATAAGCTATTGTGTTTAAACCCTCTCTAGTTCATCCTTGCCTCTGATTACAAATAAGAAATCTAAGAGAAACATAAAAAACGTACTTGAGTTTCTAAAAAGTAAAGAAAAACAGGTGATTTGTGGAAGTCAAACTTAAGTGAAGTACATAGAAGTGAATCTCTCAAATTTTTACACACCCCTCCACCCCATCGGACTGCCTCCAGTGTAAACCCTAGTCAAGACACCTAAAATTCTAATAAATACTCCCTTAGGACATGAGTTCTTTTTCTTTTCTTTTTTTGGTACTAGGGATTTAACCCAGGAGTGCTTTACCACTGAGACATACCTCATCCTTTTTTTTTTTCAGTTCTAGATGCACACAATATCTTTATTTATTTATCTTTATGTGGTGCGGATGATTAAACCAGTGCCTCATGCTTGAGAGGCAAGTGCTCTACAACTCCAGAGCTACAACCCCAGCCCTCCCCAGCCTTTTTTTTTTTTTAATGTTTTATTTTTAGATAGGATCTTGCCAAGTTTCTTAGGGGTTCAGTAAGTTGCTGAGGCTGGGTTCAAATCTGTGATCCTCCTGTCTCAGCCTCCAAGTCACTAGTATTACAGATGTGTGCCACAGTATATGGCAGAAAGAGATCCTTTTAGGCAGGAATGTATGGAAGGAATCCCACACGTGAGAGAGTCAGAAAAGAGCATGCCGTAATTTTGTGTGTGAATCCCACACAAGTCTCAAACTAACCTGTCTACCATGCATGTGTATGACATTACCAAATCAGCAAAGTCAAGGCTTACAGAATGAGATACAGTTAAAACACTTCCACATATGGTGATGTGAATTTATATTTTTGACCTAATCAGATTGAATGCCTACAAAACAAAAACACCAGCTATCTCCAGAAAGTTATAAAAGGACCCAGAGTATATATCACACAGTACTCACAGTGTCTAAGATGCAATCCTAAATTACTTGATATACAATGAACAGGAAAATGTGACCCATTATCATGGGGAAAGACAATCAACAGACTAGAAGTGACCAGATATTGGAAATATCAGTAAGTATTTTTAAAAGCAGTTAATACTCCATAAGGTCAAGGAAAACACATTGTAAATAATTTTGAGGGGTGCTGAAAATAGGAATGTTTGCTATCTTGAAATGTAGTGATGATTTCATGATGTTATGCATATATCAAAACTGATCAAATTGTACACCTTAAATACATATAATTTGGGGCTGGGGATGTGGCTCAAGCAGTAGCGCACTCGCCTGGCATGCGTGCAGCCCGGGTTCGATCCTCAGCACCACATACAAACAAAGATGTTGTGTCCGCCAAAAACTAAAAAATAAATATTAAAAAATTTTCTCTCTCTCCCTCTCTCTCTCTCTCTCACAACTCTCTCTTTAAAAAAAATACATATAATTTATTGTACATGTAGCTCAATACAGTTATAAAAAAAAGGTAAGATTAGTCAAATCTACATCAAAAAAGGTAGTGTTATTATTAATGGTCCAGGATTCTAATACAGGATTTTTAAATAATTTTTTTAAATTACAATATTATTTCTTTTTATGAAAAAATAATATGGCTTTAGTCTTAACTCATGAAATTATTAGCAGAATTGAGCAAAGTATGTCTCTAAGGCATTTTAAACTCATAAAATACAGGTAATATCAATGCATAAACTTCATACCATCAATTACATATTATAGGTTCAGTGTCCCTTATCTGAAATACCTGGGGATGTTTAGGATTCTGAATTTTTTCAGATTTTAGAATATTTCCACATATATAAGAAGATATGTTATGGACACAGACAAGTCTAAACATGAAATTTGTTTGTTTCATATACACCTCTTATACAAGCTCAAAGGTAATTTTATACAAAAGTTTTACATGTTTGAATGTATCTGCATTTTTATTGCAAACTATCACATGAGGTGAGGTGTGGAATTTTCCACAGTTTCAGATTTTGGTGCATTTCAGATTTCTAAATTAGGGATGCTCAGCCTCCTACTAAATTGAAAGAAATCTCTCCTCTAATAACAAATTCTAGAATACCCAGCAATGGGTATACACTGCATTTTAACCTCTACTTTTTTCATGTTGTGAGTCTCAGAAATTACAAGGGTCATATACTAAGGGTACTATGCAGCATGCATCAATAAAATCCATAGAAGGGGCTGGCGGAAAAGCTCAACAGCACAGTGCTGGCCTAGCATGCATGAGGCCTGGGTTTGATCTCCAGCACTTAAAAAAAAAATCTTGAAAGTTACATATATGACCCATTATATGATTATCTGTAGTATTTTTGAAACCTGATGTGTATTATATTCCCATAATACAAAACCATGCAGTCATTTCAAAAGATGTTGTAGAAAAATATTTCATAACAGCTTAGGCCTATAATCCTAGCAACCTTCACTAAAGTGAAGAGACACATCATGCTCATGGGTTATAAGATGCAATATTATAAAAATGTCAGTTCTGGGGCTGGGGCTATGGCTCAGCAGTAGAGCACTTGCCTGGGTTTGATTCTTGGCATCATATATAAACTTGCAATCCTCCTGCCTTAGCTTCCCAAGTCATTGGGATTCCAGCCATGTGCCACCATGCCTAGCTTATTTTATATATTTAAAAATATACATTGAGGCCTGGGATTGTGGCTCAGTGGTAGAGTGCTTGCCTAGTATATGTGAAGCACTGGGTTGCATATAAATAAGTAAATAAAATAAAGGTCCATCAACAATTAATAAAAATATTTAAACAAGTATATATATACATATTCAGAAAATAATCATAAGAATATATATTTAAAATATTAAAGCGTGATTATAGCTGGCTGATTTTTTAATTACCTAATTTACCCTTATGCTTCTCGGAATTGTCCAAAATTTCTATGATAAATAAATAGTTCTTTTTAGACAAAAAAGATAAAAGGTATTGTTTCAAAGTGTAACAATAAACAAATTGGTCTCCATTCCCACGATGGATCACTCTTGCTTTCTTTGCTTCCTACCCTGAGTGTGCCTTATTTTCAAGGTGTGGTCAGTCTAGTAGTGCTTACCTGTCCAAGTGCTTGCAAGTTATAGCAGATAATGTCCTTATTGGCTATTGAAGTTTCATAGAGAAGTGCCTCAGTAAGCCAGCAAATTCCCAGTAGCAGGTCAGAGAAGCTCAGACAAAAAAGTGGCCTTATCTGTCAAAAGTCACAAAATTCTCATTTCAAGTAATGTAATTATGTGAACAATTAATTATTTTTACATTTTATGCTTCAAGTAGAAAATTGGATGTTAATTTGCCAGGGCATCAGTCATTGGTTGATCAAAGGGAATGAATGTCAAGGAAGACTCTAAATAGGAGTGCATCTTTAATCACAATATCTCAACCATACTGGAGTTGAAGTACTCATGGATGGATTAGCACTGATCTTACTCCTAGGGACACTCCTTTCTCAGATATACAGGATTAAATAAAGAATGGAAGACAAACAAATTCTGTGGTGAGACACACCACAAATGAACAACTGAAGAGCTCTAGATGTATAGCCAACATCTTCTAAAATTAGAAAATGAGATCATAGGCTAAGTGTTTAGGTGTGCAGTTGAGGACTTTAAATAAAATGAAAATATGTTCCCTTTCAATTTCTGACCATGTTGATGAAGTTTGTCCCCTTACTTTTTTGTATCCTTTTCCTTTTAGCCTACCCATTCCCATTTATTTTAAAGTAATTTTGATTCATCTATGGGAAAAATTATAAAATATTTATTGAGAGACTAAAGAAAAAACTAAAGTGAAGTTTTTGCATCTTATAACTCATCATGCTCATGAGTTATAAGATGCAATATTATAAAAATGTCAGTTCTGGGGCTGGGGCTATGGCTCAGCAATAGAGTACCTGCCTGGCCTGCAGGAGGCACTGGGTTTGATTCTTGGCACCATATATGAATAAATAAAATAAAGATCTATCAACAACTAATAAAATATTTTTTTAAAAAAATGACAGGGCATCAGTCATTTAAAAAAAAGTGAGTTCTCCCTAAATTGATCTATGGATTAAATGCAATCACAATTAAATCTAAACTGATTTTGCTGTGGAACTTAATAGGCCAACTTAAATCTGATGCAGAAATATGAAATATCAAGATAACCAAGAAACTCTCAAAGAAAAAGGAGAAGTAAAACTTACTCCCATCACAACTTAAGATTTCATATATAACTAGAGTGCAGATACTGTGTATTAGCATAGGAATGGAAAAATTGACAAATTAGAAGAGAAATGTCAGCTCAAAACAAACCCAAGTATATATACATATGAATCTTAGATATAAGTGGCTTTTTATTTTTAAAAATATCTATTTTTTAGTTGTAGTTGAACGCAATTTCTTTTTTTTTATTTATCTTTATGTGGCCTCGCACATGCTAGGTGAGTACTCTACTGCTGAGCCACAACCCCAGACCCCCAAAAGTGGCTTTTTCAATCAGTGGAGAAAAGAGTAGTCTTTTTAAAACATGATGCTAGAACAATTAGGTATCTACAAGGGAAGTAAACAAATTTGGACCCCCATTTTTTTTTTTTTTTGTTACCAGGGATTGAACTCAGGGGCACTCAAACACTGAGTCACATCCCCAGCCCTATTTTGTATTTTATTTAAAGACAGGATCTCACTGAGTTGCTTAGCGCCTCACTTTTGCTGAGGTTGGCTTTGAACTGGCGATCCTCCTGCCTCACCCTCCACAGCCGGCAGGATGTGCCACCATGCCCTGCTTGGTACCTCCATGCCCTACTTTATACCTCCTACTATACTCAAAAAATCAGTTTCTTAAATAATATAGAAGAATGCCTTCAACCTCTGATTAGTGAAATTTTCCTAAACAAAACACAAAAGGCTCTAAAAGAGAATTTAAAAATTCAGGGGGAGGGCCTGGTCTGTCAGCTCAAGGGTCTGCAGCTGATTGCTTGGATGGCACAGTGTTTCTATGGTAGAATGCTTGCCTCGCACGTGTGTGAGGCACTAGGTTGGACCCTCAGCCAAGGTATTGTGTCCACCTAATATATATATATATATATACACACACACACACACACACACACACACATATACATACACACACACACATATATAAATATAAATAAATAAAATTCAGGTGAATCCCAGAAGAAGATGGCAGAAGCAAGGTAGGCAACAGTCCTGATCTCCTCAAAACACAGAAAGGAGGCAGTGGAGGAAAGGCAGAATTGAGAGGTGCGTGACAAAATAAATGCTCTAAGACTCAATATTGGAGACCTGGAGAGACTGGAAGATAGGGTACCAGAGCAGAAAACAAACAATGCCCTAACCACCTCCCAATCCTAAAATGGTGGATGAGAAGCATGATAGGGGCATCAGAGAGAGAAAAGAGGGGAAGAGACACTCTCTTAAGCTTACCCATTTAAAAATGGTTGAAAAGACAGACAAAACTAAAAGCACAACTGTATAAGAAGGCTCCTTAAAACAGCACAAACATGCATGCCTATAATCCCAGGAGCTCAGGAGGCTAAGGCAGGAGTATCCCAAGTTCAAATCCACCCTCAGCAAAACTGAGGCAGTAAGCAACTCAGTGAGACCCTGTCTCTAAATAAAATACAAAATAGGGCTGGGGATGTAGTTCACTGGCCGAATGAATGCCCCTGAATTCAGACCCTGGTATTCTCGATCCACCCACCCCCCACCCACCCCCCTACAAACAAAAAAACCAGCACAAACAGCTTAAAACCAAATTGTGAAAAGAAAGCTGGGGGTCTGCAGCCATCCTGTGGAGCCATTAGCCAACTAGTCACTCTCTTAAATTAGCACACTATTTTCCCATGCCTGACAGCTGCAAACTAAACCAGAGGGAAGTCCCCTGCAGTAGGACCTCTTAAATACCTGGCCAACAAGAACTTCTAGAAGAACCACTACTAGCTGTAAATTGCTGAAATCGCCCTCCCCATTCCTCCAATGCAAACAAGGGGAACAGAGCAGGCTGGAGGAGACCTGGCTCACAGAAGTGTGCATCCAGCCCTGCTCAGTCTCTGTGACCCAGGCAAGGGCAAAAAGCTCTGCAGAGCCTCCTGTTGCTTGCTCACCTCAGACAGAGGCAACAAAGCTTTGGCCCCTAACAAAGGAAGGCTGATTCACCAGGCTCCCAACCACTGACACTGGGGAAAGGCACCATAGGAAGTCCAGGGATAGTCCCCAGGATCTGGACTGCAGGGCCAGGATCACAGGGCCTACCAGAAGGATAGTTGTCTGAATATACAGTGGCACAGAGACCCAACAGAAAGAGGCTGATATCAGCTTTAACAGGTACACCGCCTGAACTGTGATTATAACTGGCAAGTGACCAGGAATTATTTGAATATTTAAGGATCTTTGCATTGTACTAAGCAAGCAGAGGGAATCAACACACAACATTCACAACCTGGGCAGTGGAAACTAGAGTCCAGGTGAACCACTGAAAACTCTAAGTTATGGTATTTCAGAGAGCAGCATTGGCTGGGGAATACTTCTGCACCACGGATCATGGGCGGAAGATCCACAGCCAGAGTTCCTGCACCCACATAAAGGAACCAAGACCTTCATTACCATGAAAACCATCCAATAGAGGGGAATGGGTGCACAGTGACATATAGCAACCACAGGGACAAGCCAGAGCCTACGTCCTGAAATACAAACACTAACTACTACTAACTACTACTAACTACTACTAACTACTACTACTACTACTAACTACTACTAACTACTACTAACTACTACTAACTACTACTAACTACTAACACTGTACCATCCAAGCAGTCAGCTGAAGGCCCTTGAGCTGACAAACCAGAAACTGATGGAAGGACATTCATAACAAGTAGGAAATTGGTCCCCATCCCCCTGCAACTTAGGACAGAACCACAGCCAAAAACTGATGGACATCTTTTAAATGTCCAAACACCAATGAAAGCCAAATTCAACAAGAATTTTCTTCACCTAGATATTGTATACTATAAACAACTCTAAAGTCAACTTTGATCATATAAATAATTCCTTAATTTGAATAACTGTTAACCCAATAGCCAATATTGTACCTACAACCCATTTGAATGTATTTAATCTAGTGGCTTAAAGCATTAATTGGAATCAATCTTCCTATCTTTGTTTTCCCAGCTCTAGTTTATACCTGCTTCTCTACAACCTCAATTAATACCCATCCCTCTCTCTCCTTTCTATCTTGGTGTAAATTACCCTTTTACAGCTTCTTCTTCTCCTTTTTCGATTCTATTTGCCCAATCTTATTCCTCCCTCCTTTGAGCCTTCACTTAAAGGTATAATAAGTTTACTAAACTTAACAACTAATTTTTTGACCTGTTCCAGAACTTTATTATAGGTTAAATGAATACGAGAAATAGCAGAGATCAACTGCAACAAGTTTTTGTTCCTATAAGGCTAAACAGAATGAAGTCTGGCTCAGAAGTGACTATAGTAAATAGGGCTCGGGCTGATATTGGGATCAGCAGAGGTCACATGTTGAATTAAAATTTCATTATGTGGATTTTCACATGACACAGAGCTCTTAAGAGGCTCACAAAGTAGTCCTTCACTTAAAAGAAGTCAAAACCATACTGATAGATAGGTAGACATATAAACAGTAAGATAAAACAAGAGAATAAACCATCCCAAACAACCCAAAATGTTTCAACAGAATTCACTGACACTACAGTGGAGGAAATTTCAGAGAAGGAATTTAGAAAGTTCATAATTAAACAGTTCTATGAGGTAAAAGACAATGTAAGGAGTGAAATCAGAGAGAAAATACAGAAAGTGAAAGATTACTTCAATAAAGATATAGAGATTCTGAAAAAGAATCAAACAGAAATCCTTGAAATGAAGAAATCAATAAACCAAATTAAAAATTCAGTGGATGGGCTGGGGTTGTGGCTCAGCAGTAGTGCATTTGCCTAGTGCATCCGAGGCCATGGGTTCTATCCTCAGCACCACATACAAATAAATAAAATGAAAATATTGTGTCCAACTACAACTAAAAAATAAATATTAAAAAAAATTCAATGGAAATAATCACTAATAGACTAGATTTGTTTGAAGACAGATTTTCAGGCCTCCAAGACAAAGTATACAATCTTGAAAATAAAATTGACCACAGAGAAAAGATGTTAAGAGACCATGAACATAATATTCAAGAAATATGAGATAACATTAAAAGGCCAAATTTAAGACTCATCAGAAGAGATGAAGGCTCTGAAATACAAATAAAAGAATGCACAATCTTTTCAATGAAATACCAGAAAATTTCCTAAACTTTAAGAATGAAATGGAAATTCAAATATAGGAAGCATGTAGGACTCAAAATATATAAAATCACAATAGATCCACTCCAAGACATATTATTATGAAAATGCCCAACATACAGAATAAGGACAGAAGCCAGGCATAGTGACACACTCCTATAATCCTAGCGGCTTGGGAGGCTGAGGGAGGAGGATCATGAGTTCAAAGCCAGCCTCAGCAATTTAGCAAGACCCTAATCAACTTAGCGAGACCCTGTCTCTAAATAAAATATAAAAAAGGGCTGGGGATATGGCTCAGTGCCCTCAAGTTCAATCTCTGGTACCAAAAAAAAAAAAAAAAGAATCAAATAGACCACAATACTGGGTGACTTTAACATGCTTCTCTCATCACTGAATTGATCACCAAAAAAAAAAAATTAATAAAGATGCTAAAAAAAACCTAAAAAATATAGCTAGCAATTTGGACTTAACAGATATCTACAGAATATTTCATACACTAATGACTGAATTCACTTTCTTCTCAGGAATACATGGAACATTTTCTAAAATAAACCATATTTTAGACCACACAGCAAATCTTAGCAAAGATAATATCATGCATTCTATCAGATCATAATGGAATGAAATTAGAAGTTAACAAGATAAAAGATAGAATCTACTAGGGGCCAGGGTTGTGGCTCAGAGGTAGAGCGCTTGCCTAGCATGTGGGCCCTGGGTTCAATCCTCAGCACCACATAAAAATAAATAAATAAAACAAAGATATTGTGTCCAACTACAACTAAAAAGCAAATATTAAAAAATAGAAACTGACACCTGGAGACTAATATACTTATGAATGATAAATGGATAGCAGAAGAATCATGAGAGAAATAAACAAATGAGAATAGTAATACAATATATCAAAATCTCTGGATACTATGAAAACAGTTCTAGGAGAATAGTTCATATCATTGAGCTCATACATTAAAAGAATACAAAGACATCAAATAAATAATCTAACATTACATCTCAAGGCCCTAGAAAACGAGAAACATATCAACACCAAAATCAGTAGAAGATAGGAAAAGAATTAAAATCAGAGCCAAAATCAATGAAATTGAAGGTTAAAAAAATCAAAAGATCAATGAAACAGAAAGTTGTTTTTTTTTTAAGAATAAGCAAAATGGGGCTGGGGATGTGGCTCAAGCGGTAGCGTGCTCGCCTGGCATGCGTGAGGCCCGGGTTCGATCCTCAGCACCACATACAAACAAAGATGTTGTATCCGCCGATAACTAAAAAATAAATATATAAAAAAAAAGAATAAGCAAAATGGACAACCCCTTATACAAGCTAACAAAAAAAGGAAAAAAACTCAAATTATTAAAATCCAGGATGAAAAAGGAAATATCCTCATTGACACTACTAAAATCCAGAGGATGATCAGAAACTGTTTTGAAAATTTTTACTCAAATAAGCTAGAAAGTCTTGAAGACATGGACAAATTCCTAGAGATTCATGACCTACCCAAATTGAACAAGGAGAATACAGAAAACTTTAACAGATTAGTTTCAAGTAATGAATTGAAGCCTTCCATCAAAGAAAAGCTCAGGACTGGATGGATTCTCAGCCAAGTTCTACCAGAGCTTTAAGGAAGAACTAATACCAGTCCTCCTCAAAATTTTCCATGAAATAGAAAAGAAGGAACTCCTTCAAACTCATTCTATGAAGCCAGTATCACCTTGCTACCAAAATCAAACAAAGACACATCAAAGAAAGAAAACCTCCTTGATGAACACAGATGCAAAAATCCTTTTTTCCTTCTCTTTTTGTTTTTCTTTTTGGTACTGGGAATTAACCCAGGGGTGCTTTACCACTGCGCTACATCCCATCTTTTTTTGTTTTTTATTTTGAGACAGGGTGTCACTAAGTTGCTTAGGACTAAATTGCTGAGGCTGGCCTTGAATCTGTGATCCTCCTGCCTCAGCCTCCAAAGTTGCTGAGATTACAAGTGTGTGTCCAATGCCTGGCAATGCAAAAATTCTTAATAAAATACTGGCAAGGGCTGGGGTTGTGGCTCAGTGGTAAAGCACTTGCCTAGCATGTGTGAGGCACTGGGTTTGATCCTCAGCACCGTAAAATAAATAAATAAATAAACAAGCAAGCAAACAAATAAATAAATAAAAGTATTCAAAATAAAAACAAAACAAAAAAACCCAAACTGCCAAACCACATATAAAAACACATTACATGGGCTGGGGCTGGGGCTCAAGCATGCGTACGGCCCGGGTTCGATCCTCAGCACCACATACAAAGATGTCACGTCCGCCGAAAACTGAAAAACAAAATTAAAATTCTCTCTCTCTCTCACTCTCTCTCTCTCTCTCTCTCTCTCTCTCGATAAAAAAATCAATCAAACAAACAAACAAACAAAAAACACATTACAAAGATAGTACACCATGATCAAGTGGATTTAATCCCAGGGATTTCAAGATTGGTTCAACATATGGAAATCAATAAATGTAATTCACTACATAAACAGACTTAAAAACAAGAATCATATGATTATCTCAATAAATGCACAAAAAGCATTTGACAAAGTATAGCACCCATTCATGTTTAAAACACTAGAAAACATAGGAATAGAAGGAATAATATTGTAAAGGCTATACACAATAAACCCAAGGCCAATGTTATTTTGAATGGAGAAAAACTGAAAGCATTTCCTGTAAAAACAGGAACAAGACAGATGGCTACTTTCACCACTTCTATGCAACACAGTCCTTGAAATTCTAGCCAGAGCAATTAGGCAAGAGAAGGAAATTAAAGGGATACAAATAGGAAAAGAAAAATTTGAATTATCTGTTTGCCATTCTATATTTAGAAGACCCAAAAAACTCCACCAAAAGACTTTTAGAACTCATAAATGAATTCAGCAAAGTGGCAGGATGCAAAATCAACACCCATAAATGAACCATGTTCTTATACTCCAATGATGATTCTGCTGAAAAATAAATCAGAAAAACTATCCCATTCACAATAGCCTCAAAAAAGAAAATGAAATACATGGAAACCAATTTAACAAAAAAGATGAAGGATCTCTATAATGAAAACTATAGAACACTAGATAAAGAAACTAAAGATCTTAGAAGATAGAAAGACACCCCCCACAATGTTCTTGGATAGGCAGAATTAATATTGTCAAAATGGCCATACTATCAAAAGTGCTATACACATTTAATGCAATTCCCATCAAAATTCCAATAACATTCTTCATAGAAACAGAAAAATCAGTCATGAAATTCATTTGTAAAAATAAGAGACCCAACAAAGGGGGAAGATGGCCGCGAAGGGAGTGCAGTAACTCCGTGTACTGCGTCACTATGAGGGAAAATGACGAGTTAGAACGGCTAAAAGCTATCTTGTTAGGAATTTCCAGCAAAATTGGGGTGCTCCAAAACCTAGTGGAAGGATTTTCATCGCACGAGGATCAGCTTCAGGGGCTCAAACTCGAGCGATCTGTCCGTACAGAGCGCTGCTTGTTCGGCAGATCGCCCCGCGGCTGGAGTCTGCGGCGCGCACTGGGAAACGACGGGCTGGTGGCGCAGAGATACAGCGATGCTGATTCTGCGGGCTCCTGCCAGCTAGGCATTTGCTGAGCTCGGAGCTGAATTCTGGGTTGGAGACGGGGGAAGGAAACGGTCCAGTTCGGTTCTCCACACCGGTCAGACCACGGAGGAAGCCAGCGGCCACCATCTTGGAGAGCTGACGTCACCATCCTTGTTTTCGACTGATTGCAGCTCTTTCAGCTATAGAACAGGTAATTTCAGGCTGACAATTGTCTGCGTCTCGCAGACAAATTGCTCAGACTTAGTGCTAAATAACACGCGGAAACTGCTTCTTGGAGCCTGCTCCTATCAGAACACGCACCGAGCCCGGAGCGGCGGAGCTCCGGCTCCCAGAGCTGCTCTGGCCCAGGGCTATAGAACCCGCGGAAACTGCTTCTTGGAGCCTGCTCCTGTCGGAGCATGCACCAAGTCCAGAGAGGCCGAATTCTGGCTCCCGGAACTGCTCTGGCCCAGGGATAAAGAACCCGCGGAAACTGTTTCTCAGTCCAGGTCCTGCTGAATACTGTGGAGGCCAGAGGGGCGGAGCAGAGCTGCCGCCGGAGCCTGGAACAGGCCCAGCGACCCGCCGGTGTGGTGTCGCGTCGCCCCGGCTAGAGCAGGGGCCGAACAGAGCTGCCGCCCACGCCCGGAACAGGTCCAGCGACCTGCCGGCGTGGTTGTCAAGAAACCCCAATTGGAGTAGGGGGAAAGCAGATCCTCCACCCGCGTCCGCAAGGTAGGCAGGCCTGTGACAGACTGGCAGAACAGCCCCAGCGGCCTGCCGGCGTGGTAGACACGTCACACCACTTGGGGGAGGGGCAGAGCAGAGCCGCTCCCCGAGCCCGGATCAGGCCCAGCGGCCCACCAGCGTGGCAGTCACATCACTCCATTTGGAGTAGGGGCAGAGCAGAGCCGCCGCCCGAGCCTGCAAGGTAGACAGACTTGCGACCGAATGGCGGAACAGGCCCAGCGGTCTACTGGTGTGGTAGACACGTCACACAAATTGGAGGAGGGGCAGAGCAGAGCTGCCTCCCGAGTCCGCAAGGTAGGCAGACCCGCGTCCGACTGGCGGATCAGGCCCAGCGGCCTGCTGGTGTGGTAGACACGTCACCCGTCATCCCAATTGGAGTAGGGGCAGAGCAGAGCCTTCGCCCGTGGTCGGAGCAGGCCCAGCGGCCCGACAGCGTCGTAGTCACGTCAACCCAATTGGAGCAGGGACAGAGCAGAGCCGCCACCCGCGCCCAGAACAGGTCCAGCGACCTGCCGGCGTAGTAGTCAAGACACCCCAATTGGAGTAGGGGCAAAGCAGATCCTCCACCCGCGTCCGCAAGGTAGGCAGGCCTGTGACAGACTGGCGGAACAGCCCCAGCGGCCTGCCGGCGTGGTAGACACGTCACACCACTTGGGGGAGGGGCAGAGCAGAGCAGAGCCGCTCCCCAAGCCCGCATCAGGCCCAGCGGCCCGCCGGCGTGGCAGCCACATCACCCCATTTGGAGTAGGGGCAGAGCAGACCCGCCGCCCGAGCCTGCAAGGTAGACAGACTTGCGACCGAACGGCGGAACAGGCCCAGCGGTCTACTGGTGTGGTAGACATGTCACACCAATTGGAGGAGGGGCAGAGCAGAGCTACCTCCTGAGCCCGCATGGTAGGCAGACCTGCGACCTACTGGCGGATCAGGCCCAGTGGCCTGCTGGTGTGGTAGACACGCCACCTGTCACCCCAATTGGAGTAGGGGCAGAGCAGAGCCTTCGCCCGTGGTCGGAGCAGGCCCAGCGGCCCGACAGCGTCGTAGTCACGTCAACCCAATTGGAGCAGGGACAGAGCAGAGCCGCCACCCGCGCCCAGAACAGGTCCAGCGAACTGCCGGCGTAGTAGTCACGACACCTCAATTGGAGTAGGGGCAGAGCAGATCCTCCACCCGAGCCCGCATGATAGGCAGGCCTGTGACAGACTGGCGGAACAGGCCCAGCGGCCTACCAGCGTGGTAGACACGTCACACCACTTGGGGGAGGGGCAGAGCAGAGCCGCAGCCTGTGCCCAGAACAGGCCCAGCGACCTGCCGGCGTGGTAGTCACGACAACCCAATTGGAGAAGGGGCAGAGCAGAGCCGCCGCCCGCGCCTGCAAGGTAGTCAGATCCACGACTAACTGGCAGAACAGGCCCAGGGGTTCACGGACGTGGTAGACACGTCACACCAATTGGAGGAAGGGCAGAGCAGAGCCGCTGCCTGCGCCTCCAAGGTAGGCAGACCTGCGACCGACCGGCAGAACAGTCCCAGCGGCCCGCCAGCGTGGTAGACAGATCACCCCAATTGGAGGAGGAGCAGAGCTGCCGCCCGCCCCTGCAAGGGAGACTTTTCAACTATACAAGAGCAATATAAATATATAGGGGGAAAATTTCAAAAACACAACAGTTTCACTAAGCAGAAAGAAACACGAGCAATATGAAAAGACAAGGAAAGAAAGGACCACAAGCAATGCAGGTCAACTCAACTTTAGAAGAGGAAATAGCTGCAGCAGATGGAATGTCAGATAAAGAATTCAGGATATACATGCTGCAGATGATCTGGAGTCTCAAGGAAGACATTAGACAGCAAAATCAGACAATGAAAGATCACTTCGACCACTTCGACAATGTATTACATAAACAAATTCAAGAAGCAAAAGATCAACTATACAGGGAGATAGAGGTAATAAAAAACAAACAAACAGAAATCCTAGAAATGCAGGAAGCAATAAACCAACTTAAAAACTCAATTGAGAATACTACCAGCAGAGTAGAACACTTAGAAGATAGAACATCAGACAATGAAGACAAAGTATTTCAACTTGAAAAGAACATAGACAGCTCAGCAAGACTGTTAAGAAACCATGAGCAGAACATCCAAGAAATATGGGATAACATAAAGAGACCAAACTTAAGAGTCATTGGGATACAGGAAGGTATAGAGGTCCAAACCAAAGGAATGAGCCACCTATTCAATGAAATAATACGAGAAAACTTCCCAGACTTGAAGAATGAGACAGAATCCCAAATCCTAGAAGCATACAGGACGCTGAATGTGCAAAATCATAAGAGATCCACACCTAGACACATTATAATGAAGATGCCCAACATACAGAATAAGGAGAGAATTTTAAAAGCTACAAGAGAAAGGAAGCAGATTACATTTAGGGGTAAACCAATCAGGATAACAGCTGATCTTTCAATACAGACTCTGAAAGCTAGAAGATCCTGGAATAACATATTTCAAAAACTGAAAGAAAATGGGTTCCAACCAAGAATCATGTATCCAGCGAAATTAAGCTTCAGGATGGAAGATGAAATTAAAACCTTCCACGATAAACAAAAGTTAAAAGAATTTGCAGCTAGAAAACCATGTCTTCAAAACATCCTCGGCAAAACATTACAGGAAGAGGAAATGGAAAATAACAATGAAAACCAACAGTGGGACGTAGGACAGTAAAGGGGGGAAAAATAATCAAAAAGGAAAACAAACCATGTTTAGTAACATAAATAAACAAATATGGCTGGAAGAACAACCCATATCTCAATAATAACCCTAAATGTTAATGGCTTAAACTCACCAATCAAGAGACACAGGCTAGTAGAATGGATCACAAAACAAGACCCAACAATATGCTGCCTACAGGAGACGCATTTGATAGGAAAAGACATACATAGAATGAAGGTGAAAGGTTGGGAAAAATCATATCACTCATATGGACTTCGGAAACAAGCAGGAGTGTCCATACTCATATCAAATAAAATAGATTTCAAGCCAAAGTTAATCAAAAGGGATAAAGAGGGACACTACATACTGCTCAAGGGAACCATACACCAACAAGACATAACTATCATAAATATATATGCCCCAAACAATGGTGCAGCTATGTTCATCAAACAAACTCTTCTCAAGTTTAAGAGTCTAATAGACCAACATACAATAATCATGGGAGACTTCAACACACCTCTCTCACCACTAGACAGATCTTCCAAACAAAAGTTGAATAAGGAAACTATAGAACTCAATAACACAATTAATAACCTAGACTTAATTGATATATATAGAATATACCACCCAACATCAAGCAGTTACACTTTTTTCTCAGCAGCACATGGATCCTTCTCAAAAACAGATCATATATTATGTCACAGGGCAACTCTTAGACAATATAAAGGAGTGGAGATAATACCATGCATCTTATCTGATCATAATGGAATGAAACTGAAAATCAACGATAAAAGAAGGAAGGAAAAAACATGCATCACTTGGAGAATGAACAATTGGTTACTAAATGATCAATGGGTTATAGAAGACATCAAGGAGGAAATTAAAAAATTCTTAGAGATAAATGAAAGCACAGACACAACATATCGGAATCTATGGGACACATTAAAAGCAGTTCTAAGAGGAAAATTCATTGCTTGGAGTTCATTCCTTAAAAAAAGAAAAAACCAACAAATAAATGATCTCATACTCCATCTCAAAATCCTAGAAAAAGAAGAGCAAAACAACAGCAAAAGAAGTAGAAGGCAAGAAATTATTAAAATCAGAGCTGAAATTAATGACATCGAAACAAAAGAAACAATTGAAAAGATTGACAAAACTAAAAGTTGGTTCTTTGAAAAAATAAATAAAATCGACAGACCCTTAGCCATGCTAACGAAGAGAAGAAGAGAGAGAAATCAAATTACTAGCATACGGGATGAAAAAGGCAATATCACAACAGACACTTCAGAAATACAGAAGATAATCAAAAACTATTTTGAATCCTTATACTCCAATAAAATAGAAGATAGTGAAGGCATTGATAAATTTCTTAAGTCATATGACCTGCCCAGATTAAGGCAGGAGGATATAGACAACCTAAACAGACCAATATCAATTGAGGAAATAGAAGAAACCATCAAAAGACTACCAACTAAGAAAAGCCCAGAACCGGATGGGTATACAGCAGAGTTTTACAAAACCTTTAAAGAGGAACTAATACCAATACTTTTCAAGCTATTTCAGGAAATAGAAAAAGAGGGAGAACTTCCAAATTCATTCTACGAGGCCAACATCACCCTGATTCCTAAACCAGACAAAGACACTTCAAAGAAAGAAAACTACAGACCAATATCTCTAATGAACCTAGATGCAAAAATCCTCAATAAAATTCTGGCAAATCGGATTCAAAAACATATCAAAAAAATTGTGCACCATGATCAAGTAGGATTCATCCCTGGGATGCAAGGCTGGTTCAATATACGGAAATCAATTAATGTTATTCACCACATCAATAGACTTAAAAATAAGAACCATATGATCATCTCGATAGATGCAGATAAAGCATTCGACAAAGTACAGCATCCCTTTATGTTCAAAACGCTAGAAAAATTAGGGATAACAGGAACTTACCTCAACATTGTAAAAGCAATCTATGCTAAGCCTCAGGCTAGCATCATTCTGAATGGAGAAAAACTGAAGGCATTCCCTCTAAAATCTGGAACAAGACAGGGATGCCCTCTCTTACCACTTCTGTTCAACATAGTTCTCGAAACACTGGCCAGAGCAATTAGACAGACGAAAGAAATTAAAGGCATAAAAATAGGAAAAGAAGAACTTAAATTATCACTATTTGCAGATGACATGATTCTATACCTAGCAGACCCAAAAGGGTCTACAAAGAAACTATTAGAGCTAATAAATGAATTCAGCAAAGTGGCAGGATATAAAATCAACACGTATAAATCAAAGGCATTCCTGTATATCAGCGACAAATCCTCTGAAATGGAAATGAGGACAACCACTCCATTCACAATATCCCCCCATAAAATAAAATACTTAGGAATCAACCTAACAAAAGAGGTGAAAGACTTATACAATGAAAACTACAGAACCCTAAAGAGAGAAATAGAAGAAGATCTTAGAAGATGGAAAAATATACCCTGTTCATGGATAGGCAGAACTAACATCATCAAAATGACGATATTACCAAAAGTTCTCTATAGGTTTAATGCAATGCCAATCAAAATCCCAATGGCATTTCTTATAGAAATAGAGAAAGCAATCATGAAATTCATATGGAAAAATAAAAGACCCAGAATAGCAAAAATAATGCTAAGCAGGAAGGGTGAATCAGGCGGTATAGCGATACCAGACTTCAAACTATACTACAGAGCAATAGTAACAAAAACAGCATGGTACTGGTACCAAAACAGGCGGGTGGACCAATGGTACAGAATAGAGGACACAGAAACCAATCCACAAAACTACAACTATCTTATATTTGATAAAGGGGCTAAAAGCATGCAATGGAGGAAGGATAGCATCTTCAACAAATGGTGCTGGGAAAAATGGAAATCCATATGCAACAAAATGAAACTGAATCCCTTTCTTTCGCCATGCACAAAAGTTAACTCAAAATGGATCAAGGAGCTTGATATTAAATCCGAGACACGGCGTCTGATAGAAGAAAAAGTAGGCTACGATCTACATACTGTGGGGTCGGGCTCCAAATTCCTCAATAGGACACCCATAGCACAACAGTTAATAACTAGAATCAACAAATGGGACTTACTCAAACTAAAAAGTTTTTTCTCAGCAAAAGAAACAATAAGAGAGGTAAATAGGGAGCCTACATCCTGGGAACAAATCTTTACTCCTCACACTTCAGATAGAGCCCTAATATCCAGAGTATACAAAGAACTCAAAAAATTAGACAACAAGATAACAAATAACCCAATCAACAAATGGGCCAAAGACATGAACAGACACTTCTCAGAGGAGGACATACAATCAATCAACAAGTACATGAAAAAATGCTCACCATCCCTAGCAGTCAGAGAAATGCAAATCAAAACCACCCTAAGATACCATCTCACTCCAGTAAGATTGGCAGCCATTATGAAGTCAAACAACAACAAGTGCTGGCGAGGATGTGGGTAAAAGGGTACACTTGTTCATTGTTGGTGGGACTGCAAATTGGTGCAGCCAATCTGGAAAGCAGTATGGAGATTTCTTGGAAAGCTGGGAATGGAACCACCATTTGACCCAGCTATTCCCCTTCTCGGTCTATTCCCTAAAGACCTAAATAGAGCATGCTACAGGGACACTGCTACATCGATGTTCATAGCAGCACAATTCACAATAGCAAGACTGTGGAACCAACCTAGATGCCCTTCAATAGACGAATGGATAAAAAAAATGTGGCATTTATACACAATGGAGTATTACTCTGCATTAAGAAATGACAAAATCATAGAATTTGGAGGGAAATGGATGGCATTAGAGCAGATTATGCTAAGTGAAGCCAGCCAATCCCTAAAAAACAAATGCCAAATGTCTTCTTTGATATAAGGAGAGTAACTAAGAACAGAGTAGGGACGAAGAGCATGAGAAGAAGATTAACATTAAACAGGGACGAGAGGTGGGAGGGAAAGGGAGGGAGAAGGGAAATTGCATGGAAATGGAAGGAGACCCTCAGGGTTATACAAAATTACATACAAGAGGTAGCGAGGGGAAAGGGAAAAATAATACAAGCGGGAGATATGAACTGCAGTAGAGTGGGTAGAGAGAGAAGAGGGGAGGGGAGGGGAGGGGAGGGGGATAGTAAAGGATAGGAAAGGCAGCAGAATACAACAGACCCTAGTATGGCAATATATAAATCAATGGAAGTGTAACTGATGTGATTCTGCAATTTGTATATGGGGTAAAAATGGGAGTTCATAACCCACTTGAATCAAAGTGTGAAATATGATATATCAAGAACTATGTAATGTTTTGAACAACCAACAATAAAAAAAAAAAAGTAAAAAAAAAAAAATAAGAGACCCAGAAGAGTCAAAGAAATTCTTAGCAAGAAAAGTGAAGCAGGAGGCATCACAATCCTGGACCTCAAATTATACTACAGAGTTATAGTAACAAAAACAGCATGGTACTGGCACCAAAACAGGCAAGAAGACAAATGGAATAGAACAAAAGAGACAAATCACATAAATACAGGTATCTCATACTTGTCAAAGGTGCCAAAAAAACATACACTGGAGAAAACACCCTTTTTAACAAATAGTGATGGGAAAACTGGAAATATGCAAAATAAACCCTTATATCTTACCCTGCACAAAACTCCACTCCAAGTGGATAAAAATCCTAGGAATTAGACCAAAAACCCTGCACCTGCTAGAAGAAAATGTAGGCCCAACACTCCAACATATCAGCTCAGGTATTGATTTTCTTAACAAGATTCCTATAGTGTAAGAAATAAAAGAAAAGATCAATAAATGGGATGGAATCAAATTAAAAAGTTTCTTCACAGCAAAAGGAACAATCAAGAACACGAGGACAGCTGGGTGTGATGGCCCATTCCTGTGATTCCAGCAGCTCAGGAAGCAGAAGTATCACAAGTTCAAAGCCAACCTCAGCAACTTACTTATGCAACTCAGTAAGACCCTGTGTCTAAATAAAATACAAAAAATGGGCTGAGGGTGTGGCTCAGTGGTTAAGTGCCCCTGAGTTTAATACCCAGTATCCCCGCTCCCCCACAAAAAAAAACAACAACAACAACAAAAAAAAAAAAAAAAACATGAGGAGAGAGCCTACAGAATGGGAGAAAATCTTTGCCACCTGCTCCTCAAGGCTTTAATATTTAGGATATACAAAGAACTCAAAGAACTTAACATTAAAAAAAAATATCAATAAATGGGCAAAGGAACTAAACCCTTCTCAAAAGAAGAAATGTGAATGGTCAACAAATACATGAAAAAAACGTTCACTCTAGCAATTAGAGAAATGCAAATTAAAACTACACTGAGATTTCATCTCACTCCAGTCAGAATGGCAATTATAAAGAATACAAATAACAATAAGCGTTGACAAGGATGTAGGGAAAAAAGTATATTCATACATTGTTGGTGGGACTATAAATTGGTGCAACCACTCTGGAAAGAAGTATGGAGATTCCTCAAAAAACTAGGAATGAAACTACCATTTGACCCAGTTATCCCACTCCTCAGTTTACATCCAAGGGATTTAAAATCAGCATTCTATAATTGCACAGCCACATCGATGTTTCTAGCAGCACAATTCACAATACCTAAGCTATAGAGCCAATCAAAAGATATATGAATAAAGAAAATGTGATACACACACACACACACACACACACACACACACACACACACACATTGCAGTACTACTCAGCCACAAAGAAGAATGAAAGTATGACATTTACCAGTAAATGGATGGATCTGGAAACAATCATGCTAAGTGAAACAAACCAGTCCCAAAAAGCCAATGGTCAAATGCTTTTTCTGATATGTGGAAGCTAATGCATAATAAATGGGGGGGGTGTTTAAAAATGAATAGAAGTTCAGTAGAGTAGACAAAGGGGAATGAAGGGAAGGGGGAAGGATGGGAAAAGGAAAGACAGTAGAATGAATCTGACATATGTACATACATGAATATACCACAGTGAATCTCACAATTGTGTACATTCACAATAAATTAATTGAAAAAAAAAACTAGGTAAATGACAGAAAGATTAGCAGAGAGAAGGGAAGAGGGAGTTGGAAAAGGGAGAGAAAGGGGAGGTACCAGGGACTGAATTAGAACAAGATATAGTCCATGCTTTTATAATTCTGTCAAAATGGATTCTCCTGCCATGTATAACTAAAAAGAACTCCCCGTCAAAATTTAGCCATTTCAAATTAGAGGAGAGGGAAAGGCTTTCAAAAGATACCATAAAAAGCCAGGAGTAGTGGCACACATCTACAATCCCAGCAACTGGGGAGGCTGAGGCAGGAGGATTGCACCTCTGAGGCCAGCCTCTGCAACTAAGTGAGGCCCTAAGCATCTCAGCAAGACTCTGTCTCAAAAAAAAAAAATGTCTGGAGATGTACCTTAGTAGTAAAGGGACCCTGGGTTCAATCTCTAGTACCAAAAAGTAAAAAAAAAAAAAAAAAAAGAAAGGTGGAGGGGAACATATATCTTTTTGAAGGATATAAAGAACTATTAACTAGAGGAAAACCTGTGGATGTAACTGAGTGATAGAGCTCCCCTGGGTTCACATCAAAAAAAATTTTTTTTTTAGTACTGGAGAGTATAGTACCAAAGAGTGATAGGAATACTGTACCACTGAGCTATACCCCCACCCTTCTTTATTTTTATTTTGAGACACAGTATCACTAAATTGCTGAAGCTAGCCTCAGCCTTGCAATCCTCCTGCCTCAGTTTCCCCAGCTGCTGGGATTACAGGCATGCACCACCTTACCTGGTCATTTCTCTTAAAATTTTTACTGAGCTAGCAAATATATCACTCTCCCTAGTACTCTACAAGCCAGAAAGTTTTAACTTGGCTTTTTCGATATGAATGATGTATTTGTGTGTGTGTGTGTGTGTGTATGTGTATGGTGCTGGGGATTGAACCCAGGGCCTTGTGCATGAGAAGCAAGCACTCTACCAACTGAATGTCCCGAATAATGTATTTTTGCTTAACATTAAATTATAATTGCCTAGAAGGACAGAGCAGAAAAACAAATATCTTTCATATAGCAAAGTCCTTGAACTATCTCCTAGCCTCACTAGCAATTTTCCCAAGTACTGAAATCAGAAACTCATTTCTGTCATCCTTAGAGCAAATACAGGCTTCAGACAACACTGTTTCCTTATCTTAATAATTAATGTACACCAAAGAAATGAATTTAATAATTCATCTTAATCTGGATATGGTATCATATGCCTGTAATCCCAGCACCTCAGGAGGCTAAGGCAGAAAGATCATAAATTCAAGTACCCTCTGGCAAGACATGGTCTCAAAACAAAAAGGGCTGAGGAAGCAACCACATGCCTAGCATGCATGAAGCCCTAGGTTTAATCCCCAGACTATACGGGGGAAAAAAGTTCATCTCTAAGAATTGAAAATGACAGCAAAGGGCTGGGATTGTGGCTCAGTGGTGGAATGCTTGCCTAGCATGTGTGGGGCACTGGGTTAAATTCTCAACACCACATATAAATAAAATGAATAAAATAAAGGTCCATCAACAACTAAAAAAAAATTAAAAAGAAAAAGAAAATGATAGCAAAGACAATTGCCTGGAAGATAAGGGAGCTCTATTGACAGGCCTAAAGCATTTCAATTTATCATAGTGAGGAATTTATAAATAATTTGTAGATTTATTCCATAATTCTGAGACTACTTCTTTGTCATTTATTTTAAAGGCTAAGTCACAAATTCAAAGAGTGACTACTCACCTCTGGAGATTTTGGCGTATTCTTGAATACAGCATAGGAAATAAGTGAACTTGAACCTATAATACTGAGAGACCCAGGAGATGATCATTAAAACTGGTCCTTCACTTTTGCTATTGATTTTTTTTTCTGATAAAACTGATGAAAAATAAACTGCACTTGTGTTTTAAAAGTATGGAATGTTTCTCGAATTTATATGTCATCCTTGTTTAGGGGCTGTGCCAATCTTTTCTATCATTCCAATTTTTTTTAATTGAACATGAACACATTACCTTTGTTTTACTAATTCATTTATTTTGTGTGGTATTGATGATCAAACCCAGTGCCACATGTGTGCAAGGCAAGTACACTACCACTGAGCCACAACCCCAGCCCCTCATTCCAATTTTTAATATGTGTGCTGACAAAGTGAGCACTTTGCTATTTATTGGTTTTGCAATCACTCCTATTGACCAGGTTGTCCACTGATTTCAGATGTTATCCCTCTATCTGCTTTTCTGTTGTTATTGTTATTGATGTTACATTTTATTAGTCAGAAAATATCAATGGAGTAAGTAAAGAATATATTTTTTCACTAACTAAAGAGCAAATCCCCAGGGAGAAAATGTAGAAACTGCAGAATGCTCCAGTTTTGCTTACACTAGTTTATATATATAGTCCATACTATGTGAGATTAAATAAACATACCTCAGAGTTGCCATAATAAATTGTATCCATTGTATTGCAGAAAAAACCTAAGTAAAAAAGAAAAAAATTAAGCCTTTTACATTTAATATTCAACCTAACTCCAATTTCACTGTTTATTAGCCACCTCCTCAACACAAATTCTTCTTCAAAGCCTAATCAAAACATACAAGTCTGAAAATGAATCAAAAAGACTAAAGAGGGTTGGAGCTGGGGCTAAGTGGTAGAGCACTCACCCAGCATTCTTGAGGCACTGACTGGGTACGATTCTCAACACCACATGAAAAAATAAATAAAATAAAGTTATAAAAATAAACAAATAAAGATGTTGTGTCAATCTACAATGAAAAAAGATTTTTTAAAAAGACTGAAAAGGCTCTAGGAAGAAAGAATTGTTCCATTTTTCCTTATTTCTGCTTCTCTGGGAAACAGTAAAATAAAATAAAAATACAGAAGTGAGTAGAAAATGACTAAATGAGCTGGGCGTGGTGGTGCTTGCCTGTAACCCCAGTGGCTCGGGAGGCTGAAACAGGAGGATCCCAAGTTCAAAGTCAGCCTCAGCAATGGTGAGGCTCTAAGCAACTCAGTGAGACCCTTTCTCTAAATGAAATACAAAAAAGGGCCAAGGATACAGCTCAGCGGTCATATGCCCCTGAGTTCAACCCCTGGTTCCAAAAAAAAAAAAAAAAAGACCGAATGAAAAATTGAGGGCTGGGATTGTGGCTCAGAGATAGAGTGCTCGCCTAGCATGTATGAAGCACTGGGTTCAATCCTCAGCACCATATAAAAATAAAACAAAGATTTTGTGTCCACCTATAACTAAAAATATAAATATAAAAATCTGAATGAGAAAACTAATAAAAGAAGAATGAGGGCTAGGGTTGTGGCTCAGTGGTAGAGTGCTTGCCTAATATACGTGAGGCCCTTGATTCCATGCTCAGCACCACATATAAATAAACAAAATGAAGGTATTGTGTTCATCTCTGTTAGGATGGCCTTAGGCCTGAGCCTAAGCAACTCCATTTTAAAAGCTCCAGTTTGAAACCTGAAGTTTCACCAGGAATACCCAAAGAACCCTCCAATATGGCCTCAAACAAGTTACTTCCCTTCACCCTGATAAACAGATTGAAGCCCCTGGCAGGCTGTGCTTGCCTGATAAGAGGGAAAGGCAAGAAGATCAGGGTGGAATCAGATGTTTCTGACCCCAGGGTAAATGATGGCACTGAGAAATCTGGTGGTAGCTGATAAGGACTGAAAGGGGGGTCAACCCCCCCCCAAAATTTAGTATAAATAATACAACAAATAAACAGCAATTCAGCCAGCTGAAACAAGGATGCACTCAAGCTGGAGAGCCTGATGAGGACCTGACATCCCATCACTTGTCACCATTTCCTGAGCCTCTGCGTGATCCTCACTGCTCTCAAACTCTACCACCTCTCTGGACCTTGGTGAGAACCACAACTTCTCCCTATGACCCTCTCCCTCAACTGATCAACCACTCCATGCCAGGAAAAGCCTGCCTTGGTTCCGGACCTGGTGACCACAGTCTGAGTGAGTGTGCATCTGCTGGTCATAAAGCCTAAAGCTTAAGACTTTAGAACTTAGCACACAGAGGGAATGTCTGTTATTAGCCTATCGAGTGTGTTTGATTAAGTGTGTTTGCAGTGTTTAGAATTAATCTAGAATTGTTTGCTGTAAATTGATTATGTCTATTGCAGTGCCTAGCATTAAGGGATTGTCGTTTTCTTGATTAAGAACCTATAGAGTGAAATTATATTGAGTAATTTGAGTGAATAAAGCACTGAAAGGGGCAGAAGCGCATGGACATTCTTTATTTCTCCCCTAGACCGCATAAGTTGTAATTTGCCCCCTCGTGACAACCTACAACTAAAAAAAAAATTTTTTTTTTAAAAAGAATAAAAATAGAGAAGAGGTAGAAAAAGTTACATTTTAAAAGAGAAAGGACAGACCTTTAATAAAGAAAAAAAATAAAGTTCACTAAAAGAAAGAATAATAAATGACAGAGAAATGAAGAAAATGGAGACACTGTGAGTGAAAAATACAGAGCAGAAAGAAAAGGGAAGGGTCAAAAAAGACAAGAGGGGCAACTTCTGACCTTACCAAATCCCACTTGTCCTCCAGGGTGCTAATCTCCAGTAACAAGGCCATAAGGACTTTAGTCCCAGCTACTCTTATGCAGTGATCCTTCTCAGTCAGGTTGCAATTCCCAAAGAAATGAACAAAAGCCACACCCCTGTCCCAGCCGGGCTCCTCCTTACCTAGTCACGCACTGTCCCTTGAGGGCAGCCAGCAAGGTGACAACAAGTGGAGAAAAGTCAGCCTGAAAGGCCAAAAATAGAAAGAGCAGGTGACAAGGAAACAAAGTTTTAAGAAGCATAAAGAACTGTAGAAGGGGTAAGTGGTAGGAGTTATTATTTATTTTATTAAAAGAAGCAGAATGAATCATAGTGAAAAGATAAATAGAGCTGTAAGAAGGAAATTAAATAGGAAAAAAAAGAAAAGAAAGAAAGAGTAGAAGGGAGGTCTGCTTAAAACTTGTCCACTTATAGACAAGTCTTTGTGAGAAAGAGAAATTCCATAAAGTTTTAGTAATACCTGTGTAAAGTTAGGAAGATAGGAGGTTATTAATGTTTGTCATATTTGATACTAACATCTTAAATATACTAAACCCCAAATTTCCACCAGAAAAATAATTGTATTATTACTCTATTCATTGAATGTACTTCATTGACATTTAAAATATTAATGTCCTACAAAGCAATGTCATAGAAGATACAAAGATAAACAAGAGAAAGACCTAGCCTTCTAGGAGCTTATGATACACTAGGAAAAATGGCTTGAAGACCTAAAACTCAAATAATTTGCATATAGTAATAATATACACAGAATGGCATTTGAACATGGAAGGACCAATAAAATTCTAACAAGCAAAGATTGAGGTAGAGGACACAGGAAAAACACTGATGTAGCCATTTATCTTTAACCATCTTTGTGTATATTCTACAAATGTTTATTTTCTTTCTTTTTCCATTATTTTTTTGGGGAGTGGGGGAATGGTTCTGGGGTTCAAATCCAGGGTCTTGTAAATCCTAAGCACATACTCTACCACTGAGATACACCCCTGGACCCCAAATATTTCTTTTTTTATTAATTTTTTTTTAGTTGTAGACAGACACAATACCTTTATTTTATTTATTTGTTTTTATATGGTACTGAGGATTGAACCCAGCGCTTCACACATGCTAGGCATACACTCTACCAACTAAGCTATAACCCCAGCCCCCAAATAATTGTTAATAACATAAATTAGATCTTTTGTATGGCTGGAGGAATTCAAATATTTATGCATATTAGATTAAGATTATAGTATAGGGTGCAGTGGCATACACCTGTAATCACAGTGGCTCAAGAGGCTGAAGCAGGAGGATCTGAGTTTAAAGCCAGCTCCAGAAATTTAGTGAAGCCCTCAGCAACTTGGTGAGACCTTATGTCAAAATAAGAAAATAAAATGGGCTGGGGATGTGGCTCCATGGTTGAGTGCCCTTGGGTTTAATTCCTGGTACCAAAAAAAAAAAAAAAAAAAAGTATAGTATGGAATGGAAGACTAGACATTGTTAAGTGGAAAGTTTTAATAACTTTGCTTAAATTATTAGATAAACAAATAAACATACTGACTTCTGGACTAGAAATTTCCAGCAAAAGGTCTTAGGGAGTGTTTTAAGGTCTCCAATCATATATCTATCTAATAAGGGTGAGGAGACTAATGATAGTCTCACCAACCAAGTGATAAGAAAATGATTTTGGACAAAAGACTCTTGTCTCAGTCAAGAACAAACCTCTAATTGTTCGGAGACTAGTTGTGACAAATTAGTCTGCAGTTATTGATGACAATCAATCTCAGAGAATTTTTCTTTTAGGTATCTCTTATAAAATGTCTATGACACCATTATACCTGGTTTACATACTTTATTTTTACTGCACTTTAAAATCTATAGAAAAATTGGCTAGATAGTACAGAATATTAGTTCTTTAAATATTTCAATTTTCCTATCCTAGACTCTTTCTATAGGCTGTTCTCCTTCCTAAACTGATTCATAAAAATCTGAATTTAAAGCTGGATGTGGTTGGCACATACCTTTTATTCCAGCTATTTGAGAGGCTTAAGGCAGGAGGATCACAAATTTGAGGCCTGCTTGGGCAACTCAGTGAGACTTTGTCTCAAAATAAAATAGTATACGATAAATGGCTAGGGGTATAGCTCAGTGGGAAAGTACCTAGCAAGTGAAAACCCTAGTACTAAAAGAAAATAAAATTTTGCAAAAAAATTAAATTCTCCAAAAAATAAAATTTTACAACTTTTTTTCAATTTTACATTTATTTACATAATTATTTAATGACTTGTCTCTTCACCTGAGTACAAATCCTTAAGCGCTGAATCTAATTTATTGTTTCTCAGCTCAACTTAGACATATTCTTTTGTAGTATTTTCCATGAACTCCAATCCAAATTAATCTTCCTATCACATTCTTTCACTTTCCTTTATTATAAATTATTATAATTTATAATGATATGTCTGTTTGTATGATTATTTTATGTTGGTGTCCTCTGTTAAACAGTAAGCTCCACAAAGGCAGGGAGGATATCCTATTTTGCTCACTAGTGTAATCCTTACCCACAAGAGGATATAACACATGAAAGATATTGAGTAAATATTTGTTAAATGTTGAAATAATTCTTAGAGGAGCACAGTAACTGGAGAAAATAAAAATATAAAAAGGGCTGGGAATATGGCTCAGTAGTTAAGACCCCTGGGTTCAATCCCTCGTAACACACACACACACACACACAAAAAAAAAAAAAAAAAAACGAATATAATTACAATTTGTCAACTTGGGCCAAGGTCATCTAGAGTTGTCGTGGCAGTGGGTATTGGAAAGTCTGATGTCAGTCAAAATCAAGAGGTAGACCTGAGTGGGACTCACTGGAAACTTCTTTGTGCAGGAGAGGCACATGGTCCCTCTCCTCTCTGATAGGATCCACTATCTCCCTTGAGAGTGTCCCCTTTCTCTTTTCCTATCCCTTCACAATAAACTCATGCCTGTTACTCTTAGTGACATGTCTCAAATATTTCTAACTTGATCGCAAGAACTGGTGCTTTACGGGAGGAGTCTTCACACTGCTTCAGTTTTCCAACTCCATGACATTACTATATGAAGCCTTCCTATTTTATTAACATATATTAATTGTACATATTAATGGGATTCACCATGATACTTCCATACATGCATACAGCATTCAATGATCATATCTAAGCACCCTTCTTCCTCCTTTACTTCCCTCCCCAACACCTTTCCCAGTCCCTAATAATCACTATTCACTTTAAACAACTTAGTTCATAGCAGGTTTCTCCTCTTGTAATTTCTATCATTTGTCTTGGTAGCTCATTCTGTTTACTACTTCAGTAGGCAAACTCAAAGTAGATTTTTCTGAACTTCTCCTAAACACATATACATATATAGTGGATTTTTTCTATCAAAACTTTATATCAATCAAACTTGTTGTATAAGATTACTTTGTTATCTCTGATGACTATTTTATATACACACACACACATATTTACTGGATAAATACAATAGTTAATTATGGTGCTAAGCTCCTTATAATGCATCATGTAATTTATTCTTTTATCCTAAATTTGTTCATCATAGCCTTGTGAATTCTATCCTATGAGCATTTCTTAATTCCATCTTTACTTCTTCAACCCTATTTTTTTTTTTTCCCCTTCTTTTTGGTGCTGGGGATCGAACCCAGGTCCTGGAGTATAATGAGCATTCACTCTACTTCTGAGCTACAACACCAACCCCAAACCTACTGTGAGGCCCTATTGTTAGACTTATTTTCTCCCTGCTAGACTACTGCAACAGAATCTTAACTGGCCTCCCTACCTACAACACTTTCTTTCTTTTTAAATCTTTATTTATTTATTTTTAAGCAGCAAAGAAGTGTTTATTGCGAGCTAGCTTGGTCCTCCCCACGCACACAGCAACTTGTGACACTGAGAGGCTAATCTTTATTTTTATTTGTTTATTTTTATGTGGTGCTGGGGATCAAACCCAGGGTCTCACATCAAGGCAAGCTCTCTACCACTGACCTACAACCCCAGCCCCAGTACTCTCTTTTCAATCCTTTTCCTTTGTTCCCGAGTGATGTTTTAAAAAACAAATTCGACAATACTCTCCAGGTCTTAGCTTCTGGTGGTTCCAAACCGCTTTACAATCTGCTCCAGTTTATCTTTATACAGATTCATCTAATTCCCCAACATGTCCTGGGCATGCTTTTCCCTTTTCTAGAAATATCCTTTTTTTTTTTTTTCTTTGTCCCATGAATGCCTCCATGTCTTTTAAGATCCAGCATAGAAGTCATTTCCTGCCTATAACATTCCCACAGTTCTAAGCAGGATTGTAAATTAGGATCTTTTAGTACTCCTATAAATCAGGATCTTTAAGACATAAAGATTAAGAAAGATACAAGGTGGAGATAAAAGATTTTAAGACTTACACGTTCTGGGGAATACACCACAGGCCTGGAGACCACATACACCATGGTCAGGAAATATAAAGGGAGAGAGGATTAATACCATCTGTGGGGCTAAGGTATCCAAACAGGTTTCCTGTGGAAAGTTTAATTGGTGAGTTTAAAGCAAGAAGACATCAGTTTCAGGTTACACGTGACCAAAAAATGGTCACTATGCCATATCTGCACAGGGCATACTGGGTGTGAAGGTGAGCAAGGCCTGACAAGTGGGCTACCTCCAACTGTCCCCTTGGGAGGCAGATTGCAGAAGACAGAGATAATTGCATCGACCACACTGAGAACTGAGAGGAGGTGTAGAAATGGAAAGTGTCACAAGTGACTGACCTCCGCTTCTGGGACCAGAAAACGATATTCACGTTCAACATGGATGCCCAGATAACATAAAATGATGAGACCTCACTACACTTTCTCACTGTGCTTTCTCAATATGATAGTCTTACTTCGTGCCACGATCAGGTACTGGTTATATTATGGTTCCTCAGCACACAACCCTGTCTCTTCATCTCTGCGCTGAATTCCACGGGCAAAACCGGAACCGGGCATAACTGCAGTGAGAAAGTAGGTGGACTGCAAAATTTTTCAACCTGGAGCTCAGGACATAGATGAAGAGATATTTGTCAAACAGTAAAGCCTGTTTGACAGGACTCCAGCGCGTGCCAGCCCGGCTCAACCCGGCTCAACCCGACCTGGGTGGCCAGCAGCGCGTAGGCCCAGATAAACAAACGGCTGTCTGACCGCCGGGCCCGCCAACAGGGGACGGTAGCGGGTCCTAACCGACTTCCTGATGGACCTGAGATAGCAAGATATAATGGGTGGCCTTGTCTTCGAAGGGAAGTTAGGACCGCAAAGAAATTTCGGAAACTTCGTCACGCACGCGCTTCTCGACTCTGCCGAAGCAAAGAGTCGGCCTGCGGCGGGCCTCGCAGAGTGCGCGTGCGCGGCGGTCCCAATTTTCCCGCACCTTCTCTCACGTAACTTCACTTTCCAGGGGCCGGCGCAAGCTTCGCCGAGTGCGCGTGCGCGGCGGTCCCTTTTTAATTTTTTTTGGCTTTCCCCTCCCCACAACACGTATCCTCACTAGACTCCGCCCCTCGGGGGACTCCTTCCTCTCGCCGTAGGCCGGCGTGACCCGCCCCAGTGTCCTCTTGCGCGCGCTCGGGCCCGCCCTCCAAGTCACGTGACTTCTGTAGTTTTCCCCACCCAGCTCTTCAACCTCTGACTCTCACAATCCGGCGTTATGGCTACCGCGGTTCCCTGTGCCGCTTCTCTCTCCCCGCTTCTTCCCTTTCTCCTGAGCCTCCTCCTCCTCTCTACTCCGCACGGCACCAGCGGCCTGCACACTAAAGGCGCCCTTCCCCTGGATACAATCACTTTCTACAAGGTAACGGTGTCGGGGGATTTTGCGCACAGGTGCAGCCAGAGTGCCCAGGGGAGCGCGAGCCCGTGGGGAACGTTGGGCACCGAAGGCTGGCGGAAAGCGGTCTTGTAGCAAGGATCCGAGGTCTTCCTACCATGCTATGGCCTGGTGGAGTCTTGGACGGGCTTACCATGACCACGGGCACACACGCCCCGGGGTCCCGGCTCACTCTTGCCTTTGCATCATTTATATTTGTTTCTGCTTTTGCAAAAGAGCTGCAAAGATGCAGCCGAGGGGCCGAGGGAATGAGATGCTCCTTTAGGGAGAGAGGACAGTGCCAGGCAAGATCCAATCCTCGAGTCCTCAGTAGGAGATGAGGGCGGGGCGAAGTCGGTGCTACCTGGTTTCCAACTCGGGGTGGGGGTGGTAGGAAGAACTCGGCACGTTAGTATGCGTATCTGTGCCCCTCCTGAGTATGAATTGTTGGCTTGGCAATATGCAAAGTATGTTCAGATATTACGCCTCTCCCAGAAGAGTGCTGACGTTAAGAATAAGCTTCACGCTGGAATTGTAGCTTAGTGGGAGAACGCTTGCCTAGTACATTTGAGGTACTAAGTTCGATCTTCAGTACCACATAAAAATAAATGAAGGCATTGTGTCCATCTACAACGAAAATATAAATAAATAAAAACGAATACGCTACAGTTTAGCCAAACTATAGGAAATATCTCCGGAAGAAAAATGAATAAAATCGGGTCAAAGCATGGAAGAATTTGCCACTACTCCTCCCTGCCACCCTTTACAAAATGTGGAATCCTGGCCTAGGTAAATGGACCTTGGAAACATTGAAGGCTTAGTGCAACACCACAGTCCCACTCTCCTTCTCCTGTATCTGTCTTTTAACTTCTATGGCAAGCTAAATGTTGAGGCAGTCGTCTTATTTTCTTATTTTGTACCCTTGGCAGGAAGTGAAACCAAGAAATGGAACTCTAAATCTGTATCAAGTGGTTGAACTTGTCTGTTTTTTTTTTTTTTTTTTTCCTTCTTCTTTTGTAGTTATGGATGGACAGCATGTTTTTGTTTATTTATTTTTTTGGTGCTAAGGATCAAACCCAGTGCCCAACAGGTGCCAAGCAACCAGGGGCTCCACCATTGAGCTAAGCCTCAGCCCCTTCTGTTTTCAAAAGAGTTGAGAGGACTTAGAGTGGACTTCACACTTGTAGCTCATTGAAGGCAAAGTTCCAAGAATTTAAAAGCATTGGTATGGTTGGTTAGTTGGTTGTGGGCACCCCACAGCACCTATGCTCTTTGGTCCTTTACTGGCAAAGTGATGCACCTACCTCTCCCCACTACATGGAAGTTGGGTTACATCACAGATCTAGTGTGACTCAGAGCAGCTTTGTACCATCAGGTTAATAGTATCTCCTTATAAATGAGTGCTGTGCCATCTTTACCATTACCACCCTGGTCTAGGCTGTTCTTGGGTAAACTTCCTCCTGTCCTTCATGCTTCCACCTTGAGACACCACACTAGGAGATCTGTTCTTGCTTCCCTTTCCTATTTCCTAACAATTTTCCCTGGTCCTCTGTGCTCCAACCCTACAGGCCTGCCTTCTATCCCTTGAATATTCCTAGCTCATCATTGCTTTCATGTATTTGAGGTTTCCCTGTGACTGCAGTAGTTTTTGCCCAATCTTTGAAAGACATGCTCCTTATTGTTTAGGTTTAAATGTTACCTCCTCAGAACCCTTCCTTGATTTCTCCCACCCCCAGGCTTAAGTACCAGTCATATTCCCCTGTTACTGTTTTTCTGAAGTGCACTCATCGCTGATTTTGTTCCTTGTCAGTTTTACCATCTGTCTCTCACATCATATTCTTTGTTTCCAATTATCTGCACAGCATAGCAGGTTATATATTACATAGTAGGTGCTTAATAAATAATTGATTACATGAATAAATGTTTTCTCCAGTCTCTTTCCAACTCTCACCCTCTTCCATCACCGCTGGATACAATGGGAATTTCTTAGTGTTTTTTTCCAGCAGCCTTGTTCAACATGCTATGCTTTTTAATGATTTCTAATATTTTTGTTCCTTTCTCTTCGCCATCACTAGAATGTTAACTTCATTTGATAAAAGACCCACTCCGTTTTGTTCTTTGTAGTGTTCACTTAGAACAGCGCGTAGTTCGTGATGGGCCCATAGCAACTTTTAATTCAGTGAACAAATGAATGAATAAAGAATTTATCTCTAATTTGAAGAAGCAAGTTGTCTGATTATGGGTACAGTAGAACTGATCCCCAGAGTTCTAAAGTAATTAACAGATACAGACTGCATAAAATAACAAACAATTCTTTATGCAAATATTTGCCATTCAAAACCATTCCATCTTACCTAGTAGCCAAGAATGGTGAAAGTAAAAGTCCTGAATTCTGTTTCAATATTAAACCACTATATAATTATTAACGTATTACATAATACAAGTGTAAGTCCCTTGAAGATAGGGATTGTATGTCATGCTTTTAAACCCTCCACCCCCCTTACCCCGGCCTTGAACATGTAGCATCTGCTATTAAAGTTCTGTTCATTTAACATGTTTTAAAAGCATTTGCTACATGCAGGTATGTGGGATCGTAGGGTCAGGCAAGGTCCTTATTTTCATTAATATACAGTCTACCGGAGAGAACAGAAAACAAGCAAAGAATGATTTTAGAGAATAGTCAATGTATGAAGAAATGCATCAGAGTATCGCAGGAATGAAGCAATCTTAGATGGTTGAGGAGTCCTCTTCATTATTAATGAAGGGACCTTTTGAATTGAACCTTCAATGTAAAGAGACAAGCTGAGCCAGGGAAAGGGTTCCAGCCAGGAAACAGCAAATACAAAGGCTGCAAGAGGGGGCAAGTATAGTGTGTTGAACTGAAACAAGGCCACCTGGACCGGAGGGATGTGATCTGATTTACATTTTAAATCTTCCTTGTCTTTAGGCCCTCAGAGCTCAGACTTTATGGCGTCAGTGGCCACTTAAAGATGACCTGTTCTGGTGGTTTCTCCTCCTTTATGTCCCTAGGCACTGTTAAATATTCTTAAAAACCTAAAGTCAAGTGGACATTAGTACACAGTAAGGGACACAGACAAGCAAAAACATTTGAGTTCTCTGATGCATCTGGAATTTTGTGAACTCGATAGAATTATGAACAGTGATTTCCTGTGATGAAAATCTTGAGAATAGAGATCACTGAATTACAAAAGCAAAGGGGTGTGAGAGGAGGGGAAGGCAACATTACTGACCAAAGTCAGCTTATTTATTTGTACATGGGAAGAAACCATCAAAAGGAAGCCTTTGGCTTAACTATATGACCCCTACAGTTCCACTTCTAGGTGAGTCCAAAAGAATTTAATAATGGGTATTCAAACAAAAACATGTACACATCTTCAGACTATTCACAGTAATAGCCAAAAGGTAGAAACAACCCAAACATCCTTCAAAGAATAGTTTATTTGGCCAGAAGTATGAATAAAGCACTGATCACATGCTACCACATGGAAAACCATAAGAACATTATGCTAAGGCAAGTAAGTCAGACATAAGAGACTATGAATTTTATTATTCCATCAAATTAGACAAATCTAAGGAGACAGCTGGGGCAAGGAAGAAGATGGGGAGGGACATCTTAATGGATACAGGGTTTCCTTTGCGGGTGATGAAAATGTTCTGGAACTAGGTAGTCATGGTGGTTACATAACATTATTAGTACACTAAGTCCCACTGGATTGTACACTTTAAATGATGGGTTTTATTTGCTTTTAAAATTAAAAAATCTTGTTCTTCACAGTTTAAGAACCAGAGATCTAGCCAAAGCATCCTTTGTGGTGTCGACTCCTTTTTAGATTTTTTTTTTTTGGTCAGATTTCTGGTTCAGTGTTAAGAAAAGCTTCCTCAGATGATGGGCATGATGGGATATGATGATGAATTGCATGCTAAGGGTCTCTTTGGCCCACTGAAAGGAACACTGGAGGGGGCGGGCCTTAGCTTTATTCTAGATTGAGTCATATGTTTCTCTTATTAATGTGAACACATACCTAATGAGATGCCCAGTACATACCAGGCATGTTTAATGAATGGTGGGGGGCAATAAACAAACATTACATTGTTAAGAGCTGGTATTGGTATCCTTTGTGGGCTTGTTTCCACTATTTTTTAAACAGGGGCCCCTTGGGAAGGGGAATTCACCCCAAATGTCCCTGGAACACCCCACTTGCTCAGCTCTATGCGCCCTCAGGTCATTCCCAAAAGCAAGTTTGTCTTGGTGAAGTTCGACACCCAGTACCCCTACGGTGAGAAGCAGGATGAGTTCAAGCGTCTGGCTGAAAACTCGGCTTCTAGCGATGATCTCTTGGTGGCAGAGGTGGGGATCTCAGGTATGTACAAGTCCAAGACAACTGGGAAGGACTGAGGGGGAGGAAGTTAGCTATTATTGCCCTATTTGGAGGGGGAATACTTGGTGCCTTTTTATCTAAACTACACACAAAGGATAAATGGGTTTTATTCTTGAGGAATCTGGTACTCATAGCAAGCTTGGTCTAAGATGATTTCTGGAACCTGGGAACCTCATGTCAGGCTTGAAGTTGCCTGAAGAGAAGGGACCCCCTCTTCCCTTACCCTTCACCTATCTGATATTCCACTTTGAGAACTTTGAGCTTTCCTTGCAGGGGGTGGTCAGGGGTTCCATGCCTTCTAGGGGACAGCATGGTCAGATCTTTTCTGCCTTCATTTAATCTTTTTACCAAAGCTGTTGGGTTTTGGCTTTAGCTCAGATCACTACTGGTGCCACCATTAATCTAAGGGTAACTCTTAACCACAGTGTCAACATACTAATAATAATACGTCGCCAGTGTTTATTGGTTTGCGGCCTGTAAAGATCTACACAGCCAATTTTAAGCTCCACTTGAGTCCTGCTTGAAAAGCAAGAGGTACTGTCTCCATATTATACTTAAAAAAATCAAAGCTCAGAGCTTACATGACTTTCTAGGGGATGGGGTATGGAGTGACTGAGCCAGAATTCCACCTAAGTACCTAAGTATTTGGCTTAAGTACATCTAAGTGCAGCATACTCTGAGCTAGGATGCCTCCATTCCCCAGTGAACTGGGAATTTGATGTCAGTAGAGATAGCTGGCTCACCTGTCCAGAGGAGTCAGTTTTGACTCAACTTCAAATCAGTTCCCTTGGGGTTTTTTGAATAATAGCATTGACAATGACTTGCATTCATCATGTTTTTCAGACCACTGTGCTAAAGGTTTTACATGTATTTTACCCTTGTGACTTGTGGTACTATTACCCCCAATTTTTCAAGTTAAATTGATGCTCAGGGAACCTCACTCAAGTAAATAGAGCTGTTAACTAGGATTGGCACTCCAGGCTGTTAACTCCACTGTTAACCCAGAAATAGTTCGTCTCAGCCATTTCTTCTTGCCAAGGGTCAAAAATCAGTTGTCACAATCAGCCCTTGGGACTACTACTACTTTTTAGGAAGAATGTTGCAGATACTGCTGGCAGCTACTGCAGAGTAAGCACTGAACTCTGATTGGATCTCATATACATAGTGCCTCATTGAACCTCCCAGCAGCCCTCACGTAGCAGGGACTGCTTTCATCACCTACCACACACACACCTCTTTCTCGCTCAACTCCACCCAACCTGACCTTGGTAGTTTTTTTTTTCTTAACAGTACTGGGGCTGGGCATGGAACTCAGGATCTTGCACATACTAGACAAGTGTGCTACCCACTTGGCTACACCTGAGTCCTTGGCCTTAAATATTCTCAGCTCAGTCCTGGCACAGAGCTTTTGTCTTGTACAGAGCTCTTGAACTTGAGGTACTTTCTTCCTGAAGCACTCTTCCCAGATATTTATGTGGCTGACTCCATGCCACTTAGGCCCCTCAGCTTATGTCATCTCCACAGGGTAGTCTTCACTGACAACCTGAAGTGGGCTTTCTTACCCACTCTGTCATATCACACTGTTTATTTTCATCAGTGGAACTAATCATTTATGTTCACTTGTATACTGTCATCCTTCTTGCCGTTAGAATATAAACTTCTTGCCAGGTGTGGTCCACACACCTATAATCCCAGCAATATAGGAGGCTGAGGCAGGAAAATGGCAAGTTTGAGGCCAGCATCAACAAGCAAGGCCCTAAACAACTTAGCAAGACCCTGTCTCAGAGTAAAGTAGGAGTGTAGCTCAGTGGTTAAGCACACCTGGGCTCAAATCCCAGTAACACCCCATTCCCACTCCCAGAAAAAATTAAAGCCCCTTGAGGTCCGAGAACTTGATACTGTGAATCACAATTAGGTCCTTAGCACCTCAAACAGCATCACATAGTAGACATAAAGAATTTTTACTTTTCAATTGAAGACAGTTCAGAGCAATTAAATGATTTGACAGCAGCCACATGGCTAGGAAATGGCAGAGGAAGAATTCAAACCAAGGTCAATATAGATAAACCTCACTTTGAACCATTACATAGCCAAGATGATTCTTCTTCTCCACTCAGACCCTGTAGTGATATCCTGCACTGAGTTGTTATCTTATTCATCTGTGGTTTCTGTTCACAGATTATGGTGACAAGCTGAACATGGAACTGGGTGAGAAATACAAGCTGGACAAAGAGAACTACCCAGTCTTCTTCCTCTTCCGAGACGGGGACTTTGAAAACCCAGTCCCATATAGTGGGGTAGTTAAGGTTGGAGCCATCCAGCGCTGGTTAAAGGGACAAGGAGTCTACCTGGGTATGCCTGGCTGCCTGCCTGTGTATGACGCCCTGGCAGGGGAATTCATCAGGGCCTCTAGTGTAGAGGCCCGTAAGGCCCTCTTGAAGCAGGGGCAGGACAACCTCTTGAGTGTGAAGGGGACTGAAAAGAAGTGGGCCGAGCAGTATCTGAAGGTCATGGGGAAGGTATTAGATCAAGGTGAGGACTTCCCAGCATCAGAGATGACCCGGATCACCAAGCTGATTGAGAAGAACAAGATGAGTGATGGGAAGAAGGAGGAGCTCCAGAAGAGCTTAAACATCCTGACTGCCTTCCAGAAGAAGGAGTTTGAGAAGGAGGAGCTGTGAAAAGGCACTGGGGTTTCCAGGGTTTGCTGGGGGTGGGAAGGGGAGAGTTACCCTCTGGCCATGAAACCCTTGTAAAGAGGGTGTTGGAAATCTGAGCCCTGACTATGCCTGGACATGGATGCTGATGTGCCCATGCTTGGGAAGTCTCTAGAGCCAGCCTGGGGATAGCTGGAACGCTTACTTGGCTAATTAAGTGCCCCCTCAGAAGGAACTGGTGCTATAAAGGAGGGTACTGCCCAGGTCCTTGACAAGTGTAATTCTGGCCCAATTAAAGTTCAGTGTTTTGATTAAGTGGACCTGAAGCCATTCAGTTTGTTTTTTCACATTATATTCTGGCCTATAACTTGCTTGCTTCTGCTTCTCAATTCTTTTTTGAATCTAAACTGGTATGGACTCCACTCTACCAGGGAAACAGATTATCCTGATAAAACCGATACCAGCTTAAGGTAAAAGCTTTATTTTTCACTGATGTCCAGGCTATTATGAATTAACTGGATGATGAAATGTGTTACCCATGTTCTTAGTCCTTACAACTCAACAGTAGCACCATTTAATCAACACTGAACAGTGATGCTCTGTGAGATGTATAGCAAATTCTTAATTTTACTGACAGGGTTTTTAGTTTAGAAAACAAAATGATAGAATTTAGTCCTGTTTGAAAGTTTTAAAAATTGTTTTCATGCTCAATCACTTTGTCAGTTACTCAGTAAATACCAACTTTTAGAGTAAGTACACAAATGGCAGACAAGGAAGACTATAAAACCCAAAAGCATCCTCAGGCCCCGAATGTGGCCTAATCTTGATTGTTGGTATGCCACTGGGTGGGTTCAGGCTAGCTATTTATAAAGCCAGAGTGAACTAGATAATCATATATCAGAGGGCTTTTGTACTTAGCATCTAATAAATTAATATTATGACTGAAGGCTACACGGAGTGGCTTCCTAGAATCAAACTGTATACAATTTTAAGGGAATTTCTTGATAATCTGAAGCAGACACTATATCCAACTTGAAGAATTTTGTTTTAAGAAACCTGTAAATTTCCTAAATGGTGCCAAAAATGATTTTAATTTTGAAATAGTTCTTGGTAATTGATGCCACAAAAAGTACTGGAGTGATCACATTAGAAGAGATTATTCATACAGAACTAAGAAACTGGGAATTTGTGGCCATCAAGTATAAGAATGAGATGGAATGGAGAACAGCTTCTAGCTTATTTATTGGGGACCCATGTTTCCTGGGCTATAATGTGGACACTAGGTTGCAGAAAAGCTCTGTCCCTCAAGCAAACTGCAGTAGGAACTCCACAATCTGTATGAGCTTTCGACTCATGGTAGCTTACCCTGCAATCTTAACTGAAATTTGTACCTGCATTAAGGCTATAGCATCCAAAAACAAGGGGAATATTTAAAAAATATAAATCCAAGCCAAACTTTTTGGAAAAGCAAAGGATGGCAGTTAGGTAGGTACAGGCACATACCTGCTTTTAGTTAAAGGAAAAGAGAACACTGGTAGGGAGTTAAGTTGTAACTGAAAAAACAGGCCCAAAGGACCCTTCAGAGATACATAAAATGATTTTTCTGTCAGAGAACAGAAAGAAACTCGGGAAAAATAGCTATTCAATCTGCCCAAATAAAATTTGAATTTCAGTGTCTGGATTCTCAAGTACCCTTGGGTAAATCATGTCATCAACCTGCCTGAAATTCTCCAGTAACCTTCCATTACATTTATTCTAAGTCTCAGTCCTTCCCCTGCCTTTAGGTCCTGACTGATCTGGTCTAGCACTCTATCCAAATGCTGACCCCTTTCTACTCCTTTCACAAGTTGCTGGAACATGTTAAGCAGTTCCCTTCCTTGGGGCCTTTCCAACTGTGTTCCTTTTTCTATGACTGACAAACATTCACCATTCACGTCCAATGTTATGGAGATCCTCTCGTGACCCAATCCGAAGTGACTCAACACTATCACATACCCTGATTTATATTAAATAGGACTTTGCTACACAACTATTTATGGCCTTTCCCCACACCAACAACTAATAAGTAGGATAGAGAGTTTCATTTTCCTTTAAATAAGCAGAGCCTGAAAGTTATGAATCTTGATGCATTGTCAGTAAGTATTCAGTAATAATTTAAGTATGGAAGGTACTGCTTCTAAGCCAAAAGAAATGGTGGCCTTAGGAAAAAAAAAATAACTTTCAAATAATAAAATTTTGCTGGGTATATAGCTCTTTAATAAAAATTGAGATGAGTTATACCATTTAGAAGGTTGTAGCTTCTAAGAACCTGAACAAAAATGAACCAGGCAGAAATGCCAACTTAAAATGAAAATTTTATATAAATTAACCCATCGAGTTTAGATTTGCTATGCTTCACTTAATTCTCAATAAGGAAGAATATGGACTTCCCATATTAATAAATCACATCAAATAAGCAGGAAGAGTTTCAATAACAAGCCTATAGATACACTGAAACCCCCTTTTATATTAAAAGTTAAAATGAAAGACAAATCCAGATTGAACATAGTGATTGCAAAATATAATGCAATTTTGAACAATTAAAATTATGAAAATATACAAAATTGATGGGCAACACAACTAGGCATTTGTTTTCTATTATGTAGAGAACACTAAAAATTTCTCTACCTTTTATCCATCAAGTAAATGACTTAAACCAAATGTTTACTTTGGAGAGTCTTTAACTCAGGATCTCAGTAGTATAAAAGGCAATAGTTTTTTAGTCTGTAAACAGTAGCTTTTTTTTTCCTCCTTTCCTTTTTTTTTTTTTTTTAAATATCAATTTACCACAGAAAAACTAAACAAAAAACCCATATAAACCAAAACAGCAGCAGCAGCGGGTTATTTGAGAAATCTCTTCAAATATCAATGACATACAATTGCTGGGAGAGGGTGCTTTTTACTCATGTAAATATATATATATATGTACACACACACATATATATGTATGTATGTGTGTGTGTGTTTAATATATATATATATATTAAACTGTACACAATTTATAGTGCACGACAGTTCCCAAAGGAACAGATTGATAAAAGATATTGGCCATTTCTGCATAATTTCATTCTTTTTACAGTAATCTCAAAATGTGAGAGTTGAATCTAATTGAAATGCTACATTTAGTAGGAAAATCAGCAAGTAACAAAGGAAGCATAACTTTAAGGTAACATTATTTGTCAGTAAAACCAGTAGAGGTCCCAGATACTCCAAGGCAGGAGACCAGTTAGGCAGACCATTAGAGTCATTGCAGTCCTTGACCAAGGCCAGCCCATTAAGCATACATATGATAGACTACAGACTTGTATCAAAGAGCATTTCTATTTCTTTGTACAGTACTTTTTTGGATATGCAAAGAAACATCATTCCAAGAACATAGCCATATACACACCCTCCCAAATACACACAGTTCCATCTAAAATAGGCCATAGTTATATGAACTAATGACACGTTGTCATTAAAGGATATTCCGAATCGGGTTGTTCAGTTCATCTTGTTCAGGAGGACAGTTATTCCCTTTAGGAAGGGGTGTTTGACAATTGTGGCTACTAAATTTATATAAAATGTGATGTTTTGAAATTACTTGATGGACTAGGTTTTCCAACAAGTCTTATTTTGAACAGGTAATATAATTTTTAAACAGTTATTAATTACCATATCAAATTGTCAATAAGAAAGTCAAGGAGGGACAAAATGCAAACTTTGCATACATAGATTTTCCCAGCTCTTTTGGTTGCTTTTAAAAAAGTATCACATTTCATTGGAGCAGTGCACAGGAAAGGACCTTGAAAAGGGCTTTAAGACCAATCCTCCATCAGATGTTGGAATTTCCTCATCAAATTCATTTCTTTGTCCTTACAAAATTACTAACTTTAAAACAGAAAAAAGGAAGCTGGAATTCAAACTCCGAAAAAAAAAAAAAAATCAAAAGAAAGTGTAAAAATTTTCAAGAGCAATTTTTATCTTTTCTTCAAGACCAACCTCTGAAGCTACAGTCTTGGGGACAAGACCTCCAGGTGAACAAGGTAAATACAATCCTGGTACAATTCTTAAGTTTCAAGAAAGTAGACTGAACATTAAACCCACTGGGTAACATTTCTTTTGCCAGCCTAAAACTTAAAACCTAGTTTAAATCCATAATATATATTCCTTCTTCACCAACCCCCCCCACTTGAAAACACTAAAATAGTAATTAATTTTCAAGCATATATATACACATATGATTCATGAATCCACTGCAGTATATAACTCACAAAACTGATGAAATAAGTATCAGTATTGCCTGCATAAATATGTACACCTCTCTTGAAAACAGTGATTCCCAAACTTCCCAAATGGATGAAAGACAGCAAGCTAGTCGTTAGCAGGCTTGCTAAATGGTCTGTACTACTTTCCTCTCTAAATACCTACTAATTAATAAGGTCTTCCTTGTCTCCCTATCTGAGATTTAACTTTCACAGGAACATGGATGGGGCTATCTTGGCTATCAAGATTATTAGGCCAAAAAAAAAAAAAAAAAAATCAGCACCTGTGGTCATCTGAGTAGTGCCCTTCAGGGCAAGTGATTATGCTAAATCTCGCCTGAGGTCTGCTGTGGACCTGCCTTGGGTTTGAGGAAGCCTCAAAACGCACCTGCTGCAGTGGAAAAGGGCCTGCTCCTGGTCATATCCCCCTCTACTTCTCTTTTCTGCTTCCTATGGCTCAAGAACAAACTAAACTCCCACTGCTGTAATGGGAGGGCCATCCAGCTGCTTTGAGGTCAATGCTTTATGCTTAATTTCTATTGCTGCTTTTGAATAGAAACCCTTTCCCCTCCCAGATGTTTCTGGTGATGGGAGGGAAGAAAAGTAAGGGGTTCTCTTGTTGCTGCCATATGCATATGAACATCTATAAAAAGTGGTCAAACCCGGATGAGGGTCCTACTTCTGGCTTATATACAATAATTTAGTCAGCTGTATGTATTTAATACCTAAAAAAATTAATTCACAATCAAAGTCCTTCATGCATTTTGTGAGGAAGTTCTGGATTAAAATGATGATCAACCAGATGTTGCTTTTGCCTGGGAAGATAGTATCGTCATTTTCTGCTGTAGAGTCATCAGTGCCTGTGGTCCACACTTCCTTAAATTTTTAGTTTCTTTGTGGTCTCAAGTCTTTTTTTCAGCAGATCCCCCATTTCCAGAAGTGAGTGTAGGTAACTGCTCTGCACTTTCCCTTGCACAGTCTTTGAATATTTTCTTTCTTCCTACAAAGAAAGAGAAAACTAAGTGGTTTTGCTCAAAAATGATTCTCCTAGATTAGAGTTACTCAGATAAAAGTTAAAACTACCATTACCTCAATGCAAGCTCCATCAGAACAGAGTGAGTCATTTTCAGTATCAAAATGCAGAGGCTAAAAGCTAATCACAGGTATTTTTCAATGTGGTTTTTCACTAAGACCCTATTGCTTCAGAAAAGCATTCTATCCAACACCTTTGTTACAAGTTATATAAAGTAGGAAAGCAAATTTCTTACAGATAACTTTTCATCAAGAAAAAAGGTGGGCACTAGGGTTATGGCTCAATGGTAGAGCACTTGGCTAACATGTGTGAGGCCCTGGGTTTGAGTCTCAGCACCACATAAGAATAAATACATAAAGGTCCATTTACAACTAAAATAAACACATATTTTTAAAAATTCAAACACCAAAAACAATTATCAAAGTAAGTGTAAAAATTGTATAACATTTTCAAGAGCAATTTTTATCTTTTCTTCAAGACCAACCTCTGAAGCTACATTCTTGGGGATAACACCTCCACGTGAACAACCATCATTAAAAAAAAAAAAAAAAAAAAAAAAAAAAATGCAGCCATCTTGAAAAAAAGGTGGTAAATGATTACTAAGTAGTTTGCACATAAAATCATTACTATTTTGTTATTAGCTACACAAACTGTAAAATTAGATGTCTGATTTTTTTGCTTTACCTCAAAATAGACATCATCATAGCCACTACTGAAGGGTCTCAGCTTTACCAAGTCTTTTCTTTTCCAGTTATAATACTAACAAGTCTCCCTCTACTGACAGAGTCTGTAAGTACAAGACACCAAATGATAAAAGACAGAGCTTTCTTAGGCCTTCTCAAAAGTATGAGTTAAATAATTGCTGCCACATATTTATTGTGGTAGAGACCACAAAAAAAAAAAAAAAAAAAAAAAAAGGGAAGGGAAGGAGTTTTCACAAACAGAAATGAAGATGGCTGAGGACTGGGTATGTTTAAATAAAGTTGACTACAGAAGAAAGCAGGTAACATTTTTTGACCCATGAATACTGTGATTTAAGATCTTATCTAGGGGCTATGGTTGTGGCTCAGTGGTAGACTATTTGCCTAGCACACATGAGGCACTGGGTTCGATCCTCAGTACCCATAAAAGATTTGATTTTCATTTAGTATATATGTAAAAGCAAATAAATTTGGTCCTACATATTCATGGGTTCTGCACCCACTTATTCAACCAACTGCATATCCAAACTATTCAGAGAAAAAAAATTCAGTCTGTATATATAGAACGTGCTAAGGCGTTTTTCTTGTCACTAATATCAAAACAGTATAACAACTGTTTACATAGCATGTATATTATATTAAGTATGTAAATAATCTGGAGATAATTTAAAACATTCAGGAAGATGTGTTAGGTTCGATGCAAATACTACACAATTTTCTATAAGGGCCTTAAACCCCCATGGAATTTGAGTATCCTCAGTGTATGTGTGCATTCATGCATGTATTCTGGGGGGAAAAAAATCCCACACGGATACTGAGGAATGGCTGTATAAAGAAACATCCTGCTGGGTGCAATGATGTAGCTATATCCCAGCTACTTGGGAGGCTGAAGCAGGAAGATCTCAAGTTTGAAGCCAGCTTGGGCAAATTAGCCAGATCCTGTCTCAGAATAAAAAGTAAAAAGGGCTGGGGAGGTAACTCAATAGTAGGTAGAGTATCTCTGGATTCAATCCTCCAGATCAGAAAATATAGGAGCAGGTGATATATATATAGCTCAGTGGTAATGTGTCCTTGATTTCAAACCCCAGTACCCTCCCAACACACAAGAAACAAGCTGAAATGACCAATGACTGTGGTGCATTTTTATTTTGAATAATATACAGCTAAAATGAACAAGATTTGTCTATATAAGTTAGGCCAAGAAAATTCTGTGTGTATATGGTATTGGAGATGGAACCCAGGGAGGCTTTTACAATTGAGCTTCATCCTTGACATTCTATTTTTGTTTTGAGATTGACACTGGGTGTTGCTAAATTGCCAAGCCGTAAACTTGCAATCCTCCTGCCTCAGCCTCCAAGTTGCTGAAATTGAGTTGCTGTGATTGTGCCTTGACCTGAACAGATCTGAACAGATTCTGCAGTCAAGCTGCAGAACAGAGTGAATACTTTACTTTCTTTTTCCGTTTTACTGGGGATTGAATCCAGGGGCACTCAAACACTGAGCCACATCCTCAGCCCTATTTTGTACTTTATTTAGAGACAGGGACTCACTGAGTTGCTTAGTGCCTCGATGTTGCTGAGGCTGGCTTTGAACTCATGATCCTCCTGTCTCAGCCTTCCAAGCTGCTGGGATTATGGGTGTGCGCAACCCCACACTTTTTAAAAAGTACAAAATACAGTAATACTGTATGTTTTCTTAATGACTATAAATATACACAAAAAAGATGTTGATATATGACTTACAGGTCTAGTCAAGAGACCTTATAATGCTGGATTTCAACTTTAGAAAAAAAGGAAGGAAATGAAAAAGAAGCGAACCTAATGGAAACTGAATTGAAGAGGGTTATTCAATTTGTTTTTGTTGTTGTTTTAAATACCTTTATTCATTTATTTTTATGTGGTGCTGATGATCCAACCCAGTGCCTCACATATGCTAATCAAGCACTCCACTACTGAGCTCTAGTCCCAGTCACTGTTGTTGTTTTTAACACAAAAGACTACTCAGCACTATGTGGAAACAATTTGGTAGTTGATATTGCTTACTGTACTGTATATATCATGACATTAATAAAGGCTAATTACTGCTTTGTTTAATCCTCACCATAATCCTATGAAATAGGTATTATCATCATCTTCATTTATAGATAAAGAAATTGATGCCCAAATAGAGTAACTAACTTTTCCAAGGTTATACTGCAAAGCTAAGGACAACTTCTAGAATACTGAAATTGAGTCCTCATTTAAGAAGGCAGATAACAACTCAGTGGTCATAAATCAGCAGGGCTACTATGCCTGTCACCATGCAATTAACAGTCCTTCCCACATGCCATATTCTATGCCCCTGCCAACTGACTCACAGTGCCAAATATATTTCACTTTCTACCTCTGTGCCTTTGCCTGGGATGGCTTTCCTCCATTTCCATGTGCCTGGTGAAAATTCATCACTCTTCACAAAAGTACCCACACTCCAATAAGATTGTCTCACTCATTCATTTCATTGTGAACAAGACTGCTTTCTCTACTCAGTCTTTGGTATGTCAAAAGCTCTGGGCTCCTTCCCACAGTAAGCACAACGTTCAAAGCTCTAACATGTTTAAACTTTACAAAAGAGAAGCTTATAGTCTTTTAAGGTTGGTATATCAAGCAAGATTCCATTCATTCTCTCCCCTAGGAAAGTCTGGGTGGGCGTCTGAAACTAGGCCGACAGTCATCCTCAGATTACTGGATGAGTTCCCTCATCAGCAAAGATTTAAGTCAGACACCTACTAGAAGAAAACATTATCTAAGATCAGAATTTCATTGTTAGAGCAGCTGACTAGAAACAGATTGCTTTATCACTGCCCTTCTGGTTCCTACCAAAATCCTAAGCAGACTCCAGGTGAGTGAATTAACATTGACCAGAAAGAATCCATATATTTTATTAAATAAGTCCCTATTTTAGAGGCTGAAGGTGCATGCATTTCGATGGTAGAGCAATTGCCTATTGTGTGTGAGCCCATGGGTTTAATCCCCCGCACAAGGGGAGGAGAGAGGAGACCCATATTTTAAAGGCAAAACATTACAGGCATTGTGCTAACAACTAGGAGAATTTTAAGAAACAGTCCTAAAATAATATCAGGAGACATCTAATGGTTGTGAACAATGATTCATACTTGGTTCCATTCATTCCGTTTTTGGCTAGCTTATTCTAGCCTAATGATCAAGTAACATAATTATTTCTGATGTCTAGCATCTCTTTCTTCAGGTGATAATTATTAGGGTGGCAAGGAAGGCAGTCTATACAACAGCATGTAAATTTTACAGAGATTGTTCTTGAATCTTAAGAGTATATCTAATTCCATCTGGTACTCAATATAGGAAACAATTCATAATACTAGCATTAGTTTTAATGGTGAAAGCATAACCCCCAAAATATAAAAGGGGTGGGGAATCCCACAACCAACACAACAACAGAAAACTTCTGCCAAAGCACATTCATTCACAAGTCTTCTTTTTTTAATGTTTTCTGGGTTTTGTTTTGGGTTTGGTGGTTGTTGGTTGGTTTTGTTTTGGGATACAGGATATCAAGCCTACAAGTGTTGTATCTCTAAACTATATCCCCAGTATTTTTTGTTTTGGTACAGGGCGTCACTAGGTTGCCCAGGATAGCCCGAGCTTGAGATACTTCTACTTCAGCCTCTGCAGTAGCTGTAATTACAAGCATATACCACCACACCTAGCTAGTCTTATAAGAAGAAAATGATGGACTGAAAATTGATTTGTACTTTTGATAAAGATAACATTTGAAAAAATATATATATATTAAAAAAAAAAAAAAAAAAAAAAACATTGCTGAGTATCTATAATCTCTTACCGGAGAGAAAGACGTGTCCTCTAAAATAAGTTCTTCAAGCTTAAGTGCAATTAGATGTGTTTCAAGTCCCTTAATATGATCCACAGCATTAGAAATTAAAGTCTGAAGTCCAGAAACATAGTCTTGGAAACTGCTGAAGACAGGTGGCTGGGAACAGGATTTGAAACATTTTTTAAAAGATGAAATACTATCAAAGGCATTCCCAATGCTTACAACATGTAGGTATGCTGATTGCATGCTATACCATGACAGGAATGGAGATACATACACCACCAAACAATATAATTGTAATCACAAAAAAGGAAAACTTAAGCATTTGTTAAAGTGAGGTTTTATTATATTCTGGAGAATTAGAGAGAAGAGAATCCACTAGAAAATATATTACTTCATCATTCAACATACAGCCAGCCAGGAAACTCTACCACCTCTCTTCATTTCTTTAAGATTTCCAATAATGTTAATGGAGAACAGAAACATAATAATCCAAGTTTGAATAGAAAAAGTAAAAGATAGCAACAGACAAGAAAATTTAGAAAAAAGAACAGAGAAGGGGAACAGATATAGACACATTTTGAAATTATATTGAAGCCAGGCCGGGGGTGGGGTGGGGGGTTGTAAGCAAATTGTATTCATGAACAACTCTTTATAAGTAAATTGACAAAGTGCTGGGGTGCAACTACATGGTAGAGCCCCTGCTTACTATGCACAAAGTCCTGAGTCTCATCCCCCATACCATAGGGGTGAAAAATGAGCAGAATGAAAGAAAAGAAAAAAGGCCCAAGATAAACTGAAAGACATGAGGAAAATTAAATGAGTCAATAAATCTCAAAAAGAAAAAAAGAAATCTCCAAGAAAATACCAAAAGATAATTTGGCTAACAAATTTTGAAAAGCCTTTCTAAACATGATGCCAAACTAGAAAACATTCAAGATATTCTTTAAAAATTACTACTTTAATTAAAAACAAAACAACAGAAAAGGCTGGGTGCGTGCAGAATGCTTCTAATCAGAGCAACTCAGGAGACAGAGACAGGAGGATAGCAGGTTCAAAGCCAGCCTCAGCAATGGTAAGGCACTAAACAACTCAGTGAGACCTTGTCTCTAAATAAAATACAAAATAAGGCTGGGGATGTGGCTCAGTGGTTAAAAGTCCCCGAGTTCAATTCCAATACCCCAGAGAAAAAGGAAAAAAAAAAAATCATTCATTAAAAAACAGATGAGGGGGCTGGGTATGTGGCTCAAGTGGTAACGCGCTTGCCTGGCATGCGCGGGGTGCTGGGTTCCATCCTCAGCACCACATAAAAATAATATAAAGATGTTGTGTCCACCGAAAACTGAAAAAATAAATACTAAAAAAAATTCTCTCTTTAAAAAAAAAAAACAAACAAAAAAAAAACAGATGAGGGCTGGGGTCATGGCTCAGGGGTAGATCGCTCACCTAGCATGTGCAAGCGCTGGATTTGATCCTCAGCACCACACGAAAATAAAATAAATAAATAAAATAAAGGTTAAAAAAAAAAGAATGCTTTAAAAAAATGACAATTTAAGAAAAAATTGCTTCATTGGGCTGGGGTCGTGGCTCAGTGGTAGAGTACTTGCCTAGCATGTGTGAGGCACAGTGTTCGATTCTCAGCACTGCATATAAATAAAGATCCATTGACAACTAAAAAAAAATTTTAAAAATTGCTTCATTTATAATGAGGATTAATAACATTATTAAGAAACCAATGGAGCAAAACTTATCAATAGGCCAAGAGCAGTGGCACATGCCTATAATTCTATTCAGGAGGCCTAGGCAGTAGGATAACAAGTTCAAGGATAGCCTGGGAACTTATTGGAGGCCCTGTCTCAAAACAAAAAATAAAAAGGGTGGGGGATTTAGTTTAGTGATAAAGCATCCCTAACTTTAATTTCTACTTGGGTATGAGGGAAGTGGGGAAGTATAGACACTAAGAAAAATACTTCTACGAAAGGAAACTTGAACGAAGAACAGATCATATATTATCTAGCAAGGTGTAGTGATACACACCTGTAATAGTAGCAACTCAAGAGGTTGAGACAAGATGATTGCAAGTTCAAGGCCAGCCTCAGTAACTTAGCAAGGCCCTAAGCAACTCAGTGAAACCCTGTCTCAAAATTAAAAATAAAGAGAGCTAGGGATGTTACTCAGTGGCAAAATGTCCCTGGATTCAATCCATAATAGCAACAAAAGAAATATCAGAAAACTTCAATTTTTAAACACATATAAACATATAATCACACACACACATAAACACATATATGTTATATAAACATGAGAGCCCGGTGGCTCATGCTTTTCACTCAAGAAATAGTCTAAGACATACACAGTGACATGTGTCTATAATCCCAGAAATTTGGGAAGCTGACACAGGAAGATTGCTTAAATCCATAAATTCAAGATCAGCCTGAGCAAGTGATCAGCTAGTAAGATTCTTTTAAAAAAGGAAAAAAAAAAAAAAAAAGACAGAGAAAATGAAAACTTTAATGACTCTTAAAACATGCAAGAAAACTTTTGAAAAGAAAAAACAGTCTGTAGCTAGATTGCTATTTGTGTTTTTCTGTTATTACCATGATGATACTGGTTTCTTTTTTCTTCTTTTTCTTTTTCTGTAAACTTAATTTGTATGGTCGCAAGACACTCTCGCAGTAACTGGACACCCAAAGGATAACAGAAATAGTCTGAAAGTGGAAAATGTGCAAAATAATCAATCAAGATTACAATCCCATCAGGAAGTTAAAGGCAATGAATTGAAAAAGAAATTCTAACTAGAAGTTCTGTGCAAATCCTTTTTGTTGGTGGGGGAGTGTTACTGGGGATGCAAGAAGGGGCTGATACATGTTAGGTAAGTGCTATACCTCTGAGATACATTCTTATGCAATTCCTTTCGATTTCTCCCCTGAATATATTTTCACTCTCACATCTTTATTTGTTCTTCTTTTGGGGGCACAAGGCAGTCTGGGGAGAAACTGGGGATAGAATCCAGGCTTTTATGCAGCACCAGTCTTTCATTTCTATAGTCACATGTTGATTCAGCACTTTTTCTTCTGCTCAGACTACTGCAATACCCTACCTACCTTTTTATTATTTCTTCTGGCTCTCCCAGCTAACTCCACATCCTCTACTCCATTCTGTTTCTTTCACATCTCTGTATAATTAGGGACTTATTAATATCCTTTTTGCTTAGTCCAAATTCCTAGGCACTGAATCTAAAGATTCTTTACAATATGGCTCTCTCCACATGCTTTGCCCGACAGGTAAGATACCATTTCACTTGCAAATTTTGACTGAAGATATATGGACATGGGCATGACAGCACACACCTAGAATCCCAGCCCCTTGGGAGGCTGAGACAGGTAGACAGCAAATTCCAAGGCAGCCTCAGAAATTTAGCAAGACCCTAAGCAACACAGCAAAACCCTGTCTCAAAATAAAGAGGGCTGAAAATGTACTTTGGTGGTAGAGAAGATCCCTCAAGTTGATCAGCACAGATCCTGGATTGTATTAAATTAGCTATTTACCAATCTCCTCCTATACTGCAGTGTGTGCATATATGTGCATATCCAGTTACTGCTTTATCTCTTTGGCACTTCTAATATGCTAGACGCCAGACAAGAGTATATTGCTTTTGGGGAATTAGACTAGTAGGGAAGGAGAAGTAAACAACTTTGTGACAGAATTAAAGGAAAGATAATGGATTATGAGTGAATGCAATCCTCCTTTTTTCCTCTAGCTAACCAGAGAGTTTGGTTATATCAAACCCTGGACTCCTTCATAATGCAGAATATCTCAGTAATTAGTAAACAATAACAAAAAATATAAGAAGCTGAAAGAAATAACTTAAACTCCAGAACAAAGAGTGAGTCAGGGTCTGGGTTTAGGACTCAGGGATAGAGCACTTGCCTAGCACATGTGAGGCACCACATTAAAAATAAATAAATAATGGGCTGGGCTTGTGGTTCAGTGGTAGAGTACTTGCCTCATATGTGTGAGTAACTGGGTTCGATCATCAGCACCACATTAAAATAAATAAAGATACAGTGTCCATCTACAACTAAAAAAAAATATTAAAAAATAAAAAGAGTGAGTCAGGCTGGGTGTGGTGACACACACCTGTAATCCCAGTGGCTTCAGAGGCTGAGGCAGGAAGATCAAGAATTCAAAGCCAGCCTCAGCAACTTAGTAAGGCCCTAAGCAACTCAGTGAGACCCTATCTCTAAATAAAATATAAAAAAGGGCTAGGGATGTGGCTCAGTAGTTAAGCGCCCCTGGGTTCAATACCCAATAAACAACAACAACAATGGGAATAAAAAGAAAAAGAAAAGAAAAACCAAACCAAAACAAAACAAAAACAAAGAGTGAGTCAGAAAATGGAAAGGAGAAAACAGCTAGATTTGGAATGATTCTGGGTAACCTGAGAAATCACTAAAATAACTTCCAATAAATTTTACCTCAGCATTATGAATGAAATCATTGTAGAATTCTTGGAAGGAGATGGTTTAGAAAATGATTTAAAGGGCTTTTCAATTAACAAAAGCAGGATTAAAAAACAAAAGCATGATTACAGGAAGTTGCACATGCCTATAATCCCAGCAGCTTGTGAAGCTGAGGCAAGAGGATCATGAGTTGAAAGCCAGCCTCAGCAAAAAGCAAGGCACAATGCAAAGTGAGACCACCCTGTCTCTAAATAAAATTCAAAATAAGGCTGCAAGGATGTAGTTCAGTTGTTAAGTGCCCCTGAGTTCAATCTGGGGTACCAAAACAAACAAACAAAGCAGGATTACAGAGGTTAAATTGTAGGTATAGGATGGGTGCAGTGGTGTGCACCTGTAATCCCAGAGACTCAGGAAGCTGAGGCAGAAAATTTAAAGTAAGAGACCTATCTAGGCAAATTAGGGACACCTTGTCTCAAAACTAGGGGAATGGGTAGCTGGCGATATACCTCAATAAATAAAGCACGACTGGGTTCAATTCCCAGTCTCCACCCCTCAAAATTATATTTCATTAATTAATCAATTGCAGGAATATGGTGCCTGTTACATGTTCATTGTTGAAGAGAACAAAACTTACCTCAACAAAGAAGACAAGATTTTCTAAACGGGTAGGATGTGTTTTCAAGTTACCATCTTTAACTTCTAAGAGGTCACCTTTACATCTACTGAAGACATCTGAAGACAAAAAGATATTTTTATGGTTTTATTCGCCTTTTGTTTCAATGCTATTTTCAGGAACACAATCTATATAATCTAATAGAAAATAAGCAAATATAATTAGTTCAGAAACTTTTTTTTTTTTAACCACAGTGAACCAAAAACTAGAGAATAACTATTTTAAGCCTCTAAAAGTCATATTTACTATGGCTGTACAGACTTCAAAATAATATATCTCGTCAGGTATAGTGTGATAAACCTGTAAACCCAGCTACTTGGTAGGCTGAATCAGGAAGGAACACAAGTTCAAGGACAGCCTAGGCAATTGAGACTGTCTCAAAATAAATTTTTTTAAAAAGGGATAGAGATAACTCAGTGTGTACAGTGCTTACCTAGTATGTACAGAAACCCTGAATTCAATCCCCACCATAAATTAATTGTAGAGTCTAAGATATCTCAAAAATAGGTCACACATGGTCCCAATAAAATTAAAATTGAGTGAGAAGAACTTGTATAGTGGAATGAAAGACCAAGAAAGTATACTAAAGAAATGTATCTTCATAACAGAGGCTATGTTTTATTCTTACACTCTTGATCATCTTTTAATTTTCAGACATCTTTCATATGAGAAATAAAGTAAAAGACCATTTAGGTCCCTGAGAAGACAGACCCTTACAGATTTAGAATGCATATATACCTTTATTTTTAAGTTGGACACCTTTATTTTACTTATTTATGTGGTGCTGAGGATGGAACCCAGTGCCTCGCACATGCTAGGAGAGCGCTCTATCACTGAGTCACACCCCCAGCCCACATACATCCCTTTTAACAATAATTCCATTTCAAGGAAATTTTATCCCAAGGAAATAACCAAATGATTACTCAAACACTGTGTCCCAAGATATGAATTTCAACATTATTATAAATGTAAGAAATAATGCAAGTATATGTCAAACAGAGGAGTTCACAAGTAAATTTGTTATACTGACATTTCAGAACATTATGTATTATTAAAAGTGAACATATAGGGCTGGGGATGTGGCTCAAGCAGTAGCGCGGTCGCCTGGCATGCATGCGGCCCGGGTTCGATCCTCAGCACCACATACAAACAAAGATGTTGTGTCCGCTGAAAACTAAAAAATAAATATTAAAAAATTCTCTCTCTCTCTTAAAAAAAAAAAATAAATAAAAAATAAAAGTGAACATATATACATATGAACAGATAGATAGATATAGAATTACATAGGTATCCAGGAAAATTAAAAAAATAAAATCAAAAAAGCCTACATTATCTGTGTATGGTGGTGCATCCTTTAATCCCAGCCACTCAGGAAGCTAAGGCAGGAGAAGCTTAAGTTCAAAGCCAGCCTCAGCCAAATTATTGAGACCCTGACTCAAAATAAAAAGACATGAGGATATGGCTAAGTGTGAAGTGCCCCTGCGTCCCTGGGTTCACTTTCCAGTATTAACCCCTGCCCCCCCCCAAAGGGGGGGGTGGGAATTGCAGGTGTGCAAAGGAACGAACCTGTGTTATATATACCTTTTCATATCTTAAAAGAAATTACTACTATGTATTTCACATACATATGAATGGCTGTAGGTGGCATCTATGCGTATTGACTCCAAAGCATTAAAAGTCTGGACAATTGCCTGGCAAAGGAAAAAAGACCTTACTCACTTGTGTACCAGTTTATAATAGGTATCTAATACTTTTGTAATACAAAAATAACTTTTAATACTAAAGAACTGGTTTTGAAAAATTCTAAAAATATGCATCATTATTTTCAAATCCTACTTCAAGTTTATATATATAAAAATTGAGCTACTGCCAAACAACCACATACAAAAATCTACAGTAAGAATACTCACCCTCTGGACTGGGACATGAGTGATTCCTCACTCAAAATGCACAAGGTCCTAGATTCAGTCCCCAGCACCGCAAAAACAAACAAAGAAACAAACAAAACAAAACAAAACTAAAAAACTCACCCTTTAACTGTTCTAGTAAAGACTTAAGACTATTCTCTATTCGCTCCTGTATCTCCACTGTATCTTCTGAAATTGAAAGATAAAAATTAAAAACTTTCATTTTCTTATTAAAATAAAAAGCATAGTCAATACCTGTAAACAAAACACAGTAAGAATCATTTTCTTCCTGTTAAGAACTTACGAATCTTAGGCTGGTGATATAGCTCAGTTGGTAGAGTGCTTGCCTTGCACATACAAAGCCCTGGGTTCAAACCCCAGCACCCCCCCTAATAAATAAATAAAAATTTAAAAAAAAAAAAAAAAAAAAGCCCATGGGGAAAATGAAGTAACTGATTTGACAAGGAGGGGGGAGAGGAGGATAGCGGAGAAGTATAGGGGTAGGAAAGATGGTGGAATATGATGGACATTATTACTCTAGGTACACATATGACTGCACATATGATGCGATGCTACATCCTGTACAATCAGAGACATAAAAAGTTGTGCTGCAATTGTGTACAAAGAATCAAAATGCATTCTTCTGTCATATGTACATAATTAAAATAAACAAATTTAAAAGGACAGGGGAGCATTTAATCACCTTTTCACCATAGGTACTACCTGAAATTCTCTTTGAGGACTTGAAACCTGCCGCGAGTGCTTAAAAATTCTTGTAAATGATAGGATCTATAAACTTTATGATTTTGAAAAAGAGAAATATTTGTGATTCTCATTGGGTTGAAAGCTTGAGAATTTATCCACAAAATTTGGAACTTAATTTTTAAATCCAATTCAATCTAAAGCTAGGTATGGTAGTGCATGCCTGTAATCCCAGTGGCTCAGGAGGCCGAGGCAGGAAGACTGTTGAGTTCAAAGCTAGCCTCAGCAGCACAGTGAGAACCCAAGCAACTCAGCAAGACCCTGTATCAAAATAAAATACTTTTGGTGCTGGGGATGTGTGTTTCAGTAGTTAAGCACCTCTGGGTTCAATCCTCAGTATCCAAAAAAAAAAAAAACCAACTAAAATTCAATAATATTTTAATAAATTAACTGTTGGACGTAACAAGTCCCTTTAAATATGGGGAAAAAAAATCAGGATTCTAAAACATTACTTTGAAATCTGTGAATGTGCCCTCTTGAACACTAAACCAGACATTGCCAGAGCAGCTTCCAGCTTTCATCTACTCCATATTGCTAAGTATCTGAGGTTTTAGATGTTTCATTGCATTTACTAAGTTTTCAATGACAAAAACCCAGGAAATTCACATGCAAGAAAATACTTACTTACCTAAACCATTGGTATCCAGCTCATAAATATCATTAACAAGATAAAAAGAACTTATCTGGCATTGAGAACAGCCAGAGTTAAAGAATCCACCCATTCTGGTAGGTACAGGACCAAGGAAAGGATACTAGAAAGAGGGAAAATAATATCCTTTAATTCATTCAAAAGAAGAAAATAAAGCTTTGTTAACTACTGGATAAAACTTATTTTGGGGATAGGGATATAGCTCAGTTGGTAGAGTGCTTGCCTCGCATGCACAAGGCCCTGGGTTCAATCCCCAGCACCACAATTAAAAAAAAAAAAAAAAAAACAAGGGCTGGGGATATGGCTTAAGTAGTGGTAGTGTGCTTGCCTAGCATGCGTGAGGTTCAATTCTCAGCACCACAACCGTGTCCACCTTAAACTAATAAATAAATAAATAAATAAACATTTCGGTGATTTAATGAAAAACCATTAATCAGCAAACTACTTTCTGACCATTATAGTAAAAATAGAAATGCCATATGAATTTGTTGATAGCTATTAGAAATTTATCATCACACACACACAAAAAATTATGCTTTTCTTCATTATTCAGCCTGGGTATTGGGAAAGCCTCTGCAATTTCTTCACCATCTATAGTATACCTCTTTTGACTCCAGCTGCCATAAAATGGGGGTGGGGTGGGGGGGAATTCTATTCTTTAGTATTTGGTCAACCCCAAAGTCCTAATTAAATGACAATCATAAATATAATCATTGAAGCTTTAATGACAAATTAAATAGATGATACCTGAATTTCCTTTTCAATAAATCGCTTTCCTGTCTCCACGGCCAACTCTAGCTGTTGAAGGAGCAAACGAAGAATATCAATGGGAGAGGATACACCATTCTCCGCAGTCTTCTCAGAGTTCTTTGGCTCCACAGGGTGGTTAAGACTTGGAAGGCCACTGATCAGCCTCAATGTTAAGGAACGGATTCTTAGCCACATGGTCTCCTCCTCCAAGGAAAATTTCTTATGTTCTTCAGAAACATCCCTTAAACAAAAACATGCTCAGACCATCCATTTTATTCAACCTGTTGCCTTCAAAGCTTTCAACATTCATTTTTATCAGTCAAGATACTGCTGAATGGTTCCAATTTTCACTTATTATTTGGATGATCTTAAAGCCAAAAATCTTCTGAATCCCCATTTCACTACCAATAAAATGGGCATGGTAACTTTCCTAACTTAATTTCCCCAGGACTTTTTTTCCTGATAATTAAAGTACTACATGATACAAAAAGTTTGACAGCTGGAGGTGATGGCACACATCTGTAATCCCAGCAGCTCTGGCAGCTGAGGCAAGAGGATCCCAAGTTTGAGGTCAGCCTCAGCAGTGTAGCAAGGCCCTAAGCAACTCAGGGAGACCCTATCTCAAAATAAAAAATAATACGGGCTGGGGATGTGGCTCAGCAGTTAAGCACCACTGGGTTCAATCCCCAGTTGCCCGCCCCACTCCCGCCCACCAATTCAAATGACAGAAAAGTAAAAACTGGGAAAAAAAAGTGCCCTGATAACCAAATACCCAGAGTATTAACAAGTTTGGTATATATCCATTCAGACTTTTGCAATACAGATGTATAAAAAAATGTACATTTTTATACATCTGTATTGCAAAAGTGAATTTCAATGGTAGAATGCATTGAAATGTAAGTAAAAGTGGCAAGCTTGTTACATTCTAAAAATTTATGGTAAATAAATTGGTAAATTTGTTTGTGTGTGATGTACACACACGTTATATATATTTATATATATTATATATTATAATATATTTATATATGAATATATATTATTATATAATATATAATTATATATAAAATATGTTATGTTATATAAATATATATAACACATTATATATTTATATATTATATATAATATATATTATATAATATATATTTATATTATACATATTATATATTATATATATATAATAACATGTGTGCACATCACACACAAATTTACCAATTTATTTACCATAAATTTTTAGAATGTAACAAGTTTGCCATTTTTACTTACATAAGTTAAATCATTTATGTTTACATTTCCACTGTTTATATGCTATGAAGTAGCAAAGGGGTGAGACGTATTTTCTTCTTCTGGCTTAACTATATTTTCTTATCCCAATAACAAACATATTATTTTATATTTGTGTAAAAGAGAAGATTTTTCTAAACAACTATCAGATTAAACCTAATTCTTCCCACCCATCCAGTGCTAGGGATTGAACCCAAGGCCTCACACATGTTAGGCAAATACGCTACTACTGAGATGCATGCCCAGCCCTTTTTATTTTGAGATATGGTCTCTCAAAATTGCCCAGTATGACCTTAAACTTGTGATCCTTCTGCCTCAGCCTCCTAAATAACTATAGGTTACAGGCAAGCACCACCATACCCAACTGGATTCATCCTAATCCTTTAGAAATAAATGGCTTGGCCAGGAGTGGTGGTTTACTCCTGTAATTCCATCAGCTCGGGAGGATGAGTCAGAAAGATCATAAGTTCAAATGCAGCCTCGGCAAAAAATTGAGGTAGCTCAACAACTCAGTGAGACCCTGTTTCTAAATAAAATACAAAAAAGGGCTGGGTGTGGCTCAGTGGTCAAGTGCCCCTGAGTTCAATCCCTGGTACCAAAAAAGAAAGAGAGAGAGAGAGAAATGGCTTGGAGTTAAATTTCAGTTACCTGTCTTTTGGATCCCAGCTGAAGAAAACATTTAAATCTCTGTTATCTCGCAAATCTTCCCATGGAATGTCATCTTCTTCTGGCCTAAGATTCATTGACTTTATACTTTCTGCTAGGCTGGTTGATCTGCGATATATAGAATTTATTTCAATAGGAAAATAGTCATGAAAATGTTTTCAACATTGTTTTACAAGAAAGAAAGGAAGAAAAAAGAAAAAAATTATTCTAAGAAATAAGGGTTCATATAAGGTGATATACAACCAAGTAAAAATCATGCCAACTTACTCCATGACAAGAGAAGGTCAAACAAAGTAATGAATCAGCACTAACTCCTGAAATCCCATTTGTAGTGCAAAGGGAAACTTGTAAGCATAATATGGATCAAGAGAATGAGCATGTATAAAATGACTCCTGCAGAGGATCTGAGATGGTGCTGGCAATTCTCTATAATTCTTTTTTATTTGTGGGGGGATGGGGGATGGGGGTGGAGCCAGGGATTGAACTCAGGTGCACTCAACCACTATGCCACATCCTCAGTCCTATTTTGTATTTTATTTAGAGACAGGGCCTTGCAAAGTTGCTGAGGCTGGCTTTGAACTCATGATCCTTCTACCTCATCCTCCCAAGCTTCTGGGTTACAGTTGTGTGCCACTGGGGCTCTACCATTCTTTATGTAAGGCCAAAGTTCTGTTTTCTCTGTTCCCACCCTTTTTCTTTCATTCCCCCTGTTTTTTCCTTATCCTAAACCTGGTAATGACACCATGAATGCATTAATGGCTTTAAGAATCTGATTTAATTCCTTCATTTGGGTTTTTTTTTTCCCCCTTTGTGTAATACTTACATATTTGCTTCAAGTAGAAGGTCCAACAGCATCCGTTCAGTACGGACTTGTGCAAAATGAAGAGAATTATTCAGCCTGTTCCTAAAAGCGATAAACTCTGGGATCTTCTCAAATGCACCATATTTGTAAGCTTGAATAATATATTCTGAGGTCTGGGAAGGAAAGACATCATCTTGGTATAAATATTTCACAGGTCAGACACTGTAAGCAAACCGTGCCAGTCAAAACAAAATATTCAAGCTAAAATTAAGAAAAGCTTTGAATCCAATCTTTAAAAGTTTTTATTACCAAGTACAGAATATCAGTTCTTTATAATGTTACTTTTCTTCCTTTCTGTACCAGAGTCAAATGTGTTCTTTACTAATATTACTATTCACAACGCCCAACTGCCACTACCACCCCATAGACCTTCTCTTGTCAGTCATATCTCTCAATGCAATAGGACTGGAGGTTTTGTGAGGCCACATCAATCAAAAATTTGCTTAGTGCCATTCTGGAAGGGATATTACTCCATGTTTTTCTGCTTCCAAGACCAGCTGTTTTATATAAAGGTTCCGAAGATGCCAGAATAATGGAACCACCTCCACGTACCCAAAATAAAAGTCACTCTTTTACAAAAAGGTTACTCCTTGGTTTTGTCTCTTTCTGCATGATGTACCACACACATAGGACATATATGTATTACACCAGAATAGAAAAAAGACACCAAAGACTCATAAAAGTCAATGTTATAATCAATTCTGAGGACAGAACAACTTCAAGAACAAGTTTGTCCAACTGAACTACCTAAGACCTCTTCTAGAAACTTCCATAGACAAGTGAAGGAAACATTTAGTATGTGTTTTAACTGTAGATTAAAGCATATATATAGATGAGATGTTTACAAAACAGAGGCAAGATAAAGAACTCTAAAGGGAAATCCTGGCATAATAGAAGAAAATCTCAGGCAAGAACATTTCAGAAGTGTAGGCCTATGCCAACAGGAATGAAGAACAGAAGATCAAACCTTAGGGTCAAGGAAAGCATTAAGCTCAAAGCTGATGTGTGTCCAAACAAAGATTCTTCCTAGAAAAGTCAGTCTTTTTACACAGCCTCAGTTAGTCAGCTCTGCCCCCATCTCTATTATGACTGAGAAATTTGCCCAGTAGGAAAATAGGCCAATAGTCAACAACATACCCTCTGATACACAGCCTCGCAGGGTTCATTTCAGGCCGCGGGATTGCGCCACGGGCGCTAATTCAACTGCATTCGATGCGGCTTTTAAACCCCCATGGGACACCTCGGCGAGCTGTTTGCCTGCAGTATCTGGAGAAATTAAAGACGGACGGACACAAGAAAATTAAAAAGATTACTTGTGATCCTGCAGGTTTAAAGAAGGACTATCCAAAAAAGCTTGAGTGTACCTTCTAGCTTGATTAAGGACAGTGATAAGCCCCATCAAGAAGAGGCCGGGACACTAATCACATATGCCTATCCTATGGCACTTTGGCTGAGAGAACACATCAAGGTTTACTATCAGCCCTTGCGTTAGGAACTTACAGCTTAAAAAAATGGAAACATATAATTTAGTAAGTTATCAGGATAGATATATGACTTCGGTAATCCAAACAACTTTATAAATTCCAGTTCTAAAATATGTTATAATTAAGGCAGAGAACTTACTGAGTAGTCCATGGAATAGCACTTTAAGAAAAAAACTTTCAAAAAAGCAGTGAGAAAGAAATAGTCTTCAACAAACCAAGAAGGTGGACACCGTTATAGTCCTCCTTAAACATCACAGTGAAGCACCAGCGCAAGGCTAGATCTGGGCCAGGGCGCAACCAATAACTTTTGAGAGACAACAGGGAAAACTGGAGGCCACAGGCACTTTAAGACTTTTGAATGGTGTATGTCATCTGTACCTATTTCTACTAGCTTATGTACAAATGGATATATTTAGATCCCGTATGGATGCCTGAAATGAACCCTGGTCACTGTAAAAACTAGCAAATTAGGACATTAGACCTGAAACTTACAATCATCATTACCTAAGATAGACATTTTAAAGTAAGATTTTTATAGTAGTACAAACATTTAAAGAACGTTAGGAGATAGGAAAATCTAGCACTGACTTTCATATTATAAAAAGAATCTATTCCAAAGTAAGATGACAGTAGCCAAAGACATATCTAAAAAGAAAATCCTTGTGCAGACCTTCAAATTCAACTTTCAGTCCCACAGCACAAAACCTTCCTGAGAACCCAGGATTTCCCATTGAAGGAATAAGTGTTCTTTCAAAGAAATAGTTGGGAAGTAAAACACATCAGTCACCCCCCAAAAAAGGCATTTGGGGATCCCCAAAACTATCAAGAATAAAAGCTGTTGAGCATGGATCTTTGGCCCTGAAGTGAAACATTTCTAATTCTATGAGAAGGTTTAACGCACGCAGTGTGACACTACAATCACAGGCAGCCTTAGATTCTTTTAGGAGACCTTCCATGCTACTGTTCCCTTGTTTGGTGATGGGGCATCAAGATAGAGGCACATTTTTCTTGTGTACTGAGATTCCCTTTTTTCTCCAGGATCCCTTAAGATAGCTACTTGAATATGATACATTAGTTCCATTACAAACTGACAAAGTGTCCCAGTCCCAGATCAATTAGTCACTCCTACACACAACCATCAAAAAAAGACCAAGCATCAAAAAAGACACTAAAAACACTGAGGAGAAGACACCCCTCAAACTGCTCCTGGGAACATTATTTCCCTTTATTACAATACTGTACATTTTTATTTTGGGGTTGTTTTTTTCCCCAGAAGCAATTCTTCAAACACAATGGTTAGAAAAAATTAAAGCCTAATTTCTATCATTATAAAATAATGTACCTTTCTTTATTGTCCAAATCTTTATGAATAATGATTCTTCAAGAATGCATAGTTGATTAAAACAACAGAAAAACCAGATATTGGGCTTTAAGGATCCCTTATTTTTTCTCACTACCTTAAAGCTAGTTGAGAAACAAAATTTTGAAAAGGATTCTTTAGTAAATCAGGTGTCTTTATCCTTCTCCTGGTAAATAAATTACAGCTACAATAATGATCAATTTGAGGAAATAATTTCAGTTGATTTTGAGTTAATGAAATCCCTTAAAAACAGAGCAGAGCAAGCAGATATACGTGAATACACAGTGAAAACTCACACTTGACGATTTAAAAGCCTAGGGCCCTAGAGATGCTCTTTTAACCTCTAAGCCTGGCCAGCACACTCTAAGTAATGTGTTCAGTTGCTGAAAGTCATTTTCCTCTCTTCCTGATCAGAAGCTATGTCACAAAATAAGGTCTGAATAACAATGTCAATCACAGGACAGAGAAGACAGGCTAAAAAAGCCAATCAATATGGTGCACAGTTCAACAGCTAAGCAGAGAACCCTCCATCCACATTCTCAGAACTGTCCTTTGCTATTAGAGCCCTCTAGGCCACGCCATAACCTTGTTAGAACATTTTACCAGACACTAAGAAAAACAAATCTATATTCCAATTGTTCACACACGGTTCTGTGCTGCTTCCTATTTAATATATCCTTGAAGAATTATATGGAAAATACATTAACATTTACCAAACAGATTTGTTTGTTTTAAATCCTTAAGAGTGTTTGCCAAGAAGAACCCCAGGTTACATAATTTCCTTGTCAGGTTCCTTAGTTGCTGATAGACCATGACAATAAAGCTCTGGGCAGGTATCTGCTCAGCTAGGTTCCAGGCAATGAGTCTGCAAATCATGTGAGAACCAAGTAAGTAATGACCACCCTAAGAACAACTTTCTCTTTCCATATTTCTCTTAGGTAGTTTTGCAAGATTGATCAACTGAGTAGTGACCATATGGTTTTTCCACATAAAATTCTGCTTCAACAAGTGGAGCCCCAATCCGTTTGCAGTGAAAAATATGGTGCAAATCCCATCCTTTAGTTATGGCACATTTATGGCTACTGAAAAAACACATACAATTGACCTAAGTTTCTTGAAATGTTCTTCAACTGGTCAATAAATAAAAATAAAATTTAATTATTTATTCAGAAATAAAGGTGGCAGAGCTAGGGTTGTGGCTCAGTGGTAGAGCACTTGCCTAGCATGTGTGGGGCACTGGGTTTGTTTCTCAGCACCGCATATAAATGAATAAAATAAAGGTTTATCAACATCTAAAAATAAATATTGAAGAAAGAAAGATGGCACAGTGTCCTTTTTTTTTTTTTTTGTGGTGCTGGGGATTGAACCCAGGGCCTTGTGCATGCAAAGCAAGTACTCTACCAACTGAGCTATATCCCTAACCCCATCATAGACTCTTACATGGCACTGCAGGCTATAAATTCTTATGGGCTATTTCTTACTTCCTTGGAAAGTTCTTAGATATCCAAAGACAGTTCTAAGAGGTATAACACTTCTTAGTCTATCAAAACCCAGTGTTAAATGCCAACTTTCCAAGGATCCTATTAAACACACCCACATTCCAATAAATATAAACAGCTCTACCTCAAGCTAAGAGCCTTGAACAGTAAGCTACAGTATAAGAGCATTTGCCAGTAGAGCATGGTGCTCCTTAACATGGGCACTTGTGACTCAATCATGTACAGTCAGTAGTGAAGACCATAAAGAAAAAAGGAAAAGGCTTTTCACTTACATCTTTCTGGTTGGAGTGGAAAAACCTGAGTGCGAAATTACACGATTGGGATGCAGCGGCATACTGACCTAGAGATTCGGCGTATCGAGTCAAAAGATAACTAGATTGGAAGAAAAGAAGAAAAAAATACACATTATACTTACCCAGCTCTAGTATCAGATGCTATATCTCAAATTACTATGCCAAAGAAATAGTTAAGCATAAGGAAAAATTTAAAATCCTGCCATTTAAAATAGCCTAATCAATAAAGAATAAAGTTCATTCAGTTTTTTAGGAGGATAAAAGTTCTATGTCATGCTTTCTTTAGACTCTGGCAATGAAACATAAAAGGTGTAATAATACACACAATGCACAGTCTTCCTAAAACAGCACCAGAGGAGATTAAAAAATGCCCTTAAGTAATCACAAAGAATAGCCAAAACACAAATTCAAAAGGATGTCTCAGATCAACAAATAAAGTACACATGAAGAAAAGACTTCAAAACAATGTGTGCTAAGAATAAAGATTCAAAATATACAGCTGGTTGGCTGAAAGTATGGCTCAGTGGTAAACATGTGCTTAGTACGTTTGAAGTTCACGGCTCAATCCCTAGAACTACGGAAATCAAGAAAATAAAAAGATAGCCGGGCAAGGGAGGCTGAGACAGGAGGATCATGAGTTCAAAGCCAGCCTCAGCAACTTAGCTAGGCCTTAAGCAACTCACTGAGACTGTATCTCTAAATAAAATACAAAATAGAGCCGGGGATGTGGCTCAGTGGTTGATTGCCCTCGAGTTCAATCCCCAGTACCTCACCCTCACCCCCACCCCCATCCCCCCAAAAAGAGAAAGAACAGTAAATAAAAATTTAAAAAATAAATTCTTTTTTTTTTTTTTTTTTTAAAAAAAAGGAAAAGTACATAGCTGGTTGCCGTCTCTGGGGAAAACTTTCTTCTTGACATTTCAAAACTGCCAATTTTAAAAATTACTAAGCCATATATAAACTCATTATGTTTGCAATGGGTCATAATAAATGTTTACTTAACATCACAAACGAATGTATTGCAAAAGACTAGAAATGAGAGTCCCATGCCTCACCCTGTTATAGCTGGCTACTCATTATTCAGAGTATATACTACCAACCCAATGGTGTCGTGCTGGATATGCTTTGCATCGAGACTGGAGTAAAGATCCACCACCGGTTCAAATGCACCCAGCATACAGTAGATTCGAACAAGCAGCAATTTGAATTGAGCATTGGAAGGGCTATGGGTTAACCCTTCTTCCAGCAAAGTCAGGGCCTGCCACACAGCAGTCTCATCACCTAAAATCAAAAAAGAGCATTGTCCACTGATCTTGACAGTAATAAGACTTCTCAAAAAGAAACAAACCTACTGACAACGTCACCTCCTCTAATTATTCTATACGTGAAGGCAGAGAATAAATTTTACATACATACCTATAAGCAAAATAGGGAATTCCCTAAATTGTCCCTCAATAGTTATGCCAGGTCTTAAACACTCTCTCTGGAAAAATGGTACAGTTTAAGTGGCCAGATCTTGTGGATGGAAGTTATGGAATCACACAAAATTTCAGATTCTGGGAAGAGATGGACTTTGAAGAACAGGAGTCCACCTGCCTTCCCATTGCAGGATTTGCTCTACAAGAATCCAGAGAGAGATTCTTCACAGACACAATTTTACTCATATGTAACTCTCTTAAGAGGTTGTCCTATATGAAGCTTGAAAAAACTTCTCATTAATAATCAGCTGGGTATAGTGGCACATGCCTGCAATCCCAATTACTTGGGAGGCTGAGCCAGGAAGATTTTAAATTTGAGGCCAGCTTTAGCAACTTACCAAGAACATGTCTTAATATAGAAATAAAAAGGGTTGAGAGGTTGGGGTTGTGGCTTAGTTGTAGAGCACTTGCCTATCAAGTGTGAGGCACTGGGTTCAAGCCTCAGCACCACATAAAAAAATGAACAAATAAAATTAAAAAGTACTGTATCCATCTACAACTAAAAATATTTTAAAGTGGGGGGGGGGGGGCTGGAAATGTAGCTCAATGATAGAGCACCAACAGGTTCAATACCCAGTACCATGGAGGAAATCAAACTAAAATTCTACATTTTCTTTAGCCTACCAAATTTCAAAAGTATCTATAGTCTTAGATTAAGTAATGTGAATGGATAAACTGTGGTATATATATACAAAATGGTATATTAGTCAGCCTTAAAGAATAAAACTATGGCATTTGCCGGTATATGGACGAACTGGAGAATATCATGCTAAACAAAATAAGCCAATCCCAAAGAACCAAAGGCCAAATGTTTTTTCTGATATTCAGAATCTAATTCACAATGAGGGGAGGGGAACAGAGGTACTTTGGATTAGACAGAGGGGAGTGAAGGGAACGGGAATGGGTATAGGGGTAGAAATGACAGTAGAATGAATCGGATATTATTACTCTATGTGTACATGATTACAGACCACTGTAACTCTTCATCATTTACAACCAGAAGAATGAGAAGTTATACTCCATCTATATATGATGTTTCAAAATGCATTCTATTGTCATGTATATCTAATTAGAACAAATTAAAAAAATTTAATTTGCCAAAGTGGGCAATAAAACAAAAATAATTAAGTAATTTGTCTTTAGAATCTATTTAAAGAAGGTACTGGGGCTGGGGATGTGGCTCAAGCAGCAGCGCGCTCGCCTGGCATGCATGCGGCCCGGGTTCGATCCTCAGCACCACATACAAAACAAAGATGTTGTGTCCGCCGATAACTAAAAAAAAAAAAATATTAAAATTCTCTCTCTCTCTCTCCCACTCTCTCTTTTAAAAAAAAAGAAGGTACAAAGAAACACAGACAAAACTGTATGCAAAAATATTCACTATTACAATAACATCCACACATGGAAAAATCATAGAACCATGTGCCAAAGTTTTTAATTATAATGTGCTTCTACAATAATGTTCAGTAAACATATGAACAGAAAAAAATGTAAGTTACTGTGAAGCAGTGACCTCAAACCCATAAAATATGAACAGAAAAAGTAAGAAAATATATAAAACTATATATTTCATATATATTGGGTTCTGGAGAAATGAAATTTTAAATTGTTTTCTAAAATTTTACAAGCTACTTTTTTGGGGGGAGGGGGGTATTATCAGATATTGAACTCAGGGGCACTCGACCACTGAGCCGCATCCCCAGTCCTATTTTGTATTTTACTTAAGACAGGGTATCACTGAGTTGCTTAGTGCCTCACTAAGTTGCTGAGACTGGTTTTGGACTTACAATCCTCCTGCTTTAGCCTCCCGAGCAGCTGGGATTACAAGTGTGTGCCACTGCGCCCAGCTCAAGCTACTTTTATACTTCGTAAAAACAGCTAAAATCTCCACGCATTAAAAAATATTTTAAGGTTATTCTATATGCTTTTGTTTCCCCAAAAGAAATAAAAAATTGAAGCCTTTAGAAAAATATCAATGATAATCCAACCCACAGTATGAAAACTACCTATAATCTACCCAAACAATTTTTTTTATTAGCTACACATGATAGTACAATGATCTTGACAACCATTTTTATTTTAATGTATTTCTTCTGAACTATAATAACTTTTATCCAAGGCTAGCCTCAAACATTTGATCCTCCTGTCTTAACTACTATGCTGAAGAAAAAAAAAATATTTTGCAAAAATATAACGCATTCTTATTAATCCTTTCACATTCATTTTTCAAAACCCTCACTAATTATTCAACAACTTCTAATTTATACTAGATCTGTGGGGTTCGGGCATAGCTTAGTGGTAGCATGCTTGCCTGATATGCACAAGGCCCTGGGTTCAATCCCCAAGGCTGCAAAAAAAGAAAAAAAAAAAAAAAGTACATAAAATAAGAATAATGACTATGCCTGATTTACAAGCACTTCAATATTCCTCTCATTGAGTTCAAAAAATTCTGCATCCTTACAAGATCTGCAATTTCATTTTGCAGTTACTGTTGTGGTTTTGATAAGCTCCTGTGTGAATGCAGGAATATTCAGAGGTGAGGTGATTGGTTTTTGATAGCTGTAACCTGATTATGGGGCATAGCTGGAGAAGGTGCATCACTGGAGACATACCCTGGAAGGATTCATGTTCTCTGTGACCCCTCCCACAATGCTTCCTAGATGCTATGAGAGCAATTTCCTTTTGTTACGATGTTTTGCCTCTCTTGGACCCAAAACAATGGAGTTGGCCCACCATGAACTGAACCTCTGGAACTGTGAGCCAAAATAAACTTTTCCTTAAGTTGTTCTTATTTTTCTTTTTCTTTTTTGGTGGGGAGTGCCAGTGATTGAACCCAGGGGTGCTTAACTACTGAGCCACATCCCTATAACTTTTTATTTTGAGACAAGGTCTTCCTAAGTTGCTTAGTTCCATAAGTTGCTGAGGCTAGTTTTGAACTCCCGATCCTTCTGCATATCAGTCTACCAAGCTGCTGGGATTACAGGCATGCCACCACACCTGGCTCTTAAGTTGCTCTTGTTGGGTATTATGATCACAGCAACAATAGGCTGACTAACACAGTTCACAATGTATTTGCACTGCAGGATTTTTTTTTGCTGGGTGGGTACTGGGGATTGAATTCAGGGGCACTCAACCACTGAGCCACATCCCCAATCCTATTTTGTATTTTTTTATTTAGAGACAGGGTTTCAATGTGTTGCTTAGCGCCTTGCTTTTTGCTGAGGCTGGCTTTGAACTCGCAATCATCCTGTCTCAGCCTCATTAGCCACAGGAATTACAGACATGCACCACCACGCCCAGCATTGCACTGTAGAAAATTGATCAATTTACTATCTTCTTTCTCTCTATTCTACATTTCCCTCCTCTACAAAATTGTGACAATAACTATATTATTATAGGTTTAAATTTGATTCATGGGGGCTGGGGATGTAGCTCAAGTGGTAGCATGCTCGAATAGCATGCATGAGGCACTGGATTCGATTCTCAGCACCACATAAAAATAAAATAAAGCTATTGTGTCCACCTTAAAACAAAAACAACAACAAAAAAGCCCCAAACCAACAAATAAATAAATTTGATTCATGGAAAGTACTTTCAAGTATCTATCAACAAAAGTTTGCTGCTACTATTATTATTATATGCCCAGATACCTTGCTCAAAAAACAAGTGACTAGCAAAGCCATAGTCACTATGAGCAGCAATGAATGCAAGGGATAAGTGGGGAAGGTTATTTGTATATTAAGGTGACTTTGGAGTTCAATCCCCAGCACCAAAAAACAAAAGAAAACAAAACAAACCACACCACCAAGATGACTTTTGTAGCCCCAAGCAATTTCATGATGAATGGGTCTTCTTATGACAAGGAATCCCCCTCATCCATGGTACAACAGAGTATAGCAAGTATTATGATATAGGTACATATAATGTCTTACAAAATATTAGAAGAGACATAAAATCGACAATGGTATTAGACATAAAAATCAAGACAGGTGGGCTGGGTTGAGGTAGAGCACTCTCCTAGCGCATGCCTGGCCCTGGGTTCAATCCTCAGCACCACATAAAAATAAATAAATAAAATAAAGGTATTGTGTCCAACTACAACTAAAAAATACATATTTTAAAAAAAATCAAGACAGGCTTTTTGAAGCATCATTTGAGCATAAGTTAGATGAAGGAGGCAAAGAAGTTACTTCAACATGATGTTCAGGGATAGCAGTAAAAGACTTTTACAGGGGCCGGGGATGTGGCTCAAGCGGTAGTGCGCTCGCCTGGCATGCGTGTGGCCCAGGTTCGATCCTCAGCACCACATACAAACAAAGATGTTATGTCCACCGAAAACTGAAAAATAAATATTGAAATTCTCTCTCTTTAATAATAATAAAAAAAGACTTTTACAAATAGATTCAGGATTGTAAGTATCTAAGAATTTGGCTGACTTTTACCCTCACCATTTCAGGTTGCCTCTAAAGATTCTAGGAATGGGGAAGGTAGCAAAATTGAATGACCTGTGGAATGATCCATGAGGGCTGGGGCATCTTGCTCACCACTGTCTTCCCTAGCCCTTTCTATTTTCTGTACTTTAGTGTCATTAATAATATGCAGTATACACCCAAAGATGTCCCCCCCCTAAAAAAATGACTAATAAGAGTAAATTTCAGGGTGTGTGACCTGAAGAAAAGACAATCCTAATACCATCTTCAAAATAATCCTTCTCTTCCTCAGTGACTTTTTATATATATATATTTACTTATTTTTATTTTTAGTTGTCGATAGACCTTTATTTTTATTTATTTATATGCAGTACTGAGAATCAAACCCAGTGCCTCACAAATGCCAGGCAAGTACGCTACCACTGAGCAACAGTCCCACCCCCCTCAGTGATTTATAATGTTGCCTTTACCATGAATTCTATTTTTTTAATTCTTCAAAAAGGCCAATCAAAACTTATTCCAAAAAAAGCCCACAACATTTTCCTGTATATAAAAATTGTTTTTAAATCAGTTTCATTATATTTTAACTATTATAGCTTTCTACTAATTTTTTAAAACATTTTTTAGTTGTCGATGGAACTTTATTGTATGTGGTGCTGAGAATTGAACCCAGTCACACATGCTAGGCAAGTGCTCTTCCACTGAGCTACAACCTCAGCCCTACAGTAGACTTTTTACAGTTATTATTCATTAATCAGAAACATTTAGAAACAGAATGGATATTCAGTATTCAAGATTATCCTGACTACAGGGAATAGGATAAATTGGAAACTTGAGTTCTTTTAGAAGCATCCTGGAGAAGGGAAAGGAAGACCTAAAAGCATAAATCAAATTCATGGATAATATAATTATACTAAGGAAAGAATACAGTACTTCTAATTAATTAAACATAAAGTTGAACTGAAATCACTATGACTCACCTGTTTCTCTCCATATATCAATAAGCACATGAACAGCAAGGAGACAGTAATAGTCTGAAAACTGCAATTCTGTTTTCAAACAGGATTTTCCTACAAGAAAATAATCACATCTTTTCAAACATCTGTTCAACTATTACTGCCCCAAAGGAGTTTTTTATAGCAGAAAAGTGACAGGGAGAGAAGAGAAAAAAGAAATGAAAATAAGAATAGGATAAGTACCACCCAAAATTTAATTAATTAATTAATTAAAAATACAAGTCATAAATCAAAGGGATCAAAAGAAAGTGAGACCACACTCAGTTGGGACAGAAGGAAGGGCTCCAGCATAGAGAAGCTATCTATGATGATCCCACAAAAAAGACTGGGAAAGAGGTTTTCGGTGAAAAGCATAAACCAAGGGCCGTGTACAAAAAAGTACTATTATATTCCTTACTTGGCCTAATATTTTTAATATAGTTAGAGAAATAATAATATCTCCTGGTCAATTTATATCAAACACATCTAGCAGAGTCCAGGCCACTCTGAAAAATCACCTACTTTAAGTATCTTATAATTTATAATATAAACTTTGATTTAATGACGTAGTCTATGTATTAAAAATATTAAGGGATACAGGCAGAAAATAGACAATTATCGTAACTATGCAATGCATATAAGTCCCAACGTAAGAGAGTTAGCTCATCAGGAGAATAGGGACAACAGTAAGTCACCTATAATTATTAAAAACTCCAAGCTTAAGAAAGTCTTCATCACTTATCACTTGGTCTTCCTTCTTGAAAAAATATTCTCCTTAGAAAACTAATTAAAACCAGGGTACAACAAGTGCTTTAAAAACTGATTTCTAAGCCTTGGCAAATCAGGGAACTACTGCACATTCTGAAAGGTTGCTTACCGAATTCCAGTCCATGTTGGTATCTTAGCATCAATTCCCTGACCACACTCAATTTCTGATTTTTATCCATGGTATGGTACAAGCCAAGTAACCTCGTCAGCTGTACCACACACAAATGTTGTTGCAAAGCTCGGATGTCAGAAGGCAGTGCCAGCTTATCCTCTGTTGGTGTTGACAAAGGAACAACTCCGAGTAACTGATTAATAAACTGTGAGGTGGGGGAAAAGAGGACACAAGTCTCAAAACTCAACTAAACCTCAGTAGGCTGTAGTACAGAAATTGATATGGTCTATAAAAAGGCATCAATAAAAAACTTTAAATTCCTTAATATTTCCATCTACCAAAAAATAAAAAAAGATTTGTGATAGGACACAATAATCATAGAACTGACACAATCATTCACTGATGGACAAAAGTATATTATCAATACCATGTACCACAAACAGTAAATATTAAAAATATTATAACAATGTTTTATAAACTATAGAAAGTAACAAGATATATTATATCAATAAAAAGATTTAATTAGAGATTAGGGATGTGGCTCAAGCAAGGCACACCCGGGGCCCTAGGTTTGGTCCTCAACACCACATAAAAATAAAAACTAAAATCCACAATTATACTGATTTACTCTTTTTTTTTTTTTTTTTTGCTAATAAGGATTAAACCCAGGGGCTTGCACATGCTAGATAAGCACACTATCATTAAGCTACAACCCAGCCTTTTTTCTTTGATTGGTTTGGGGACAAAGTCTTGCAAGTTGCCCAGGCAATCCTTCCTCCACCTCCCAAGTAGCTGGTATTACACATGTGCACCTTGTCAGCTGGCTACAAATGAATTATGAAAGGAAAAGTTGTATACTGAAGGGATGGTTACCATTCTTTTAAGTTTTTAAATTTTAGATAATTATAGATTAACATTTAGGGTTTAGAAGTAACAAATCCCATGTAGCATTCACTCAATTTCTCCCAACAATAGCATCCTGCCTTAAACAATAATTTTTTAAATTTGGTAAGAATTAAAAAAACAAAAATCACACACCAGTTCCAGTTATATATTTATTAAAAACATGCTTATTGTCACTCACTTTTAAAATCCTACTAAAATGACAATAAGGAATAAAAAAGGATTAAGCTCACAAAGATTTAAAAAAAAATGAAACTACATCACAGGCAACCACAAGAATGGAAACTTATACTCCAAGTATGTATAATATGTCAAAATATATTCTGTCATGTATATCTAAAAAGAACAAATAAAAAAATTTAAAACATAAAAAATGTGAAGAGATGACAGTAAATTAAAACAAGATTTCTAAAGACAAAACGCAGGAAAGCAGGCGGTAAGCAATAATTGATTTATAGGGCTGAGCAGGGTGAAATCGCAGTTTGCAGAGGGAAGAACACCAAAAAGCAGTACACTCATTCCATTTCCAGAACCTCAGAAAACTCAGAAATTTTCAACCACAGAAGCTTCAAGACTCAAGAATTAAGGGTACCAGGTGTCTCTAAAGAGTAAAGTATTATCATGGGATAAAAACCAGAATGTGCTGAATTGGTCTAAGAACTTGGTCCCCTCCTCAAGCTCACAGACCCACTTCCTGAGGATGAACAGAAGCTAAACCAGAGACACTGTAGACTTGGGCAGAGCTGGCAGAGCTAAAAATAGGGGATAATGTGAAAATTTGCTTATTCAATGATGAAAGCCTCATCCCCTCCCCTATGTCTAAACTAAAGTAATCCCAGAATACTTCAGTCAGAAGTATAAATCCCCTAACAGATGGTAGCAAAAAAGCCAGGGAAAGCATATCTAAGAGGCAGAGGTGGTGGCACACACATTTCATCTTCTTAACTCTGTTGCTTACTTCCATATCTAAATTATAAACATGTAGAAATTTGTTTATTTTCTTTAATATATTTTTTAGGTATAGATGGACCCAACACAATGCCTTTATTTTTATGTGGTGCTGAGGACTGAACCTGGGTCCTGCCCGTGCTAGGCGAGTGCTCTACCATTGAGCCACAACCCCAGCCAGTAAATTTGTAATTGGTATTTTCCTGTGGGATGTATGAAGAATTACCTCCTTTCTTATGCTGAGAGCCATAGCCAAGTAGGAATGACGCATGGCAATTTCCTTGTCAGCCTACCCAATGTTGCTTAGAGGGAGGACTCTCCGTTGTGGAAATGGGCTTGCCTTGGACCCAGATCATTTGCAGTGACATTGCATGAATGTTTGAGAGTTTTGGTTTGAAAGGTGATCCTGCTCAGGGATTACGGTGGCTCCAGGTTTAGGGTGGATCCTGCTGGATTAGGGTGGCTCCCGGATTAGGGTGGATCCTGCTGGGAATAGGGTGGATCCTGCTGGGAATAGGGTATATCCTGAGGCCTCAGGCACCCGCTCCTTGAGTTCCCATTGAGTTCTCATGGGGTTCTGAGAGAATTGGCATGCAGAGCCCCTCGGTGGAGGGAGTGTATTTTTCCCAGAACGTGCGTGTAGAGGGCCGGTGAGAGTTCGGGAATAAAGAGTTGCTGTTGGAATCTACAAGTTTTTGTGGTGGCTCGGTTATTTTGTGCCCAGCCAGACTGCGGCATTAGGGTTAATATATTTTTAGGTCCATTAACTCCAATCAGTATGGTTATATCATAATAGGGTAAATCTCCTCTTAGCATGGTCCATAACAAGAGGTTCCATTTAACTCTGACTCCTGCCTTATATTGGAGAGGGAAGAGGTTTCTGGGAATTGAACCCAGGAGCACGCTATCACTGAGCTACATCCCCAGCCCTTTTTACTTTTTATTTTGAGAGAGGGTCTCACTAAATTGCTGAGGCTGGCCTCAAACTTGGAATCCTCCTGCCTCAGCCTCTGGATTATTGTAATTACAGGTTGTGTACCACTGTGCCCACTTAGCATTACTGGTTTTCATGCTTTTGATTACATGGCTATATAGTTCCTATTGCCAGCTCTACCATTCTTGCAAGTCTTTTTTTTTTTTTTTTTGGTGGTGCTGGGAATTGAACCCAGGGCCTTGTGCTTTTGAGGTATATCCCCAGTCCCCTTGCAAGTCATTTTATATATTAGTTGTAATTATTCTTTTAAAAAAATTATCCATGCTTTTAAATATATATTTAGTTGTTGATGGATCTTATTTTACTCATTTATTCTATGAGGTGCTAAGAATTGAACCCAGTGTTACACATGCGAGGCAAGCACTCTACCACTGAGCTAAAACCCAAGCCTTAGTTATGTTCTTTTTTTGGTATTAGAGATTGAACACAGGGGTACTTGAACTCTGAGCCACATCCCCAGCCTTATTTTGTATTTTATATTTTACTTAGAGACAGTGTGTCATTGAGTTGCTGAGCCCCTCGCCACTGCTGAGGCTGGCTTTGAACTCGCAATTCTCCTGTCTCAGCCTCCAGAGCAGCTGGGATTACAGGCGCATGCTACTGTATGTTTATTTCTTAATGCCTTCCTTAGTGAATCTTTCAGATTTTATTATGAAATAAATATGCACATTTTGAGTCTATAAAATTTTTAAAAATATACTTTTAGTTGTACTTGAACACAATATCTTTATTTATTTTTATGTGGTGCTGAAAATGGAACCCAGTACCTCATACACTGGGTATGAGGCAGGTGCTCTACCACTGAGGCAGGTGCTCTATCACTAAGCTACAGCCCCGGGCCCTAGTCTATAAACTTTGTGCAAAAAACTCTTTAAAAACTAGAATAATTCTGTTTGATTCTAAAACATCAAGGCAAAGAAAACAAAATATTAAAATATCATCCTGCATAAGCCACTTCAGAATTACTAGATTTGATGGTTCATTCTTACTGGCTAGTCATACTTGAAAGACCTGGTTCACAATCCATTCCAACAGCTTGAATACTATTGGGTAGTTTGAAATTCTCCAACAAACATACTTGCTGAGTGACAGAATTTTTAGCTACTGAAATCATCCTGCTAAAAAGTTAAAAAGCTGTGACAGCAAAATTAAAATTCATACAGAATAAGATTACAAAATAAGATTGAAACGGCTTAAATCCTTAGACTCAGAACATTCTTATCACTGCTAGTATTCCAACAGGATTCCTGTGAGTAGATAAATCTTACCATATGGGGGTCACATGAGATGATCTAAGATTTTTTGAACAAAGCACTCAATGAATCCATTCTACATGGTTAACTAGATTCTGCTTAAATCCTTCCAGACACACAAAACTCACATACTGTACTTTTAAAGAATTCTGACTACTAAAAATATCATTTTCTCACTGAGCCAAACTGTGAATTCCCTGTTTTCTTCTCTCTTCGACAATATAACTTGTAAGTCTGTGAATAGATCTACTACTCTGTCATCACCAGATCAAACTTCTTTTCCAGGCAATCATTTTTCTTTCTCATGGGCTTTCAAATCCTCCTACAACCCAGAACCCTCTAGTTTGGATGTATTATAATTCATCCAGAAATTCCTGCGCTTGGTGTGAGCCCTTTAAGCACAGTATCCCAAGAACTGCTCTACTAAACAAACATAAATGGTGACAGCCATGTAAGAGCCCCATGGAGAGACCACTGGGACTCCTTGCCAGTTAGGGAATACACTACTCTATCTGCCTAAGATATTTTACCTACAGAGCCCTGATGGACTCAAGATAGGGTCACAAAAAAATACTCTAGTCATCTCTAGACCTATGCTCCCGATGTGCATCATTCATTTCCCATAAGACAATGGAAGATTTTCTGGGAGAACAGATGGTGGTGGCCCTAAGACTGGAAGACTTCTAACCTTTGACACAACCTTCGATGAATTATTTTTGAGCAAAATAGAAGTCTCTGGCTTTCTTTATATACGCTATTATTTCTTTGCATGGTACTCTGTTCCACCTCAGGTACATAATTCTTCGTGGGTAGAGTACTCCAACTGCCCAGGATACTTCAGGCTAAGCACTAAAATTCTTTAATGTGGAACAAGATATAAAGTTTCCATCAATGAGTGGGCAATTTGTCCCCAAACACATTGCTGTGTATGAGTACAAAACACACAGGCCCTCCACCAGATATAGAACTGATTTACCTTGGTTCATTCACATCAAAAACTCAAAACATGCATGAGCCCTGATTTCACCCTCAAGTATCGCCAAACGCTCAAGGCATGACAACTAAATATAATGTAGTGTCCTGCATCAAATGCTGGAACAGAAAAAGAGCATTATTGGAATAATGCCTTCCTTAGTGAATCTAGAGGCTATTTAATAGTAATATACCAACATCAGTTTCTAAATTGTGGCAAATATAATTATTTAAAGTATTAACTTATTAAAATATTCACCAGCTTTAGAGAAAGCTGAGTATTCAATTATTCTATACTATTTTTGCAGCATTTCTATAAAACTAAAATCATTCTAAAATAAAATTTAAATTATAAAAAAAAATCCCTGACACTTCAGTTTCAGACTGCTTCAGCAGAATAAATCAAGGTTTAAAATAATCAGTGATTTACTATGGCACTTTTTAGCATGTCAGAGACATTAAAAGAAGAGCCCACTGCATTTCATGAAAATTTAAAAATTTTGTGTTGGAAAGGACTTTGTTAAGAGAATAAACTGATAACCTACAGAATGGGAAAAAATATTTCATCTACAATGAAGAACTTGAATGTAAAAAGAACTCCTAAAACTCATGAGTGAAAAGAAAATATCAAATAAATTAGAAAATGGGCAAAAGACACATTTCACTGAAGAGAGTCAGATGGTAAATAAATACAGGAACAATCATTATACACCTATTGTTCCCCCCCCCCTTTTTTAGAGGTGCTAGAGGTAAACCCAGACACACTAGGTAAGCACTCTACCACTGAGCAATATATTCCGGCCCTTTTACACCTACCACAATGACTAAATCAGTGACAACACAAAATGCTGGTGAGAATGCAGAGAAATTGAATCATTCACTTTTTAGTGAGAATTTAAAATGAAAAACAGTTTATGGCTGGGGATGTAGCTCAGTTGTCACATGCACAAGTCCCTGGATTCAATCTCCAGCGAAGGAAGGAAGGAAGGAATGAAGGAAGGAAAGAAGGAAGGAAGGAAGGAAGGGAGGGAGGGAGGGAGGGAGGGGGGAAGGAAGGAAAAACCAGTTCAACTATTTCAGGAAAAACTAAACAGGTAGCTACCCTAAAATCCATAAACTGCATGTCTGGGTAATTTTTCCAATAGCAACAAAGATTTGTGTTCACACAAAAAGCCTGTACACAAATGCTCATAGCAGTATTATTTATTATAGCTAGCATCTAAAAATGCTTTCAAGAGGTCATTAGTTAAGGATGTTGTGGTGCATTCAAACCATGCAATACTATTCAGCAACAAAAAGCTATGAACCACTGATACATGTAACAATGAGGATGATTTTCCACAGAATAATGCTAAGGGAAAAAAAACACTCAAAAGGTTACACATAGCATGATTCCATTTATATACCATTCTTAAAATGACAAAATTATAGACCGAAAATTTATTAGTAGTTACCTAGAGATAAAGAGAGGGGAAGAAAAGGTACAGGTAGATGGCTATGGATTAAAAGAGGCAGTGTAGGTCTGAACATAATCCAAGTGACTCAGTAAACAGAGGCAGGAGGATCACAAGCGAAGCCGGGCTTGGCACTTGATAAATCAGAGGCAAATTCAAGACCAGCCTGGGCAACGTAGCAAGACTGGGTCCCAGAATAAAATAAAAAGGTATGTATGCAGATGTAGCTCAGTGGTAAAGTACTCCTGGGTTCAATCCCCAGTACCAGGTTAAAAAAAAAAAAAAAAAGAGAGAGAGAAAAATTGAGCTTTCAGCGTGATAGCACCTGGAGTACTTACCTTGCCAGGGCAGTTACAGTTCTCATATTCATCAGTCATATTCATCAGTCCCACACATTACAGGAAGGAAACCCAAACAGATATCTACTTTTAGTAAATAGAGGCACTTAACCGAATTCTGACACATACTTACTTTTGTACCCTGTGTAGCAGGCAAGAGGTCAACAAACACCTTCAGGTCTGTAAAACAACACGGTTTATCCCCAAACTTTTTAAAATACTGGAACATTAATTCTTCTGGGTCACCTAAGGGCAGGGAGGGGGGACATTACTATATTATTTCTAACTGAAGCAATTCCTAATTTAAGTTGGAGGTCTAATTTGGAAATATTTCAATTAAAGTGTTGCTTAATGCTTGAATGACAAGGAATAAAAATAAGAGAGGGCTGGATGTATATCGGTTTAAAGTTCACTCTTACGTTTGAGTTTTCAGCTTCCCTGTTATTGTACCTAGGAAATATGAAGCTATCTTATTCAGTTAGAATTTACATAGCAATAAGATTTACATTAAAACTCAAACAAAAACATAAGATTATATGCAAATGTTAAAAACACAGCTTCTCTCCAGTTAGAAAATTTAAACCTGAATTTAAGAGAACTACCAGTTCATTTTAATTTCCTTCCAATTAAAAGCAAAATAAAATAAAAATAGAAAAATAAAATGTTCCCAAACTGACATAAGATTTAAGAAACAAGAATTTTTTTTAAAAAATATATTTTTTAGTTGTCAATGGATCTTTATTTATTTATTTTTATGTGGTGCTGAGAATCAAATCCAGTGCCTCACTGATGCTAGGCAAGTGCTCTACCACTGAGCCACAACGCCAAACCCGAAACAAGGATTTTTAATAAAAGGTTTCTGTAAGATTGTATGTCTAAATTCCTTTTTCTATTCTTTGTTCAGAAATACCCATGCTTTAACCAGATTTTCAAACAACTCTGTGACTCAAAAGAAACTAAGAATCATTCACTGGTCTGGCAAAAAAAATTTATGGCTACTAGACAAATTCACATTTGCAAGATGGGGGCTGATAAGACCCAGGGGTAGATAAAGCAGGTATCAAGGTATTCAGACACTTTTAAATTCAGCTTTGCAAAGAAAATATGGGCACTTTCATTTGCAGATCTGGAAATAGCATAGACTGAAGTTACTGAAGTAAACCAAAAGAGAGAAGCCAAGGCTGAGGAGGAAGCTCATGTAGGGCATTTGCCTAGCATGTGGAAGGTACTGGGTTTGATCCTCACTGCAAAAAAAGAAAAAGAAAAAAAGAGGAAGAAAGAGAAATCAGCACGGAATTGAAAACTGGCTATGAATAAGCTACGACAGGAATGCTAGAAAAGTGCACAGTTAATTTTAGAAAGTTCTGCCAAGGATATTGAATAATTAAAAAGGACAGAGATGTTCTAGAACAGATTTCAAATACTGGAGTGCTCATTATATCAGAACAACTGGGCTCCCCAAAAAAACCTCTTAACTTTTTTGTTGTGTTTTTTTTTAATATTTATTTTTTAATTATAGGTGGACACAGTATCTTTATTTTACTTTCATGTGGTGCTGAGGATCGAACCCAGTGCCTCACACATGCCAGGCGAGTGCTCTACTTCTGAGCCATAACCCTAGCGTTTATTTAACTTTTAACAAGGACAAAGCTTTGATATCAATAAATGGGGAAAAATAGTTTCATCGGAGCTTTCTCCTTAAAAATGAAGCTGAGGGGGACTGGGATTGTGGCTCAGTGTCAGAGTGCTTGCCTTGCACATGTGGGGTCCTGGGTTCAAAACTCAGCACCACATAAAAATAAATAAATAAAGATATTCTGTCTGTGTATAACTAAAAAAAAAAAAAAAGAAGAAGAAGCTGAGAGCTGGGGTTGTAGTTTGGCAGTAGAGAGTTTGCCTAGCATGTGTGAAGCACAGGGCTTGATCCTTAGCACCATATGTAAACAGATAAATTAATTCATTAATAATAAAGAGATACGGTGTCCATCTACGATACACACACACACACACACACACACACACACACACATAAAATGAAGCTGACCAATGGAGAGTTCATTATCTTAAATTTAGCAAAAGTTGGGCTGGGAATATAGCTCAGTTGGTAGACTGCTTGCCAAGCATACAAAGGCCCTGAGTTCAATCCCCAGCACCACCAAAAAAAAAAAAAAAGAAATTAAAAATTAAAAATTAGCAAATATCAGGTATTATTAAAACTGTAAGGTAATTTTCAGTATGAGATAAGGTAATTTATATATAAGGTAATTATAAGGTAATTTTCAGTATGCTTTTGGCAGGGGGGTCATTTTTCCAACAAAATCATGAACTAGCACAATATAACATCTTACATTTCTGATTCAATGAGATGCTAAGAAACTAATTTATAAAACATTTAAGGGCTTCATTAAATTTCCTAATGCTTTACTATTGGTATCAATCTTTGCTCCCTTTATAAATTTAAACTTAAAAAAAAAAAAAAAAAGAAGAAGAAATTTAAAATTTCTCTTTAGCTGCTAACTGCTCTAATTCTGTCCAGTAGTCCTTTGTCATTAGTTTTGTGAGTGCTTGGAACAGATTTAAGACAACTTTTCGTCTACTTCACGAAATCCTAAAACTCTTACAAACCTGGCAATTTTTATTGGAACTGATTTAACTTTACTGTGTTAGCAACAGCTCTGATGGAACAGGAAAAAATGAAAACATTAGGCCAAATTGAATGAGTAACAGAGAAATAATTTTGTAAGTGATCCATTCATTAGTAAATATTCTCAGATAATAAAGATGTTTCCTTCCTCAACATGACTTTCTCAGTATAGGCCTCAGATAATGAATACTGCACTCTAATACTAAGGGTATCCCTGTATCTTCTCCAGGTTTCCCAAATATCATATTTTCTTACCTAGTTTATATTCATCATTACAACCTTGACTTCGTAAGCGCCTGATCAGCTCCAATTTAGCTAGATGTGGTCCGCGGAGATGGCGAGAACTTTTAGATTCTTCTGTTATCCGATCTTCTATAAACTTCACAGCCTCTTCCGCAGAATAATGTACTTCTCCTTCTAAAGAGCTAGATATAAACACATGAAAAAAGATGTTATTGTCTCTACTATCCTTCCCCAAGTTAAAAGTCAAATTAAATTATTAAGAAAAAATTTTCAAACAAGAAACAACACCTTGATAATTATAAAACAATAAAAATGGTTAGTGTGGTGGCACACACCTGCAATCCCAGTAAATCTAATTCCCAGTAACCTTGAGAAGCTGAGGCAGGAGGATCCTGAGTTTAAAGCCAGCCTTAGCAAATTACCAAGGTACTAAGCAACTCAGTGAGACTCTGTCTCTAGATAAAATACAAAATAGGGCTGGTGATGTGGCTGAGTGGTCAAGTGCCCCTGAATTCAATACCCAGCGCGTGCGCGCACACACACACACACACACACACACACACACACACACAAAGCGGGAAGGGGGGGGATTCTTACTTTCAAAGGAACATATTATAATACAGAAAAGGAGAGTTAAAATGGCTGACAATGAAATTTTAAGCTACCACATATTAAAAAGTGACACTATTGGGCTGGGGATGTGACTCAAGCGGTAGCGCGCTCGCCTGGCATGTGTGCAGCGCGGGTTCGGTCCTCAGCACCACATACAAACAAAGATGTTGTGTCCGCCGAAAACTAAAAAAAAATAAATATTAAAAAAGTTCTCTCTCTCTCTCTTTAAAAAAAAATAAATAAATGACACTATAGCTGGGTGTGGTGGCACACACCTGTAATACTATCAACTCAGGAGGCTGAGGCAGGACGATTGCAATTTCAAAGCCAGACTCAGCAACTGAGAGAGGAGGCTCTAAGCAACACAACAAGAACCTATTTCTAAATTAAGGGTTAAAAAATGGAAAGAGTCAGGGGTCTGGATGTAGCTCAGTGGTTAGGTGCCCCTGGGTTCAATCCCCAGTACCAAAAACAAACAAATAAACAAACAAACAAAAAAGCCACTATAATTCAGGAAAAAAGATGACTTACTGTTCACCTTCAGCAGGAGGAGTCCAGGCCTCTTCAATCAGTCGAAAGACAGAATCGAAATAAGTCAGATAGAACTGCCAGTCATCTGAGCTAAAATCAGATTGAATGATGCACACAGGATTAAACCCAAGTTGTGACAAATCTGCCTTAGGAACCATGATGTTAACTTAATTTTCTAAGTTTTAGTTTCGTATATGCCAAGAATAATCCACCCCTCCCTCTGCAGCCCTAAAAGGGCAGCACTCCAGTGTCACTTTCAAAGTAAAAACTTGAAACAGACTACTCTGTACTTCAATAAAATGACCAGGTCTAGAAAACTAATATTCCTAACAGAAAACTCCCCACACAGCACTATCAAAATGGAGATGGCATAGGTAGGAAGGAAGCCTTATTTTAAGCTTCATTGAATTTGACAAATAATAATTTTCAACATTCATTCTCAAGACTCAACTAATATTTAGCATCACGGTGGCAAAAGTACCATTATCTCTCTTTACTAAAAGATGAAGGCTCATTGAAAACACATCTAGGACATAACTACAAGAATATTCTATGCCCAGCAATCTCAAAATACACAAATAAAATGTGTCTACAGTGAAGTCTTAAAGCCTCACTGTAGTCTCATAGCACAAAAAGCAGCATCTACTCACTTTTTTAGTAAGAGGCGCCTGGAAAGGGCATTACACTCTGGCCACCTGCTCAGCTTCTTATACATAGCCATGCATTTATTTTCCCGACTCTGAATCTCACTCGTCAGCTTCTCTGCAATTAAAATTTACAGAAGTTGGTGAACTGCTTTCATTTCTACTTACAACCAGAATAAAGTCAAATCACAAGAAAAATGTCACATTTTTTCATTCACACTCTAAGAAAATATTACCACTATTAGCTATAAATTACTATTTTATAATAGTTATTTTGCTAAAGAGAAAAAAATACATTATGGAATTTTTGTTGTTGTTATTTTCAGACAGAGTCTCAATGTTACCCAAGATGGCTTCAACTTCAAAATCTTCCTGACCCAGCCTTATAAGCATGCACGATAGCATATGCAGGAAAAAGTATATTTCTGACCCTAAAGTTTTATAACTTTCTCAGTAAAACACAAGGATCCACAATATATTGGGCTGAGGATTGAGTATGTGGGACAGGCTTATAAAACTCAATAGTAATGGGCGAGTGGTTGCGCATGCCTATAATCCCAGCAGCTCAGAAGGCTGAGACTGGAGGAGAGCAAGTTCAAAGCCAGGCTCAGCAATAACAAGGCGCTAAACAACTTAGTGAGATCCTGACTCTAAATAAAATACAAAATAGGCCTGGGATGTGGCTGAATGGTTGAGTGCCCCTGAGTTCAATCCCCGTTACTCAAAACAAACAAACAAAAAAACAACAGTATCTAAAGACTGGTAAAATTTATTCAACCTGTATAGTCCTAAAACATTAAGGAGGGTTGGGCTGATAGGATAAGCAAAGTGAAATGGAAGACAAAAATGAGAAGTGATTGAGTTTTTCCCAACTATTAGGAACAGGATAAAAAATGGGACTATAGTACTGACCAGATAAGATTTGCCTGGTCCTTTGAGGATAGTTTAGCAAATTAGGATAATAATAATTACATTATTAATTTCCTGTACAGAATCTAAATTTTAATTATCCATAGATTTATAATCTAGCTAAATAAAAATAGAATGGTAGAATTTTACCCATCTGTAAAAATGCTAAAGTTAGAAAATAAGTTACAATAAAAATAACAATGGGGGGATTCCATCTCTTGGGTCCCCTTCTTCCTCCGGGAGAAGTCTTTTCTGCTGTCCTTTAATAAAGCCTCTACTTTCCACTCTGGGAAAAAAAAAAAAAAATGGGGCTGGGGATGTGGCTCAAGCGGTAGCGCACTCGCCTGGCATGCGTGCGGCCCGGGTTCGATCCTCAGCACTACAAAGATGTTGTGTCCGCCGAAAACTAAAAAATAAATATTAATAAAATAAAATAACAATAGGGCTGGGGTTGTGATTAGTGGTAGAGCAACTGCCTAGCAGGTGCAAGGCCCTGGGTTTGATCCTCAGCACCACATAAAAATAAATAAATAAAATAAAGGTACTGTGTCCAACTAAAACTAAAAAATAAATATTAAGAAAATTTAAATAGGGGCTGGGGATGTGGCTCAAGCGACAGCGCGCTCGCCTGGCATGCGTGCAGCCCAGGTTCGATCCTCAGCACCACATACAAAGATGTTGTGTCCGCCGAGAACTAAAATAAATAAATATTTAAAAATTCTCTCTCTCTCTCTCTCTCTCCTCTCTCTAAAAAAAAAAAAAAAAAAAAAAAAAAAAAAAAAAAAAAAAAAAAAAATTAAATAATAATTTCTATATTCCACACAATTTAATAGCATTAATTTCAATACTGTATATAATCTACTAAAGGATACATATGCCTGTATTAAACAAAGTCGTTTTATGAATGCACCTAATGAAAGATATGGGGCTACTCATATACAGTTAGTTATTCTCACTGACTGTGAATGAACCATTGAAAAAATGTTTAAATTAAAAAACAAAAAAAAACCCCACACCTGTAATTCCAGCAACTCAGGAGGCTGAGGCAGGAGGATAGCAAGTTTCAAGCCAGCCTCTGCAACTAAGCAAAGCTCTAAGCTACTTGATGAGACCCTAACTCAAAATAAAAAAATAAAAAGGGCTGGGGATGTAACTTAGTGGTAAAGGGGCTCCAGGTTTAACCCCCAGTACCAAAAAATAAAATGGAGGGGAACATGTACCTTTTGAAGGATATAAAGAACTAGTAAATGAAAGAGAATCCGGGGTAGGTGTTTAGATATAGGATACCTTCCACACTCCTTGAATTTTCTGAATCCAAAAATTATTTTCAATTAAAAAATAGTTTAGATGGGATATAATTATATCCCGTCTGATTCAAATGTAATAAATAAATAAATAAATAAATAAATAAATTTTTAAAAGAAGTAGTTCAGGGGCTAGAGATATAGCTCAGCCGGCAGAGTGCTTGTCTCGCACGCAGAAGACTCTGGGTTCAATCCCCAGCACCACACAAAAAATAAATAAATAAAAAGTAGTTTAGGTGCACACACCTGATATCCAAGCACCTCAGGAGGCTGAGGCAGGAGGATTGGGAGTTCTAAGCCAGCCTCAGCAAAAGCGAGGCACTAATCAACTCAGTGACACCCTGTTTCTAAATAAAATACAAAATAGGGCTGAGCTCAGTGGTCAAGTGCCCCTAAACTAAATCCCTGGTAACTCCCCCACAAAAAATAATTTAGGGCTAGGGTTGTAGCTCAGTGGGAGTGCTTGCTTTGCATGCATGATGCGCTGGGTTCAATCCTAAGAATCACATAAAAATAAATAACATAAAGGTATTGGGTTCATCTACAACTAAAAAAGACAGTTGTTTAGCTGGGCATGGTGGCTTGTGACTGTAATCCCAACATTAAGAGGTTGAGGCAGGAGGATCACAAATTGGAGACCAATCTCAGAGCTTACCAAGGCAGGCCCTAAGCATTCAGTGAGAATTTGTTTCAAAATAAAAAATAAAAAGAGCTGGGAATGTAGCTCAGTGGTTAAATGCCCATGGGTTTAATCCCTGGTACAAAATATAACAAGGTGACAATCATACATGATTCTTTTATATCTTCATATCTTTGTTTCTGTATGAGGAAGGACTTTCTTCATATAGAGGATTCAATTAACAATTTTCCTGTCTTAACAGGAAAAAATACTCTAAGAAAACTTTAACAGGGGCCTGGGATTATAGCTCAGTGGTGGAGCACTTGCCTCTCACATGTGAGGCACTGGGTTCAATCCTCAGCACCACATAATAATAAATGTATTGTGTCTGTTTACAATTAAAAATAAAAATTAAAAAAAAAAGGAAAACTTTAATAGTTACCTCCTAATTTCCCTCTAATGACATCCAAGGCTTCCTGATACTTTCCCAGTCGTTCCAAGATCATGTAATAAAGTTCAACCTTGTAGAAGAAATAAACAAGTGTAATCATTGAAACTTTTCAATAAAAGATAGTCATATGAAAGTTTTTAAAATAATAGAAAATGATACTATCTTCTAATGAGAAGAAGCTGTTGGAAACTGCCACACAGGAGCTGAGCATCCCTTAGCTTTGAGTGATGAAAATGTGGAGACTGGTTTCCCTGACAGGGAGGAAAGTAGATCCCCATTTCCACTCAGCAGAAGAGCACAGCTTTGGGAGTGGGCATTACCTAGTGCAAGCGGGCTGCCCCTTGTATCATTACCCCTCTGCCTAATATGAACGGAATGTTCTTTTGAACAGCCTCCCCCAATAAAACCTGGGTTTGAGGCATGCCCCCTGTTTCTTTCCTGCCTTGCCTCCTTTGTGGGAGCTGGGTCAGAGGGGCCATCACAGAACCCAAAGAAAAAAGTATAGAAAAGTCTGTGTCATTAATTTGTGTTAGCCCAGTTCTCCTGGAGTGACCCTGACTGGTTTAGTAGTGTGTTGTGAAAGATAGTAATAATCAGACAACAGTGTCTTCCCCATGCATACACATCTCAGCTTGCAATATTTGCTAGAGACAGCTCAGTGTTCATTAAACCTAAGCAGAGAGCTTCCAAAGCTTCACGTATACAGAAAGGACAAGACTGGAAACCCAGCTATACAGTTGAACAAAACAAAAGTACATAATTTTGCAATTCAAAATAGTGGTACAAAATAATGGAATCACAAGAGTTGGGCTTAAAACACTCACTTCAGCCTCAGCTTCTATCTTGTCCTCTTTCACCATTTTTTCTACCATTCTCTCAGCAAGGGGCAGAAACATCGTTTTTGAGAGGTTTTCATCCTGTGCTGATATAGACTAGAAGAGGGAAGATACATATTGAATTCTAATTCTCTGCTTGAACTATTCAATATTATCATGAAGACCATTACTGTGATTCTGGCACACACTTATCAATCCACTATGTCATATTTTAGACCTAATCTAAATCTGCCAAAGTTATACATTATAGAGTAGTTGGCTTTACAAGAGATTTCTTTACTAAAGATTCATCATCCTACCAGGTGTGGTGTGGTGTACCCCTCCTGTAATTCCAGCTACTCAATCAGCTGAGGCAGAAGGATTCCAGTTTGAGACTAGCCTAGGCAATTCAGTGAGAACGTGTCTCAAAATAAAAAATAAAAAGGGCAGAGGATGTAACTCAGAGGTAGAACCCCCACTGGGTTCAATTCCCAAAGCTACCAAAAAAAAAAAAAAAAAAAGAATCACTACCCCATGCATTCTTGAAATACAGCACTTCCATGATATGACATAACTTTTAAATAGGTTTTTCATAGATTTCTCTAGAAATATGTAAAGATCAAGGATATCATCACGTGTTTGAAAAAGAAAGCTTTATGGATTTTTTTTTTTCTTAAGCCCCCTCATGTATTTTTTTTTTTTTTTTTTAAAGTTGTTAACAGGGCTGGCATTATGGCTCAGAGGTAGAGCACTCGCCTATCATGTATGAGGCACTGGGTTCAATCCTCAGCACCACATAAAAATAAAACAGATTTTAATAGAACTAAAAAATAAATATTAAAAAAAATATGCTAACATATTGAGAAGAGAAATGTCAATTCCTCTTATTCCTGCACTTTATTATTAATTAGTTAATTTAAATTGATAATTAAAATTAACACATTAGTAATTTTAACATTGTTGGAGATTTCGCTCAGAACTCACCCCTTGCAAACAACTTTTCAAGGTAAATATTATAAAGAAACTAAGGTTAAGACATTCCCCTAAAAGCTCTATAAGTCATGTGGTAAAAGCCACATGTATCTGAAGGCAGACATGTCTGACCCCAGAACATCTGTTCTTAATCACATTTTACCTCCTTCCTCCCTACCCTTTCCTACATAAAAATCTCACTTTGATCCTTACAGCAGTTCTGGGAGATAACTGTCTCCATTCTGCAAAAGAGCAAACTGAGGCTCAGAAAGGAGAAATGCTTAAGCAAGACCACCCAGTTCAATGCCCTGCTCACTAACATACAGTATTGTCTTTAAAATAAACATCAGATTAAAATACCAAACACTTCCAGTTAACTTGATCAAATAACCCAGCAATGGATCAAAGCCCCAGGAAATACACCATGCTGCATACAAATAAACTAATATATAAACTCATAAAGAATACCAAATATCCCCAATTTAAAAAGTCAACTGATAGGCCAGCACAATGGCACATGCCTGTAAACCCAGCTACCTGTGAGGCTGAGGTAGGAAGATTGCAATTAGTCCAGCCTTGAGAACTTAATAAGGCCCCGTCTTTAAATAAAAAGTAAAATGAAAGTACTGGTGATGTAGATCTGTGATAGAGTACCCCTGGGTTCAATCCCCACTACCAGGGTTTAAAAAAATAAAATAAAAAAAAAAAAATCAACTGACAATACGTAAAGTCCTTGTTTGATACACACTGCAATTCATTACCCAAGAAATTCAGAAGACACATTAATATGATGATTTTAAAGACAAACATCAATTCCATTCTGAATGCCATACTCACTTGCATAATTAAGCTCATCACAGACCAAAAGTAGTAAGGGTTTTTGGGGACAATCTTATACAGAGCCATGCCAGCCTGAAAGACAGAGAGCCATAAATACTTAATTCAGAAAACATATGGAGACCAATTAATAACCTAGATATGTGGCAAGAAGTTTCCCAAAGGAACTGCAACATAATTAAAAATCCCAGTTGGTTTAAGTGCCTAGTAACCTGGTGGCTACAGCAAAAGAAGTAATCACAAAGGTGAATTTTTACATCACGAGTGATATTTCACCAAATGCAATTCAGTGTAGTTCTAGTAACAACCAAGCAAACACAAAATTTGAATTATAAATGTATATCAATAAACAGTCTTTACTGAAGACACCACATTAGCCAATTATAATAAAACAAATAAGCAAAAAACACCACATAGTATATTTGAACTTAAAAATCAGAAACAAATCACTATAACTTTAAAAAATAATTATTAGGAAAATACTCAAATTCTTTCAATATATCACTAAGAGCTAATCCTTTCACACTGAAATGTATAATATGCTAATACTTCAAAGCAAGGACAGCACAAAAGAGTGAAATACATCTATTCAAATAACTGAAAAATCTGTCCATAATTAGCCAACTAGCAATTGAAGCTAAGAACTCCATCAGCTAATTATCATAGTTGCTACTTTATATCTTTTAAACTTTCACCAATCATCAGTCTACTTCCAAAATTACATGGAGCCCCATAAGGCAGAAGAAACTATGCCTGCCAAAGATACAAAGATTTGAGTCTCTGTCCCAAAGGTTTAGCATGCACAAAGCCTTGGGTTCAATTCCCAGCACTGCCATTAAAAAAAAAAAAAAAAAAAAAAAAACACCTAGGAAAAGAAGAAAGTATACAAATAACTAAAATTTACTTAGTGATAAAAATAAATGTCACGGGGCTGGGATTGTGGCTCAGCACTCTAGCACATGGGAGGCCCTGGGTTCGATCCTCAGCATCACATAAAAATAAATAAATAGGTAGATAGATAGATAAATGTCACAAGCTTATAATCCCAGCTACTTGGGAAGCTGCAGCAGGAGGATTGCTAGTTGAAAGATAGCCTTGGGCAACTTAGTGTCTCAAAATAAAATAAACAGGGCTAGAGATATAAATCAGTAGTAGAGTACTTGTTAGCACGCAATACCTGGGTTCAATCCCCAGTGCCCAAAAATAAATAAATAAAATTTATAAAATTGTCATATACTAAACGCTATGCTAGGAGCGGGGCAAGGTGGTACTTGCCTATAATTCCAGCAACTTGGAAGGCTGAGGCAGGTGAATTACAAGTTCAAAGCCAGGCTGAGCAATTTAGCAAGATCCTGACCCAAAATAAAAATTTTAACAAAAGGACTTGGAATGTATATTAGTGGTAAAGCCCCTGGGTTCAATCCCCACTACAAAAAAATAAAAATAAACAAAAAACCAAAAACATCATGCTAGTTGTTTCCAGAAAATGTAAGGTTTATTTCCTTTCCTCTTCTTTAAGGAAAAATGTGTTGTCCCCAAGAAAGGATTACAACTTTTTTAACAGATTGAGTTGGTGTAGCATATTCTTTTTCAGGGAGTACAGGAAATTGAACTCAGGGAAACTGAACTATGAATCACATGCCCAGCCCTATTTGTATTTTATTTAGCAACAGGATCTCAATGAGTTGCTTAGTGCCTTGCTGTTGCTGAGGCTGGCTTTGAACCCCCCCAGGCGTGAACTATAGGGCCCAGCTGGTGTGGTATATTCTTGGTTATCAAAAATACTCATGTAGCTTTGGGATTTCAATTGGTAAATATGATGTGTGGGAAAGCATGATACTACAATCTCATTCACACAAAATGGAAATGTTGTGTATGTATACATATAACCTGTGGGGATGCATCCAAATAAGCTGTTTATGAGTGGATAACTTTGTTCTTTGCTTGTGTTTCTATTTTTCCTTTAATGCACATATTACTTTTAAAAAAAATAAGCTATTTTTAAACCTTTTTTTTTTTTTTTAAAAAAAAGCCTCTCTCAAGGGCTGGGGATGTGGCTCAAGCGGTAGCATGCTCGCCTGGCATGCGTGCGGCCCGGGTTCGATCCTCAGCACCACATACAAACAAAGATGTTGTGCCCGCCGAAAACTAAAAAATAAATATCAAAAAATTCATTCTCTCTCTTTCTCTCTCTCTCTCTCTCTTAAAAAAAAAAAAAAAAAAAGCCTCTCTCAAGTAGCACTCCTCCATATAGACCATGAAAGTCAAACAGAATGTCTTTCCTAGATTGGGGGTAAGGATAAATATTCAAGTATATTTGAATAGTTAAATAGGTATGTCAAATATGAGTAGGGAAAAAATTAGTCTGAAAAAAAAACCAAAACATTAAAGAAAGTAAGTCAAGATGGTTAGAGTACTTGCCTAGCATGCAGGAGGCCCTGGGTGAGAGCCCCAAAATGGATGGAAAGAAAGAAGGAAAACAGGCAGAAAATCAAAGGACATCTGAGAGTAAGGGGAAAGGGTTGAGAGGTAGAGTTACCTTTGTTGTAAAGATTTCAAAAAGGAGCCTCCATGGAGTAGGGAAATGATAAATACAAAACTATATTCCTCAAGGAAGAGTATGTCAGCAGTACAGCAGAGAGACAAAATAGGAAGAAAGGAAAGAAGAGCGGATGAGGCGCTAAACCAGGATGAAGTAGATCAAATAAAAAAAACTAAAAGCACTGCAGAGGCGGAATCAAGATGATGTGTTGACGGAATGAATATACAGGATAAGATAAAGCACCTGGGATGATTTGAGGTGCCTAACAGGGTTCACATACTCTGGAGGTAAAGAATGGGAAGTGTCAGAAAGTTCATTTTCCTTATTTGGGAAAAGGAAACATTTTTATGATGACATTCCTAAAGAAAAAAGACTGCAGAATATCGGAAATTACTATAAAAATTTAATATAAAATAAAACAAAACTTTCAGGTCCATACCCTGTCATCTTGCAGACTTGCAGAAGATCTGCTGATACAGAAAATTTTGATGATAGACAAGTTTTTAAAACATGGCTCTAAGTTGGTGACTCAGAACAGGAAAAGGAAAGTCTAACTAAGGTACAAATGAATGAATGACAACTCTTCATTTACGGTGGTTTAAAATATTACCTGTCAAGCATATGATTTGGAGTAAATTTTCTGATTCCCTGGCTTCCTTTCCTCCAACCTCCAGATATTATGCTGATAATACTCTAGGCAATGGGGATTCAGCATTGAACAAAACAAACAAAAGCCTTCACTCTCATGAAACATGACTTTAATGTCATGTGTAAAATACCTATTACCTTTGACTGACATGTTACATTCAAAATAAACATGTGTGTTTGGGCGGCGGGGGGGGGGGGGGTTAAAGAATTTTAAACTACCTTTTAAACAACAAAGGTAGTTTGAAAATTACACATTCCAGGCTGAGGATGTGGCTCAGTATAGAGCACTTGCCTAGCATGAACAAGGATTTATCCAAGCAGAACAAAAAATAAATAAATAAAATAAAAGAAAGAAAATTAGACTACTTCATTCTTCCAATATATCAGAATGGAATAATGCAAAAGCAATATATGGTTAAACTATATTAAATAAACAACTTAACTTGTTAAACCACACTAAAGCAGTATCTCCAAAAACAAAGAATGTATATACTCCTGGCAACATGTCAAGCTAAGCTATACAAAAATGAAACCTAGCTCTATGTTAAAGCAGTATGGATTTCTTTTCCTTTTATCAAAATTTACATGAATATCATTACTTTATGAACTCATCATTTTTCATGAATGTGTGTATATACACAGTACATGTGTATTCTACTGGAACATAAAATTAACATGTTTTTTTAAAAATATATAAATCAAGAAGAAAGCAACCATAGCTTTATACCCTGGTAACATTTTGGCACATACTTTAAGAAACTTTGTTTAAAATATATTTCCAAGGCCAGGGTTGTGACTCAGTGATAGAGCGCTTGTCTACCATGCGTGAGGCACTGGGTTCAATCCCTAGCACCACATAAAAATAAAAACAAATAAAATAAAGGTATTATGTACATCTACAACTAAAAAAATATTACAAACACACACACACACACACACACATTCATTTCCAGCTGGGCATGTGGTGCACACCTATAACTGCAACAGCTCAGGAGGCTCAGAGGATCACAAGTTTAAGATCAGCCTCAGCAACTTGACAGGGCCCTAAGCAATTTAATGAGAGCCTGTCTCAATAAAAAATAAAAAGGGCTGGCGGGGGGGGGGCGGGGGGGCGGGGGGCGGGTATGGCTCAAAGGTAACCTGGGTTATATCCCCGGTACCAAAATTATATTACACACACACACACACACTTTTTTCCTGCCTAGAAGTAGAAATGTCATTAAGAATTTATATGTATCAGACTGGGGTTGTGGCTCAGAGGTAGAGCACTCGCCTGGCATGTGTGAGGCACTGGGTTCGATCCTCAGCACCATATAAAAATAAAGATATTGGGTCCACCTATAACTAAAAACTAAATATTAAAAAAAAGAATTTATATGTATAGATATGTCTCTACTGACAATTTTTTTATTTTACATTAAAATAAAATGACAATCTCTGAATACTTTTCTTGAAAAAAATCAATAAATTATGATAAATTTTTTAAAGGAATTACATTTGGACAAAAAAGAAATTCTTCTAATTTGAAACCTGCATAAAGGAATGTAAATATTGATTTTAAGGAGTAAGTATTTACAATAACATGGTATCCTTTACCCTACCTTTTTAGCAATTATTATAGTTTGATATTTCAGATAAATAATAAGATAAAATAAAAAAGCTTTGCTTTCAGAAGGCATCGTATCCACAAAAAAGCAATTCTTTTTTGTTGGGCCAAGGATTTTTTTTTTACCCAGGGGCGCTTAACCACAGATACACATCCCCAGTACCCTACCCTTTTTTTAAATGAGTCATAAAAAAAAAAAAATTAATTTTTTTAGTTTTAGGTGGACACAATATCTTTATTTTACATTTATGTGGTGCTGAGGATCGAAGCCGGTGCCCCGTGCATGCTAGGCGAGCACTCTACCACTGAGCCACAACCCCAGCCCCTAAATGAGTCATTTTTTAAAATGTGATTTTATTTTTTTATACCTTTATTTTATTTATTTTATGTGGTGATGAAGAAAAGAACCCAGTGACTCACATATCCTAGGCAAGCGCTCTAACACTGAGCTACAACTGTAGCCTCCCCAGTCCTTTTTTATACCTTATTTAAATTGAGGAGGCTGGCTTTGAACTTGCAATTCTCCTGCTCAGACTCCTGAGCCACTGGGATTATAGGCATGAACCACAAGGATCAGCTATAAAAAAGCAATCCTTAAAAATATACTAGCTTGGGGTCAGGCACAGTGATGCACGCCTGTAATCCCAGCAGCTCAAGAGGCTGAGACAGGATCGAGTTCAAAGCCAGCCTCTGCAAAAGCTTAGCAACTCAGTGAGACTCTGTCTCTAAATAAAATACAAAACAGAACTGGTAATGTGGCTCAGTGGTCAAGTGCCCCTGAGTTCAATCCCCACGATCCAAAAATAAAAAAATAAAAATTAAAAAATTTACTAACGTGGGGCTGGGGTTGTAGCTCAGCAACAGAGTGCTTGCCTAGTATGCGTGAGGCACTGGGTTTGATCCTCAGCACCACATAAAAACAAACAAATAAAATAAAGTCATTCTGTCCATCTACAACTACCAAAAAAATTTTTTTTGAAAATTCAGTGCCCCTCAGTTCAATCCCAGCTTAAGCTGGCTCTAGAAACACAGGCTTGTAGTTCCAGATACTTGGGAGGATGAGGCAGGAGGATATCAGGTTCAAAGTCAGTCTCAGCAACTTAATGAGAGTCTCAAAAAAAAAAAAAAAAAAAAAAAAAAAAAGGTTGGGGATGTAGTTCAATGGTAGAGAGCCCCTGAATTCAACTCCCAGTACTGGGAAAAAACACAAAAACACTAATTTGACTTCCTAACTTAATGAGCAGGTTTCATTTTTCTGGGACATCAGCTTTACCAACACACTAGTTCAAACATGTCCAAATGAGGTTCCTTCAAATATATACAAAGAACACCTAAAATACAATAATTGGTAAATACATCATTGCAGGCAGACAAATAACAAAACAAAAAAACACTGTTCCAGAAAATGAGGCATTTTCCCCTGTTGGTTTAAAATATCTCCACAGGCCAGAAACAAATTAAATTTACAAATCAGATATAAACTTTTAAAGTTTCTGTAGACTGTTCACTTTTTGCTCTGGGATTTCTGCCCATTTTCTGAAAATTTAACAGGAATCTAACCAGTGGGACACTTTGACCCAGACTTACCAAAACCAAACAAAACATACCATCAAGCCACAAAAGAAAAATCAGTTCTTTCCCAAATAAAACATTTAAAGAACTTGTAATCATAACTGTTCATCTCCATACACAAATATATGAATTCAATTACACACACACACACACACACTCTCACTCATAGCAGTTAAATCACATTAAAGAGACTTTTACCTTTAATAGTAAATCCCTTAGCCCAGTAGGTTTGGGAGATAAGTTACCTGTTGCATTTTCTTGTATTCACCCACTCTGGCATAAGCCATGAAGAGATGAGAGTGATACTCCTCACTGTTGGGGACTTTCTTCACAGCTGCCTCATAAAGTTTTGTAACCAACTCCGCTAAGATTAAAAAAAAAAAAAATGAGATTTAGTCATACTCCAATAAATTAAACCCTAAAAGCATTTTAATTTGTCTCTTATTTGGTGAAAAGAGATATCACCTATCATTAAAGAAAGAGATTTCTGCTTTGCCTTACCTGGTCATTACTATTCCCTTGCTACATGTTGTTAGGATGAAACATGGATTAGATCAAGCCTCATCACATTTACAGTATTTACAGACCCTCCAGGACCTGGCCTCTCTCTCTCTCCTCCCTTTCTCCCAGGAGTTTATCATCTAGATACATCAAACTATAATTCCACTAGACTCCCTGTGATGTATCATAACTCCATGCCTTCATATTTTTGCCTCCACATAGATTCTCCTTTCTTTTATGCTTAGTGGGCATGATCCAACACCCAATTCAGATGTAATTTTCTCTGCAAGACCTTCCCTGAACACCATCTCTGCTTCTCCAGTCCAACTGTATCAGTGTATCTCTCTGCCATCTTAGAATCTTATAAATAATTCTATTACAGCATTTATTAATACACAATGCGGTATACATCCTAATGATCCATTTCCCATTATGAATTTTGAGGAATATCCAGGTAGAAAAGAGTTTTCTTCATTTTTGACGCATACTGATACAATACCTGGCACAGAGAAACCATTACCAACATTTGTGAAATGGATTTTTTTTTTTGGTTTAGGTACTGAGGATTGAACTGGGGGTGCTTTGTCACTGAGCTACATTCCCAGTCCTTTTATTTTATATTTTGAGACAGGGTCTAACTAAGTTGCAGAGAGTCTTGCTAAGTTCCTGAGCTGGCCTCAAATTTGCAATTCTCCTGCCTCAGACTTGGAAGTTACTGGGATTACTGTGTGCCAATGTGCCTATAATAAATTATTTTTTAAAAACACTAGAGGAGAATCAATATACCTGAATCAATATAACATCTAAATAATCAGATATAATACTTCAACTTTTACTTTTTATAAAAATGTTTTATTTTACCTTTTATATCAAGTTTTATCCTTTGTAAGAACTAAAAACAAAATTAAACCATAAAATAACATTTAATGTCCAGTAGGTTTAAAAGTTAAGAACACTAAGCATTCCACCAAGCATAGTACACACCTATATTCCTGTCAACTCAGGAGGCTGAGACAGGAAGATCACCAAATTCAAGGCCAAGCTTTGCAACTTAGCAAGATTCTATCTCAAAATAAAAAATAAAAAGGTCTGGGCTGAGGCTGTAGTCCAGTGGCAGAGTGCTAGCCTAGCATGTGTAAGGCACTGAGTTCAAGTCTCAGTACCACATAAAATAAAGTATTATGTCCATCTACAACTTAAAAACAATTTTTAAAATTGGGGGGTGGGATGGGGTAATGCTGGGGATGTAACTCCACCACAGAGTAGTACCCCTGGGCTCAATTTCCAGTACCACCTAAAAAAAGAATACCAAATATTAGCTTGGGTAGTATGCATACGTAAGGCCCTAGGTTCAATCCCTAGAAGAAACAAAGAAAGAAAACAAAATAAACCAAGTGTTGAAAAGGTTGTGAAAGAATCACAAACTGCCAGTATCGTTAGAAAAGGATGACATTCGACATATGGCATAACAATTACTTGCCTAGAGTCCCCCAGTGAAATATTATCTGGCAACAAAAATGAATTGAGCACAACCACTTGGATATTAGAGGAAAAATGCAAATCATAGAGTATACTGTATAGACAATTTACATAAAGTTCAAAATCAAGTAATAATGTATTATTAGTTAGGAAAAGAAATGTGGTGATTATTTAAAGAAAAGTAAGAGGGCTAGGGATGTAGCTCAGTGGTAGAGCACTTGCTTTGTATAAAGAAAAGAAGAGAGGAAGGAATGAGAGAGGGAGAGAGCAAGGTGGGAAATGAATAAAAACAGTTCAAGGTATCAAGTACCTCATGGGGGAACTGAGATTAATGAGTAACATCACAGAAAGCCTATCTAATATCAATAGTTCTTTATTTCTTAAATTGAGGGGTAAGTTCACGAGTATTCATTATGTATCAAATTTACTAGTATTTTATGTGCAATATATTCTTTCATAGTATGTTGTGAAAAAAATGTATGATTTCATAGAAAATTATTTAAAAAATCAACAATAAAAACTTTATTTAAGGCCAGGTGTGGTGGCACATGCCTATAATCCCAGTGGCTCAGGAGGCTGAAGCAGTAGAATTATGAGTTCAAAACCAGTCTCAGTAAAAAGCAATGTGCTAAGCAACTCGGTAAGACCATGTCTAAATAAAATACAAAATAGGGCTGGGGATGTGGCTCAGTGGCGGCTCAGTGGTCAAATGCCTCTGAGCTCAATCTCCAGTACCCAAAAAACAAATAGTGCAAAAAACAACAACAACACTTTATTTAATGCTACTTCTTTACCAATGAAATGAAAGATATGCTCTGAAATAATGTGGGGTAAGGTATGGACAAAATAAAATTAGCCATGTATTAATAATCGATAAAGGTAAATAATGGTTACAATGGTATTATTATGCTATTCTACTTTCATTTATTTGAAATTTTCCATATTAAAAAGTTAAAACACCCAGCAAGATCTCCAAAAAACAAAACTTAAAAAACTAAAGTTAAAATAAGGACAAGGGCTTCTTTAAGTACACCATAAGGTTACAAACAAATTCATTTTAATCATTTCAATTCAAGGAACTTAATACAAAGTAAATTATCCTGTCTGTGAAGTCTTTATAAATTGCCGGGCACAGTGGCACACAACCATAACCCCAGACACTTGGGAGGCTGAGGCAAGAGGATGGTGAGTTTGAAACCAGTCTCCGTCAACAGTGAGTTTCTAAGCAACTCAGTGAGACCCTGTCTTCAAATAGAAATATAAAATATGGCTGTGGATGTTGAGTTCAATCCCTAGTACCCCCCAAAATAAAAAAGTCTTCACAAATCAAATCATGGTTAACATATTAATCTCCTTACTATTAACCATGCAAATCATGAGTGACAAATAAATCAAACAAAACAAAACAGAACAGAACTGGATCAGAAGCACATGAAAACTGCTAGGTATGGTGGTGGCAGCCCTCTAATCCCAGCTATTCAGAAGGCTGAGAGTCACAAGTTCAAGGCCAGTCTGGGCAATTGTGAGAGATCTAGTCTCAAAATAAAAAAGGGCTGTGGATGTAGTTCAGAGGCACAGAGGTAGAATCCTCCTGATTCCCAGTATAACAAAGGAGAGAGAGAGAAAAAAAAAGAACTATCCAAAACCAGGAACTCATGGTATGTATACACACAATGACTATTACTCAGTCATAAAGAATGAAATTATAGCATTTACCAATAAATGGATGGAACATGCTAAGTGAAATAAACCAATCCCCAAAAACCAGAGGCTGAATGTTCTCTCTGATATGTGAATGCTAACTCACAATAAGCGGGGACAGGGGTGGGGAGAGAAATAAAACTTCATTGGATTAGACAAAGGACAATGAGGGAATGGGAAGAAGGATGGAAACAAGAAAGACAGTAGAATGAATTGGACATAACTTTCCTATGTTCTTTTTTTAAAATGTTTATTTTAGCTACAGATGAATACCAGACCTTTATTTTTATTTATCCATTCATTCATTCATTCATTCATTCGTTCGTTCGTTCGTTCATTCTCCTTTTGGTACACTGGGAATTGAGCATTCTACCTCTGTGCCTCTGAACTACATCCACAGCCCTTTTTTTATTGTGGGGCTGATAATCAAAGCCTCACATGTGCTAGGCAAGCGCTCTACCACTGAGCCACAACCCCAGACCCTTTCCTAAGTTCTTATATGAATACATGACCAAAGTAACTCCACATCATGTACAATCACAAAAATAGGAAGTTATGCTCCATGTATGTATGATATGTCAAAATATTTTCTACCATGTTTAACTAAAAAAACCAAATAAATAATTAAACAAACAAACAAAAAAACCTGTAAATTCAGGTTTAAAAAGCAATGAAAAGCAGCTCACGTCGATGCATCTCTCGGTAAAGAATAGTCAGTGCCTGTAGTGAGTTGTCATCTGTGGGTTCAAGGGCTGCCACCTCCTGTGCCAAGGTGAAGGCTTCCTCTTGCTTCCCAGTTCTCTGTAAACCAATTGCTTTTAAAACCTGTCAGGAAGGAGAAAAAAATCAGTTTTTAAAAATACAGAGCTGGGCACTGTGGCACACACCTATAATCCGAGTAACTCAGGAAGCTGAGACAGGAGGATCATGAGTTCAAAGCCAGCCTCAGCAACAGCGAGGCACTAAATAACTCAGTGAGACCCTGTCTCTAAATACACACACACCTTTCTGCCCGTGGACGCCGCCGAGAAAGCATCGTTAAAGTCTGTCTTCCTGCTGCCGTCATGTCGAAATCAGAGTCCCCTAAAGAGCCCGAACAGCTGCGGAAGCTATTCATCGGAGGGCTGAGCTTTGAAACAACTGATGAGAGTCTGAGAAGCCATTTTGAGCAATGGGGAACACTCACGGATTGTGTGGTAATGAGAGATCCAAACACCAAGCGCTCCAGAGGCTTTGGGTTTGTCACTTATGCCACTGTGGAGGAAGTGGATGCAGCCATGAATGCAAGACCACACAAAGTGGATGGTAGAGTTATGGAACCAAAGAGAGCTGTCTCACGAGAAGATTCTCAAAGACCAGGGGCCCACTTAACTGTGAAAAAGATCTTTGTTGGTGGCATTAAAGAAGACACTGAAGAACATCACCTACGAGATTATTTTGAACAGTATGGGAAAATTGAAGTTATTGAAATCATGACTGACCGAGGCAGTGGAAAGAAAAGGGGCTTTGCTTTTGTAACTTTTGATGACCATGACTCTGTGGATAAGATTGTCATTCAGAAATACCATACTGTGAATGGCCACAACTGTGAAGTGAGGAAAGCCCTGTCAAAGCAAGAGATGGCTAGTGCCTCATCTAGCCAAAGAGGTCGAAGTGGTTCTGGAAACTTCGGTGGTGGTCGTGGAGGGAACTTCAGTGGTCGTGGTGGCTTTGGTGGCAGTCGTGGTGGTGGTGGATATGGTGGCAGCGGGGATGGCTACAATGGATTTGGTAATGATGGAAGCAATTTTGGAGGTGGTGGAAGCTACAATGATTTTGGCAGTTACAACAATCAGTCATCAAATTTTGGACCCATGAAGGGTAGAAACTTTGGAGGCAGAAGCTCTGGACCTTACCGTGGTGGAGGCCAATATTTTGCCAAACCACGAAACCAAGGTGGCTATGGCGGTTCCAGCAGCAGCAGTAGCTATGACAGTGGCAGAAGGTTTTAATACTGTCAGGAAACAAAGCTTAGCAGGAGAGGAGAGCCAGAGAAGTGACAGGGAAGTTACAGGTTACAAGATTTGTGAACTCAGCCAAGCACAGTGGTGGCAGGGCCTAGCTGCTACAAAGAAGACATGGTTTAGACAATACTCATGTGTATGGGCAAAAAAACTCGAGGACTGTATTTGTGACTAATTGTATAACAGGTTATTTTAGTTTCTGTTCTGTGGAAAGTGTAAAGCATTCCAACAAAGGGTTTTAATGTAGACTTTTTTTTTTTTTTTTTTGCACCCATGCTGTTGATTGCTAAATGTAATAGTCTGATCATGACGCTGAATAAATGTGTCTTTTTTAAAATGTGCTGTGTAAAGTTAGTCTACTCTGAAGCCATCTTGGTAAAAACTTCCCCAACAGTGTGAAGTTAGAATTCATTCAGGATGATGCCAGGTTCAGAAACCTTGGTGTAGTTGTGACCTTCTGAAGTTCACCATTGAAAGGGTCACCCAAGCAGTCATGGAATTATTTGGTTATAAAAATGATTGTTGGCATATCCTATGCAATATCTAAATTGAATAATGGTACCAGATAAATAATAGATGGGAATGAAGCTTGTGTATCATCCATTATCATGTGTAATCAATAAACGATTTAATTCTCTTGAATGGAAAAAAATAAATAAATAAATAAATACACACACACACACACACACACAAAAAAAAAAAAAGGGCTCAGTGGTTGAGTGACCTTGAGTTCAATCCCTCATACCCAAAATAAATAAGTAAAAGTACAGAAAAGGAGCAGGGCATGGTGGCACACGCCTGTGATCCTAGTGACACAGTAGGCTGAGGTAGGATTGCAAGTTCAAGGCCAACCTCAATACCAAGACCAAAGCCATTTAGCGAGACCCTGTCTCAAATTTAAAAAAGAGACTGGGGATGTGGCCCCTGAATTCAATCCCTGGTACAAAAAAAAAAAAAAAAAAAAACAGAAAAGGAAATATATAAAGAACCAAAGAGGGGACTGGGGTTGTGGCTCAGAGGTACAGCGCTTGCCTAGCACATGCGAGTCCCTGGTTTGAGCCTCAGTGCCACATAAAAATAAAGGTATTGTATCCAACTATATATATTAAATAAATACCAAAGGGACTGGGGATACATCTCAGTTGGCAGAGTGCTTACCTTGCATACACAAGGCCCTGAGTTCAATCCCCCAGCAACACACACACACACACACACACACACACACAGAAATACCAAAGAAGGCAAATTTAAAAGCAGAAATTGTGAGGTATCCCTTGGATGCTGCTCAGTTAAACCTGTCTTTACTAAAAGTATAAGCAAATCAATATTCCTTCCTATTTCAGTCATACTAAGAATACATGATATTGTTTAGAAGAACTCAATGAAAACGAAAATATTTAAATTAGATAAGTAATATCACAAATATAAACTAATTTTCTTTTTTTTTTTTTTTAAATATTTATTTTTTAGTACTTGGCGGACACAGCATCTTTGTTTGTACGTGGTGCTAGGATCGAATCCGGGCCGCACGCATGCCAGGCGAGCGCGCTACCACTTGAGCCACATCCCCAGCCCCCTAATTTTCAATTAAGTACTATTAATGGCATGTGAAGTGATCAGAAAAGTACTATTAAATACTCTGAAAAAATCCAAACAGTCACTAAAAAAATCAAATGTCTTTGGGCTAGGAACTTAGCTCAATGGTAGATGACTAGTATGAACTAGTATGAACTAGTATGAACAAGGCCCTGGGTTCAATCCCTGGTACCACAAAAACAAAAACAAAAAAGATGAAATGTCCTTTCCATTTAAAGAATTACAACCCTAATCCACAAATTAAGTAACTTAAGGGCAAAGGGACTTACCTTAGCACAATGAAGATCTTTATGCTTCTTCAACAGTTTATCTGCTTGCTGAATTGCCATTTTGTTATTACCATTATCAAGATAATCTGTGAAAAAAAATTATATATTATATTTCTTCAACAACAAATATGAAAATGCACAGGCTGCTTTCCTTTGTTTCAGAAAGTATCTTAATTTGCCATTAAAACCATCATGGTGGGTATTGGGATACAGCTCAGTAGGGATGGAGCTTGCACTTGTCTAGCATGCACAAACCTAAAAGAAAATTTAAAAGATTCATGGAGGGACCAAGGGTGTCATTCCATCATAGTAAAGTCTCTTTAGTATGTATAAGGCCCTGCACCAAAAACAAAAGGAAAAAAAGATGATTTTAATTCTAAATGGCTAGGATGGCCCAGAAAATGACTTTACATTTCTATATACAACTCTATATTCCAAAAGCAATATAACCAGGCTATATTAATCCTTAGTGAAGATTCAAGACTACATGGATGGGCTGTAACCTTCCCTCTCACACATGAGGCACTGGATTCGATCCTTAACACCATATAAAAGTAGATAAAATAAAGGTATTGTGTCTAACTACAACTAAAACAAAATTAAATATGTATATTTATTAAGTATTTACTTTGTTACATATCTAATTACTCAGTGAAGAAGAAAATTAAAGGTTTTCTCCATAAGCCTAGAATATAGGGAACAAAGCAGGACAGGATGTAGGGAAAAAATGACACTTTCAAAATCGGTTAAAACAGAAGCTAGCACTTACTTTGAAGAACAACTTACTTCCAGGTTTCCCAAAGCTACATATGTACCTATACCTATCAAAAACAATTTTTTATTGAATGTATTTGAGGTATACATGATATACACATGCATGACATACAAATATGGACAATACATAGTAAAATGCTTACTATAATTAAGCAAATTAATATAATCGTCACCTCATATTGTTACTATTTTTGTGGGTGGTTAGAGCAACCTAACATTTGCTCAGCTAATTTTCATTGTATAGTACAATATTATTAACTACAATCCTCATGCTGTTCGTTAGAGCTCCAGGGTTATTCATAATAGTAACTACAAGTTTGTCCCCTTTGACCTACATCTCTCGTTCCTCCCCCTCTTTACTACTGAATGCAGGTGCGCGTGCGCTCTCTCTCTTTCTATATACACACTTCTACATAAAAACTGTTAAACTCTACTTTCTGCTCATTTTCTATAACCTAAAACTGCTCTAAAAATAAAGTTTATTAATTAAAAAAGAAAGTCTAAGCTCAGATTCATTTATGGAGAAGAAAAATGAGAATTGTGGTAAATGGGAAGCAGTGCAACGTCTGTCAGTCCAATTCAGGTTCCTCTCTACTCATTAACAGGTTCCAGGTTAGCACAGGCCTGGATGACTCAAAATATATGGTCCTGGTGGTGCGAAGTTTCAAATAACAGAAACAGACTATCATTTTGTTTATTTAGTTTAGGTTTTTTTTTTTTTTTAAGTGGTGCTGGGGATGGAACCCAGTGCCTCACGCATGCTAGGCAAGTGCTCTACCACTGAGCCACAACCCAGCCCCTCATTTTATTATATGGTTTAGATTTTCCTCCAATAAACTCTCAGTAAATCTTTCAACAGACCCCAACTGAATACATGAAATTCATCTCTAATCTTTCTTGAGTGAAGTTAATGTTGATAAGCACCAATAAAGCAAGGTAAAAAGATGAGAAACCTTACTCTGTAGGGAATTCAATCTAGAGAGGAAGATCAAAGAACTAACATTTGGCCGGGGTGTGGTGGCACAAACCTGTAATCCCAATGGTTTGGGAGGCTGAGACAGGAGACTCAAAAAAAAAAAAAAGGAGTTCAAAGCCAGCCTCAGCAACTGCGAGGCACTAAGCAACTGAGTGAGATCCAGTCTCTAAATAAAATATAAAACAGGGCTGAGATTGTGGCTCAGTGGTAGATCGCTTGCCTAGCATATGTAAGGCACTGGGTTCGATTCTTAGCACCACATACAAATAAAGAATAAAATAAAAAATTTCATCAACAACTAATAAAAATATTTTTTAAAAAATACAAAATAGGGCTGGGGATATGGCTCAGTGGTCAAGTACACCTGAGTTCAATCCCCAGTACCAAAAATAAATAAATAAATAAAAAGATCTAACATTTAGATAGAGGGATTAAAGAATCATAGCAATTGATTGAAAAGCATACAATTTTGACCTGAATACTCAAATAACTAAAGCCAATTTTCTTAAATCCTTAGCTCAGCTGACAGGCCTTTATTTATCCTTATAGAATAAAGGACAGATAAACCAACCCAATAAATGAAAACTTCTCTTCCTAATCAATTGCTGCTGATTTCATTCTGAGTCAGTTCTAAGTTACTTTTGACTCAGTCCTGCAAAATTCAAGTTCACAGAATATATCTTGAGTAGACATCTTAAAGCAGGCCTGGTGGTGCATGCCTGTAATCCCACTGGCTCAGGAGGCTGAGGCAGGAAGATTGAGAATTCAAAGCCAGTCTCAGCAAAAGCCAGGCACTAAGAAACTCAGTGAGACCCTGTCTCTATATAAAATACAAAATAAACTTGGGGATGTGGCTCAGTGATCAGGGCCCCTGAGTTTAATCCTTGGTACCAAAAAAGAAAAAAAAGATAGACATTTTAGACAGGCACAGTGATGCATGCCTGCAATCTGAGCAATTCAGGAGGCTGAGGCAAGAGGATCACAAGTTCAAGGCTAGCCTTGGGCTGGGAATGTGGCTCAAGCGGTATCGCGCTCACCTGGCATGCACGGGGCACTGGGTTCGATCCTCAGCACCACATAAAAATAAAATAAAGATATTGTGCCCAACAAAAACTGAAAAATAAATATTAAAAAAAAAAAAGGCTAGCCTCAACAACTTAGTGAGACCCTAAGCAATGTAGTGAGACCATGTCTCAAAATAAAAACTTTAAAAAGGGCTAGGGGTGTAGTTCAGCAGTAAAGCACCCCTGAGTTAAATCCCCAGTACAAAACAAACCCCCCCTCAAAAAAAAACTAACTAGACATCTCAAAGTGTAGACATATTTGATAAGACCCAACTCTGAGAGCTTACCCATAAATGTATCAGTCCAGAAGTCAGGACTTTAAGGACATTTTCCTATTCCCTCTGTAGTTGACAAGGTTCTGACATACAGTACCAATGTGCCTGGTCCTATTTTCTGAGAGTGGTTTCCATTGTCCTTGTTAATAGGGTACAACTAGATGACCATGTTTAGACCATATAACTGGATGAACTTTTGGCCCAGGCGAGGTCAGATTTCTTCCTCATAATTTTTAACTATAACAAGGAAAGCTTAGTCTAAGAATACTAGTGGCAGCTCCAGAATTTCTGTTTTGAAGAAGCTTTAGGACACAAATTAGTTTATGGGGAACAAACGAAAATGCTACCTCTTGACTTTTTGTTCACAGAGCATTTATACAGGAATAAAAAACATCAATTATCTTTATCAAAACTCTTAGAGACCAGGCAATGCCTGTAATCCCAGCGGCTCAGGAGGTCGAGGCAGGAGGAAATAGAGTTCAAAGCCAGGATCAGCAAGTGGGTGATAGCCCACTCAGTGAGACCCTGTCTCTAATAAATAAAAAAAAAAAATAAAAAACTCTGGAGGGAAGGGCAGTCCTGAAGAAGCTTGTTGGGGGATGATAATGAATGAACATTTCCTCCTCTGGCCAAAGCTTGGTATGGCCACAAAGCCAACAGGGTAATGTCCCAAGTGAGCAGTAAAACCAGTCTGAAGAACAAAGCCTAGAAAAATAGAGATGAGCAACTGAGAAATAAGCTTTAGATCATGGCAGCTTTCTAGTTTCCATCAAGAAAGACAAGGGGCACACTTCCTCCCTGCTCTTGATTCCCTCAAGTTTTTAGGAACTACCCTAACTTGAGCTGTTATCAGTCAGTTTTGTTCCTTGCACCCAAAAGAATTTTAACTAAGAAACTTCACTGCACTTTAGATGCACTTTAGATGCTAAAAATCTTGTTAATATGTCCTTTTGTTACATTGAGTCAAGTGGATGATTACATATTAAGTGTTCAATTTTTTTTTATTTTAAGAGCACCTGAGAACCATTTTTTTCATAGTACCCAGAATTTTAGGTGGAGATGGAGATAACATGCTTTGTAGTTAAAAAATAAAAATAC